>NC_133163.1:59491666-60721250 GCF_040802235.1 Manis javanica | reverse complement strand
AGAAAGCCAGGTGGGAGGCAGGGACTAGGAACCAATGTTCCCTTGGGGCTGGAGAGGCTGAATGTGGGGCTTGTCACTTCTTTGTCAGCTGTAACATTGACATGTGAACCACACTCCTGTCATCTCAAATGTGGGGATCCAGTAGATGTCATAAAACAGAGACATTCTACTACTGAAAACCTTGAGCACCCTCCTTCCTTCCCTATGCTCATCTCCAGATTCAATGACCACTTTTGAGCTTTCCCTCCTGGAGAAGGATGAGACTCCATGGTGTCGGGGAAAGGCAGTGGGTCTGGGAGTCAAAACTAGGTTTTCAGTTGTGTCATCTCAGCTGCTCTGAACTTGTTTTCTGGTCTGCGGAATAGATCTGCAAGTCCATTCTAGCCTGAAGATCTATGGATTTGATGGGAACACTATTACGTGCTCAGCCTACCCAACTGGGCTGTTGTGGGAATTAAAGGAGATCATATTTATGAAACTACTTTGTAAATCCTCTACAAAAGATTAAGGAATGTGATACTATTAATTCCCTCTGAAGAATCAAAATAGCTTGCAATTTGCTTTTAATCTTCAGGACTGTGTATATATCTTTTGTATTTAGGCCTTTAATGATGTGCATCATAATGCAAGACAAATGAACAGACTAATCTCTCTCTCACTAGAAGTTACTCCAAGTGTCATTCTAAAGCAATGGGCTGGAGGGAGGAACTTTTTTTTTTTTTAAACAGAGGTAAAATTAATCCCAGGTACACAGGGTTCTGAGCTTTTTTTTCTACTTTCAAAGTTCTGAGAAGCAGGTTAGTTTACTGTTTCACAGAGATTGCTTAAAAAGAGCTGGGGACTCAACTTATTATCCCTGGGGAGAAAAGTGCTTAAATCCAGAACAATCCACAGCTGGGGGCC
The DNA here is from genome assembly GCF_040802235.1 of Manis javanica. Lineage (NCBI taxonomy): Eukaryota > Metazoa > Chordata > Mammalia > Pholidota > Manidae > Manis > Manis javanica. The sequence continues at coordinate 60,720,347 of NC_133163.1, read as the reverse complement.
AGTCAGGGGTGATGGCAGGAGGGACACACCCTAAGCTCACAGGGGAATAAAGGCACGCTTTGTATTTGACTATCACTGTTAAGACACAGTAGCATTAAATGAGGTCCTCTATCCAGTTTTGGTAGTAATATTTTCCACTGCTCCAATTCACAGAGACAGAAACTAAAATACTGCAGATATTTTATGTATCTGCATCTCATCTTTAACTATATCTATAACTGGATGCAGCCGAGGGTAGAATAAAAAAAAAAGCTTACTCTTTAGAGGTTCTGAATTGTTCTATATTTTGCAGGCACCAGTCTTCTTTCCAGCTAGGCTGGATGCTGCTAAAGCAACCATGTCTTGGGCTCTTTCGTTATTTTCTCCCTTCCCCTAACAGCACTGGACCCAGCCCTTGGTCCATAGTAGGAGCTTCTTGATAGCGCCTATTGATGTAGAAGTGGGTGCTGGAAGAGAAAGGGAGAAAGCCTAATTCTTACTCCCAGCCTCTCCTGTGTCCATGAATTTTGAGCATATGATTAAAGTTACGGCTTAAACACTGTCCTTACAATTACTAGTGTAACTCGGGAAGGTGTCGTAAGATGGTGCAAAGTGCCCTGAGAAGGAGGGTCCCAAAGGACTTCCCCACCCTCTGCCCACTGCCTCATGTGATGAATTCTAGATCATCTTGAGGTTATCATCCTGTTAGGAGGAGGAGCCATTGAAAGTGACTTAAAAAAAATAGGGCTTCTGCAGGGTAGGGCACATCAAATGAAGGGGACCAGCAGTGTTTTTAATAGTACTGAAATTTAATTTCAGTGCTGACCTTTTATTTGACATTTTAGATAATGCTATGAATGTGCTCAGCTATTTGTTTTTAACATATTTTCCATTTTTGGGGGGCACTAATCTACTTAAATTAAAAGTCAATAAAAGAATAAAATACATTTTTGGCTTAAAAATACCAACTTTTTCAAAAAAAGAATTCATTCATAATAGCAACAGAATACACAATGCATGTGAATTAACTTAAGCAATGTTCCTGACCCTAAAAAAGTACAAAACTTTAGAGAGAGGCAAAAGAAAATATTGGAAAGAAAAATAATGTTCTGAGATGGGAAGTGTTCATATATATATATAGGTGTTAATTTTTCTAAATATATGAGGTTACAAATTCTATTAAATATCTAAGTAAGTTACATTTTTTTAGATCTCAACACAATTCTAAAGTTCATCTGGAAGAATAAATTGATCATATTGACAAAAGTTTAAAAGCTTGAAAACTTAAACTCTGGTGGGAGGGTGTGGAGCTACGGAAACTCTTCTGCACTGCTGGTAGCAAAGTGAATGTACAATGCCTCTGGAGAGCCCTGGGGTAATACCTAGTGAAGTTGAAGATGCATATATCCCACACTTATCAATTCTACTCATAAGTATATCCCCAGGAGAAATTTGTACATATATAAATGGACACAGGGACAGGAATGTGGAGACAGGAACAGGAATGTTCACAGTAAAGAAACCACAGAAAACTTAATTTACAAGCTATGGATAGATACTTTAAATGATACATTCCATTTACACAATGGAGTATTATGAAGCAATGAAAAGGAAAGATGTCAAATGAACAGACATCACAAAATATTGAACAACCTTGACAAAAAACAGAAACATTATTCAAAGCATGATTTTTGTTCTAAGTTAAAAAAGTGATAAACAAATGTATACATTACATATATAGGGTATAAATAAATTCAAAAGAGCCTTAAGATGCATGGTGAGTACACAGGTGTTCATTTTATTATCTATGTGGATTTTGAAATGGTTGAAAAATTTAATAACATACTGAAAAATGTTAAAGGATAAGTGGGTGAGATGTACAATTTCTATTTGAACAAAAATCAAACCAATCCTGAGGACCTTATATCCATACTGGATATAAAGCATTATAAAGCTAAAATAAAGTGCACTGCATAGTGTTGGCTGAGAGATGGAATCCTGATTAAAAGAAAAAACAAAATCCTCAAGCTTGCCCATTCATCTACAGAAATTTGCTATGAACTTAAATGAGGAAATAGTGAAAAGGGATGGAATTTTTTCCAAATAGTATTGGGACAACTGTATGGTTTCTTGCAAAACACGTACAGATAAGGCACTGCTTTCCCTACTGCATACTAAAATAAATTCCAAGTGGATTAAATAAATTCAATTACCAAAACTCCTTAAGAATTGTATGACAAGTTTTGATGAATGTTTATATAATCTTGGGTGTGCTAGATTTTGTAACTGACAACAAATCCAGGAATCATACAAGAGAAAGGTGAGTAGATTTGACTATGTACAAATTTAAAGTACTCTATATCAAAAATACAAACAGGGTAAAATGAAATATATTAAACCATATTTGCAATATAAATATGAAGAGTTGTTCAACATAAGAGTGAAAAATCCCCAATATACAAATTTTAAGATGGGCAAAGGACTCAGCTTAAAGAGGAAGAAATCACATGGATAACATGCTATCAGAAAATACTCAAATAGGCAAATAATAAAATATAAATCATAATGTCCAGTGTTCAAGAAAAAAGACACTTTCATTCATTACAAAAAAAAAATTAAACTGGTCTTAAGATTTCTGGAAGAAGACTTGTCAGCTTTCATCAAAAACCTTTAAAATATGCCCATCCTTTGATCTAGAAATTAGACTTCTATTAATTTTTCATAGGGAAATGGTTACCAAATGTAAGCAAATATTTAGATAGCATGTTCATAAAAGTTCTGCTTTTAAAGTGGGAAAACTGGAAGCAATCTAAACATGCAAAAACAAATAGGTTAAATGAATTATGGTATATTTGTACAATGTTATTTCTATATTAAAAAGTACTATATACTATAGCTAAGTATTTTTTCCATAGAAAGATGTTCACAAAATAGTTTGTCAAAATATCATGCATCAGACTCACAATGTCTGTGTGCTCTTTTATTTTTATATAATAAACAAGGAAAATACCCCATAGAAAAAGATATTTTCACCAATTTTCAGGAATAAGGTGGTATTAATGACTTTATAAGTATTTGAGTCAATTAAGAATATATGCCTAGGGTTTGTGGGCTATGAAAGAAGGCCTCCCCGCCCCCGCCAGTCCTTCTGAGGTGAAAGGGGATTTGGGGGCACCTAGAAAGGCCTCCTGGAGGATGGATGTCCCATTGTTGTGAGGGTGAGACTCATTTTACATATCATAGTTACCTATACACTGTGTTCTGCACTGCCCCTCCCTCCAGTGGACAGACCTTTCTAAATCGACTAGGCTTTTTTGTACATGAGTTCTTATTCCCTGGTAAAGTTGGTAACCTGACAAGGTATTCTGTGCTGTAAGATGACATAAATTTGGGATTGAAAACTGACAATCTTCTTGCTTATTTATGTTACTGAATGTTTTTTTTACAGAAACTACTATAAAATTTGATCTTGAACCTGACCCTGTATGCAAGAGTTCTCTTGGCTAATAGAGATGATAAATCTTTCTGAAATAACCATCTTATCAAGTCACTCTGCTACTAAGGAATCTTTAATGGCTTCCCATTTCTTTGAATTAAAAATCAAACTTTTTGATCTGGTATACATGGTCCTCTATTTCTTGACTAGCCTACTTTTCTGACCAAGTTTTCTACATTTCCTTTTCTTATACACCATTGCCCAGTTAAATGGAGCCACCTGCTTTTATTTTTAAGCATGTCTAACCTTCCCTTCCTGGTGCCATCACTTATACTGCTTCTTCTTGAGAATACATTCTGCATCCCCTTTGCACACACTGATTTTACCTCAACCCTACACTCCTACACACAACCTTTTCCAATTCCCCCAGTACAGAGATCATCTCTCTCCACCACCTGAGCCAATGTAGGCTTTACCTGTGACTACATAATAACCCATTCTAACCTATATTATCGATATTTGTATACATGTTATAGTGATTAGCATAAGCCTTTAGGTGGCAATACCTATGTCTAATTTATTTTTGTTGTGCAAAGCCCTGAAATATAAACATTTGTTGAATGAACGAATGAAAGAATGAAAAAATTAATGAGATGCCTGACTACAACCCTGGCTGCTAAATCTCTGAGCTCACCTGCTTCTAATTTGCATTTCCTGGGCCATAGCAGCCAGAAAAAACAGCTGGTGGCCCTGTTAGCAGTAAAGCACATACTTCTGGCTCCCACCTGTGTCATCGCTGTGGGGCTTCTATCTAGGCCCCCTCAGAGTGTCACAGTTAAGTCTGGGGCCATGGCAGCATGTCATGGGCATCCTGGACGCATCTCCGGGGCTGTTACACCAGCAGCCGCCAGCTGTTGCGCTCGCACCCTGGCTTCCTTTGCTGAACTCTCTAATGGAGGCCTCTGTTGCTGATGAGAGCTGCTGGGGGGCCTCACCAGTGCTGACCCTGGTGTAAGTCTCTCCTGTGTATCTCCATCCTGGGCCTCACTCCACGGGTTAGATGCAATGGCCCGTTCGAGGAGTCTGGAAGGAGAGGAGATGGGGCTGGACTGCTGCTCTCCGCCGCATCAACATGGCATCCTGCTTGCTGGCTTCTTTCACTTACCCTTGGTTCTCCATTGATGTTTGTTAGGAGATCTTGGTACTCACAGTGACGAGTCTTAAAAATAAAAAATGCATCGGTCATCCATTTAACTAATCCCTACAGCATTAAAAGAATTCTGTGATGAGCAGTTTCAGTTAAAAAAAAAACTGTCCACTGAGGAAGGCCAGCTGCAAACTCTGCATGTCTTCTGACTAAAGCACACAGCCTCATGGCCCACCTCCCCAGCAGGTGTCTTTCCTGCGCCAGCTGCAGCCGCCCTCAGGCACATGAGCAAACTCTGGCTTGGGGAAGTCCTAACGTGACAGTTAAGCATGTCTAACCTTCCCTTCCTGGTGTCATCACTTACACTGCTTCTCCTGGAGAATACATTCTACATACTTTGGCTTTACTGAGCTTAATATAAAATGTATGCGCCCTCCTCCCCCGACTGAGAAAGGGAGGAGGGCTCGGGAGTGGGTGGGGGTGGGGTAGGGAGAACCTTCCGCAGGGAGGCCTGCGCGTAAAGGCCTCCTCCTCAAGGGCCGAGAGGGAGTATTACCGTTGTCTTGCCTCATTTCCTTGCAGCGGCTGCCCTCTCTCCTACTCTGGCAAGTGCCCGGGCTTGGCAGGAGGCTGGCAAGCATTTCAGAAGACAGTAAAGGTTAAGGTACGGTGGAGGTTGTTTAGTGCAGAATTGTAAATATTTGTTAAAAGGTTTGTGGAGCTGCTTCTTTTGATACCTCTAATCCACCGAGACAGAAATAACTTCAAAGCCATGCCTAGTCTGACTTGGTCCTCAACCAAAGGGAAAGATCAGCCACTACTAAAATGTTTTCACTCCCAGCCAGGCAGCCTGCCTTAGCAGGAGTACTGGAGTAATCGTCTTTGGGCACTTGTGCATCTGCTGGGGAACGTCCGCTGGGCAGGAGCTGAGCTGCATGAATAAATGTGAAGGAGCCTTTAGTTTACCCTGTTCCATGCTGTCAACAGCGGAACGAGAAGTGCGGTTTGTGTCTGTTCAGAAGGACGGGCTGAGCCAGCTCCCCTGCCCAGAGAGCAGGGAGGCTTCCTGCTGCTCAGGCTGGTGGGAGAGCCAGTGATCTCTACCTTTCCGGCTTCTTTGGAGATTTCCGAGCAGGGATTTCCAATCTGTCCCGTGAGATCCGGGTACCTGAGCAAGCTCGGGGGTGGAGAGAAGAGGGAGCTGGAGGCTTTTTATAATTGCAGGTGGGTGTTCAGAATTCTGGTATACGTATTTTTGTAATATTTAAAATTTCTGTAAGCAATTACTGTTGAATCCATTATCTTACCTTTCTTCCATCTCCAAATTATACTCTTATTTTTATCTCACAGAACCTCATTTGTTCCCCCAAGCTGTGAAAACAGACACCAACAGTCAATGTTGTATACACGTTGCCGCCTATGGGGACAGCTTGGACTGCATGAACTTAACTATGTCTGACTAATGAGCACTGTAATGGTGAACAGATCTTTCACTCTTCCCAAGCATACTGCCTTAAATATTTAATTGCTATTATTATCACTATTTCTGAAGTCAATACTAGCCACGTTTTACCATAAATCATTGGTTACAAACAAATATAAATTCTCTTTATTATGTTTTATGTCTAAATTGTTAATATACAACTCAACAGTTGGAGAGGCCTTTAGAAACTTGAAAGATTTCTGGGGTGAGGTCAGCTTCCTCCCCAGCCAATGCTTCCTGGTTTTGAGGTTGACATTGGAGGCCTGACTGCAGCTTCCCAGCCACTTTCACCCAAAGAATCATTCTCTGAAGGGCTCTCTCTGTTACTCAGTGGGAGAAACGAACTGAGCCAGCAAGAGAGCTCAGAGGAGGCAGAAGAAGATCTGAAATTATGGACATCAGCGTCGGCAAGTATTTCATCAAGGACGATGTTATCAGATTTGAATGTCTCACAGAGTTTAAGAAGAAAGAGATCTGATAAACATCCTTGGCATTTAACAAAAAGGAGGCTAAGGAGTCAAAGGATAGTAGAGTCAATATGCGCTAGCAGTTTGAGTTTGGAGAATAAGACCATCATCGACTGCTCCCAAAGGAGTGAGGCCTGAGCTGGTCTTTGAAGGATACAGCTGGGAAATACATTGTGGAAAATATATGCTAGTTGTGTGTCTGGGTTGATGGTGCAGAGTAGACGATTATTCACCAAACCTGTGTTATTTTCTTACTGAGAGCTCCACTAGACTACGTTGGATGCTGTTATGTGACAGCTCTGCCTTATGCCACCTCTAGGTCTGACCCAAAATAACCTCCCATGTGTGATTCTCCGCATTCTCTCTTCTTCTGGAGTGACCCTGGAAACCACATGTTAGGGACAGTAGGGCTACAAGATGGAAGGATCCTGAATCTGAATCATCCCTTGGAGAACCATCTGCCATGTAGGAATACCTGTTTTGGATTTTAAGTGAAAAAGCAATAAAATTCTCTTGTATTAAGCCACTGACATTTTGGTTTATCACAGCAATTAGCATTATCTGGAAGTGAAAGATGCACATTTGAAAGACATTTGGATTGATGAGTCCAGGGAGGAGGGCAGGACATGGGAGTAGTTGGAGTAAAGGTTGAAAAGTTGGTGGTGGCCAGCTTATGGAGAACTTTAGTTCCAAGGGCAAGTGCTTGAATTTTCACGACATTGTTTTCATTCATATTTTCACTTTTAAAAAACGTTCTGCATCCCCTTTGCACACACTGATTTTACCTCAACCCTACACTCCTACACACAAACTTCACCTCTGTGGATGAACTGAAAGTTTCTGTGGCCCAGGATTCTCACCTGGCCCTGGTAGGCTAGCTCACTGCACACGTTGCAGTGGGCAATATGTTGCTATTGACTATATAAAAAGCTCTGCCCAGTGCTCTGGGCGACACGGTGGCACAGCTGCAAGGCTGCAGGAGAGCAGAGCAGAGGCCAAGAGTGGCTTGCTGTACACAGACTCACTCTGAGTGGATGGGATTCTAGTGATTGACATGCCACTGTGGAAATAAAGTTAGGTATAACCCTTTCACCCCAAGGAAGTTCTACTGTCATTTCTTTGGTCACAATGAATCCATAGAGAACTTGCCTGGGGCTGAAACCCATTGGCAAGACAACCTTCATTGTCTAATTTTTCTTTACAATAGCCCCAAGAAGCAGACATTAATATTACATTTTACAGATGATGCAATTTTTAGGCTTAAAGTGGTTAAGGTTACAAAAGCACAGAACTAAGGTTTGAACCCTGAGTGACTGATTCCAAGGCTGGCATTCTTCCCACCGTAATGTACCTGATTCACGTGGCCTATCAAAGTCAAACTACAGCAAAAAGTGTATGTGTTCAAGGCAGCATCTAAGGATTATTGTTTTGGGAGCCACTTTTAGGATGAATTAGCAGACTGGTGTTTCCAGTTAATGAACTTGTGAGGTAAGCCAGGAGCAAAGAGATAAGAAGTTTGAATGAAGATGGTGGCCGATGAGGAAGAAAGGGTCAGGTGATGTTTATGAAGGAAAGATTTACAGGACCTGGTGTGAGAGACAGGGTGAGGCAGGATTAAACACTCTGCAGTTAAGGTTCACGTATATCCAGGCATGTTTGTCAAACAGGAGGGAAGGCCCTGGAGGAGTTCATTCGCATGGGGACTTAGATATTTCTTGGAAGGGCTTCTGTGCCCCTTTGGGTGATGGACGAGGGGTGTTTATCCATTCCCAGAGCTTTGGTCTCAATCTGAGATGGGTGGAGAGAGGGGCAGAAGGCAGGAGCAAATGAAGGTGCTTTCACAAAAGAATTTGTGAGGTGTGGGGCCCACGTTAGGCTGTTTTAAGGCCCAGGAAACAAAGTAGGACATGGTTATGGAGTGGGAGGCCCTCTCGGCTTTTTGTTGGAGAGCCAGTATGGCTCTGACTGGTGAGGACTGCAGGGGATGTCCCCCTTGGCGGCTGGTGTGTTTTGCAGATTTGGGAGCCTGGGGAGAGCATGGGAACAGGAATGGGGTTTGGGAATGGCAACCTGCAGAAAGTGCCAGCAGCGGGGCAGTACCTACGTTCAGGGTGGGGAGCAGGTGCAGACTTCTCAGTTGTGAGACGCATCCAGGGCATCTTAGGAACACCTGGTGGGGGTGAGGGGAGGGCCTGCAGGTGGGGACAATGGTGAGCAAACTTTGAATTATTGCTATTGATGTAATTATTTGTCTCCAGAGGTTGGTGAGCCCTGGGGACAGTGTGAGCCCAAAGGGGCCCGAGAATATTAATGTATGATTTAATGAGGAGACACCTTCTGTGCACAAGATAGGGTCATTTAAGGATTGAGACCTGAACAACAAAAACGAGCTTATTCATACAAGTGTAACTTAATCCTTACCCTTTTTAAGCTACTTATTTAGTGCCTTGTTACCTGATGGGGCTTGGTCTGGCAGGTCCTTCGTGTTTAAGAGGTTATATTTTCAGAAAATAAGAGAATTTTTTTTTTACTTGAATGTTTCAAAATGCTTTCATGGTATGTGAAGAAAGCCACTTGATTAAAGCGTTTGTAGTTTATGTTAAATCCTTTTCTTCTTTCCAAAGAATTCAAGGTTCTGGCACAAGCTAAGAGGGTTGAACTACACCTGGCCCTTTCATTGTGTCATTTCTCAAGTAGCTAATTTTGTGAGGAAAATCCAAACTATGAGTCTGTATGGGAGCATTGGGTAGTTTCTGCCCCCCATGCCGGGTGCACCCTGCACCCCGCCGCATCTATCTCACGATGTAAAGATGTTACTCGTTTGGCAGGTATGGCGCCGAGATGAAGAAAATTGGTGGTTTTGTCACCCCTCCATTAGTAAAGAGGGTGAAAACCTGTAGAGACTAAGCTTTTGCACATTTATCTGATCATTGTACCTCCCCTATTCTTGCAAAACCTCTAAAGAGAAGCCACCTGGCCGTGGCTCGCATTTGCTCCTTCATGGCTGTTTGATGCACAAGGAAGGGCCGGCTACTTAAACACACAAACGCTAAGATGAGCCCATCCTAAGCCGCATGCTATTATTTTTCTTGCTTCGAGTGTCATTACCGCAGGCTTCTGCCTCGCTCTCATTTATCATCTTCCACAAACAAATCCCTCCCACTGGAGGTGAGCGGAGCTGCGCCTTCTCGCCCCCTCTATGCAGCCCAGCTTATTTTGACAGATTGCTCCATTAAAGTGAGTCTATTTACTTAAAAACAGACTGGCAGACCTCTATAAACACCAGTGAGAGAAGGACAATGCTGTTGCTTGTTCGCGGCCCAGCTATTCTTCACATTGTTTCCAGTCTTTTATATTTTGGTCCAGAGGATGGAGACCTTCCTGCAGCAGCTGTTCCTGGTGCTCCAGCGGTGGCCCGTCCCCGCTCCAGGGATGGAGGCCAATGTTAACTTCAGGCAAGAATGCAAAGCAAACTGAAATGCTGAAGGAAAGGAGTTGGCAGCACGTGTTACATAGTCCCAATTCAACAATGGCCTAATAATGTAATTTTTTGTTTTATTCTTCACATAATATGCTTCAAGGCAAAGTTGAGTACAAAAAATCAATTCATTTATCAGCTATGAATGTACTAGGAAGTGAAGGTATGACATTGAACCAAACCAGATAAAATCTTGCTCTTATACAAAGCTTACATATGCTTATGAAGCTTATATTTGAAGAACAGACAAAAAAAGTAGCAGTTAAGTTAACCTAAGTGATAGGTTTTCACATTTCATAAGTCCATTTTGAAATATGTTTATAAATTTTTTTTTGCATATCAGGTTAAATCATAGGTAATTTCATATTTCAACTTCCACACCACTTCAGCTTACCATTTTGATAACTCTGGGCATTATTCTTTCTCCTATTTACAAGTGGTGAGAGAGCAGATTATGTAAATCCAAGGTCACAGACTCTTCTCAAATTCAGCTACTCTGATAGAGCAACTAGTACAGCAAAACCCAAAACCACAGATCCCATGAGGTGCAAATTTTTGAAATAATACCCGCAAGAATGTAAAAACTCAAGATTCATAGTTGCTCTGTTAGTTTTTACGTGGAGGGGGATTCAGGGAGATGCATAAATCATGCCATTGTCACTTTCCCTGAATCCTTTCAGCCTTTGCCTTTTAAAAGTGACACATACACACTCAAGAAACCCTGGGGGATTAATGTTATACAGTGTGAAACCTGCGCTGGGATTTTCTGACTTGCCTGAGATGTGGTGAGAAGACCATAGTGTTTAGTGTTTCCACACCAGAGTCTGAGTTGAATCTGTGACTTGTGCTGAAGATTACAATTAATGGGACAGTATCTGGGGTAGTCTGGGTTCCCCCAACTCTCGAAACTAATATCCCAAAGCTCCCTTCAGACGCAAAGTTCTGCATTGAAGAGAAGCTGCTGAGAGTAGAATCCAAATTGCAAATAGAAGTAACATTGGCAAAGGAATGAGAAGTTTTGATAAAAATGGGAGAAGGGAACAGAGGAGGAATATCTTAGAAAACCCAAGGCCGTATATTTATCTCTTCAAAAACAGCTAATACTCAGGCACAAAACTAGCAAAGCCACCCTCCTTCCTAAAAGTACAATAAAATTCATCTGTTTGAAAAATGAGCAATGGAAAAGGATAGTGATTGAATCAACATGTTATTTTAAAAAAGAATAAGATGTAGAAAAATGTCCTCACTCAATGAAAGAGTCAAGAAAAATTTACCCACAAAGCAGGTGACAGCTCTAAGCTGATATTTCAAAACAGGCTAAAAGAAATTGATGGAAATTATGAGAGAATGACAGAAATCAGAATTAGAAAAACTCAGAAATGAGATAATTGAAGGAAAAGGACATTTAAATGAGAAGTGACAGAATTCCCAAAATAAGTAAAAATAAAAGGAAAATTTCAGAAATGACAAAACCAGGAGGAAAACAAAAGCAAATAAATTCAATGGATGTTGCTTAGAGAAATAGAAGAGAAAATAGGAAAAAGTTCTAAAATGAATCATAAATGAAGAAACAGTATTTGAGAGAAGGTGACAGGTATAAGGGTAAACAAAGAAGATTCAACATACAAAGGATAGGAATCCTCAAAGAGGAAAACCAAATAAATGGGGGTCAAAATTAATAAAATAGGTAATTCAAGAAAACTTTCTTGAAATAAGAGATTATTTCAACCCTCAAAGGAGAAAATACTTGGGAAAGCTGACCCCAAAAGGCCAACGTTGATACATAGTTCAACATCCATAGTCTGGTACGCATATTGGACTTGAAAGTGAGAAAGAAAAAAATCACTGGGGTACCCAGACTTCAAGACAATTCATGTGTTAGGGAAAGGAGTCATTTTTCATCAGACCATTCAGGAGCAATGTTTTATGCCAGAAAACAATGGAATAACCTAATTAAGATTTTCAAGGAAAGAAAATGTAAGCTAAGGAGTTAATATTCCAGTCAAACTTATCTTCAAATACAAAGCGTTAAGACCAGTTGTCACGACCGTGTGGAAGCTTAGGAAGCATTGGTCCCGGGTTCCTCGTGAGGAATCTACTGTAGACTGTCTTATGTTCAAACCACAGTGACCAGAAAAGTGGTGACTAGGGGTTGGTGGGTGTTACTGAAGGAGATCCTGCAGTAAAATGAGCACCCCCACCACCACCACCAAAATGGGATCCAGGAAACAGAATCCAACGCGAAAAATATGAACCAGAATAATCTGGCAAAACCCCTTTGTGGAAAACTGTCTTTGGAAGAAACATTGTACAAAGGCACTGAACAGTGTAGGAAATTTCATCAGAGGGTCAAAGTAAACTAAGCATATTAAAAAATATAAGACAATTATTAATTCCAGGATAAACAAAGTTGTACATAAATTCAATAATATATTATATTACTTGACAGTGTATGTTGCCAGAATAATATTTACATGTCATAATAATGTAAACAGTGAATGTAGATATGATCCAAAAAATAAGACAAATTATATTTGGAGAACAATGAAGGGGAAGAGATGGTGTGACTGAATGAATATCCTAATCCACCATAGTAAAAAGTCAACAGCTACTGAATCCAATAATAGGGTTATATTGTACTTATTATTTGGAAATGTGGAGGCAAATATGGAGAAGGGACAGTAAAAACATTCAAAGACATTGCTTCTGAGGAAAGGATGAGGAGGGCAAAGGGAACAAGGGACTGTTGTTTTGGTTATAAGCCTTTTAGTCCTATTTGACTTTTTAACCAATTTGCATGCAATCTTGAATAACAAATAAAAATTAAAAATTAAAAAGAACAATGAAGAGCCCAAAGCCTCCACAGAACCCTGGCTTTCAACCCAAACGGATTCACTCCCATCTGCATGTCCTGCTGGGGTCGCCTCACACGCTCAGCCACTCTCCAGGGGCTCAGTCTTCCCGCGGCCTCCCCATCCTGTGCCTACAGGGTAGGGGCTCTTCCAGTTTCCTCTAAGTCTGAACGAGAAGCACTGAACACAGAATGTGACAGTTGGGACCAACCCTCAGACCACCCTTTGCTCTTCTTGTTTTACTGGGGAGAGATTCAGTGCTAATGGTGAGTGGCTGGCCTAAAGGCCCTACTCATTCATTTCAGCAGCTGAATTGGATCTTGTTTCTCCTGAGTCTGTGTGGGTGTTCTTTCCACTGCTACAAAATGCTCCCTCCTGTGAGTTTATTCTGGCTCTTGTGAATATCTCCCTCCATGCTGCTGATTTTCTGTTTTTCCAACTGTCCTCTTACCCATGCTGTTCTGAGCTTTCTTGGAATTACCCTGGGGTGCTTGGTTCCCCGCTGGAAAAGGGCGGGGGTGGGGGTCCTGGGCAGTTTACCCTCTCCTCTGCTGCCCTCTGCTGGTAATAGATGGCCTTCACTGTGCACGCTTCCAATTCTGGCCCCACCAGCCATTAAAATATGTTACTTTTGGCCCTTTGACACCACTTCCCATGGAAAAAAATCTCTATGCTTCAGGGCATAACTGTGCCCTCTGACTTGTGCAATCTGTGGCCAGTCCTGTCTGTTCTAGGCACTTGCATGCCACTTAAACTGTGATCCTTGAGGGTAGTGTAGACATTACCTGGGAGCTTGTTAGAAACGCAGAATCTTGGGACTCAACTTCCACATTTACTGAATCAGAATTTGTAATTTAACTAGATCCCCTTTCATATGCACAGTGAAGTTTGAGGAGTGCTGCTTTACATCAAACTCAACTACAGGAAAAAATTGAGGTCAAACTTCTCTACTTGGAAATTATGTCTGATCATTCCAGTACTTGTTCCAGTCCATTCACCTGGTTATGATGAATTCTTGCCCAGGTACCTTTTTCTCCTCCGTTTCTGACAGGATGGCTCCCACAGTAACAGAGAACAGGAAGTAGCATACATGGAGTTCTAAATGTTCAAAACCCAGTAAGTGAAAAGTAACTTATTCCCCTAAATTAAATGGTGAAAAGGCAGAGCACATGAATTGTGTGACAGTGTTTTAATCCTGAATATTTTTTGCTTTACCTTTCACAGTTATCAATCGAAATATCATATTTTGGAATTGAAGATAGACTAAATTTATTCTATTAGCTTTTAAAAGATCTATTTTATTTATAAACTATAAAATCTCTCCATATGGGTATTTAGGCAATATTAGGCTGGAAGTTTTTCAGAATGCTAGAAATGGAACATGTTATTAGCTGACATTCCCCCCCCTCCACCCCATGGTCTCCTGTACAATTCTGTTCATTCTCAGGCACTCAGTCAGCAAAGGTGTAATGAGCCAAGCACTATGTTAGGTGCTGAGAATTCAGGGCAGATATGGTTTCTGCTTTCATTGGTGTTTCAGGCGAATGCAGTCATTCAACAAATTATGATTTAATAGCAGTTGTAGCACGTGCCTCAAAAGAAAGTGTAGGACAATAGAGATCAGCTTGGCTTCCATGAATAAATGACACTTGAAGGATATTGGCATTGGTGAGGGGTTGGGAGAGTGGGCTTTTCAGGCAGAGAAGGTCATGTGAGGAGCAGAAGCTGGGTGGGAACACCCGGAGGGTGACTGTGGCTGTAGCACACAGTAGAGAGGGAGAGTCGCTAGAGAGAGCCAAATGTGCAAGTTCAATAGGAACTGGGACTTCTTGTTGATTTATCATGAGAACAATTGGAGAGTTTAAGAGTTTATCATAAGAAATGAATATAGAGAGTTCAGTGCAGGGGAATGACATGATACAGTCTTTTCCTTCTCACCAACATACTGTTGTTCATGCAGGCTGAAGCCGATAAGGGGTCCCTGGGCCATGGGGCCATTTGGGGAGTACCTGTCTGTGGTTTGAGGGTAGTCTCTGAGCCCTTGGGGAGGTACACTGGCTCACCACTGTCTCTCTCTCATCTCAGTGTGGTGACCTCTCTCAGGGAGCTAAACAGCTAAGACCCAGGTTCCATGACAGACATCCCACTCCACCCAGTGAGACAGGAAAAAGCACCCAGTTTTCCTCCTTCCACACTCTTCACCAGGGCAGGACTACCGACACCGACCACCCCATATGCCACTGACACCCTGAAAGAGGGATTTCTCTCACCCCTAGCCAGTCCCCTGCTCTAAAGCTTTGGTGAATTGATTCAGGGTAGTCTTTCTGAATTTTTTTCCCCATAATTTGATGAATCTGTATCAAATGCTTCTTTTACTTTGAAAATAAGGCTGTGGTGTATAATGGTTAAGGACAGTTTTCTCTAGTCTTAAAGCAGACACTGGTGCCAGGTCATCCCTGGATAGAATGTCTGGAGAGGGAAATTCAAAGGGACAGTCCTACTTTGACAAGAAAAATCTCAAAGGTATGATTTTGCTCAAAAAAGATTTACTTCAGGAGGAAGTACTCACATTTTTTTCCCAGAAGGAGCAGATGTACTATTTAGAAACTCTGAAAACTGACTAGCAGGCATTGTTGATTCTATAGCAGCTTAAAGGAAAGGTAATATTAACCTAGTTTTAGAAATGGAACTTGCTTTTAAAATAATTATGCACAGAAGGTGAGAGAGAGAAGCCAAATTAAATTGGTGTGAGAAAGATTTTATTCTGTATTTTGTTTTCCTTGGTTCTGTATTCTGTTACTTCTGAAAAAATTGTTTATTTAGTGAATATATTATTTAAGATTTCTGAAAGCACGTAACTATTTACTTTACATAAATAACACTGATACATAGAACTTAATGTCTGTCTTTGTCGTAAGCCCTATGGAGAGCCAAGCCCAGACTGCATTGGGCCAAACTGATCATCCACATGAGCTCGAAGCTGGAAACAGCAGATGTCATCTTCAGATGTGTCCCAAAAAGCGGGGGGAACCAGTCTCAGAACAAAAAACACAGTGGGTGTGTGCTTCCTAACAGAACTTTCTCCAAACTCCCATTTAGCACTACCCTGATCACACTGGTACCTTACTGCTTTGGCTGAAGCCAAGAATCTGACTTCAATTTTAGTCTGCTGCCCATATTTCAAAGGATGCTGTAACTTCCTCAGACCTGGACGATTGTACACTGATTTATACATTTCTATTTGTGCAACATAAACACATGCCATATAATACACTGAGGGATTCTGGAGTGAAATCACACAATGACAGGTTGAAACTCCAAGAATTCCAAGCAACTAGTGAGTGTCCAGGCTCTTCTAGAACCTTCCATGAGCTGTTCATAGAGCTACTGAGGATGACTTATCCCTCAGCTGATGCCTATTCAGGTCACTTTCTAGAAAACAAAATGCTTCCCGGAAAGCTGTCATTTCTTTCCATATTTTCTTTTTACCCACTAATCTTCTTTGAACCAGACCAGTGAATACTGGGGCACATGTGCAGAACCACATTCTGAGGATCAGCATTGAAGAGGGAAATTCTGGAAAGGGACCAGTGTTTGTGTGCTATCAAAATCAATAAGGGCATTTCTAGTCGAACAAAAATATTTTCCCTACAGGTAGATATCTAAGGGATCTCACATTTTCACTTCTTGGAAAAGATAATAAATATAGTAAAATATGTGATTTTTCTGTAGATATTCCAGATGTATTTTCCTGTGAGATTTCTCTTTGTGCCTTTTTTGTGTCTGCTGTTTTGTGTTTCTGCATACAAAAAGAAAATGTGTTTCAATTATGATTGGTGGCAAAAGTCACACAGACTGGAGGTCTTAGCCTTTGCTGTCACTGCACTTCCTTACAGTAAGGTGATTACTATGGGTGATGGGGGTTTGCAAAATGAATAAAACTGAGTGAGGTCAAAAAGAAAACCAGGGACATATAAAGTAGCTATATCTAGAGAGTTTAAAATGTCCTATTTTCTGCAGAGGCCCCTATAATAAATTAACCTCTGAGAGCTACATTCACAGGCTCATTAAAATCCCAGAGGTGGAAAAAAACCTCCAGAATTTATTGGCCTATTTCTCATTCCATCCTTGGGCTTAGGAACTTAGACTACCTTGATGAAGGAAAAATGGAAGTGAGAGGGAGAGAACCATATTTAGAATGACAATTTTAAATGTAAAGAGACTGAGGAAACTTAATGAACTGGAAATAAAGACTCAATAGCTAAAATAACATCAGTTTTGGAAAAGTAAAGAAATGTAAATTTTTGTACATGCCAGTCTCAGTACATAATCTATGAAATTTATATCTGCTGAATCTCTAACAGAGCACAACGCAGCATCTGTGCCCCCGATCTGCCTAAGAGCACGTCTGTGTGGAACTTAAAAACCATACAGTAAGTTTCGCCAACAGAATCATCTCCAAATGGAACTAATATTTACCTTCAGAAATGTGAAGGCTAGCAGGTTCTCACCTGCTGTTCCTTTGTAAAAAAGAACAGTTTTTCATCAGGCTTTGGCCATTTTCTAATGCCTAAATCTGCTATTTATTAAATGCATGTGGCATGCCTACTACATGTAACTTTGGGGTACAGCTATGAATAGAAATTGGCTATAGTCCTGCTCTGAAAGAATTTACATTCTAGTCAGAGAAATAAGCTATGTATATATAGAGTAAATAATTAAGGGATAGGAAGTCTCATTGTGGCCCAACTGAATAATAATATTTATTAAGCACCTACTATGTACCAATTTCTATGCTAATTACTGTGTGTCTATTAACTCATTTACCCTGACAACAGCCGAGTCGGGTTGGAGTAATTATCTCCATTGGCAGGAGAGGAAATAGAGACACAGGGTTGGTAGTGATAGAGGTATCATACACATAGTCTCTTGTACAGAAACTGTCACATTGCAAGTGCCCAAGGAAAGAAAGCTATTATATTATTTTAAAAGCTGTGTTAGGGGAAGTGGAAACTCATACAAGACAGGGAGATGGGGCCAGATTGCAGAAGGCCATGCAAATAGACATATCATGGTAGCAACTTGGAAAGTGAAATCTCTACCTACAAGCCAATGTTTTTGACTCATCAATGTTCAGTAATCAATATAGTGAGCAGCTACAAGTTTGTTTTATTTTTAATGAAATAGATCTGGTATTGAAATGTTAGGGTATATTGGAGGTAATATAATATTTCATGATTCTCTTGGTTCAGTTTATGTATATTTTTGTGTTTTCATATATGTGTGTGCAGAGGTGTGATATAAAAATTATTTTGTACTGTGGGTTGAGGTTTAAAAAAAAGCTTTAAAAACCATTACTGTAGGTGGTGTTTCCTCTACTAATTTCAGATGTCCTGATAGATAATAATTTGCCAGTAAGACCCACGGCAATTTTGAAATATGTACATTATAAATTGTGGCAGATTGGGAGGTTATCTTGGCTATCTTGTGGGGCTACAGAGGTACAAAACAGTGGCCCATACCAAACAACAGGAGGGGAGAGGAGTTTCTTTATAAAGCCACATTTTACTGCTTTTGACCTCAAAATGCCACTTGGCAAAACTTGTTCTATACCTGGCTAACAACTTTTACAAGTCTTTTTGAAATTTTGTGTCAGTTAAAAATGTCCTAAAGGAAAAAACACATATGGGAAATAATCAATCTTAAATGAAACACTATTTTGAATTTTGCTAAGTAGAGAGAATTTTTCCCAAAGTGTCTTTCCCCCACCCCCTGTAAAAGCAGTATTTCTAATCCAACCATTTGATATGTTTGGTCTGTAGAATTTCCCATTCTTAGGAGGCAAGAGCTGGTTCTTCTTGAACTGTTGTCAATGTCAATTATAAAAGAAAAAAGAAAAGATGAAGGGTGGAAAGTTGGAAGGGGGAATGTGAAAGATGTTTAATAATTACAAGTTAACAATGTCAACGTAAAAGGAATCCTGTCCTAAATGGTTCCCTAAGTGGGATTCCTCTTTGTTTCACCTTGTAGGCTGTCATTTTGTTCCCTCAGCCTCCAGTATTTTCCAGTCCTTCTTTCTTACTCTATATGAAAGCAGTTAGCCACAGTTACATCTGTTAGCCACAGTTACATCTGAGCTTTCTAAGACTGCAGTAACTTTGACCCAGCTTCTTACTGCTACATCCCTGGAGTTGTGTTTTGGTTCTGAAAGGAGAACTTATTGTTGTTGTCTAATTAATCCTACCCTCCAGGAAGACATTCTGGTATCTCCCCTCTAGTTTCATATTCTTTCCTTCCTGCTTTGTTTGCACAGAGAGAATCATCCCTTTCCCCCTTCCTACTGGAGAGGGGTCCTGGGGCGTCTTGGGAGAAAGAATTCAAGAATGGATGCAATAAGCAGTTGCATAGAGTTTATTTGGAATATAAAAGTTCAGAGAAAGATGAGAGTACACACTCAAGAGTGGAGGCACAGGCAGACCCAGAGGGAGTGGCAACGAGGGAACAATAGGGGGCCTTTCTTATATAAAGGAAGGTGAATATTTACTAAGTGGAGGCAGGTTTCAAAGCAACAGATGGAGCTTCTTTTGGTGGTTGGGCTTGCTCCACCCTCACAACCAGTAGAGGGATTTTTTTATTGTATTTGGTTCCCATAGGAACTGTAATGAATCAGGATGGTGTGATTTTTACTGTGCTAATGATGTAGAGGCATGATTTTTGCCATGTTAATGAGTGTATAATGTATTTGGGGTTGAAGTTTGGGTCCACTTCTCCGTGTTGGAACTGGCCAGTTTGGGCCAGTCTGTTACCTATATTCTCACTTTCCTTATGTTGATAGAACAGCTTACATGGAATGTGTAGAATGTAAGCAAGCATCCCCCTCCCTTTCCCTGCTCCTGTCCAGCTATCTACCTACTATAACACCCCCAGCACAGTGATTGGACAAATTGCCCCCTATACCCTCTGTCTTTATTTTGTAACATGTATTTCTCCAGGCTCTCCAGTAATTATTTTGACCTTAGATTTTCCTAGAGGAGAGTGAATTCCTTTATGTCCCACGCCCCACTTCTGCCTACAAAATTGATCTGTTCTTTGGCTTAAGGCCAGGAAATAGTCTTTTTACAATTTGTCTCTTGACAATGTTTTTTTTTAATTAAAATTTACATAAAGCAACTCTGCTTCTCAAGCAACTTCCTACTTCCTCAACCTAATCTCATTTTCTCTTCTGAGATGTTTTCCAATACTATTTTTTAATACAGCAAAATAGGGACTGGATTTCCAAGGCCCTAACTACACCCAGATGACAGCTGAGAAAAGAACATGAGATGTTAAATTCATTAGTGACCAGGGCCCCAAGAAGTCTGAGCACTTTTAGGTATTGTTTTTAACTATTTCACACTAGCCACCTTCTGTTAAAGTTCTTGATCATGAAATCATTTTGTGTGAGTGATGGTATGAGGTGAAACATTCCTTGGTAAAAGGCATTTATCTTCCACCTTCTTTAAACATTGATTTGTTGCACATTCAAAATGTTTTGACTCCTTGATTTGAAGATGATAGCATAACAACACACAGATTCTTCAAATCAGTGTATTCTCATAATAAGGAATGTCATCTATTATAATAACATACTGCAAAGTTAGAAAAAAATAAAAATGAAACTATCTTCTTTTTCTTCTATTACTGTATTTTTAAACCAGGAAAAATGAGAGGACCTAATTCCCTTCCAAGGGATTCCTCACTCTCACCATACCTAGCACTGGAGTCCTGTCTGGATATGTTATCAGTACAATGTCACTCATTGAGTGTCCTATGGGGGCCCATACTATGTAAGAGACTCAGCATACTTGAGAGGTCGAGATTGTTTATTAATATCTGCCTGATGAGGGGAGGCTCAGAAAGGTTACATGGGTTCTCTAGTGCCAAGAGCTAACTAGTAAGCCAAGGAGTAGAAATATAAGCTAGATGCCTTGGTCTACAAAGCTAGGATCTCTCCCATTGCTTACAGATGCTTAATTTACCATTTTGGTATTTTTTACTGTCTGAAGTCTATACTGTTTAACATTGTAACCACTAGCCAGCCACACTGTCAATGAGCACTTGAAATGTGGCTAGTCCAAACTGAGATGTGTATTTCAAAGACTTAGAATGTAATGGATATAACCTATCTTATTAATAATCTAAAAAACATTGATTACATATTGAAATACTAATAGTTTAGGTGTATCAAATTAAATATCACTTGTTACTTTTATTTTATACATTATTACAATTAATTTCACCAATTTTTAAAACTCTTATATGACTATTGGAGAATTTTAAATTATATTTGTAGCTTGCATTCTATTTCTTTTGGACAATACTGAGCTTAATAGAGAGAACTGATAAACTTTATTGTCCTCTGTGTTCCCTGATTTTAAAAAATGCCTTTGGAAATGACTGCTGTGTCCTACGCTGGTGAATGTGGCACCGGCTACTCCCCTGCACTTGTATGTGAAATTTGTTCTCTGCTTAGGGAGTCTGAGCCTTTTAATGGTGCCTGCCAGAAGCTCAGCCCTCCAGCTCAAGATCAGTGGGATGGTTTAGCTCACGCACAGATGTCCCAGGTGTTGGCTGGCTGTATGCCAGGCTGTCTGATTGCTGCTGTGTGCACTGTCTTTCAGCCACCAAAGTCAGTGTTACCTTGTTCCCCTGCAGATCCTTGAGACAGTCCGTGGGAAACTTTTGGCCCTAAAAGCTTTGGCTAAACGCTTGTGGGTCTTTAGAAATGGTTCCAGAAGTTCCTGGTAAGCAGTGTGCTTTGGATAAAAATGGCGTTGCCTTCTATCCCTGGTCCAAATTTCATACACAGACATCTGACCCTGCACATTCTAACACCCTTTTGGCTTGACTTAAAGTTCACATCATACCTACCTACGTATTGTCTTAAATATTTTGATTGATTTCAGATGCCCAGCCAAATCCTGGGTTGTGAGTTCCTTTGAATGATAAGTGAAGTAGAAAATGTAAAAATAATAGGTTATTTTACTGATCAGATTAGCTACCTATATCAAATCTTTTTTTTCCTTACAATTTAAACCAAATGAAACTTTCATTAGAGGTACTTACTTCATTCTATTACACATTTATTTATTCATTCATTCATTATAGCATTTACTGTGTGGCAGGCACTTCAGGGTACCCAAATAAGACATGTTCCCACCCCTCAAAGTACTTTTGCAAGCCTTGTGTGCAAATAGACACAGTATTTGGCTAACTGTGAATTTGTATTTGGGACATACCAAGAGTGCTTCTTAGAGTTTAGAGGGAAAAGAAATTTTGCTCCAGCATGATTAGGAAAAACCTTTCATAAAGGAGGTATAAATTTGGGGCTGAACTTTGAGATCAAAGATAGAAAAAAGGAACAGGATATTTGGCAAATGGAAAGGAGAGTTGGGCTAGAATATGATGTTTGTGTATGGGGGGAGCAAGGAGCTAAGGTCAGGAAGGTAGGTGGAGATTAGATTCAATTTGATTCTTCAGTACCAGACAGCAGTGTCTAGCTCTTAATCACCTTATTTTTCACCATATATATTTTCAGGAAAACAATAAAGTAAATAAATTCCAAGAAACAGTGCATAAATAAAAACTATCCTATGAGGGGAAATACAAATTAAAGTAGACAAAAACAGATGATGTAGAAGAGTAAAAACTCCATTTATGAGCTTCCTTGTGGCCAAAGCAAATTGTCCAGGAGGAAAAACTATAAATTCTGAAAAACAAAGCTTTTCCTAGTACCAAATTTAAAATAAATTTTTGATGGGCTGAGTAAGACATAGAAAATCCTCAGCAACACCAATTTGTTTTAACGTCCTTTGTGAAATCAGAGGGAAAATCCTCTGTAGATTTGTGCTTTTCAAAGTGCAATCGCCTGGGGAACTTGTTAAAATGCAGATTCCGAATGGGTAGTTTGTGGGGGGTGGGGGGTGGGGACTCAGGACAGGCCTGATATCTGGCATTTCTAATGAGCTTCCACTGTGGCAGCTGCTGCCATCTGCAGAGTACAATGTGAGCAGGGTTAGCTACTAGAAAAGTGTATTACATCAGTGAATCATGAAAAAATCATGCGTATCGTATTATTTTATTGCAATTAAAAGTGCAGTCACTTAAGTATCTTTTGATGTGGAGCCAGGGCCTTTCCTTTACAAAGCAATCTTTTCTTTACAATGCCATGAATGAAGAATGATCCTAAATTTCTAGATTTTTGGAAATTTCCCAATTTCTTACAGTTGTCTAATATAAATCTAGTATGACAGCAGTTTTTAACACCTAATTTACTGAGCTTATCCAAAGCGATCAACTAAATTTTCACAGAAACAACTAATCTCTTTTCACTCACCTTTTGATCACTTTATATAACATTTACCTGTATTGTAGATTATAATAACCTAACTAACTAGTCTTAGCAAGCAAATAAGTAGGGAGACAGAAATGCCCAGATTTGTTAGCTGCTAGCACTCAGTCAGCCACTGGCTTTCCTAGGTGCATTTTCAGAGGGACTGAGGAACATCTGTTAACCAGCAAGGTGGATAAGGGGAGGTCAGCTAGTGTGATTCCAAGAGAGCAGAGGCCAAGAATTCAGCCTTCAGGTAATTAGGCTGGACACAATATGTAATGGCCTGGATGGGCAGTGTGTCCTCCAGAAATATTCCTTAAATGTTTTATCTCAACTTAATCAGAGATGGACAGCACCTAATTCAACACTGTGTTCACCTCAGAGGAGGCACAATCCTGGGAGTCTTCCTTATTCGGGCTAGTGCTCAGTGAATGGTAGCTGCTGACTGATGGCTCTGGAAGGCCCAGGTCATCTGGAACAAGCCAGTTATGCTGATGTTAAGTCCATAGAATTTGTAGTCTCCAACCTGAAGGAGCAGGGCTTCCTAAGGAGCCAGATAAATGTTCTGTGCCTAACCAGTGACACACAAGTGACAGAGTAGGACAAAATGTTTCCAGCACATATGTGCATAACATTGCAATATTTCCAGAATCTCTCACCTGGCCTTAGTTCATCACCATATCAATAGGTGTTTCCAAGGAGTGGAGAGAAGTAGTTCATCTCCATAGCAATAGGTGATTACAAGGGAAAGTAAAGGCATATCTGGACCAGAGAGATGGGTGGGGTCCCTTTTTGCAGCTGGGTCATGAGAGACAAAGATGAGCAGAAATGAACAACTGCTTGTAAGCAATAATGGGTTTCTCCAACTTTATTTCTTCCTTTGACTGATTTTGGCTTCAAAGGTAATTTGCCCCAGGCTGGGAACATATTTTCCCCCCAAAGTTACAATATAAGATGCAAAAGATCAATGCCCAGCATATACAAAGAGGTCCTACAAATAGATAAGAAGAAATTAAATGCAATTGCCAAAGGGAAAAGTATTTGGACAAGAAGTTCTCAGGAAGTGTAGATTAAAATGAGCTACTGGATTAACAAAAATGTAGAAGTCTTACAAATATGCAATACTAGAAGAGATATGGGTCAACAGGCATGCATATACTATTGTGATGATGTAAATTGGCAAAGTCTTTTGGAAAGGTAATCTCACAGCATTCATTCAAAAAATATGTCTTGAGTGCCTTGTAGGGGCCAGCACTGCTCTGTTGGCTAGGAATATAACTGTAAAAAACAAAGTCATTCTCTCATAAAGCTTACTTTCTAGTGGAGGGAGAGAGACAATAAGCAAATAAATATCTGGGGTTGATAAAAGCTGAGAAGAAAATAAAGGAAAGTAAGGGACAAGAATGACAGGTAGATAGGTACTTTTTTATAAAGACTGTCCAGGGATGCCCTCAGATAAGCTAACATGTGACTATTTGCATCTTTTAGGAGAATGTCTTATATCTATATGCATAGGCATTGAAAGACATTCCAGACCAAGTGTTTACTGAAAAGAGGAAGTTGCAGAACTATATCTTGGGTATGATCCCTTTCTGTTAAAAAGGTGTGTGTGTGTGTGTGTGTGTGTGTGTGTGTGTGTGTGTGTGTGTTCAAGTAAAAAAACACATACATATAGTACATAGATACAATAAATACACAGCGTAAGATAAATTCTAACTGAAATGAGCAGGTGACAAGAGGCAACAAAAGGCCAGGCAGTTTATTTGAGCACAATCCCAGGCGAGGTTCACCAGTCTGCACAGACACAGGCTGGAGAAGTGGCACCCAACCAGACAGGTGGGGAGTTTTTATAAGCACAGGGAAGGGAGGGGGAAGTGGGCTGTGCCAGGGGTGTGTGGGGAATTTTTATTGGCTCAGGGTCAGGTGATGGACAGCCAGAGGTCTCCTCCTTCCGGATGGAGGGGGTCTCTATCCGGGGTTTGTCGGCACGTCACAGGGCTGGAATCCAGGAAGAGCTGTCCATTCCTTCCTTATATGGCACAGAGCTATTTGGTGCTGTCTTTGTTCCGCTTGCACTGTCCTCACTTTCCTCTCTCTGGTACCTCCAGCCTTACATTCCAGCCTTTTGGTCATAATGGGCGACAACTTGATCTGGCTACTTCTGGCTGACAAGGGGCATCGTGGGGGTGGTTTTAAGGCTCAGTCGGGAGGGGTGAGTACTTGTGCAGCAACAGTTGATTGACCTTTATGTGTGCTATTTCTGCTATGTGCTGTTGAAGGAACATGAAAACACATGGGCCAATAAGGAGTATAAAACAGATCGCTGCCACAGGACCCAGGAGAGGCACCAACCAGGCCATAATAGGGGATTGAAACCAGCTGTATGAATTACTATCTGATATGCCGGTTCCCTGGAGTTCCTTTTTTAGTTCTTGTAGTTTTTGAACATTTTGCTCCATGAGTCCCGACTCATTGACATAGTAACAACATTGTTCCCGGAGGAATAGACAGGTCCCTCCCTTCTCTGCAGTAAGGAGGTCTAAAGCCCGGCAGTTTTGGAGAGTTACCTGGGCTAAGGAGGTGACTTGCCTCTGGAAGGATGCCAGAGAGGCCACAGATGTCTGGATGGCTGCCTCAAGCCGCCGTTCCAGTTTTTCTAGGGCCGTAATACTGTAACCCAGGGCACACTCACTCCCATGGCCAGAATGGAGGAAGTGAGGTAGATCCCCACTACTACAAGCAGGAGGACTGCTCTCTTGTGATGGGAATCCAAGGCCCAGGAGTTGGTGAACTCAGCTCCCCTGTACAGAGTCAGCCTAGGGACTAGGGTGACCAGCAGGCAAGAAGCGTTTGCAAAGTTGGTTTTGTATAAGGTCCCATTGCACCACAGGAAGGTGCCTGGCGGGGAGCAGAGAAGGGAAGGCTGCTTATAGTGATGTCTCAAGGTCAGGTGTCTCAAATAATGGTACCTCCCTGATAAGTTTGGGCCTTGAGGGCCTGGAGGGCAAGATAGGCTCTCTCTTGGTGGTGCCTGAACTGCCACCACAGGGGCTTCTGTAAGGGAAGTTCAGAGGAAGCATTGAGTCAAGGAAATATTGGGGAGAGTGTGCTGGAATAAATCCAGCCCCTCCTGTAGGAGACTTAACCAAGAAAAGGGAAGGGTCTTAGTGTTTTGTTGTATGTGAGACTGTAGGTGGGTTTCCTGGGTTTTATGGCCCATTGTACTTCTTCAGGATGTTCGGGGGCACTTACCTCCAGGTATCGGTGAATTATGATGGTCTGGCAGGGGTATGCCTGAAAATTATTTAAGTACACACCCCCTGTAATGCCCTCATTCCAGCGATTATGTAAGGGGTCCTTGATGTTTAAATACCTCTTTGCCCGGGGTGCCCAGCGTTGAAAAGTAAGCATATGGAGGCTATTTCCTGGGTGGCCCTCTACCATCCAGTTCATGACACAGGAGGCCCAGGGGCACCCAAAATTTTCCTTGACCCACTGTGTTTTGCACTTTCCTGTTTGTTGAAAGGTGAAGCAGAGGGCCTTGTGGGTAGGTGTCTCCCCATCAGGGCACCAAACTCAGTTAAGAGGGAGGGCAATTATGTGTTGACAATTGTTAACCTCACAGAAGGCTGTCCCAATCATCTCCTCCGCCTGTCCATTTTTTATGGTGTATCTTTGGGTGGCCTTAAATTGATACCTGATGGGAGGAGGTGAGGCCACTCCACTATGTGGGAGGAGGAGTAGGACGGGGATCCAACAAGTTGGATCCATAGAGGTCCAACTTGTTCCACTTGCCAAACATCATCGGGGGGAGGGGCTCTTTTCAGTTGGGAAATATGGTACCATGCAGGGTGTCCCGATAGTTTGGCAGCAGTAGTGGTTGTGAGGATTACAGTGTATGGTCCTGTCCAGTGAAGCTGGAGTGATCGAGACTGGAGTTCTCTTAAGAGTACCTTGTCCCCTGGCTGAAGGATTGCTGCGTCTTCTGGGTTGTTGGACGATGTAGGTTGGGGTAGGAGCTGGTCTGCATGTTCCCTGAGAAGATGTCTCAACAGTGATAAGTAAGGAAGGTAGGAGACTAAAGGAGGAGAGGCAACAGGCAGGCTTGTGTTCAGTAAGAAGGGCCTGCCATACATTAGCTCAAATGTGCTTAGTCCAGCCGGTCCCTGGGGGGGCAGTATGCAGCCGAGTGAGAGCGATGGGGAGAAGATCAGGCCAGGAGAGCTTTACCTCCAGAGACAGCTTAGTTAGTTGGTCCTTTAGGAGACCATTAGCCCTTTCGACCTTACCCGACGATTGGGGGTGATAGGGTATATGGAGATTCCAGGTGATATTGAGAGCCTCGGTTGTTAGCTGAGTGACCCAGAAGATGAAGACAGGTCCGTTATCAGATTGGAGTGAAGTGGGGAGCCCAAAACGAGGAACGATGTGTTTCACCAGCACCTGCGCCACCACTGATGCAGTCTCTCGGTAGGTGGGGAAGGCCTCAATCCACCCTGAAAAGGTATCAACCAGAACTAGTAAATACCAGAGCTTTTTATGCCTAGGCATATGGGTGAAATCAACCTGCCAGTCCTGTCCGGGGATCGTTCCCCTCATCTGGTGGAGGGCCATCGGGTCTTCAGAGCACCTTGAGATGAGACGTGATGACAAGTAGTGCAGGTCTGGTGCACCTGATCTCTTGCCTTGCAGAGACTATAAGGGGCAAATATGGGGGAGAGAAATCGGTGCATGGCCTCTGGCCCAATGTGTAGAAACTGATGAATTTTGGATATGATATCTCTGCTCAGGGGAGGGCAATTCATACCCCAAGGTATATCCATCCCTGATCTCCCAATGTCCCCCCTTGATGTAGAAGCAGTCGCCATTCATCATCAGGGTATTGGGGCAATAGAGAGGGGGAAAGAACACCACAGAGGGTTGGCTAGATCCAGATGTTAACTGTCAGGCTGTGGTGTCTGCCAATGCATTACCCCTGATTGCTGGATCATTTCCAGTCTGATGTCCCTTACAACACACGATGGCCACCTCCTTGGGGTCCTGTAGGGCCTGTAGCAGGTGGCTGATAGCCCTGCCATTGATGATTGGGGTTCCCTTAGTGGAAAGGAAGCCCCTTTCCTTCCAAATCGCAGCATGAGTGTGTGTAATTAGGAAGGCATATTTAGAGTCAGTATAAATTGTGGCCCTCTTCCTGGCTGCCAGCTGTAATGCCCGGGTAAGAGCCACTAATTCGGCTTTCTGGGAGGTGGACCCAGATAGGAGTAGGTTTGCTTCTATCACCTGTGACAGAGTCACCACTGCATAGGCCGCCCTTCGCACCCCGTCACTTTCTTTCACTGAGCTTCCATCCATGAAAAAAGTCAAGTCAGGGTTTTCAAGGGGCATGTCTTGTAGGCCTTCTCTAGGTTTTCTAAGAGCCTCTACAATCTCCACACAGGAATGAGTGGGCTGATATGCCTGATCACTGATGGGAAGCAAGGAGGCTAGGTTAAGGGGTGAAGAAACTTGTAGGGTTACCTGTGGATGTTCAATGAACAGAAGATGGAATTCCTGTACTCTTGAAGGACTCAAGGAGGCCAGGGATTTATAACTCAAAAGATCCTGTAACTGGTGTGGGGAATACACAGTGATGGGCTGTTGGAGAGTTAATTTCAGGGCTTCTCGGGCCAGACTTCCTGCAGCTGCCAGGGCTCGGAGGCAAGGCTGCCACCCCCTGGCAGTGGTATCTAACTGTTTGGCGAGAAAGGCAATGGGACTGTACCCCAGCCCTACTGGCTGTACCAGCACCCCAGTTGCCACCCCTGCCCTCTCTGCTGTATATAGGGTAAAGTGCTTAGTTAAGTCAGGGAGCATCAACAGGGGGGTTGAGAGCAACACATTCCGCAACTGATTGAAAGCAGAAGCTACTTTGGTGGGTGAAGTTAGCGGCCCAGTAGGAGTCTCTGTGGTAGCTGCATAAAGTGGTCTGGCTAAAAGAGCAAAGTTAGGCACCCAGTGTCTGGAAAACCCTACCAATCCTAGAAAGGATAGTACCTTGGCTCCTGAAGTAGGTGGCAAGAGAGCTTTAATTGCAGCTGCTCACTCTGCCATTAGGGCTCTAGTGGTGGGAGTTAGAGCTAGCTCGAGGTATGTAACTTGAGATAGAGACAGCTGTGCTTTGGCAGGGGATACCCTGTATCCCATGTCTGCCAGGAAATTAAGAAGGGATGTGGTGTCTAGAACCAAGGTCTCCTTTGAGGGGATGCAAAGTAAAAGATCATCCATGTATTAGAGGAGAGTACTCTTGCCCGTTGAGTGTCACAAGAGGTCCTCCACCAGGGCCTGTCCAAAAAGATGGGGGCTATCTCTAAAACCTTGAGGTAGAACTGTCCAGGTTAATTGTCTAGACCGACGGGTGTCAGGGTCTTCTCACGTGAAGGCAAATAGTGGCTGCGAGTCTGAGTAGAGAGGTATAGTGAAAAAGGTATTCTTAAGGTCCAGTACAGTAAAATGAGAGGTACTGAAAGGGACCTGAGACAGAAGAGTATATGGATTAGGCACCACTGGGTGTAAGGGAATAACAGCCTCGTTAATTATTTGGAGGTCTTGAACGAGGTGATACACTCCAGAAAGCTTTTTTACTGGCAAGATGGGAGTATTGCATGGAGAGTTAGTGGGTACCAAAAGCCCCTGTGAGAGCAGACGATTAACAATAGGCTGTAGTCCCCTTCGGTGAGCCTATGAAATAGAAAATTGAGGCTGAGAAGGGAAGTGGGATGGGTCCTTAAGGCGTATTAAAACTGGAGTGTGGTGGGTTGCCACTACAGGGGTGGAGATGTCCCACACGACTGGATTGACAGCAGTCCAGGGAGTTGGGAGACTCAGGTCCCAGTCGTCCAACCCCCCTTCGCCGACCAAAGCAATGAAGGAACTTCTGGTGTCTTGTAAGTGTTCAAAAGATGGGAGGGAAATAGAGGCTCTTAACTTAGAGAGCAAATCCTGTCCTAACAGAGGGGTAGGACAGGAAGGCATGACTAGAAAGGAATGGGTAAATGGGATGCCTTGGAAGGTGCAGGCCACTGGGCCTGTGTCTAAAGGCCTGGAGAGGGTTCCCATGACCCCAACTACGGAGACTGTGGCAGGATATAAAGGCCCTTTAAAGGAGGGGAGAACAGAGTAGGTAGCCCCTGTGTCCACCAAGAAGGAGATGGGCTTACCCGCTACTCACAGCTTGGCCCTAGGCTCGGTGAGGGTGATCGGGGTGTCCGAGTCCAGGCATCTTCAATCTTTGAGGATGCCCAGCAGGTCTGAAGGGTAGTCTTTCAAGGGCATCTTCCCCCAACAGGGCTCTGCCGCCAGAGGAGGACCACCCCCTAGTGGACAGTCTACTTTCCAATGACCTTGCTTACCACAGCTGGGGCACGGTTTGGTCGGTCTGCGTGGTTGGTTGGGGCACTTCCGTGCCCAGTGCCCTTGTGCTGCACTGAAAGCAAGGGCCCAGAGGTTCGAGTCGATCTTCAGGGACACCCCGACAATCTCCACTAGCCGGCCGCAGAGCAGCTGTTATGATGTGAGTCTGTTCTGCCATTTGGGCAGCTGACCTCCTCTCACTCTCGTCCTCTTGGGCATCAAAAACTTTAAATGTCATATCTACCAGGTCTCCTAAAGGGGTCTGGGGACCATCCTCAGCCTTTTTAAGCTTGTACCTGATGTTGGGAGCCAACCGAGTTATAAAATACATGGCCAGGAGAAAGGAACCTAATGCTGAGGCTGGGTCAATCTTAATAAAAGCCCCTAGGGTTTCCTTTAGGTGCTTGAGGAATTCTGACGGGTTTTCATCAGGCCTCTGGGTAATCTCTCTAAGTTTATTGTAATTGATGGCTTTTTGGGCGGTTGAGTTCATACCCACCAGCAAGTAGTGAACCATGCGATTCCGGCACACCTCACCTTCAGGAGAATTATAATCCCACAGGGGTTCCTGTAGAGGAACAGCCTCTCTGCCGATAGGTTCCCATTCATCTGTGGCGTGGGCCTCTTTGGCACAGTGCTGTGCTGCTGATGTGACACGGTCATATTCCTCCAGGGTTAGAGTGGATTGGAGGGCTACATGTACATCATGCCAGGTGAGCTTGTAAGCTTGAGTGAGATATTTAAACTGTTTAGTGAACATTATGGGGTTGAAGGAGAAGGACCCCAATCGCTATTCCACTTGGGACAAATCTGCCAGGGAAAAGGGAACTGAACCTGCACCACCCCTTTAGCCCCTGCCACCTCCCTCAGAGGAGCCATCACATGAGCTTGAGACTGCTGTGACTTAGAGTGGGTTACGGGAGGGTGCTAGCTGCAGTGAGTAGGACGGCAGCAGGTTTGAAGGAGGGGACAGAGGAGGTGACACTGGCAGTGGGGGATATAACCTGGGAATCGTTGTGGAACTTGAAGACTGGGGACCAGGATATGGGGGAGTTTTATCCATTTTTTCCAAAGTGGAGTCAGCACCTGTGGAGCAAGATGGTGGCACAACCAGAAGAGAAGGGGATCAAGATGATGGAGAGACTGGAAGAGAAGGGGAAAAGATGGGTGGAGAGACTGGAAGAGAAGGGGAACAAGATGGCAGAGAGACTGGAAGAGAAGGGGAACTAGATGGCGGAGAAACCGGAAGAGAAGGGGAACAAGATGGACATTGAGGAAGGGAGCTGGCCCCCGTGGTGGGCCTGGAGGAGTGGGAAGGGTGGTAGCCAAGATTCTCCACCGAGTCCATCAGAGAAGAGCCTCCCAGTAATAGGAGGGGTAGAGATCTGCAGTCCTTGGTGGAGGCTTGGGCCAACAAAACTTGGGAAGGAGTACACTTAGCACATAGATCTGGGCGGGCGCGCAAAGTCCAAAAAGCCTGCACATATGGAATTTCACTCCACTTTCTGCTCCAGTGGCAATAATTAGTCAAGTCGGTGAGGAGGCCAAAATCGAAAGTTCCCTCAGGGGGCCAGCGAGATTGGTTGTCCAAGGGATACTGAGGCCAGGCCTGAGAGCAAAGGAAGACCAGCTTCCATTTGTGAACTTCCTGGGATAAATATAGAGTAGCCAGATTAGAGATGAGACACCACAACGGGGTCTGGGCCTCTGCTTTTGAGGTTGGTTCCCCATGTCTGCGCCACTCCCCAACTAATCCTGCTGAGAGGAGCGCCCAGCGTCCCAAGCGTGCCAAGTCAGGGGAGATGTCCTGGGGCCTGGGGTAGGGACATCTCCCACACCGCAGGGCCAGGGGCGGGCCAGATGCCCACAGAGGGTGGGCCGGATGCACAGGGGCTGGATGCCCCAACCTGGACGTAGCTCCGATTTCTAATGGACCAGGTGAAATGGAGTTAGGAAGGGAAACAGACCAGGGGAAACTGAGGGACTCACCAGAAAATAGCCCATGCAGCGGAGAGCAGTCTGAGGTCCTGGGTTGGGGAAGGAGGGGGCAGGGCCGCCGATAAATTCTAACCAAAATGAGCACATGACAAAAAGCAACAAAAGGCCAGGCAGTTTATCTGAGCACAATCCTGGGCGAGGTTCACCAGTCTGCACAGACACAGGCCAGAGAAGTCATGCCCAACCAGACAGGCAGGGAGTTTTTATAGTACAGGGGGGAGTGGGCCCCGCCAGGGGTATGTGGGGAATTTTTATTGGCTCAGGGTCAGTTGATGGACAGCCAGAGGTCTCCTTCTTCTGGACAGAGGGGATCTGCATCCGGGGTTTGTCCGCACGTCAGGGGACTAGAATCCAGGAAGAGCTGTCTGTTCCTTCCTTATGTCGCGTGCCCCGTCCTCGCCGGCAAGAACAGCACGCAACAACAGTAGGATTCTTCTGCAGAAAGCTTTATTCTTCAGCTCTTTGTGAAACAAATGCGTTGGGCAGGACCCAGAGGGGAAGGAGAGGCTTGCTTATATAGTTCTCATGCTCTGACCTGGTTGGTGCGGCTCCATTCACTTCATTAGCATAACAAAGTGGTGGGTCTCATTGGTCCTTATGCCAAGGCGCAATTAGCATGTGGTTTGGAGGCGTGGGATGTTTTGTCACTAGGAAGTTCAGGGCTTTCCGGCTGCCCTGCATTGGGCGCCATTTTCTGAGCGCGGCTGCCAACATCTCCCCCTTTTTTGTCTAATAGAAGCTCAAGGCGGAACTTGCCAGCAGAGGCGGAGACAGAGGCCTGACCTCCATCACACTTCCTGATGCCCCTTTTTTGGAGAGGGGTTCTGGGCATCTACCCCTATGCAGTCAGGCATGCCTCTCAGAGGGGTCCAAGACCTCTTGCAGTGCTTTGCCTCGCATCCTCTGGCTGGCGTTGGGACCGCTTGGTACAAAGGGTTTGGACCTTTTTTCTCAACCCTCTTGCACCATGAGCTTCTTAAAGAAAGCTGTGATTAAGCATTGAGGTACTCGGGCCTGGTGCAATGCCACATGGGCTCAGGGTGCAAGAGCTACCTCAAGCTAAAGCCGAGCTTCCTTCTTAAGCATGTTAAGCCACACTTGGGGAGAGGCGCCAACGTCTATCGCCATTAGGGCTTGAGCAAGGATCACCTTGTCCTGCTTATGTTGGTTGCGGAGTCTGCATAACAACCAGAGTAGGAGCATGAGACCTCCAAGCATGAACACGCCCATCCCAGCCATGCCCGCCCACTCCTTGACGTGGGAGAGAGCTCTGAGGAACCAGGAAGAGAGTCCTTCTGCTACGGAGATATCTAGATGGGTGGAGTTGATGTGGATTATTTCTCGCCGCAGTTCTTCTAGTGCCCCATCGAAGTCTTGGGACCAGTTTCCTGAAAGATACTGGGACAGGTCTCGTGACAGATTAGCTGCCCGTGTAAAATTTTCATATTGAATGCTAGTAATGCAGAGAGCACGATATTTCCGCTCACATCCCAATTGGGCCATTTGCCAGAGCACCTCCATTTGTTCCTCCACGAGATCTATGCGTTGATTGAGGATCATTATTCCTTCTTTCAGTTTGCCATCAAGTGTGGACTGTTGGTCCAGGGCAGAAGCTACTGAGGCTGCAAGGTTATTGAGCTCTGTAGCTGATTTGATGGAGGTGTCTAAAGCTATACCAGCGGCGGTGGCTGTGACCGCGGTCGCAGAGATCAGGAGCACTATGGCGGCTGTAACGCCGAAATCACGCCTTTCTCGAAACAGAGTCATGGTGTTAGGGGCGTCTATGGGGACGGGGACCCAGCGAGGGATGCGGACCACTAAGGCGTTAGTATAGTTAAGCGCATCCCAGCATTGAGACAGGAAGCAGGTTTCATTGTTGCAGGAGTTGAAGCTCTTATTGGATAGAACAAACATAAAAGGGGGAAACAGGCATACAGGGGTAGGTGGAAAGGTAGTGGTCTCATTCACCTCTATATTTCTCATGTCGTTTGCTGTGCAGGCGCACCCATGTTTGTACTGTCTACACCAGAGGCGCACTTTGAAGGTTGAAAGACGAAGCGCTTGAGTCATACCCGCACTCGCATTATAATCACCACAGGCACCGGGTAGTTTTTTATACTCGCACTCGAGAGACACATTATAGCTAACCCCTCTGGTTCCTCCCAATAGCACAGATAGTGGGGACAAATCTGTGCAGGAGCCGTTGATTCCACACAACAGCCATTTATCAAAGGGGTTGCCACTCAATGGTTGGGATATCTTTCCCTCCTGGGTGTTATTGACCTCTATCAGTGTGGTTGACCAGAAGACTCGCTCAGACAGAGCTGGGGATATGGTAAAGTATGTGTTATTGATCTCTGCATATTGCACTGCGGATGACTGACAGTCTGTCCAGGGCCATGGTTCCCCCTCGTACGCCCCAAAACAGTGGGGGGCATACCTGGGTTGGGACAAGGGCCCATTCGTTGGTGCCTGACCTTCTCGGGGGGACTCGGGACGGCCCACAAAAGTGCCATTAAGCCAGAGAATATCCTGACTGGGGAACCGGGTCGGGGGTTTCTCACATCTTTCTGGATCACTAAATGGATCACTAAACCACCTATATCATCTCCGCTCCAGGGGGATGCAGCCAATATGTTGTTGTGGCTGTGTGGTGAAACACAATGACCCGTCGGTAACGAAGGATCGATTCTCTCCTGAAGGGGCTATCAGGGTGTCTTTAACTAAGTAGGGCAAGTTCATGCTAGAATCGGTAGTGAAAAAACGCGGAAAAACAGCTGCATTAAAGCGGACAGGCATAGGCTTAGGATACACAGACAGGATTCCCCATCTCAATACTCCCTGAGTCGGGGTTTCCAGTGTCAAGAGCAGGGTCAGGAGGTACAGCGAAGTCATCTCCTTTGTTTAGGACTTTCCTCGTTAGGCGCTCTGGGATCCAGAAGGGATTTTCTTCACCCTGGGGAAAAACACACACAGCTCCCCTGGATCTGATTATGATTGGATCCGGGCCCTTCCATTGGTTAGATAACACGTCCTTCCATTTTACTAGTTCTTGTGGGTCTTTTGGCCACTGATTATGGCGATCCGCTGCTGTATGGCCTTGAGCATCCAGATTCAAAAAATTTATAGTGAAAAGTACTAGGGCTGTGGCAGTTTTTGGTGTGGGGGGTATATCCTCAATTCCCCCTTTTTGTTTAAGTAAATAGGATTTGAGCGTGCGGTTCGCGCGCTCCACGATCCCTTGACCCTGTGGGTTGTAGGGAAGGCCAGTGATGTGTTTGATCCCCATATGTTGACAAAACTGAGCAAATTTTGTAGAGGTATAGGCTGGGCCATTATCTGTTTTCAGGATTTGTGGTAAGCCCCATGCGCTCCAAGCTTCAAGACAGTGCTGGATGACATGGGAAGCTCTCTCTCCTGACAATGGGGAGGCAAAGATGACTCCTGAACAAGTATCCACGGATACGTGTACGTATTTAAGTTTCCCAAAAGGTGAAAAATGCGTCACATCCATTTGCCAAACTTGTAAAGGCCTAATACCTCTGGGGTTGATCCCAACATGAGGTGCGGGAAGGAAGCTGCAGCAATGTTGGCAGCTAAGGACAATGTTCCTAGCTTCGGCCCTGGTTATGCTAAACCGCTTGCGCAGCGTTTCGGCAGTGACATGAAATTGTGTGTGGAATTTTGAAGCTGTGGTGATAGGGTCTAGCAGGGGAAAAGCTATATTTCTGGTTGTGAGGTCTGCCAGGTGGTTGCCTTGGGTCATAGGCCCGGGAAGGCCTGAATGTGCTCTGATATGAGTTATATACAAAGGAGAATGTCTGTGAAGTAGTGCTGATTGTATCTGTTTAAACAAAGTGGCTACTGGGCTGGATGCTTTGATTAGCCCGGCCACTTCCAGAGATTTGACTGCATTAACTACGTAACAGGAGTCAGACACAATATTTAAAGGTTCAGGAAAGATTTGTAGGACCTCTAAGACTATGTGACACTCCACTATTTGTGGAGTGTCAGGCGTGTAGCCTTTTGTCACAACTTTGCCATCATGGACATAGGCACCCGTGCCTGTCTTAGACCCGTCCGTGTAAACTGTTTTTCCATGAGGCAGCGGGGTTAGGCTAGTGACTCAAGGGAATACTAGGAGATGATTTTTGGCGAAGTTGATGAGGGGATGTTTAGGGAAATGATTATCAAAGGTTCCTGAGAAACTGTAAGCAAGTATGGCCCAATCATCGTTCATAGTACATAATACTTGTATCTGTTCTACGTTGTAAGGGGTTATAATTTTAGCTGGAGCCTCTCCGAAATGAGTCATGGAGGTTTTTACTCCTCTCAAAGCAAGTTTGGCCACGGCTGCCGGATAATACTCTATTGTTCTAGCCTGAGAGGCTTGGGGATGGATCCAGATCAGTGGGCCGTGCTGCCATAAGACAGCTGTTGGCAGTTCCGGGGTGGGAAGGACACACAACTCAAAGGGTTCATTCAATTGAACCCTATTTAATTGCGCTGTCATCAAAGCCTGTTCTACTTTGCGAATGGCTTGTATTGCCTCAGGTGTAAGGGAGCGCGGTGATGTTAGTTGTGGGTCTCCTTCCAGGGTTTTAAATAGTGGTGTCAATTCAGTGGTGGGTATCTTTAAGTATGGCCGCAACCAATTAATATCCCCCAGGAGTTTTTGGAAGTCATTCAAATTTCGCAATTGATTATGTCTTATCTCAAGCTTTTGGGGGCAAATTACATCTGTGTAAATGGTGGCTCCTAGGAATTTGCTAACACTAGATTTTTGGACCTTTTCGCTTGCTATATTCAGTCCCCAAGTTTCTAGAGATTTAGTGAGATCTATATATGCCTCCTCTACTTCTGCTGGTTGTGGGGAGCAGAGAAGGATATCATCCATATAGTGGATGAATTTTAGTGTGGGGTAGGTCCTACGAATCGGTTCTAGCGCTCGCTGAACGTACAGTTGACATATGGTGGGGCTATTTGCCATTCCTTGAGGGAGGACCTTCCACTGAAATCTGGCATCGGGTTGTTCATGGTTAATAGCTGGCAAAGTAAAAGCAAACCTTTCCCTGTCCTTGGAGCTTAGAGGTATAGAAAAGAAACAATCTTTAATATCTATTATGAGCACTTTCCATTCTCTGGGTAAGGCAGAGAGGAGTGGCAGCCCCCATTGTACGGGTCCAAGCATTCTCATTTGAGCATTTACTGCTCTCAGATCATGAAGCAATCTCCATGATCCTGACTTTTTTCTGATTACAAATATGGGTGTGTTCCATGGGGACACAGAGGGTTCTAAATGTCCCATTTGGAGTTGCTCTTGCACTAAACAGTGAGCTGCTTCTAATTTTTCAGAGGATAGGGGCCACTGAGGAACCCATATGGCCTCCTCTGTGAGCCAAGGTATGGGTATGGCGTCTTCAATGGCCCCTATGAAAAACCCAGGCCGTGACGATCATTTTTTACTTTGGGTAGGATGGGCTCTGTGCGTCCCTGTTGGTGTCTCCCCAGCCCTTTGCCAGGGATGTATCCCATATCCATCATCATGCCTTGGGCGGGGGTGGAGTATTCATTAATGAGTTTGAGGCCTAGGTCTCTCATGACATCTCTCCCCCATAAGTTGACCGGTAGAGGGAGTACATAAGGGGTAACCGTACCCTCTTGTCCCTCAGGGGCTCGCCATTTCAGTGGTTTGGCACTAATTGAAGGACTTGATTCATATCCTAAACCTTGTAATGAATGTGAGGATTGGGTCACAGGCCACTTGGAGGGCCACCAGGTTGCAGAGATAATGCTTTTATCTGCTCCAGTGTCTAGGATTCCCTCAAAGCTCTTTCCCTCTATTTGAAGAGTTAATTTTGGTCTGTCTGCTAAATCTAATACTATGAAGGCTGAATCCCAGTCAGAGGAGCCGAAGCCCCTTTCTCCCCTCTCCGTGTTGGTAGCAGGATAATTGGCGTGGAGACTAGGTAAAACTAAGAGCTGGGCTATGCGGTCTCCCAGGGATATAGGGTAGATTCCTCTAGGGGCCGAACACATGATTTTTACCTGTCCTTCATAATCTTGATCTATGACTCCGGGATGAACTACCAGGCCTTTCAATGCAGCAGAAGAGCGCCCTAGGAGTAACCCAACGGTATTTGGTGGTAGGGGGCCTTTAAAGTCTGAAGGGATAGGCTGAACTCCCATCTGTGGAGTCAACACTATTCTGGTGGTGGCACGGATGTCCAATCCCGCGGAACCTGAAGTGGCTCTCCTTGGGGGGCCTGGTTGTTCCCGAATGACACTTGCGTGCTGGTTGTCCCATATATTTGCGGGCCCTGGTGGCGAGGGCCCCTCTGGGCGTTTTTTGGCAACTCTAAGGGCTTCCCCTCTAAGTTTTTAGTAGATCGGCACTCATTGGCCCAATGCCTACCTTTTTTACACTTAGGGCATAACCCAGGGGTCTTTTGGGTTGTTTGTTCTAAAGCTGGGCTCCTACAGTCTCTCTTTATATGTCCTAATTTCCCGCATTGAAAGCATTTAATACTTCTGTTAGCGATCCTGGCTTGTTTGTGGCTCTTTAATATGGCTGCGGCTAGGCCCGCGTTGGTGAGTGGTCCTCCTATTTCTCTACAGGCTTTCAACCAAGCGTGTATCCCTTTCTGTTTCCAGGGTGTTATTGCCTGTCTGCATTCCTTGGTACATTGTTCAAACACTAATTGCTCCACTAGGGGCATTGCTTGTTCCTGATCTCCAAATATTCTGCCTGCGGCCTCCATCATAGGAGCGACAAAGTCAGAAAATGGCTCGCTCGGCCCTTGAATAATTTTTGTTAAATTGCCTGACACTTCTCCTTTGTTGGTGAGGGCTTTCCATGCCTTGGCGGCGCACGTGTTTATTTGTGCTTATACCTGTAAGGGGAAGGCGGTCTGGTTGGCTACCCACTGTCCTTGGCCTGTCAGCATATCATATGACCATGCAGGTTGTCCCTCAGCCGCGTTTGCGCGTGCTTGGGCCATACTGATATCATGCCACAGTGCCTTCCATTCTATGTACTGCCCCATACTAGAAAGGCATGCCTTAGTTACATATTGCCAGTCTGCGGGTGTCATTGCTGTCTCTGTTAGTCTTTCAATCTGTGCTATGGTGTAGTTAGCACTGACTCCATAAGCCCGAACGGATTCCGCTAACTCCTTAACTTGTTTATGGCTCAGGGGCTGGTGAGAGCGTACGCCATTATCCTCAAATACAGGAAACATTTGTCTAATTGCCTGAAGAGTATCTGGGTGGCAAAAAGAGAGTGTGCCGCTCATGTAAGGTGGCGGGGCAACGGGCGTCGGGGGACACCCTGCTTTCATTTTTTCCTTGGTCCGCTTTTCGACTTTGCTGGTTCCCTTACTTCTGCATTCTGCGGTTTTATTTTCTTCCCCTTCCTCTGCGGACGTTAACTCCTCCTCAGATTCCCTACTGGAGAGTTGGAGGTCCCTCAACTCTTTCCAGGGGTATTTACTATTTTCTCCGAGGCGATCGTCACTCGCTTCTCGGGGCTCTTTCGCTTTTGCCCTAGGCGGGCTTTCTCCCTCACTCTGGGGTTTCTTTACTTTCGTTTTTGTGGCCTTTTTTCGGCCGCGAGCTCGCTCTGTCTCCCGTTCCGTTTCTGACATGCTCTCTTGGATATCTGTCAAGGCTCTCTGACCTTCCTTTATTACCTTTTCACACCTCTCATCTTGCAGGCAAGCTCTAATCAGCTTCCAGAGGGGTCTGGTGCCTCCCCTCAGGCTGCCTTCTTCCTCCTCTCTATCAAGATCTTTCCCCAGTTTGTCCCAGCTCGGGATTGAGAGGGACCCTGAACAAATAAACCAGGGGGCCATACGGTCTATCTCCTTTACAAAAGATCCTAAGACTTTGCTGGAGACCTTCAAGTTTTGCTCTTTGAGAGCTGTCTGCAGCTCCGTGACTAATGACGGTGCATTCCCCATGGTGCCTCCTTATTTACAGAGAACCATCAACCATTATCCTAAAAAGCAGGGGCCTCTCGGAACTTACCCCTCCGGGTTTTCTTCTGACCTGCAATTCTGAATCCTCTCCAGATGTCTGAAGGGTCCTCCCTGTGCCGGTGATGTTCTGGTTCCCGGGTTTCGGCACCACTTGTCGCGCACCCCGTCCTCGCCGGCAAGAACAGCACGCAACAACAGCAGGATTCTTCTGCAGAAAGCTTTATTCTTCAGCTCTTTGTGAAACAAATGCGTTGGGCAGGACCCAGAGGGGAAGGAGAGGCTTGCTTATATAGTTCTCATGCTCTGACCTGGTTGGTGCGGCTCCATTCGCTTCATTAGCATAACAAAGTGGTGGGTCTCATTGGTCCTTATGCCAAGGCGCAATTAGCATGTGGTTTGGAGGTGTGGGATGTTTTGTCACTAGGAAGTTCGGGGCTTTCCGGCTGCCCTGCATTGGGCGCCATTTTCTGAGCGCGGCTGCCAACATCCTTATATGGCACAGAGCTATTTGGTGCTGTCTCTGTTCCGCCTGCACTGTCCTCGCTTTTCTCCCTCCGGTACCTCCAGCCTTACACACAGAGGGTTACACATACACACTCCCCAAACTCTTAACCCTGGTTGTCTCTGGGGCTAAGTTTGGTAGCACAGGTTGTGGTGGGAAGGAGAAGGGATCATATAACTTATTATCTGAGTATTTTTTTAGAAATAAAAAGCAAAATAAAATACTGGAAAAACACAATAATGTTTGGAAAAAATTATAAACTTACAATGACAAAACATATTAAAGCTTTTTTTTAAACCAAAATTTGGGGTTATGACATTAAAGAAAAATATCAGCAGGCTTAAAAAAGGAACAGAGAGAAGACAGACAAATGGTGTCACAGAGGGCAAAGCACAGTTGGGGGCCACAGCTCCCACTCAGGCATTCTCCACCCACCTGTGGTCAGGTCTTTGGCCACTTAAGCTTTCTAAGAGTCGGTTTCTCCTTCTGTAAAATGGAGTAACTTTTCAGATAATTACTTATCTAGGATACCTACTTCTCAGAGTAATTGTAATGAGTTATTGGCACCAGTGTTCAGAACCTGTCTGGCACACAGTTAAGTGCTTAAGGAATGTCAGCTAGTTAAAGGGTCCTCAGTTCTGCCAAGCTGGGGATGGCCACCCACAAGGCAGGCAGCCACCAACACAAGGTGGGGCCCCTTCATTTGCTCTTTAGCATCTTGGAACTTCTCAAATACCTGTGAAATTAAAAATATATACGTTCGGTAATTAATCAGAGTACAAAGGACTGACTGATGTGTGGTTTGGAGGTCAGGGAACAAGTGTGGAACATTACAGAGTCCAATACAATGGAGCACAGATCTGACTCCGCCGCTTAATAGCCTTCACCTTTGTTAGCTGAAAAATAAACAGGTCTCCAGACTCCCACTGGGATGCTATTTGCACTTATGGAGAGTGGTGGGGGGGGAGGGGAGGGGACAATAGACAGGCCCCTTTGCTTGGCTGACATTTGCCTTAATAAGCTGTACTATATTGGTCCTCAGAAAATCAAGGGGTTGAGTTGTTTTTCCAGATTTCTAGGAAATGTGAGTTTGCGCATCTTGAAGTGAGTAGCTGACTTTAAAATAAATCACTAGACATTTTTAAGTTTACTAAAAGCAACTTGCAAATTCTGCCCATCGTACTCCTTTCATTGCAAGTGACAGAGTGGGTGTCATGTAATTTTGCTAAAGACAAATGTTAAGGGATCCTACCTGAACTTTTGTTGGGAGAGAGGAAGCCCAGAATTCCCAACAGGCCATCGGACACTTGTTTTCTCAAGGCTTTCCCAAAACAGCCTCTCCCTTTACCTTCCAGAGTAATGTTGCCAAGGAACCAAAGTATAGAATGGCTCTGCCAGCGTCACTGTTCATTAAGAGCGTGGGACGAAGCCAAGTACTTTTACAAGACAGTTGGTCAATCATCCCACGTGCTGACCTATAGCGCCCCCGCTGGAGGACGTAAGCGGTCACATGCTATTGTCAAGCTGACCTCAACAGGGTTTCTCTTTCCCTTTAAGGGCTCTCTTCTTATCTGTCTTCTTTCTGTTCATTTCCCTCCCTTCTTTTCATTCACTTCTTGTCTCCATTCTGTACCCCCGTTCTGTGCATTACCTAATTATTTCCCATCTTGTTTCCTATGGAGCACATTCACCAACATTTTGTCAACGATTTGCATTTATTTGAATATCTTTATGTGTGCTCAAAAGACACATATCTACAGATGTTGTCTCAGATGAAAATGTTTTCACTTACCAAGCGAGAACAGACTTACTCAGATTACCATTTCCCCACGAAATTTTGCTGACCGTTCTTTTCAAATGCTTCAATGCCTTTGAGAAATAACATCTCTGGGGAATGGAGTATAATTTATGGGAGAAATTAGCTTGAGTAAATACTTAAGTGCTCTCAGGATAAGTTCTCTCTGTTCCCGAGAGTTTAGAATTTAAGTATAAAAGCAGTAGCAATGTCCCTGGTGGATGGTGGCACCAGCGTTAAAATGCTTTTGAAAATTCAGGGGAGTTTCTTTGGAGGTCTCTTGGCTAATGACTGTTGCAGTGGACACTTACATATTCTGTTCTTGATACTTAAATTTGCACATGGGGCACAGTGGTCAGATTATTGAAGAGGGAGCAAAAAAGAGGTAGTTTTATGAAACTCATTTATTTTCCTTATTAGGACTGTTTCATTGTCAACTCAAAATATTAGTGAGGATTTAGGGAAATAATCTTGCTCTCTAATTAGATGAAATTAGAGGTGGATTGCTGCAGCTATAAATGACCTTTGAGGTGCTACCAATTCAACTAAATCTCAGATGCCCGATTTGGGCAGCCTGTTGATGATATTATTCTAGTGAAGAAGGGTTGGGGAGATCAGGAACGATTCAGAAAATTGTTTTTGCTCACAACCTAGTGATAACACTTGGGGGAATGTAAAAACGATAGCTATGTGGAAAGTCAGGATGGGCTGTCCAGCAGTGAACTATTGCTCAGCCCCTCCCAAGATGTGGATCATTAACTGCTCAGCTACATGAGGAAGAAAGAAATTACTAATTAGTCCTGTGAAGGCTAATGTTCTTGTCTAGCCGTCAGACTGACTGGTTCCTGCCCTGTCCTGGGGCCCTGCACCATGCAAATCAACAGCATTTCCTGGTGAGCTCTCTTCCCAGGGGTCCCAGATTGCCTCTCAGGGGAGCAGTGGTAGGAAGGAGGCAAAAATAATCTCTGTATGGTGTATGGTGTCTTCACCTCTCTGGCCTCAACAGTCCAAAGTCTTGCTATCCTTTATCTCCATCCACACTGTGCCTAAATTGATTTTCTAAAATTTTCAATGAAATTTGCCATTGTAAGGAGTATTGTGAAGGAAATGAGTATATGTATCCTTAAATCTGTTTCTTCACTTTGTAAAACGTCTTCATTTTCCTATCGGGACTTTGGGTTTCTTAGGGAGGGGGATCATCCTTTATTATCAGGGCACTTAAAAGGAACTGGAAAACACACAGGTGATTTGTCCCTAGATAGAAGGTAATAAAGATGAGAAAGCGTAAGGAGGCTGCTGGGACCAAAGGCTCCCTGCCTCCCTCTGACATGGCACACTCCTTCAAGACAACTGACAGAGGAGGTCAGGCCAACACTTTGGGGTTCCTTTAGCCAGAGCCCACTTGAGTGGGCCAGTTCTCAGCCAGCCACAGATCCAAAGAGGCTCTACCAGGGTCTAAGAGCCAGAGCAGTTGCTGGCTTCCTCACGGTGAACCTGACAGCCATTTCAGGAGCAGATGTGTGTGTCCATTAATGACACAGGCTGGGTCCTTAAAATTAATTTG
The DNA here is from genome assembly GCF_040802235.1 of Manis javanica. NCBI lineage: Eukaryota > Metazoa > Chordata > Mammalia > Pholidota > Manidae > Manis > Manis javanica. Next base: position 60,675,906 of record NC_133163.1, on the reverse strand, counting down.
GAGGCCTCCTGTTTTATACTTGGCAACTCCAAAACGCTCAACTCTTATTAATGCCGTTATGACACTATATGTGTGACTTTTTACTTTAAAAAAATTGTTTCTCATGTTAAAAAACAAAATCCAACCAAGTAAATTTAAAGATCTAATTGGCTTCATTAAGCCATTCATGAATTGGGCAGCACCCCATCTAACAAGTAGGCATGTTCAGAAGAGTTGTACAAAGTGAAAAGTTTTTTAAAAATATGTCCCGTTTCCACTGTGTAGTGGCTATCAGCCTCACAAAGTGGAAGGTTTTTATAGGAAGGAGGATGGGGCAAGAAATTATTAGCAAAAAAAGGAGGGATTGTCTCAGAAGAGGTCACCTTCCCTGCAAGGAAGAGCAGGGGATCTTATTGTGCAGATTGCCTCACCATTTTGGGGGATGGAGAGGGCTCGGTGACAGATCACCTCACTGGTGCTAACCAGAAAAGTCCTGATTGGCTGTTAAAACTACATTTCTGGGGGAGGTTGAAACTGCAGTTAGGCAGGAAGTCAGCCCCAGTTTGGTGATCTAGTGCAAATGACTCACTGTCAGGCCTGTGGCTTTCTTTTTTAAACTGAAAATAGTGGTGATTTTAATAAAATTGATTTTTTAATAAAAATGTTGGCATATTATATTCTGGATAATAGAGCACCTACATCCTGAAGAGGACCTTTAAGCTTAAATGAAAGGACCACATAGATGGTGACTGACCACATAGTGGCACCAAGTCTCAGAGAGGACAAAAGCAGGGTGTAAGAAGACATATCTTACAGATGGGATCTTGTTTGAATGACTTAAATGTCAAAGGTAACATGATTATGTGCCTGCTAAAAAATTAGGAAGATCCATGTCCAGAATATACCGTTAAGTCAAAAAAATTAAGGTGCTAAAATCGTATATAATATGCTACCTTTTATGTATAATCATGGCAGAACATGAGAATATATATTTGATTTGCTTGTATTTGCACAGAGAAACCCTGGAAGCATAAACAACTAATAAAAGTGGAGGGACGTGTGAACGGGGACAGGGACAGAGCATCACTTCTCAGGGTATACTTTATACTGCTTTGAGTTTTAAACCCTGTACATATATTACTTATTCAAGAAAAACACTCTTAAAAGATGGATTTTGGAAAACTTAAGCCCAAACGGAGTATTTTCTGGGACATATAAAGCATTACGTTTGAACATAAGCCCAGCATTGTGATGCAGTGGAAAGGTCAGTGGCCTGGGAAACAGGACCTGGGTTCAGGTTTCAGTTTTAGTTTTGCCACAAATTACTCTGATATATTTAACATCGGAGCAGCAAAAGGGCTTACTGTGTGATACCAGTCATGTGTATGATTAAATATGAAGAGGCTGGAGCAGTCCGCTGAGAAGGGATTTTAAGGTCCTGTCCAGGTTCAGTAGAGATTTCTTTAATTGATGAGTGATCTCTGCCCTGGGTGGCAGATTGGAGGGTGGCAGCATGCATGCCTTCTGTTTGTCCTTCCTGTGATTCTTCTTCCTTACTTGTAAGATTAGGGGCTTAGACTAGAAGATCTCTAACCCTATTGCAGTTCTAACACGTTAATGATAAACAAGGCATAGTCAAAAAAGATAAAATGAAAGAGGAGTGCCAGAGAGAAGGTGCCACAGAGGGCAGGGTTCAGTCATCTGTGGTTCTATGGTTACAGATGGGAAGGACTGCCTTAGGTGGAATGTAAGAAAAACTGTTTCAGAGAAGTTCTGTTCCATGGTGGGTGACCAGGTTTTGGGAGCCAGGCTGAAATGGCCTAGCATTTAGTACTCCTTAGATGGTTGGAGGGGAGCTAGGCCAAAGATGCAAGGCTTTCTCAGAGAATTTGCTGGAGATGATTCTTGGAATATCCCACTTCCTCCTGGAACATTATAACAACTAAAGGTGGAAACTTGGAAGAGCCCCAAGAATGCTGGTCCCCCTGTGGTGCTGGACAAGAAGAGCTGAGCGACTGACAGAAATGGAGAAGGTCTCTCCTCAGAGCCTAGGGCGAAATTACAGATTTTTGTATCCTTTTCAGGTCGCAGCCTATAGAACCCCCTGGATCTTCTTGGAAAGGAGCTGGCCTGTTTACTTGCCATGTGCGGTTCCTGATGAACTGGCTGACCCTACTGTCTCCTGAAGGCGAGAGCCTGGTTCTAGTCTAAGGCCAAGAGCCAGAGCAGGAAACCAGGTGCGCAGGAGGAAGGTGATCGGCAGTGCGACCTCAGGTAGAATTCCCTGCAGCCCGAGAGGGCTTTCTGGTTCTGTGGAAACCTTTAAAGTCCTGGAGAGGAGCCATTTGAAAGCTCTTGATGCCACGGGTCTGCAGGCAGGACACCTGGACAGCTGACTAACAGCCTATTCAAGATGAGTGTTTTTTTCTCCTCTGTCTGGGACCTTGGTCTCTCTGTATCCCAGCCTGGCAAGAATTTCTAGGCTGCACTGTCCAAAATGTGATAGCCACTGGCCACATGTGGCCATTTAAATTTAAATTAATTAAGATAAATAAAGTAAAGCTTCCAGTTTCTCAGTTGCACTAGCCAAAACAGCCATTTGTGGCTAGGGGCTACTGAACTGGGCAGCACAGATAACAAACATTTCCATCATCACAGAATGTTCTGTTGGGTGCTGCTGCTTTGGAGTTTGTGTCTGAAAGTCATGGACAGATGGATCCACAACAACAAATAATAAATAAGGGACCCAAAGTCAGACGAATGGGGCAAGGTAGGTATATTTCCTTTCATGTTAGATGAGAATGTGCTACATTCATTAATTAAAAGACAGAAAAGTTCAGACTGAATTAAAAAATATATGTTGTTCATAAGAAATTCACTCACTGCAGAGTGGCCAAAACAGGTCGTAAAATTCTTGTGGATGCATGAGAATCATGTGGTATGTTCTTAATGTGGCTGTTTACAATGTCATTTTATGAGGGATGTTAGCAAGCTGTAGTTTTAGAGGCAAATACAAACGGGGCTCAGGGCTCATGCTAAAGAAAATGAGCAAGCTGTGGACAAAAGTCATCACCATCTTGCTGTGATTCTCAAGGGGAACGTTATTCTGCTAGAGGTGGGGGAAGCAGGAGAGAAGGAAGGACAATCTCCCTTTGGGATTTGTCTTGCTGGGGAGGCAAGCTTCTGACCAGCTGCAGGGAGCCCAGTGATGGGGTGGCTGGTAGGCACCTCCCTAGGAGCCTTTGTCCCACCTGCTCCTCTATCTGCAGCCCTGGCCTGGTAGGGCCATTTTGGGAGGCACCAGGTCTGTCCACCCATACTAGTACCCTCCTTTGGGGGCTGGGAAAGGCAGTTGGGCCTGTATACCCTGAGTACTCTTCTCAGATCCCTCCAGGTCTCACAGTAATGCTGCCACTTGCATGGCCTCAGAATGTTTGGCCACATGTCTGAGGACAGTCACTGTATGTTTGAACAGCCTTTTCTTCCTCTGATGTTTCCCCAGCTTTCATATGTTCTTGGGAGACTACAGTATTGACAGGAATAGGAACTGATAATTTTGAAAGTATACTTTAGCCATTATATAATATAAATCTAGCAAAAGTCGCACTTAGAGGTTTGTGTAAACTTGGCATAAAAAGAGTGTTTTCTTAGGATGCAAGTGCAGAGGGAAAAATGAACACTTGATGTTGGAAACAAAGTATGGCTTATTTGTGGTCAGCTTTTTCCTTGGACCTCATTCTGGGATGGCATGTAACAGATATTCAATACATGGCATTAAACTAATGTCATTTAGGAAAATGAATTATATCCACAACTCATATCTTAATAGAAATATAATTCAAATTTGTTGTGTAAGCTAAAATGAAAAACCTGGGCTAAAAGCTGTAATGAAATATAACCAATTAGACTCACATAAACAAAAAGGATTAATTTGGTTTTCTTTTTTGTAGTACTTGAAGATGTGAGTGTTTGGCTGTGCTGTTAACAAATGGACAACCTAAAATGACCTAGGTGTTTTGCATTAACATCTACGTTTTCTCCTCTAGTCCAGGACACAGTGGATTGCCCCAAGGAGTCCCAGTAGGTTAGTGTGATGACAGGCCTTCATACTAAACACAGAGAGCAAGCGAGAACTAAGTTCCCATTCATTTAAGCAACTGAACATTTTCTTTCTGTGGGTGAGCAGGAGAATGTGTGCTTTGAATGTTTTCATAGTCATTGAGCAAGTGTGACACTCTTTCTTTTTAATAGGTTGGGCTTATCCCCCACGGGTGCTTGATGTCACCCTAGCCTAGATCATCCCCTGTTCACAGGATGTAATCAGGAGAGAAGACCATCCATGACCATCTGTAGGCAGTTGCTGCAGTGGCCTCTGAACTGGAGGTGCTAGAGCAGGACATCCAGGGGACTGCAGGTGTCTTTATGATACTTTGCCATGTTTCATCTTTTTTCAGAAAGACAACAATAACAGAATATAAGACAGTTCTTATAAATTTTCATTGTGTGTGGTGTTCAACAAATAATGGACATTTGAGGTTCATCTGGTTCATGTATATGCATTAATTCCCTGGGACCTGGAGAAACCAAATATCAGGTAGATGTGCATTTCTCACTCTCACGCTACCCTTAGTTAAAAACACTTTAGGCTTGTCATCGTCTAACAGATGCAGGGAACATGGGCATGGAGAGTCCCAAAGGCTGACTGATACTGCTGCTGTGTTGGAACTAAGTAATTCAGAATATTTTGGGCCTTTTTCAATCACCTGCCATCTTTTCTCATCGCCCCCACCCCCTACTGTAGTTCTGGGGCAGTCTCTCCCCCTAGGAGGACTCTCCTAACCCCATTCTTTGTGTTCTGTCCACCTTCTTCCCAAATCATACACTTGGTTGTAAAAAAACATATTACCATTAGGTGTCACTGTTCAACACATAATGTACTCGGTGAAAATGAAAGATTTCAATTTATTTTAAAAAAATCACACAGTTGATATTACAGGATATTAACACTGAAAATTATGAAAACATATTTTTCTCTTGCAAATAATAAATTCTTGAAGGTATAATAAATGGGAGCTCTCCAGTCAGAATTTTTTAAGTAAATAAAATTTGGAAGTTTATTTGTTGGAGAGATAGCAAAAGAAAATCCAAACCTTTTAGCTGGCATTCAAAGCTCTCCCCAACTTATTTCAAACCTACACTTCCAAAACTTCATCTTCTGTCTTTAAGCACCTCCCCATCCCCCAGGTACATTGCGCGACTTGCCATTCTTTGGATATTCATGTATTTTCCCATGCTATTCCATTTACCAGGAGGGTCCTTCCTTCGTCTCCTCAAAACCTACTTACTCTTACAGTTAAGCTCGGATACTAAGCCCTCTATGAAATCTTCCTTAATGTCTTCAGATGGAAGCACTTTTTCCTACTTCTGTATCTGCCACTTTATCATGTTTTTTTGTGTAGCATTTCATAAACACCTGGTCAAATAATTATTATTCCTGTTTTATCATGAAAGCAAGGTCTGTGATATAATTATCACAAAGCCAAGAATGGTGCTTAGAATAAAGGTTAATGGTAGTGATGTTAATTAAGTGAATGAATTAATAATTTAAAAAAATGGATCTAGGAAATTTGATGCTAGTTGACTTTTGAGGCATTGCCGATTCACTGGGTACTGGAAGCTGGCTGCACAATGATAATTAAAGAGTAATGATAAATGGCAGTTTATCAATATATGAGGAAATGCATCCTATGCCGAGCTGTAGGGAGCCAATCAGTACAATTAATTTATTAGTCATGATAATTGATGACATGAGAAAGTAGATGGTTCACCAATGCCTTAGCATCTCTATTTAGAACGTCTTGCTTTTTAGCCATGCTCTAGTGAATAAGTAAGAATATAGTTAGAAATACAATATTCTCTGTATTCAATTTAGAAAATGTTTTTCCTTCATCCATCATATTCATGATGAAAATGAGAGGCGGGATGCTTGAAGGGGAGAATGGAAAGTCTCTCAAGGTAAAAATTAAGGACAAGGAAGTTTCAGCTCACGTGAGATGAAAACCAGACTTCATCAACCACTTTCCTATTACTGTTGGCCTTTGTGGTCATTATTGGTAATCTTGTTAGCTACCCTGTCTCATTGCTTGTGTGGAAGGGGGCTTATTCAGTCAGAGCCCAAAAGTTGGCAAACGTCCTAGTAAGCAGAGATTCTATGAATTCTGATTGTCCCAAATGCTCAAGAAAAGCCCATATTCATTGGAACTTGTCTAACTTCTGGTGCAACATTGAGTGAACTGGCTATTATTTTAAAAATTATAAAAAAACACTTGGACTGCCTTGCTGCTTGGCAATCACCAGACCTGGTTAAAATTTCTCCACCTTCAAATGTAGATAAAGGGAAAACCACCAAACAGAACCTTAAAAAAGGTCCTACAGAATGTAAAAGAGGGGACCCACTGCTACAAAGTACTATTAAAAGAATATGTGTGAAAGATCATCCTAGCAAAAGAAGATAACTTACTTCCTTTTAGTTATTAAAAGACACAACGGTATGTATGAAAGGGTATTTGAAGGGGGAATTGATAAAGATTAAAAAAAACTGCCAATGTTAAGAAACGAAGACATAGAAATTAAGATCCCATTGCAGAATTAAAATCTGCAGAAGAGATAATGCAGAAAAAAAAAATGAAAATTCTAAGAAAATTATTGATTTGGTCGACAGAATATGAAGCTATGAGTAGCTGACACTCTTGAGATGAAATAAGTAGAGTAGAAGGTATAACTAAGTGTATAACCAAACATACATAAAGAAAAGTTTCTGGGTTTGAAAAAAAAATACCTGGAACCATATATTGAGGAAAATGTTCTGGGAAAATGAATAAAATGAGGAGTCCTGGGCATATAGTAAAAGTGTGAATTTCCAGTATAAAAACAATAGAAAATTTTCAAGCCAGAAAAAGAAACAGGTTATTATAATGATAAAAAATTATAGTGATTCTAAAGGACCTTGATGAGAACACTGATGCCAGACATATATACAGAGTAAAGCCCAGGCACTTGTTTTAAATTGATACATCAGTGAAATACAGGAATAAAAAATAGAAGACAGAATGAAAACAATCTGATGTTATTTTAGGTATACATTCTCAGGCTGTATTGGCAAGGATTGGGAAGGAAAAGGCTATTATACTAATACCTATACCACTATTGGACTTATAATAATTAGAAAAAAACATGTAAGTTCAAATATGATTTAAAAAACTTGATTATAGTCATTAACTAGCTCTACTTTGTGCAAATCATTGAATAAAATAAATACATATTTATGACTGAACTCTTTATATATGTATATATATATATGACTGAAAGTCAATTCAACAAAATGCTAACAGAAGTTATTTCTAGTTACAAGATCATGAATGATTTTTATACTCTTCCTTATGTTTTTGTATTTTTATAAACAGTAAAAAGATATTAAAGCTGCAAATCAGTCAAAGTGAAAGCAAGCAACGTTTTCTGTGCATAAAGGAAAAAAGGCAGAATCAAACTACTGTTCAAATATTCGACCAGGTTTGTTTTCCTATTGCATCTCTGAGTAATAATGGACATCAAGTGGGAAAAAGGCAGGAAAGTCTGAACCCATTTCAAGGTTCTAATCGTATTGATAATGGTTCAAGTTTGCATCTTTATGAAGCCATAAAATCTTTTTTAGGGCCATTGGAGCTGCCTTATGTAATCCTGAAGGATGTGTCATTTTCCACCTTTACAAAGCTAGGCCCATTATCTTAAGCAGAGTACCACTAGCGATCTGTCTCCAACTCTGGCACCAGATCGCAGAGGTGATATGTGAGAGAGAAATTCAAGCACAGCTAGACTATAAATAGCGGGAGATTTAATTCCATACTTAAATTTAATTTCCTTGGGAGCTGAGCTGTACCACGTCACAAAGAATGTTTTTAATCTAGAGCACTCAGACCTAAGCGGTTAATATAAACCTTAACAAACACACTAGAAAGCACGACAACCATGACAGAACAGTCAAGGCCTCCCTGGTGTCTGTCCGTGAAGCTCATATGCTGATGTCAGCTGTCTGGATATCAGCACACAGTGGGTGCAAAAAGGAAAAGAAAGACACCCGAGTAAGACTGTACTGAAGTCAGAGAGGAGAATGGTTTGTTCCAAAGCCTAGACAAGTGCTGTTCTAGGCATCCACACGGGGCCTTCCCAGGGAGGGGCCTTCCCCTGTGGAGTAGCCACAGGTCCGTTTTAGTGCAGCAGGTAGAATATTAGAAACAGACACAGCAATTCAAAAGAATTTCAGGAGAACAAATCCAGAACAACCTCTTCATTTTGTGAAAGCCTGAGTTTTAACTTTCTCTCATTGCACCAAAAGCTGCTCTGGCACAATATGGCTTTAGACTTAACCCACTCTTTAAATACTGTACCCTCCGAAGTACAGGAATTCAACAAAAATATAAACAAAACAAACTCGTTGAATGATAAAGTACTGGTCGAGTGGGTAACCCGATTCCAGTGTCACCCTGAGAGTTGGCAATATCCTCTAGTCATGACCACTTTGTTTATTTCAAGCTAAATGAAGACACAGTTTAGCTTTCTCAGTTTAAACAGTTTGATTTTCATGAGCTTCCTGTTGATTTCAAGAACAATCTCCAACCTCACATCCTCCTCCCTGCTACCCCACTGTACATACAACATCAAGGGCTAACAGAGTGTCGGGGGTTTCAGGTAGCATCAGTGAAGGAGAATTTGAAGTTGTACCTGGGGAAGAATTCTGAAAGGTGGTGAGTGAAATCCTACTTCTTTGCCTTTACCCCAACTTCAACCTATTTGCCTCTGCTGAGCCGCATGGCTGGTAGCTGGTCCCAAGGGAGGTCGTCGGCTGTGGGAATCCCAGTGAGTAGAGTGGTGTGGCCGTTTCTTCTTTGAGGGCTAAGTAAGAACTTGGGAAGAGAGGCCTCTGAGGCAAAGCGGAGGCTCTTGGGAAGAGCGTGACCTGCAGAGGCCTGTGCGCACCATATCCTGCTCAGAATAGGATAAGGGGAATTAAAATCAACTTTGTATAAATACGCCAGATGTTCCAGCCCACAGCAGAGCCAAATCAGCTGAATGAGTGGGCCGAGTCTCTCTAGGCAGGAGTAAGTGTTAGACATGAGCTTCAATGAGTCAACAGAACAACAACAAAACAAGTGATCTAAAGGGCCCTCCTACAATTGCAAAATAGAATTGTAGGAGGAGATAGAAGATAAGTTAAGCAAAAAATAATCAGAACATTTAAGGAAATTCAAGTATAGCACCAATAAGACTTTCTGTAATTGACAATCATGATTTTCCAGTGGCAGATTTGAAGGAGAAGAAAGTCATTTTCAGGACAGAAATTTGTGGGAAATATCACGAGATGGAAGGGAAGAGATAAGGTTGGCTCTATAAGACCCAGTGAGTAATTATACTCATTGTAGGGATTCCAGAAGGAGACGGAGGAACTGAAGAGAGTCAATAATTAAATAGTAGGAGGAAATGTCCCTGCTTTGAAATGTCCCTACTTTGGAGGGTAGAGTATTTAAAGAGTGGGTTAAGTCTAAAGCCATATTGTGCCAGAGCAGCTTTTGGTGCAATGAGAGAAAGTTAAAACTCAGGCTTTCACAAAATGAAGAGGTTGTTCTGGATTTGTTCTCTTGAAATTCTTTTGAATTGCTGTGTCTGTTTCTAATATTCTACCTGCTGCACTAAAACGGTCCTGTGGCTAAATCCACACACTGAAAGGGCTTACCAGATTCCAGGAGGGTGCATGAAAAAAGATATATTGAGGTATAGTAAAAATTATTGAGCTCTATCAGAAAAAAATGGTCCAAAAGCTGGAAATAGATAGAAGAGATTGTTGGGTGTGTTTTCTGTGCAGGGCAGGACCTGACTTTAGATTGACTGGACTATTTGTCAAGTCTGTAAGTGGCTGAGGCTCATGTGCACATTTTTATCTGATAGAGAAGAAAATAATTTCTGTCTTGTTGAACAGATAATCCCCTAAGGGTACAGTTTAGGGCTCTGTAAGACATTAAGCAGGTCTGTATCTAACCTAGCAATTTTATCTCAACATTCTTTCACTAAATTGCCTGCTTATACCTCCCTTTTTCAATTCCCTCTGAACCCTTTAAAAAACATTTTACTGGTTTTCTCAGTGTTTAATGAGTGAAAAAATCACCAACAAATGCTTGAGTTACATTACATAAGAATCATGGTTTCACCTTTTTGAAAATGTTTCCTGTAAGCGTTTTGGAGATCAGCCACCGAAACGCCCAGGTATGCTCACCTGAAGAGCGGCTTCGTTGGAGAGGTCACCTGGAGAGCTGCTTCCGCTTGAGCGTGTCTTTCCTTGGAGTAAATCACAAGAGGCAATACAAGTTTAACTTTGCTGATGCTCTGTTTCTCCAGTTTATTATTTTTGTTCTTTCTCTCTCTATTGATTTTGTGGTTTTGCTCTTTTCTGTTTCCTGCATGGTCAATAAAGTCATTCCCCAGTGGGGGCAGCAATGGTTGGGAATTGGGTTTCATGGTTTGGCCATCGGTAATCTCTGTCAAATGGATGATGGAAATCTAGGCTCTGCAGGGTGAGCGATAACAGAATTTGGTTCGTTCATCTTTTTCTGTTTGCCTATGTGTGGACTCAAATAAACTGAAAAGTATTTTGTGAACACCGGGAAGGGCAACAGCTTTTGAGATCGAAACTGGTGAGTTTTTGTGTTTCTGGGATTACTTTCACTCTGCAGCTGAATTGTATAACTGGGCTAAAAGCTATGTTTGTGGAATTGTAATTCAATAAAACCTTTACCTCTTGTGTGTGAATGTGAGATATTTTCTACTTCTGGAGGGTATTAATAAATTAGATCACAATGTCTATTAAATTAAAGGACTCTTGTTCTGATTGGTTTTTAGAGATAAACAGTGCTTATATAAGTCAAATAGTCCCAGATTTCACAGAGTAAATAAACTAAGCTTTTATTACTGTAAATGCACTAGTCTTTTGAGGGAAAAAAACACTTCTTACAGAAACTTCTAGCTCAGTAACATATTAAGAATCTAAGTTCACATAAGCTAACTCCTTTGACAAATTAGACTGGTTTAATAATTTTTTTTGATTCATCAGTGTTCAGTATAATATGGCATATAAGTGTATATATACGGGTATCTAATTTAAAATTAATTTGGTTTGTTTTTTCATGGTGAGACTAATTTAATATGACCTTCCTAAGCTTCTTACCTTGATCAAGGGAACTAATATTACAGATACACAGTGCTTAAATTATAAAAATATTGATTTGTCTTCATAATTCTGATAAATATTTTTATAGCAGTAATTATTTCTGTAGTTGTCAATTAGAACATCATTTCCAAGATCTGTAGGTAACTTAAAACTGGAATTTAAAAAATTGCATTAATCAGATAATCAATGGATACACAGATGATTTATAAGCACTATTGATACTGAAACATTAATTAATAAGCATAGTTTAAGTTTGTATATTTTTGCATCTAATTTTGATACCCTCTGAAGTGGCTATATCCTTGAGATATTCATGTTAATGAATGTTTTATTTTTGCCATGTTATAAAGGTGCAAAGGATATGTACACCTGGAAAGTTTTATTATCAGTGTTCATGAGTTTTGTTTGATAAAATCCTTAAATATGATACATTTCTTAATTTTCTATGTTCTAGATTGCTCTATGAAATAGAAGCTATTTTTTAATTAAAATTTGCAATTAATATGGGTACTTGAGACTATAGGAGTCATAGTGAGAGAGAAATACAACTATGCATATACTTTTGTTTTCCAAGAAAAAAGGAGAGTGATTTTATCCTAAACTAACATGTCAGTTTGTTCCAGAATATGAGAGAGCATAGTGAAGGACAAAATCTGAGTATGTGAGCAAGTTTTAGAGGATTTGAGGAGATTGAATTTTATTTGCCTTGAATTATAAAATCTGAGTCTGTAAAGAAGCTATGAAATGTATTAAAATTTTGCCAAAGTTTGTCCAATTTTGAAGAGTTTATTCACCAGGTAATTTAAGGAACAAAGAGGAGCTTGTGAATCTTTTACTGCCAAATATTATATTAATGAAAAACTAGAATTTACCTTTTCTCTATTAAAATCATAAGTTAGTCTTTGGATTCTGAATAGCTCTTAATAGAAAAATGTTATTTGGCAACCTCTGTGAAATCTGTTCAGATAGTAGAGACTCCATATCCCATCAGAATAATTTTCTCTGCTCTGTTATTGACTTCTATAATGTCCTTAATTATTTTTTAAAAAAGCAAAAATAAGGAACAAATGCTCCTTATTTGTGAAAGTTAGAATTCCTTACAATCATATTACTTTATTTGATGTTATTTTAAAATATTTAATTGATACTTTGATAACCAAGAACTAGTTCTCAACATCCATCATGCTATTAGATAAGTAACCAAATCTCCTCTAATAACTCTTTTCATTTTACCTGCCAAGTTTTTTCTATAACTAGAAAAATAAAATCAGTATGTTTTTTACATGTAAAGCTATATTTGAGAGTTACCAGAAGGCTCCAGAAAGTTAAGATTTATTATTATTCCTTATATAGAAGGATGCTTAGAAATAATTGGGAGTGTTTGTTATATTCCATTTTTCACAACTAGTTTGGCACTACTGTAAGAACTACATGGAATAAACGGCAAATCAGAAGAGATGTCCGATCTTCCCTTAAGTTTATATAGGTAAAATGTTATTAACACAAATATTTCAGAAGTTGTGCATTTTATGAGATGACCCTTGAGATTTATCAGTGCTCTCATAATTTTTATTCTCAGGAAAAATATTGACCAAACCCTTATAAAATAGTTATGTATTGTACCCCATTACAGAATATCATTTTCCTCCATTCTTATTCTATTGGTCCTTATAATAAGCTGAGCACAGCCATCCCGTTTCATTATTGAACAAGTTTCAGCTTCCTTTAGATGACTGCCTGAAGGCTAGTCTATAAACTACAGACTAGTATAATATATACTCAACAAAGAAGGACAGCTTCAGAGTCTCGTGGGGTGGACTCTGCCTGGTTTTCTATTGACATTTTAAAGAATAGACACTCGGATATACCCTTCTGAGCTTTGAATATTTAGACAACTTTGAGATTTTACCAATGGATGGAGTTAGGAGTACTAGGAGTCTTTTCAGTCCTGAAGAAGATATTCATGATGAAAGCAGATGGTTTGACCCAAAGCTCCAGTGAAGTGAGAAGGATTACATGGGGCCAAATAGACTGATAAGGGAAATTAAATTGTGGTTATTTATTTGAAATATTGTTATCATTATTATTTTTTAATTAAGGTAACATTGATATACAATCTTATGAAGGTTTCACATGAACAGCATTGAGTTTTCAACATTCACCCATATTATCAAGCCCCCACCCCATTGCATTCACTGTCCATAAGTGTAGTAAGATTGTTAGCATTATTTTTAATGTTCCATTTTTTAACAAATATGAGGAAGTTCTTTTTCTTTGTTCATAAACTATCCCTAGCTCTCAATTTAGTAAACTTTGCTCTTTTAAGCTGAGATACATATTTTAATGATGTCTGGTTCTCATTGAGCCTTCAGAATACAGAAATACTTCTATTTAGTGTTCGTTCCCCCAGCAACTGGTTATTTACTTGGAAGCAAAGCAGCTCACAGAACTTGCATTTTCCTTGAAATAATTTCCTGGGAAATTAAAGACAAGTGTATTTTGGGGAATTATATAAATGATAAGGAAAATATAGTGAATGTTTTGGGCTGTGTAAAGAGTTTTTAATCAGGACCCTGGACACAGAAATAAAAATTGCTAATAAGTTTAACAGATTTCAACTCTTAAACATTTAAAACTTACAGGCTTCTAAAACTCCATGAACAAAAGTGAGAGGCAGATAATAAACCAGGAAGAGTATTAGCTGGAGAGTTGATAGGCAAGAGGTTATATTCCTTCATATACAATTTAGAATTAATGAAAGAAAGACAATAATTGGGCAGGGGATATGAACAAGCAATTCTCAAAAGGAGAAATGGAAATAATAAACATATAAAACTGTAACCTCATAATGATCAAGGAAATATATATGTAATGTATACACACACACACACACAATAACAATGATTGGATGTCATTTTTTACCTGTTAAAGTTCCGAAGATAAAAATTGCTAATAATGTGGATGAGGATATTTGAAAAAAGCATTTGCATATCTTTGTTAGGAGTGTATAATATTTCTGAAATTACTTTAGAAATACATTTTGGCTTCTGGACTACTTCATTTAGAAAATAATTATTCATCATAGAACTCAATAATATCAAATAATTGGGAATAATCCAGATTTCTGTTGATGGTGGCTAAGTTAAATAATTGGTGATACGATCATACATTAAAATAGATATATTGTTATTTATAATAATGTGGGATGATATTTAATAGCATGGACTAACATTCTTTACATATGATTAAATCAAAAAGATGTCACAAGGTATATGGTCATTTTTGAAAACAAAATATATTTTTTAGAAAGTAGACTCAAAGGATAATTATAAAAGCATAAATAGTGATTTATTCTGGGTCATGAGATTTTCATTTTGATTTCCTGCATTTTGCTGATGAATGTTATTAAATATGGCTATAAGGAACATTACTCTTTTGTTAAAACTAACGATGTTTTAAAAAAGATACTACCCTCAGATTCTTTAATCCCTTCATATATATATTTTAACTCAACTTAATTTCCAATATATTTTACTTGAAAAAGATAAATCTGTTGGGTATAAGGTTTAAAGGTTGATATCTCTGTTTCTTTTTTATTTTATAAAGCTGAATTCGATATTTGGGGGAAAATATCTGTGTCTGATTTAAGTATTTTTGCCAACTATTTTGCGGTATGTATGTATGTGTGTTTTACAAGTAAAAGTTTAAAATTGCTTAGCTGGACATGGTGTATTTTGTTTATGATGTATCAGATAGTCAAAGTTTAATTTTAAATTCATTGAGCAATTTATTCTTGAGATACTTAAAAGCTAACATCAGACTCAAAAAACCCTGCACAGAACCTTTCAAAAGTTTGCTTTAATATGCCAAAGAAGAAAGTATTTCAAACTATTTAACCTCTCATTAAATCTCATTTTCTAAAGGTCAAAATATGAGAGCAATGACTCATGAAAACAACCCTCACCTCCCCGTCTCTCCATGATGTTCCTACCCAACTGTCTGCCTTCTCTTAGAGTCAGCCTTCTGCAAGCCTGTGAAATAAAGAAGGACGCAGTGAGAAACTGGTAGGTTCTGAAATATGTTTTGATGGCCTTACGTTCACAAATGGGGAGTGACTTGGAGTCACCAGCAGAACAGAGCATGAGAACCTTCAGATTCAGGAAGATACTCCTTCTTGGGAAATTTTATCCTAAATTAATTAGTTTTAACTAGAAGTCCATGGAGGCAATCCAAGACCACCCAGCCCACCAGCCATCACCATCACAGTGATGCTGGGAGTATTCTGGGAAACTCCTTTTCAGCTACATTATTAGCACTCAGAAACCTCCTCTTCTATAGACCAGATTTAAAGAGGCCTCATATCTCTGGAACCTCTGAGGACCAGGACGTCACTGTGCTCACCTTCAGTTTCTTAAATGACCTCCTAGCATCCTGTTGAATAAATATTTAAAGACACTGGGACTTGACAGAGATGCTTGAACAGTAGTGACCCCCCACCACCCCAGCCATACATACACATCATTTTGTTAGTCACTTTTCTTTTACTCTTAAAATGTTGATTGTTGATTTGCAGGATCGTTTCACCAGTTGCATGATTTGCTCCCTTTTTTTATCAAGAACTTTGCTTTTGTTGAATAAGTTAGTCCAACTTAAAGTGTGACGTTCTCCATTTTCTCATCATTTCCATTTTAAAAGACATTACACAGGCATGTGTGTGCAGACACCTGTATGTGAGCATCTTTTCATTGCTATTGTAATTTTATGTCTCTTCTTACAAAAGCTTTAAAAATCACTTTCACTCTTACATGCTTAGAGAATAAAACAAGGACAATAATGGTTTTAAATGCTTCCACATCAGCAACATCCCTCACTTTATACATCTTAAACTAGTGAATAATATGACATCCTATACCAAAATAAATGTACTTAAGGGAAGGGCTGGCAAGGATGGCATGTTTTTGCTTCTTTCATACATGTAACTTTTTTTTAGATTGAAAGTTCATGAAGAGTGGGGACTGGGTAGCCAGACAATAACATTCTGTACCGCTTGGTTTTCCCTTTTTGTTGAATATATTTTAAAATATTGTGTCCATCTTGGTGACTGCATCCTCCTTACAGTTTGAAAGTTAATAAGCACTTTATTTTTTGAGTGCAAGATTGAACCAATGAATAAACTGATGATTCATCCACACTAAATATTACAGATGATGTGTTAGTAGGACCCTGTGTTGACCAATCTGCGTTTCAAAGGAGATTAGTACGTGTTGCATAGAGAAGAGTCAGTGGCAGATATTGTGTATCACTTTTGGGGAAGGACCATGTGTGAATCCTCTCATTAACCAGCCTGGCCAATGACTAACCTTCCTATACCCTGCTATTCTTTCTCCATTTTGGAGTTCCAGAATATTTGTTAGGCTTCTGCTGGTGTCTTCAGAGCATTTATCACCTATATATGTCCCCATGACTTGGGTGAGGATTGGGGGGAAATCAGTGACCCCTTCCTAATCTTAACAGGAGAATCATCAATTGCACAGAGATAAGACTTCAGGCTCATGGACCTTTGGTTCTGGGAATAGACACGACTACACAGGAGTTTGTTATTTGGCTGTGTTCATTAAAACAATTTGCCTATTTGACCTCATTAGCATGATTTTTAAGATTCCAGGAAATTATTTCGAAAAAAGATAAAGTTGTAAATAACTTTATTGTTTGTTTCAGGAACTATCCCCAAATCCATCTATCTGAACACTAGGCTGCTCAATTTACCTTCATCAGAATAAATATCCTTTTTCAGCATGACAGGTAACATCAACTTACTGTTTATTCTTCAAGATGCACTGTGAAACCCTTGCTTTGCTCACCAGTCCTAAACAGTTATGTCTTGATCTATCCTAATCAAGCACCCTTCTCTCCACTCATAAAAAACCAGCTTACTCCAAATCTCCAAAATGTTACAAATGGCCTATCTTTGATCTCTTTTTATATGCTACAAATAATCTTTCAAGGAAGTGATATCCCTCCCCCAGTAAGCAAGGAACACAAAGGTGTTCTTTCAACAGGTTATTTTAGTGACATTTTCAGGAAGCAAGTATTTGACAGTTTAGAATGAAAACATTGTGGACTCTTACACATTGTGATTGACTTACTCAAGTTTTTTAAATAAGCGATCTTACTTTCTGGTAAGAATCCTTAGGTTGTTGAGTTATGTGATACAGTGTGCGGGAGCTGGCTTGCATCACTTGACTTACGCCCTTTTGGAGAGCCGATTTTTAAATAATCAAAGGATTTGAAAGCTATTTGTTAAAATATTGGTAGCTTTAAAATGGTCATGGTCAGAGGATTTACAGCATGGGAATAGGCAAATACTACAAATCAGGGCCCTTTTTTTTTTCTTTTGAGAGCTGGCATACCAGCACACCACTGGTTTATTGCTGGGTTAATCTCATGTGGGGTCCTCAAAGGATGCTTTGTTCATATTGGGAAATAGGGATGAAAAACATCATCCTTTTTTGAGATAATGCAAACTTTAAAGCTCCATTATTATCAGAGATGCATTTATATTTTTCCATTACAAAGAAATTGTTATGGAGAATGGTGTAGGTATCAGGAGACTTTAAGTCCCAGATCTCTGGGAGATATATTCCTAATTCCATTACTTTTACTTTGCCATTGAGAAAATTTTAAATGGGTGAACTGGATGCACAAAAAGTTCTACATTTAGGAGTTTTACGTTATTTAATATATTGCTGAAAATCAGCTTTGAACCAAGTGGGAAAGGAATAACCAGTCTCATTTTGGGGCTGACTGCATTCACTGTCCCAGACATACACGTCTTCAGCTCAGCCTCCTGAGTCACTCCCCCTGCTCCAGACTTCTGGGATACATAGCTGGTCTTGGTTTTTCAGTGAGGGCAAGGAGATCTGTCAGCTGAAATCGTCTGACATTTTAAAAGAGAAAACTTTTATAAATAATGTTAATAAGAAAAGCCAAAAAAAGTAAAAAAAATACAAAACCATGGTGATACATTGGTGAGACACTAATTCTTAATAGAAAAGCAAAATCAACCTTTGCTTATTTCTTTGTCACATTTCAGCTCACCTTTTTTTCTATACATAAACACACACACACACATATATATATGCTTCCTCAAACAGATACACATGTTTGTTCTCTAATTTGGAGAAGGGGCTGGGGTGAGAACTGGTTAGATTATCCCTCCTTAGTGAGTTCTGGATGGCAAACACATGGATACATGAGACTTGCATAGATTTTATATTTTTGTATTATTACACATATTTTATTTATTTCTTGGACTAGATTTACATCTTTTCTGGGAAAATATTGACTAAAGGTATCAGTGACAACAACAGCCAGGAGAATTATGTAAGTCTGCCTGTCCGTCTTATTTTCTTTTGTTGTAAGGTGTTGAATCATTGGAATGAAATCAACACTAAAACCCTGGGGAATTTGGTTGATAAAGGAGCTAAAATTCAAGCAAAGTTATTGTGTCTATAACTCTCCTCAAGCTTGGCAGCAGAATATGGCAACTTCTCTTTCACTGTGTGAGCTTAACAAAAAAAAAAAACACCTCTGAGATCCCTGGGTAGGCTCTCACTTGTATTTTTCTCCTTTACATGGCCCTTTGGTTTTCTTTTCTTTCTTTCTTTCTTTTTTTTTTGAAAAGCCTGGAAGATGATTTTATTTAGCAAGGCAGAAGTACACTGTTGAAGAGAGGGAGGCCTGAGAGGTCAGGACTGGCCTTGGTTTTCTAACTGAGAGAGAGACAGAAGGGAAAACAGGAAATCCTTGGTACATATTTGTTCAAGTTTATGAAATCATAGAACATGAAGAGACCTTTTGGTAAACAATACCAGTTCCCAAAATTTTGCAGGAACAGAATATTGAAGTCACAACATCAATGTCACATGGTATTTTCATTGTTGTGTAATTGGTAGAATCAGAATCAGAACCAGATAGAGGAAGTGAGTTTCATGTTACTAGAAGTTATGGACTCCAAAATTATTGTTTTTTGGCCATAATGACTGACGCGACGTTGGGTTTATAAATATATATATATATATACATATTAAAACTTTTCCATTTTCCCCTTTCTAGCTCTCTCTCCACTTCTTTCCCCCTTTTATCCTGTTCTTTCCATTGTCTTTAAAGCATGGGCAAGGCTCACAAAGAAAAGGAACAACCTTTAGAAATAAACAAAGTAACTTCAGATTTTCCCCCTTATTCTTCAAGGGTCAATGGTGAGCAATTTGACAATCCATGTTAGAGCTCAGCATAAATTCCCTTGTGTAAAAATCTAAGTCACAAATAAACGTAATGGAAGAGTGGGATTTTCTTACAACAGATTCTCAAAACTGGTTTCCAATAGGTAATATACCCACCATATAGTGATTTCTCAGAGAGTCTTTAAAGACACAATCTGCTAAATTATTTTACTGCTCCCCAACCTGTGGTCTTAAGAAGCATTTAGTCATATTTTTCTTGTGGGTAAACTCTGCACAGAAAATTACTTTTGGAATTAGCCACAGAACCTCTTTTGGCCACTAGAGTATCATTCAGTAATTGCTTCTTTAGTGTTCCTTAATGACTGGGAAGAATTAATGAAGTTACTAGGTAATTTCTGTGCTGTGATAATCTGGCTATAATTTGTTGAAAAGAAGAAACTATACTGCAAACATTTCTGAACAGTAATTATGTTTTTAGATTTGTCCCTTCATTCAGCAAACATTTTTTGAGTGTCTACCACAGATGGGCTCCTTATTACGCACTGGGGAGGCAACATGAACAAAAGCAGTCCCTAGTCCCCCAAAATAAGTCTAGATCTTATTTGACAGAGTACCAAGTGGCAGTTAAATATGGTGTGATATTGCCTCAGTATGAGCCATGCACACAGTTCTCTAGGCAGGCTGGCTGCAGTGGTGGTAATTGGAGGCTGAAGACAACAATGATGGTGCTTGTAGCAATGGTGGGTGGGTGGTGGGGTTGATGGATGTGCTGGGGATCACAGAAAGCTTCTTGGAGAAGGTGCTTGCTGAGTTAAGCCCTAAAGGATAAATGCAGATTAGTTGAATGAAGGAGGAGCATGTTCTCTTAATGCTTACCTCTAAGTGTCTCAAACACATTTGCAATACATTTTAGTTCAAAATTCCTACTTGGCTAATGAGAGAACAATTCTGAGGGGTTCTTCAAGTTCTCATCTTACAGCTTGGCTTGACTCTCCTGATGTGTGGTGTGCATCTCACGTGTGTATCACCACACCTCTGCACACTTAGAAGCCGTTCCACTGGAGAATGGATTACATGCTCTGGTTTTTGGCCCCATGTCAGGGTTTGACTGAAAGCAATACTTTCTCCATCGCCTCTGCTGCAGCAAGAAGTATGCTATGCATCATAAGCCTGCCTGGTAACATTGACACTTTTATGTATCCTTGAGAAATAATTTCTGGAGCTGAAAGGCCAAGAATTTTGTAGAGCGGGATTTTGAAGAAATAAACAAAATGAAGACAACATGTTAAATTCTCTAGTGTGGATGCACTTTACAAAAAATGACATTCTGGGGACTAAGGTCACTGAGGTGAGAAAAAATGATGAGGTTGCCACATAAATCTCATCTATGTCCTATAGTTTTTATCTGCTCCAGGTCAGTAGGGATTTAAATGCCTGCCCAACAAGAATAGAGCAGTCAAGATATTCCTCAAGGGATCCTCAGAAGAAATGTAGATTATTTTTTATCTTTCTTGCCTGTAGGGACCAAGAAACCATAAAATCACACTTGATGCCCTATAGCATATTGGATTCTGCTTAACACACCTACACATCCACTTCTGATCTCCTGAGTAGTTGTTTTCATTTTAGTTCTCACTGACATGTTCCCTGTTTCGCTAATATTCTTACCAACATCAAAGACTCACTCTCTATATTTTTAATAATATATAATATCAAAAATGTTATTATATAACATGATATTAATATATTAGTAAAAAACATAGATATTTATCTTCCACAAAACTGATTGGTGTAAAATACTGCCTATTTTTAGTGCTGACTCGAACTGAAATGATGAATCATCAGACAAGTAGTGGTGGAGTGTTTTCTAATACTGGTAGCTATTAAGTCGATGCTTGCTCTGCCAGGTATTGTACAACCTGTCTTAGGAAAGGAGAATTTCACACTTGTAACACTCCTACCAAATAAACACACACATTTATAAAGGTCAAAGGGTTTTCTAAGACCATATGCTTGAAAGTAGGAAAAGCAGAATTTGAACTCAGCCGATGTTCGTTGTTATGCTGAATAGATTTCAATATTTCACAGATGTTTGTGACTAATCAGTTTTCAGTGCACCTGAACTATGTCACCTAATTGTGAAACTCAAAGATGAATTGGATCTTGTTAAGACATTGAGACATTGGCTTAAAGATGGAAAATTTGAAAACAGTAATGCAGGAAACTGTAGAGGAAAGGAGGAAAATTTATCAGAGAAGTGCAACTTGAACTAAAACTTTAAAGATATATGGGACACGTAGACAAAGACAGAGGGAAAGCATTTTAGGAAGAGGGATATTAGTTGGAGGAAATGTCACAGAAGAGGATATACAAACAGAGTGATGAGAATCTGACTTGCTGTGATTGAAGCCTCAGCCCTGGGCAGGACCAGGATGGAAGTCAGGGCGGCATTGTGAGTGCTTATTGGTAAGTCAGGAAATGGCACCAAAGACCAAGCTTATACTTGACCTTCCGCTGGGAATGAATGTTGAAAGAAATAGTTTTCCCTCATTTCAAAGGAAAAAGAATGACAGTTTCCTTGCTATGACTGCATTTCAGTTTCATGTCTCCCAATCTGTATGTGCAAGAACACTGAGTGATCAGTGAGTTTGGAAGGCAAAACTCTGTGACCTTCATCAGAGGGCTGACATATAAGTAAGTTTATAACAATTACCTCTCCCTTTGTCTTTGAAAAAGCACTTGGTGCCCCAAGGTTCCTTGACCTGAAATCCTTCAAGGCATGAAGTTAAGAAATGAAAATGTGATAGATCTGACTTAGGGATG
Source organism: Manis javanica (assembly GCF_040802235.1). Taxonomy (NCBI): domain Eukaryota; kingdom Metazoa; phylum Chordata; class Mammalia; order Pholidota; family Manidae; genus Manis; species Manis javanica. Next base: position 60,653,586 of record NC_133163.1, on the reverse strand, counting down.
GTCTCCATGGGAAATGGTAGATCAGCAAACGGTCTGCACAACTTTTGCAAGTTTCTAATAGAATTATCATTTTCAACTTTCTTTGGAAATGATGTCTTTTATTTGGCTTTGAGGTCCAGAACAAGGGAAGAACAAAGATGGTTTGATGCAGTGTAGCAGTTCAGAGACAGGTAAGTGGGGGAGAGGGGGTAGGGTTGATGACACAGGCCTGAAATTCTGCAGTATATGTCAAGGGATTCCATAATGTTACATGCTCTGAAGGAAACTATGTAAACAAAACAAAAAGAAGCAAGGCCAATGTTCATCAGGTATGCTGCAGTTCCACACACCAATTAGCACCAATTTCTGACTGGCTAGATATTAGTCCAATTAGGTGGGGCACATGCTGTACTTGTTGCTAAGTATTTTAAATGTCTATCTGGAAGCAGGGCCAGCTATATTATTTGTGGGCTCAGTGCAAAGTGAAAATGTGGCAACTTCTGTTCAAAAAGCAGGAAAAATAGTTCCATTAAATATGCCAAACTACAAAGCTTTTTCCCTCTGTGGTTGGTACCTTGACTTGTCATGGCATTTTTTTAGCTTACTGTTTAGAGTCAACATTTAGATAAATAAAAAATTTGATAAATAAGTGAAATTGTTAATATTTCAAGATGGTGCCAGGAGAATGTTAAGCTGAGTGGGGGCCCATCTGAGAGAGGGGCTCTGCATATAGGTAGTATGCCCGTAAGCCAGCCTTGTCTAGAAAGAAGTAGTCCAGAACTTTAGCAACACCAAGATAAGCATTTGCTGAGAGTAATTCCTTATGGGTAAAGTAAGAAAACAAGAAAGAAATCAAGGGCTTTGTACATCCTATAACAAAGATGGTCCAGAGTACCAGGTTACCATCCTGGGGGTATGTGGAGCACACAGAAGACAAGGAATGTCTGGATGTCAGCAAAGGATCTGTTATGGTCTTTCCTAGAATCCTGGAGGAGGAATCCAGGAAGAGCACATGGGCTGAAGATTAGTACCATCAGGTGAACCCTTAAGTGAATACACTGACCCTGTCTACAAGCTGCAAATGTGTGAATTCACGTCAGCCCAGAAAGAAGTCTACAGGGTGAGGGGTAGAATTTCAAACCTTATTCTTTTCCCTGTGTGGTCAATTTTTTTACTCAGTGATTTGGGAGGTCATGTTGACAATGGAATGGAGCTGTGAAGGAGAAGGAATCCACTGAATGGCAGAAACAAATCAAAAGCCTTGACCCATCATTCCAACTTCCCCAATCTAAGAGATATAGCTTAAAATGGAAAAAGAAATGTCAGGAATAGTATATTGAAAATGTGGATTCATAGTTGCACATGTAGAAACGACCTAGTAGCTTTATAATGAGGACAGCAAATATTATGTGAGCCAGCAGCATGAAGTAGCTGGAATAAAATGGCTATTTGCTATTGAGCTACTTAAATAGCAGTGTAATGTCCGGGACAGGAATGGCAATAATGTAATTCAGCTCTGTACTCTTCAGACCACACCTGTGGTATTGTTTTTAATTCCATGCATCACATTTTAATAGTGATATAAACAAATTACTATGATTATTGGAACTGAATAGGGAGAGGGTAAGGACTCAAAACAATGCAATCTAAAAAGCAGTGGAAGAATGGGTTATTTAGTTCTGCAGAAAGGAAATCTTGGTAGAGAAGGATGAGGGATGAAGTGAAAGGTGCTTCCCAATACTCGAAGGGCTTTCATGCAGAAGATGAGTGAGACGAACTAATTTAACTAAAGGATGAAACTAGAGCTGATAGTAACTGCTAGAAGGGGATAGATTTCAGCTCAATGTTAGGAGGAACTCTGAATTGTAACAGCTTTCTGAAGAAATGAGGAGCTTTGGGAAGTAATGAATTTCCTATTGCTGGAGTGTGGGCACGGTGTCATCAAAAAAGGTTGTGAAGTCAGGTGAGGGGTTCACATTCAGGCCTTGGCACTGACTAGCATAACTTGGTAAAGTGCTCAACATCTTCCAATTTCAGTAGCTGCTGGAGTCGATGTCTAACTTTACTAGGAGTGTGTGGAGTATTAAGAAATCTATGTAAATCCCTGGATGAAAGCTCAAATGTTGTGCTCCCAAGATATTGAATGTGCATTCCAGGAACCATATATCATTTGACACATGTACACAAACATATTTCTTCAAAAGCGATGGAGATTACTTTGGCCTAGATCTCAAGATACCTATCTGGAAGTCTTTAAAAAGGAGGAACTTGCTTCACATAGGTCTTACCAAACTTCTCCCTTAACTTCTTATAACATAAAAGCTAAGATCTTAAGAATTTGCCTATTTAAGACATTGAAAGTTAAGAATAAGTATTCTTAGAGTTCTCCTAGCGAATTATCCATTTTTATATGGGGGTTTTAAATGTGTCATTGCAAAATTTGATAGTCTGAACAAAACATTTGAAAAGTAAGTGAAGTTTAATCTATTGAAAGCCTAGAATAAAATACTTAAATTCTCATCCTCTGAACCATCTTTTAAAAATCAAGGCATTTTTCTGGGGTGGGGCAGAGGACTCATAAGGATTATAGAAATCAGTACTCTCGTAGCTAGCCAAGTGGGATAAGATAAATTCTATTTTGTAGCTGGAAAAAAAGATTCTACCACTGGAAAAATTTATTGAGCACCTTCCACATGTTAGATGCTGTGTCAAGTGCTTTACTTTATTTCATGCAATCCCAGCAACAACCCCAACTGACACAAGTCTTTCTCTTTATTCAAAGCTGAGGCACCAAAGATGAAGGATGGAGAATCTCCTTGAGGACAGAGACCTTGCTTCCCTTATTGACTGCACTTAACTGGGTTCTGGCATATTAGGCACACAAGAAATATTTGTTGAATTAATGGATAGATGAAAGAACAAATGAAAACATGGGATCTCAGAAAGAACAAGCAAACTGAGCTCACAAAACTTTGTAAGTGGTAGAGGTTGACGCACACTCAGGTCACTGCCTTGGCTCTCCTCAGAGAGTTGAACAATCTGCCTGTGATTGCCCCTGATTTCCAGACACTGTATCAGATGTATGGGTGGTAATATGCATTCTCATGCCTAAAGACCACTGAGCATCTGGTAAATGACATTGGGTAAATCTGAGATAATTATTTTTACAGGTTCTTATCTTTTCTAAGTGTATGATTTTTATCTGTATTTTAGGATGTTTGTGTCATACCAGTTGCTTCCAATATTTTAAAGGGATACTATTTTATAATAGCCTTTATTTTATGATTATAAAAATAATACATGGGTGACAGAATGAAATTATGTAGATTTGGGTTTGAATTCTGAATCTTCTGTAGATCAGGGAGTGAGTTTAGGCAAAATACCTAATGGAGATAGTACTTCCTATGTAGATTCTTTTTTTTCCTTTTGGTCAGAATTAAATGAGATAATATACACAATTTTCTTGGCATACTGGCATGTACATTATAGGTATTCAACACATATTGAACCATTAATGATAAAACACTAACAGCACATGTTCATTATAGAAAACGTAGAAAACAGAAAAATACTGAAAACAATGAAACTTCACAATCACATCCTGAAAGTAAGTAATTTGTTGTCTAAAATGTTTTATTTTCTTCTAAAAATTGTTTGTTTTTAGATAGTTGAGATAGCACTGTAAATATAATATTGTGAACAGCTCTTTTTGTTTTTACCTTGGCAAAAGACTAATTGGATTAAGAGATAAAAGCTGAAAAAATGTCAGAGTGCCTTCCACACTAGAGCAGTTTGATACTATGTTCACAGAATCTAAATAGACACTTCTTTGTCTTTTAAATTACTTTTCTATTCAAGGAGTGATGAAGTTGAAGTATTGCTCCCCAGGATATCTGGAAGGCAGTAATTATTATGCTCTCTAATTGAAGAATAAATGTCCGGTTTTATGCTGTGCTTTTCTCCAGGCCTGTGCTAATCAGAAAGCTGCATCTTCAAGCTTTCAGATAATTAGTGATGGACATTTTACTCTGGTTGTTTGATAGGCATCCCTTTCCTTTCCAATGCTTTCTAATTAGTAGTCAAAAGAGAAATTGCATCAAAGAAGGTGAATATAACTACATTTATGTGGCTCAAATGCCGCGACCAGTTTGTGAATTACTCAAAAACCTGGGAATATTTAACTTGGAAATCAGATGTGCTTTTGAAAGAGAGATTGTCTTTAACGAGGACGCTCTCAAAGCAAGGGGCTGACAGAGAGAATGTCGTGTGGCTGCTCTCTTCCTGGTGGCCTGTGTATCCCGAGTGACTGCAACAGGCTTCAGCCAAGGTCAGGGACGGGAGGGATGGCTGAGCTGCTGCTTTTGGCTCTCACCTCACCGAGAGAAGGCACTATCTGGTCGGAATTGCTCTTCCCATTCTCAGGAAAGAGAGGACTAGAGATTCAAGGCAGTTCTGCCTTCTCAGTCTACAGCTAGCCTAGAAAGGAAGGTCAGAAGCAGATACAAGCAGGAAGCCTTGGCCATGGGTTTTCTGTCTATCCTAGCTTGCTAAGAGCCAGCTTCCTGGCTAGAGCAGATTTTTAAAATTATCATCATCACCATTATTATTATTGTCAACATCATCATAATACTCGGTGTGAGCGAGTGGGGAGCGAAGGCTACTTGCCTTGATTTTTCTGTACAGCTGGTGGATGTAGCATGCTGGGGTTGAATTGAGTCCCTAGAAAGATAATGCTCAAATCCATACCCCCAGGATCTGTGAATGTGATCTTATTTGCAAAGTAAGTCATTGCAGATGCAATCAAGTTAAGATGAGGTCATACTGGATTGGGGGGTGGGGCAATCAAGTTAAGATGAGGTCATACTGGATTGGGGGGTGGGGCTAAATCCAATGACTGGTGTCCTTCCAAGAATGCCGTGTAAAGGTGTGGAGGGACACGAAGAAGAGAACCATGTGAACACGGACAGAGCCTGGTCTGGGCCGCTGCCAGCCAAGGAACACCAAGGACTGCCAGGAGCCCCCAAAGCCAGGGAGTGACAAATGAGGATCCTTCCCTGGAGCCTTCAGTGTGAGTATGACACTTTCATTTTGGTCATCAGGCTTCTGAACTGGGAGGAAATAAATTTCTGTTGTTTTAAGTGACCAGGTTTGGTTATTTGTGATGGCAGCCCTAGGAAAAAGATATAGTGTGTGTGGGGTTGATGTCCATTTATACTAAGCCCTTTATAAGAAGCCCTAGAGTTCCTTTCTATTTGCTGACTGAGTTTGTACTGCTTCTTATCCTAGACTGCCTACCACAGTTGAAAATGGAGAGACGGGGTGTCCATATAGCTCAGAGGGACTTGTGGACACATGCATTTCATCTTTGGTTGAGTTTGCTCACAAGAAGATACTGGAACAAGAATTTGTGAGCAAGGAGTTTCTCAGGAGATGATCCAAGGGAGTAGGGGCAAGAGACAGAGGGAAGGAAACAAATGCAGGGTAAATTGTTGATCGGCTTATCACTGTGGGCAACTGGGACACAATCCCATTGGAGATCTCAGGGGGACAATGTAGAACATGCCTCAGAGCTTGCCTCCTGGAGGAGGGAAGTTGGGGGATAAATAATTCTTTCCATCCTAGATGCTCGGTTGTTTCCTCCAAGAATAATGTCCTTAATATATTGTGACCTTCAAGGGTATAACTTGCAGTTATAGAGTCTGCGTTTTACCTCGGTGAGATCTCCCTCTTAATCTTCATTTTTGAATTCCAAAATCATAGTGGAGAAAACTTTTTATGGATAGAAACAAATCAAATTGTATGTATCCTCTTCTTTCTGTAATAATTCTGGAAACTTCTAGCCCATCACTTTTTATGTATCATTCTGGAGGAAGGTATTCTCCTAGATTGGCGTCTTCACACACATCCTTGCATGAGACTCCATAGTCCAACCCGTGTTTACTCCATGGGCTGCTTACTATTTCTGGGAAAGTTAAGAAAATAGCCTCAAAAGGTAGATTTGAGGTCAAATTTCCGCATATTCCGAGTCTGCTTAAGGCAAGGCAGTGTCACTCCTTTCAGGATTTGAATTGGCAAACAACTTTTTGAGTGGGAAAGCCCAGTGAATTGATTCTGTCAAAAATCAAATTTTCAGTCTTCTTCTTGGTTGCTGAGCCAGAATGGCTTTCTAGCAATGTAATTTTAAGCCTTGGATTTAATTTGGCAAAGCAAATGTATAATAAAGTTAGCAAAAATTATGTAACTGTCTCCCTAACCAAAGAAGTGATGAATGTGTCCAGGGACTACAATTTTTTTCTTTTTTTGTATTTACACAGAAAGACTCACCCTACAAGAATATGCAGTTCTTCACTCAGAGAGTCTTTTGGGTATTGCAAATGTTGCAACAAATTCAAGTCATACAGGAGAGAAAAGTTCAGTATCACCTCGAACCATAGCAGATGGCAACAGAATACCTGCCCAGGGAACCTGGCTTCCATTCCAGAGCAACATGATCATCAAGGTGTGATGAATCATTGCCACCGTCTGTGTTACAAAGAGGTAATTTTTCTGGAACCAAAATTGCAGTCTGGCAAATGAGCTCTTAGCAGAGCAACAAGTCATCGCTCATCTGAGGCTATAGAGAGCGCTTGAGCAGGAAATTATTAGTGCAAATGATTTGCCAGAAACAGAGTGGAATCTTATTAAAGACCAGAGAAAATAGTCAATTGGTAATGAGATGCAAAATAAGCAGTCAGCGATAGGAAGAGGGGAAAATAGTATCTCCAGAGGTTAAACTGCAGGATGTTTCTTATTCTGTTTTATTTTTTAGGAAGCGATTATTAACCGTCTCTATAAAATTTCTCACATGGCATCCAGGGTTGCTGTGTGAGTGATGACTCAGAGTTGTGAAATGTAGTTGTCAAGTAAGAAATTTTCTTACTTTCTATTTTCTTTATTCTAGTAAGATCATTGTGTAGATAACATGTATCTAAAATCCATTTCTTTGTTTGTAAGAGATGTGCATTTGAAGTTGAGATGTATCACATATTTGCAGTATGTATCATTTAAAAAAATACTTATGTGTAATGTAATTCATAAGCATATTATCTTTCAGAAATTGAACAACAAAAGTTTTGAATTCATACTGACTGGGATTCCTTTTCTTTATAAGTTATGGAATTAATCTATGGCAAAACTTATACAACTAATATATACAGAAAGCAACAGCAATGCAGTTTATATTAAACTAAACAGATGATTTTTAGTGTAATGTGTGATCCACAAAATTCATTTACAAGTAAAAATTTATTATTAAATCTTGTTTGCTGATGTATTTTAAAATTGTATATTTTTTGAAGTAAAAATGTTAACAATCTTAAACTTACTATCTAAATTGCTAAATATAAATGCAGTATATTTAGAATTTTTTCTTCTGCTCTTTATATGTCTATAAGTCTTTGGCATTTTACATAAAATTTATGTCCTTTCTTTTAAATCTTCCTGAACTCTGTACACCACTGTTCTATTATGAATATATTTTAAAAAAACATATAAAACCAATGAAAGAGAAAGTCGCCTAGGGACTAGACTGTAATAATTCCTCCCTGAAAATTAGATTTGGATCCTGTAAATTTGGGGGATGGAATAATTTGGGTTGAGAAATACTGGAAACTATAGGCTGGCTCTGAAGGATGATTCAGAAAGCCCCAATGAGAAAATACCAACATCTAAGCCTATGGCTACTTTATCTATATGTATGTCTTATGTTTATATCCATGTGTATAGCTATCTATACCTACATATTTAGTCATTCAAACAATAGACAGTACCTCAAATGGACTCTAAATTACATTTTACATACCTAAAAATGTGAAAACCCATGAATTCAATACAAGTAATTCTAATTTCTTTGATCCTCAGATGACTTTCTGAGATGATATTGCTGATGATTTTGGTGATAAATGAAGAAAAGTCAATTTTCCTGGTGCTGCCCTCCAACTCTTGAGTCTCCAAGTTCTTAGGTTCTTATATTTTCTTCATTCACTGTAAACTTGAAATTGTGGGATTGTTTCTTGAGAAGGTTTACCAGCTCTGGGGTAGATTTGACAGATACTTTCAGAAGGCCCATGAATATCTTTTTGCTGTTGTTGCTGTGGGTACATATATTTTTGAAATGTAGTTGATATACAATATTATATTGGCTTCAAGTATACAACACAGTTATTCAGTTATATACATTATTCAGTTATTGGCATTATTAAATCCTCACCCCACCTAACGTAGTTACTTTTCAACATAGAAATACATTAAAAAACTAATGACTGTATTCTCTACAGTATACTTTCATCCCTGTGACTAATTTATATTATGACTGAGATTTTGTAACTTTTTATCCACTTCATCTATTTCACCCATCCACCCCAGTTCCTTCCCTATGGTAACCATCAGTTACTTCTCATTGTCTGTGAGTCTATTGCTGTTTGTTCATTTTGTTTTATTTTGTTTTTTAGATTCCACAAATAAGTGAAATCATATGGTATTTATCTTTCTTTGCCTGACTTATTTCACTTAGCATAATACCCTCTAGGTCTTTCTGTGTTGTCACAAATGTCAGGATTTCTTTCTTTTTTTTAATGGGTGAATATTATTATTATTATTAATATATTATTTTATTATATTGTGTCATATTAATAAGATGTTAATGATATTATTCTATTGTGTATATGTACCACATCTTCTTTATCCATTTATCTATTGACAGACACACTGTTACTTTCACATCTTAGCTATTGTAAATAATGCAGTAATAAATATAGGTTTGCATATATCTTTTTGAATCATGAATTTTGTTTTCTTTGGGTAAATTCCTAGTGCAGTTACTGGGTTATATGGTATTTCTATTTTTAGTTTTTTGAGGAACTTTCATACTGTTTTCCGTAGTGACTACACCGATTTACATTCCCACCAACCATGTAGGAGGGCTCCCTTTTCTCCACTTGTTTGCCAACACTTGTTGCTTCTTGTCTTTTTAGGATAGTGGCCACTGTAACTGCTGTGAGGTGATATCTCATTGTGGTTTAATTTATATTTCCCTGATGATTAACAATGTGGAGCAGCTTTTCATGTGTCTATTGGCCATCAGTATGGATTTTTTGGGATAATATCTGTTTACGTCCTCTGCCCATTTTTTAAATTGGATTGTTTGTTTCTTTGGTGTTGAGTCATATGAGTTCATTGTGTATTTTGGATGTTAACCCCTTATCAGATATATCATTTACAAATACATTCTCCAATACTATAGGATGTCTTTGTTGATGATATCCTTTGCTGTACAGGAGTTTTTTAGTTTTATGTAGTCCCACTTGTTTGTTTTTGCTTTTATTTTCCTTGCCCAGGGAATGAATATCTTTAAATACACACACACACACACACACACACATACACACACACGTGCACATGCACATATATATGTGTATATATATAGCCTTGTGTGTTTGTTTACAGATTATGATATATAATTTCATTATAGAACATTTTGGGGGAACCTAAAGGTCAGAGAAGAAAATAAGTCATTCATAATCCTATCATTCCAAAACACCATTATAATATTTTGGTATATATTCTTCCAAACATGGAGTTTGAAAATCTCCAGACATCATCACTCTGAAGGCATAAGTGAAGTTGAAGCAACAGTAATTATCTTAAACTTCACTGACCTGTGCTCCCTCCCGTCAATGTAAGAGCCTGAGCCCACTTCAATACTGCATCATGTTACTTGAGGCCTGGCCAGGAGTAGCTCCTGTGGCTTTAACAAGCATGTCTTCCACACTCTAAGGTCGCCTGCAAAAATGACAGCTCTTCCTCTGCCTGATGTCTTTATCTTCGTTGATAATTTGCCAAGTGAATTGTCTTCAGATCCTCCCTAAATTGCAAAACATTGAGCAACAAAAATGGGCCAAATGCCCTGAGTTTGTCACTATGGCAGATTTGTGCTGTGTTCCATGCTCCACCTGACGTGTTGCTATCCCGGGACCCAAGCAGAGGTGCTTGGCCCACATGCCTCACAGAGAGTTTCACAAAAACATTTCCCTGTATCAGCATCTGCTCGTTTTTTAGGGCTCAAGCATAATGTGTGGGGCTGGGAACAATACCATTCTGTTTTATGCAGCCTTTGTTTCTCTCCCTCTAAGTCTAGCAGGACGTTTTTTCCTCTGCATAACAATGTGTGCAAACAGATGCCTCCTCTGGCCCCACCAATATGTTCGGATATGTTGTCAAAACCTAGGTTCAAGCTGATATCCCCATGATATGTTTGTTTTAGCTAGGACTTTTTCTCTTCGCAATGTAAGGAAATGTCTCTTAAATAGCCTTAAGTTAAAAAAAAAAGAGGTTATCTTGGTTTCCTCTTTCCAATTCTCAGTCTGGTTCTCTTTAAGTAGTGGGCATGATGACCAGGGGTAGACTAAGATCCCCATTCTAAAAAGCTTAACAATTATAGCAGGAGGAGAGAACTTCTCCTGATATTGGATCTGACAAAAGTCTCAATGAAGATTCTGATTGTCCTCATTGAGATCACATGCTTATTATGTAACATTCCCTCTAGCCAGAGGATTGAATTCCCTGACAGGTTACAGTTACAACAGGCTTATATTAGTAGGATCAAGGACCAAAAAAATTATTAATATCGGAGTGGAAAATGGCTGGTTTCCAAAAAGGTGCCAGACAGACAATACCCAAATATCTATATAATATTCATATTTTGTTGTGATCGTAGAATGTAAGTTACCTACAGGCAGGTTTTTTTCAGCTTTATTCATTATTCTATTCTCAGTGTCATGTTACATACTTTAAAAATTATTTTTCACCAAACACTGTATTGCCATCATTTCCTCATATGATTAAATGTCTTCCATAATTTTTCCATAATTTGCATAATTCCAAAATATTTTTCCATGATTTTAATGGCTCTACAGCATTCTGTTAATTAGATATGCCTTAATTTAGCCAATACTGAACGTTGGGTATTTATTTTTTGAATCTGAAATCTTTCTAAGAGCAAAGCCGTCATCCTGAGAATTGTTATATATAACCTGCCCTGTTCCTTCCAGGTTTCCCTTCTCAGCCTCCACGGAGGCAGGAGAGACAGAGGCGGTGAAGTGTACATAGTAATGTTTATTTACTGTCTAAAAAAATCCTTCTGTTTCTTTCTATCATTACAATACTTCTAACACAAGTTGTGTGTTATTTTGCACACACTTACCAGTTCTCTGATGCTAACTAGGTGTCTAGCAACTCAGTTCAATTCCTACATGAATAGTTGGTGCAGATCCCGTAAGTTAAGTGTTCAGTCCCAGAGGACTGTTCTTACTTCAGATGCCATTCGCAAGTGGAAGGTCACCAGGTAATCCATAACTTCTGGCAAACTTGGCTACAAATTGGAGGTTCCCATGGCCCTCCTTTGGATTCATGCATTTGTTAGAACAGCTCACAGAACTTAGGGAAACACTTACATTACTGGTTTATTACATAATAAAATATACACATGAATAGCTAGATGAAGGGATTCATAAAGCAATGTCTGGAAGGGTTCTGAGCGCAGGAGCCCCTGTTCCTGTGGACCTGGAGCAGCCACCCTCCCAGCATGTAGATGTGTTCACCAGCCTGGAAGCTCCCTGAACCTTTGACCACTGGGAATTTTACAGAGGTTTCATAAAGTAGGCATAATGGATTATAAACTCCATTTCCAGCCTGTCTCCAGTTTCCCTTCTTTGGAGAATGAGCAAAGGGGTTCTGAAAGTTCTGTTGTTGGGAAATCCACTCCAGGGAGGTCTCCCTTGCCAGCTAGGAGAGATCTCACCCAGGAGAGGGCTCTTGATCCTGATTGTGAAGAACAGGTGGAACAAGTGCAAGTAAGAAAGGGATTCGTTAAAGTGAAAGTAGCAGCAAGTGTCAGTGTTGTGTAGTTCCAGGGAAAGTGGCTCTTTTACTTGTGCAGCAGAGAGCAAGGAAGAGCAGAGGGGAAAAAGGGGAAGTTTACTGAACTCTTGCTCAGCATAGGGCACATCCCCTGCCAACTCCTAAGGCCAGGGTCACCTGGTGCCCAATATCTGCTGCTTGAGTCTACACAAGGTGGGAACTGTGTCCCACGGGTGGAGGTGCTGAGGAGCACTGGATGGAGTGAGATTATGTTCTGGGAACTTCCCAAAGCAAAGGAAAAGAGACACTTGGGCAGGCTGTTAAAGGATGTGATCATAGGTTGAAATTCCACCCAGTCACCCAGGTGACCTGACTGTGCAAGCCCCTCTCTACTCAGAGGTTTCCACAGCTGCTTCCAATTTGTCAGAAATGAAACAGGGAGAGAGAAAGACAAGAAGGTTGAATGCAACAGCAAAGTGATGAAGACACTACTGGTGGAGAGTCTCTCAAGCCTGATTAAGGTATTCATCCTTGTTTGTCATGAGAAAGAAGTCAGAGACAAAGCTCAAGGGGCACCAAACAGGTTTTATTTAAAGGGACAATATACACTCAGGAGTGTGGGCAACCTCAGAGAGACCTACTTAAGGGTTTAAGGCTTGGGGTAGGGGTTGGTGTAAGGCCTGGTGTATACAAGTGGTTAATAATTCCTTTGGAGTTTTGCCTCAAGAAAAGGGTTATTTAGGTGACTGTGTTGATCTGGATCCCAGCATTCTTTATCTGCACAGGTAGGTTTGTTTGTACTTTGTCTTCTGTCCTGGTTACAATGTTACCTAATGGGTTAAGGTGACTGGAAAAAGGGAGAACAGCATAAAGGTTAAGAATAAACTCAGCCTTTGTTTGCAGGCTAAATTGATTTTAGAATGGCATGACTATTGCCCCATGTACCTGCTCTCATCTCCATGCTCCTAGTCACGGCTTTCTGGAGACCAGACCTCATCCAGGAGCCTGGGAAGAGCCATCATTAGAACAAAAGATGTTCTTATCATGAAGGAAATTCCAAAGGATTTAGGAACTTCATGTCAGATTCTTGAGCCCATCACTTAGGAAATTACAAAGGAGCCCTCAGTCAGGAACCAGAGACAGAGACCAATATATGTATTCTCTAGTATTTTACATTTATTCACACTGATTTTGACCTATTCAGAAAAGAAACAGCAGGTCTGCAATACTTATTTATGAATGTGCTGGCTGGCCCTGCCCAATTCTATTTGGATACCTGGACTATCCCCCTATGATCCTATACTTTGTGTTCAGCATAAACCTTCTCAAATCATGCCCTGACCATTTGCCATAGTGGCATTTGAGGCTCTGCCCTGATTCCTAATTACTTCATTTGCATTTGTATCTTCTAATTCATTTGTTAGCATAAGAATGGGTGCCACTGTCTAGTTTCACTTTCATTGGAATCCTCTCTCCATTTGCTCAGTCTCCTTTCAGTCCAGGAGCCCAAGACCATAAACACTTAGCAGTCTCCTCCTTTTTGTTGCATTGTTTTTCTCTAAAGTCTTGCCAGCTGTGCAAAACTATTTTATTTTTACTAACCCTGTCTTTTAACATTATAGATTTTGTTTCTGTTCAGTGCTATACCACCAAAAGAAAGCATGTTCAAATATGTTAAAAAGAAAACCACAGGCCCCAAATGAAGTTACTTCTACTTACCCAAGTCATCAAACTGGGGTTTAATACCTAACCTAACTGTAGTTTCAACCTCTCACAGAAATGTAGTCTTAACAGCCAATCAGGAATTTTCTGGTCAGCACTAATGAGGTAATCTGTCACATGAGTCCTCTCCTTCCCCTCCTCACAGAAATCTGATGAGGTAATTTGCTTGAAAATGCCCCTGCTCTTCCCCCTAAGGGAAGGTGACTTTATCTGAAACAATCTCTTCTTTTCTTTTGCTAAAAACTTCCTTGCCCTGCACTCCTTCTTATAAAAATATTCCCTTTTGTAAAACTCCAGGCAAGTATCAAATTTCTCTATTTGTTAGATGAGATGCTGCCCAATTCATTAACTGCTTAATAAAACCAATTAGATTTTCGCATTCACGTGGTTAAATTTTGTTTTGTAACAAGTGATTCTCTCTGAAAGTCTCTGCACCCCCTTATAAAACTGTATCAAATCACTGAAACCTCATTCAAAGACCCTGCTTTAGTTTATGTAGTTTATGCTTCATTCCTAAAATGTAAAATAAGAATGGTAACAATACATATATCAGAGGGCTGTTATTTGCCTAAATGAGTTTACAATATTGCCTAGCATATACTAAGTACTCAGTAAGTATCAGCTAACCATTACAGTTATTATTGCTATACTGTTCTTCTCTAAGAGCAAGTTTTATCTGTTAGTATAAAGATACTGGGCTTAATAAATGTAAGGGGGCTAGCACCTGAAAATAGAGTCTATAGGATATCAAGGATGATTTACTGCCTTTGTGTTGCTCTGGCAGGAGGGGGTTCCCTGCTCTGGGCAAGTTCACTATGGAATTGCTAAGACCGAATAAAGACAAGAGCAAAGGGTTCATACCATGTTTATTCCCATGGCTGACACCCTGCTATGTACAAGCAGAAAAGACAGCTCAGTCTCCCTTGGCTCTGGCACTGCTCCCTCCTGCTCCCCAGCATGGGCTTAATCCTCTCCTAGCATGGGGGCTCCACGGCTTCCCTCTGCCAGATTCTGTTCTCTCCCATTCTTCCTCTAGGCTTCCCTTCTCCACTCTCTCCTGTTCTCCCAGCCCTCTAGTTCCCTGCCCCTACACCTGGAGGAACTCTGTTGGCAGGTCTCTCTGGTCACTGGTGGATGTCCAACCAATGAGGTGCCAGGAACTGAGGAGAGAATGGATGTTTCCTCTCCACCCCCTGCGGGCCAGTACTCCCCATGACTGACCAGCTACTCTGTCCCTGGTAAACATCCCATAGATACGCAGACAGCCTCTTATGCACACAGTGGGTAATATTAAGGCCAGGTGAGTATCCTGGTGAGAAATTTCCATTTTCTCTACACTTTGGTAATAACAATTAACATATATGAAAAACTCAATTTGCTTCAGTAGTTTCTGTACAATGCTGGTTCTTGCTTTCATGATGTCAAGTTCTTTTGTATCCTGACTGTTCTGTATCTTTATGGGGGCCAGCTCTCAGTTAGAGCTGGTGTCCAGTTTTCCTAGTGGTGGGAGGGACTTTAAAAATCCTTCCTAAGAGTCCTTACGGGGAATGGATTCCCCATTGTGTGTCATAATGAGGTTTCTGTTGATAAAAGATAAACTGAAGCATATTAAAAATTTTAAGCATCAACTTGAACAAAAGTTAATTTGAATAGGGCAGCGTCCCTTCTAGCAGATAGAAAGGAATTCTGAGAAGCTGTACAGGCAAACACAAAGGCAGTAAATCATCCTTGATATCCTATCCCTTATAGGCAAAAGGGAGTGGAAATAGGATGTTATTCTAGGCAGAATTGAGTGTTGGTTATTGCAAGGTTACTTACCCCTTAGGGGACGGAAAGGGTCTATCAGGCCCATTACCTAACTAGCTTTTCTCAGGCAATTCTTGATTGACATGTTTAAGATTCCATTTCTGAAAGAGCCAGAACTGTAATTAAGTTAAATCTTGGTTTGATGATGTGGAGCTTAGAACAAGTAAATCCATTTTAAACCTATTGTCTGGTTTTTTTAACACTATGTGACACCATTAAACCTGAGAGCTGGAACTGATGAACCCTACTGTCTTTATGTTCACTTTTTGTTCAGTATCTATGGCCTTCTAAAGCACTGCATAATACCAGTATATTTTCCAGCTTAGGAGGCTGTTACCAACTGTGCAGTTGGCAGGAGGCAGAGGAAAGAGCGTGGAAGCCAATGATCCAGAGTTGCATTCTACCTCATGAGGAGGTCATCAACAAAGCAATGATCACTCAGAGTGAAGGATCCAAAGTGCACACAGTTGTGGAAAAGATAGAGACAATACCATCCTCAGAGCAGGAATATCGCCAATCCTCTTCTCTCAAAGGTGAGCTCCTCAAGGACAGGGGTCCTGTCTTAAGCATCTCCAGATCTCTGATGTCTGCCTAAATGTAATCAAGTGCCTCCCATAGATGAGGCTCTGTGGAGAGGACTTACCTGATCTCGATGAATTACCATCACAACCTGAAGGGTAGGCAGAAGTGGATTCACTGAAGAGCCAGAAAGTGAGAAGTACTGTGTAGTAAAATATAGAGTTGTAGAATGAGAAGCCAGGTTCAGGTCTGACTGGCCACAAAGCCTTGACAGGTATGCAGTGGGTGATCAGGAGTATGGGCTCTGGAACTAGACTACCTGATTTCAAATCCTGGCTTTGTCCCTCGCTAGCTGTGTGACTTTAGGCCAGGCACCTAATCTTTCTGCTTCTCCATTCCCAGGAAATGGGGATTATAACAGTACTTACCTAATAGGGCTGGTACTAGCTTAAATAAGTATTGCTTGTCATATGCCAAGTGTTCAGGAAATACTAGCTAAAATAACTATTATTATTATTACTCCACTGTCCTAAGAATGGGTCTTATATTTTATTCTGAGAACACTGGAGTCAATAAATGTGAGGGAGTTACAATTCTGAAAACAGAATCTGCAAGATCTGAAAGATAAAATTACTGCTTGACTCCCTTAGTATCTTTTAGTATCTTTCTTTACATTATGTTTGGATCTTGCTCAGGCTTATTCCCTACAAAGAGACAGAATGTACTAAAATTCTACCTGGGCAATAGTTTCAACACTAGACAGTGTTTCTGTCCATAGAAGTCATAAAAAAATCATGGAAAATTTCATCTTAAGAGTGTAACTGATCTAACAAAGGAAAGCACAGCAGTGATACACTAGTGCTAACTTTTTTTGGGTTTCTGTTTCCCACGATAAATGTACAAGTCTGAATATTTTAATCCATTAAGCTTTTCATTTTATAAAATGCTGAAAAATTACATATTTTATATACAGAGAAGCTCCTGGAATCTAATACTTCTAATTTAATTTTTTTTCCTTAAAAAATGGTTGGATAAGTGTGAAAATGGAATATTCTTTCTTTTAAGCAAGGGAGGAAATTATACTTATTGTACTTTATGCTTGATCCAATTAATTTTGTCCCTCTAATTCATTACTCAGTGGTAAATCTAGAGACATATAATGCTGATCATTACTTTTAGTGTTTGCAACTGTTCTGTGGGTGTGGTTGGGTATTCAGAGAATGTGGGGGTAGCAAGAGAGGTTGCTATATTTTGCATATTTTGTTTCTTTCATTAAAAGAGCATTTTTAGAAGTGTACACATATTTTGTACTTTTCAAAGACAATAAAGTTAATCTTCATATCCAGAAAAAGTATGTTGGGAAAAAAATTATAGCCAGATGTTACTTTTTAAAATGCATTTTAGAAATTTCCTTGTGGATTCAGATTTTTCTAGTATAAAGTAATTTTTCTCCCCCTTTCCTTATACTGTGGACAGGAGAAGAGGAAGGAAATCACTGTGTGCGGCCACTCTGAAGGGGTGGGATGTTAGGCTCCCCCTTTGACTGCAGAGTATCTACAAATTATCTGAAATTCTTCTGCTGGGGAAAGTTGTCTATTCTCCTCAACTTATTTATTTATTCAGTCACTTGCTTAAATCAGTATGGATTCATGAGTACTCATGGGTATTTATTTCATACTTTGAGTTATAAGCCAATATTGGTTTATTAATTCTGTTGCACAAATCGTTCCAGCTTTGTTGCTCAGAGTTCCATTGGGAGCTCTTCTGTTTGGCTGCTGGATCCTTAACATACTCTCATCATTGTTTATCTTCTTTAAAGCAATTCCTTTCTTTCTGATACTTCAAGACACCCCAGGTTCATCTTGTGTATTTCCTGCCCCAGTCCTAGAATCAGCCATTTCTCCCGGAAGCTCTGGTTCCTTTTATTGAAGGATGGTATTAAAAACCAAGATCTGGGCACTGGATGTGCTCCTTGGTGCTGGGCTCTCTCAGCTGAAATAACAAGGGGATATGTGTGTGTATTCTAGCCTATGCAAATATTCTAAACTATATGTATATATCTAACCTATGTATATCTAAAAAATATTCGTATATGTAACCAACTGTGTCTGTATGATATAGCTGGTCTAATGGATTCGTATTGTTTCCAAGTCTAATCCATTTACTGTACGGCTCATTTTAGTTTTCTCCCCTTGCTTTTTGTACCATCCCATTCCCACCATCTGCCATCCATTTACTTAATTACAATTCTGGCATATACATACAATACTTTCAAAACCGTTAACTCATACTCCAGTGTGAAAGAACTTTTACGACTAGAGTTCATCTCCAGTTCCTATTGCCTTAGTCCTACAGACTGCATTCATTTCCAGTTCCTTAGGTCCTCATCTTATTCTCCTGCCCACTTCAAATATATGAGGTTGCTTCGTACATTTGTAACATATTTAGATGCTTTTGTCATCTCCCTCATTCTCTGCAGAGGTTCTCCAACCTCCTAAATTAATGTTTTAAAAATTTACATACACGGAAGTTTGTTTTTTGTGCTGTAAAGGTCTGTGGGTTCTGTCACATGTTTAATGTCGTGCATTCACCATTACGGTATCACACAGAATAGTCCTTTCTTCCTAAAAAATAATTCTCTGTGCTTTACCTATTGCATTATCCCAGAGTCCTTGGCAACCACTGACCTATTTACTTTTTTGATAATTTTACCTTCTTTAGGCTATCATATAACTGGAATCACAAAGTGTATATAGCTTCAGACTGGCTTTTTTCACTTATCAATATGCATTTAAGATCATCTACATCTTTTTATAGCTTGATAGCTCTTTTCTTTTTATTGTTGAATAACATTTCATTTTATGCATGTACCACAGTTTGCTTATCTGTTCTAATGGAAGGCATTTTGGTTGCTTCCAGTCTTTGCTGATTATGAATAAAGCTGCTATTAACATTGACATGCAGTGTTTGCATGGACATAAGCTTTCAACTCAGTTGGGAAAATACCTAGAAATGCAAATTGTATGGTAAGGACACATGTAGTTTGGCAAGAATTGGCCAAACTGTCTTCCAAAACAAATGTGCCATTTTCAATTCCCATCAACAAAGAATGAGAGATCGTGTCTCATGTTCATATACTTATTTGCCATCTGTATATTTTCTTTGGGAAGATGTCTATTTAGATCTTTTGCCCATTTTTTCATTGAGGTGTTGATTTTGTTGTTGTTTTTAGAGTTCTTTGTATATTTTGAATACAAGTCCTTAATCAAATATGTGTTGTGCAAATATTTTCTCCCAGTCTGTGGCCTGTCTTTTCATTCTCTTGAATGTCTTTCTCAGATGAACAAGCTTTTTAATGAAGCTCAGTTTATCAACCTTTCTTCTGTGGATCATGCTGTTGGTGTTGTCTTGCTATAGGTCATCACCAGACCTAACATAGTGTAGAGTTTCTCCTATATTTTCTTCAAGAAGTTTTAGAGTTTTGCATTTTACATTTAAGTTTATTATATACTTTGAGTTAATTTTTATGTGAAGTGTAAGATACATGTCTAGGTTAATTTTTTTCATAGGGATATCTGATTGTCCTCACATATTATTTATTGAAAAGGCTATTCTTTTTCTATTGAATTGTCTGCTTCTTTGTCAAATTTCAGTTGACTGTGTTTATGTGGGTCTAGTCTGGGCTCTTTATTGTATGTATCCTTCACTGAGATCATGCTATTTTAATTACTGTAGCCTTATAATAAATGATGGTATTGACTGTGTAGTCCCGTAACTTTGTTATTGTTATTGCTGTTCTTCTCCAGAATTGTGTGGATTGTTCTAGGTCTTTTGCTTTCCCATATAAACTTTAGAATAGCTTGCTGGTATTTTGATTGGGATTGCATTATATCTTTAGATCAAGTTGGGAAGAATTAGTATATTAATTAACAACACTGAGACTTCAGATTCATGAAAAAGAATGATTGCTTTGATTACTTAGATCTTTGATTTTTTTATCACTGTTCTATAATTTTCTATATACAAGTTCTGCAAATGTTTTGGTACATTTAAACATATACATTCATTTTTGGGGAATTCTATTATAAATGGTATTGTTTTATTAATTTCAAATTCCAATTGTTTATTGCTAGCATGTATATAGAAAAGCAATTTTGTGCATTAACTTCATATTCTGTTACTTTGCTATATTTGTGTACTAGTTCCAGAAGTTATTTTGGGATTTTCTACATAGATACTCTTATCATCTGTGAATAGAGATGGTTTTCTTTCTTTCTTTCCCATTTATATGCTTTTTATTTCCTTTTTTTGGTTTTATTTCACTGGCTAGTACTTAGAGTACAACATTGAATTGGAGTGGGGAGTGAGAAATTCTTGTCTTACTTCCAGTCTTGGAGGGGGGGTAAGAGACCAGTATTAAACTAGTTTTTTAATTACCACCTCAATTTTGTTGCTGGTATTTGGTCTGTTTAGATTTTCTGTTTCTTCCTTGGTCAGTCTTGGAAGGTTGTATTTTTCTAGGAAGTTGTCCATTTCTTCTAGGTTTTCCAGCTTGTTAGCATATAGGTTTTCATAGTATTCTCTAATAATTCTTTGTATTTCTGTGGGGTCCATCGTGATTTTTCCTTTCTCGTTTCTGATTCTGTTGATGTGTGTTAATTCTCTTTTTCTCTTAATAAGTTTGGCTAGAGGCTTATCAATTTTGTTTATTTTCTAAAAGAACCAGCTCTTGGTTTCATTGATTTTTTCTATTGTTTTATTCTTCTCAATTTTATTTATTTCTTCTCTGATCTTTATTATGCCCCTCCTTCTGCTGCCATTAGGCCTCATTTGTTCTTCTTTTTCCAATTTCAATAATTGTGACTTTAGACTATTAATTTGGGATTGTTCCTCCTTCTTTAAATATGCCTGGATTGCTATATACTTTCCTCTTAAGACTGCTTTTGCGACGTCCCACAAAAAGTTGGGGCTTTGTGTCATTGTTGTCATTTGTTTCCATGTATTGCTTGATCTCTATTTGAATTTGGTCATTGATCCACTGATAATTTAGGAGCATGTTGTTAAGCCTCCATGTGTTTGTGAGCCTTTTTGCTTTCTTTGTACAATTTATTTATAGTTTTATACCTTTGTGGTCTGAAAAGTTGGTTTGTTAGAATTTCAATCTTTTTGAATTTACTGAGGCTCTTTTTGTGGCCTAGTTTGTGTCTATTCTGTAGAATGTTCCGTGTGCTCTTGAGAAGAATGTGTATGCTGTTGCTTTTGGATGTAGAGTTCTGTAGATGTCTATTAGGTCCATCTGTTCTAGTGTGTTGTTCAGTGCCTCTGTGTCCTTACTTATTTTCTGTCTGGTGGATCTGTTCTTTGGAGTGAGTGATGTGTTGAAGTCTCCTAAAATGAATGCATTGCATTCTGTTTCCTCCTTTAATTCTGTGCTTATTTGTTTCATGTATGTTGGTGCTCCTATATTGGGTGTATATATATTTATAATAGTTATATCCTCTTGTTGGACAGATGCCTTTATCGTTATGTAATGTCCTTCTTTATCTTTTGTTACTTTCTTTGTTTTGAAGTCTATTGTGTCTGATACTAGGACTGCAACACCTGCTTTTTTTCTTCCTGTTGTTTGCATGAAATATCTTTTGCCATTCCTTGACTTTTAGTCTGTGCATGTCTTTGGGTTTGAGGTGAGTCTCTTATAAGCAGCATGTAGATGGATCTTGCTTTTTTTATCCAATGTATTACTCTTTGTCTTTTGATTGCTGCATTCATTCCACTTGCATTTAGGGTGATTATTGAAAGATATGTACTTATTACCATTGCAGGCTTTAGATTCGTGGTTACCAAAGGTTCGAGGTTAATTTCCTTACTATCTAAGAGTCTAACTTAACTCACTTATTATGCTGTTACAAACACAATCTAAAGGTCCTTTATTTTTTCTCCTCCTTTTTCTTCCTCCTCCATTCTTTATATATTAGGTATCATATTCTGTATTCTTTGTCTATCCCTTGATTCACTTTGGGGATAGTTATTTTAATTTTGCATTTGCTTAGTAATTAACTGTTCTACTTTTTTTTACTGTGGTTTTATTTCCTCTGGTGACAGCTATTCAACCTTAGGAACACTTCCATCTATAGCAGTCCCTCCAAAACAGACTGTAGAGATGGTTTGTGGGAGGTAAATTCTTTCAGCTTTTGCTTATCTGGAAATTGTTTAATCCCTCCTTCAAATTTAAATGATAATCTTGCTGGATAAAGTAATCTTGGTTCCAGGCCCTTCTGCTTCATGGCATTAAATACATCATGCCACTCCTTTCTGGCCTATAAGCTTTCTGCTGAGAAGTCTAATGTTAGCCTGATGTGCTTTCCTTTGTATGTGATCTTATTTCTCTCTCTGGCCACTTTTAATAGTCTGTCCTTATTCTTGATCTGTGCCAATTTTATTATTATATGTCTTGGTGTTGTCTTCCTTGGGTCCATTGTGTTGGGAGATCTGTGTACCTCCATGGCCTGAGAAACTATCTCCTTCCCCATATTGGGGACGTTTTCAGCAACTACCTCATCAAAGACACTTTCTATCCCTTTCTCTCTCTCTTCTTCTTCTGGTATCCCTATAATACGAATATTGTTCTGCTTGGATTGGTCACACAGTTCTCTCAATATTATTTCATTCTTAGAGGTCCTTTTTTTCTCTCTGTGCCTCAGCCTCTTTGTATTCCTCTTCTCTAGTTTCTATTTCATTTATCGTCTCCTCCACTATATCCAACCTGCTTTTAATACCCTCCATCATGCTCTTCATGATTGGATCTCCGACCTGAATTCATTCCTGAGTTCTTGGATGTCTTTCCGTACCTCCATTAGGATGTTGATGATTTTTATTTTGAACTCCCTTTCAGCAAGAGTCATGAGGTCCATATCATTTAAATCTTTCTCGGGAGTTGTATTAATAATTTTACTCTAGACCACGTTCCTTTGGCATTTCATATTTGTATATGGTGCCCTCTTGTGTCCATAAGCTCTACTCTGGAGCTGCTCAGCCCCTGAAGCAATGTTGGGGTTCGCAGGGGAGCGGTATTGGTGCCTGGGTGGAGGAAAGAGCTGTTTCCTGCTTCCCGGCTGCTATGCCTGTCTCCACTGCCTGAGCCAGTGGGCCGGGCACACAGGTATAAGCTTTTGTCCCATATCAGCTGGGTATGGATCCCTGCTTTCCACAAGTGGCTGGAATCTCAGTCTCCCCAGGAATTCTGCCTGTATTAGCTTTCCATCCCCATAATCACATGATTATCATGAAAGCACCATGAAATGTAGGTTTGTGCTCCCAGAGCAGATCTCCAGAGCTAGGTATTCAGCAGTCCCAGGCCTTCCACTCCCTCCCTGTTCCGTTTCTCTTACTCCTGCTGGTGAGCTGGGGTGGGGGAAGGGCTTGGGTCCCACTGGGCCACAACTCTGGTACATTACCCTGTTCCATGAGGTCTGTTCTTTTCTCCAGATTTGTGCAGTCTGGCGCAGTCCTCTTTCCTGTTGCTCTCTCAGGATTAGTTGCACCAACAATATTTTCTAATTGTATATGGTTTGAGGAAGAAGCCTCTGTCTCTCCTCTCACACCGCCATCTTTAATCCATTTAAAACCGGGAACATCTTTTTTGTAAGATTTCAGCTGCCACTTTCTTTTGCAGTTTACTCACCAATTTAGAATATCTGAGTCCAACTACTTATTAAATTTAATTCCTTTTCCCATTTCATCCTGTACTCTCTACTTGAATGTCCCAAAGGCGTCTCCCCCTAAGAATGTCTGAAACAGAAATGATTTTCCTAGTCCCAGTGTTTCTTTCCACTTCCCTACTTTCTTAGTTTCATTCCTTTCAGAGGCAAACAATGAGACAAGAATTCCAAAGTAAATAGTTCACTTGGAAAGTGATGAATGAGAGTTTACTCAGGGACTGGAGCAGTGAGAACAGGAAGGGAAGGCAGCGAGAAAGGCTTAGTCGTCAAACCAGTTACCACTATGGGAACCTATAACTGTCCCACCAGGGAACTCTAAGAGTAGAACACAAGCCTCAGAGTAATTCCACGTGTGGTGCAAAGGTGCTGAAGTATTTACCCACAACTCCTAACAATGTCTGAGGGCTGTTGCCCAGACATTAATTCCCAACACTTCCCATCTCCTTTGTCCCTGACACCAGAGAAAGCCCTAGGGCCTTGGAAGCACATTTAGCTGCCAGGCTGTGTGCTATGGTTACGCATGGGGCACCAGCAAAGTCTGCTGACTCTGTTCTGCACTGTGCCTATTGGCACCCACCACCAGTGACCCAGTTAGAAACAACCATCCATGATTTCTCCCTCTTCTTCACCCTCCACAGTAACTCAAACAACTCTTAATTGATTTTACTCTCATCACAGTGTTAACTTTTTTGCCCTTCTCAATCTTATGCCATCTCCTTAATTCAGGGTGTTCATGCCCTTCCTAAAATATCTCCAGGAGAGGATCCCTGTCTGTCTTTTCTGTCCTCCAGGCCCTTCCTTTGAGCTGCCAGCAGAGCCATCTTTTAAAGTACTCCTGGAGAGACATAAGAACAATAACAACCAACATGTATAAGTGCTCTCTCTTACTGTGCCAGACACTGGGCCAAGCATGTTACATGCATTATCTCATTTAACCCTCACACCAAACTTCTAAGACAGGTAATGGATTTTATCCCCATTGTATGGATGAGGTCGCTGAAGCTTAGAGAAGTTAATAAAGTCAGAGCTAATAAGACCAGAGAAGGAATCCAAACCCAGGCCATCTGACTCCAGGACACTGGGGATTGGCAGCCATACAGTATCACCATCATACTCGGTCATCTGTTCCCTCAGTTATGCCATTCCCTCAGTTAAAAGCACAGTTATGCCATTCCCTCAGTTACAAGCACAACCCCATAAATGGTTTCCTAACCCTTCAATGATTAAAGGCTTACCCTTCAAGTGTGACATGACACCATGTCATCTACAGCCTCATGCTCCCTTTCTAGTTATCTTTGTCCACCTGCACCCACATGTATTAATTCATAAATTTAAGCCACAGGGAACAGGAAGTAGTGTGTTTGACTAAAACAGGGGTGCTTTAAGGAGAGTTGTAGAAGATAAGCCTGTGTTCAGATCACAGAGGCCTTCTATAGATCACTAGATCAAGAAACTGTACTTCCCTCCAAGAGGCACCCACCTGCCCAGCCATCGACATTCAGGACCTGCAGCCTCACACCACCAGGAGTGGCCTGAGCCAGCTGGAAGGCTGACTGACCTACAGACCCAGGCACCAGCAAGTCTGGTCTGGCTTCCCGCTGCTCCCTTCACCTGCTTACCCAAGCCCTACCCTTCCTTCCATGGCTGTCTGAACTGTTTGTTCCTCTACTAACGTTCTGCCGGCTACTCATGTCCTCTGCTCTGTGCTCAAAAGAGGTTCAACGTCTGTCAACCAGTATTGCCTTGTATTCTTATGAGGTCATTTCATTTCCGCTGCAAGTAAAGTCTGAAAACATGAGCAGATAAAAGGTGCCTTATATTTCATTGAATGCCCTTTAGCACCTAGAATTTAAATGGCTTGCAATAGACAATTGAATGAATAAGTTAGATGGCCTATCAAGATTCTTTCCAAGTCTGTGGTATTATCACATTTTGAAAGTACACTACCATGTAGTATATTACACATGTCAATGTTGAGAATATTAAACTCTGAAGGTCACCTCAGGTCCAATTAATAACAAGCAATAGGCTATGTTTCGTATATGAAAGTGCCCCACTATCAGTAAAGCAAACATTGTGGAAGTTAAATATTCACTGGGCTGGCTGTTATCAGCCTAAATGGTGTTATGGGTGGTTAATATTACACAGGACAATTCTGTTACCCTTTCAACGAATACCAATCACCCATCACACCCCTGCCAGTTTCCCTGTTCCACCCCCTCTTTATGATTTGGCAGGTTAGCACTTTGGATATAAACACAGTGAGCCCTATTTCCCTGAAAAGGAGTAAAAAAATTCTGTGCAATATGATTTCTTAGTTAAGAAAATCATATTGCACAGAATTCACTTCCAGAATTGGAAGCACATGTATATCACTGCAGTGGAAGCACATGTATATTAGCACTGAATATGCTAATCCCTTCATGTGAGGTGACTATAACTCTCCCTGGAAGAGAGAGATGGATATGGAATTATGTGTTCAGCATGGAGTCAGCATTTCACCATCAACATGGCCAGGAGAATTATGTTCCAATAGAGGGCATATATTTCTGCTGTAAAACTATGCTGCACAGTGCTGGGAGAAATAGAAATTGATCCTCATTAAATGATGATGATGCCAGCCTGTGGCTGGAGATGGAAGGCAGTCTTCCTGGCCAGTAGAGAACTTCATTGATGAGGGCGAGGAAGAAGCTCATGGTGGCCAACTCACAGGAGTACACTATGGCATCAATAAATCAGCTCTAGGAGGCCTTGGTTCAAAATCAATTTTAAGGAAAATTCTGTCTCAGTGACGAGAGCTCTGTTCCCCTGGAAACTGCTAACATAAAATCCAATATCAAAAGATACACTTAGTTACCCAGAATAGATGACTCTCTTTTACAGTATGATTCTTAGAAAAAGTATTTTAATTATTTATTTGGGTTTATTTATAGTAGTAATACTCTGTTATTTCTAATTTCATGCTAATTGCTAATGTAAAAAACATACACCTGAAAAAAGGTTAATTTTTTGAAATTTAATAACAATAATCCTAGCCCCAAACCTACATAATATTCATGAAGGTAGGAAAGTATAACAAAAATTAAAGAGGAGAAGGGCACATGAATGTCTTAGACCTTCCAAATAACTAGAAAGATTAAAGTAAATAAATCTTAGTTTATATGGAAATTCACTTGGAAAACTATTTAAAAATACTAAATATTGTAGAAATATTTAGAAATAAATTTCATGCCATGATCCAGTAACTTCATTTCCAAGAACCCAACTAAGAAAATCATCACTTATTGGTGTTGATACACAATTGGTGGAAAATATTGGGGGGAGGGAGAATCTACCCATATGATGGACTATCATGTAGCCTAATATGGGGACCATGAGACCATACCTCATAGACCTCCAACTACAGGAAATATAATCAACCAAGGGCCCACCTGGTTATTGCATTTTGAAATCCACTGTTAAATCGGCACCAAGATCACACCTCCCAAGGCCTGCTTCCAGCTAACAATGAAGGAGACACGGTACCAGGAAAGACCCATTCCTGGTCAGACCTGCATGCAGCATGATGGTGATCCCAGCCTTATCTGACCTTCTTCCTATTCTCTCACATAGGCACTTCTAATAAAATCCTTGCAAGTATCACATCTTGCATCTGCTCCTCAGAGAACCCAGACTACTACACATGAAAACATGTTTTGAAAAGAAAATTCAATTCCATACTATAATTTTAAATGCTCATGAAATATTACATTTTTTAAAAATAAAAGGCAACCTCTTTGCCCAAAATTAGCCATATATTATGGGAAAAAGACACATTCACATTCACATGCACAGATAATAGAATGGATAGAAATATACCAAAGTATTAAAAGTGGTTAGTTTTAGATAGTAATTTTATAGATGATTTTAATTTTCTTTTATGTATTTTTCTGAACACTCTTATTTAAAATGAGTACTTTATTTTAAAATTTAAAACATGGTATCAGCATCAGAGTTTAAAGAAATATAGGTATTACAGAAAAGTGGAAAAAATGCAATTTGGCTGGCTACAGACCAAATGTTTATGTGTCCCCAAAAATTCATATTTGAAACCTAATTTCCAATGTATTGGTATTAGAAGGTAAGGCCTTTGGGGGTGATTACATTATGGGGGCAGAGTTCTTGTGAATGAGATGAGCACCCCTTGTCAATGAGACCCCAGAGAGTTCCCTTGTCCCTTCTGCCATGTAAGGACCCAGGAAGATGACCAGCTATGAAACAGGATGCAGGGCCCTCACCAGACAATGAATCTGTCGGTGCCATGATCTTGGACTTCCCAGTCTCCACAACTGTGAGAAATACAATTCTAATGCTTAAGCCACCAGTCTGTGGTATTTTTGTTACAGTAGCTGAACAGACCAAGTCCTTGGCTAAGCATTAAAAATTTTTAAACTGAAACATATGGTGCTTTCCTAAAATAATCTAGGGTTTTTCATTGGTTGGTTTCCTTGAATTAGAATTTCAAAGATAAAAGGAGGCTTCTTGATTCCTCAGTATCAAGGAATTCCTTGATTCCTGAGAAATTTGAAAATGTGGGTTGGAATCACTGTCTTCTTAAGAATAGATGGATCTAAACTATCTGTGTTTATGTTTATGTTTAATTTTATGAACAAATGTGTCATTAACGGGAGAATCTCTAGAAAAAGAATTAAAAGGCATGGAGTCCCATGCTTCCTTTTAAGAGCAAGGACTTCTCATTTAATTTATGGTGAAACAGGGCATTATACCAAGACTTTACTTCATTGTGAGTTATATGGATATTTTAATTTTCTTTTATGTATTTCTCTTTTAAGTAATTCTCTCTGAAGGAGATGGAGAAAGAATGTGTGCATACATGATAGGAAGGGGTGCTTTTTGTTTGATGTGGGCCAAGTATGGCCGATACAATTCCATCCTCAAGCCAGCCATGATAGATCGGTACTATCTTTGTTGATAAGGATTCTGAGGTGGCACCTGATTTAGCTGTGTGGGGCAATTGGCAGGATTTTCAGAATTCTCCCATCTGGACTTAGTCCATTTACGTATCAACAGGTGTTCACTACTGCAGAGCCTTGACGTCAATCTGGGGAAAGCGGTAGAGAGAAAACAGCCATTCTCTCCTCCCCTCTGTTCTTGGTGTGTAACTGGTGTGGCATTTGCCAGTCATCGAGGACCCGCCCATGGAGTTCCTCCTCCCAGGAGGGGCAGGCCGGGAAGCAGAGCGCACATCGTGGCCGGAGGGGACTGATGGATGGGAGCCTGACTACTGACTGTAAGAAATAAAAGCCTTTCTCCCAACCTGTCCTTTCCCTTGACTTATTTCAGTTTCATCGGATTCATTAGGGATTTGGCCCTGACAGGGAACACCCTTTTCCCTGGAGCTACAGCTGGAAAATACTATGATCCATGAATGATGTCTGCCTAAGTATGGAAAGGAAGGTATCTGTCATCTCTGAGGTAATATGATAGGGAATACCATTAATCAAGTAGTTTTTCTGTCATACATTAAGTGACTTCTGTGTGAAAACTGTATTTAAGTTCTGTCCTATTATTGATCAAAAGTATTATGCTCTTATGTTTTATTGGAATTATGTTAATTTTGAGGTTGGTTTGTAATATAGACCAATGTAGGTGAAGAGTTGATATAAACTAGGAGATTATAGGTTGTAATGCATAAATACAACAAGTCAGAAAATATGGATTTGAAGGAAGCCTTCCTCTTTATGGAGTCTCAATTGAAATACAATAAAAATGTTAAATGACACTGTATCAACAAGTAGAAAGGAAGATCCTTAAAACATAACCCGAGAATCATGAAAGTTTGGATACTAATGAGCTATGTTTTGGAAATGGGTCATTTTTTTGGTGGAGGAAAGTAGTTCATATACTATTAAATTTTAGTAAAAACACTTTCTGTGTTTGCACGACACTAAAATGTTTATTGTAATGTCAATAGTCATGCTGCAGTTGTATCACTTGAATTTTTTAGTGAAATTCAGATTTTGTTTTACTTACTTTTAAAACCAAGCATGTTGACATATTATGGTTTGAAAAGACTACTACCACCACCCAGGGATACAGAATGAGTGTATTTTATAATTTATTATTATTGAGAGTAGAATCTGGAAGCATTAGTATACAAGTCAAAGTCAAGATCGGATCTCCAGTGTTTCACAGTGCAGAACATGAATCAGCTGATCAAAATTAGATGGGGGACTTCTTGACAATATAGTTTCCTGGTCCCCACTCTCTACCATCTCAATCAAAATATCTGGGAGCTTCTAGAAACCTACATTTTTTACCAGCACACCAAATGACTCTTAGGCACACAAATCTGAGAACCACTGATCATTCACAGCACTCACTCTACTTCCCCACCACCACTATCAACCTCATCTGAAAATATAAAAGCCTAGATTGTTCTCTAGTCCAAATCTAATTCTTTAGATTAACTTCTGAGGAAATAGTATGCTTACTCCTAATCCTGAGTATTAAAAATCCTTCTAAGAGATGCCATCAGTATGCTCCAAAACACTTGGGAAAATGCCACTGTCAGGTTTATTTAAAATTAGGGGTTCCTCTACTCTTGAGTTCTTACTAGGATGACCCATATTCTTTTGGAAATTGAAGCATCTTTCACAATAAATGTGAAAATACCCTCAGGAGTATTTCCATTATGATGGGTATGAATTATGACAGTACTTTTTGTAAATCTTATTTGAAAAGCAGTAGGGGCAGTAGGGGTAGGAGAACTAATAGTAATAATTGATTATGTTGGACACTTTCCCTATATCAAGTTCTGTGTACTTTATATTAAGTATCAAATGGCTTAAGCCACTTCTTTCACTCGTTACCATAGTGCTTTACCTCAGGCAAACACTGTTCCTTCATATCTTGCCTCTCACTCTTACTCACAGGCAGAAATATGGATTTGAAGGAAGCCTTCCTCTTTATGGAGTCTCAATTGAAATATAATAAAAATGTTAAATGACACTGTATCAACAAGTAGAAAGGAAGATCCTTAAAAAGGATGTGTCATCTAGGATGATATATGGCACTGATTATTCTTGGCTGAGGTAGGAAGAACACACATAACAAGAAATGCCCACCTACTGTAGTTTCCATGGCCTCAGATGCAGCAGGCTTCAGGACTGCCAAGACTCTTTCTTCCATTTGAACCTTGTAAATTTCCTACTGGCCACTACAGTGGGTGAAGTCCACTGGTCCACTGACACAGGGAAAAAAATTATTTAAAGTTTTGAATATATACTAACTCTGTAAAAAGACAGATGACTCCTTGAAATACGCAATAAAAGCAATCTTCAGGGTCTTTTGAAAGTTCAAAAATGTGAGAAATCTTTGTGGTGCCATTTGGACCCTGAGGTTGTGAATCTGTCAGCATGTCCTTTCTCAGTTTCTGCATTTTTAGTTTTATCTGGGCAACACCAGTGACCTACTTCATAAAAAGGAAAAGTTTTTTTCCAGAAAACTGTGGGTTTTTTCCAAAAAAAAATCATTTTAGTCATCTGAGAATCACCCAAAAAATTTTCATTTTTATCTCTTACTTGAAAAAAAAAATTTGCCTTTAAAATTGTGTGTGTATGTGTGGTGGAGAAACACTGTATGAACGTATTCATTTTAATCATGAAAACAGCTCAGTAACCCCGTATTTGTCTCTAAACATCTCTGGCAAACAAATTCTTAACTCCCTTGAGAAAGAGTGCCTGTTAGAACTTAGATGAAGTTTTCAGGACAGAAGGTAAGCCAGTGATGGAGTCAGGGCCTGGAATAAGAGCCAAGCCAGCTGTAAGGGCACAGACCTGGGGACTAGGAATTCTGTGTTCTGGCTTGGCCATTAAGAAGCCACAGGATCCTAAGCAAGACTGTGGATCAATCCAACCAAAATTGTTTTAGCTCTTTCAGACAGAAGGCTGCTATAGAAACACATAACTACAAATGGTAATATTTCAAAATACTCGGTCTCCATCCTCAATTAAGCCCTCACCTGTGTTCAGTAGTATTATACTATCATAGAGAAGGAAATACTTAGGAGTTCAAATTAAAAGGTGAAGAGGGACAGATAGGTTATAAAAGTGAATGGTCAGAGATCATGGTATTCACTAGCCTGATGCATGATGCTCACAGTCTTCTGCCATCAGTCCTGAGGGCTACTGTAGGCCTGGTGGAATGTCTCAACCTAAGGCCCTCCAAAGACATGCATCAGGTGGCTGTGCATCACCTAAAACTGTATGGAAAATTAGGGGCTTGTGTTCTTTTTCCTGGGAAGAAGGGTCATTGCTCCTTTAAGTTTTCCATAGAGGCCCACCACCAAAATTATTTTTATATATTATATAATGAAAAGAAAATGACACATTATCCACACCAGCCTGTTAGATGGTCTATTCATGTTTCAGTCTCTAGTTCTCTGCATGATATGCCTTCAATATGATACACACTCATTCATGAAAGAACAAATAAAAGAACAAACCCCATTTGGGAATGAGTTGCTGGAATCTATGAACATCCTACGTGCCTCAAGTAGCACAGCTAATCAAAAGCCTGGGTTCCTCAAATGAGCCGTGATCTCTCCTTCCCCAGGGCAATTTATGAACAACATCTCTCTGCTTTTCTTTCTACTAGATGCCGTGCTTAGTATTATTGTCCATGGCTAATTAACTTCAATGGAGAAATGAAATCCATCATAATATTCATTTTTCTAATGGAAAAGTTAGATGCAGTCTTCTCTGAAATAGAGATGCATGATAAAGGACTTACTGGAATAGAGTTGAAAATGAGAGCACTATTCTTGGGCCGCCATACTAGGGTTATAGGAGCCAGTACCGAGCCAGAGCACGTGCTTGTCAGGCCACTAGCCAAAGTCCTTGGGTTTCAAGTCTGCACATTTATTTAAGAGCCCATCAAACTGTGACTGCTTTGGCACCTGTTCATAACCCAAGAATGCAAGTGTATTTGGTTTATTTACTACAACTGCTACCCTCACTGGTCCATTCCGAACAGGAACTGTCTTTTTCAACCTCCCATTTCTGATGCTCTGTTACCCTCACCATGTTCCAGACAGGCCCCACTAATAGAATTCTTACAGCCGCCTTAGATTTACGTTTACCTCTCCACATTCTTCAAAGAGCCTAATATTTACTATGCACAGAAAAGCTAAGCTACTGCCTCCAATCTTTCTACTCCTGACACAAGACCACTGGTAGAGTCCCATCCAGGAACCAGGGAATGTTATGGCTGTTTCTGTGAGGACATCATGAAATTTGTGCAGCAAGTGGCTGTATGAAATCTACAAAGCACTTCAACTTCTCTTCTGCTACTTCTGTATATATCCTTTAAAACTTTAAAGCTCCGTCTTCCAGGACAGTCATGCCTAAAAGATGGGCTTGGGCAGGAGTATTCCCTTGCTCCAACTGACCTAAAATACACCAAGAGGATATAGTTCAGCTGTGGTCAAGAATCATAGATTCTAGATCACACCATACTTTCATGAATCTTACCAAGAAATACTTTTGCTGTCCCTGTGACATTCAAGGATAATTTGCATAGGCTAATGTGTCTTGGTGGGGTATTTGTCTACTGACTCAACAGCTATCTTCTGAGTACCTATTTTCTGCCTATGTTATATTAGGCATTAGAAATAAAAGTCCTTGCCTCAAGGACTTTACACTTTAACAAAAAAAATGAGATAATTATGGTAAAAAAAATAGTCTATTACAATAAAGTGTGTTCTATTAGTATTAGTCTAAAAAAGATTGGCCATTGTCATTAGGCAAGAGAAATAAAAGAGGCAAAAAATAGAAAGGAAAAGGCAAAATTATCATTATTTGGAAATGATATATAATCATAAGCCCAAAAGAGACAATTAGCAAACTATGAGTCACAATGAGATGATTCTATAGAATCTTTGGTTACAAAATGAATTCCCCAAAATCAATTGCTTTCCTATATACAAATAATAACTACTGAAGATATAATGAAAAGATAGTCAAAATAAGTATAAGAAGTATGTTGGATCTATGTGAAAAAATATTTTAACATTTTACTAAGAGATACAAGATGAATAAATAAAAAGATACTTGTTCTTAGAGGCAAAGTAAATATTAAAAAGATATCTTAATCTAATCTATGTCGCTAATACTATTTTTAAAATACCATGTTTCTCAGTAACCCACAAAGCTGTGAAACATATGAAAAAATTGGACTGCACAGGACTAAACCAACAAATCAATGGAACAAATTTGAGAGTTCAGAAATAGATCAAATATATCTTTTAATTTAGTGTAGAAAAGAAAAGTATTTTACATCAGTGGGGAAAAGATAGATTTATCCGAAAATTGACAAGGCATTTGGGCAAAAACAAAAATGGTTATCTCACTTCTTCCACTGAAAAGAATTCAAGAAGAATCAAAGATCTAATTAAGAAAAAAAACATAAAGTTACTGTATAAGAAAAAAAACAAAGATAGAAAAGAAGTTCTCACAGAGGCCCAAAGGGGACATGTGGGAGTAGGAAGCTGGAAATGAGGGGAAAAAGAACGGGTGAAACATGGTAGAGATTTGTCGTGCCCCATTAAGGAGCAATAGATTAGAAGTTAATAAAATAAGGTAAATAGGTCATTAAAAGTGGACTTAGAGTTTCAGCTAAGACATGTAAGGAACTTGGAATTCTTACCCTGTCTTTATAACAAGAAAAAGCTGAAAAACTGAAAATCAGTAACTTTTCTTGATCCCTATGATAGAACTGAGTTTGCAGGACAAACCACCACCCAGATCTGAAGAATCAAGCAAATCCAGAGTCCCATCCCAAATCAACCTCTCTAGAAGAGAAGCCACTGGCAATATAGACTTGTAGGAGCATCTAAATGGTAATTTTGAAGAACTGGGAAACTCCCCTGTGCCTCTGGCAGGGGGAGGAAAAGATGAATGCTTGAGAAATATCTCAGCGTCTTCTGCCTAACAAAGGCCTCCAGAAGAAAAAGACTCTGCCAGAGTTTGTTCTAGAACCCTGGGACTCCATGCCTGACTAGCCATCCTGGCTCCCTAAAGGAGGTGAGGGCAAGGGGAGAAGCTATGAAAAACCATTTGTGGAAGATCTCAGACCATAGATAAAGGCTTGCTAAATATCCCCACATCAATGAGACCCCAGTATGAGAACAGCAGATTACAGCACAAAGAATTGCAAGACACAGACTCTTTCTGAGGAGAAGTACTTAGGGAAACCCAAAGTCAAGAGCCAGGACAACAATTCGGGCCCTGGAGGAATTTAAAGTGCCTGGCACATTTAGCAACAGCAGATACAGCCCAACTCTGTATTAGAGAAATCCTCACAGTGGGGCTCTATTTACTTTAGTTCTTATTATCCAACATAATGTACTTCCAACAAAAAATTCCACAGCACGCCAAAAGGCAAGAACACATAGCCTGAGAAGGTAAAGCAAGCATCAGAACCAGACATAGATATGACATTGAGTTCTTAAAAAAGTTAGAAGCAAAGAGAATATTTCTTACCTCACTCCATAAGGCCAGCATTACTCTAATACCAAAAACAGATAAAGATATCATAAGAAACAAAACCCATAGACCAATACAGATGCAAAACTTCTCAACAAAAATATTACCAAATCAAATCTGACATTGTATAAAAAAGGAATTATACAATGACCAAGTGGTATTTATTCCAAGTGAGCAAGGCTCATTTGAAACTTGAAAATCAATCAGTATGATCCACCAAATCAAGAGGCTACAAAGAAAAATCATATGCTCATGCCAAATGACACAGAAAAAGCATTTAATAAAATCTAACACCTATTCATAATTTTTTTTAATTCAGCAAATTAGGAATAATGGGAAACTTGATAACATCTACAAAAAAACATAATTTAATGTAATATTTAATTGCTAGTTTAATACTGGCAAAAGATTGAAATTCTAACAAACCAACTTTTCAGACCACAAAGGTATAAAACTATAAATAAATTGTACAAAGAAAGCAAAAAGGCTCACAAACACATGGAGGCTTAACAACATGCTCCTAAATTATCAGTGGATCAATGACCAAATTCAAATAGAGATCAAGCAATATATGGAAACAAATGACAACAATGACACAAAGCCCCAACTTTTTGTGGGACGTCGCAAAAGCAGTCTTAAGAGGAAAGTATATAGCAATCCAGGCATATTTAAAGAAGGAGGAACAATCCCAAATTAATAGTCTAAAGTCACAATTATTGAAATTGGAAAAAGAAGAACAAATGAGGCCTAATGGCAGCAGAAGGAGGGGCATAATAAAGATCAGAGAAGAAATAAATAAAATTGAGAAGAATAAAACAATAGAAAAAATCAATGAAACCAAGAGCTGGTTCTTTTAGAAAATAAACAAAATTGATAAGCCTCTAGCCAAACTTATTAAGAGAAAAAGAGAATTAACACACATCAACAGAATCAGAAACGAGAAAGGAAAAATCACGATGGACCCCACAGAAATACAAAGAATTATTAGAGAATACTATGAAAACCTATATGCTAACAAGCTGGAAAACCTAGAAGAAATGGACAACTTCCTAGAAAAATACAACCTTCCAAGACTGACCAAGGAAGAAACAGAAAATCTAAACAGACCAAATACCAGCAACAAAATTGAGGTGGTAATTAAAAAACTACCCAAGAACAAAACCCACAGGCCAGATGGATTTACCTTGGAATTTTATCAGACATACAGAGAAGACATAATACCCATTCTCTTTAAAGTTTTCCAGAAAATGGAAGAGGAGGGAATACTTCCAAACTCATTCTATGAAGCCAGCATCACCCTAATAACAAAACCAGGCAAAGATCCCACCAAAAAAGAAAATTATAGCACAATATCCCTGATGAATGTGGATGCAAAAATACTCAACAAAATATTGGCAAACTGAATTCAAAAATACATCAAAAGGATCATACACCATGACCAAGTGGGATTCATCCCAGGGATGCAAGGATGGTACAACATTCGAAAATCCATCAACATCATCCACCACATCAACAAAAAGAAGGACAAAAACCACATGATCATCTCCATAGATGCTGAAAAAGCATTCAACAAAACTCAACATCCATTCATGATAAAAATTCTCAGCAAAATGGGTATAGAGGGCAAGTACCTCAACATAATAAAGGCTATATATGAAAAACCCACAGCTAACATCATACTGAACAGTGAGAAGCTGAAAGCATCTCCTCTGAGATCAGGAACAAGACAGGGATGCCCACTCTCCCCACTGTTCTTCAATATAGTATTGGAGGTCCTAGCCATGAAAA
This sequence comes from Manis javanica, assembly GCF_040802235.1. Lineage (NCBI taxonomy): Eukaryota > Metazoa > Chordata > Mammalia > Pholidota > Manidae > Manis > Manis javanica. Next base: position 60,616,613 of record NC_133163.1, on the reverse strand, counting down.
TTAGACAGAACAAAGAAATATAAGGAATCCAGATCAGTAAAGAAGAAGTCAAACTGTCACTATTTGCAGATGACATGATATTGTACATAAAAAACCCTAAATACTCCACTCTAAAACTACTAGAACTGATATCAAGATACAGCAAAGTTGCAGGATATAAAATTAACACACAGAAATCTGTGGCTTTCCTATACACTAACAATGAACTAATAGAAAGAGAAATCAGGAAAACAATTCCATTCACAATTGCATCAAAAAGAATAAAATACCTAGGAATAACCTAACCAAGGAAGTGAAAGACCCATATCCTGAAAACTACAAGACATTCTTAAGAGAAATTAAAGAGGACACTAGCAAATGGAAACTCATCCCATGCTATTGGCTAGGAAGAATTAACATGGTCAAAATGGCCATCCTGCCCAAAGCAATATACCCATTTGATGCAATCCCTATCAAATTACCAACAACATTCTTCAATGAACTGGAACAAATAGTTAAAAAATTCATATGGAACCACCAAAGACTCCAAATAGCCAAAGCAATCCTGAGAAGGAAGAATAAAGTGGGGGGGGGGATCTCGCTCCCCAACTTCAAGCTCTACTACAAAGCCATGGTAATCAAGACAATTTGGTACTTGTACAAGAACAGAGCCACAGACGAGTGGAACAGAATAAGAGACTCCAGACGTTAACCCAGACATATATGGTCAATTAATACATGATAAAGGAGCCATGGACATACAATGGGGAAATGACAGTCTCTTTAACAGTTGGTGCTGGCAAAACTGGACAGTTACATGTAAGAGAATGAAACTGGATCACTGTCTAACCCCATACAAAAAAGTAAATTCAAAATGGATCAAAGACCTGAATGTAAGTCATGAAACTATAAAACTCTTAGAAAAAAATATAGGCAAAAATCTCTTGGACATAAACATGAGCGATTTCTTCATGAATATATCTCCCTGGGCAAGAGAAATGAAAGCAAAAATGAACAAGTGGGACTATATCAAGCTGAAAAGCTTCTGTACAGCAAAAGACACCATCAATAGAACAAAAAGGTATCCTACAGTATGGGAGAATATATTAATAAATGAAAGATCCGATTAAGGGTTGGCATCCAAAATATATAAAGAGCTCATGCACCTCAATAAACAAAAAGCAAACAATCCAATTAAAAAATGGGCAGAGGAGCTGAACAGACAGTTCTCCAAAGAAGAAATTCAGATGGCCAACAGACACATGAAAAGATGCTCCACATCGCTAGTCATCAGAAAAATGCAAATTAAAACCACAATGAGATATCACCTCACACCAGTAAGGATCGCCACCATCCAAAAGACAAACAACAACAAATGTTGGTGAGGTTGTGGAGAAAGGGAATCCTCCTACACTGCTGGTGGAAATGTAAATTAGTTCAACCATTGTGGAAAGCAATATGGAGGTTCCTCAAAGAGCTCAAAAGAGACATACCATTTGACCCAGGAATTCCACTTCTAGGAATTTACCCTTAGAATGCAGAACTCCAGTTTGAAAAAGACAGATGCACCCCTATGTTTATCGCTGCACTATTTACAATAGCCAAGATATGGACGCAACCTAAGTGTCCATCGTAGATGAATGGATAAAGAAGAGGTGGTACATATACACAATGGAGTATTATTCAGCCATAAAAAGAAAACAAATCCTACCATTTGCAACAACATGGATGGAGCTAGAGGGTATTATGCTCAGTGTAATAAGCCAGATGGAGAAAGACAAGTACGAAGTGATTTCACTCATATGTGGAGTATAAGAACAAAGAAAAACTGAAGGAACAAAACAACAGCAGAATCACAGAACCCAAGAATGGACTAACAGTTACCAAATGAACACAGGATGGGTGGGAAGGGAGTGATAAGGGTGGGGAAAAAGAAAGGGAGTCTTATGATTAGCATGTACAGTGTGGCGGGGGGTGCATGGGGAGGGCTGTGCCACACAGAGAAGACAAGCAGTTATTTTACAGCATCTTATTACGCTGGTGGACAGTGACCGTAATGGGGTTTGTGCGGGGGACTTGGTGATGGGGGAGTCTAGTAAATATAATGTTCTTCATATAATTGTAGATTAATGATACCAAGAAAATAATAATAATACAATTAAAAAAATAATATGTTCCCTTAAGGGTAACTTGCATAAGTGTAAGAAGTTTGGAAAAACTAATGAAAAACACTGAAATGGACATATAAATGATATGGCTAGAAAGTTGAGAGAATGATGGAAGGATAATGTTATGGAAGCCAGAAAACAACATTTTTTAGGAAGAAAAGTCTGAATATTTTTTGTTGTTGTTAATGTACAAATCTCATTAGGGGAGTTCACCTTTGTAATGGCTAAACCAAATATTTGTTGAGTGAGTATCACTTTTCCCTTCAAAGCTGAAGTGGTCAAATTAAGGGGTGAAGAGTATCTAAACAATTACTTGCGTATTATGTAGTCTTTTCTGCTCTTAGTTACTAGTTTTCTGCCTTTGTTTGTTACAAAGTGAATTCATATTGTGAAGTATTACGTCCTGCCCTGTTCCCTTCACTAACGTCTATATTCTAGATGAGTCTATTTGCAATACAACTAATAGTAGTTAATTTTGGCATGGGTTACAAAAACAAGGGGTCAAAGCAGTGAAAGAGGGAGAGGAAGAAAGGACAGGGCACCCCTGCTACCTAGCTCCAGTTCTTGTTCACTTCTGCCTCTGCTGTTTCTCCAGACTTCTTCACTACTTTGTTACTGCTTCTTAGGTTGGAACAGGAAGTTCTAACATGATGTCATAACACAATGTTGTCATATCATTACTTTCTGCTTCATAATTTTGATGTCCCCTCATTTCTTTCCCTTCTCTGACACTGAGACAGTATAGAGCCGCCAAGGTCAATTCCTGATATTCAGCAAGCACTTCATATGAAGTATTTCTAACCTGTAGTCAATGATTTACTTATTGTAGGGAGACTTACATGCAATAAAATTCCTGAACTTCTTAAAAATTTACAGTTGAGATTATAGGGGAATTTAATTTGTAGGGCAGAGTGGCATTTATGTTGTTGATGAAGAAAGAGGGTGGAAGCATTTGTCTTAGATTTAAGGCCTTTCCTGATTTCCTGCCCTCCTTTAATACTTTGCATCTGGTTTTGCAAGACTGCCCAGAGAAACTTTCTTCAAAGTTCTCTAGAATGAAGAAAAAGTGGCTTCTTGTTGGAAATAGAAGAGATGGACTTGGTCGTTTGCTATCAGGTCAACCAATTTTATAATACCTGGAAAATCAATGTTATTTTAAAATACATATTTAAAGGATAATTTCTAATCAACTCTGTTCAATACCTCTAAGAGTTTGGCACCCTAAGATTGCACTCAATGCCTTGTTGCCTCCAGAAATATCTTTTCTACATTGTCTACTGTTGTACTAAGTCAGTTACCAAATTGTCTTTTCCTATTTATATAAAACCATTAAAACAATGTCCTGTCCTGTGCAGACACAATGAAAAGTCACTGACAGTTTTCCACCTAATTACATACTTCACTGGGTGCTTCTTGATTGGAAATATTCTCTCATAACTTCCTTTGTTTTATGCTCGTGAGCTCACCCCTGTAACATAAGGGATGATAAAGAAAGATCGGATTCAACAAGATGGCTTTTCTGGGTAGTTGCTGTACCTGTCACTTCAGTGAAATACGTAATGTTTTGCCCTTTACCTTTGGCCGGGATGTTGGATCTGGGCTCTCCCCTGGGGGTCACTGAGTCTTTCATTTTCTGGGAGGTATTACTCATCCATTGGGTTACGACTTCTCTGGAGGCTGTTCTTCAGAGGCCAAACACCTGCTTCCACTGGCCTTTTTTGATGTTCGGAAAAAGGAACTTGGCTGTGACATTTCTATTCAGGATTTTTTTTTTAACTTCCTGACCTCCTGGCCGTTGGACAAATAATTAGTGAGCTCCTACAATGTCCATGGCATGACTGGACATGGCATGAAAGGAATTACAGAAATGTCCTTTAGTGTTGTTTATGGACCCCCAAATAACTTTGAGCTGTAGTTGGACCAATGGATGCTTTGAAATTAAAGTTCTGTTTGAATTCTTGTTCTTATATGACTGAACTATTAACCTTTGACTTCTTCTTTTTTAACCTAATATTTATGTTATTGCCATGGAGTGATCACCACGGGCAGCCAGGTTGACCTACGAGAGGAAGCTCTCTGTTAGGTTCATGTTCACTTTTTTCCTTTCCCCAATTTTTTTCTCTAGAAGAGCTGGAGAAAATATCAGTTAGATTTTTTTATTTTGCTTAGAGCGTTAGATTTGATAAAATAAAGGTACTTTAAGAAGAACAACTTAGGGCTTATTTATTAATTGTGGGTTAATTATCACCGTGTGTGCAGTGCCATGTACGTAAATATTAGAGCTGGGGGGAAACCTTAGGAATTATCTCATTCAATTTTCCTTTTTCACAAAAAGAATGAGGCAGAGAGGTGAAGTGACTTCTCTTGATGTTGACTCTTTCCATTAGAACTAGTACCAGAACACAGATCTTGAAACTCTTAGTCCAGGACTCATTTTATTATATCCTGCTTATGAGATCCTTTTGTGAGAGTATGTTTTGATAGGGAGGGTAAGATCTTAAATGTGCTAGGAGAGAAATGCCAGTCGGAGGAGGAAAGGAGGCAGCAAAAGGGATGGCAGAGATGGCTGCTGTAATAACTTTTGTAGGGGCTGGCTTTGTAGGGCAGTGTGTTCTTGATTCCATTTGTAACCTGAAAGGTACCTGATATTGTCTCAAATATCTGAAGTTCAAAAATGTTTGTGCCTTTTAAACTGAGCCATTTCTTTTTTTTCAATTTGGAAACCCAACATTTCCTAGAAGAATTTAGACAACGAAAAAGATAAAAAGGCATTGATAGCTTGTGCACCTCCACCACATAGCAGACAGAAGAACCATTGCTAAACAGACCCTTTGGGCCTTGGGTGATCTGGGGATTCTGGAGTAGCTCTGGGTGAAGTCAGAGAAGGAGGAATTAGGTTTAGTCACAGCAGAAAGGAAAAGAAATGGAACATGAAGTTTTCCTTAAAAATCCAGTCAGAATTGGAATAGATTCACAGGAGCTGGCAGGGACAAGTGCTCATTAAAGGCACACATTTGGAAATGAGCCTTGGCTCCCAGCCCTGAGGAGATTCTTGGCAATTAGTGGGAGATGAGCTTGGTGAGCTAGAGCAAGCCTGGATTGAGGGCCCCTTGAAGGCTCCCCCTGTGGACAGGATCAAGTCCACACTAGGTCCCTGAGTCAGGGAATAGCTTTGGGAACATAGCATTATAGGAAATCCAATCTGATGACCTGGACGGACTGGAAGAAGTGGAAGGAATGAAAGGAGGAGGGGCTAGAGTGCTACAGGCAGGAGCTGATGAAGAGGAGGAGTGGACCTGTGAGATGACAGCAAAGAGGCACTGATTGAATGCAGGAGAACACGGGAACGGCCATTTGAGGATTTCAAGTTGAAAAGATGTGTCAGTGATGAAGCCTCTATACTTTGCATTAAATGTAGCAGCACTTGGTGAAGGTTGAATATCAGGGATGAAGGGAAGGGAAAAGTAAATGGGGATCACAGTGTAACTCTTTCTGGACTTTGGGGCCCACCCTCTGGTTTATTTATCACTTTCCCTGGCTGGACTGGGAACATATTGTGGGTAAGGATTATACTCATTGTTTCTGTTCCCAGCACATATCACAGAGGCACATATTAGGTGCTTAGTCGGATAACTTGGTCCTGGGTGTCTGGGAGAATAGTAATACACAAGTAAAAAGTAGGGGCTTTTGATGGGGAAGGATGAATTTAGAAAGTCAACGTTTATGGACAGGCAGGAACCTCATACAGAAATATCTCAACTATGGTTGGAAATACTGGATCAAGAGTGAAATGCCAGGCCCAACGATAAGAGTTTTGAATGCCAGGTAGAATTTAAAATTTTGAGATTGGATGTGAAGGCAAATTCTACCACGCGAAGATGCCCCACCCTTAAGATCCAATCACCAACACAGAACACACCCTACCCCTACTCTCTCTCTCTCTCTCTCTCTTTCTCTCCCCACATACACCTAGAGACAGCCATTAAAATCTCTTGCATGGGTCTGTGCCTCCCTGAGTTATTTCAGGGTAGGGAAGGTCACGGCATGATTTCAGGGGAATCTGAGAATGGGGAATTAGGAAGAAGATTTGAATGCCACCTGTCAGTTCCAAGAGTGCTGTCAGAAAAAAGGAACTTTGTAAAGCAACTGTTTATTATTGAGTTTGGGAGCTTTATTTGCCCAGGAACTTTAACCAATTTCCTGATTTGTTTGATATATTCTTTCTCTTTATTCTATTCTCAAGCAGGTCCAGTGGAGTACAAGAATTGCCAGGAAGCTCCATTCCTTGCTGTCCTCTGTGAGGCACATTAACCCTGAGCTTTAAGGGGAGGACTTGGAGATTAATGGAAAAATGATGAAAGGAAAAAATATAGAACCTAAGGAATAAGACAAAGTCGCAAAAAAAACCTTCTGAGTCAGAGTAATGTGGAATTGAACATGAGGGATGGAATTTTTATTGTTATTCTTTATTACTCACATATGAAGAAAGACTAAGGCCAATAGCATGAGAGAACAGATTATGGGAAAACGTGATTGGAATGTCTGAAAGATCAAATTATCTTCATTATTACATTTTAAAAAGTTGAACATTTCAGAAACTGAAATATGTTCTGTTTTTCTGGGGAGTTATATTGTTAAAAGCTTGTTATAGCTTCTTTCTTGATATTAATGTACTTGCTAGGCCTGGTGAATCATGGCTAAAGACTTTGAGGCACAAATCAAAAGGCATTTAATGAAGATTACAACTGATTAGTGCAAAAGGGCTAAAGGGCCATGGCCTTGAACTGTATGAACATTTCTCAAAACCATGAGTGCCTGATTCACCTGGAGCCCAGAGCAGCCTCAGGGGCTGCACTATGACTGGGCCATGGTGAGGGTGGGTGGAGTGGTGAGAAATCACCAGTGACCAGATTTTGTAGGGCTTGTCTGTAAGCCTGTTTAGGGCATTTGGACTTTTTTGAGGACATAATGTGATCTATTCTATTTTAGAGTACTCTGGCTGAAGTATGGTAATTGAGTTGTTATATACATTGGTGGAAGGGAGACAAACAATGTAGGTAAGAGAATGAAGATTAAAGCAATGCTGATGGAGAGAAGTGGGTAGATTTAGGAACCATCTAGAATCACAGGGTGGGATTTCATTTTAAAGCATCCATTAGTCCAACTATAGCTCAAAGTCATTTCTGGATTCCAAAAAATAACACTGTTGGTTGAGCAAAGGCATTTCTGTGATTCTTTCTCAAAAACTGTTTGTGTCATGTCATGTCATGGGGATGAAAGGTGCTCACTAATTACTGGCCCAATGACCAAGAGGTCAGGAAGTTGAAAAATATTCCTGCAGAGAAATGTCATAGCCACTTTACTAGTTAAGAATGACTCTTAGACTTCTTCTTGGCTTTAGACACTGAGTAGATGTGTTAGGAAGGAAGGAAGGAAGGAGGAACTCGACTCCGTGTCACAGGGAAGTAGTGAGATGAGAACCAAAGTCAAAAGAGCAAAGTGAGTTTTAATGCACTCAGCATAGAGTAACAGCAGGCCTGCCTAAGGTGAGAAAGGCCTGGAAGCTCATTCTGGGGCTTCTTTTATATGGTTTCGGCAGAGCAGAGAGGCTCTTGATTGACAGCTCTCCACTCTCTAGGCCTTTTCTGATTGGTGAAATGGGGACAGGGGCTGTGCTGTGCCTGTGCTTCTGATGTTTCTTATCTGGGGGGACCCTGCACATTTCCTGAGTCCCTCTTGGACCCTGTGGCATCATCTGATTAACACTCTGAGTCATTTCTGGCTCTCTGGTTCTATCTGATCAACTCCAAGTCGTCTCTGGGGGGCCCTCTCTCCTTTTCATCCCGTTTATTTCTGTCTTGGGGCCTAACAGACGGACATGCTGAGGGAACGTTCACATTGAGAGGGAACAATGGAGGCCATATCAGCTCTGGGATATAAAAATTAAAAAAAAAAATTCATTAGTGTTAAGTACCTTCACATTGTTGTACAAGCCATCTGCATAACTGTTTCATCTTGCAAACCTGAAACTCTCCACCCCTTAAACAGCTCCCCATTCCTCCCTCCCCCAACCCTCGCCACAGCCATTCTACTTTCTGTCGGAATGAATCTGACTATTCTCGGTAGGTACCATATATGAGTGGAATCAAGCAGTATTTGTGTTTTTTGTGACTGGTTTATTTCACACAGTATAATGTCCTCAAGTTTCATCCACATTGTAGCATGTGTCAGAACTTCCTTCTTTTATAAGGTTGAATATTTTTCCATTTTATGTATATACCACATTTTGTTTATCCATTCTGCCACTGATGGACATGTCTTGTGTCCATCTTTTAGCTATTGTGAAAAATATTGCTATAAACATGGGTTTTACAAATATCTCTTTGACACACTTCCAATTTCCAGAGATGTAATTTCTGGATCATATGGTAATTTTCTTTTCAGTTTTGAGGAACCACTTTCCATAGCTGCCATGCCATTTACATTCTCACTAACAGCACACAAAGGTCCCAATTTCTCCACATCTTTGCTAACACTTATTTCCTTTCTTTTTTTAAAATAACAGCCATCCTAATAGTATAAGATGGTATGTCATTATGGTTCTCATATATGTTTGATATGTGGAGTATGAGGTCCTGTAAAAGATAATGGTGAAGGAAAAGGAAATTTTTGAGTCCTTCATGTGCAGTTTATACAATGAAAGAAAACAAGATGGTGATGACCTAGCTTTTTAATCTCTAAATTCCCCTCAAAAACTGACAAAAAAATGTAGATTAAGAAACACTGCCACTACCATCAACAAATATATGGCAAATTCTGCAAAAAATGAAGAGTGAGATACTCCACAGACTCTGAAATTCAAACAGCAAACTAATAATAGCAACAAGAACAATGCTTTATGAGTAACTTTGCAGGTGACAGTGGGGGAAGGCAGAGAGTCAGAGAAGTCAGACAGTAACATGTTCCTTTCAGTGTGGGAAGTTCAAAAGGCCGCTCTGAGAACAGTGGCAAAACTGGGAGGGTGTTTGCAAATACCAGGGCTTCTATGACAGAGAGGGAGCTGTAGGAAGCTAGATGGTGACAGGGAGTTCTGGGTCCAGTGAACTCTTGAAAATAACACTCCGGTGTGTCCTTTCTGGACAAAGACCTTCACTGAGGAACCAATATTGGAAGTAGAATCCAAATTGAGCAGGACAGGTATTCCAGGAGCAAAAGAAAGATAAAGTCCAGATAAAAGTTGGAGAAAGGGGGAGAGAAGGGGCAAGTATGAAGCCATATTTGCTAATATTTCTTAATAGCAACACTGAAGGAAGCCCTAAAACTGTGAAATAATGAAAATCATTCTAGTGACTCAGTGACGTAGAGTATAGGGCATCTAAAAGGGCAGGTAAACCCATCTCACTTGAACATGCATAGCAACAAAGGGCTTTAACCACATCCCATACGGATTTGTTATAAGAAAAGAGAATACTAAGCAGAACACTATTTTTGTGACATTCAGGTAAAAAGCCATTAATATTTCAAAAACAATCTAAAACCAATTAAAATATTTCCAGAAAGTCTGAAAAAAAACCAGAATAAATTAGAATCAGAAAACTCAGAGATAATAAAATTGGATAAAAGAAGGGCTTGAAAAGAAAGCTGAGCAAACTAAAAAACTAGGGAAAATGGAAGAAAAAATCATTTTAGAATTGTTAACCTTAAAAAGAAAACTATTAGTTATTTTACCCGCACAAAAGAGTTTATTTGGGAATAGCAGAGAAGTGCAATGCAGGACATGCAATTTATGGAAAAACCATAGGCAAGTCTAACAAAGGGCAAGTATGTTATTTTATGGAGGAGGAGGAGGGAGATGGGAGGGATTGTTTTGAAAGAAAGTCCAAGGAGAAAAGCAAGAGTTCAGTGATGATGGTTTCTCATTGGCTGAGTTGCAGGGGTAGTTCATTTCTTACAGGAGATGCAAGGTACATCTTTCCCTGTTGGGACCTGTAATCGATGACACTTTCCTGTTGGCCATTCTTTTGTTGAGATCTGCAACTGACAATTCTTCCTGTGATTGACGTGGAATGGGAATGGTTCCTCTTCCTACTCTCCTGACTCTACTTTATGAGGTTTCCTTGTATCAATGTTTATAGAACTAAAAACTAAATTAAAGGAATTACAGATCATAGCAGTGGGTAATACATAAAGACAAATAGATGATGGGAAGGAGAAAAATAAAAAGATTAAATATTTGGAAACAAAAATAAAAACACTTCAGAAAAAGTTATAGATATGTAAGTGCTAAGGTGTAGTCTTTTCCTACATCTACAAATAACAATAATGATATTATACATAGCAGTAATAGTAGTATAACTTCATTCAGGTTCCTGGACCCAATTCCAATGTGTGCTGTGGGAGGGGGGGTCTCCTCACACATACTAACACCAAGCAATTCTCCAACACCAGCAGGGTGTTGGAGAACTCAACTCAATTCTGATGCTATCTGCCTGGAGACAGCACCAGATTTCCCAGGGTAAGGGCTCCATCCTACAAGACCGCCCTCCACCCACGACTACAGGCACTGGTCACAAGCCCCAGGCAGTTACCTGTGCTTCTGACTTACCAGCTTCAGATTGGAGGTTCCAGCGACCTCACCTTATGTTCAATTAATTTGCTAGGGTGGCTCACAGAACTCAGGGAAACGCTTATGTTTACCAGTTTAATAAAGGACACTGTAAAGGATACAAGTTAACAGCCAGATGAAGAGAGACATAGGGCAGGGTCCAAAATAAAGGAGCTTCTATCCTCATGGAGCTTGGGGTCTGGCTCAGTGGCACGTGGGGGCGTTCTGGTTCCCCAAGCATAGAAGCTATCCCTGACTGAGAGCAAGGATCTAACTGAGCAGAGCAGAGCACAATAGCTCTTCTCAGGGTTTTTGTGGGGGCTTCACTGCATAGTTAGGATTGACTAAATTACTGGCCATTGGATGATTCAACCTCCACCATCTGTACTGGGTAGGGGTCCAAAATTAACATAACAAAACACCCATTTCACCTTTAAGACTCTGCAGTGTTTTCAGTACCTGTGGATGAAGACCAATATGCCTGAGAAATATATATTTGGTCATATGAATGACCAAATATGTATTTCTTATGACTCATTATATCTCAATGAGGTAGACAAAAAATGCAATATATGTGATTGTTATGCGTGCAAAAGCAATGTGACAAAAATATTTAAAACCTGTGTTTCAAGAATAGTTTCATGAAATAAAAGTCTTGAAATGACACTGTGTTTATGGGAAAATTGTCCCAGAATAGCTAGCACTGAGAGATATTTTAATTACATTATTGGTTAATAAGAAAAAGAACAACTCTTGAGTTTTCAGGCAAAATGCTCAGGTAATTTTATAAAGAGAAAAAAGCCACAGTTTCTTGGTGCAGAAATACTTTATGCCAAAATAGTAACATTTACTACACTCAAGGAAAGAAATGTATAGCTCAAGGGTTTTATATCCTGCCAAACTGACTGTCAAGCATAAAGACCATAGATACTTTTATGAGCATGTAAGAACTCAGGGGTATTGTTTCCAACATCCCTTCCTGAGAAATCTTCAGACACCTAAAGTAACTAATGAGCATTAACTACATACTAATCTGTGAGTATCAAATATATATTTACTTGTAAAGCTGAGACTAAATGATGGAGTTACAGAAACAATATAGTATATGATAGCAATACTATGACCGTGTAGATATGGTATAACCTACAAAATGGTAGGAGAGGAATGGGGTAGCTCTAAAAATATGTAGTATAAACTTGCTGATGGACTTACTGTTAATATGTGGAAGTAAAATGGTAATTCAAATTTGATGTTAGGAAAGAGAGGGGAGGATAAATAAATTAACTGTTATTACAGTGTTTCATTATTATTATTTTCAGTATTGTTCATAATAGAGAATCAACAGAAAGCATCCTAAATGAAATGATATATATTTTTATGCATTGTATTTTAGGAAAATATTGCATTTTCCTCATCTTAATTGACCCTGAAAGCAGCAGAGAGAGACCCACATTGCAAGATTAGTTGTACCTTCTCTTCCTGTCTTACAGGAAACATAAACATTAATTTGTTTTGGTAGTGTGGAACTTGGAACAATGTCCCCTCCCTCTCAAGATGTCTAGGTCCCAATGCCTGGTACCTAAGAATATGTTAGGCTACATGGCAAAGGGAAATTAAGATTGAAAACCGAGTTAAGTTTGTTCATAACCTGACTTTAAAATAGGAACATTATCCAGGATTAGCCAAGTGGACCCAATATATCACAAGGGTTCTTAAAAGGGATGACAGAGGCCGAGACAACCAGAGAGATGGCAACCTGAGAAAGAGTTGGCCCATGCTGTTGGCTTTGAAGCAGGAAGAAGAGGGCCATGAGCTAAGGAGTGTGGGTTGCCTCTAAAAACTGGAAAGGGGAGGAACTGAATTCTTCCCTAGAGTCCCTGGCAAGGAATTCAGCCCTCCAATATTTTGATTTTAGTGCAGTGAGTCCCATTTTGGACTTAACTATGGAACCATAACATAATACATTTGTGTTGGTAATTTGCTACAGCAGCCATAGAAAACTAACACAGTTTAGTATAAATTCATCTTCATAGAGTTTATGTTGGATATTGTGATTAGTGTTCAAATCTGTTCTACTTTCCTTGCAGTACAGTGGATATCAAACCTTTTTGGTCCAGTCCATAAGGACGAGATGATCATTTAACATCATAACCCAGTTATATACACACATACCCCTGAAATAAAACATTACAAAACAATTTTCCTTTACTACATAGGAATATAGTCTATTTTATTCTATTTTGTTAAAAATCAATTGATTTCATGGCCCATTAAATAAATTGATTTTATGATCCAAAAGTAATTTGCTATGTAGAATTTGAAAAATGTGCTTTTAATATGCCTTCCCTCTTGGTGAAACGACACAAGGATGTTAAAATGTTCATTTTCTGGACTTTTGTCATTGGACTTGGCCGATTGAATGCACTTGCACAAAATTAGAAGCCCCATTTCAACTTTTTTTCCTTCCTGTTTCTTTTGGAAAACAGAGTTGTGGAGACACTGGATTTTTTTCACAGTGGAATTCTTGTGTCCAATCACTAACTTTGTAGGTGTTGAGAGGTAGGACTTGGAAGAGAGCAAAGACAGCATGTTCCTGAAGTCAGAATTCCCAGTGGCCACTTCTTGATTGTCCACTTTGCTGAGTGTGGCAGTGGAAGCAGTTTGGCCAGTCAGTTCTGAAGGAAGTCATTCTGTTGTTGGGAAATCCAGTCCGGGGAGGTCTCCCTGTGCGATAGGTGGGGCCTCAACCCTGGAGAGTGTTCTTGATCCTAGTTGAGGAAGAATTGAAGAGCAGGTTGAGGAGGTGCAAGCAAAGAGGAGTTTACTAAAGTGAAAGTATGCACTCAAGGAGGGAGTGCAGGCATGCTCTGGAGGTGGGCAGCACTGGAGTATCTACGTTTGGTTTTTTAAAAAGGGTCTGATAACTATGGAGTGACTGTCCATGGCTGTGGGAGTGGGTGACGTGTCAAATGGGCTGGGTTGCACATGCCTGGAGAGGGAAAGGGAAAATATTTCCTTTTAAGAGGAAATTTACTTGGTAGGCAGATCACAAGACTATGTTTGGTATATTCCAATCTGCAAGCATCTGTTTTTTTGTATAGTTTTGTTTTAAACCCTGTAGTATCCTTTTACTTTGTACTTTAAAAGCATCCTGTTATCCCATACCTTCCAATTTGAACCCTGAGTTCTTCTGCTTCCTTTTCTAGCCTGCCTTAATTCCTCACAACTCAATTTAGAACCAGTTCTTCTAGCTCTAACAATGATTTTATAAGCACCCAAAGCTCTTAAAAAAAAAACACGCTTCTTTTGAAAATAATTTCTGTCTTCTGCAAATCAACCCTGACCAGGAGAGTGTTTATAACCCTCTGGGTATAATCAGTGAGAAGATCCCTTTAAAAAGACATGGATAAATTCATCTATGGATCCTGGATTGGACTGGGCCTGAGGGTGATAATTAGGTGCATACCTGGGATTCAGAATCTTCCTATTTTGAGCAATTCTGACTTTGAGTGACTGTAGGGCTTCTGGAGGTGACATGAATTCTTAACGGTCTTCATTCCTTTGCTGAGTACCTAAAATTGTGGTGGTTAGTACAGATCATTAAAAAATAGGTACTTTGTATGAGATATTTGAATATAGTTGGGGTATGTATTTTAAACTGTGACATGATTTTCTTTGTGTTCTTTAGTCCTTGAGAACCCCAAGGAATAGTGTTTTAAAAGCATAGGTCGACTCTATGTGCAAGCATACATACATTTGAAAAATGCTTAACTACTGGTATGACCCTGTCACTGGTGGACCAGAACAGAGAGAACAGATGCCAGCTGTGGACACCATAAGCAACCGAGCTGGCACCTCACAGGTGGACCATCAGCCTTGTTCATTAATGGTATGTTGCTTGTCCAGAAAGAAGTTAAGTTTATTTAAAAAATTACAATAAGATACAGTAACTCTAAACACAGAAAGGTAATTTTTTTTTGTTTAAGGGAAAAAATAAAGTAAGAAAGACAAGATGAAGCCAGGGGAAAAATGGATATATAACCTGTGCATCGTAAGATCTTTGGCACCTTTTAAGGAACAGAAGGAAAAGGAGGTGCCTTTCATCATGCTCCACCAGGGGGCGCTGAACCTGTACAGCATTTGAGGTCATTCACATTCTCCATAATCTCGATTGACCACTATGTGTTAACTATGGATTGGTTAAATAAATATCTTAAATCTTCAGGAAAATTCAGAACATTTTTCACTTCCTGACACTTCACACCTGAGCCTTCCTTTTTTCCAGAGGGCATCGGGGAAAAATAAATGAGAGAAATGGTTCGTCTGAACAGAATGAGCATGTTTGAGTTCAGCTTCGTTATGGCAGATTGGATTGGAGTCCCGGTGACCACTTAGGCATCATGCAATTTAGTGATCAAAGCCGGGTCTGCTTTTCAGCTTCATTCTCCTAACTACCTACAAACGACCTCTAATAATCACCAGGATGACTACTTAATGCACTCCTCTTATCAGCCTAGTAAACAGGTTTGCAATGTGGAATTTCATTTAGCCTCTAAATTCTTTAAAATACTTACCTTGAAATACTTGCTGAGGGAAAAATTCTAATGAATGAATAAAGTTAGCGCTTCTAAATTGGTAGCTCCAAACAATAAAGAGCTACCGTGTGAAGAACAGTGCTGGCATATAGCAAGTGCTATAAAACTAATTGCTATTATGCTGTTCAAATGTAACTATTAGAAATACTTTTCATTCCCCGTACTAGCCTGTAAGTTCAAGGGCCAAATGGTTAAAGAGATAGGGTCATCTGCAACCCCAGCAAAGTCATTTAAGCTGGGTTTGCTCTTCAAACAAATGTCAAAAAACAGCAGGACTTCGGTCTGTTAACTACTAATCTCCCAAGCAGTTGAAACAAGAGAATCTGCAGAGCTTTGAGGTTTAAGCCTGAAAGCAGAGATTAATTCCATATGCCTTTTTCTTTTCTTTCCCCCCGCCCTTTTTTAATCAGGAATTTTCCTTAGGCTAAAACATCAGTTTGAGAGCTACAGGAAAGTCATAGCAATTGTAATATAGAAAGGTATATCTAAGAGTCTCCCAGGACTTCAGGTAAATTTTGATTTAAATCTTCAACTCCCTTGAGAACATCTGAGTAAATTTCTTGCTAGTGACAATAATAATAAAAACAGTAACAACAGTCAACATTTACTGAACACTAAATTATGTGTCTGATGCTATGCTAAATTCTTCAAGTCTGTTGCATTATGTAAACCTCACAACTACCTACCTTATGAAGTAAATATGGCATTTACAAGTGATAAAACTGAATACAGAGAGGTTGACTAACTTGCTATATACATCTCATATAGTGTGTGGCGGAACAGATTTCAAATCCAGGCCATCTGACTCCAGAGGCCCTTGTAATTTCTCTATGTCCTGCCTTCCTATACTCAGAGTTGAACAAACATGAACCAAGCAACTCCTCACTGTGGCTTCTGGGTTGACTCAATGACTCAATGGTGCATGAAAAATATTTACTGTGATCAGAATTGGTAGTTAGTGAGTTAATCTAAAAGTCTGTGGGTGTGGCAGAATCGACAAATGATAAACAGATTCAATCATTCTTTTGGTGTTCTTGAGGACAGTTTTAATGTGCAATAAATTTAATTAAGGGGTTACATTGGATTTTAAAATAAATCTTTGATTCGTTAAAGTATAATGCCAAGAATCTAATTTTCTTAAATGTTTGAATTCAACTTAAGACATTAGGATTCTAGATATAAATCTAGGAAATCTCAACAGTTACTTTAAAGAAGGTTTTATAATTTATTTTACAATTTACAGATTAAAATTATTCTAAGCATTTAAGAAACATCATTAGTAAATTCTTTTTAAATAATGTTCACAAAACTTCAAGTACTCAACTCTCTTAGTCTAATGAAATAAAGTACATATATGATAAATTCTGAGTTCTTGTAATACTCCAATAATATTATCAAACTTATAAATTTGCATATATTTCTACAAAAATCAGATAAATAAGTCAATTATACTTTTTACTGTGGTAAAAGACAAATAAAATTTGCCAAGTTAACTATTTTTAAGTGTACAGTTTCGTGGTATGAATATATTCACATTGCTGTGCAAACATCACCACCGTCTGCCCCATAACTCTTTTGGTTTTGTAAAACTAAAATTCTATACCCATCAAACAATAACCCCATTCTCCTCTCCCTCCTGTGCAACAGGAACATTTACTTCTGTCTTCATGATTCTGAAGCCGGGTCTGTTTTTCAGTACCTCATAAAAATGGAATCATACAGTGTTTGTCTTTTTTGACAGATTCATTTCACTTAACATAACATTCTCAAGATCCATTCATATTCTAGCATATTACAGAATTTCCTTCCTTTTCAAAGCTGAACAGTATTCCATTCTATGCATGTACCACATTTTGCTTAAACATGCATCCATTGGTGGACCTTTGGCTTGCTTCCTTGTTTTACTTACTGTGAATATGCTGCCATGAACATGGGTGTGCAACTATGTATCTCTTCAAGACCCTGCTTCCAATTCTTTTGGATACATACACAGAAGTGGAATTGCTGGATCATATGGTAGTTCTGTTTTTAACTTTTTGAGGAACTGCCAAATTGTTTTCCATAGAGTCTGTATCATTTTACATTCCCATCAACAATGCACAAGGGTTCCTATTTCTCCACATCCTGGTCAACACTTGTTTCTGTTTTTTATGGTAGCCGTCCTAATGGACACTGGGTGGTATCTCACTGTAGTTTTGATTTGCATTTCCCTCAGGATTAGTGATATTGAGCTTTTAAGGTGCTATTTTTTTGCCATTCGTATATCTTCTTCGGAGAAATGTCTATTCAGGTCTTTTGCTAATTTTGAATTAGGATGGTTGTTTAAGGCTGTTGAGTTTTAAGAATCCACAATATATTCTGGATATATTTTAGGTATCTGATTTGAAAATGTTTTCTCCCACTCTGTAGGGTGCTTTTTTACTTTGTGGATAGCATTTTTTGATGCACAAAATTTTTTAATTTTCATGAGGTTCAGTTTGTTACCTGTGCCTTTGGCATCATATCCAAGAATCATTGCCAAATACAATGTCATGAGGATTTTCCCCTGCTTTTGTTCCTGAGAGTTTTATTACTATAGGGCTTATATTTCAAATTGTATTCTGTTTAATTTTTACAATTTTATATATTTCCTGGTGTTCTTTTATTATTGATTTCTAATTTCATCCCACTGTGGTCAGAGAAGTTACTGCCTATTATATGTATCTTTTAAAATCTATTAAGACTCAATCTCTGCCCTAACATGTGATCTAACCTGGGAAATGTCCCCTATACACTTGAGAAGAATGTATATTCTATTGCTGGCTTGAGTGTTCTGCATGTGTCTATGAGATCTAGTCTGTTTATTGTGTTGTTTAAGTCCTCTATTTCCTTACTTATCTTCTGTCTGGTTGTTCTATACGTTATTTCGGATGGGGCATTGAAGTTTTTAACTATTATTGTAGAACTCTCCATTTCTCCCTTTAATTCTGTCAGTTTTTGCTTCATGTATTTTGTTGGTCTGTTATTGGGTGAGTAAATGTAATTCTTACAGCTTCTTACTGTATTGAGCCTTTTATTAATATACATCATCTTGTAATTTTTTTTGGCTATTTGAAGTCTGTCTTGTCTGAATTAGTATACCCCTGCTCTAGTTTGGTTACAGTTTGCATAGAAAATCTTTTTCCATCTTTTCACTCTCAACCTGTTTATATCTTTAGATGTCAAGTGAGCCTCTAGAGCATTTAAGGGTTCCTCAGTGTTTTATTGTTGATTGATAGCTCATTTCTTTTTAGTGTTGAATAACATTCCATTACCAGAATGTGCCCATTGTATAACAAAGAGATGGGTAGAGTTCTCTTTTATATATACTGTGCCCTGGGATTTGAATTCCATTCCTCTAAGCGAATCCCTGAGATTTAAGCTATACATTTCCTAAGTCTCAAAATTGACTTATGTTTGCAAATTCCACCTAAGTTGCTTCATCATGTGATTGGACCAAATTGTTTACTGCTTGATACTATTCTTAGTCCTTTTCAGATTTTTCTTATATGTCAGCACTGCAACACTTACAGGTATCTGAAAGGAAAGGAGCGACACACAGCAGCAATTCACCGGAGAATTCCGCTTTATTAGGGAAAGGTGCTGGGTTATATAGGAAGGGGCATGGGGTGATTGTGGTGTCACTTCTACGGGGCTGTTGGCTGTTGGCTAGGTGCTGGGATTGGGAGGGGGGCGAGAGGTGATTGGGCTTCAGGTGGCACCGGCGGGAACTGAGGACCCCGAAGAGAAGCCGGAAGTGTGCCATCTTACTGGTGGGGGCCCTTCAGTATCTAAGTGATATCCTATCAGATTCTACGTATCTCTCAAAGCTTTTAGTAAACTATTAAATGATATATTTATATATATCATATTAAGGATATATGCCTAGCTATTTTATTTTTATTATTTTTAAAGGACTTTTTTTTAAGGAGTTTTATATTTACAGAAAAACTGAGAAGATAATACAGAGATTTCCTTTATCAGATGTATCCTTTACAGATATTTTCTTCCAAATCTTGGAATAAGGACTCAAAAACATTTGTGATACGACCCTCTAGATTGTTGCAATTACCCATCTTAATGTTTTACAGTTGTTTTAAAATTATTTTAAAAGCCATTTGCCTTCATCAAGTCTTTCCAAGGCATATTAAACTTAGTTTCTTATGAAAAAAATCTTCCTTTTTATACCCCTGGTTTGGAAGTTTACATAAAATTAGTCAGATTAAAAAATTATAATAATATGAACCAATAGTACAAGTGACTTCAAGTGATCATACATATTCACTGATGGAAGTAGAAGAGTACCTGTATACTATCAGGGACTAGCCTACAAACTATGAGCATTTTTTTAGAGAAAATGTAAGAATATTGACTTGAGAAAAAATAGGAAATCTGAATAGTCCTACAACAAATAAGGAAAATTAAATTAGGAATTAAAAATATTTCCCAAAGAAATCTTAATTTCTTTCATTTTATTTTATTATAGATACCCAGGCCTAGCTGACTTCATTGTTGAATTTTATAAAATATTTAGACAAAATAATCTCAATCTTTCAGAAAATATAGAAGGGGATACTTCCCAATATATTCTATGGGGGGGTTAATATAACCATAATACCAACATTAGACAAAGACATCGTAAGAAATAAAAACTATAGACCAGTATCACTCATCAATATAAATACAAATATTCTTAACAAATTATTAGCAAATTTAACTAAGCAAAATAGAGAAAGGCTAATACACTATGAGCTAGTGGGATTCAATCTAGGAATTCAATTGGCTTAACATCTGAAAATCAATTAATTTTATACACCATATTATAGGGATGAAGTACAAAAGCCACACTGGAATCTCAAAATACATAGGAAAAGCATTTGATAAAATTCAACACCCATTTATAATAAAAACTCTTAACAAATTAACAATATAGGGAAACTTTGTTTACCTGATAAAGGGCATATATCCAAAATATACAGCTACTATCATATTAATAATGAAAGATTTCAAAAATTCAGATTGAATAGGAGGAATAAAAGATTATTAGGGGATATTAAAGAGCTATGCTAAGATGTGACCTAACACATACAAAATCCTAATGAAGTCAAAAGAAAACTACTAGAACTAATAACCAAGTTTAGAAAGGTTACAGGATACAAGACCAAAATAGGAAATCAATTGTATTTCTACTTACTGGTAAAAAAATCTGAAAATAAGATTAAGAAAATTCCATTCACAGTAGCACCAAAAAGAGTAGTTAATAAATTTAATGAAAAAAATGCAAGTTTTGCATATATGATCAATTAATGTATGATAAGGGAGCCATGAATGTCCAATGGGGAAAGGACAGTCTCTTCAATAAATGGTATTAGAAAAACTGGACAGCTACGTGCAAGAGAATGAAACTGGATCACTGTCTGACTCCATACACAAAAGTAAACTTGAAATGGATCAAATACCTTAATGTAAGACATGAAACCATTAAACTCTTAGGAGAAAACATAGGCAAAGAACTCTTGAACATAAGCAGGGGCAATTCTTATCCTGGACAAATTTCCTTGGGCAAGAGAAACAAAATAAAAAATGAACAAATGGGACTTCTACAGTAAAGGACAATATCAATAGAACAAAAAGGCAGCCTATAGTATAGGAGAATATATTCATAAATGATTTACCCAATAAAGGATTAATACCCCAAATATATAAAGAATTCATATGACTCAACAGCAGAAAAAAACAACAACAAAAAGCCTCAATTAAAAAATGGGCAGAGGACGTGAACAGGCATTTTTCCAAAGAAGAAATATAGATGGTCAACAGGCACATGAAAACTGCTTGACATAGCTAATCACCAGGGAAATACAAATCAAAACCACAATAAGGTATCACCTCACACCATTTAGAATAGCCACTATCCAAAAGGTAAGAAATAACAAGTGTTGATGAAGATGTGGAGAAAAGGGAATCCTCCTATACTGTTTTTGGGAATGTAAATTGGTACAGCCACTGTGGAAAGCAGTGTGGAGGTTCCTCAAGACACAACATAGAAATCCCATATGCCCCAGTAACTGAACTTCTGGAATTTACCCAAAGAAAATAATATCCCTGATTTGAAAGATAGATTCACTCTTCTATTTATTGCCACATTATTTATAATAACCAAGACATGGAAGCAACAAAAGCATCCATTGATAGATGAATAGTAAAGAAGAGGTGGTACATATACACAATGTAATATTATTCAGCCAGAAAAAAGAAAGAAATCCTGCCCTTTGTGACAACATGGATGGATGTAGAAGGTATTATGCTCAAATAGGTTGGGCAGAGGAAGACAAATATGATTTACCTTATTTGTAGAATCTAAAGACAGAACAAAACAAAATGAACAAAATAGAATTGGACTCAGAGACACTGAGAAGTGACTGGTGGTTACCATGGGGGAGGCGTTGGGGTAGGTGGGTGGGGAAGTTGAGGGGAATAAAGGGACACAAAAATCTGAATCATAATGGAGGTTGGTCATGGGGATGGAAATGCAGCATAGAGAATATAGCCAATGGTTCTGTACCATCTCTCTATGTTGACTGATAAGAACTGTACTAGTCAGGGAAGGATTTAATAATGTGTATAGTTGTTGAGCCACTGTGTTGTATAACTGAAGCCAGTATAATATTGTGTATCAACTATACTTCAATAAAAAATAAAAGTTTTACAGACTGAAAAGTATGAGTCATTTCTGACAGAAATGAAAGAAGATCTAAATAAATGAAGAGATATTCTATGCTTCTGTGTTAGAAGACCCATAATTGTTAAGATGGGAATACTTCCTAAATTTATCTATATATTCAATGTGATCCTTATCTAAATCCAAACAACTATTTTTTATATAAATAACAAGCATATCTTAAAATTTATTTGGAAGAACAATGAACCTAGACTAGCCAAAATATCTTTGTAAAAGAACAAAATTGGAGGATTTAATTCAATTTGATTTCAAAACTTATTATAAGCTGTAGTCTCAAGACAATTTAGTTGTTATAAAGATAGACATATAGATCGATGAAACAGGATTAAGGTACAGAAATAAATTGTTACATTTTATAGTCAATTGACTTTTGGAAAAGATACGAAACATTTCAATAGAAAAAGGATAATTTTTTCAACAAATGGTGTGGAGACAATTGGTTATTCATATGCAACCAACAACCACAACCAAAGAAAAAGTGTAGGCTTTTACTTTAGACACAGAGAAAAATTAACTCAAAATATACCAAGGACTAAATGTAAACATGTAAAAAATTTCTAGAAGAAAAAAGAAAATCTTTGTAATGTTGATTAGGCAAAATTTTGCATCTGTTCTCAGATGCAAAAATGAAAGAATCATTAGAGAATCATTTTGATAATTGCATTATATTAGAATTAAAGCCTTCAGGTGAAAAACCAAAAATACACAAATGGAACTACATCAAATTAAAAAGCTTTCATACAGTGAAAGAAACCATTAACAAAATGAACAGGAAACCTATTGAATGAGAGAAGATATTTTGCAAATGATATATTAATAAGGAGTTAATATCCCAAAATATATAAAGAACTCATACAACTTAACACCAAAAAAAATCTCATTAAAAAATAGACAGAGGACCTGAAGAGACATTTTCCCAAAGAAGACATGCAGATGGCTAACACACACATGAAAGACACTCAACATTACTAGTCAGAGAAATGCAAATCAGAACCCCAGTGAGATATTACATCACACAGGTCAGAATGGCTAGTTAGCAAAAGGGGCCACCAAGTGGAGAGTGTACTGAAAGGTGCTGGAAAAGGCTGAGTGTCTGATGGATGCTTTATTTGGTAATAGCAATAGTTGGGAAAAGCAGATGGTATTGGTTGTATGTGTGTGGGTGGCCTAACCTTCTGTAATCCCTATCATTAGTCACTCTCAAGGGGAAAGGGGTGTTAGCCCGTTATCTGTCTACATATGTGCATGGTGGGGAGAGAAGTGGGAACATATAGTTTGTATTTTAGATACATTTCATGGAACATAGAGAAAACAACTTCCTGCCTTAAAATCCAAATGTGGTTGTAAGCCCAGAACCTCTGAGTAGATGTATTATGTGTCTAGAGATCAGGAAAGCAAAGCAAAGCAAAGCAAAGCAAAGCAAAGCAAAACAAAACAAAAACACAAACCAAAAAAACACACAAAAAAACTAAACCAACCAAAAAAACACAAAAGCAAAACAAAAAAAACTGCATATTCATGTGACAGAAATCTAGAACTTGTGAGGATGAACAAAAGATTCAGAGGGAAGAAGTTCCAGTTGTTTTTATTGAACATGATTTATTCTTCACAATAATCCTATTATTTTGCAAATGAGAAACAGATTTAGATGTATAAATCAATGTATCCAGGATTGCACAGAAAGCGAATTAGAAACTTAACCAAGGTTTCCTGAGTTCAAATCCAGTGTTTCCATTCTAACAGGACCTCTTATTTTTTGGCAACTAATAGCTAGGAAAGAGAATTTCATGTTTTGTACCTACACACAATTTGGAGATGGTGTTGAGCCCTGGCAGGACTTACAGTGTGGTCTCATGGGAGTGGGCCTTCTGGGATTCCTGATTTTGCTCACAGATAAGGAACTCTGGATTAAATGGGCAAGTCTTTCTGAGACTCAGTTTCCTCTTGAAAATGGAAAAAATATATTTTACATTTATTTATTTATTTATTTTCTGTCTCCCTCACTAGAATGTTATCTCCGTGCGGTCAGTAAATTTACCTGCGTCCCTTCTAACAGCACTGAACAGTGGGAGTCAGTAAATATTTGTCAAATGTGTGAAATGAATGTCTATAATCTATATTCATCTCCAGTATTAGTTTCTTAGGGCTGCTGCAATTAAATTGAAGTGTCACAGACCAGGTGGCTTAGCACAACAGGTATTTACTGTCTCACAGTTCTGGAGGCGAGGTGTCCAAGATCAAGGTGTTCGCAGGCTTGACTCTGCAGGGCAGTGAATAAGAATCTTCTCCGCTCCTCTCTCCTAGTTTCTGGTGGTCTGTGGCAGTGTTTGGCCCTCCTTGGCCTCTGCTGCGTCCCTCTGATCTCTGCCTTCTTCTTCACATGGTGTTCCCCTTGTGGGTCAGTTTTGTCGCTTTCTATAAGGACCAGTTATATTGGGTTAGGGGCCTACTTTACTGCAGTAAGAGTTCTTCTTAACTAACTACATTTTAAAGACCCTATTTCCAAGAAAAATCACATTCTGAGGTATTGGGGATTAAGAATTCAACATACGATTTTTTTTTTTGTGGTGGGGGACACAATTTAACCCAAAATATCATCCAAACACACTATTAAATAAAGTACAGTTCTTGTCCTTGAAGAGCTTCTACATTTCCAAAATATGACCTAAGAGTATGCTCATAGATTTTAAGCAACAAATGGGCTTCTTTGCACAATAAATTAAGGAACTTTTGATTTGCCACTTAAGGAGCCTTCTTTATTTCAGGATTTCTCAAGGCTTTAGAATGTGAATGAATATTGTATAAGGTCCTTTTTATGGGGAATCTCACATGATTGTTTTTCTGTAATATCAATTTTGGGAAATGCTGGCAGAGTACAAGAACACTGCTTTGAGAATTAGAAAGCTGATTTTGGAAAATATTTTATGTTAACCCCTCAGCTTCTTTATTTATAAAGTGTACCCATTATCCACAGAAACATCTGTGGAGGGTTGGTCCAAGGATCAAATCAGATCAGGTTTGTGAAAGTGTTTAAAATTAGTAAAGGAGTATACCTAATTAAGGCATTGAACTTAAATCCTGATAAGAAATGTACCATTTGAATCAGGTGGAGAAAGATATTAGCTTTAGTGCCTAGATTTAGAAATTGGTATAACAAGAAGTTAAAAGATGTCTTTTAATTGATAGTTTGGAGTAAAAGTCTAGTTTGTTACTCACTACCTCTTTGCTCACCTGCTTGCTCTATTTTGCTTCCTTGTAACTGCTGCCTGCAGCAAGGGCTGAAATGACTACTGTGTTGGCCCCATGACCTCACATCCAGCAACTCACCCAACCATTGTAGCCTGTTTGGTGAAGGACTCTTGACTTCTGAGCTGAGGGATAGGGCACAAAGGGGAGGGAGAGTCAAATGTCCTGAGTTGTGGAGAGTGATGTCTTATTTTTCTCAAAACTGTTTCTAACCTGCCATTCTTTTCCACTTAATTCCCAGGAAGTAGCTGAGCATGTGTGAAGATTACCTAGCTATCTAGGAGCTTACAGAAAATTGGTCTGAGTGTTATTATCTGTCACCATGAGAGAAATAAACATGTGTGTATGTGTGTTTCCAGTTGTTAATCTTGCCTGAGGGGGAACACAAAGTTTTGAACCAGATTGTTCTCTAGGTTTGAGAGAAAGCAAGTGGCATATTAGAAAGTGAAATTTTTAGAATAGGCATTGTTGGGTTGAAGATGAAAAGCAGGCATGGGAGTCCTCTTCCTTAACAAAGGAGAAATGCATCTAATTCAAACTGATATAGTTTTGGTAATAATCATGGTTACAAAAACGGGTACACTTTATACTCATCAAGAGAGAGCAGTGTGACAACAGTTGCTCATGTCACAACAGTAAGCCTCTTCATGGCAGCTGAAAATTGGAGAGTCAGCCTATGTTTGTAAGCAACTCATTTCAGCCTGAGACTGTCGGTTTAAGCTAAACAACATGATGGGACACTAAGATTTGGTAAACACGCTGATTCGTGCTTGTATGGGGAAACAATGTGATGAAAGTGTGGCACTTAGAGAAGTAGAACCAGATGCTTTTCTTTAGTGTGGTTATTAGGCATAGATTGTACCCAGATATATAATGAGACAATAGTGCTAACACCATATATGGACAGTAACAGAAATCTAAAGTTCTATTCACTGAGTTTTTCTCCATGATTACCAGTTTTGATTTGGGGAATATCCGCAAGGTGCAAATAAATTTGAAGAAAGAAAATTGATGGCTAGATTCCTTCCACACTTTGACAATATAGAAGACTGATTTGTATTATTTGACCTACTTTCTGAAAAGGGGAAAGCACTTTTCTCTCAATGCTCAATCCATTTATACTTGAATTTTATGTAACCAGGAGTAATATTTCTACTACCATTGGAAACACAACTCCTGATTTTAGAAGCTCACCTGCTGTTAAGCATATCTTGCTCAAGGTCCATAAAATATCTGCCCATTTTCCTTTATCCACAGCAGTTTGCTTATAAAAATAGAAGAGTTAAAGTTCTATTTCTGGCTAAAATGTGAGTAAGTAAAATAATGCATGACAAACAATTCCTTCCAATAGGATGGAAATACAAAGGATTGTTTGATCTTTTTTCTTTATTAAATAACTTTTTTAGTAAATATATAATGAGCCTCAACTATGTATCAGACACTTTGAAACCCTTTCCTTACTTAATTTTAGGGAACTCTTCTAACTAATAAATTAATTCATTTTTAATAATGACCACAGTGTGCACACTACAGAATATTCAGGTTGAGCCATATGGAACTGCCATATTTGAGCACTTTTTGCTTTAAAAAC
The DNA here is from genome assembly GCF_040802235.1 of Manis javanica. Lineage (NCBI taxonomy): Eukaryota > Metazoa > Chordata > Mammalia > Pholidota > Manidae > Manis > Manis javanica. The sequence continues at coordinate 60,589,669 of NC_133163.1, read as the reverse complement.
AATTTTTTTTTAATGGTTTGATTCATCCTTTCTTTTACTTTGGAATCCTTAATCTACAATTACATGAGCAACATTATATTTACTAGGCTCCCCCCATCATCAAGTCCCCCCCCCACATACCCCATTACAGTCACTGTCCATCAGCGTAGTAAGATGTTACAGAGTCACTACTTGTCTTCTCTGTGTTATACAGCTCTTCCAGTGCCCCCATCTACATTATGTGTGCTAATGGTAATGCCCCTTTTCCCCCCCTTCTCCCTCCCCTCCCACCCATCCTCCCCAGTCCCTTTCCCTTTGGTAACTGTTAGTCCATTCTTGGGTTCTGTGAATCTGCTGCTGTTTTGTTTCTTCAGTTTTTTTCTTTGTTCTTATACTCCACAGATGAGTGAAATCATTTGATACTTGCCTTTTTCCGCCTGGCTTATTTCACTGAGCATAAGGAACTGTTCCGTAAGTTTTCACTCACACACACACACACACACACATACGCACTTCAGTGAAACAAAACATCTTCACATTTATAGCCATGGTTTTGTTATATACTATGTTCATTGCTTATTTCTGTTAGTTTCCTAATTACATACAAGATGGCTGAGTTCTCTGTTGCTATGTAAGAAACAACTGCAGAAACTCAATGGCACACAACAATACACACCTGCTCATGCTCCACGTCCTCTGGTCTGCTTCTTGTATCTCGCTCTCCTTGGTCTGGCAGACATCCAACACGCCCTTGTGGCAGTGTTAGAGGTGTAAGCGGGCAGGCAAGCATGCGAGGTTCTTACTGCCTAGATGGGGAACTGGCACAGTGTCACGGACCCATTCCATTGGGCAAAGTAGGTAAATAAGGCTTACCTACAGGGAGGAGGTGAGGAATTCATGTCAACAATGCAACCTACACAATGGCCTAGCCCTAGAAAGCAACATGTTATTTCTGTGTGTCACTGAAGGTTGTTAGGAAAGTACTTCCCTGTATGGAGAGGGAATCACCACCACCATCATCCTCCCAGCACAGATCAGGCTTTCTATGCGCCAAGCACTCTTCTAAAAGCTTTATGTCTGATTTTTGCAACAACTCTGTGAGGTCATCGCTGCTAGTACCCCCTACTTTCAGCTAAGGAAATTGAGGCAAATGGAAGTTGGTAAAAATCCTCATGGTTTTCCAGGACATCAGAATATTTGGATGAGGTTCAAACCACACTGTTTTGGCACACAATCACATGTTGGAGGATGCGGTATGTATAAGAGATGTTGACTTCTTGTCAGACCACTCAGTTGCCCACTAAGTTAGAGAGAGGAGGAAAAGCTCCCCTATGAGGTGACTGCAGCACACTAGCAGGGTTCTGTTGGTTTCCTCCCCCAACTCAGTGGCCTTGCTGAACAGGCCTTGTTCTGGAATGTTTGGTCCACTTTTCTGCCTTGGCAGGAGGGAGTTGGGGCTGTCATTCACCACTGTTCTTTTCTTTCTTGGTGAATGTTTTGTCCATCCAGTACATTGCTCCTTCCAGCACACTGGTAGGATTCTACTTAAACATCTTGTCAAAAGACTTTTATATACCTTTATATCCAATATATCAGTACACTCACTGGTACTATCTGCAATACTGAGTTTCCCCCTGGCTGCAGGAGTAACTTGGCCCAGAGTGAACCAGAGAACTAGGGCCAGGGTGCAGTAGGAAAAAAACAAGGTTCCTGAAGCATTTAGGAAAGAAAGCACAAACAAGTCTAAGTCTAGTCCAGTGTGAAAAATTACTCTTGGTACCTTATTTTTTTTTTATTATTATTTATTTATTTATATATTTTTTATTAAGGTATCACTGATATACACTCTTATGAAGGTTTCACATGAAAAACAGTGTGGTTACTATATTCACCCATATTACTGAGCCTCCCTAATACCCCATTGTAGTCACTGTCCATCAGCATAGCAGGATGCCTATTTGTCTTCTCTGAGCTACTGATTCCCCGTAACCCCCCCCACCACACGCCATATGCACCAATCATGATACCCCACAATCCTCTTCTCCTTTCCCTCCCAACATGCCCTCCTTCAGCCCTCCCCTTTGGTAATCACTAGTCCCTTCTTGGAGTTTGTGAGTCTGCTGCTATTTCGTTTATTCAGTTTTGCTTTGTTGTTATACTCCACAAATGAGGGAAATCATTTGGTATTTGTCTTTCTCTGCCTGGTTTATTTCACTGAGCATAATACCCTCTAGCTCCATCCATGTTGTTGCAAATGGTAGGATTTGTTTCTTTCTTATGGTTGAATAGTACTCCATTGTGTATATGTACCACATCTTCTTTATCCATTCATCTACTGATGGACACTTAGGTTGCTTCCATATCTTGGCTATTGTAAATAGTCCTGAAATAAACATAGGGGTGCATATGTCTTTTTGAATCTGAGAACTTGTTTTCTTTGGGTAAATTCCTAGAAGTGGAATTCCTGGGTCAAATGGTATTTCTATTTTTAGTTTTTTGAGGAACCTCCATATTGCTTTCCACAATGATTGAACTAGCTAGCTTACATTCCCACCAGAAGTGTAGGAGGATTCCCCATTCTCTACATCCTCACCAGGATTTGTTGTTCCTAGTCTTTTCGATGTTGGCCATCCTAACTGATGTGAGGTGATATCTCATTGTGGTTTTAATTTGCATTTCCCTGATAATTAGTGATGTGGAGCATCCTTTCATGTGACTGTTGGCCATCTGAATTTCTTCTTTGGAGAATTGTCTGTTCATATCATCCACCCACTTTTTAATCAGATTATTTGCTTTTTGGGTGTTGAGGCATGTGAGTTCTTTATACATTTTGGATGTTAACCCATGGTTAGATATGTTGTTTACAAATATTTTTCCCCCATAGTGTAGGATGACTTTTTGTTCTGCTGATGGTGTCCTTTGCTATACAGAAGCTTTATAGTTTGATGTAGTCACATTTGTTCATTTTTACTTTTGTTTCTCTTGCCTGAGGAGATGCACTCAGGAAAAAGTTGCTCATGTCTATATTCAAGATATTTTTGCCTATGTTTTTTGGTACCTTATTTAAAAAAAATTCAAAGCTTCAAAGGAATATATGATGATATATACATTCACATAATTTTTGGTATGTCCTTATATACCATTATTCTTACAGAACTTAGAAGAATCATTGAATTTAATTTTTTAGATGTGTTCCCCCAATATTTTAATTCAATTTGCCCCCCAAATCCTTTGTATTAAAAGTTTTTTGCTGCTTGTATTAAATTTAGTTTTCCCCCAGGTTATTTTCATTTCTAGGAATTTAAGAATTATTTATACAGTTAGGAATTAAGAAAATGCTTTCTAATGTGTTCAACAGTCATGTTGTCTGGGATGCCTACGTGCCAGGTGCTGGACTGGCTGCTGGAGCTCCTGAGTAATCGGAGCTCGGGGCTCCTTAGGTCAGTGCAATGCTTTGAGACAGATTTGGAAATCTGACCTTGATGCTCCCACCATTTGCAGGGTGGTTGACACAGGCTCCACTAGGGAAGGAATGCTGTGGCCTTTTAGCACAGTGACCATGAGCTGCTCTTTTGAGGCTCTTCCCAAACGATCAGCAAAATGGCATTTGCTAGGAATGTTTAAGTGCATTTGATAATGCTATCTCTTTGAGGAGTCATTCCTGCTAGAAATTTTTTGGCTTTTCAGCTTTAATTGCAGTGATGTTTATTTAGAGGATTACAAGCTAGCATCTTGCTAGGGAGTGGTGGTGCTGTTTATCTCTTTTTTCAGCACACACCTAGCACAGGTCTTGGCCAGCAGAAGGAGCAAGACAAAAGCTGTGTGAGGTCAGGGTGCAGCCTTGCCTTCTACTCAGCATTGATTGCTTTGGCAAAACATCTTCTTATTTTTTTATTAAATATTCAGTAACCTATTATGGGCCAGGCACTGCGCTGGACTGTGGAGATAAGACATGGAATGAGAGAAGCAAGACCTCTAATGTCTTGGACTTTTTGATGGATAGTGATGCTCAATAATGAACTTCAAAAAAATGACACATAAATAAAATAACTTCAAATTGTGATCTGTGCCAAGGGGCATTAAGTACATATCTTTCTATAATCTCCCTAAATCTAAATGGACTGAATGCACCAATCAAAAAACACAAAGTAATATAATGGTTAAAAAAGCAAGCTCCATCTATATGCTGTTTACAAGAGGCTCACCTCAAATCCAAAGACATGCACAGACTAAAAGTCAAGGGATGGAAAAAGATATTTCATGCAAACAAGAGGGAAAAAAAAGCAGGTGTTGCAGTACTAGTATCAGACAAAATAGACTTCAAAACAAAGAAAGTAATAAGAGATAAAAAAGGACATTACATAATGATAAAGGGCTCAGTCCACCAACCGGATATAAATATATATACACCCAATATAGGAGCACCAACATATGTGAAACAAATACTCACAGAATTAAAGGAGGAAACAGAATGCAATGCATTCATTTTAGGAGACTTCAACACATCACTCACTCCAAAGAACAGAACCACCAGACAGAAAATAAGTAAGGACACAGAGGCACTGAACAACACACTAGAACAGATGGACCTAATAGACATCTATAGAACTCTACACCCAAAAGCAGCAGGATACACATTCTTCTCAAGTGCACATGGAACATTCTCCAGAATAGCTCACATACTAGGCCACAAAAAGAGCCTCAGTAAATTCAAAAAGATTGAAATTCTAACAAACCAACTTTTCAGACCACAAAGGTATAAAACAAGAAATAAATTGTACAAAGAAAGCAAAAAGGCTTACAAACACATGAGGCTTAACAACATACTCCTAAATAATCAGTGGATCAATGACCAAATTCAAATAGAGATCAAGCAATATATGAAAACCAATGACAACAATGACACAAAGCCCCAACTTCTGTGGGATGCAGCAAAAGCAGTCTTAAGAGAAAGTATATAGCAATCCAGGCATATTTAAAGAAGAAAGAACAATCCCAAATGAATAGTTTAATGTCACAATTATCGAATTTGGAAAAAGAAGAACAAATGAGGCCTAAAGTCAGCTGAAGGAGGGACATAATAAAGATCAGAGAAAAAAATAAAAAAAATTGAGTAGAATAAAACAATAGAAAAAATCAATGAAACCAAGAGCTGGTTCTTTGAGAAAATAAACAAAATAGATAAGCCTCTAGCCAGATTTATTAAGAGAAAAAGAGAATCAACACTCATCAACAGAATCAGAAATGAGAAAGGAAAAATCACGACGGACCCCACAGAAATACAAAGAATTATTAAAGAGAATACTATGAAAATCTATATGCTAACAAACTGGAAATCCTAGAAGAAATGGACAACTTCCTAGAAAAATATAACCTTCCAAGACTGACCAAGGAATAAACAGAAAATCTAAGCAGACCAATTACCAGCCATGAAATTAAAATGGCAATCAAAAACTACCCAAGAGCAAAACCCTTGGGCTAGATGGATTTACCGCGGCGTTTTATCAGACATACAGAGAAAACACATTAGTCATTCTCCTTAAAGTTTTCCAAAAAATAGAAGAGGAGGGAATACTCCAAACTCATACTATGAAGCCAGCATCATCCTAATACCAAAACCAGGCAAAGACCCCAACAAAAAATAAAATTACAGACCAATATCCCTGATGAACGTGGATGCAAAAATACTCAACAAAATATTAGCAAACCAAATTCAAAAATACATCAAGAGGATCATACACTATGGCCAAGTGGGATTCATCTCAGGGATGCAAGGATGGTACAACATTCGAAAATCCATCAACATCATCCACCACATAAACAAAAAGAAGGACAAAAATCACATGATCATTTCCATAGACACTGAAAAAGCATTCAACAAAATTCAACATCCATTCATGATAAAAACTCTCAACAAAATGGGTATACAAGGCAAGACCTCAACATAATAAAGGCCATATATGATAAACCCACAGCCAACATCATACTGAACAGCGAGAAGCTGAAAGCTTTTCCTCTGAGATCAGGAACAAGACAGGGATGCCCACTCTCCCCACTGTTAATTCAACATAGTACTGGCAGTCCTAGCCATAGCAATTAGACAAAACAAAGAAATACAAGGAATCCAAATTGGTAAAGAAGAAGTCAAACTGTCACTATTTGCAGATGACATGATATTGTACATAAAAAACCCTAAAGAATCCACTCCAAAACTACTAGAACTAATATTGGAATTCAGCAAAGTTGCAGGATACAAAATTAATACACAGAAATCTGTGACTTTCTTATACACTAACAACGAACTAACAGAAAGAGAAATTAGGAAAACAATTCCATTCACAATTGCATCAAAAAGAATAAAATACCTAGGAATAAAACTAACCAAGGAAGTGAAAGACCTATACCCTGAAAACTACAAGACACTCTTAAGAGAAATTAAAGAGGTCACTAACAAATGGAAACTCATCCCATGCTCGTGGCTAGGAAGAATTAATATTGTCAAAATGGCCATCCTGCCCAAAGCAATCTACAGATTCAATGCAATCCCTGTCAAATTACCAATAGCATTCCTCAATGAACTGGAACAAAATAGTTCAGAAATTCATATGGAAACACCAATGACCCCGAATAGCCAAAGCAATCTTGAGAAGGAAAAAGAAAGTGGTGGGGATCTTGCTCCTCAACTTCAAACTCTACTACAAAGCCACAGTAATCAAGACAATTTGGTACTGGCACAAGAACAGAGCCACAGACCAGTGGAACAGAATAGAGACTCCAAACATTAACCCAAACATATATGGTCAATCAATATTCAATAAAGGAGCCATGGACATAAAATGGTGAAATGACAGCCTCTTCAATAGCTGGTGTTGGCAAAACTGGACAGCTACATGTAAGAGAATGAAACTGGACCATTGTCTAACCCCATACACAAAAATAAATTCAAAATGGATCAAAGACCTGAATGTAAGTCATGAAACCATAAAACTCTGAGAAAAAAACTTAGCCAAAAATCTCTTGGACATAAATATGAGTGACTTCTTCATGAACATTTCTCCCCGGGCAAGGGAAACAAAAGCAAAAATGTACAAGTAGGACTATATGAAGATGAAAAGCTTCTGTACAGCAAAGGACACCATCAATAGAACAAAAAGTTATCCTACAGTATGGGAGAATATATTCATAAATGACAGATCCAATAAAGGGTTGACATCCAAAATATACAAAGAGTTCACATACCTCAACAAACAGAAAGCAAACAATCCAATTAAAAAATGGGCAGAGCAGCTGAACAGACAGTTCTCCAAAGAAGAAATTCAGATGGACAACAGACACATGGAAAGATGCTCTACATCTCTAGTCATCATAGAAATGCAAATTAAAACTATAGTGAGATATCACCTCACACCAGTAAGGATCACCACCATCCAAAAGACAAACAACAACAAATGTTAGCAAGGATGTGGAGAAAGGGAAACCCTCCTACACTGCTGGTGGAAAGGTAAATTAGTTCAACCATTGCGGAAAGCAGTATGGAGGGTCCTCAAAAAGCTCAAAATAGAAATACCATTTGACCCAGGAATCCCTCTTCTAGGAATTTACCCTAAGAATACAGCAGTCCAGTTTGAAAAAGACAGATGCACCCCTATGTTTATTGCAGCACTATTGACAATAGCCAAGAAATGGAAGCAACCTAAGTGTCCATCAGTAGATGAATGGATAAAGAATAGGTGATACATATACACAATGGAATATTATTCAGCCATAAGAAGAAAACAAATCCTACCATTTGCAACAACATGGATGGAGCTAGAGGGTATTATGCTCAGTGTAATAAGCCAGGCAGAGAAAGACAAGTACCAAATGACTTCACTCATATGTGGAGTATAAGAACAAAGCAAAAACTGAAGGAACAAAACAGCAGCAGAATCACAGAACCCAAGAAGGGACTAACAGTTACCAAAGGGAAAGGGACTGGGGAGGATGGGTGGGAAGGGAGGGATAAGGGGGGAATAGAAAGGTGGCTTTACGATTAGCATGTATAATATGGGGGGTGGGCATAGGGAGGGCTGTGCAACACAGAGAAGACAAGTAGTGATTCTACAGCATCTTACTATGCTGATGGACAGTGACTGTAATGGGGTTTGTTGGGGGTACTTGGTGATTGGGGAAGTCTAGTAAAAATAATGTTCCTCATGTAATTGTAGATTAATGATACCAAAAAAAAAAAAAAAAGCCAAGGGGGCAGAAATGGGGACGAACTTGCAGGGAGAGAATTGTGGGATTTCCTTTGCTCCTCATGCTTCCTCCTCCGGGACTTGTGAACAAGGCCCTCTTCCTCCATGCTCAGATCAGAAACCATCTAAAAGAGTTGCTTGAACAAAGATGTACAAAATGATGGTTCACTCACAATGAGGTTCTCTGGATAATCTGCCATCCTGCTGTCTGGCTCCCAGGGCCTTGGCTTCCTGAGCACTGGAGCCCTGCTGAGCTGACAAAATCTTTTCTCCAATTTAAATGACTTAGAGTACAGGGACAATGCCTTCTGTGGAATGTTCCTGAAGGTTCAATTACTAAAAGAAAACTGACTCTCTCCTGGAATGTGTTATATTTTTGTAGCTTTTAATATGATTTGTATGTGCTCCACACAGAACAAGTTTTACACAGAGGCCCTCCTCTACTGATCATATAAAAACATAGAATTAATATGACTAATAATTCCTTCCTCTCAGAAGGATTATGAGCAACTTGGTTTCAGTTAACTAGCAGGATGCTAGACTCATACAAGATATCTTTAAGTATTTGTTTGTTGAGTGCATTCACACGCAAAGAAGTTGAAGAGCTAAACAAACACACTGTAGCCTGGATACACCATTGCTGGATGATCTACTGATAAACTTATTTAAAACAAATTCCTGAGTGATTTCTTAACACAAGGAGTGTGTGTGCACACACCAGCTGTTTTTCAGGAATATCTGTATTAACTACAAAAGCAGAAAATTCAAGACCATTTTAAAAACACAGCTGATTTTGTGACGTCTGTCTTCTAGAGAGTGGGTTTGGCATTTTCCTTATTGGGAGCTGCCTAGCTGTGCTGATGACTGGGCACGTGCTGCATTGCCCACTGGGGGTGTTCTTTGGTCTACAGCCACACTGACACGACAGCATGGGGACTGGTCAGGTAACAGAGACCCACCTGTGGACCAACACTCCCCAGTTCCTTGCCTGAACATAAGACTGGAAGTGGACGCCTTACAGAACCGGCCTGCCTAGGGTCTAAACAAGCAGGAGGAAAAGCCTGGCACTTTTTCTAAATAAGAAATGGGTCTCCAGCCCATAAAGAAAGCCCTGCAACTCTCCTTACCCTCCTCCAAGGTGGCCGTTGGCAGCATGCCTCTCTTGCTATATATAGAAACACTGGCTTTTCAACATCTAGGAAAAAGAGCAGGATGGAAATGGGAGACTCAAGTAAACATCCTGACAATGATTTTCATTTCCTCCCTTCCTTCTTTTTTTCCTCCCTCCCTTCTTCTCATCCTCTCTCCCCTTTTTTCTTCCTTTCTGTATTTTGCCTTACCTTTCTGCTCTGGTCATCCCTTGGGAATGAGCAAGCCTCTCAGTGATAAGATATTTCCTGACAAATTGGATTTAGCATCTTGCTCTGATTTTGTTGCCACACCAACAAAGCGATGTACTCTCTTTCTGTCCTTGGACTGATGAACAGCAGGTCCCAGCATCCAGGCTGACAGATGTCAATACCCCAGCCAGAGTCTCAGCTTAATGTACCCCCCCAAAAACTGGGACCACGTCCAGGATAAAGTTTTAGTTCCTTTGGAATTCAGGGGATATTTGGATGTCTGTAATTGAACAGATGGTGAGGGCTGGCTTTTGACATTTTTTTGTTCCTTGAGTGGGTTATCAAATAGTAAAACTCTTTACTGTAATTTCAAAGGTGGGCCCTTCTTCCTTTCCCTCATCACACACAAATTCCCAGAAATTATAGGGATAACATGGTTAATAGTGTTTTTCAAACTTGAATGTGCACACGGACCCCTCGGGTGAAGATTCCACTCCAACAGGTTGGTGAGGCCCAGGATTCTGTGTTTCTAACAAGCCCCCAGGTAACACTCATGCCACTGCCCCAGTGCCCGACACACTTTGGAAAACAAGGGGCTGTTGTGTTTGAATACCTGTGCTTTAGAACAGACTCCAGAGCATGGATTCCTATTTCCCAAGTGTTTTCTCTTGCCAGATCCAACTTGGAAATATGGTTTTAAGTGATGCTGAGTGGAGTATCTATAGTGAAGCTCCACAAATTAGCTTGAAAGACGACCAAATGAATATCAATGGGTGGTCTGCCCACAACTAAGACTTCTTACAGGATGAGTTGTTCATGCCTTTGTAAGCCCTTTTTCTTTGACATAACAAAAGCACAGAGAACCACGAGGAAAATTTAACAACCATAAAATCAATGACGCAGGTCATCCCAGTTAACAGGATACCCACAGCTGAGATCATGAGATGCATCTCATTCCTGCCTGTGACTCTGTGAACCTGACCAACCAACTGACTTCCTTCTCCCTTGGTTTCTACAGCCACACACTGTGAGAGGACGGCTCTCTTTCAACACAGCTTGCAGGATTGGTGAGGTAGGTTCTTTCCTGAGATTATACAATCCAATATGGGATTTACAATTTGTGTACTACATATTTCATTCAGATGGATCTAGGCAAATGTGTAAAAAATACAATTTTGAATAATAACGTTTACTATGTGCCAGATAGTCCAAATGCTTACCATGTAGGAATACATTTAATCCTTTGACCAATCCTGTTACGAAGGCATTATAATTATTCCATTTTATGGACAGTTAAATAAAGGTACCAAGAGGACCAATGATTTCATCCTGTGTCTGGCTTCTTTTAAAAAAGCCAGAGTATGCAGCAGCTTTAGGCTTACCTTCCTGTGGGCGCAGAACACTGACTCTGCCCTTGGGAAGGCTGCGGGGGCTCCAGCTCCTCACGTTCTCACCTGGCCCAGCCCACGTAGAGTTTATTATTTCCTGGTTCCAGTGATCATTTGAGTTTGAAATCCGTGTGCACGCTGCCACCATCAAGGATATTTATTGACCAAGAGTCTCTACCCTTAGCTAGTATTTTGTGGAGCCTTCACAGGTGGAAGTCACTGTGCTGGACTCCACAGGGCCTGGGTACTAAAGACACATGGCTCAGCCCTCCCAATTTCTTTCTGCTGTGATCGCAGACAGAAATGTTTTCAGAGTTTTAGAAGTATACGATGTCCTGTTATGTATCTTCAAAGAACATGGTTCAGTAAGATGGGGTGTGTTAGTGGGTGTGACACCACACTGAGGTGGCAGGAGTATGGATTCGGTTGTGCCCCACCTTCCCTCACCTTTTCTTCTCAGATTTGCCATTTTGCTTTTTACAGTAATTCATTCAGTAAGATGCAGAAGGAGCTGAGTGTCCGTCTCCAGAAAGGGGAATAATTTCAAAGGTCTGTACTATAAAAGCTCTCATAATAGATGTATTTAGAGAAAGTGTGTGAGATATATGGGTTGTCTTACTTTTTAGATGTTTTACCTTTTAGAAAGGAATTGGGTTATGTTCTTAAAGGATTACTTGAATAAAGGTATTTTTAAGGTCAATTTGGGCATGACTGGCTCTTTACCTTCCATGTTCTGGGTCATCAAAGACATGGTCCTTCAAGAGAGAATGTCCAGTACCTGGGGACAGTCAGATGGGAGTGAATATGCATGTGACTGTGTGAAGGGACATGTATTCTGAGGAGATGGGTCCTGATCAAAGGAAAACTGCATTTTCTGGCCTGGGTGAACAGGAAGGGGTAGAGGGTATATGGATAAAGCAGGCGAACATGCTTTTAATTAGCCTGAAACACTAGCTGGCATAGATTTCTTCCATTTCCAAGCAGTCATGTAAGGAAGGGTGAGTGCTTAGGAGAGAGGTCATTATTATTCCTGAGACATTCCAGAGTCCTTGTCCTCCAAGGAAGTGGCACCTGCTATAAATCTCTGTGTTCTCGGATTTCTGTAATCCCCTAGTAAAGCCCTCCTGTTCCCCACTCTGCAACAGTTTTGCGGGATGTGTTTTTGAGATCTCTGTTTCCAAGAAGTGTCAGGGCATCTGCCAGCCCACCCAGCTGCATGGGCAGCAGAGGGTCCATGCTGGACCTGCCTGGACACTGTTAGCTGAGGCAGTGGCCGACAGAATACACAAGTAGTGGGAAGGGGGAAAGAAGAGAGTAGGTTGTTGCTCAGGGCAAGGTTGAGGGGAGATTTTAAGGGGGTTCATTGCTGAGGAGGAAAGCAAGAAAGGATGTGGCAAAGTGGAACCAGTCAGCATGTACTTGTCAAGTGTGATGGGGAAAGGAGTATAGTTATAGTGGAGAACTTTCCTGAGTTCTCACTAAGGGATGGGTGCGGCTTTAAGTACTACAAGGCACTGATATTCTCACTTAAGGAGGAGACGCAGAAACCCAGCAAGGCTAGAGAATGTGCCCGATGTCACACGAGGAGTACGTGGCAGAGCGAGGACCCAGGCAGCCTGATTCTACTCGTAAAACCAGGGGGTTATGAACCAGAGGGGGAGGAGAGAAACAAGGCTGAGAGGAGCTGGTTAGACGAGGGCGCAGTGAGAGGCCAAGTGGAGCACTGTCCGCCCTGTTCGATCAGATCCCAGATGAAGGCCCCCTAAGACTTGAAATGAGGGAACCGAGGCATCTGCTTTTGCTGCACGACTTGCAAAGGCAGCTCTGAGGGTCAGTTTCCTTATCTATAAACTATGGGTGATAAGTCGAGTAAGTGCTCGGAACGATGAAATGAAATAAGGTAGGCAGGATGCACTTTGGGCACTATTGAATGCTTTGCATGTGGCGGGCTCTAGGTGTTCGGCAATTTCCATGAGCTGAATGAGTAGAAAGCATGATCTGACCATTGCCCCTGTGTGCACAGTGAGCCACTTTCCCGTGACACATTTTCCTGTCTGTTGTGCCTACGTCCCTATCGCTGGGTAGAACTGTCATCTTCGTTATTTGGCTCTCGCTGCTCTGTTGACTTTTCCAAGTGCCTGAAAAAGCAGCACTTTTTATTCCTTGTCCAGGATCAGTGACCTCGTCCTCCTGAGTCTGTCCTATGACTGCCCTGTTAGTTTCTGCCATTGCTAAGCAGCGTCAGTGGCAGACTCACTGCTATGAACCCAGCAGCTCTCGGGCTCCCGATGACCACACTTTTCTGTCTTGCCATAGCAGGGTCATTTGCTCAAAGTCAAACAGAACTGATTCTTCTATGTTCTTTACAGTGACTGATGACATCCCAGAGTTTACCAGTCCCTGTTGTCAAGGCCCTGGTGCTGTTTAAAGGATGCTTTTTAATTGGACAGTGGGTAGGGGAGACAAGGTGTGCACAGCCGGGAGGAGAGAGGCAGCAGTACCACTTGGTTTCCCGTCTCACCTGTACACAGGTTATCCCAATGTGTCATCACCTCTGTGCAGGTACAGTGCAGGTACCTCACCAAGCGCAGGCATGGCAGTGACACAGCCCAGGCTTAGTGCCTCTGGTTTCCCCTTTCCGGGACCTGCTCTGCAATTCACTCCCCCTCCTACTCTTGTTTCATTCTCTGCAGGTTGTTAATTAATTCTTACTTGAAATGTCAGTGCTCCTAGCAGTGCTTGATTTTTAATAGAAAAACAGTGAAGAAAGAAAAGCCCCTAGGACCCCAAAGGACACATCTTTCTGGAGGTAGAATTTCAGGTTTTGGCACAAGAATTCCTATTTCCTGAAATCCCCAATTCTGTGTCTTTCTGTGGTTGGCTCTCTGTGCTGAGTATTCTTCTTCCTGGTTATCAACCGGCTTGTCACCTCTTTTCATTAAGGTCTCTGTTCAAATGTCACCTCCCCAGAAAAGCTCTTCTCCTTATGTAGTCTATCATCCTTTGCCAACCCTGATCTTACCTTAAATTTTTTCCATCACACATATCACTACTTGGCACTATATTCTGTATTGTTAATTATCTGTCTACCTAAAATAGAATGCAAGTTATGTGAGCTTACAGACATGGCCTGCTTCAGTCATCACTGTATTTAGGGAATTATTGTGTCCCCTAAGATTATGTCTTATTAGGATCTATAAGATTTTTTTAAAAATTCAAGTGAGTCATTGGCAAAAGTTTATCTAGTACTTCTTAATTTTATTAGGTAGGATATACCTTTATATTCCCATATGATATATGTGTATCTTTGGCATTTTGCTTACATTCATTCATTGTTAATTCAATAACAATTTTAACATCTACTAAGCTGCAGTCGCTAGGCTGGTGCTGACAGTAGAAAGAAAAATAAGACAGTCTCAGCCTCCAAGCTGCTCACAGTCTAGTTGGGAAGGCATATGAGTAAAAGACAAAAACAATTGAATGTGAGGATTGGCCAGACCTTATACATTCCATGGTACTTCCGTCCAGTGGTAAAGATGGGTGAGCATTAGCCAGGAGACCTGGGGGCTGGGGATGTTTATGCAGACAGAGAAGATGAGCATGTTTGAGGTCAAGAAGGTGTAAGAGTTCACTGAGGGGCAAGTAGTTGATGATGCCCATGCTGAATGACATGAGCAAATGTTGCCTGAGAGAAAGCTGAAGACAAGTGAGATACAGTGGGAAGTTATGAAAAGTTATGAATGCCATTTTCAAGCATTTGAGCTTTTTCCTCAAAGAAAACAAATAATTTTTAAAAAGGGTAAGACATACTAGATACGTGTTGATTCCCCACCCTGCTTCCTCTCAGATTTTCTTCTACACCCAGAACTAACCACAGCCACAATAGGTGAGCAGAGCAGGTGTGGGAAAAAATTTTGTCTATTTACATTAAAAATGAAGGAGTTAGAAGAGATAAAAGGGATGTATCAATTCTCTGGTTTGGCATATCTTTTTTAAACCTTTTTAAATGGAAAATTTCAAACATAAGCAAAATAAGCAAGTGATATAATTAACCTCCATGAACTCATCTTCCAGATTCAACACTTGTCAATATTGTGTCTTCTTGTTTCCTGTGTATCTCTACCCACTTCGACCCTAGTGAGGAAAAAAGAAGAGGTTTATAAGGTGAAATCAGATGCAGCCATAAACAAAGGACATGAAGAGTGAGGAAAGGATATAATTAGGAGCTCTGTCTGAAGGATGGGTCTCAGGCAAGCTCAGACTGAAAGAGGATAGAAGGGTTAAATGCATAAGTGAAAGGAACAGAGGGGTCAGAAGGTAAGCTTCTTGAAAGAAGGAACTCTGACCCATCTGTCTTTGAGTTGTCTGTAATCGACACAGCAGAGCATGTGGGCCTGCAACAAGCAAGTGTGCAACTAAATTGAGCTCAGTTCCAGTGGGCTCTGTTTTCTTCAAGTCAAGGCCTGTTCACTGATGGGAGTGAGATGGATATAGAATAAGAAATAGAGGAGGGGGTAAAGCTGTGGATTAGCTTTAGTTGTGTATGGATGCCATTGACCCACAAGTGAAGATGCTGCTTTTTATGTACCCTGTAAATTCTGTGCAATATTAAGGGGGGATTTTTTTCCCTCAGTGTTTGAAAGAAAAGAACAGAATAATTCAGGAGTCTGTGTGTTCTCTTTTACAGACATACCTTTAGAGAACTCTAAGGGCTCAAAAAGGTTGTAGAGAAGATTTTGGATTTTAATTTTCTTCTCTCTTTTTCTTTTCCTTTCCTTTATTTTGTGCATCTTACATATTTTATGAATGCAGCTGGTCCTTTCTAGTCTAACAGAAGCACCTTTACTCAGTTTTCTGAAATACCCAAGACTGAAACTCAAGTGAGTTAGAAATGTAATTAATCTACATGCCACCTCTCTTCCAGAGAATGGAATATAGAAAATAAAATAGAACAACAGACTTGACTTGAAACATAAAATGTGATTGCATCGAGCAAGTGCAATACACTCAGTTCTACAGCTACAGAGACTACCTTTAATGACCTTCCTCTAGATAAAGCAGCAGATCGGCTAAAATGCATGCTTCATGCTGTATATTTATAATTCTTCATCTAAAATGTTTTGAAATGTAGTAACCACTTAACTATATTAATCTGAACATCAAGCAAGCATGATGTATGGATGTTCCAGTTATTGGGCACTGTCATTTGCTAGAAAAGAAATGAGGGGAAATAAGGTCATTAGATTTTTAAAGGCTCTTTTGCAAATGTTTCCATCACCATCATTCTGCCAAATTTAAAATCATTAGGACTCAAATTTTTACTTCACAGTTTGTGTGCTGGCAAATTTTATGGTCATGTGGTATCCCACCCTTCCTTCCTTCCTATTTTCTGTGAATGTTGAAATTTTTAATTTGCCTCAGTTTATCTTTTAACACTGGTAAAGAGCCAAAAGCGGTAGTGAAATCACTCAAAACCATATGAGAAGATGATTAGGTGAAACAATCATTTATTCAGCCTGGAGCAGGAAAGCTTATGAAGAACCTGGTAGCTCCCTGCTAATACTCAAATGGCTAAGATCTGAGGAGATGAGATTTATTTTCAGTGAATCCCAAAGTGAGGGCAAGGACAAACGGCAATATCAAAAAGAGGCATGTTTGGGCTCAACATAAGGAAATGTTTTGACCATGGCTGCTTAAAATGGCCCAGGTTCTCACTGGGGGGAAGCTTGCCAGAGATGCTGTCAAGGCATCTCAAGGCCTTGAATGAGGATGAGCAACAGAGGTACAGACTGAGGACTGATGAGATTACTGATCAGCATAAAATTTAGACATCCATTAGTTAAACTTCCCATAGAAAGCAGAAAGCTCGCATTTATTTTCTCAATATTTCCAAAATGTTAGAGTTGTTAGCTGTATCTTAGAGTTGTCAGCTTTGTGTTGCTGATTCAGTATGAGTGATGGACCAAGTCAGTGCCAAAAAATTTAGTTTCTGCTCTGCTAGTTTAATGCATTTATTGTGATATTTGTGCTTATAAAAACAGCTAAACCACTATGCAATATCTTTGGGTAATGGGATGTGGGAAGATGTGGAACTTTAAAATATGTATATGTGTTTAGTAGGAGATGCTATCATAAAAGTTCTTAGAGAGCAGGAGGTTCAGGACACCACGGAGAAGATCTTTCTGTTTGAGTGGCTCCTCCTGGTGACGTAGATGAAAGGTGAGGATCCCACCTCTGACTGGGATGTTTTAGTTCCTGTTACCATTTTACAAGTTGCGGGGGAAGAGATGGACAAATTTGCCAAAGGGTCAAAGAGCCTTCCCGGGACATGGTGCTCTAGCTTTTGAGGGTTTTCCTTTGTGATTGAAAGTTACTAATCAACATCTGATGTACTGGTGCACCCCCACCTATTCAAGCCCTGAGGTGAAGCTGATTGAAAGGAGTTACGTTCTGAATTTTGAATGGGTAGCGCAGGCCTTCAGGAAGTTCTAAAGACCATATCACAGCATATGGCTGACTGAGCATTCCTGGCATCAGGAAGAGGGGTGTGTTTGAGACAGAAAAAGGAATAAATAGCATCTTTTACTTACCCTGGGTTACCTTAGTCACACGTTTGTATTTTCCCTCAGGCCCCAGGAATGCCTTTGCCCCCTGCAGCCCTGAGGGTGATATGCTGGTTGGTGTCAGATGCCTTGTGCCTGCGTTTCTCCTCTGTGACAGCAGGAGGGCTATGTGGATAGCAACCGGAAAGGGTGGGTTCATCATCTGCAGCCAGTTCCCTTTGGCATCAGGGTCAGATGCTTTGTGGCAATTAGGGTGGAGCAAAGTTATACGCATTAAACAGTGATGTGTGTGTGTGTGTATCCATTGTCAAACTAGATATATCCAGTCCATATCCAAAACAGATTTCTTGGGTCAAGTTGAGGACTTATCAAAGAAGCCTTTTTGTAATTTTCTGAATAAGTACCCACATGTTTCCAGCCAAAGGTCATGCCAGCAAAGTAGGCCTACCCTCTTTGGGTATGTTAACCTGACAGACATAGTTCACTTTCCCCCCCTGAATCTGCTTGATTTCTCTTGGATGACCATTGCAAGGTTTTCACACACTGTGATAGGGAGACTTTCTCTAGTTTCTATAATGTTTTGTCTGAGGAGACTGAGGTAGTTACAACACCGGGAGGAGAAACTGCCTTTTTTGGCTCACTTGGGAGAAACTGTGTAGCTCTGGATTCTGTGTAGCTCGTGCCTGAGTCACTAACGTGCTATGGGACTCCGTGATTTTGTCAAAGACAGCAGGCAAACACAATTAGGAATGAGGCCTATCAGCGGGCTGACGGGACCTTCTGATGTCTTTTCTCTGAATCACTAATAACTGGACTGACCCTCTTTGCTTGAATAAACATCCCTGGGCTTCACAGACTTACTATGCAAAGGGAGTAAGACACCAACGAGAAAAGAAAGACCTTCTCCAGATAGGTGGGAGAGGCTCAGAGTAGATGAAAGCTAAAAGGGATGTAACCTTCTTTTATAATCTGGAGTATGTCAGATATCATTGGCTAAAATAAGCTTGCTCATGACAGACACATAGCTATGCAAACTGTGATACTGCCAGAATCCAATGAGCCAGACTCCAAATCTAAAATTTAGATTTCAGCCAAGCTAAATTTCAGACCTAGATTAATAATAACTGCCATTTCAGTAATTCTTCATGGTGCTTATATCTCCTTTGTCAGTTTGGAACCTCCTAAAGAGTGTTCCCCTGTACAGGTGAGACATGCAGTTATATGCTCAGTGAATTTCAAGCACTAAGATGTTTGTTCAAAAGCCTCAGCCTAAAAGTTTAGATGTGATCATGGTGAATCAAGCACAAAGGAACTTCTTTTTTTAAAGCACGTGTGAAAATGGTGAATGTAGGTGCTCTAGCTAGTAATGATCCCCACTGAGCATTTGAATGATAAAGGAAGCAAAAATGAATTAAAATTCACAGAACTGCAGGGGCTGGTCTTGAGAGGAGAGGGAACAGAGGCTCCCTTGCTCCGCCTGTAGGTGTCATGCCAGATAATGCATGAACACTTAACTTCAGGAAGAGAAAGAAATTGTACTCACTATCCTTTGTGATAACATACCATCTGGCATTCAGCTGTTTTCCCGAATACCATGGAGCTGAGAGTATTAATTTCTTTATCTTTCAAAATAGCTGATAAGAATGTCTTTGAGGTCTTCAATTAAAGGCTAAAGGTTATTCCAGAAACTTCCTGTTGTCTGGGACTCTTTACTATAAGCTCAATTAACCATGGAGAGTCTTAAGAAAAAAAAAAAGAAAAGAAAGAAAGCTTTTTAAAAAAAGAAGGAAAAAGAAATATAAAAAAAAGAAAAGACAGGTATTTCATTCATTCGCCATTCTGCTTTTTCCCAGGTGTTTCCCTTTACATGTAACCTTTGAGTTAGACAATTCTCTCTCAAAGGGATAACACTCTGTTACTGATCTCCAGGTAACACAAGCTAGGGGAAATAGGGAATAGATACAAAATACATTTGAGTCTCAGGATTTTTCACTTAGCCATTATGAGGGTAGGAAACAGACCAGAAAGGAAAACAAAAGGGCCCAGACAGAAAATAATCCATTTGTCCATAGAGAGACCACATACACTTCATGGAACGAAGCTCATCATATACAATATTGTCTTCTCACTTTTAAGGAAGTATTTTAAATACTCTGTAGTGGCTTCATTCTACCTTGACCAAGCAAGTGTATTTGCATTATAGGGTTCCAGAACGGCACTGTGAATAGCAACAAACAGGAAATAACCATTTCCACCACTACTTGACTGTATAAATCAGGCCTCAGTGAACTGTGACTTGTGGATCAATCCAGTCTGCAGCCTGTTTCTGTGAAGTTTAATTGAAGTACAGATACACCCATCAACTATGTATTGGTGTGAAAGAGTAGTTGTGAGACTGTCTAGCTCACAAAGCCTGAAGTATTTACTGTATGATCCTCTGTAGAAATAATTTGCCAGTCACTGATAATATGCAGTTGCACATATGGTCAATGCAACACTCCACTACTCTTAAAAGGATACGAAAGATTGGTATATGATGATATAAAAAGATATCCAATATCAAGAAAAAGTGAATCAAAATAGTGTAGATCTAAGTATTTTCAAATCCTATTTGCCTACAAACGATATATGTCAAGGTCCCTTTCACCATGAGTGCCTGTTTCTTATCTCTAAAATGGGAATGGTTATACCTGCTTAGCCAATTTCACAGGAGTTTTGGGAAAATTAAATGAATTAATATATGGCAGAGAAATTTGTAAATTACAAGCCTGCATGCCAGAATTTTTCCAAAATATGGTATGCAACCACTGTTGGTTTACAAGATGGTTTTCAAGGGGGTGGAAAGTTTTGTATTCTAATGATTATATATTTAAAAAATTTTACTTTTATGTATGGAGAGTGATATGTTACACTTATGGTGGTTTCTTCAGAAATTAATTTTTAGGAGTAAAAACATGAGTCAGCTTAGTGAAAAATATTAAATAACTCACACCACAGGTAGAATGCAGCTATGACAAAAATCATGATGATGGAATGTGAATGACTGATGTTCAGGAAACACTCCTCAGAGACACATAAATTTGATTCGGATTTTCATGTTTTGCCATATGGTTTCTTAACTGGCGTGGTTTAATCTGTGGTGGCTGCAAACATACAGTGATAAAATGAGACATATGGAGCTCTTTCGCAGTACAAGAAGAGAGAAGAGAAGCAGATGCCTGACACATTTAGGAAAGGACCCCCACTGTAGCTGAAAAGCAGGCTAACACGGGGTCAGTCACCCAAAGTTAGTGTGGCTGGGCTGATTTCACCAAGAGAGGAAGAAAAACAACCACCACTAGAGTACTGAGAAGTATCGCTCTAGAAAGGACTTAACAACACTCCTGAGATACTAACTGGAGGCACATTACAGCAACGAATGTTCTGGAGATGTGTGGTTCTTATGATGAATGAATCCGATGGTGAGTCTGATCTGACTCCCACCGACCTGCCAGCCCAGTGTGCTGCTATCATCAAAGCTACTAAAATTGGATAAGGGCAGTAAGTAAGAGAGAGGGGTGGTCTCAGGAAACCTGCCTTTACGATCACAACCTGAAGCTCCCGGATTTCTGCCTGAATATGACTTTCATGACTCTAGGTAACAGAGGCATACGAAGCCCGGGCTGGGAGGAAGTAAGATCTGGGTCAAGGTGCCTGGCTTCCTCTGTGACCTGGAAGGGGAAATGTCATGTCATAGCATCCACAAGCCCACCCAGGCCTTTGCTCCCAAGCCTTTCCTGTTCTGCCAGCAGCTCCAAGGGTAGAGGGCAATTCTCCAGGACGCCTCTACGTTCTTACTGCTTCTCCTTGAATATGCCTGAGAGGAGGACATTTTGTTCCCTCATTTTGTGCCCCTGATTCAGGAGTTGAAGAGCAAGCTATTGCATCAAAAGTTGAGGACACTCAGAGTCTCAGTCCTCCTGTGGAAAAGCTTGTCTCTGCCCTTCATGTAAGAAATGGGAACTTCTTGGTCTCTAGTACTTGCCTGGATGACTACTGAGTTTTTCTGTCTGTGACACAGAGGACTACAGAAATGTGTGCACAGCAGTTCAGAGGCAAGATGGAGTATCTATCTTGATTATTTATTTAAAAAATTCTTTGAAGCCTGCCATTTAACCCCAGCAGGGGAGTTGGGATTTTTCAGCCGCACATAGTGATTTTATTCCTCTGGAGCCTTATATGAATTATTAAGCTTTTTAGGAAAGAGAGCAAATAGAGTTCTATAAGATAATCAAAAGCAAATATGCTAATTTGAGTCTATAGGACAGTATTTTTATCAGAAAGAATATTAAGCTTAGATCAGTTATTCATCTAAATTAAGGAAATTGAAAAAGAGAGCAAGACTAGCAAATTACCATTGCTGATGGTCGAAACCAGCCCTATCGTGGACTCCTTCTTAATCGTCTTCTCAGCATAAAACCTAGTTACTAGGATACGGCCGTGCAGCAGCATCTTTATTAGAAATTGTGTGGGAGAAAAAAAAGGTCAGGTGCTCATTTCCAATAATGGTTTGACAAGTAACAAGAAGAAAAGGGCAGAAAGAATTGGGGTTTGTGGTGTTTTCCCATATCAAGATTTTGAGAATAGCTCTTATGTGAATAGGAAGACTCCAGGAATACATTTTATTAATCTCAGAGTTGAAAGAAAATGAGACATGATATCAAATTATCATCAAAATTAAGATCAGGAAACCTGAAAGGATACATAAATATCTTTTCTAAAGGATCAGGGACATATCAAAATATCACGTAAAGGACAAAAGTATACCACCTGTCACTGATGAAAATTTTATCTCAATTTTGGCTAAATCCAAGAGCTCTATAATTATATAAGTAGTCACTCCTCCAATTATCACAATTTGAAAACAGCCTATGGCTGAAGGAATTAAGCATTGTAGAAAACTTTGCAAGATCCAGAAGGCTCTTCTTGAACGAAAGTCCCCGGAAGTTCATTGTCCCTCTCTGTACTAGTGTATCTTTATGTCACAATAGAGGTATATTAATAAAATTTGCTCTAATGATAATTTCATTGAACAAAGCCCTATCTTACTGTTATCTTCTAACAAAATCATACCTATATGAATAAATTACTGAAATTCAGGTAAAGATGAAAAATCTGTATAGTAAAATGTCTAAATTATTAACAGTACAATTTGTTGAGAGATAAGGTGACCAAGCCACTAAAAATACCTGACATCCCAGATGCTCTGCCTTATTGTGCTTTTCCTGCTGTCCTCCCCGACCTGCATGCACATAGGCAGCCTGGGCTTGTATGTTTGGCTTGCAATAAACATAGGTCTACCAATTTATTAGCTGTGTGACATTGAGAGCATCATGTTGCCCTTCTGAAGCTTAGTTTCTTCAACTATAAAATGGACTTAACAATTTTCAGGCTTATTGTGATAATTGAATGAGATTGTACATTTTAGGTGTAGGTAGTTAATAAATATTACCTATTATTTTTATTATGACCACTACTAGAATTTTGCTGAGATGCTGATAAAGAACACTCTTCTTCCCTGCCTAAGAGTGGAGCCAACTGAGAAATGGACATAGAAGTCAGACAGCTGGGCCTCAAATTACTGCTAACAGCTGCACAAAGACATGGCTAGTTGTGGAGCCACAATAGACTTGCTAGTGATTTCTGCCTGGATCCCAAGATAAGTGGGTACACACAGCTGGCCAGTTTAGCACTGGTAAACCCCTTCCTGGTTACCTGTGTCACCAACACATCTGCAGCTGACCTGCATCCTTTATGTTAAAGAATACATATTGTTATATATTAACACTTATACACACACACACACACACACACACACACACACACACACACACACACACACACATATATAAGCCACTGTGATTTCAGGGTGTTACTACCACAAAACAGTGGACTAAACAGTACACCATTTATTCTTACTAGACATTTGACCAGACAGTTTGCAAGGTCATCAGGTGAGAGGCAAGCACAGCAGTCAAAGCTCAGGACTAATCCATCCAAAACATATGGAATTGTGCTTAGTCAGCACAACACCTGGTCACGTATTCTAATGTAACAGCGACAGCTGGTCTTCTCATGGAGACTGCTAGCATTTTTTGAGCTGGGGGAGGAATAGGACACGGTCAGCCACTGACCAGGTGCTGAAGTGTTCTGTGGATGCCAGAGGCAGCACCATCCTTCCTGGGAAAATCCCAGGTCTCCTGATATATACATTCAGATAGAATGTTTCCTTAAAATGAATCTCCTTGTTTTAAGTTCTAGTAAATACACAGTAGTCAGGAGTATTCTAAATTGTCTCAGACCTTCTGTATAGTATAATTTAACACATGAACATTCTAAGTGTGCCATTGAATCTGTGAATGTGAATTATGGCAAATATTTATTTCTTTTTACAATAAAATGTACTGTAATGGAGCATTCATGATCCAAAGATTTCTAAAATTAGTAATGGCCAATTTGAGAAATGTTAAGATAAAATTTGACATACCTTGCTTTGTGTGATGGAATTTGACTTAAAAATGTTTTTTCTTTTTTGTTTTTTTCTTAGTACTGCAGAGTAACTAAGGGTGAAGACTTAATGAACTAACAGGACTCATTTTAAATGCCTCGCCACCCCAAGACCTAACTTTATATTCTCAGACAATTCATACTGAGCTGTTCCCACTTTCCATCTGCAAAACAGAAACAGTCATAAGCCAACATAATAAGGTTGAATAAGGATTTTAAGAGATTATATGTTTAAAGCACTTAGCACACTGATGGCATATTATAAGCACTTGGTGTTCGTTAGACATATTTTTTCTATCATCTTTGCCATAAATAATTATGTATAAAGTACAAACAACATTCAATATTTTAAAAAGTTTTAGGCGTTGATACTTTCAAATAATTAAAATGTTCAAATGTTCAAAATGTTTGATGACATTTTATCAAAAACTGAAATCCTACTATCATGATAGAGAAGATAAAAGGAGAAAAAGGAAATTCTATTTTGTTTTGACAAAAGACAAAGTAGTAAATTCCATAAATATTCAACAACTAACACTAAGTGTTTGAACGTTAAAATGTCACTGCCTTTTAGTAATAATTATACTCGTTTACATTGTATAACACTTACTCTTTTCAAGGTACTTCGCTGGTTATTTCCTTTCATCTTCCCAGCTATTTTATTATAAAAGTTATTTACAGATTTCACATCCCTATGATTCTTCTCTACCAAAGTGTAAGACATTTCTAAAAACAGTGAATATTGAAAACTTCCACACCAAATACTTTCATGGTTTTATTTATTCATGTTTTGTACAACTAATTCACACCCCTTTGACAAGGCCAACCAAGATTTATAGATGGAATCAGTTCTTTAACACTTTTTAAAAATCATGAAATTTCAAACACACAAAGAAAAATAGAGTTATACTTATTACACATATACTCATAGCATGCATATAAACACATCCAAAATTTTCCACTTTTTTTTAAATGACACTAGAGATAAGGTAAGGTGCTCTGTGTAACTTCTCTTCTTTTCCTTCCCCTGTTCTATAAATGTACCTCCCATTCCTGAATTTGATACAGTTTTACATTCTTTTAAGCTTTATACAGATGTTGCATATTGTAATTATTATAATACAAATTTATTTTTTTCTTAATATCATATATTGAAATGTATCCATCTTGACTAAGGCAGATCTACACCATTCCTTTGGTTTGATATGTAGAATTCCTTTGTATGAGCAAATGACGATTTATTCAATTTCAAGTTTATAAATTTTGCCACTTAGCACATGCTATTGTTTTTGCCTTTACACCCTTGGCATTCACTTCCTCAGGCTGAAGGCTAATTCTGGTAACACTCCGCTGGAGGGATTTTGTTCTGGCTCACTCAGAGCATGCTCAGCCCACATGCAGGGCAAGTTGAAATGCCTGAAGTAGCCTTTGTTCAAGGACAGGCAGGAATTTGGTGGCTAAGCACCCCAGTTCTTTTCACACCCCTTATGAGAAAACTGAGGTGTGTTCGGCGATGCGTCAGTTGCCCATGGTGGCGGTTTGCCGATCATGCACCCTTTGGCTTCCTACCTTTCCCTATCTCCTGTCTCCTCTTCCTTACTCATTTTTTCCTGAAATGATCCCCCAGATAAACTATGTGCACTCAAATCCTAGTTTTGGGATCTCTTCTTGGGAACCTAAACTACAGCTGCTTTTCAAAACATGCCTGCAATAGGCTTGCTGTAGTTGTGCACTTCCCCTTACCCACATGAAGGCGACTTTCTCTGGGACAGCATTAACAAAATACAGCCCAGGCACCTAAATCCAGACTGCCACCTATTCTGTACAGCCAGTGAGCTAAGAAAGGATTTCACATTTTTGAAAGATTGAGAAAAATCAAAGGAAGAATATTTCATGACACATACAGTTGTATGAAATTCAAATTTTAGTGTCCATAAATAAGGTTTTGTTGGAGTTCCACCATGTGCATTTCTTCACTTATTATCTAGGACTGCTTTCTCACTACACAGCAGAAATGAGTAATTGCTCCAGAGACAGTATGGCTTGCAAAGTTTAAAGTATTTACCATCTGGCCCTTTACAGAAAGAAGTTCACTGGCCCCTGCACTAGGGTATATATGTAGAAGTAGAATTTCTGTGTTCAACATAGCACATTTAAATAAATATAAAAATAGATATAAGCATATAAATATAAGTATATATACACTGTGAACATTGCTAAATTGCTATCAAAAGTGGTTGCTCCAACTTACACTCCCATCCACCAGGAGCACTTGATTGTTGCCATTTTTCTATACCCTCAACAGCATGTTTTTTTTTCTCTTTATAATACTTGCTAAATTATTAATCTCTCTCTTTAACAAAGAAATGTTTGCCTCTGACTCTTTTAAAAACAATAGTATCTGTAATTGTTTTGTTTTTAAGAGTCTTTTTGTTTAGGGGTACCTTCAATGTGTGGCAAATGATAGTGGTTTTCCACTTATGGAGTGATATTAAGTTTTCTTTTAAATTATCTTTAAAGAAAAAGAATTGGTTGATTGAAAGAAAAACAGTTAAGTATAGAAAAGTAAAGCATTTCCAGATGTGGCAACATCATAAAGATGAATTCTGAATGGTTGAAATTTGTGAATCAGTGAAGGAGTAGAAACCTGTGATCTGTGTTTTAATCCTGGGTCAATCCCTTGCTAATTTGTTCTTAGGCAAATTGCTTATCTTTTCTAGATTTCAGTAAAATGGGAATAATTGCTAAAGCTTCCCTACCTCTCTCATAGTATTATTTTGGAAATTTTTTGAAATTGTTAGTTAACAGGTTCATTGGTGGTGAAGAGCATTACAGAACTGTAAGCACTGCAATGTTACACCTTCTCTGTATAATTTGTATCACACGCACAATCTGTACCACCGCTTGACTGGAGTTACTACTATTTTCCCTGAAGATGTTCCACTTTTGGTGTTTGGGTTTTGCTCACATTGATACCTCTGTCAGTAGTACCAGATCCATACCCTCCATTTGTACTTGTAGAAATACTATTGACTGTGTCAGCGGAAGTTTTCTCCAGATTCCATTGTCATCTTGCATGATCTCTTCCTCCAGGAAAATACAAACAATATTATTGTTTGAAGATGTTCTCTCACAACATGGGACATACTCTGTTGTTTATTAGTTGGTCTGCTTATGTTGGAGATATATATATAATATAATATATATAATAATGGGCACAGACTCTTAGGCTCTTTGTATACCTTCTTCAGAGTCTAACATTGATCCTTGGCACATAGCACAGGTACATCAATGTATTGATTTTAATTTCTTTTATAAGCATCCATTACCTCTTTTTAAAGTAATTTTCTCTACATGGCTGGAATATGAGCCCTTATTATGGTGTACAAGGCCCTGCATGATTGGCCTTTTCTTACCCCTAGAGGCTCATCTTAAAATAGCCTGTCTTTCTTTCTGCTTCAGGCACATGACCTGCCTTCCCCAAACGTGTGTGCTCCTTCGATATCAGGGCTTTTACACACATTGTTCTTATGTGTATGGGATTATCTTTCTCTCCCTTCATTTATTAACTTTTACCCATTTTTTTAGACTTGATCTCAGTTGTCTCTTCTCTAGGGAAGCCCTTCCCTTACTCCTTAATTGTGCCAAATTTCTCTTCTGTGTGCCCTGGTAGGAGCATAAGCTTTTCATTGGCAGTGTTTATCACAGTGGCAATTTTATATTTATTTTTATGATTATTTGACTAATGTTACTTTTTCCCTTTAAGCCTTATGCTTCATGAAGACATGAGAATATTTGTTTCCCTCACTGTTGTATCTCAGCATCTAACACAATGCTGCATATACAGTAACGACCTGATGTGTATTTGTTAGATGACTGAAGGAATGAATAGAGTGTTGCTCTGTCTCCTGAAAAATCAAATATGAGGTACTGTCCTCTCTTGCTCCCATCATCCATGATCAGCAAGGAAATACATATGAGCAAGAGTATAAACTCTGAGCGTTAACTGCTGTAGCCAAGTAGTCTGGGAAAACTTCCAGGGTGTCAAGACACCAGTTAGAGCTTCCAGGGATCAGTGACTTCCGGCAGCAGTTCTTAGGGCCTGCACCTGCTAACCCCTGCCCTTTGGGAACTGATCTTCCCCAAGCAGATGCCAGAATGCTGTCTGGGATGGTTAGACTCCAGCTGCAGGCCACTTAAAATATGCCCAGGTGCCATTTACTATAATTTCTATCCAAAAATAATCAGGTGAGGAACCACACAAGAATAATACACACTTTAAATTCAGGTGTCAAGTGGCAGGTTGATGTTTAAGAATAGGCCATTTTACCCTTAGTTTCTGACATAAAAAGACATATCTTGTGTGAGGCACAAATTATAGACAACGTGCAACATCATGAGTCAGATCAGATACCAAGGGAAGCCTCCATGTGTATAAACATGTGCGTGCAACTATTATTCAAACTGTATTTAAAAATTTTTTTTGATGGTCAGCAACACTAGGCTTTATTGCTACTTATTAATTTTAATATGAGGGCAATAGATTATAGCATAGGGAGTTTATAAAGTACCTATCTTTTTGCCACTTCAGTAAAGCAAATTCCTCTGTCTTCCCAAAACTCTTTTTAAAAATTTCCAAAGTGATCTATGAGGTTGTGTTTGAATGGAAGTGAAGTATTTTGACTCCAGAGCACCACGTTTCTGTGTCCTTATTATGAATACCCTTACAGTATAGCTGGGGCAGGGACATGGGCCAGGAGCAGATGTTGCCTGTTAGCAGATCACACAGAATGGCACCACATCCATGTTGTAACTGGTTCAGGGCCTCCTTCAGCCACACTGTCTGTATCTCTTCACAAACCTGGTAGCATGTACAGGCTGTCAAGGCCATGCAGTTGGACCATAGCAGTTGCCTTCTTGATTTTGGTGTGGAGTCAGCATTACTCTTCTTAACCTGAACTTACCTTTTTACTTTTTAAACCCTGAGTGTGAAAGAACAAATGGTTGCTTTTAAACAGAGGAAATGATCAAAGCAAATGGTCTGGGTAATATGGCTGTGAGAACTGGTTTAGTCATTGACTTAATCAGGGAGAGAAATTATGGAAGAACATATTCATATGCAGTCCTGGATTTTCTAAATTAATGAAGGTACTTGTTTCCATTTCCAAAGAGTGCTGCAGGATATCATTCCTGTTTCATGTCATATTGTTGCTGGGTTGGGAGTAGACTGGCTCAAAAATGGGGTAGAGAGAAGGTGCCAGTCAAGACAAGAATGGCGCAGCAAGAAAGGTGCCAACAGAACATCTGGGCTAGAGATACAGCTGCTTGGGGAACACACTGATGCTTATAGTCTGGGTGATAAAATTCAGTGAGTCAGAACTTATATTCTCATATATTTCATAAAAACTTTCTAGAGCTGTGCTAGAGTGGTGGTGCCAGGACTGCTGTTTCCAGAGGAACCATTTGTGTTTCATTTTATTTTGCTTGATTGTCTCCATTGCATTGTGATGAAGTTTGTGCAGAAATTTTGATAAAGAAGCCATTTTAACATATTTAAGAGTACACCTTAGAAATGATATCAAAAATTGAATCTATGACAATGTAAAAATCTGCATTCTGAATTAATTTTCTTTGATGAAATAAACATTGATGTGAAAGGAGTTTTTAACTACAAAATGATATAATCCTGTATCAACAGTAGTTATTTCTCACTGGAGAGTTTGGGATAATTTTAAATTCTTCTTTGTTTGCCTCTATTTTCTAAATGTTTGATTTGTAACATAAAAGCACACACATATGTACATGAACATACATGTATGTCAACCTGTGGGCATACATATAATTAGGTGGATATTTTCCTTATGTGGAACTGCTATTTCAAAGGAACATCTGTTTTTATTCCTCAGGATTCCATCTGAGAAGTATGTATTCTTACTTACTTTGTATAGACAAAATCTATAGCTTTTGTCTGAAGTGGGTCTTTGAGCTCCCATTTCCCTCTGGCTCACATGTGGCTCAGTAGAGGAATGTCACATCCCTAAAGCATTGCAACTGTGACGCTGAGGGTGGAAGTCATTGACATCTGATGACTAATGCTTGACGCAGACCTTCACTTGTGTGCATCACAGATTTTCCTAGGGAAGTTTTTGGCCTGTTGGTGTCATGGATGTTGTTATTTCCTTACAGAACAGTCATCTCTATCTCCACCTCTCCCTTGCAGATAACCCCGGTGTTCATTCAGGTATTAGCTGGCCATGTTTTATGAGTTCTTTTCCAGCTGCAGGGGGCGGGGTAGTGCTTGTCTCCAGCCTAAGCCAGTTGCCCTGGTTCTGCTCCCCTCGCCAGTGGCGGGAACAGGCATGGCCCTGTGACACAGTCCTGGCCACTCTGATGCAATGAAAGTTCGTGGTGGGGCTTTTGGGAAATGTTAACTCAATCTTAAAAGAGGGATATAAAGTAGTGGCTTGTGTGTCATTTTTCTTTTTTTTCTTACAGATCAGAATGTGGTTACATGAGGATGAAAACCTTAAAACTGTTGGACCCATGTCACTCCCATGACAGAACTAAGGGCAAAGTCAACATGCTGAGGAAGACAGGTGAGAAAGATGGAAAAAGAATGGGTCCCTGTTGCTCTTCCCCTCCCCCTGAGGTAATAGACTTCCTAATTGCTTTATCTCCATTTCTTGTTGGATCTCTGCTACAGCTAAAATCATCCTAACTGGTTCAAGCTATAATCAGATTTCAAAATGAGTCCCTTTTTCCCTTCCTGTAGAAGATAAATAACTCAGAAAAATGAAAACTGCTACTTGGATAAACACTGTGTTGACACCACCCCTGTCCAATAGAATGCGTCATTTTAAGGAGAACAAATACGTACATATGCACGTATCCTGCCAAGGGCTTTAAAATAACTGTTCAGTACTTTATTCACATTTGAATTAAGAGTTTAGAATGAATTTAAATATTTACCAATACAGAATAATTGAATATGAAGTATAACGGACAATAGAATCCTAGGCAACAGTTAAAAGGAATAAGATAGATCTTTATGGATTTATCTGAAAAGACTTACAATGTAAGTTTTAAGAGTAAAAAGCAAGGTGTATACCTATATACACAGTACATTATCTTACATTTGTGCATATGTGTAAATGTATGTATGTTTATAAATTATACTTTCATTTATATACAGCTATAAATGGATAGACAAAGTTCCAGAAAATTTAACAACAAACGGATGGTGGTGGTTACCTTTGGGAAAAGGAACTATATTAAAGGATGTAAAAGGGATGTTTAAAATTTTTACTCTATATACTTAATAATGTTTAAATTTGTATTCAAAGAATTGGTTCATGCATTACATATGTTAAAACATAAAACTACAAGTTATATTAAAATATTTATAATTGCTTTAATGCAATAATTATTATTTTCCTCCTAATCCATTAAACAATAAATTTGCATATAAATTTGCTTTCTTTTATTAACAATTTGAGCAATATATTGAGAGCTGCTTTTTTTTTTTTCTTATTGTTGAGCACTTCCCTCCCTCCCCTCCCCTCAACACACACCTATTAGGCCCACATGGTCCCTTTGTGGGGATATTCTATTGTGTATAGTCTAGGCTGGTGGGTGCTCCTGACTTCGGACTCTCACATCCGGCCTCTGATCTGAAGGAACAAATCTCCAGTTAAGCCAGGAGTAGGTGGCCCTTGCTCCTGGGCATTTTATGTGAGTGATTCATAGTGGGAAGAATGCTTTGGGGTCAAACTGGCCACAGAGGGGTCTCAAGGACCAGATTTTTCCTGCAGTAGGGCCTGGGCTCTTTGTAGCTCATGCTACACAACCTCCAGGTCTCTCTGTATTTCTGCCTGCCTTCCAAGCCTGACCTTGGGAGCCCCCAACATCCTTCCCACCTTTGGCTTAGAATAGCTGGGTTTATTTCTCTTGCTTGTAACCAAGAACTGACTGATGCAGCTAATATTAACTAAAATAGATATTTATCTTTTTCTACATGAGATGATCAGTAATTGCTAGGAACATCCTATGGGAAAAGACAATTCTTGAGATATGAATGTCCACAATAAAGTTTTAATTTGTGATTTATACAGCAGCAAAGCACCTCTGGGGATTTTTCTATTTAATCATAGAAATGATGATATACCATCTTTTATGGCCTTCTGGCTGCTTTTACTTTTGATTCCATGGGGAAGGAATGGAATTCCTAAGTCATAATGAATGGAGAGCTCTTTCACTTGGAGTATGACTTTTAAAAAACAATCTTTGTAATTTGTTTACAGTTGTAAATTGCACACATATAAAATGTTTGTCATTGAATCTAGTTCCTGAAAGGAATTCATTAAGTATCTAGAGACATATCTTCATTTTAAAGCTAAGAAACTGAAACCCCCAGTAAAGAAATACCCCAAATCACACAGCTATTTAAAGCCAGAATTGTGCATAGAATTCAAGTCTTCTGAATTGAAGAAAACTCTTACAAAGTTCTTTCTAGATGCCAGTCTCCAAAAATTTCATGATAAAACAAGGAGTTAAAAAGCCACTTTACTTTGAATAGCATAGTAAATATATTCATAAACATGCTTTTCAGACCATAACTAAATAATAATGCATTTGCTTCACATACTGCTTAGGATGCTTGATTAACAAGTTCTAGGTAAGTTTGCCTTTAGACAAGAAATAGGAGAAAGTAAAACACATTTTTATATGTTTCTATATTTCCCTCCTTCCCTTAATTCTACATTTCAGATATATCTTTTTCCCTAATATATTCAAGATATAAATAAGCAGAAAACCCATTTCTGATACTTCACCTTTCTTTCTGTAAGTGTGACAGCTTCTGGGGCCCGATAGAGTGCAGCTAACTGGGACAAATCCTATGGTGGCTGTGATTGTTTAGCTGTTAAATAACCTCTTGCTGGTTCCCCATGTGTTGCCAAGGTTAAGCAAATATTTAGGTGTCAGGCACCATGTGAGGCACTTGGGATGTGCTAGCATGCAAGACACAGTCCCTGATCTCTAGGTCTGCCTGGTGTGGAGGGTAGACGAGCAGATAAAGAGGCAATTTCCAGGGGGTGTGAAGTGTGTTAAGCACAGGGTGTTATGGGAACATGGAAGGAACACCTAAACATTTTTTGGAAGTCATGAGAAGCTTCCAGAGGAAATGACATTTGAGCTAGCCGAGACCTGAAGGCTGAGTAGGGAGTTAGAAGGATTGAGAAAGTCGTTGCAGCAGAGGGAAGAGTATGTACAAAAGTATTAAGCGTGGACAGAATTTTCTTTGTTTTCAGAGTTTGGAAGTAGTTCTAATGGCTGGAGCTTAGAGTAAGAGAAGAGTTGTATGTTAAGCCTGCGTTGTTGGATTTTATCCTGAATGTATGGCGAATAGTTTGAAGTGTCTTGAGAAAGACAGCACTATGATCCTATTACTGAAATAATACTCGAGATGCAATGTGAATGGAATTGGGCAGAAATAGACACAGAAATAAAATTAAAAGGTTGAAAAATACTGTATTCATTTCTTTAAAGAGATACAATTTTCATATTTTATATTCCAAAGTCTGGATTCATTTATGATTAGCAGCATGTCTTCAATTAACTAGAAGCTTTAATTTTCTTTCTCAGTGCTTCAAAAACCAATAGTGTAGTTTACACATGATAGCAGCTTAGATTCAAATAAATAAAGTCAAGAACTATTGCAGTCTTAACTAAAATAGTACTAGAGTCATTGAAGAGAAGTGATGAGCAATCATGATGCATTTTAAGGGGGAGATCACCAGGATCTGCAACTAATTGCATTTGGGACATGAGATTGAGAAGAAGTTGATGATTTCTCCTACTTGTATTTTATTATCTTTATTTGGGCTGTTGGGGTTGTGGTTGTTCCATGCATTGAGATAATGAACTCAACAGGGTTCATGGGAGTGAGAAGGAGAAGGTGTGGGACAGGGGAGATAAAGAGTGAGGGTGAGCATCCTGGGGACTATCCAAGTTAGTGCTCCGTTGGGGATTATATCTACAGCTCTGTTAATGAAAGGAACCAGAACAAAAGATGTAGGCTTTTCTGATATGTTTCCTAATCAGCAAGTACATGAAATAACCACAGTTGTCGTGGGCTACCAGGGAAGCAGTTTCCATTCAAGGCTCCTCTTCCATTAGCATTAGGTCTCATTCCAGAACAAAGCATCTCTAAAGCATGAACTCTGCTGTTGAAGCCTCCATCTTCTGCATGTCTGTAGATTTCCCTTACAAGAGTCTAATCTTCTCTTTCCTGGATCTCCCACATCTTCCATCTCATGTGTTAGGAATAATCTCACCATTTTACAGGGAAGCCAAATGCACCTTCATTCTGTCTGAGTTCAGGAACCCAGATTTAAAAGAAATTAGCTGGGAAGTCTTACCTTTGTAATTTCAAAGATCAGGATGGAGGTATATAATCCTGTGCAGGAATAGTGGAAAGATAAAGAGTAGACTCCTCTGATCACTGCTCTACCTTCTCTCTCCCAGTGAATTTCTCCTGGACCACCAGCATCAGACACCTCTGGATTAGGCATCTGCCAAGAACTTTGCCAGGCACTGGTCACCCTTTCCAGCTGGATGGACTCAGAACCTGTGCTTGTGCTACAGGGGTAGGTGGGGAGGCCTGGAGCTGGTCGGTTTGGTTCGGTCCCCAAGAACTGTTTCTCCCAGGCAGCAAGAGCTCCAATCTGGAGTTCTGCCACTGTGAGTGTGTTGAGGGCCTTATGATAGGCAGTTTTGTGCTGTGAGATCGAGGAGTTCAACAATGGCATATGTTAGAAAGGAAAACACTTTCTTGTGTGTAGAATCATGCCCTTCACCAAATCTGTTGACTTCTTTTTTTAACCTGGGCCTTTTCTCTTGAATGCAATAAAGCCTCTGAAATGACTGTACTTGGCAAGCGGATCTCTTCTGTCATTTAAAACAGTAGAGAATTCACAGAGTAAGTGAATTACTTTGGTTTTCAATAAAAATGTTAGTATATATCTTAGGTGTGAACAAAGGACGCTGAATTTCAGTAATGAGATGATGAAATCCACAGGGGCTGAGAAAGATGAGTGTGTGGAGTTGATGGCCACTCAGCTCTAGAGTGAGAGAGAGAGAAAAAGAAAGAGGGAGAGATTGAGAGTTAGCATGACAGAGAGGAACAAAAACTTTGAGAAAGACAGGCCTTTAGAGGAGCTCAGATTATGCAAAATGGGCTTGAGAAGAGAGCGTTCAAATTGCTGTCATTTGCCAATAACATGTAATACTGCGAGAGTAGTTCTCTCTCCAGGAGTAAGAAGTGTGTGTCCTTCTTCTCTGATTCAGATATGTGGCCCTCTGAAAATTCTCTTTGGCATTTCTCTCAGCAGTCATAAAAAAGACACTAGAAAATAACCTTTTTCTTCAATTTCATAAAATGCAGGTATCCTTTAAAGAAGAGCAGAATAATTTTAAACAATGAGAATATTTAAATAAAAAGAAATGTTCACACCTATCAGCATTATGTTATTTTGTGTTTCAAGACTCAACTGCCAACAAAATCCACCAAGGTGATATATAGTTTATTAATGAGATAGCAGAGAGGCTCCTCCACACAAGATTCTGACTGAATCACATTTTCTATATGGTGTTATTAATAATAATAATTCATCATTTAATGAGGATTTACTATGTATGAGGCACTGTGCTAAAACCATTTGCTTCCAATATCTCTTTAACTTTGGAGAACTTTATAGGTTGTACAATTACCCCTATTTTATAGATATATAAACTGAGGCTCAGAGAGGTTAATGACCTGCCTATAGTCAAAGGGATAATGGGGAAGAGTTGAGTTTTAACCCAGGTAGTGTAAGGAGGAATCTATAGAGAAAACTCACTATAAATGGCATTTTCAGGCAACGTGCCTCCCCTTATCTACCAGGAAGAGGCAATCCTAGCATTTGGATTCTACTTAAGAATTACTTTAAGATAATGTCTTAGTTTTATCTTGGAGTTTCACTCAAATGTCAATTTCATTTACAAGAAGTGCAATCATTGTTTTGTACAAGGAATAGATGTAAATAACTGAATAATGATGGGCATTCACATGGATAGATCTTCTGACCTCAGGTGTCCTGAGCCTTTAAATATCCCTTTCTTCTCAGACTTTGTTCAATCTTATAAAATCAAAAAGAAAAGCCAGGTATGGAAATGTTCTTAGTCACCCAGTCTATATGAATTTCCTTCCTGTCTCTATCTGAAATGGTTGGCCTATTTCTGCCTCTGTAGTTCTCAAAAGTAAGCTATGTAGAAATTTAAATTATTATTATAAATAAACACAAGTCATTAACCAGCTATAGTAATTCCTACAGAGAATGAATTTAATTGGTATTTTTTTTTAACCATCTTCTAAGTGAAACCTTACCCTTTTTCTGGAAAGGTAACTTAACTGACCAGGTCTTCCAGGGCTCAGTTGCATTTGATAATTCTAATCTTTCTCAAATAAATTCAGTGACTGGAGTAAAGGACACATCTCTAGAGGTGTGTCATTTGACAATAACATGTCAAATGCAAAGGAAAGCAGGAAGAGATAAGGAGACCCAGTAGCCTGCAAGCACCTATGCCTCCCACCCACCCCCACCCTAGACCTAATCCTGAACAGCTCATTGCCATTCTCTTCAGTGTTGGTGTTCGTTGCCATTCTCTTCAGTGTTGGTGTTTGAAGAAACCACATGGAAAAAAAAAAAAAACCTCTCCAGAGGGATTATATCCAAATGTTAGGTTTGAGTTGCAGTAAAAAAAAATATAGGTAATACCTGGAAGCATGACCTTTTGTATATGTGTTTGTTTTAAAAAGTTCCTTTTGGGATAGGCTGGAAGGTAAAAAATCAGAACAGTTCATGAAACTTGTTATGGGGCCATCCAACTATTTTTTTAGCTGCGAAATATTTACTTACTGTACCCTAACTACCAAGTAGCCTATCAACCAATATGACACTCTGCAGGCTCTGCCAGATGTCAGTATTGTACTGGTCAGTAAGTACATCGCATGAAATTATTTTATTTTATTCCTTGCAGATTCTTTAATGGGCAGTAATTCTCATGTCCCTGACTGACCTCTCAGGTGGGACCCGGCAGCAGACACAACCTAAGAGGACCCTGGTGAGTCATACCCTTGTGAGATCCTTCCCCTTGAATGCAGGATGGACCTGTAGTTACTTCCAGTCAGTAGAATATGGCAAAAAGAAGCCACTCCCTTGACAGGGTTACATTAGGTGGCAGATGTGCTGGGATGTCACTCCTATGATCAGGCAATGTCATATAAGACCCCTTTTTAGCAGACCAGAGTGAGAGAGTCTCTGGTTGGCTCAGAAGAAGTGACTCTAACACTGTGAGGTAGTCACTGAGGGGGACCTAGGGTGTCTGGCAGGGGCTGAGAGCACTCTGAAGCCAACTGCTAGCACAATCTGAATGATTCAATCACAGGGAAGACACTTTCTCAATATTCTGAATCAACTTGGAAAGGAATCCAAGCTGCAGAGGAGAACACAGTTCCCTGACACCTCGACTGTGGTGGTGGCCCTGTGAGATTCCGGGTAGAGGACCCAGGTAAGCTGTGCTGGAAACCTGACCTATGGAGACTGAGAGAATAAATGTGTGTTGTTTTAAGCATGGGGTCATTTGTTACACAGCAATAGCTAATGAATACAGATGCTCTGGCCTGTTTATCCTATTCATTTTCATTTTCTTGTTGAAAAGGACTGAGTGATAACAGAATTGTAGGGTATTATATACTTTAAATTGGTTTCAACTTTTCATAGACTTTAATAGCTCTGATAAAGGTTACTAGTAAAAAGCCCTTTAATTGTATATAAAAATGAAGGGTAAGTCATTGGTGCACTCAGATGGGACTGAGTATGGGAACCATTTATGGGATCTGGGTGGGCCAAGGACTTGTGTGGAGAATCATTGCTTTCTGCTTCCATACTGGGGCCTTTTTTTTGGCATCTCAGCTGCTAAACAATGTAATAACAAAACATGAAAGTGTTTTCATGATACCAATAGTTCTGTTTTCTGGGGTTAGGATGTAATCAGAAATGGCATCTGATAGACAAGATAGAAGAAAGAAGTTGTGGACTGTGACATTATTCCTAAGCAAGACTGAGAACTGTAGTTTAATGTGAGAACCTCTCTGATTAGCTGCTTAAAATTGGGTTTCTTTAAAAACTACCTAGATTTGTAATTATGTAATTAACTTATTCCCAAGGTAAAAATGTCAAAAATATACACCAAACTACAGATCTACTTCAACTCATTACTGGGTTACATTCCAGTAAACCCATTGTAAGTTGAACATGTCATCAGCCAAAAATGCATTTAATACACCTAACCTACCAAATACTAAAGCTTAGCCTGGCCTATGTTACACGTGCTCAGAACACTTACATTAGCCTGTAGTTGGGCAACATCATCTAACACCAAGCCTATTTTATAATAAAGTATTGACTAATATAATTGCTTGAGAGTGACAAACAAAATGTTTAAGAGTGCTTGTCGTTGAGCCCTGTGATATCATGGCCGACTGGAGCTACCGCTTGCAGCCTTGCCCAGCAACAGGAGAGAGCCCTACTGCATATCACTCGCCTGGGAAAAGACTAAATTTAAAATTCAAAGTACGTTTTCTACTGAATGCATATCACTTTCACACCATTGTAAAGTCAAAGAAATTGCAAGTCGAACCATCATAATTCCCGGACAGTCTGTATCTGCTTCTGACTTCAAATCTTGAACCTTTTCCCCTTGGGCAATGGCTGCCAGCAGTTTCTCGTACATCCTGTCGGAAATGTGTGATACATTTAGACGCTCACATATCCTTTTGGAGCTTTATGTGAACACATATCTTTTGTACATATATAGGAGCACAGGACCCACTCTGTTCTTTAACTTATTTTTTGAATATAACAATATATCCTGGAGATTTTTCCATATCAACAATGAACTTATACTGTTTTAAAATAATTTTAAAATTTATAACTGTGGATGTACATATGTATATATATATATATGTTTTATATATATATAAATGTCCATATGACACATACTGTGTCACCAGTACTTTATATGTGTTAATGTAACAATAACCCTATGTAATGTATACTCCTTTGAACATCACTTTACAGATGAGGACACTGAGGCACAGAGCACTTAGGAGCTTGTCCAAGGTCACAGAACTAGGAAGTGGTGCAGCCACCCAGGTGTTTGCCCAGGCAGTAGAGACTCAGGGCTCATGCTAATTGATAATTGGGCTGCTTGCAGTGTTTTGCTTTGTTTAAATATATATAGCAAACTACATTATAAAGCATTTTTTGTTTTTTTTTTTATGTTCGTAGTTGCATAAGTCTATCTCTAGGATAAATTCCTCAAGATCAAATTTCTGAGTTAGAGGAAATGCACGTTTTTCATTTTTATAGATACTGTCAAATTGCCTTCCAAGGATATTATGACAATGTGTACATCCATTGCCAGTGTGAGAATGGCTTTTTCTTCACAACTTTGCCAAGACTGTATATTACCAAACTATTGCCAATCTGGCAGCTAAAAAATGCTATCTTTATTTTGCTTTAATTTGCATTTGCTTATAAGAGGGATTGGACATCCTTCCATCTGCTTATAAGCCACATGTATTTATTTTTCAGTGAAATGACTACTAATCTCTATTTTTCCAAAGGACTTTGGGTATTTTTTTATTGACCCTTAGAAGAGTTTTATATTTTAAGGAAAATAGCCCTTTACCTTTAATATATGGCAAGTATTATCCTGTGATTTATTTTTTGACTTTTGTCTTTGTTTATACTATTTGGTTTTAACCCCACAGAAGTTTTAAATTTTCATAAGGACTGATTTACCAATGTATTCTGTTATGGTTTCTGGATTTTCTAGTCTTGATTTAAAAAGTTGTGCAACTTCAATATTTTGATCAATTGGGATGTGTCCTTTCTGTTATTGTTTCATTATTTTTATTTCAAAATTTGATTCAGTTGGAATTTATTTTGGTGTATTACTTTTGGTACAAGGAAGAATTCAGCTTAACTCATTTTAAATGGCTAACTGGTTGTCTTATCAAACTTCATTGAATTGTCTCCTTTCCCCAGTTTTTGCATGTATTAAAGTGTCACATCTACTTGTGTATATTTCTGGGCTTCTCGTAACCACTAGGTCTGGCTACCTAGGCCTTTCTCTACTCCACCCCACTATCCCCTTACTTTTCATTCCAGAATTTTCTGGCTTTTTCCACATATATTTATTAGAATGTAACTTTATATTTAAAAGTTATTCTATTTTATGTTTTGAATAAAAATTGTATATATTTAAGGTATACAACATGATGTTTTGATATACAGACACAGTGAAATGATTGCTACATGCAAGCTAATTAACATATCCTTCTCCTCACATGGCAACCATTTATTTGTGTGTGTGATGACAGCACCTGAGACCTACTCTCTCAGCATATTTCCAGTATATAACACAGTGTTATTAACTACAGTCACCATGCACTTTAGCTCTCTAGAACTTATCCATCCCATGCATCTGCAACTTTGTACCCTTCAACCAGCTTCTACCCATTTCCCCCTCCTTGCTGCCCCTGGTAACCACTGTGCTACTCTCTGTTTCCATGAATTAACATTTTTAGATTCCATGTATAAGTGAGATCATGCAATATTTTTCTTTTGTGTCTGGCTTATTTTCTGAGCATAATATCCTCCAGCAATTAAACTTAAAATTTTTTGTCTCTTTACCAAGAAATGCTATTCTTAATGATACCACATAACCTATTTAAATTAATTTGTAGGAAATGGAAATATTTACTATTAAATATTCTTAAACAAGAATAAGGTATGTAATTTTATTATTTTTGTCTAAGAAAATTTCAAGGTTCCCTCCCCATTTCTGGTCTATTACTAGTTTGTGTGTACTTGAGTGTTGATGTTGGTAAATACAATCTTCCTCTACTTATTTTTGAATTGATTGTATTTTTTGTTTAGGAAAGTAATTAGATTTTTATAATACCAATTTTATAACAGCTGACTGAAATATTTTGTGGTTTCTTCCCTCCCCTCCTTTACTGCCTCCTTCCCTTCTGATTCTTTAGGGTTCTTCAGATATATAATCATCTCATCTGTAGATAATTAATTTTGTCACTCCTTTCCTCTAAAACTCTTTTTTTCCTTTTAGGTAATTAAATTAATTGGTACTCTCAGTACCAACTGAATAAAACACTAAAAAAGTTTTTATTACCTTGTTCTTGACTTTAATGGGTGAGCTGTTGGTGTTCAGCCACTAACAGTATTTTCTGAAGTCTTCTAGTAAATGTATGTTATGAATTGTATACCAGTTGTTTAAGGGTATCTTCCAGGTTTGGTCAAGAGGTTTAGAATTTTACTAGTGTTTTTTATTCTTTTATTTTTTATTAAAAATTTTTTTAATTTGGTATCATTAATCTACAATTACATGAGGAACATTATGTTTACT
Organism: Manis javanica; assembly: GCF_040802235.1. Classification (NCBI taxonomy): domain Eukaryota; kingdom Metazoa; phylum Chordata; class Mammalia; order Pholidota; family Manidae; genus Manis; species Manis javanica. The sequence goes on along the minus strand of NC_133163.1, from coordinate 60,548,084 downwards.
AGATTCCCCCCTTCACCAAGTTCCCCCACATGCCCCATTAGTCACTGTCCATCAGCATAGTGAGAGGCTGTAAAATCACTATTTGTCTTCTCTGTGTTGCACAGCCCTCCCCATGCCCACCTTCCCACATTATACATGCCAATCGTAAGGCCCCCTTTCCCTCCCTTCCCACCCCTCCTGCCCAGTCTCTTTCCCTTTGGTAACTGTTAGTCCTTTCTTGGGTTCTGTGATTCTGCTGTTGTTTTGTTCCTTCAGTTTTTCTTTGTTCTTGTACTCCACATATGAGTGAAATCATTTGGTACCTGTCTTTCTCCACCTGGCTTATTTCACTGAGCATAAAACCCTCTAGCTCCATCCATGTTGTTGCAAATGGTAGGATTTGTTTTCTTCTTATGACTGAATAATATTCCATTGTGTATCACCTCTTCTTTATCCATTCATCTACTGATGGACACTTAGGTTGCTTCCATTTCTTGGCTCTTGCCAATAGTGCTGTGATAAACATAGGGGTGCATCTGTCTTTTTCCAATTGGGCTGCTGCATTCTTAGGGTAAATTCCTAGAAGAGGGATTCCTGGGTCAAATGGTATTTCTATTTTGAGATTTTTGAGGAACCTCCACATTGCTTTCCACAATGGTTGAACTAATTTACATTCCCACCAGCAGTGTAGGAGGGTTCCCCTCTCTCCACAACCTCACCAAAATTTGTTGTTGTTTGTCTTTTGGATGGTGGCGATCCTTACTGGTGTGAGGTGATATCTCATTGTGGTTTTAATTTGCATTTCTCTGATGACTAGCGATGTGGGGCATCTTTTCATGTGTCTGTTGGCCATCTGAATCTCTTCTTTAGAGAACTGTCTGTGCAGCTGCTCTACCCATTTTTTAATTGGATTGTTCGCTTTTTGTTTGTTGAGGTGCATGAACTCTTTATATATTTTGGATGTCAACCCTTTATCGTATCTGTCATTTATGAATATATTCTCCCATACTGTAGGATGCCTTTTTGTTCTATTGATGGTGCTCTTTGCTTTCCAGAAGCTTTTCAGCTTGATATAGTCCCACTTGTTCATTTTTGCTTTTGTTTCCCTTGCCCAGGGAGATATGTTCATGAAGAAGTCCCTCATGTTTATGTCCAAGACATTTTTGCCTATGTTTTTTTTCTAAGAGTTTTGTGGTTTCATGACTTACATTCAGGTCTTTGATCCATTTCAAATTTACTTTTGTGTATGGGGTTAGACAGTGATCCAGTTTCATTCTCTAACATGTAGCTCTGCAGTTTTGCCAATACCAGCTGTTTAAAAGGCTGTCATTTCCCCATTGTATGTGCATGGCTCCTTTATTGTATATTAATTGACCATATATGTTTGGGTTAATGTTTGGAGACTCTATTCTGTTCCACTGGTCTGTGGCTCTGTTCTTGTGCCAGTACCAAATTGTCTTGATTACTTTGTAGTAGAGCTTGAAGTTGGGGAGTGAGATCCCTCCCACTTTAATCTTCCTTCTTGGGATTGCTTTGGCTATTCGAGGTCTTTGGTGGTTCCATATGAATTTTAGAACTATTTGTTCCAGTTCATTGAAGAATGCTGTTGGTAATTTGATAGAGATTACATTAAATCTGTAGATTGCTTTGGGCAGGATGGCCATTTTGAAGATATTAATTCTTCCTAGCCAGGAGCATGGGATAAGTTTCCATTTGTTAGTGTCCTCCTTAATTTCTCTTAAGAATGTCTTGTAGTTTTCAGGGTATAAGTCTTTCACCTCTTTGGTTAGGTTTATTCCTAGGCATTTTATTCTTTTGATGTAATTGTGAATGGAATTGTGTTCCTGGTTCCTCTTTCTATTAGTTCATTGTTAGTGTATAGGAAAGCCTCAGATTTCTGTGTGTTAATTTTGTATCCTGCAACTTTGTTGTATCCTGATATCAGTTCTAGTAGTTTTAGAGTGGAGTATTTAGGGTTTTTTATGTACAATATCATGTCATCTGCAAATAGTGACAGGGTGACTTCTTCTTTACCGATCTGGATTCCTTGTATTTCTTTGTTCTGTCTAATTTTCATGGCTAGGACCTCCAATACTATATGAAGAACAGTGGGGAGAGTGGGCATCCCTGTCTTGTTCCCGATCTCAGAGGAAATGCTTTCAGCTTCTCACTGTTCAGTATGATGTTAGCTGTGGGTTTTTCATATATGGCCTTTATTATGTTGAGGTACTTGCCCTCTATACCCATTTTGCTGAGAATTTTTATCATGAATGGATGTTGAGTTTTGTTGAATGCTTTTTCAGCATCTATGGAGATGATCATGTGATTTTTGTCCTTGTTTTTGTTGATGTGGTGGATGATGTTGATGGATTTTTTAATGTTGTACCATCCTTGCATCCCTTATATGAATCCCACTTGGTCATGGTGTATGATCCTCTTGATGTATTTTTGAATTATGTTTTGTAATATTTTGTTGAGTATTTTTGCATTTATGTTCATCACAGATATTGGTCTGCAATTTTCTTTTTTTGTGGGGTCTTTGCCTGGTTTTGGTTTTAGGGTGATGCTGACTTCATAGAATGAATCTGGAAGTATTCCATTTCCTTCTATTTTTTGGAAAACTTTAAGGAGAATGGGTATTATGTCTTCTCTGTATGTCTGATAAAACTCCATGGTAAATCCTTCTGGCCTGGGGGTTTTGTTGTTGGGTAGTTTTTTGATTACTGCTTCAATTTCTTTGCTCGTAATTGGTTTGTTTCACTTTTGTGTTTCTTCCTTGGTCAGTCTTGGAAGGTTGTATTTTTGTAGGAATTTGTCCATTTCTTCTAGGTTTTCCAGCTTGTTAGCATATAGGTTTTCATAGCAGTCTTTAATAATTCTTTGTATTTCTGTGTAGTCTGTCATGATTTTTCCGTTCTTGTTTCTGATTCTGTTGATGTGTGTTGATTAACTTTTTCTCTTAATAAGTTTGGCTAGAGGCTTATCTATTTTGTTTATTTTCTGAAAGAACCAGCTCTTGGTTTCATTGATTTTTTCTATTGTTTAATTCTTCTCAATTTTATTTATTACTTCTCTGATCTTTATTATGTCCCTCCTTCTGCTGACTTTAGGCCTCATTTGTTCTTATTTTTCCAGTTCTGATAATTGTGATGTTAGACTATTCATTTGGGATTGTTCTTCCTTCTTCAAGTGTGCCTGGATTGCTATATACTTTCCTCTTAAGACTGCTTTCGCTGCCTCCCACAGAAGTTGGAGCTTTGTGTTGTTGTTGTCATTTGTTTCCATATATTCCTTGATCTCTATTTTAATTTGTTGGTTGATCCATTGGTTATTTTGGAGCATGTTGTTAAGCCTCCATGTGTTTGTGAGCCTTTTTGTTTTCTTTGTAGAATTTATTTCTAGTTTTATACCTTTGTGGTCTGAGAAGTTGGTTGGTAGGATTTCAATCTTTTGGAATTTACTGAGGCTCTTTTTGCAGCCTAGTATGTGGTCTATTCTGGAGAATATTCCATGTGCACTTGAGAAGAATGTGTATCCTGTTGCTTTTGGGTGTAGAGTTCTATAGATGTCTATTAGGTCCATCTGTTCTAGTGTGCTGTTCAGTGCCTCTGTGTCCTTACTTATTTTCTGTTTTGTGCATCTATCCTTTGGAGTGAGTGGTGTGTTGAAGTCTCCTTAAATAAATGCATTGCATTCTATTTCCTCCTTTAATTCTGTTAGTATTTGTTTCACATATGCTGGTGCTCCTGTAGTGGGTGCACATGTATTTATAATGGTTATATCTGCTTGTTGGATTGACCCTTTATCATTATACAATGTTTTTCTTTATCTCTTGTTACTTTCTTTGTTTTGAAGTCTATTTTGTCTGATACTAGTACTGCAACACCTGCTTTTTTTCTCCTTGTTTTTTGCATGAAATATCTTTTTCCATCCCTTGACTTTTAGTCTGTGCATGTCTTTGGGTTTGAGGTGAGTCTCTTGTAAGCAGCATATAGATGGGTCTTGCTTTTTTATCCATTCTATTAGTCTGTGTCTTTTGATTGGTGCATTCAGTTCATTTACATTTAGGGTGATTATTGAAAGATATGTACTTACTGCCATTGCAGATTTTAGGTTCGTGGTTACCAAAGATTCATGGTTAGCTTCTTTAGTATCCTACTGTCTACCTTAACTAGCTTATTGAGCTATTATAAACACAAATCTGATGATTCTTTATTTCTCTCCCTTCTTATTCCTCCTTGTCTATTGTTTGTATTTTAGGTGTTTTTTTTTTTTTGGTGTGTGTGTGTGTGTGTGCTCTTTTGTGTTTCCTCTGACTGCTTTTGTGGGTAGTTGATTTTATTTTTTGCCTTTAGTTAGTATTTGATTGTTCTGCTTCCTTTGCTGTGATTTTTTTCTCTGGTGACATCTGTTAAGCCTTAGGAGTGCTCCCATCTAGAGCAGTCCCTCTAAAATACCCTGTGGAGGTGGTTTGTGAGAGGCAAATTCCCTCAACTTTTGCTTGTCTGGGAATTCTTTAATCCATTTCATATTTAAATGATAATTGGGCTGCATACACTATCCTTGGCTCAAGGCCCTTCAGTTTCATTGCATTAAATATATTATGCCATTCTCTTCTGTCCTGTAAGGTTTCTGTTGAGAAGTCTGATGATAACCTGATGGGTTTTCCTTTGTAGGTGACCTTTTTTCTCTCTCTGACTGCCTTTAATACTCTGTCCTTGTCTTTGATCTTTGCCATTTTAATTATTATGTGTCTTGGTGTTGTCCTCCTTGGGTCCCTTGTGTTGGGATTTGTGTGTGCTTCCGTGGTCTGAGAGGCCATTTACTCCCCCAGTTTGGGGAAGTTTTCAGCAATTATTTCTTCAAAGACACTTTCTATCCCTTTTTCTTTCTCTTCTTCTGGTACCCTTATAATGCAGATATCGTTCCATTTCAATTGGTCACATAGTTTTCTTAATATTCTTTCATTCTTGGAGATCCTTTTAACTCTCTCTGCATCAGCTTCTCTGCGTTCCTGTTCTCTGGTTTCTGTTCCATCAATGACCTCTTGCATCTTGTCCATTCTGCTTTTAAGTCCTTCCAGAGATTGCTTTATTTCTGTATTCTCCCTCCTTAGCTTTTGCATATTTCTCTGCAAGTCCAGCAGCATGGTTATGACCTTTATTTTGAATTCTTTTTCAGGAAGATTGGTTAGGTCTATCTCCCCAGGTTCCCTCTTAGGGGAGGATGTCTATGTGATTCTGGTCTGAATCAAATTCTTCTGCCTTTTCATGGTGATGGGCAGATGGTGCATGTGTCAGCTGGGAGAACAAAATCCCTTCGTGCTTGCTCCTTGCATTCCTCTCCTGTGAGAATGGCGACCCCTAGAGGCTTGTGTTGGGCAGTTGCCTGCAGACAGGGTCTCTGATTTTTGCCAGGGGTGCTTTGGAGTAAGCTCCGCACAGTTGCTGTGGGTGTGGCCGGCTTCAGGCTGCTGCTCCACTATGGTGGGGTGCGCAGGAGTGGGAAGGGGTGGGAGGCTGTTTATTGCCGTGAGGGGCCTCAGACCTGCTCTGTCAGCCAGGGGATTAGTGCACCCTGAGTTCCCTGGGATTCCCAGCTGCTGGGCTAAGTGTCCCAGGATTTTTCCATCCAGTTGTGGGGTCCCTGTCCCTTTAAGACTTTCAAAAAGCACTCGCTTTTGTTTCATCCCAGGGACGCTGGCTGCGGGGACCTGCTTGCAAGTTTTACTGTTCAGTTTCCCTAATATCCAGCATACTGCGCACTGTGTATCTGCGCTCCTGGTGCGGATGGCTAGGGCTGGGTGTTTAGCAGTCCTGGGATCCCTTTCCCTCCCCACTCCAACTCCTCTCCTCCCGCCAGGAGCTGGGATGAGGAGTGCTCAGGTCCTGCTGGGCCGCGGCTTGTATTTTACCCCCTTCGTGAGGTGCTGGGTTCTCGCAGGTGTGGATGTAGCCTGGCTGTTGTCCTGTATCTTCTGGTCTCTCTTTTAGGAATAGTTGTATTGTTGTATTTTCAAAAATATATATGTTTTTGGGAGGAGATTTCCGATTTCTGTAGTCCTACTCACACCACCATCTTAGCTCCTCTAGTGTTTTTTTCTGTTGTTGTTATCTGCAGAAAAGAAAACATGGTGTTTCATTCTACCTATTATGGTGAATTGTATTCATTGGTTTACTATTACTGGTTTCTATATATGCTTTCATTTCTGAATAAGCTATACTTACTTGCTTATGGTGTAATGATCTTTAAATGTCCTACTGAGATTATTTGCTAAATTTTATTTAGAATATTTTCACTGTTATTCATTATAAACAAGATTGGTCTGCAGTCATATCTTTGTCAAGTTTAGGTGTCGATATCATGCTCTTTAAGGAAAAGTACTTAGAAACTTTCAGTTTTTATATTCCAGAACTATGTAAATAACACTGACATTATCTGTTCCATCTACAGATATAGTCAACATTTTTATTTTGAAACATTCTAGAATTTTTCATTAGAGGGTGAGTTCTTACCAGACTGTTGTCAGAATCCGATCAGATTCTTAAATGTAGTTGCTCAATAGCTTTCTGGAATTAATTTTAATAATACTTTTTTCTAAAACATGTATTTTATCCAGATATTTCAAGTTTATATGAAGGGCTTTATGAAATATTTTTGTTTATCATTACCCTCTCATTTATTATTTCTACTTTATAATTTATGTTTTCCCCCTTTTTCTTTATCAGATTTTCTGGCAGTTTATTGTCATGTTATTTTCTCCACTCCTCCAAGTAGTCCCTCTTGTCTTTGTCCATTATTTCTCTTACTTTATTTACTTTATATAAACAATTTTTACTCATATTAAAACACTTTTCTTAGGTTTTTAAAAATTTTGCATTCATCTTTTCCACTTTCTCCACTTATTTTCAGTGTTTCTTCTTAAGTAACACAGTATAAATTTCTACCAAGTATTGCTATAGGTATATTCCCAAAGCTTAGATTAGTAGTTATAATTACTATAGTAATTTGGGGATATTATCAACTCTTCCTTGCTCCTCCATATTTTCATTTTTTTTGCTTTTCCTGGCAATGTATTTATATATTTAAATATCCCTAAGTTCTTATTTCTTTATCATCCATAAATTGAAGCTGTTGAGCGGCAACTCTCAATCTTTTTCTTATCTTCAGGAGTGCACTTCCTAAATTTTGTTAGTTAAATTATAGCTTTTTATTTTACTTCATAATACTGATATAATATTCGGTATCTAATTCATTTAACATCATATCTATTTTCAAAATGATTCAATGTTTACCCTCAGTCATTTCTTGTTTTTATATAATTCTAGTTGTTTCTTGTTTTTTTAATCTTTAAATTCTGTTTTTCTCTGCAGATAACATGAGTGTCTGTTGCATTTAAAACCAAACCATTTTATTCATATAAATTTCTGCGTCTTGTCTCCTTTATTTTAGAATGTGCTATACTATTATCTTCTTATCTATTTTTTGTGATTTTGCTATTTTATTCTTATTTTAATAACATTTTATTACTATGTAGTAATACATACACATTCTAGAAAATAAAATAAAAACAAAATCACAAGATCACATTCCTATCCCTAAAGACCACTGCTACAATGCCACTAAAAGCATATATAGTGCATGTCCTGTAAATGTTTTTCCATATATGTAAGTAAACATACACATACATATTTTCCCTGTCATGTAAAGTATGAAAGTTCTTGTTAGTAATTCAAGACAAGCTATCTGTGTTCAGCCTTTGGCAGACGGCTTGGATGGCAGTGCATTCTCAAACTTTGAAGGTTAATAATTTTACCAAACTGTGTTACAGTGTTGGTCACTGCTTAGTTTTTCTGCCAGGATATGTGTGCCCTTTTAACTTGCAGATTTAGAATTTTCTTTATTTTTGTGTTTTGATATTAAAGTCAGAAAAAATAGCAGTTTATAGGCTTCAGCCAACTCTGGGAAGAATCCTAAAGCACGTCACGCAGTGGGGGGACCACACGGGGGCACTCCACAGCGTGGTGGTGTAATTCCAAACCAGGTGTGAAGATCATCTCCCTGGCCCGTTTTGCAAAGACTTATAATTTTATTGATAATAATACAACTATTTCTGTCGCTATGAAGCACTCCCAATTCCTTTTCAGTCTAGTTCATTTTATTTAACAAAAAGCCATTTCCAGCTCTTTCTTTTCTGTTCACAATTTCTACCATAAATTTTAACTGATACACACCAATTCATGAAGAATTTTTACTGCTTTTATTGCAAATTCCACACCCCCTTGCCTCTTGTTCTCCTATTTCTTTTTCTTTCTGTCTACATGCAAAAACACACATGCACACCCACAGAGGCACACACATAAATTGTCAGTCTTTCACTGTGTCACGAGTGTGGTGATAGTCTGACAATTATCCATATACAGTGGCACCATAGGGACTGAGACTCAAATATGAGTTCCATGATATGGACTCATATTCTCACCGTAGAACTATGTAAAGTGTGCTTGTGAGGTGGGTGAAGGTTTGGGTTTCTGTTAAAATTTCCTGGGAAGAGGATGTGAAAAGATGTGCATCATCATTATAACAATATTCCAAAAAACGTTTTAGATTTCCTTTTTCTCCCTTCTCCTAAAGATTCTAAGGCAATCACAGAACCGGAGGAAACATGGCAGAGGGTGGAGAACAAGGATTTAAAACAAGGCAAACTGGTTTTATAACCTAACTATCCTTAGGAAACCAGGCCAATGAAATGCATTTTTCCTGTAATGGTTTTCTTTTCAGGATAACATGTGGTTTTCCCTGAAAATGTGATGATCTTCTGTTAACATATCATTTTGATCTCCTCTTGTTGTCAACATTCTGATTTTGCTGAGTTACTGGCTTTACAGTGACTACAGTGATGGAGACTTACCAGCCCAGTATTATAAGATCTTTCACTAAGAATACTGTGACTGAATTTTCCTGTAGTTTAATTGCTTTGGAAAACAAAATGACATGTTGCTCTCTAATCCTGTAGGCTTGACTGTGAAATGCCTAGTACAGAATCTAGAATCTGCTCAGGGTAGATATTCAGCAAATATTGATAACAGATACATGGTAGACAAATAGAAGAAAGTGATTTAAAGAAATAGCGGTGAGGTTTGGGCTTGTTAGAATAGACAGTTTATGACAAGGATAATTTAGTAATTTCTTCTTTATTTGGCCCAGATTTAAAGCACAATCCATATTCTGGAAACTTGCAAACCTCTGCTACTGAGAGAGAACAATTCTCTGCCCTTGGATGGAGAAGGTCTTCTTGGATAAAGGTATGCACACTCAAACACATACCTACACACATTCACATATACACAATCACACCCAGTACAGACACAAAGTAGCTTAAGTTAGTGTTGCTTTTGATATTGTACCACAATGGGAACGAAAACTGGGAAATGGATCAGCTTTCCATTTTACTGTTATTATTGGCTGACTCAAGCTCATAGCTGAAAATATTAGCTTTCAGGCAGTTCCTTCAAAGTTTGGTGATTTATTCAGGACAGGCATCTGAAAGTTGGGATGCTTATCTATACTCTTCAGTCCCATCCAGCCCAAACGTCGTTAGAAATATAACAAGATTATTTCCTGTGAGAGAACGTTGGACCTTCCTCTTGTCAGCAAAACTAGAACTGCTAGATTTTTTTTTTTAATTTGAGAAATTTCATAGCTTCTTGTAATCCAGCTGTGTCCAGGAAGTGACAGTTATAATCAAAGTATAATTCACATGTTTTCCACTCTCTCCAAAGCCTTCTTTGGGAAATTAGGGGATAATGAGTATTTGTATGCATTTTTCATTCCTAATAAATTCAAATGTGATTGGACTGGTTTTGTGGGAAAGAGGGAATTGAATACCTTGAATTTACCTCTTTTGAATCAACTTTTGATTTTATCAGCTACTTTGACTTAGTAGAAACACTCAGTAGAGAGCAAACCATTTTGTTTGTAAGTGATTGGAAATGATAAGATAATGGTACTATCTTGTTTTGAAGGAACAGAACTTTGGGTGGCCTGAGGACTTTCCTGGGCCACAGGCTTCAGTGTGTCCTATTCCAGGGACTATAGCTTTGGCTTGTATGTATGGAATTCATTTTATAGGAGTTACTAATGTAGGTTAATTAAAAAAGCCCCAGGGCTTATGAATCATTCATAATTATTAGAAATTACCCTTCTCCCCATTAGAATTACAGGTTTTAATATAAGAAATTGAGGCAATCTAGTTCGCATATATCTCATTGGCCAGGTCTAGTCACATAGCCCTACCTAACATGACTGGGCAGGAAGTCTAGTGTCTACATTGTGTCCAGAATTGGGAAGAATTAAACGTATTGATGAACAGTAATAATAATTACCTACATGGGTATTGTGCTTTTAAAATATGTTCGCAGGTTCTATGATGATCCTCTTTTCAAAAGGTGGAGCCTAATTTCTCTCCTCTTGAACATGAGCTGGACTTAGTGATGCACTTCTAATGAATAAAATGTGGCGGAAGTAATGGGGTATGACTTCCAGGACAAAGTCCTAAAAGGCATTGTGGATTCCTCCTTGCTTTCTTTTGGATCCTTTATCCTGGAGGAAGCCAGCTGTCATGTCATGAGTTTGTTCAAGCAGCCCCTCTGCAAAACACAGGTGGTAAGGAACTGAGGTCTCTTTGCAACAGACGTTACTAACTGGCCAACAATATAAACAAACATAAAAGTAAATCCTGCAGCCCCAGTCAAACCCAAAGATGGCTGCAGCCTTGCTCAAAATCTTGACTGCAAACTGAGAAGAAGTCTTGAGCCAGAACCACTCAGCTAAGATTTTCCAGAATTCCTGACTAAAAATTGCATGAGATAATAAATACTTATCATTGTTCTAAGCCAGTACATTTTAGAGTAATTTGTTGTACAGCAATAGAGAATTAATCAGTTGATTTTCATCTGATTTGAAGGTTATGTTTGTTTCAGTAAGATTTAAAAATATAGGCTATGTGGCATAAACCATCTCTAGTTTTGTGGTCCTATGAGGTCACCTTAAAGAAACATTTATCCACGAGGGCAGATTAAACTGATGGACCAGTGGCCTGGAAAGACATCTATCCCTACTAAGGTGCTGTGATCCTTAAAAGAGAAAGCCATAACTGTGAGTGCTCCAAATTGCAGCGACTTATAGGCTATTCCTCCCCATCTTGCTGGAATCATGCTTCAAGTTGAGCAGAGATTCATTTACCTGATGTCACATGAGCTGAGGAACAAGATAGGGTCCCGCTAGTCTCTGGCAGGGAAAAAGCATTATCTGGCTGCTACACTTCATACGGTCTGGGGATGGCTAATAAGTAATGTGAGGCAAGCTGTTAGGAGCATGAAAGAACGGTGCAAATGTACCCCTGGGATTACCTGTCAGTCAGCAAAGGTTAGGTTCTGCTGTGGTAATGGAAACTTCAAAACCTTATGGGTTTACAATCCTTAAGGTTTCTTTTTTGCTCATGTTAGACAGCTTCAGGTTGGCTGTATATCACAGTCATGCAGAGGCCCAGAAAGCATAGCAGCCTCAGCTGAAGCAGTGGCACTTGCCATGAGAGAGGAGAAAAAGTCATGAAGGACTTCCTCGAAGTGACCCCGTGGCAAGGGTTCCCAAGGTGGCCCCTGGGTTTGGAGATTCCCTAGAGGGACTCACACAGCAGGTGGTGACACAGAGATGACTTATCACAGGGAAAGGATCTGAAGCAAAAGCAGCAAAGGAAAAGGAGCCTGGGGCAAAGTCTGGGAGGAAAGCAGGGGAAAGCTTCCGAGTCCCAGGGAACTCGCACAGGATGTGCTAAATTCCCCCAACATCAGACTGTGACCCCATGTGTGCCATGTCATTTACCAAGGAAGCTCATTAGAGACTCAGTGCCAAGGGCTTTCACTGAGGGGTGAGCACACCGGCACCTTCTGCCTAGCATGTATCATCACAGTTCTGCCTTTCCAGAAGGAAAGCATGTGTTCAGCATAAGCCACACTATTTGCACAGACCATTTAGGTGTGATGAACCATTCTTATCAGAAAATGATTGGAACTTTCCTGAAAGCCAGACCAGGGCCAATCTTACAAGCAGGACCTTCTGAACACAGCTGCCTCGGCCTGCTCCGTTAACTCCTTTCTGCACACACACCACTTCTGCTCACATTTCACTGGACAAAGCAGGTCGCATGACCAAACCTGCCATCAGTGCTCTGAGGAAGCACACTCCTCTTGTAGGGAGTGGGAGCCCATATTTTTGACAATAATTTTGAATGATAATACAATCTACTATAGATTAGTATCTCTATAGGTATGAATGAAGCAACATTAAAAAAAGGAATTGATACCTTCTATATGTGTGTATGTCTATACCTCCTACATATTTTCATGGTTTGGGTTTATATAATTTAGATATTTTTATTGAATTATATAATGACATGAAGGAAAAATGTAGCAACAAAAATTAGTGAGACACTGGGCACTGATTTAAAAAAACCACAATTGTTAGTCTTTCTACATTGTAATTCTGTTTTTCCAGATCAGCTGGACTTCTGATTCCTCCTGGAGGAAGTGCTTTGATTCTGCATTTGCCTTTCTCTAGAGCAGCTCTGCCCCTGTGAAAGCTCTGATCCTCTCGGGCACTGGGGACCAGACCTCTGAGGAGCTGTTTATGGCCTTGCTATGTGTTCCTATCCTGTACCCTTTAAGTTTTCAACTGTATTTCCAGTTCTGGCCTGCAAAGGCCTTCAGCATAAATCCCATCTGCAAAGTGTTTTGCTCCAATGCTTTCTCCAGCTCTCTCAATTGTAAGCTTCTTTTATTATCTTTCCTCAGCTCTGTGACCTTTTATTCATCAGCTCTGACAACATTGAACACATTGTTTTGGCCAAGGGTTCAGTAGAAAAATAGGAAAGGTGGTTGGCTTCTGGCATATATACTTACAATCTGACTTTTCCATTTTTGTATTTATTGTGTAGTTTTTTTTTATTTTTAGAAATCTTGTTTATCCTCCAATTAAAAACAAAGTTAATTGTTTAGATATAAAAATCTCCTTGGTTTCAGAAACAGCAGCTGTTAACCTCTGCTTCCCCCACCAAAAGACGGTTATTTAGTAGAAGCTCACAATGTATTGGAAGGAATTATATTTGCAGCATAGTTTTAGAAGATAGCATCTCCCTTTCCAACGAAGGGAGGACTTTATTGTGGGTCTCTTCTTTATGGTTAGATGGCAGAATGTTTTATTGCTATTTATAAAAGCCTGCATTAAAAGAATGCAATATTGGTTCTCCCAGAGTGGGATCTATTTGGAAAACTAATTATCTCCAAATGGCTGCAAAATTTCAAGAATCTGCCAAGAAGACAAATCAAGAAAACCATCTAGATGACTTATTGCAGTGTGGGGTACCGTGGAACTCTTGGGACCTCCCCAGCAGCTGTTTAAAACCCTCCTGCTCCCTTCCTCTTCTCCTCCCCACTCCAACCTTTGCAGATGACCTCAGCTCATATTTCACAGAGAGAAATCCGGACCAACAAGGGAGAACTCTCTCAGCTCCCTCTTCTTCCCTGCTTACATATTTATCTGCTTTTATGGCTTCCTTATGCCCTTTCCTCCCATCTTAGTGAAAGACTGTGCTTTGCTCCATCCCAGGCTGATCCCACCAGGTGAGTTCCTACAACTTCAAGGTTTGTGCTCCAGCAAATAACTCCTGTGCCTGCAATTTCCTTTCAGTCTATATATCTACTCAGATTTCTTCAATTCAAATAACAGTAACACACACACACACACACACACACACACACACACACACACACACACACACACACACACACACACACACACACACACTTGCTCCAGTTACTCTCTTTCTTTCCCTTAATGAGAAAGTCCATTATTACACCAGCCATGCTCTTTACTATGGCAGGCGAGGTGCCAGCCGGAGTGAGGGGTTCTTCTGCAGCCTGAGTGCAGTTGTGATAAGGGCTTCTTTATTAGATGACTGCTTTTCATTCCTTGTCCTATCAAATACACAGTATAATTATTTGAGTTCTTTTGGGGGGCAAATACCTGGCCTAGTAAGTGCTTAAAAGGCACATAAATGGCCTCATTACCTTCTCCCAATAGAGCAATCAGATCACATGTACTGAGAACCTGCTATGTACTAGGCACTGAACTAAACCTTCCTTTGTGGATTATCTCATTTATCCTAATGATAACTATCCTGTAGATGAAAAAATTGAGGCCAAATATTAAGTAACTTATTCAAGCTCACACAGCAAGCAGAAAGCAGAGCCAGTTGTTTCCTTTCCAAGACTCTGACAGCATCCATGTACCTGGAAAGCCAAGCTTCAGGTAACAGGAGTGTGTATTATCTGGGATTCTCCCAAAGCCACTGAGATAGCTCACGTGCTCTCACACATGCTTGTTCATTTTCTTCTCACACTGTTTTCAACCAAATCTGAGCATGAGACTCATTCCTGGTGCCAATCCAGACCAACTGAATCAGAATCTGGGGGTGGAGTGTGGACACCAGTGCTTGGTAAAAGACCCCAGGTGACTCTGAGGTGCAGAGAGGGTTACCATTGCTCTCTTTCCTCCACTATCATGCTTCCTATTGTCTGTCTTCTTCTACTGTATTCTCTTCTCAGTGGAGAAAAGCATTGCATTTTGAATAATGAAATAGTTTGATAATCAGCTTCCTGTATATAGTATTGCTGGAAATAATCTTGTAACTGTGATCACTAAAAGGTAAGTACAACTCATGCCTGAGAAAATATGGTATTGTGAAATGATTTTTAAAAGCCCCATTTTCCCTATGTGTCTTGAACTTGTTTCTAGTCGAAGGTTCATCTAAGTCTGAGACACATTCAGTGGATCAATGTTACCTTTCAGTTCCTCTACTAATAATTTAGTTGTGTATCATGTATTCCCCTATATAGACAGTTTCACAGAAAAATAATTAATTTACGCAATGTATTTAATATAATGTTTATTGAGTTTAATTCCTTCTGCTATTAAAAAATATATTTGAAATCACCAAGCTACTAAATGTGATATGTTGCAGGGAGGTAAAAAGGCATTTTGAAGGGATTAGTTTCTATTCTATGCCATTTTCAATTTAACTCTGATGTTCTGTGAAACTAAATGTCAAAACTGACACTGAAATATAATAATAATAAAAAAATCAAAACTACTTTGTATAGAAGGAAAATAATTATTTTCAAAAAGAATCTCTGACTTTGCTAATGTTGAGAATAATCTGTGGCTCCTCACTGAGATCCTCTTTTTTGTCCTGGTGGGGGTTATCTGTCACCAGAAAATTACCGTATGCTTTCTGAATATCAAGCTTCATCCTTAGAAAATGTACAGTATTTCTAAGATTTATAACACTAATGGAAGTCTCCTGGCAGCAATGTGATCCATTTTGCTGATATACAGGAAGCAGACACGACTCTAATCTCCTGTTGCACATATCCAAAGGCTGAAGAAACCAACATCTTAATTAGCATAGAAACAAAAGATGTGAAAGCCTTCAGTCCCTGAATGAACTAAGTCCTGTGATAGAGTCATATATCAGAATTAGGCTTGATCATGTTTAAACAAACAAAAAAAATTGAAACAAACATTGGCCATTATGTGCTATATGGCTTTATCAAAGGGCATCAGAAAATAAATGCATCTGAGATTTTAAAGGGCAACCTCTGTTTTGTAAGATAAAGTTTGTGACCTGCAAAATAATTATATTTATAGATTTTGCCTTAGGAAGGAATGACCTGTACATTTTTAAAAAACATAACTCTGAAATATGAGTATGTCAAAATTAAAGAACATTAAGCTGAAGTCAAATTGAATCTCAATTCCCATTTTTCCATTAACTAGCTGTGTGATCTTGGGTCCATTACTTGATCTTTCAGAGCTTCACTCCTTTTGTTGCACTAGATAATCTCCAAAGACTTTTATAGCTCAATCATTTTATGACTTCATTAGGTTTCCCATAGGAGAAGCTAACAAGTGAGCTGGAATTATAATAAACAAGACTGCTCTTCTGTAGTGACAAGAAGCACCTGACTCTAAGCCAGAATGCTGCATTCTCCCCGCTGCAGCACCACCTAAAAACTACATGATGTGGACAAGCTTATAACGCCTCAGTTTTCTCAGCTGAAATTAAATTAGATGTAGTGGTCCCTCCCTGCACTGATGAGGGTTTTAAGTAAAATTCCACATGTATTAGTCTGCTTGGGCTACCATAACTATATACCACAGGCTGCATGGCTTAAACACCAGAAATTAGTTTTCTCCCAATTCTGGAAGCTGGAAAGTCCAAGATCAAGGTCCAGCAGGGTTGGTTTCTGCTGAGAGCTCTCTTCCTGACTTGCAAACAGCTACTTTCTCTCTGTGTAGTCACATGGCAAAGAGCTCTGATGTCTCTTTCTCTCCTAAGAAAGGCACCAGCCCTCTCAGCTCTGGGCTCCACCCTAATGACCTCTTTATATGCTCTAGCTCCAAATGAATTTTGTGGGGGACACAGTTGAGTCCATAGCATCATACATAAAAATTCTTGTAAACATGTAATTTTCTGTTAGTGTCTTAATAAGGCTCAGTAGTTTAAGTATACTGGGCATTCATGGCCAATGGCAGTGAGACTACCCAAAGTTGCAGTGTTTTTGAAAGACTATTTAGCAATATCCACTAAAATGTAAAGTGCTTGTATCTTTTGAATCAGTATTTGTACTTTAAAAACTTATACCCCTGAAGTGCTCTAAGAATTGCACAAAGATGTATGTATGAAATAGCCATTGAAATATTGTTGAAAAATTGGGAAAAATCAATGTGGATAAAGTGAATGTTCCTATGGCTAAGATTCTCATCTGGCCCTGGTTGGTAGCCCACTACACTTGTATGGGCAATATGTTGTTATTGATGCTATATAAAGAGTTCCACCCAGTGCTCTGGGTGATGCAGTTGCATGGCTGCAGGGCTGCAAAGCTGCAGGAAAGCAGAGGCTGGAGTGGTGGCAGTGCCAAGGACGGAGACTGAAATGGCAGCAGGGGCAGAGAGGCTCAGAGGCAGAGACTGGCCTGCTGCATGCAGACTCGCTCTGAGTGGACAGGATCCTAGTGATTGATTGACCTGCTACCATGGGCATATAGTTGGGTATAAACCTTGTCACCCCAAGAATGTTCCATTGTCATTTTTCAGTCTCACTGAACCCATAGTGAATTTGTCTGGGGCTGAAGCCCATTGGCAAGACAATTGGGGACGTTGGCAGATTTCATTGTTGACCGAAGGAAAGAACAGGCTGTCCTCATGGGAGGAGTGTTTCAGTGGGCTGCCCCAATGGATGAGACATTTGAGTGTCCCCCAGTGGACATGTGGTCCAACATGGCTTGCCTCCAAGAGGACTGGGCCCCACCCCAAGACTGGGAAGGGGTGGAGGCAACACCTGAGGCAGTAAAGTTGGCCCTCAGCAAAATAGGGAATTCCTTAGAGAAACTGAGTGCCCATGAGACTGCAGGAATGGTGGGGAGTTTTCTTCTCACAATATTGAGAAAGACCGTGAGGGAGAAAGATATCCTCGTGCAGGAGGCATGAGAATGTGAGCTGCGAGGTGCTGTTGAGGAAGTAAAAAATTTGTTGGTGACTGAAATGGTGTCACTACGAGGTGCTGTGGAAACAGTAAAGGATGTTGTGGTAGCCTGCGAGGAAGCAGCCCGAGAGTGCAGACTGCCAGGTGCCATGGGGCAAGGGAAGAATGTAGTGGAACTGTCAGCCCCAGATATGGAGGAGCGGAGGTTTGATGAACAGGTGGGGGTGGAGGCTCTGCTGGTGCAGGAGGCATCGGCCCCTCCTCGGTTGAAACCCCACCCAGTTGAAAGTTGGTGGAAAGCCCAAAAGAAAATGAAGACTTGGTAACCGTGGGTTCCTCCAGGAGAGGTGCAGCCCCCTTCCCAGGTCGTGGAGCACTCTGTGCTCTGCTTCTATCCTCAGGCTCAAGCAATGAAAGCACAAAAGGAAATACGGTCTGCTTCTTGAAGCAAGAATTTAAAGGGCCTCGTGAAGGTTACATGGACCCAGATGTGGGTTGATTTGATAAAGGCAGGAGCAGACAGAAACTGGATGGAAAGTCAAATAGACTTACTGGAGCTGTGGCAACAGCTGAGACCAGAGCAGTGGTTCCCGCTGCTGAGGATGAAGCAGAAGGCAAAGACGAAGCAACAAGATCGTCCTGTGTGTCTGCAAGACTTTCTGGTGGAGAGGCTGGAGAAGGTGGGTATTGTAAGGCCCACCCATGGTCCTTTTGGTTAACTCATTTGAGTTGAACTGGTTTGAATACAACTGGGATGACCACTTGGTGGCAATGGATCTCCTCAGGCTTGAGAGTTATTATAATTTGTCATAATTTGTTATTTGTATATTGTATTATGTCACTTTGGAATTTGGTTACAATGTTCCAGCTTCCTTGCAAAGGGACCATTTCAGAGGACTGAGGGCACATAGATTGAGAGGCAAGACTTCTGGAGGGGTGGAGTGTGGATAAAGTGAAGGTTCCTATGGCCAGAATTCTCACCTGGCACTAGTCAGCCTGCTCACTACACATGTGTGGGCAATATGTTGTTGTTGACTGTATAAAGAGCTCTGCCCAGTGCTCTGGATGACACAGTTGCATGGCTGCAGGGCTGTAGGAGAGCAGAGGCTGGAGTGGTAGCAGTGCCGAGGACAGAGACTGAGAGGCCCAGAGGCAGAGACCAGCTTTCTGAATGCAGACTCAGTCTGGACGGGATTCTAGTGACTGACCTGCCACCATGGGAATAAAGTTGGGTATAAACCCTTTCACACCAAGAATGTTCCATTGCTGTTTTTTAGTCTCACTGAATCCATAGTGAACGTGCCTGGTTCTGAAACCCATTGGCAAGACAATCAACAAATAATTTAAAATACTGTAGTAGATCATACAATGGAATATTTTATATCTGATATGTACCCATAATATAAAATATTACTTATCCATTGAAAATGTGGTTAATATACAAATATTGGCATAAAGAGATGTCTGTGTCCTATTAGAGGAAAAGGCAGTGCAAATTACAAAATAGTTTCTATAGTATGATTGCTTTTTTGGGCAAATATACGTGTTTTGGAGGAATTATACATTAAGCTGTCTACACCAACTTTCTTTGAATGGTATGGAATTCTAGGAGGCTTTCACTTTCTAAGTTATCCTTTTCTCTGACTTTGAATTTCATTTTAAGGATAGGGAACGCAAACTTTAACACTGCCGATTCTTGAAATGCTTAAAACACTTGCAATATTTTTAACACTAATTTTTATTGAAGAATGATTGTATGTAGTTTAAACAATTGCCAACCTTATTTTGAAAAACAGAAGGGTCTGACCTTACATCTCCCTGCTCCTGACCACCTGGAAGCTTATCTCACTTCTTCAGCAATTTCACCTAATATTTATGTATACATTATGAAATAACATGCATCTTTTGATACTTGTTGATATTTCCTGACTTTAATCCGCAGGTTTAAACTTCCCTCTTTGCTTCTTGCTTCCCCCACAGTATATACTCCTTAACCTGTCACTTTCTGTATATCACAACTTGGGCTTAATTAATATTCAGGGTTTACATTAGTGCTACTATGTAAATATTGTTCTTGGCTAAGCTACATAGTACACTAGAATGAAATATCCTGCCTTACACAACTTTTGTATTCCTACAGTTAGTAATTATCTTGTCTTGTATTTGCTTAGTTTCGTATGTGCATATCACTATGTCTTTCCTTCAGAGTTGTACAATTTCTTTCAATATCATCAAACATAACAGGTAATCTATTCTATTTTTGTCATCTTCCTGATTCATCACTCAGAAAACCAATAGTAGTGTTTGAAGAACTAATGCTTATGAAATATGGACAAATTCCTCTTGATTTTTTTCTTGAATTTTTTTATCTTTTCCCCTGTGTAGGCAGCTAGATCCTCCTATTTTCATTTCTTCAGGTTAAAAAAAGAAAATGACAGCAGACATTGAGAAGGTAAGGTAGAAGGGGAGGAGTCTTTTCCTGACTTTGATTTTCAAAGCTTATAACCTGAGGGAATGGGAAGACTTATGGGCAAATGAAAATATTTTGGATAAAACCTCAAGAGTAAGAGACAAATGTCCTCTACTACATTTGTCCTGACAGACTCAAGTCAGAGGGGAAATGATGGGAGAGAGGACCTGGGTGACTTGAATTGAAGCCAGGGGAAGGTCAGTGTTGGCTGATGGCCAATGGTCCACTCCTTGTGAGAACTCCAAGTCCCGCACCGCAGGCCCTAAGCTAACATTTTTCTTATCAGTTCTGGTGAGAACATCCCTCTACAGTAGCCATCACATCTTCCACAGAACACTCCAGACAGGCCCTGGTCTGTGTAAACATGCCCCCCTGCAATAACACAGGAGTGTTTGGGATGCTTGCACACCCAGAGGAGTTGGGGATCTGGTTTCCTAGCATCTGGTGGTAGTGAACAAAACCAACTTAGCTTCTTGATGACTTGTGTCAGTGGTATAGTCCTATTATTGGTGCAAATACTTGAGAACAAATTGAACTGTTGTGTAGGCTGTCCGTTAAAACTGTTGAATCAATGAATTAGAGACTAAAACTAATGTAGAATTCATGCAGTGGCTCAGTGGAAGGAACAAGGAGCATAAATTCAAGCAAATCAGTTAATTACTATACCCAATTTCTCATCTGTAAAATGAGGATAATGATAGCTTTTTACCCTTAGGATGGTTGTCGCAGGTAAAATTATGTTGAAAATTTAAGTACACAACCCTGGGTATCATTTTATATATACTCATTGATTTCATAATTTAACAAATATAAATAGGGTATAGACACTAAATTTGAGCAGAAGAGCAAAAGGGTATTTTCACAAGTAAGCCCATTACATCATGAGGGAAATTATATCATTTGCCTCTCCAAGTTATTACACCTGAGAAAGGTCACTCAGATGTTACATATTAATTCTAAATACTTCCCTGCTCCTTAATTTACATTTCAACCTCAGTGCCTACTTGTCGGATATCATCTGTAAACACTGATTAAGCCTTTGTGAGTACCACAGCATGCTTGCCACCCACAACGCAAGTTATGAGACATTGCCTGTCACCTGAGAGCATTCAATCTGCCCCTGAGTGCTGATTTTACTAGTAGAGGATCTCTAAGACTCTAAAATAACCTCATAGTGCCTCATGAGAAAGCAGACTATAAATTTTTAGGAATAATTGTTCTCATCAATCATAGCTTTTGTCTTTGACAGTGAGAAGGAAAGTGGGGGAGAAGGCAAAGCTCTTTATAGAAGAATTCCAATAAATAAATATAGAAGGAATAAGAAAAATAGAAAATCATTATTAGAGAAACACTGCAGACAAGGTCCACAGATGGCTGTCAAATTAGTAGATGGATTTTGCAGGAGAGACTGTATATCTGTCCAAGTTCAAAGGGTGAGATGGATGAAGGGTATATGAGGAGTCTCTGAATTTTTATGTAAGTCTGAAATAATTTCAAAATAAAGAACTAAACAAATGCATGAAATTTTTTTATTACAAAATTTTTAAAATTAAGGTATTATTGATATACACTCTTATGAAGGTTTCACATGAAAAACAATGTGGTTACTACATTCACCCATATTATCGAGTCCCCCCCATACCCCATTGCAGTCACTGTCCATCAGTGTAGTAAGATGTCAGAGTCACTACTTGTCTTCTCTGTGCTACACAGTCTTACCCATGATCCCCCCCACACCATGTGTACTAATAATAATACCTTTCAATCCCCTTCTCCCCCCATCTCCACCCATGCTCCCTCACCCTTCCCCTCTGGTAACCACTAGTCCCTTCTTGGAGTTTGTGAGTCTGCTGCTGTTCTCTTCCTTCAATTTTGCTTCATTGTTATACTACACAAATGAGGGAAATCATTTGGTGCTTGTCTTTGTCTGCCTGGCTTATTTCACTGAGCATAATACCCTCTAGCACCATTCATGTTGTTGCAAATGGTAGGATTTGTTTCTTTCTTATGGCTGAATAATATTCCATTGTGTATATGTACCACATCTTCTTTATCCATTCATCTACTGATGGACACTTAGGTTGCTTCCATATTGGCTATTGTAAATAGTGCTGCAATAAACATAGGGGTGCATATGTCTTTTTGAATCTGAGAAATTGTTTACTTTGAGTAAATTCCTAGGAGTGGAATTCCCAGATCAAATGGTATTTCTATTTTTAGTTTTTTTGAGGAATCTCCATATTGCTTTCCACAATGGTTGAACTAGCTTACATTCCCACCAGCAGTGTAGAGGAACCCCCTTTATCCAATATGCATGAAAATTTTTACTTATTTATTTATTTTATTTTGTTATCATTAATCTACAATTACATGAAGAACATTATGTTTACTAGGCTCTTTCCTTCACCAAGTCCCCCCCACAAACCCCATTATAGTCACTGTCCATCATTGTAGTAAGATGCTATAGAATCACTACTCATCTTCCCTGTGTTGTACAGCCCTCCCCATGCTCCCCCCAATACACATGCTAATGATAATGCTCCCTTTCTTTTTGCCCACCCTTATCCCTCCCTTCCCACCCATCCTTCTCAGTCCCTTTCCCTTTGGTAATTGTTAGTCCATTCTCGGGTTCTGTGATTGTGCTCCTGTTTTGTTCCTTCAGTTTTTCTTTGTTCTTATACTCCCCAGATGAGTGAAATCATTTGGTACTTGTCTTTCTCTGCCTGGCTTATTTCACTGAGCATAATACCCTCTAGCTCCATCCATGTTGTTGCAAATGGTAGGACTTGTATTCTTCTTATGGCTGAATAATATTCCATTGTGTACATGTACCACATCTTTATCCATTCATCTACTGATGGACACTTAGGTTGCTTCCACTTCTTGGCTATTGTCAATAGTGCTACGATAAACACAGGGGTGCATATGTCTTTTTCAAATTGGGCTGCTGCATTCTTAGTGTAAATTCCTAGAAGTGGAATTCCTGGGTCAAATGTTATGTCTATTTTGAGCTTTTTGAGGAATCTCCATACTACTTTCCACAATGGTTGAACTAATTTACATTCCCATTAGACGTGTAGGAGGGTTCCCCTTTCTCCGCAACGTTGCCAACATTTGTTGTTGTTTGTCTTTTCGATCATGGCAATCCTTACTGCTGTGAGGTGATATCTCATTGTGGTTTTAATTTGCATTTCTCTGATGACTAGCAATGTGGAGCATCTTTTCATGTGTCTGTTGGCCATCTGAATTTCTTCTTTAGAGAACTGTCTATTCAGCTCCTCTGCCCATTTTTTTATTGGATTATTTGCTTTTTGTTTGTTGAGGTGCGTGAGCTCTTTATATATTTTGGATGTCCACCCTTTATCACATCTGTCATTTATGAATACATTCTCCCATACTATAGGGTACCTTTTTGTTCTATTGATGGTGTCCTTTGCTGTACAGAAGCTTTTCAGTTTGATTTAGTCCCACTTGTCCAATTTTGCTTTGTTTCCTTTGCCTGGGGAGATGTGTTCATGAAGAAGTCACTTATGTTTATGTCTAAGAGATTTTTGCCTATGTTTTTTTCTAAGAGTTTTATGGTTTCATGACTTACATTCAGGTCTTTGATCCATTTCGAATTTACTTTTGTGTATGGGGTTAGACAGTGATGCAGTTTCATTCTCTTACATGTAGCTGTCCAGTTTTGCCAGCACCATCTGTTGAAGAGACTGTCATTTCCCCATTGTATGTCCATGGCCCCTTTATTGTATATTAATTGACCATATATGGTTGGTTTAATGACTGGAGTCTCTATTCTGTTCCACTGGTCTGTGGCTCTGTTCTTGTTGCAGTACCAAATTGTCTTGATTACTATGGCTTTATAGTAGAGCTTGAAGTTGATGAGTGAGATCCCTCCCACTTTATTCTTCCTTCTAGGGATTGCTTTGGCTATTCGGGGTCTTTGGTGTTTCCATATGAATTTTTGAACTATTTGTTCCAGTTCATTAGAGAATGCTCTTGGTAATTTGATAGGGATTGCATCAAATCTGTATATTGCTTTGGGCAGAATGGCCATTTTGACGATATTAATTCTTCCTAGCCATGAGCATGGGATGAGTTTCCAATTGTTAGTGTCCCCTTTAATTTCTCTTAAAAGTGTCTTATTGTTTTCAGGGTATAGGTCTTTCACTTCCTTGGTTAAGTTTATTCCTAGGTATTTTATACTTTTTGATGCTATTGTGAATGGAATTCTTTTCCTGATTTCTCTTTCTGTTAGTTCATTGTTAGTGTATAGGAAAGCCACAGATTTCTTTTTGTTAATTTTGTATCCTGCAACTTTGCTAAATTCTGATATTCTAGTAGTTTTGGTGTGGAGTCTTTAGGGTTTTTTATGTACAATATCATGTCATCTGCAAATAGTGACAGTTTAATTTCTTCTTTACCAATCTGGATTCCTTGTATTTCTTTGTTTTGTCCAATTGCCATGGCTAGGACCTCCAGTACTATGTTGAATAACAGTGGGGAGAGTGGGCATCCCTGTCTTGTTCCTGATCTCAGAGGAAAAGCTTTCAGCTTCTCGCTGTTCAGTATGATGTTGGCTGTGGGTTTATCATATATGGCCTTTATTATGTTGAGGTACTTGCCCTCTATACCCATTCTGTTGAGAGTTTTTATCATGAATGAATGTTGAATTTTGTCAAATGCTTTTTCAGCATCTATGGAGATGATCATGTGGTTTTTGTCCTTCTTTTTGTTGATGTGGTGGATGATGTTGATGGATTTTCGAATGTTCTACCATCACCACTGTAAGGTTTCTGTTGAAAAGTCTGATGTCCCTGGAATGAATCCCACTTGGTCCTGGTGTATGATCCTTTTGATGTATTTTTGAATTCGGCTTGCTAATATTTTGTTGAGTATTTTTGCATCTACGTTCATTAGGGATATTAGTCTGTAGTTTTCTTTTTTCGTGGGGTCTTTGCCTGGTTCTGGTATTAGGGTGATATAGGCTTCATAGAATGAGTTTGGGAGTATTCCCTCCTCTTTTATTTTTTGGAAAACTTTATGGATAATGGGTATTATGTCTTCTCTGTATGTCTGATACAATTCTGAGTTAAACCCTTCTGGCCCGGAGGTTTTATACTTGGGTAGTTCTTTGATTACTGCTTCAATTTTGTTGCTGGTAATCGGTTTGTTTAGGTTTTCTGTTTCTTCCTTGGTCAGTCTTGGAAGGTTGTATTTTTCTAGGAAGTTATCCATTTCTTCTAGGTTTCCCAGCTTGTCAGCATATAGGTTTTCATAGTACTCTCTAATAATTCTTTGTATTTCTGTGGGTCCATCATGATTTTTCCTTTCTTATTTCTGATGCTGTTGATGTGTGTATCTCATTCTCTTTTTCTCTTAATAAGTCTGGCTAGAGGCTTATCTATTTTGTTTATTTTCTAAAAGAACTAGCTCTTAGTTTCATTGATTTTTTCTATTGTTTTATTCTTCTCAATTTTATTTATTTCTTCTCTGATCTTTATATGTCCCTCCTTCTGCTGACTTTAGGCCTCATTTGTTCCTCTTTTTCCAATTTCGATAATTGTGATGTTAGACTTTTCATTTGGGATTGTTCTTCCTTCTTTAAATATGCCTGGATTTCTATATACTTTCCTCTTAAGACTGCTTTTGCTGCGTCCCACAGAAGTTGGGACTTTGTGTTGTTGTCATTTGTTTCCATATATTGCTGGATCTCCTTTTTAATTTGGTCATTGATCCATTCATTATTTAGGAGCATGTTGATAAGCCTCCATGTGTTTGTGAGCCTTTTTGCTTCCTTTGTTTTAGTTTTATACCTTTGTGGTCTGAAAAGTTGGTTGGTAGGATTTCAATCTTTTGGAATTTACTGAGGTTCTTTTTGTGGCCTAGTACGTGGTCTATTCTGGAGAATGTTCCATGTGCACTTGAGAAGAATGGGTATCCTATTGCTTTTGGATGTAGAGTTCTATAGATGTCTATTAGGTCCATCTTTTCTAGTGTGTTGTTCAGTGCCTCTGTGTCCTTACTAATTTTCTGTTTTGTGCATCTATCCTTTGGAGTGAGTGGTGTGTTGAAGTCTCCCAAAATGAATGCATTGCATTCTATTTCCTCATTTAATTCTGTTAGTATTTGTTTCACATATGCTGGTGCTCCTGTAGTGGGTGCATATAAGAGATAAAAAAGGACATTACATAATGATAAAGGGACCAGACCAACAAGAGAATATAATCATTATAAATATATATGCACCCATATTGGTCTGGTCCCTTTATCATTATGTAATGTCCTTTTTTTATCTCTTGTCACTTTCTTTGTTTTGAAGTCTATTTTGTCTGATACTAGTACTGCAACACCTGCTTTTTCCTCCCTGTTCTTTGCATGAAATGTCTTTTTCCATCCCTTGACTTTTAGTCTGCGCATGTCTTTGGGTTTGAGTTGAGTCTCTTCTAAGCAGCATATGGATGGATCTTGCTTTTTTATCCATTCTATTACTCTGTGTCTTTTGATTGGTGCATTCAGTCCATTTTCATTTAGGGTGATTATTGAAAGATATGTACTTATTGCCATTGCAGGCTTTAGGTTTGTGGTTACTAAAGGTTCAAGGTTAGCTTCTTTACTATCTTACTGTCTAACTTAACTCACTTATTGAGCTATTATAAACACTGGTGATTCTTTATTTCTCTCCCTTCTTATTCCTCCTCCTCTTTTCTTCATATGTTGGTTGTTTTATTCTGTGGTCCTTTGTGTTTCCTTTGACTGCTTTTGTGGGTAGTTGATTTTATTTTTTGTCTTTAGTTAGTATTTGGTTGGTTGGTCTTCTTTCTTTGCTGTGACTTAATTTTATCTGGTGACATCTATTTAGCCTTACGAGTGTGAGGCAAATTCCCTCAACTTTTGCTTGTCTGGGAATTGTTTAATCCCTCCTTCATATGTAATTGATAATCGTGCTGTACACAGTGTTCTTGGTTCAAGGCCCTTCTGTTTCATTGTATTAAATATATCATGCCATTTTCTTCTGGCCTGTAAGGTTTCTGTTGAAAAGTCTGATGATAGCCTGATGGGTTTTCTTTTGTAGGTGACCTTTTTCCTCTCTCTAGCTGCCTTTAATACTCTGTCCTTGTCCTTGATCTTTGCCATTTTAATTATTATGTGTCTTGGTGTTGTGCTCCTTGAGTTCCTTCTGTTGGGAGTTCTGTGTACTTCCGTGGTCTGATCGATTATTTCCTCCACCAGTTTTGGGACGTTTTCAGCAATTATTTCTTCAAAGACACTTTCTATCCCCTTTTCTCCCTCTTCTTCTTTATCCCTATAATGCGAATATTGTTCCATTTGGATTGGTCAGCAATATATACATGTATGGTGGATTTCAAGTCAGAAACAGCTCTCTATTTGAAAATAAAATATCTAATGATGGACCTCCAGAGACCTTTTCTGAAATACAAATCAAATTTTGTTCTCACATTCTCCACCCTACTTCACTCTCTTCCCAGCCCCCCAAAGAATTCTAGAGGATTCTTTCCACTTGTATGATATAGACAAAAATCATTAACATGGTCTCAGGGACCTCTCAGATCAGACCTGTCTGTTTTCAAGTACCTAGATTTCTCTGTAAGCTATTCCTTCCAGGCCTGCCTTCTGTTTCTTCCAGGGCTCTGTTCTGCTGTGTTTATGTAAAATCTTCCCTCTGATTGATCCTTATCTCTTGACCAGTTTTCTCCTTTTCATCATTTAGATGTTCGTTTAATCCCCCTATTATCACCCCATACAGAGGCCTTGGTCCCACTCTGACTGGATCTATTCATAATACCAGTTTTTAAAAATGTCCATATTTGTGTATTTGCAATATGAGATCATTTGATTTAATTATGGGATTATTGTTTAATGCCTTTTTCTCATTAGACTATAGACTTCTGAGGGCAGAGACTATTTTCAATTGTTTTCCTGTTGTATCTATCTCCTGTCCCTAGCATATAATAGGTACTCAATAAGAATTTATTAAATAAATAAATGATATCTTAGAACATTCATTTTCTCCATTCCCATGACACTATTCTAATTCCAATGATATGATCTGAATCATGAGAAAAATGTCCTATCTCAACTTTGAAGTTATAATTTATGTGGTCCAGTATTTTATAACTGTGGAAAGCGGTCTCTAAAAGTGTCATTCAGATGCCTACATTGGACTGAATTACTAGAGCTTACATAGAACTTGTTGATGAAAAGATTGTTATCTTGCACAGGGCACTATGCTCGGTGCTGTGAATTATTCCAAGCCAGATGATGCATGACTTCTTCTTGGCTTATCATATGTTAAGGGATTTATACAAAACTACCTGTATAAATGGTAGATTGTGAGAGCTCTAAGTACTACAGCAAGGGAAGTGGGGACAACTTAATTCTGATGCAAGGAATCTGACAAGGCTACAGTGAAAAGTACCAAGGTCTTGAAAGATGGGTGTGGTTTTGACAACCAGATTTTGGGAATACAAAAATTTCAGGCAGAAGGAAAATAATAACTAAAAATACAAAGCACAAATACCCCAAATCACTGAAGAGAGGAGGCAAGCATGGCTAGAGCAGGGGATAGGGGATTTGCAAGTGTGTTGTGATAGGGAGTAGACTAGGAAAGTCATGTGAAGTAATAATATGTTACACTATTTGCATGTCTTTGCTGGGCTCTGAGCAGTTACCCAGGATGATGAACATGCAAGTGCCAAAATCAAAAGTGTGGGGTTTGGTGGTAAGAGACTGGAAGACAGCTCCGCAGGTTAAGGAGGGAGGGAAGAGGCAAAGAGAAGAAAACTTTACAAGAGCCTAGGGGAAGCTAAGGAGGACCTGACTGTGTTAGTGATGCCAGGGCTCTTGTTCACGGAGCCGAAGAATGAACTTCGTGAATAGTCAAGGTAGGAGAGCCAGGGAGAGGCTTTTATTTAGAGAGAAAGCAGGAGGACAGAGCTCCTGGCTCAAGCCAGAAGGGGACAAGAGAGTCCCGGGTGGTGTTGTCTAAGGGATTTATAGGTGGTTGAGAGACAAGGGCTAGGGATGTACACCTGCTAAGTGGTCTCAAATACCTTTGAAGAAACACTAAGTTTCTTATTAGTCTTCCTGGTTATTTACAAGAATTTTACTGCTCTGATTTCCTCCCAGGATAGCAGCTTCCTGGTCTGGGAGCATATCACTCAAGGCTGCCCGCTTCACTCCCAAGGTGGGCTGAGTTATTGTCTTACTTTTTAACTAATTGAGTTTCAAGATGGAATCCTTCTTGGTTTTTACTATGTTGTTTTGGGCTTGCAATAGTTTTGGGTTTGCTTGCTACATTGCCCAAGTTGCAACAAATCATTTGTTCAGAGCTGGAGGAAGAAAAGCAGCACTTGGGTAAAGTTAGGGAAAAAAAAATAAGCTGGGCCCCTCAGCAGGCCAAAGCAAATCTCTCAATGGTTATCTTGCTTTATTTTTTTCAGAGGCCCTCACCCTATTCTGTCTAAGCCCATGGTGTCTGTCTCATTAGTAGCAGTGAAATCAGGAGAGGATGGATAAGGGAAGCATTCAGAAAGTGGGGAGAACAAGATTCAGCACGTATGTGTTGGTATTGAACAACTAAAGGCTGGAAGTTAGCATGAGTTAACTGATGATAATTTAAAAGCAAAACTAGTAGTGAGAACATGTTAGTAACAGTAACCTGTTCTTATTGTTTTAAACCTTCTTGTAATCTTGTTAATATTATCCAAATCTCTTGATGGTAAAATATTACATCATTCACATCTTTACATGATCTAATAATGCATATGTCTGTAACTTTGATTCATCCAACTTGCCAGCTGGTGAGCCTTTTCTTATTTAAAAACCTGAAGAATTTATTGGTATTCCTTTGTGTACCCCTTTTTCACCTTCTCATTTTCTAGTTGTCTGGTTTTACTTATAGCAAAACATGATCATGCTTTACATGAGAGAAAAAGGATAACTCCTTTTCTTGCTGGCTGCAAACCTCTGGCTTCCATTATTCTTTGAGCAATTTAATCCAGTGGACACTGATTAAGTAACTATCTGCCCAATATCCTGGGAGTCTCAGATGATTAAGGTGCTGTTCTTCTCTTCAAGGAACCCATATAGATGTAGGTAGAATAGAAAGCTCAATTAAATATAACAGGATATGGAAAGTGCCATAAAAATACCAACAGCAAAAGCTGCCATAATACCAACAGCAAAAGCTACCACTTAAATCTCCTTTTGTTTCATTCCTTCCTTCCTTTAGAAAATGACTTGAGACCCTGTGCCAGGTCTTTGGCCAGGAATAGGATTTAAAGTGGTGAACAAGCCTGACCCAGGATGTGCCCATATGCAGCTTTATGATTATTGTTAAGGAATTTTGCACTGAAAGATAAAAAGTAAATAAATACGTACCATTTTTAAATTAATTAATTAATTAGATAAAAATAAGTGGAGGATGTATTATGAGGCATTTGTTGGGAAATCAATAATAATTTCAATAATACACATTCAATAATAATGTCAATTATTCAATAATACTAATAATATTGATAGCAATATTTAATTAGAACTTAATATGTCTTAAGTACAGGCACTCTGATTCCAGAACTAATGATTTTATATTACATTATGCTACAATTATAGAAAATATATTTTCTCAGGTGAGGGTAACGACTTATGTAGTATGATAAGCCAAGGCTTGTCTAAAAAGATAATGTTTAGGCTGAGACAAGGTGGATAAAAAGGTAAAACTACACAAAGAATCAGGGCAGAGCATTTCAATGAGAAGAAATAGGAAGTGTAAAGATTTGAAGACAGGAAAGAGCTGGTCATTTTCTAGGAGTAAAAAAATAGGCTTGTTTGAGCTGAAGGTAGTGAGGTATGAGAGAAAAGGATCTGAGTGAGATTTAAGAAATGAACAGGAACCAGATTGTGCAGGAGGTCTTGTCAGGCACAGAAAGAGTTTGTCTTTTATTTTAAGATAAATGAGAAAGCATAAAGCTTATATAAGCAGGAATGGTGACATTATCCTATTTATATTTAAAAAGTATCAAGTTGGATCCTATTTGGAAAATGGCTTAGAAAGTGTAAAACAGGAAGTTGAAAAGCTAGTATGTGCCAAAATCAGGATTTGAATTCAAATCATTCTGACTACAAAGTTAAGACTGGTAACCACCACTTGAAGCTATCCCCTACATTTGTAGTAGACTTACAATCTGGCATGGGGCATTGTCCTACCAGACACTGAAGAGCTACAAATTGTACCCTTTTGTATCCTTTACCTGCCTCTGTGACCCCCATTCTGTCTTTCTTTTTTTTTATTTTGGTATCATTAATATACGATTACATGAGCAACACTGTGGTTACTAGACTCCCCCCCATTATCAAGTCCCCACCACATACCCCATTACAGTCACTGTCCATCAGCATAGTAAGCTGCTATAGAATGAATCACTACTTGTCTTCTCTGTGTTATACTGCCTTCCCTGTGCACCCCCTGCCAATTTGTGTGCTAATCGTGATGCCCCTTTTTACCCCTTGTCCCTCTCTTCCCACACATCTTCCCCAGTCCCTTTCCCTTTAGTAACTGTTAGTCCATTCTTGGGTTCTGTGATTCTGCTGCTGTTTTGTTACTTCAGTTTTTTCTTTGTTCTTACACTCCACAAATGAGTGAAATCATTTGGTACTTGTCTTTCTCCGCCTGGCTTATTTCACTGAGCATTAACACCCTCTAGCTCCATCCATGTTGTTGCAAATTGTAGGATTTGTTTTCCTCTTATGGCTGAATAATATTCCATTGTGTACATGTACCACCTCTTCTTTATCCATTTATCTACTTATGGACACTTAGGTTGCTTCCATTTCTTGGCTCTTGTAAATAGTACTGCGATAAACATAGGGGTGCATATATCTTTTTGAAACTGGGCTCCTGCATTCTTAGGGTAAATTCCTAGGAGTGGAATTCCTGGGTCAAATGGTGTTTCCATTTTTAGTTTTTTGCAGAACCTCCATACTGCTTTCTACAACGGTTGAACTAATTTACATTCCCACCAGCAGTGTAGGAAAAGGTTCTCCTTTCCTTACATTCTTGCCAACATTTGTTGTTTGTCTTTTGGATGGTGGACATCCTAACTGGTGTGAGGTGATATCTCATTGTGGTTTTAATTTGCATTTCTCTGATGATTAGCGATGTATAGCATCTTTTCATATATTATAAAGGAGCCATGGATATACAATGGGGAAATGACAGCCTCTTCAACAGCTGGTGTTGGCAGAACTGAATAGCTATATGTAAGAGAATGAAACTGGATTACTGTCTAACTCCATACACAAAAGTAAACTCGAAATGGATCAAAGACCTAAATGTAAGTCATGAAACCATAAAAATCTTAGAAGAAAACGTAGGCAAAACTCTTTTGAATATAAACATGAACAACTTCTTCATGAACATATCTCCCTGGGCAAGGGAAACAAAAGCAAAAATGAACAAGTGGGACTATATCAAACTAAAAAGCTTCTGTACAGCATAGGGTACCATCAGTAGAACAAAAAGGCATCCTACAGTATGGGAGAATATATTCATAAATGACATATCTGATAAGGGCTTGACATCCAAAATATACAAAGTGCTGAAGCACCTCAACAAACAAAAAGCAAATAATCCAATTAAAAAATGGGCAGAGGATCTGAACAGCACTTCTCCAAAGAAGAAATTCAGGTGCCCATTCTGTCTTTTGTGAGGTCTCAAGGGAGGGATAGTGTCAAAGGCTTTCATAAGAAAAGAAGAAATGATGGACATTAATGACTTTTTAGCTCATCTTTGCTCTCTTCTCATTTGAACATAACTTCCCATGTCTGTTACACAAGCATATAATAATGGTTTCTAAAATATATAATTGAAAGTGTTTTTTACTTTACATAATTAATCATCTGGTAGGGATGGGGGTGATCAAAATGCAAATGCATGGATAACATCCACAGAGATTCTGATTCAGTGTATCTGAGTTGATGCATTTTAAATAACCACTCTGGTTAATTCTGAGACAGGTGATCCAAAGACTAAATTTAACAAGACACTCATTTGTGGTGGAAAGCTTTTAGATTTTATCCCAACTTGGACATATCTACTCTATTAATATTATCAGCATTAGAACCATCAATTGCAAGTAACCCCAGAATTTAATAGCCTATATACTTTTGGTAGACTTTTTTCCCCAGTGCAATATAATACAATACACAGATAATCAATTTGGTCTCTTTCTTCAGGCAAGAGACTAAAGAATTTATATAAACAATTTCCTGAATGGTCAGTCCCACAATGTGGCCTAAATGTATCATGCAGATTAATGATAGATGGGTTTTTCCAGCTGGGTGGAAACAGAATATTGCCTTCCCAATATTAATACTGGGTTACATATAAGACCCAACTCATTATTGCCCAATAACTCTTTTGGAGGTGGTTTTGTAATATAGAAAACATTTACAAAGAAGTAAATAATAAATGAAAGTGAATCAAATTTCTTTACTACAGATCTTGCACAAATAATTACTAGCCTATGTAAGTAGTTATTTAAAAGGCAATAACAATAGCCAATAAGATGAGTCACAATTATAAATCATTCCAAAATCAGCACCCTAATTATATTTTAGAATCATATTCTGAAGAACACTTCATGTAGTAATCACCCAACTTGCTTCTGATAGCTGTGCCTTTTTAAAGAATGGCTTGTATCATTAGTGATTTTCCTTCTGTATAAAATCTCTTTCTTAGTTAATATCATCTATAGTCAGGCTTTAGGAGACCTAATCCTTTTAAAATATATTCACCTTTTACCTTTTACATTTATCTTAATTAGTTTGCATTTTAGATTTCCTAAATGGATGAGGTAAAGAATCAGAACATATGTCTGTTGAAGGCCAGTTCTGAATTTGTGTTAGCTCTAGTTGGCCTTTTGAGAAAGGAGGTTTTATGTCCTTAATAGTCTCAGATACAACAAATATGTAATAACTGAAAGATATATACTGAATAATATTGTATTATTATTGCTGGTATAATAACTGAAAGGTATATACTCTTACGGAGGCAAGATTTTATTAATCAGGTTTACAGATGGTTTTAAGAATTACTCATTTATTTTATGCAATAACTATTTGTTGGGGACCTAGGAAGTGCCAGGGATTACTAGGCTCTGGGACTACAGAGGTAAAAAAGAGAATGTTTCTTCTCCTGTAACTTACTCTCTAGGGAGTAAGACATACAATGTACAGAAAAGCAGGTATAATACAGGTGCAATGCAGAAAAATGAAGAAGATTAATGGAATGGAGTGTGACCAATGTGGTCCAAGATGACCTCTCTAAAGATAACAACATGTATGCAGACACTTGAATGAAGCAGAGAGTGAGCAACCCAATTATCTGGAGGCAAAGAACACCAGACAGAGAAAATAGCAAATGAAAGGCCCTAGACAGGAAAATAATTGGTACATTTTATAACAATGAAGATTAAAAGGAGGAATTTAACAGATAATAGGTTTGGAGAAATAACAGGAAAGTGGTTGTACAGGTCCTCAAAAATCCTTGGTAAATAATGACTCTGAGTAGTATGAGTGGTGCAGCCAAATAAAAATGGCCAAAAATTATTTGCTATTCCTTCCATTGACAGTTGGAGTCTAATTTACGTCCCCTTAGATCTGGGCTGACTATAGTGACTTGCTTAACCAATAGAATGTGGCAGAAGTGATATTCTGGAACAAGAACAGATCATAAGCAGCTTCTTTCCAGACACCTGGAAAGCTACCAGCTGCCATGAAAGAAGTCTGACAACCCTGAGACCACCACCCTGTGAGGAAGTCCAAGCTACTCATGCAGAGAGCAGTGTAGGGAGAGAAACATAGGGAGATGTCCAGCCAGACCAAGCTGTTCCACCCATCAGCAGACATCACATGGAGAAGAACCAGAGCTTAAGACATATGGCCCTAGTGGTGCTGTTCCAGACACTTCCAGCCGTTCAAATGACCTCAGCTGAGGCTCAGGGGAGAGCAGAGGGGAACAATCATCATTGCGCCTTGTACAACTTACTGGCCTATGGTTTCTGAGCAAAATAAAATAGCTGCTATTTTATACCACTTAAGTTTTAAATGCTATATCATGCAGGAATAGATGACCTATACAGGATACTAAAAAACATATTAGTATGTCATGTACTATACTTTCTTAGAAATGCCTTCAACATGCAAACAATATAAGGTATGTTAAATAACTGAAGATAATCTGACTCTTTGATTCAGAACCTATCTGTGTGGTTAATCACAACAAGCATCAAATAAATATATTTTTGTGGTAGAAATGTGTCTTGACCTGGGGCATGTCCTAGAAGCTATTAGCATGCCTGTTTCTCCACAGAATTCATTTATTAATTTCAACAAATATTTATGAAGAACCTTTTCGTGTACATTGCTAGTGCTCAGAATACAATTGTGTGCAAAAGGGTCACAGGCATAGGTTCTTTTGATGGAAAGGAAGCTTTTTTTTAAAGGTATATTTGAAACAAATAACTACACAGATAACTATGACAAATGCTATAACCACAGTCAGGGTGATACCAGGAGGATTTGGTTTAGCAAGACCAAAAAAGATTTTCTGCAAGAAACTGATGAATAAATTGATATCTGGAGGCAGATTCAGAGGTAATCACTACAAAGAGAAGCAAAAGTGACCTTTTTGAAATCTAAATATGGTATCTATCTCCCTCTGGCTTTTTAAAATCCTAGGCTGGCTTTTCTTCCTAAGTGCAACACAGAGAGTGATTCCATTTACTGCTTTCAGAACCATTGGAAGATAACTGGGCTTGGGGAGAAGAAAATGAGTTGTTTTGGACATACTGGGTTTAAGGTGCCTTTGAGACATGCTAATGGAGATGTCAAGAAGTGAGTTAGATATATTGGTAAAGAGGTCTGGCTGGTAGGTTATCAGTCTGTCAATAGGAGGTAAGCATGGGTGAGAGCACTCAAGGAGAAATTAGGCATAAGAGGCAGAAGAGACTGAGGACCAACCTGAAGAAACCCCAATGGAGAAAAATATGTATCTATAAAAGAGACAAACAAGGAGTAGCTAGAGGGATAAGAGGAAAGCCTGGAGACTATAGTGCCACAAAGA
The DNA here is from genome assembly GCF_040802235.1 of Manis javanica. Classification (NCBI taxonomy): domain Eukaryota; kingdom Metazoa; phylum Chordata; class Mammalia; order Pholidota; family Manidae; genus Manis; species Manis javanica. The sequence goes on along the minus strand of NC_133163.1, from coordinate 60,511,886 downwards.
CCAAGAGGAGAGAGTGTTTCAAGCAGATGTACATGGTTGACTACATGGGATGCTACTGAGAGTCAGAAAATTAAAGGTAGTCAACAATTGGATTGATTTGGCACATATAAGGAATAATAGGTGGTATAAATAAAGACTTGCTTTTAAGACACAAGAATTGAGATCGATTAACTCCACCACTAGGCAGACCTGAAGGCAAGTTATCTGACTTCTCTGTTTCATTTTCTCCCTTAGAACCTCTTAAACCCTTTCCAAGATTTCATTTGGAAAGCACAAGTTATTGAGTAAAAATTTATTGAGTTCCATGGATAATAAAACATATGCTGAGCTCTGTAAAGTTTGCAACTATAAGTTCTTCAAGAACACATAAGCAAGTAAGCCCATGAAAATATATTCAGTATTATTGGCCATTTGGGAAAAGCAAATTACAGACACAATTAGATATTACTATATACCTATCAGAATGGCTAAAATAAAAAAATTGCAATAACACCAAATGCTGGTGAATATAAAATAGTACAATAACAGTAGAAAGCAGTTTAGCATTATATATATATATAAAGCAATTAAATATGAGAAATTGGCTTACATGATCCTGAAGGCTGAGAAGTTCCCAATCTGCCATTTGCAAATTGGAGATCCAGAAAAGCTAGTGATGTAATCACAGTCCAAGTCCAAAAGTCTTAGAACCAGGGATGCTGGTAGGTGGTACAAATCTCAGTCTAAGGTCAGGAGAAGACCAATGTCCCAGATCCAACAGGTGGGCAGGAGGGAAGTCCTGCCTTCCTCTGCCTTTATGTTTAATTTAGGCCCTCAATGGATTGGATGATGCTCACTGACAATCTACTGAATCCACCAATTCAAATTCTAATCTTATTCAGAAACACCCTCACAGATACACCCAGAAATAGTGTGTAGTCAGGACACCCTGTGACCCAATGTAACTGACACATGAAATTAACCATCACAGCTGTTGGTTACTTGAGCAAATGCTTCTCAACCTGCTTCTATTCTCACTCTTGTCCTCTCCTCACCTCGTGTCATTTGTCTCTTTAGTACTAACTCACAAGCTAGTTCCCAAGCAATTGATATCAAATTTCCTCATCATTGGTGAATTAACTTATATTCCTTGCTTCTGGCAGTGTCTTACCTTTAGCACTCTGAGCAGCCCCAGAAGCTCTTGTCCATCCTGAGCTTCTATGTGTGGCACTCCCTCTACTGGGGAAACTTTCTGTTTGAAGCCTCTAGCCTACAAAGTAGGAGTTCTACTTTTTCCAAAACTCTCTCTTCTGCTATTCAGAAATTTACTGTCATCTCAGCAGACCCATGTGCCCTGTTGAAGTCCATGGTGTATGACTTATTTTTTTCCAAATTTTAGTATATTCTGTCATTTCAGTTTACACCTTCATGGCACGTGTTGAAGTTCAGTTCAGTCTCACAGTTCCTCACTTTCTTTAACTTCCAATGCCCTCCCTCCAGCCAATATCCATCATGAACACACACATAGTGTGTTACATTCATTATTAAGCTAATTACTGCTAACTAACAGTTTGGCTTAATTACTGCATCAGTAAGGGAAGGGACGGAGCATCTCAATGAAGGTGTTACAAAAGACAGGATTTGAGCTATGACTGAATAATTAATTAATCTTATCTAGGAGGAGGGCAAACTAGGTCAAGGCTAGTGCTGTCACTGGTAAAGCAGCGCAATCTCTGTCAGGTAACCAGGATGGGAAGCTGTATAGGACAAAGAACTTGGCTTGCTTAATAAATACTTCACAAGAGAAAAGGAGGGCCGGGAGAAGCAATCATCACTCCTATTGGCCAGGACAGGGGACCGTTTGGTCATTTTGTGGGTTGGGCACTGCTCAGCTTTTGCCTGTGTTCAGACATGCTCACACAGTGGCCTTGGTTTTTGTCTTGATCTGTTGCAGTCACAGAGCGGCCTCGTCTGTTGTGGATGGATGTTCTGTGACATTGTTTCTGTTCAGCAGGGGAACACCAAATCACTCTTACACTTACTGATATACTGCTTGTCATGGCATTTATAGTTAGAGGCAGCTTCCTTCCTCGTTGCACTGCACAGGTGCCGTGTCTCCTCAGAGAGACAATAATCACCCACCGGGTTGTGACAAGCCTTAGAACTTTTGATCCCACTCTTGGTGTTTAAAATCCTCTAGATCCAATTCTTGTAAGGAAATGCATAATATTACATTTTTAAATGGATAAATGAATGAATAGTGAATGAATGAATAATCTGAGTCCAAATATATCTCATTTCAGAATTTTTCAATTCTAAAGAATTAAAGAAAAAGAAATAAATTCTGACTTAAGTCGAATAAAAAAATGTTTTCCCTTCTTATGCCAAATCAAAGAATTGAGCTGAAAGTAAAGTCAATCAAGTTGAGGCAAATATTTGAGTGAAGAAATGGCTTGCCGGTGCACTTGAGATGTCAGTAATATTCAACTAGATATGAGGTATTACTCAATAAGAAATGAAAATAGCTTTTTATTTCAAAACTGTAGAATACCTCAGTTGTCAAGAAGAAAGTTAATACATTGTTTACTTATTATCTTCTAATACATAACTTAATCTTCCCCCTTTCTCTAATTGATCAAGTATTTACTATTTCAATGAGTTTCTGTGAATTCCAGTTTTTTAAAATTCATAGATGTGTAACCATTCATGTTTCATTTTGATCTATGTATTTTGATTTACTTTCTTTTGAACTACGTATATTCCTAAAAATTGCTAATTACTGAAATAAATGGATATTGTAAGTGAGCACTTAATCAAATCAGGTGGAAAGATATTAACATTTTTAGAGTACTGTGAGTTAAAAAAAATCTCACTGCAAAGATCTCAAAATATGAGGATATGTGTGTGTGTGTGTGTGTGTGTGTGTGTGTACACACACATGCATACAGATTGAAAGAAACAGAGACTCATATGATTGTGGCTATTGCCAAGCCCCAAATCCATAGGGCGGCTAGCATGTTGAATATCAAAGTAAAAGTTCATCTTGTAGATTTGAGTCCAAAAGCAGTCTGGAAGCAGAATTCTTTCTTCTTCAGGAAACCCCAAGTCTTTGTTCTTAAGCTTTTCAATGGATTGGATGAGTCCCATCCACATTATGACAACTTTTTCACACAGCTTATTTTTCCAGATGTGGAGCATGGCCAGTGATGTCGGCACTGATGATAGAATCCGTTGCTCTCTTAGCTGTTACTTACAGCATTCCTCTTAGAGCACATAGCACTTACCTGTAATTTATTTATATGCCTGTCTCTTTCACTAAATTTTGAGCACTTTGATGGCAGACTGTGTAATCCATCTTATCTTGGGGCTGGACATCTGCCTGACACATAGTAGACACTCACTATACAATTGATGGATTGAATTTTCTTGAGAGAAGGAAAGAACTCCATCATCTCATGATATTAGTGGGCTCAGGCACTGTACTAAAGCTTATGTTTAGCTAAAGCAGTTTAGACATAGTCCCTATTCTCATGCTTCTTAGTGGGCTGATTTAGAGCATTTGAGAGTTAATTGCTATATGACTGTCAGCTTTCCTGGTGGTGGTACTGAGGGCTTTTTTCCCATTGGGCTTGTTCCTGAAAGCTTATCCATGATTTTGAGCTTGGGAGAGCTTACTGTGACAAAATTGCAGTCATCTGTGGTATCCAGATTTCATCTAAAACACATATTAGCTTGTATAGAGTCTCAGGAGAATTTTGTTTCTAGGCATACTTTTACAGACCAAATGTCCACTGTACTAAAGAATTTAGTCATCCAATTTGATATTCTGGAGGAAAAAAAGAACATTATTAAATTGTGCACCAGCTTTATACTTTAATTATACAAGCAAAGAAAAAGTGAAGTTAAAAGCTATAGTCTGTCCTAAGCCATGTCCATTAATTGTTAGAAAACGTGATGTAACACAGAAAACTCTCACATCATCTTAGTCATTTTTGCTATTTTTTATTAAAAAATCACATGCAAATCAATTACATGACAGATTGCTAAGGTTTTAAAAGGACAGATGCTTTAGTTTTATAGGGCTTTTGAAGTCTCAGCCATCAAAAATGATTTTTAAATATCATGAACTATAAAAAAGTAATTGATTTTACTCAATTCCAAGTGTCAAATTATGAGTCATGGGAAGCTATTGAATGTGACCATTCTGCAGTAAATAAATATGCAGGGTTGGCAACATTTCTACCAAAGGTAGCCCAACAAAGAGCCCCTGTGTTAAATCAACAGAAAGCTATTTGGAGTGTGATAAGAATCTTCTGGCAGTAGTTTGCATTCAAAAAATTTAATAATTTACATGATATGCATAGTAGAGGGAAAAATCTACAAGATGACTACATGCAATTATTGTAAACTCCAGGACCGCTATATTGCCTACATTTACCCAACATATTTTCATTTCTGGCCTGGAGACTAACACTATTAACAACATATAAGCTCTTAGGAAAAAAAACAATAACTACAAAACCAAATATAGACATTTATTAGATTTTTTTAAAATAAAAATTTTAAACTACCACAGACTTATTTTTTTAAATAAGATTTTCCAGAGGTACAGTCAAATAAAGCATGGGTGTTAGGGATCAAGGTGAAAAAAAAATGGAATTGCCTTATGGATCTCATAGCGATGTTTCATGTTTTATTGTTGAAACATGTTATTGTTTAAATATATACAAACCTCTAAATGTATAACTGTCTTATTTTTCTCTCAGTTTAGACTGTAAGCTCTGGAAGGGGAAGAATTGTTTTATATATATATATATATACATATATTATATGTATATAAATATTGTTTTATATATATAATTTGTTTCAAATTTTTAAGGCTGTGTTACTACATCCTTACGGCCACTTGTTGAACTGAGTTGTGAGTAGAGCAAGCCTTCTGCAGTCATGTTAGAAAAGACCTGTGGCCACAAATCAACATCTTCAGTTTCATCCTCACACTGAAATTGGACTGAGTCAGTTATGTTACATTTGTAGGTGAAGGACAGTGATATGACAGAGAGGATGCTTCAAGCTATTTGTGGATTATGTGAAGAAAATGTGATTCTTTTGTTCATCAGCATACTAGTCTTCACTTATTCATTCATTCATTTTTGTGTTTTTACTGAACTTTTATCTAGCATAGCAGGTCCTGTGCTTCCTGGAACAAGATCTTCAACTTGAGAGAGTTGCTTTTCAGTGGCTAATGTTTTACCTGATAAAAACAAACAAGCATCAAATAAATGGAAAGATATCCCATGGTTATGGATTAGAAGACTTAATATTGTTAGGATGTCAATAATAGTCATCTATAGATTCAAAGTAATCTTTATCAAAATCTCAATTGTATTATTTTGCAAGAAAAGAAAAAATATATCCTACAATTCATATGGAATCTCAAAAGACTCCAAAATGCCAAAACAATCTTGAAAAAGAACAAAACTGAAAGTCTCACATTTCCTGATTTCAAAACTTACAAAGCTACAGTAATCAAAACAGTGTGGACCTTGAATAAGGATATAATGGAATATAATAGAGAGCCCAGAAATAAACCCTCACATATATGGTCAAATGGTTTTTGACAAGGGTGCCAAGACCAGTCAATGGGAAAAGGACTGTCTTTTCAATAAATGGAGGTGGGAAGCTATATATCCAGATGCAAATGAATGAAATTGGGCTCTTAACTTAGACCATATACAAACATTAACTTGAGATGCATTAAAGACCTAAACATAAGAGCTAAAACTATAAAATTCTTGGAAGAAAACATAGGAGAAAAGCTTCATGACATTGGATATGGCAATTATTTTTTTTTTGGATATGATACTAAAAGTTCAGGCAAGAAAAGAAAAAATAGTAAGTTAGAGCTCATCAAAACTGAAAAAATTAGTATATCAAACAACAATATTAACAGAGTGAAAAGTCACCCCCATAAAATGGGAAAAAATATTTGCAAATCATATATGTGACAAGGGGTTAATATTCAGAATATATATAGCTACAGTTCAACAACAAAACAATGACCAACCCCATTGAAAAAAGGGTAAAGGATTGAGTAGATATTTCTCCAAGAAAGATATACAGATGGCCAATAAGCATGTGAAAAGATGTTCAATATCACTAATTATTAGGGAAATGCAAATCAAAACCGCATTAAGATGCCATTTCACACTGATTAGATGGCTATTATCAAAACAAAACAAAACAGAAAATAACAAGAATTAGTGAGGATGTTGAGAAAATTGGGACCCTTGTATATTGTTGGTGGGAATGTAAAATTGTACCACTTCTATGGAAAGCAGTATGATATTTTCTAAAGAAATTAAACATAGAATTGTTGTAAGATCCAGCAATTCTACTATGTATCTAAAATAATCAAAAGCAAAGACTTGAACATATATTTGTGCATGAATGTTCATAGCAGCATTATTTATAATAACCAGATGTGGAAGCAATTTGAATGTCCATTGATGGATGAATAAACAAAATGTAGTATATACATACAATAGAATATTATTCAGTCTAAAGTGGAATGCAATTCTCATACACGTTGCAACATGGTTGAATATTGAAGACGTTAGGGTAAGTGAAAGAAGCCAGACATTAAAGTACAAATATTGTGTGATTGCACCTATATGGGGTACCTAGAATAATCAAATTCTTAGAGGCAGAGAGTAGAAAGGTGGTTGCCAGGGGCCTGGGGTGGGTGGAGAGGGAATAGGAGTTATTGTTCACTGGGTGAAGAGTTTTATTTGGGGAGATGAAAAAAATCATGGAAATGGATGGTGGTGATGAATGCACAAAAATATGAAGTTCTTAATACCATTTAACTGTATATTTGAAATAGTTAAAATGGTAAAATTATATGTTATGTATATTTTTCCAAAACAAGCAAAACATCAATAGCCCAATGGATGAACTAAAAACTTCAAATCCCATGGAATTCCTCACAAGAAAAGGGCTCCACCACAGCGAGTGAAAGGTGAGGAAGTGATAGTTCAGATTTTACTGTTTATCCACAAAGAAGGAGCTTTCACTGCTGAAGGACAATATTTCACAGATTTGGTTTGAAGCACCAGGATTATCAATTTAAACACAAAAGCCCCCATTCCAATGTGTATACAGTAATGCTGCTGAAGAAAAGAGAAATCAACTAGAGCTTATTTTTTCTCCCCCATTTTAGTTGCATCCAATTTTCAGAGCTCTTACATATTCCCATGAGAAAAAGCTTTTGAATTTATGGATTTACTACTCTTTTCTTGCATGTTAATTTTAAGAAAACAAAGCTGTTGCTGAGAAGTAAAAATGATAGATGCCACCAAGAGAGGTATTTTTCAAGGAAAGGAACTGCTTCTTATTGAAGGTAGGTTGTGCTTATCACCCAGAACACAGTCAGAAAGTTTGGGTACCACTAATCTCAACTATTAATACCTTGATAGGTTCCTGTTGTCCTAATTAGCTAACCTGTGAACTCAGAGATGATTTAATTAAGCAGAATAGAATGTGTGTGTGGCATATGTTGTGAAATTAGATACTAATACACATTTGTAACAGTGCCCACTTCTACAAAAGTATAAAAGTAACTGGAAAGATCAGTCTATTAGACAAGCCTCTTTTCTTAGTAACCCAGTATTGAACAGTAGGGGAAAAAGAACTTGACAGAAATGACAGCAGAGACCAATTTTTCCTAAGAAGAGGCCATGGGACTCCATTCCTCTGGACCAAAATGCCACTGCTCTCTATGCCAGTCCAAATCTTTTCCCCTCCCATTGCATGATTACTGTTTCTACTTTTGGGAGAATAAACCACAGGAAAGGAAATTGTTTGCCCTGTGATGTTTATTTTAATTAAATGTATAAATTTATGTGATTGGGTGTTTCTGTTTATCTTTATTTTCTCCTTGGATAATCCTAGCTATTTTTAATTAAATTATGTGATGAGTAGGAAAGGAAGAAAAGGTCTTTTGAGATATATATATATATGCATTATGGGGTGGAAGGGGAGACACCAAAGTTACATAGACCCTTTATTAAAATTCTTTTTAGGTGATTTTTGTTTTTAAAACCAATAATAAGCCCTGAAAATCCCCAAATCTTGAAGGAAAAATATTAATTTGAAGAGTACCCTTTATTTTCTGGAATGAAATTCATAACATAAATTATGACCTACCATTTAAAATAGTGCTTCTCAACTTTGTAAAAGTATCAGAGTCACCTAGGAAGCATAAGAAGATACTGGAATCCTGGCTTCACCCTAAATGTGAATCACCATTTGTGGGTTCCTGACATTCATAGTTTTAATAATTTCTCTAGTGATTCTGATGTATACCAAAGCCTCGTAACTATAGATTTAGGGTGTCTTTGACACTTGGAAAGACAGGTAGTTAACATCACTGTGCAATTTTCCTGCTCTGAAGCTGAATGAAGTTTTTTGGTTCCCCACTTTTTCTGTGGACATTAGTGGGTGTTACCTGTATTGCCCAAAAGCTCATGAATGTGTAACAATACTAGCAACTAGCGAGCTGTTGAAACTACCTGAAGAAATTATAAATATGTCTTATACTTTTAATTAGAAGTTGTAGACTATGTAATCTATAAGCAATGAGAACAAAGAATCAGATGTAACTATTTATTTGCAATAGTAGTGGAGAAATCCAATACACAATATGGTAAATGGTGCACCTTCCACATGCAACTTCCATATACAGATCCTAAGGGTTTGTAATAAGCCTAAGTGAAGAGGAAACTTACTGGTACTGAATATTCTTGAAGCAGATTGAAATTTTCTGGCCACGTCTACACCTATTGACATTTCTCAGATTAATTAGGATTTTTGAAGTAATTGGGAAGGATAGGACCTGAGCTTTATCTTGTTATCAATCATGAAGACATAGGTAGCATTTTCTTTAGACTAATAGCATTTCCACCTAAGCACATATGAAATTAAATCTGCTTCTAATTTCATCCTCTCTATTCCCTTCAGTCTTGCTCTTTAAGTAGTTACCAGGTTGCATGGTTAGTTTTGAAACAACAGCCATCTCCGCAATTAAGGATTTATAAGAGGGAGAGAATAAATATTACACACAAAACTTAACCCCTCAAAAAAAGTGAGATTCAAGATGGCGGCATGAGAGGTGAGACAGAGAACTCCTCCCCAAACCACAAATAGTATGAAAATATAGTTAATACAACTAACCCTAAAACAGCAACAGGAAAGAAGACTGCACCAGCAGACCTCATGAAGAAGAAGGGTAATATACCAAAGCCTTGATCCAGTGGGACACAGGCCCTTTCCCCACCCCAGCTCACCAGCAGGAGGAAGAGAAATGGAGTGGGGAGGGGGTGGAAGCCTGGGACTGTTGAACACCTAGCCCTGGAGATCTGCTTTGTGGCCAGAAACCTACATTGTTTGGTGCTCTGGAGGTTAGGAAGCTGGGACAGGCAGAGTGCTTGAGAGACAGATTCCAACCATTTGTGGAGGATGGGATCCATACCTGGCCACTCTGGGACAAAGCAAAGGCAGGTGGTCTGAGAGGTTTCTTAGCAGTGAGAGGGCTGCTAAAGGGGTGGGGTTTGCACAGAGTTTGCTATGTGAGAGAAGGGACAGGGGGACAAGGTTGTCTGGGGATGCTCTGCCCAGCAGGTTGGAAACTTTGAGGAGCCTCAGGTGCTCCATCCCCATGGCTGGCTACTCAGCTCTGAGGCCCTCCACTGTGACATGCAGCATGCTGAGTGTTCCTCCTGGCCTGATGGCATGGGCTCGCAAACAGCAGTCACTGCGCTGGCCTTAGGCCAGCTAGAGGGAGGCCCCGCCTACAACAGCTAGAGACGTAAAGCACATCTGTGTGCTTAGCCCACTGACTCTGATACGAGAGAGAGGCATTGCAGATGGGAATCAGAAAACAGATCTTTCCTTCTCCAGGGCACCAGCTCTGCTCCCCTACAATCCCCAACCTCACTCTTCTGGCTGAGCAGCTACAGAGACTGGAAATTCTGGGCACTAGAGGGCACCACATAAAAATATGAAACATCAAAAGAACCTGGTTCAGACCAAAATTTCACAAACCCCAGAAAAAGGGCCAAATGAAAATGAACTCATCAAACTTCCTGAAAGAGAGTTCAAAATAAAAATCATAAACATGCTTATGGAGGTATAGAAAAATATTCAAGAGCTGAGGAATGAATTTAAGATGGAGATTCAATCATTAAGAAATTCCATATCTGAAATGAAAGATACAATGGAGGTAAATGGAACAGAAATTAGAGAAGAGGAATACAAAGAAGCTGAGGCACAGAGAGAAAAAAGAATCTCTAAGAATTAAAGAATATTGAGAGAACTGTGTGACCAATCCAAATGGAACAATATTCACATTATAGGGGTACCAGAAGAAGAAGAGAGAAAAAGGGATAGGAAATGTACCTGAGGAGGTAATTGCTGAAAACTTCCCCAGTTTGGGGAATTAGATAGTCTCTCAGGCAATGGAGGTACACAGAGCTCCCAACACAAGGGAACCAAGGAAGACAGCATCAAGACATATAATAACTAAAATAGCAAAGATAAAGGATAAAGACAGAGTTTTAAAGCAGCTAGAGAGAGGAAAAGGATCACGTACAAAGGAAAACCCATTAGGCTATCATCAGACTTCTCAACAGAAACCTTACAGACCAGAGGGCATGGCATGATATATTTAATGCAATGAAGCAGAAAGACTTTGAACCAAGAACACTCTACCCAGCAAAGTTATCATTTAAATTTGAAGGAGGGACTAAAACAATTTTCAGATAAGCAAAAGCTGAGAGAATTTACCTCCCACAAAACACCTCTAGAGTGCATTTTGGAGGGACTTCTATAGATGGAAGTATTCCTAAGGCTAAATAGATGTCACCCAAGGGATAGACAAAGAGTACAGAATATGATTTATAAGATAGAAAGGAGGGAAGAGGAAGAAAAAGGAGGAAAAATAAAAGAATCTTAGGTTGTGTTTGTAATAGCATACAAAGTGAGTTTAATTAGACTGTTAGATAGTAAGGAAATTACCCTTGAACCTTTGGTAACCATGAATCTAAAGCCTGCAATGGCAATAAGTATATAACTATCAATAATCATCTTAAATGTAAATGGTCTGAATGCACCAATCAAAAAACATAGAGTCAATGAATAGATAAAAATACAAGACCCATCTATATGCTGCCAACAGGAGACTCACTTCAAACCCAATGACATACACAGACTGAAAGTAAAAGTATGGAAAAAGATATTTCATGCAACCAATAGAGAGAAAAAAGCAGGAGTTGCAAGACTTGTATCAGACAAAATAGACTTCAAAACAAAGAAAGTAACAAGAAACAAAGAAGGACATTACATAATAATCAAGGTGTCAGTCCAACAAGAGGATATAACTATTATAAATATCTATGTACCCAACATAGGATCACCTACATATGTGAAATAACTACTAACAGAATTAAAGGGGAAAAATAGAATGCAGTGCATTCATTTTAGGAGACTTCAACACACCACTCACTCCAAAGAACAGATCAACCAGAAAGAAAATAAGTAAAGAGATAGAGGCATTGAACAGTGTTTTAGAACAGATGGACCTAATGGACATCTACAGAACACTTCACCCAAAAACAACATGATACATATTCTTCTCAAGTGCACATGGAATATTTTCAAGCGTAGATCATATACTAGGCCACAAAAAGAACCTTAGTAAATTCAAAAAGATTGAAATTGTACCAACTAGCTTCTCAGATTGCAAAGGTGTGAAACTAGAAATAAACTACACAAAGAAAATGAAAAAGCCCACAAAAAAATGGAGGCTTAATGACATACTCCAAATAATCAATGGATCAATGACCAAATAAAAACAGAGATCAAGCAATATATGGAGACAAATGACAACAATAATTCAACAACACAAAATATGTGTGACACAGAGAAGGCCATGCTAAGAGGAAAATATACTGCAATACAGGCCTACCTCAGGAAAGAAGAATAATTCCAAATGAACAGTCTAAACTCACAATTAGTGAAAATAGAAAAGGAAGAAAAAATGAGACCCAAAGTCAGTAGAAGGAGGAGCATAATAAAGATTAAGCAGAAATAAATAAAATTGAGAAGAATAAAACAATAGAAGGAATCAATGAAAGCAGGAGCTGATTCTTCAAGAAAATAAATTAGATAAACCCCTAGCCAGATGTATCAAGAAAAAAAAGAGAGTCTACACACATAAACAGCATCAGAAATGAGAAAGGAAAAATCACAATGGACACCACAGAAATACAAAGAATTATGAGAGAATTCTATGAAAAATTATATGGTAACCTAGAAAAAATGTACAACTTTCTAGAAAAATACAACCTTCCAAGACTGACCCAGGAAGAAACAGAAAATCGAATAGACAAATTATCAGCAAAGAAGTTGAATTGGCAATCAAAAAACTACCTAAGAACAAAACCCCTGGACCAGATGGTTTCACTGCTGAATTTTATCAAACATTTAATAAAGACCTAATACTCATCCTCCTTAAAATTTTCCAAAATTAGAAGAGGAGGGAATACTCCCAAACTCATTCTACAAGGCCAACATTACTCTAATACCAAAACCAGGCAAAGACACCACAAAAAAAGAAAATTATAGACCAATATCCCTGATGGACAAAGATGCAAAAATACTAAACAAAATATTAGCAAACTGAATTAAAAAATACATCAAAAAGAGCATCCATCATGATCAAGTGGGGTTCATCCCAGGGATGCAACAATGGTACAACATTTGAAAATCCATCAACATCATCCACTACATCAACAAAAAGAAGGACAAAAACCACATGATCATCTCCACAGATGATGAAAAATCATTCAACAAAACTCAACATCTATTCATGATAAAAACTCTCAACAAAATGGGTATAGAGGCAAGTACCTCAACATAATAAAGGCCATATATGACAAACCCACAGCCAACATTATACTTTACAGTGAGAAGCTGAAAGCTTTTCCTTTAAGATCAGGAACAAGACAAGGATGCCCACTCTCCCCACTTTTATTCAACATAGTACTGGAGGTCCTAGCCACGGCAATCAGAAAAAAACAAAGAAATAAAAGGCATCCAGATTGGCAAGGAAGAAGTAAAACTGTCCCTGTTTGCATATGACAGGATATTGTACATAAAAAACCCTAAAGACCCACTCCAGAACTACTAGTTCTAATATCTGAATTCAGCAAAGTTGTAGGATAAAAAATTAAAACACAGAAATCTGTTGAATTCCTATACACTAATGACGAACTAGAAGAGAGAGAAATCAGGAAAACAATTCCATTCACAATTGCATCAAAAAGAATAAAATGCCTAGGAATAAACCTAACCAAGGAAGTGAAAGACTTCACTCTGAAAACTACAGGACACTCATGAGATAAATTAAAGAAGAAACCAATAAATGGAAACACATCCCATGCTCATGGATAGGAAGAATTAATATTGTCAAATGGCCAGCCTGCCTAAAGCAATCTACAGATTCAATGCAATCTCTATCAAAATACCAACAGCATTCTTCAATGAACTAGAGCAAATAGTTCTAAAATTCATATGGAACCACAAAAGACCCCAAATAGCCAAAGCAATCCTAAGAAGGAAGAATAAAGCAGGGGACATTACACTCCCTGACTTGAAGCTCTACTGTAAAGCCACAGTAATCAAGGCAATTTGGTTCTGGCACAAGAATAGACCCATAGACCAATGAAACAGACTAGAGAGCTCTGATATAAACCCAAGTATATATGGTCAATTAAAATATGATAAAGGGGCCATGGACATACAATGGGGAAATAACAGCCTCTTCAACAGCTGGTGTTGGTGAAACTGGACAGCTACATGTAAGAGAATGAAACTGGATTATTTTCTAACCCCATACACAACAGTAAATTCAAAATGGATCAAAGACCTGAATGTAAGTCATGAAACCATAAAACTCTTAGAAAAAAACATAGGCAAAAATCTCTCAGATACAAACATGAGCAACTTCTTCATGAACATATCTCCCTGGGTAAGGGAAACAAAAGCGAAAATGAACAAATGGGACTATATCAAACTAAAAAGCTTCTGTACAGCAAAGGACACCATCAGTAGAACAAAAAGACATCCTAAAGTATGGGAGAATATATTCATAAATGACATATCCCACTAGGGATTAACATCCAAATTATACAAAGAGCTCACACACCTCAACAAACAAAAAGCAAATTACCCTACTAAAAACATGGGTGGGGATATGAACAAACACTTCTCTAGAGAAGAAATTCAGATGGCCAAAGGGCAGATGAAAAGATGCTTCACATTGCTAATTATCAGGGAAATTCAAATTTGAACCACAGAGAGATGTCACCTCACCACAGTTAGGATGGCCAGCATCCAAAAGACAAACAACAACAAATGTTGGCGAGGATGTGGAGAAAGGGGAACCCTCCTACATTATCGGTGGGAATATAAATTAGTTCAACCATTGTGGAAAGCAGTATGGAGGTTCCTCAAAAAACTCAAAATAGAAATACCGCTTGTTCCAGGAATTCCACTCCTAGTAATTTACCCTGAGAATGCAGGAACCCAGTTTGAAAAAGACAGATGCACCCCTATGTTTATCACAGCACTATTTACAATAGCCAAGAAGTGGAAGCAACCTAAGTGTCCATCAGTAAATGAATGGATAAAGAAGATGTGGTACATATACACAATGGAATAATATTCAGCAATAAGAAGAAAACAAATCCTGCCATTTGCAACAACATGGTTGAAGCTAGTGAGTATTATTCTCAGTGAAATAAGCCAGGCAAAGAAAAACAAATACCAAATGATTTCACTCATCTGTGGAGTATAAGAACAAAAGAAAAAAATGAAGGAGCAAAACAGCAGCAGACTCACAGAACCCAAGAATGGACTAACAGTTACCAAAGGGAAAGGGACTGGGGAAGATGTGTGGGAAGAGAGGGATAAGGGGTAAAAAGGGGGCATTACAATTAGCACACATAATGAAGCGGTGGGGAGAGTTGCATGGGGAGGGCTGTACAACAGAGAAGACAAGTAGTGATTCTATAGCATCTTACTACATTGATGGACAGTGACTGTAATGGAGTATGTGGGGGTGGGATTGATAATAGGGAGAGTCTAGTAACCATAATGTTGCTCATGTAATTGTACATTAATAATACCAAAAAAATTTAAAAAGTAAGGCAAATTTATTTTCCATTTTCCAAGCAAAGCCTATGGCAGAGTCTTAGTGTAAACAAAGGAAACCTAGAAAACTTTTTCAGAAACAGAAAATTTTTGTTTGTCCAAATGTTAAAAACCACAAGGTCAGTGCTATTGCGTTCCTTTACTTTTGCTTTTCTGGTTATAAAATGTTTGTAAAATGCAAAATTTGGGGTCTTAGTTTTTTATGCACAGGGCATGGGCAAAATTCAACCGTCAAGGTGCTTCTGAGGCAGCCTTGTTAATTTTATAGTATGATAACAACAGCTGGAAAATCTAGAAGCTGCCTTCAAAGTTAATTCCTTCTTTCTTGCTTCAGTTAGCATTTGATTCTGTCTTTAATGACTCCAGGTCTGACAGTGGCAGGGTCAGCACACATTGCTGAGTCCACCCAACAGAGTGGATTAGAGCTATAAATCTCAGGATAGAAACTGCTTACAGACATCCTCTGTTTCGATATTTTTCTCTGTTGTAATTAGAGATGCACTCTAGCTCCTTTATGCCCTGGGGAATTCACATGTGTGTTTGAGAGATACTGTCACTCTGGGTTTACATTCACTTCCTATCAAGGAATTTTTTTTTTCAGATTTTAATAAATTCTTCAGGGCTTTACTAGAGAAACTCATTAGTTTGAGAAAGTCAAATGGAAGGTATGAGTCTTAAACTCCACATTTCCATCTAGTAAAGAGCAAGTTTACAGAAAGCAGGGGGTCCAGGGTAGTTTCCTATAGGACTGGCTTCTTGGTTAAACTGGTGCCCTATTAGCATGGGATCTAACTATTCTGCTACTAAGTGATTAAGCAATTAAGTATAGATTGTTACACATTTCTCTTTTAGCAGTGCATTATGTTATTATAGGTACATGAAAAATAACCCTTTTATTGGGCTTTTTATATTATTTTGGGATATTTTATATTATGTTAGGCTATTTCCTTAAAAATTGTTTTTTCTTATACTTTTCTTTATTTTACATCTCAATTTCAAATACTCTGGCTTTGTGAGTGTATTTGTGTGTGTGTGTGTATGTGTGTGTTTGACTCTGATTTCCAGAATTAGTGGAGAAATATTTCCTCCCATTTAGGGATACCATCAGGGTCCACATTTTATCTAACATAGAAAGTCAAGTTCAGATACATAGGTCATAACTTAGCTCAATCAAATGGTTAAGTAAGCAGAAAGTTTAAAAAATATGTTCAACAGGATATATATTTGGCAATGCAAAAAACTCTCAATGAATGTTTTCAACAAATATCATTTATAACCCAAGTAACTTAGTGTTTGACTCTAAATGTTAATCAGCTTCAATTTTCTTCCAAACTTGGCAACTTCGATGTCATCCATAGGGTTTGGCTTAATTTTTCATTTCTAGATATTATCAGTGAATAGGCACAGCCCTATCTTCTATGGGCTAACTAGTATTTTAATGACTGAACCTACCAGTGAAATGTAGGTGGTACAGGAGACACCCTTTTCCCATATAAGAACCGGAAGTGTGATCACAGAGCCAAAAGGTGCTACTAGGTCTGAATGGAGAGATCCCGAAGCACATCTTGCAGGACAGCAGACACAGGCGGGGTTTATGGACTTGAATTTGAGTCAAGTAGTCAGTAGGGAACAATCTCGTGTGGTATTAAAAGGACTTTCACAAATCTCTACTTCCTAATCTGTTTGAAAAGATTGTCTTGTGACTGACTCCCAGTGACAGCTGGTATTTCTAACCAACATACATTTTGGAGCTTTTGTGCTTTATTTAAACCAATGTGTTTTTTTTTGTAGGCCATACGAACATCAGGATGGAAAAAATGGGTAGCTTAAAAATGTTCTCTAAACCTTCATCACTAGGCTGAAAGGGAAACGGTTGTCAAGATTTGCTGAATAGGATAATCAATTTGATTAGCAGGAAGTGCTTGTGGGTGAGAACATGGGGACAAGAAGGGGCAATATACAGGGCCGGTGGGCAAAGTGGCATGTCAGGGCCCAACTGCAAAGCAGGAGGCCATAATCCACTGGCAGCCACCCCCCACCCCCCGTGACTGTTTTATAACAAATTATGAGAGCAGTGGGAGAGCAGGTCTCTAGACAGTGAAGCCCCCCCTCCCCTCCCCCGCCGGCGCTTCCTCTCCTCCAGGCTCTGCAGCTCCCACACGCCTGCCTGCCTCTGCTGCCGGAGTCTGAGGTGAGATGGAAAACGTGGCCGTGTGCCGGCCTCCAGTCTGGAAGTGTGGAGTGGGGCCTGGACCGGCACCTCGTGTTCTTTCACCATCCTGAGCAAATGAAGCTGACTGAACCTACTGCGCAGCCGCAAGGAAGTGTCACAGGCCTCTACCTCATGGGGAGTAACTGACTCAGGGTCCCAGCTACTGAAATCCATCACACAGCTGCCAGCACACACCCACCTCTGGGAGCCTGGGGACACCCTGGTTACCTCAGCTCAAGGAACTCCCTGCTCGATTGTCCTTAGCGCAGGGACTCGCTGGCAACCTGGGGGAACTTTCCTAGACCCCGCAGTGCTCCCGAAAGCCTTCTCCCTCTGTTGCCCTCAGAGGCAGTCTGCACATGTGTCTGGTGGCCTTCTCAGCCTCCGAGCTCCCATTCTGTCTCCTCTCACGCAGGCATCGTCCCTAATAAGAGCCTTGCAGTTTTAATCTGACCTAAGCCTCTGTTTCTTGGAGGCTTCAAACCGACACAGCCTCATTTTCCTCATTTATAAGATAGGAAATAGTCTTCCATGCCTTCCTTGCAGAATATACACCTGACACATTTCTAGTATTCTGGGAAGTTGTGTTCTGGATTTTTTTTCCTGGATTATATAGAAATATCCAAGGAAGGTTAGAATCTCTCCTAAGAAGTATGGAAGAGAGGATTAGTTCCCTGGCCCTTTGAACCTTCTCAACTCCAGTGAACCCATCTCTCTCCCAATGATACCTCCATGAAAGCCATACTTTAAATCCAGTGATCCCTGTTAAAAAAATCAGCGAGCAAGTGGAGGAAATAGGAGGCCCCCCTACAGGATTGGGTATGTGGTACTGTAGTCCACTATCCAGTGATTGTCCTACTTGAAAAGGAATGCAAAACAGGCCAGCTCTCAGGCTATCACAGGGCGTGAGAATCGTGTTCAGATTCATTCCAGTTACCTAGAAGCCACAGAAATCTATATTTAATTAAGGGAAAGGTATGTAATCAAACTCAGAGGTGTGAGTTATCTCTGAAGCACAAAGGTATGATGAATCTATATCAAGGGCTACATTTGTCTAGGCAAACAGACATTTTCAAAAGGCCATTTGGCAAAAATGGAATCTGGTGATGGTGACCAGCATTCAGGAACATTTTCAAAGTCGTCTCTTACTAGTCGTTCTGAAGGGGGATGGATTTTTGAAAGAACAGTTAAACCTTCAACATAGCTATGCTTTGGAGTCTAAGCTAGAGGCTCCCTCAGTTGGAGTCTATTCCCTGTACCTTCCTCCCTCAGCCATTGAGCTGTTCTTTACCTCAACCTTGTTGTTTTACAGGCATAATTTACACCAACACCAAGTTTTATTCTGTTGTTCTCACAGTCCAAGGTTTCTTCAAATCTCTTTTGCGCTTTTGACCTTGGACCAATCAATGTGTCAGAAACTTTAAACCCAGTTACACATCCAATAGGAAAAGATTCACAGATGTTGATTTCTAATATTCATTTTTGTTCTGATTTGGCAATTCCTCATGGAACCTAACTGCAATTTTTTTCTAAAGGAAAGAGTTGGGTCATCAGAGTAGAAATGCAAGGACTCACAGGAGTCTTGGAAAGGAATCTGGTCGTTTCTTCTCTTTATGGATGAGTAAACCATGGTGCAGGGAATGTGGCTGAGGGGGTGGGAGGGTGGGCTCAGAGCTGGCTGATTTTTGGGGGGCTCTTTCTGCCTGTCCCAGAATCTGACCGGCTAACTTGCATAACCTCAGGAAAGACTCCTTCTGGAGCTGTGCAATGTGGCCTGCCTGCCACAATGTGGATTCAGAGGATTCTAGAGCAGATAGGGAGCTTTTAGCTTTACCTATCCAGTTCTTGCAAGTGGAAATGAAGTCGGGCTGACAAAGTAGGTAACTTTCCCAGGATCTCACAGCTGGGTTAAGTATCCCTGAAGTGTTCCACAGACTCAGAGAGGTGAAGCTGAGGTACGGCAGGGACATGGGACAAGCATCATGATGAACTTTTCCTGCCTGTAATGAAAAATGCTGAGATATAAACAGTATAGTAAGAACAGGAGGTACCCCATCTGAAGGCTAAGATTCCATTTTAAAAAGCAGAGAGTTGAGA
The DNA here is from genome assembly GCF_040802235.1 of Manis javanica. Lineage (NCBI taxonomy): Eukaryota > Metazoa > Chordata > Mammalia > Pholidota > Manidae > Manis > Manis javanica. The sequence continues at coordinate 60,492,325 of NC_133163.1, read as the reverse complement.
AGTAAGATTCCTAACAGATTCTTGGTAATCAGACAAAACCCATCCAGTCTTAGGGCAGGGCAAGCAGTCTTACCTGGTATGTCCCCACTGCTTGCGGGTAACCACTATCTTGGAAAAGAACAGGATCAGTAAATCCCTTGTGTTAAGTTTATCTTAGAGAATTATCTAGAGGACTGACTGTGGATGAGGACTTAGTGTCCTTCACTAGAAAGAGACATCGTGAGACCACAGGACAAGTCTATGCCCAACAACCCCCTTCCACCTTTTACCCCTTGTTGAAAGCTTTAAGAATCCCCAGCCTTTCAGCATACACCCTGAAAGGAAAGGAGCGACACACAGCAGCAATTCACCGGAGAATTCTGCTTTATTAGGGAAAGGTGCTGGGTTATATAGGAAGGGGCATGAGCTGATTGAGGTGTCACTTCTACGGGGCTGGTGGCTATTGGCGAGGTGCTGGGATTAGGGGGGGTGAGGGGTGAGTTCGCCATCTTATGGGTAGGGGCCCTTCATTTCCCCCTTTCTCCTCTATGGGGTTGTGGACGTTGCTTTCTCTCTGACTGCTTCCTGCTGAACGGGGGCGGAGAAGGGAGTGAGGGCTTGAGGATTGGGAGGAAAGAGTTGATAGGACTCCCCACAGTAAGGATGAGTAGATGTGGACTTCTTCAGGTTGGAAATCAATGAAGGTTCCCTGTAACCATAGGTCAAGGACTTGTTGATTCCAATGGTGCCAAGAGGATACGGGTGCCAGAAGCCAGGCGTCTGCAGCCAGTGTTTCCAGGAACAGTTTCCAGCAGAGAGAGGGGTCCATCTCAGCGTGTGGTGAGGAGGTTACGTGAGGGTGAGGGATCTGCTGTGGCTAAAAGCTGGTAGTTCCTGAGTAAAAGCTGGTTGAAAGCTTGATTAGAGATTTTTCTGACTTGGGATTTTGATGAACTTTATTATACAGGGTAAGAAGAGACAGGCGAGAAGAATGATTATTATGGGGCCTGCAATGGGCCAGAGCCAGGTAAGGAGGGGGTTTGTTAGTATTGAAGAGAATGGGTTGGAATTGGAAGCAGAGTGGAGGCTGGAGGCAAGGTCGGTGAGTTTGGTAATGTCAGTTTCTACAATGCTGGATTCGTTGATGTAATAGCAGCACTCTTCTCGAAGGAAGACGCAGGTGCCACCCTTCTCAGCTGTAAGCAGATCTAAGGCCCGCTGGTTTTGAAGGGGCACCTTAGCTAGCGAAGTGACCTGTCTTTGGAGAGAGGCCAGGGAATCGGCAGTGGATGTCAGGGCTCCCTCAAGTTTGGTGTTGAGATCTCTAATTGCCCATAGAGAGTGACTCAAGGCTCCTCTTGAAAATCCTGCCTCAATGGCTGAGGTGGTCAAAGAGATACTGACCATTATGGGAAGGAAAGCAGCCCTTTTTGTGTGCGAGGGCAAGGGAGGTTGGAGCTCAAGGAATTCTGCCATGCTGTAAAGTATAAGCTGTGGGATTAGGGTGATGAGAATGCAGGGTGTGCTGGAGTTGGGAGGCAGTGAGTTGAAAAGACTGCCATTACACTAAAAGAAGTGTCCCGGTTGCAAAAAAGTCTTAGAGCCAGAGGTAGGGGTGTAGATAGAGAGGCAGTGAAGTGCGCTGGAGGGGGGTGGAGTTGGGCCTACACAGTGGTGGATGGTGAGATTATCTGCGTATTCTGGTTCCCATAGGAGTATGTCTGCCAGGGGGCAGAGGGGTTGTCTTTCTGCATGGAAAGAGTAGTTGGAAATATTAAGGGGCACGGCGGCCAGCAGTGAGCACTGTAGTGATGCGCACAAGAAACAATTGGCGGTGTTGAGGGTGTGTTTGAGAAAGATGGTGGTGTCCTGAATGAGCTGTAACCAAGAGTAGGAGAAATTGGAAGAGGGGCAGGGATAAGAAGATGAAGAGGCACCATCAAGAGTTTGGATAATGACTTTTTCGGAATGTCTGATATCTGATGCAACTTGAGAGATCTGGGAATGAGAGGGAACATGCTTTCTAGAGATATGAAGGGTACTGTGGGGGGTTGAGGACTCCCCCATAGTAAACTGAGGCTGTGACTCCAGCAGCCCATCAAGAGTCCCAGGGATCTGGGACTGATAAGGAGAATGAGCCATTGGGATATTTCATGAAATGGTTGGAGGAGTAATACTGTGGGTACTGGGAGTTACCCATGTAGTGAATGGCACAAGACCAGTAGGGACATCCCCCGTAGGTGTCGGGCCATCACCTGCAATAGACTTGTTTTTGGTCATAGAGGAAGCAGAGGTAGGGAGAATAAAGGTAGCTGCTAGTGAACACTTCGGTGGAGGGAGGAAAGTGGAGGTATAAAGGCTCAGAGCAGCCTTTCAGAGGGCAGTCTGATGTGGCAATGAGGGCAGTAACTTTTGTCTGATGCTGTGTGTAAGTCTGTCTGACTTTGAATCACTATACAAAGGAGGCTGGGGTGGCAGGGAAGACAATAGGAATGAGGAAAAAAGCGAGAGAGCAGTAAAGGAGGATAAAGTCATGATTCGGGTATGGATGGCAAAGGGGGTGAACAGGAGATGCGGAGTTTCAAGGGGTGATTTGGTTAAGTAGGGTTTTGTCTTCAGGAGAGAGAAAAAAAAGGATTGTAAAAAATGGATCAAGGATTGGGGGCTTGGATGGAACAGATCATGTAAGAAGCAGAAGAGAGACTCTTTGTCCTGGGAACAGAGGGTGTCTTGTGATAAGGCTAAAACCACAAGGGCAGATGGATTGTTGTCTGGTGTGTCTTCTGATAGGGCAACTGACCGGGCTACTCTGTCGGCTTTGTTGTTATCTCTTGCAATGGGGGAGTCATTCTTTTGATGTGATTTGCAGTGGACTATGCCTAGTCGGTGTGGGAATTGTGAAGCTTCTAGAAGTTTAGTAATTAAGGCTAAATTAGTTATGGAATTTCCTTTTGTGGTGAGGAGGCCTCATTCTTTCCATACTGCCGCATGAGACAAGAGAATGTGGAATACGTATTTGGAGTCAGTGTACAGTGTGAGAGATGTGTCCCGGGCCAGAGTGCAAGCTCTGGTGGCTGCAATGAGTTCCGCCTGTTGATTGGCTGTACCGGAGCGTAGGGCTCGTGCCTCAATGACATCTTCGAGGGACACTACTGCGTATCCTGAGTAGTGGGTGCCCTCATGTTTAAAGGAGGACCCATCAGTAAACCAGATGAAGTCGGAGTGTGAGAGGGCTCCTTCGGAGATCGTGGAGTGGCACGGAGGGAAGTTGTGAAGGGCTTCTAGGCAATCATGTGAGGGAGTATGAGGAGAGTAGGGTAGAGGAAGAAGAGTGGCGGGATTCAGGGGCTGGCAGGGGAGGAAAGAAATTTCTGGATTTTGGAGGAAAGAGGACAGTAAGGTCAGGAGTCTGGAAGGAGGGAGAGTCTGTAAACTTTTATAGGTTAAGATATCTTTTAGGTGATGTGGGGACAGAATGGTAAGGGCCACCCCGAATGTTAGTTTATGAGCTTCTTTCTGCAAGAGCTGTCCAGCAGCTAATGCCCGTAGGCAGGGGGCCCATCCCTGAACTGTGGGGTCTAATTGCTTGGAGAGATAAGCTACTGGGGCAAAGGATGGGCCATAATATTGGCCTAGGACTCCTAGAGCTTGACTGGACCTCTAATGAATGTATAATGAGAAGGGTTTCGACAAATCAGGAAGATGGAGAGCTGGGGCTTCCACCAGGGCTTGACAGAGCTTAATGAAGGAGTGTCGGGGTGAGGATGATAATGGTTCTTCAGGGGGGCCCTTGCTGAGGTCGTATAGGGGTCTTGCTAACAGGGAGAAGTTAGGGATCCACGCTTTAAAATACCCAGCCAGGCCTAGAAAGGAAAGGATTTCTGTCTTGGTTTTGGGAACGGGCAGGTCAGAGAGGAGCCATTTTCTGTCTAAGGTAATGGACTTTCTTTGTTGAGATAGAAGGAATCCCCTCAACAGAAGGTAAGTGACAGAAGGGGAAGAGATTTGAGCTTTGACGGGGGATACTCGGTAACCTCTGGAAGCTAGAAGGTTAGGTAGGGAGGCAGTGTCAAGTTGAGACTGTTCCCACGAGGAACTTCAGAGTAGAAGATCATTCATGTATTGTAATAAGGTGGACTCGGAGTGATCATGATGAAACTGTTTGAGGTCCTGAGCTAGGACCTGTCCAAAAATATGGGGACTATCTCGAAAGCCTTGTGGCAAAACTGTCCAAGTGAGTTGTTCAGAATGTCTTGTGTATGGGTCCTTCCAGGTGAAGGTGAAAAAATATTGGGAGGAGGGGTCCAGAGGGATAGAAAAAATGCATCCTTGAGATCTAGGACTGAGAAGTGGGATGCCAAGGCAGGGATATGCAATAAAAGGGTGTATGGATTTGGAACTAAGGGATGGATAGGGACAATGGCCATGTTGATGAGGCGAAGGTCTTGGACAAGGTGGAAAGATCCGTTGGTTTTTGTTTTTTTTTAACAGCTAATATGGAGGTATTAAATGGGGAGTGAGTGGGTCTGAGGTAATTTTTGTTTAAGAGATCTTGAATGATGGGTTGGAGGCCTATGAGGGCTGAAATGGTTAGGGGGTATTGGGCCTGACAGATATACTGAGAGGAGTCATGTAATTTGATAGAGGCAGGAGGACATAGAGCCACAGAGGGGCTTGTAATGTCCCAAACTTTGGGATTTACAGGGTGTATGAGGGCAGAACTGGAGTTTTCATTGGGTAGAGGGGGGTCATCGGCTATGAGGGCCATCAGAAAGGGAGTACTGGGGGCTGTGGGAGTGGATATAGTTATGGAAATGTGGAGGAGAGAATGGATGTCCCATCCTAGTAAAGGGATGGGACACTGGGGCATAACCAGGAAGGAGTGGGAGAAAGGTATGAGATTGTCCTGGATTGTGCATAAAAGGGGGGCATTTTAATGGGAAAATCTGTTTACTTCCTACCCCGACTATAGGAGTAATGGCAAGTGTGGTAGGGCCCCGGTATTCTCACAAGACTGAGAAAGTGGCTCCTGTATCTAGGAGGAAGGAGATGGGGCGACTGTCTACTATTAAAGTAACACTGGACTCCTGCTTGGTGATGGAAATGGTCAGGCGAGAAGCCCCTGGGCCCCGTCAATCTTCTTCTGCCAGCCCCAGTACGGCGGGCTTAGGATGGGGGTTGTTCGTCCAGCCTCCCCTTCGGGTGGCCTGGCAATCAGACCCCAGTGGCCCTTTCTGTGGCATCTGGGGCATGGGGTGGTAGGAGATCTGGGGGAGGGGCATGCCCTTGATGAATGTCATTCTTGTCCACACTTAAAACAAGCTCCTCGGGGGGGCTTGTTTGTAGAAGGGCACCCAGGTTGTGGTTTTATCAGCTGGGCCAACATTTGGAAATTGGCCTGATCAGCCTTTTGTTTATGGCGTTCTTTCTCCTCCTCCTGGTTATGGAAGACTTTAAAGGCCATTGTTAGGATCTCGGTCTGTGGGGTAGCAGGGCCTTGTTCTAACTTTTTGAGTTTAGCTTTAATGTCGGGGTAGCCTTGAGCTAGGAAGTATGTCATAAGGACATGTCTTCCGTCAGGTGTTTCTGGGTCAAGGCTGGTATACTGTAATAGGGCTTGAGTGAGTCTGTCTAAGCTACGTCCCGGAGGGGGGCCATAATTTTGGGAGGCCCTCAGGACCAAGTCTGAGGGGGACTTAAGGGTTCTGGCTCAGTCTGTGGAGGAGAAACAGGTGATGAGGGCAAAGATGGAGGAGGCCCCCGGGACCTAGTTCAAGGGGGCTGAAAGCCTCAGGCTCAATCTGTGGGGGAGGGGCAGGTGAGGGGGATGAAGGCAGAGGAGGTGAGATGGTGGAGGAAATGGTGGGGGAGGTAGGGAGAAGGGCTGTTGTAGGAGAAGAAGGGGAAGGGAGTGAACAGGAGGCTTCTGCGGGGGCAGCGGTGGTGGTGGAGGAAGGGGGAGGGGCTGTTGTAGGAGAGGAGGGGGAAGGGGGTGGGTGGGAGGCTTTTGCCTGAGAGACAGCTTGCAGGCTAGGAGAACTTGAAGGGAGGAGGAGGTGGCAGCGGCGAGGGGGGTGGGAGGAGGAGGGGGAAGGGAGTTAACGGGAGGCTTCTGTGGGGGAGACAGCTTGCAGGCTAGGAGAACTTGGGAGGGGGCGGGGGAAGGAGGAGGTGGAAAGCTTAGACATAGGGAATCTCCTTCCATTTTTTCAGGCGCTGGCAGTAGTTAAAGAGATCGCGAGTGATGTTAGGATCAAGAGTTCCCCCTGCGGGCCATTGGTTGTTATTGTCTAGGGGGTATGTCGGCCAATCTTGGGAGCAGTATTTACGGAGAAGTTTTGGTTTTATATCAGGTGTCAGGGAGAGGGTGGCTAGATACTTGAGCAGGCATTCAAGAGGTGAACTTTCAGGGAGGGATGAGGAGGCTCCCATGGCTGAAGGACAGAGAAGGAGACAAACAGGGGAAGATGAAAGGAGATCCTTGGACTGAGAGCAGACCGCAGGAGACAAAGGGCATCCCCGATGATCCTTGGTGGTCTGCGGAAACTCGTATACGAGTTGGAATTTCTTAGGAAGTGTGGGTCGTCACCCAGACTTATCTAAGAAGGCAGCATGCCGGAGTCATGAGGTACCTAGTACTAGGAATTTTTGGCAGATGGAACGGATTTCGGTGGATGGAACGGAAGGAGGAGGGGGAAAAAAGGGAGCATTCTCATCTGCAAAGGAGTCACCTCGTTTATGGCTGTTGGAGGAAGGGCCTGAGGGTCCGCCGCAACTGTGAAGGCCTAAGGCGGGGAGAGCAAAGGAGTCACCTCGTTTATGGCTGTTGGAGGAGGGGCCTGAGGGTCTGCCGCAGCCGTGAAGGCCTGAGGCGGGGAGAGTTATCTCCTCATCCCCAAGCATCAGGGCCTTGCTGGACGATCATGGTCAATGGCACTGCAATAGCTCGGGGAAGAGCGGCCTGCTCTGGGGGAAAACTTACCCAAAGGCCAAAGAGAAGTGGTGAGTGTGAGGAGCCAGTGCCGGAAAAAGAGTACGAGGGCCAAGCTGCTGCTGGTGTCGGGGGGAAGACGGGGCCCAGTTGGGGTTTCGGCACCAATGAAGGGAAAGGAGCGACACACAGCAGCAATTCACTGGAGAATTCTGCTTTATTAGGAAAGGTGCTGGATTATATAGGAAGGGGCATGAGTTGATTGAGGTGTCACTTCTACGGGGCTGGTGGCTATTGGCTAGGTGCTTGGATTAGGGGGGGCAAGTGGTGAGTTCTCCATCTTATGGGTGGGAGCCCTTTACCCCCTCTCTGAGGACACCCGCACTTTCCTTTCTTTAAGTGTGTACATTTAAATACAGTTTTCTCACTGCTCAGATTATTGCATAATGTCTCTTTGCTATTTCATTCTATTTCCAAGTCTTCACTTAGTCTCTGCATTACTCCGCATAAGTAGGGAGGGGCTGCCAAGAGCTCAGATTTTGGCCTGCAAGTTCCTGTCCCCTGGGTGACCAGGACCAGATGGAACTGCAGCAGCAGGAGCCTGCCTGAAAATCTCCTTTCCTTGGGAAGTTCTAAGAACATCATCTCACTCCATCCCATGCTCCACAGCTCCCCCAAATCCTGTGGTAGTAGAGGCTAGTCCCCATGTCATGCAGATGCAAGTGGATACCTGATGCCAGGTGACCCTGGCGTTAAGAGCTGGCAAGGAACTCTGCCTTAGGCTGAGAACTTTCTTCTTTCCCTCTGCACTTTCCTGTTCTCTGCTGCCTGTAAGGCAGCAGCCATTCCCTAATGCTCTTGCTTTAATGAGTTCCTGCCTTACCTGCACTTGTCTGACCTGCTTGAGAATTCTTTCTTGTTCAGTGTCAAGAACCCTCCCCTGTCTAGGTTGAGGTTTCACCTGCTGTGCAGGAAGAGACCTCCCAGACGCAGCTGCCTGGCAACAAAGCCAAAAATAAAGCCCACTGCTCCCAAGCGCGATGTATTCAGCACAGACCAGGCTGCCTCCCTATTCTGCCATACATCAGTGAAATTAATTTTGGAATCATGTTGAACAGTGTTTAATATTATTAATACCTAATAAATGACAATGCTTAATTCTATCAATTCATGCTTAATTTGATCAATACTGAATTCCTAATTTTAAATATACTAATACTTGACTTTTGGTGGGGGCAAGATATTTGTATTATTTTCCTCTTCCTTTCTGTGTACTCTTTCTCATGACATTGATTTGTAATTAGTTACTAAGCCAGAAAGAAGTCAGAGCCTCCTATGAGGAAGACCTTTGTACTATAAAGTTGACTGTTCACTGGGGAGGATATGCTCTTTGGAAAATTTTCATAAGAAGAACCATTCCCCTGGTCTTGAAGCTTTTAGGCACAGATTTGTTTGGCCCGAAGTAGCTGGATTAGCTGGATTAGTTGGATTTTACAATTCATTTTGAGTCTTGGGGCACTTATCTGATTGTATCCTTGGAACCAGAGGATTCAGCAAGGCATTTCTGGTTACATCTTGAAGCTCTGACAATAATTCATTATGTATGCATGTGTTGATATGTATATGAATTTAGCTGACATTTACTGAGTACTAAGTACCAGGCAGTGAGCTAAGTATTTTACATTTTTTACTTTACCCTGGGGAGAATATAATATTATCCTCCCTTTATGGGTAAGGAAACCAAGGGCTTTGAGAGGTTAGGTAACTTCACTAGAGTTGCATAACTAGTTAATGGTGAACTGGTTTTCTGAGTCCTAAACCTGTATTTTCAAGCTGAATGCGTGACTTCTCTTTTTGTGAAAGAGGTTCAGCCTGTCTCACATCCAGGTCTGGAGTTCCAGAGGATGCTTTCCAACTTCTAAATCACTAAAAATCATTTAATCTTCCACAAACAAAGCAGGATCCAGCTGCCTACAAGGTCCAGCTCTGGCAACTATAAAAGAAAAAGATAAGAAAGGAATTAATCTCATAGAAAACATACGTCTGAAATGAGATTAGCCTAGTTTCCCCCCTTATTCTGGTCTAACCAGTCTTAAAAATGATGGATGAGCCTTTATATTATGAGCTGTCTCTTCTCACATCTTGAATCTTCCTATGCAGAGAAACAACCTGCTAAGCTGATGTTCCATTAGTTAAGATCCCTTAGGAGTAAAATTCTCAGAGTTAGTTTGCCTTATTTTATTTTATTTTGTGGATCTACATATTGTTAGTGATTAGGGAAATAATTTACTAAGAATGAACCTTTGACAGACAAAGAAAAAAGGGGCATGCCCTGGTATTCCTTTTACGGATGATTCTAAAATTGTTTCAGTGGTTTCTACTATATTATAGGAAGGCACAATTTTATTTGTCAAGATTAAGTTAAATATTTTCTGCATTTACAAAATTGTAATAATATGTTTTAGTGTATATTTCAAAATAGCCCAACATGGTTTATTGTGATATATTAAGTATGGTTCAATAATAGAACTGTTCATGAAATATTAATATTCAAGTATAAAATAAAGAAAGATATGACAATATAGGTAAGTACCAAAAGGGCATTTAGCAAAATTCAATAATCATTTCTAATAAAAATTGTGGTCAAAAAAAGAAAGAAATACACTTAGCGCTAAACACACACACACACACACACACACACACACAATTCAGAAATTAACATCAAACACAATTAATAGTATGTTCTATACAGTGTAACTACTTTCTGTTCTGGACCAGATTCTAATGCGTGTGTATGTGTTTCTGGGGTGGTGGCTCCCATGCACAACACGGAACAATTCTCAAGCACCAGCAGGGTGTCCAAGAACTTGGCTCAGTTCTGATGCTATCTGCCAGGAAACAGCTCCAGAGTTCCCAGGTTAAGGGCTCTGTCCTATAAGACTGCCCTCCACCCCTGACTCCAGATGCTGGTCACAAGCCCCAGGGTGTTACCTGTGCTTCTGATCTACTGGCTACATATCCAAGGACCTTTCCACGACTTCCTCCTTAGGTTTGATTAATTTGCTGGAAGGGCTCATAGAACTCAGAAAACACTTCCTGTAAAGGATACAAGTTAACAGTCAGATGAAAAGATACACAAGGCAAAGTCCCAAATAAAGGAGCTTCTGTCCTTGTGGAGCTTGGGGCCTGACTTGGTGGCATGTGGGAAGCCTTTTGGCTTCCCAAGTGTGAAAGTTCTCTGCAACAGATAGGTAAGCGCAAAAGGGAGACTCACTCTTTTTGGGAGATTTTGTGAGGGCTTCACTGCATAGTCATGACTGACCAAGTCATTGGCCATTGGCGGATTCAACCTCCTGCCCCCTCCCTTGGGTGGGGGCTGAAGTGTCTCATTAACATGGCAAGACACCCATTTCACCTTTAAGGCTCTGAAATGTTTTCAGGAACTGTGTGGATGAAGACCAAATATACCTGGGAAATACCCATTTAGTCGTCTAAATGACCAAATGCATATTTCCTATGACTCATTATATCACATTGTAAAACATGAAAAGAAGTCCATTAAAGTAAGCCTAGCACTAGGCCAGTCACTGTCAGTACTATTATTTAACTTAGCCTGAACTTCTGAAAGAAATTAAAACACAAGTAATCATAGACATACTATGTGTTTGGTTTGTAAATTAGTTAGAGTGACAGAATTTTTGGTGGTCTTGGTATGTTTTGCAAAGGCAGCAGTTTATTAAGCATCTGTGCAGGGTTATGAAATTGGAGGCACCATCAGATGTGGAGGTTGGGACCAATTCCTCACTGTCTGCAGCCTTGACTGTCCCGACAGCTGTTGGGCAGCAACATGCATGCCTAATGTAATTGCTGTTTTGCTTTTCTGTAATGGACTTTGCACTTCTGCTTCTCCAGATCAAATTAGCAAACCTGGTTTATTGTCACAATAAAGTTATTGACGCCACATCAATGATGTCTCAGCCAGTCCCAACCCCATCACATTCACAATGTAGCATTAGCTAGGAGCCTCAAACATGTTCTTCGCAGAAGTTAGCACAGGGGGGGATCATAGTGGCTGAGGATGTAAGTTCCCTGGAACCCCACTGCCTGGATTCAAATTTGGCTCTGCCAGTTACAAGCCCTCGGGACTTACGGCTTGTTATATAACCTCTCTAGGCTTCAAAATCCTGGTCTGTAAAATGGAAATGACAATAGTAAATAGTATCTGCTTCATAGTTTTGTTGGGATGATTGAGTGAGCTAATGTCAATAAAGTGCTATGAAGTATTTGCCATTCCTACTAAAGCTTAGGCAAAATATGTCCTAGGTGGTAACAGTGCATGTTATGCATAAACACTTGCCCATATGACTCCTATCAACAGCCCTCCCTGCTCATCATTCTGACTGTACCAGGAGTCAGGTTGAGCCACTCCTTTACACCATGTCATGGTCAAAAGGGACCCTAAAGATGGTCTCATCTGACTCTTTCATTTTACAGATGGGGAACCTGCAATCTAGGAGATGAAGTCCCTTGGCCTAGCTCACAAAGTTAATTGGTAGCCAGTTCAGAGCAATATGTCTTTGGTTATATAAAGAACAGTCTGCATGTTATTTTATTCCCACTCTTTTAATGAAGTTTATGTTCATAAAACAATAATAATGAACAATAAAACCACCCAATCTTACTAGGCTATTTCACTTGTGGGAGAGTTGAATGTGACACATTTTCTAATTCCAAATACGTTGGAATATGTAAGCAAATGATCTGCCATTTTTGGATTTCTTTACCACTTATTTCTTTAAAATCCTTGAAACCATGAATGCAATGTGGAATAGCATTCTTGCCCAGACCATGCCAGGTCTCATACAAGGTCAGACTCAATGAATATTTGATGAATGTTGAAGGGAAAGTAACTCTGATGCCTACAGTTCATAACATAAAGGTTAAATTCAGTGTCCCAAATCTCAGAGCAGGAAAATAAGCCCAAATTCTCCAGTAATAATCCTTCCCAATGATTATTTCCCAGGAGATGATATATCATTCCCATGTCATATTCAATTTCCTTCCATAATCATCATTTTATTTTCATCCTCATTCTCCATTGTGAAAATTAAGATGCTGACTTCCAGCACAGGCTTCTTTTTAAATGTCTTAGTAAACACTAGGGGCTAGCTTCTAGGTGATATGTAAAATGGTTTTAAATGGAAGCTGTTTCAATATTCATAGCTACATTCAATTTTAAGGGGCAGGAAATGCTAACTTTCTGTGAGAGGTCCATCTAGAGTAGGACATGGAGAACCAGATCTTAAAGTTGTAATTATTCAGTATTGAAATGGCAAAAACTACTAGTCTAGCTTTCTGACTCCTTGGAGTAAACAGTTTAAAAAATCATCACCACAAACCTCTGACAGCCTTATCAGAGACAACCTATAACTTACTTACCGATGCCTGAAATTTACGAAGAGTAATTCTTTAGGTCAGTGTAACACCACTGAGGATGAAAGTGGAGAGTGTGAGGAGGGAAGCCAGACTTTCATAGCAGTGCCCAGCAGTGAGGCCTTGTACCCAGTCTGGATGTCAGCGGGGTAGGAGAACTACTCTCTACTTTGGAGAATATGCTTTTCTTTCCTTCTTGGGAGCTCAGCTTTGTGGTACTTTCAGAAGTAGAAATGACAGGATTGCTTAAAGTCTGTATATTGTCAGAGTTGATAGTAAAATGGATGCTTCTTTTTGGAAAAGGATAAGCAGAATAAAGCAATTTTTATATATATTTTGAATGCACTAAGGATGTGAGAACCTGAAGGCTTCTGTAAATTGTAGTTGACAGATTATTTTTTCTTAGTTTTTAAAACAATAATATCATAGTGCAAAATAGCTTCTAGTGTAATTTTCTAAATCTGCATTGCATTATGTATTGAAATCCAAAGCATATGCTTCCCTTTCATGATCATGGCCATCCAGGGTCTTGGTTCCCTCGGGACTAGGTTTGGGTATCTAAATGAACCTCTCAATAACAGAATGAGAGAATAAAGATCATACTAGAGAATCCAGCACAGCCTTTCCCAGTAACAAACAAATGCATGGACAAAACAAACGTTAAACATCTGTGTCCATGTCTGCACTACACATGATCACTTCATCATATCTAGACTTATTATAATATGATAAAACCAGAATTACTTGTACATGATGTGTAAGAGGTTCATTTCAAAATGACATATTGTACTGTATTTTTTTTAAATTATGCAGGCATGGGTTTATTTAATTTTAGATGATTATATCCAAATCTAAAAACATGAACAGATCACAAAATGACTAAGGCAAGTGTAGGCCTTATCCTGCAATATAACTTTTTTAAAATTATAAATAATGGAAAATGTCTTTAAAATGTTTAATTCTCTCTTTATTTTATGGCTTGTACTGCCCTCTGAATCATATGAGATATTAAATAATATCAGACTATAGAACTGAACTATAAATCAAAACCACTGAAATGGCCTGAGGCAATGTGATAAAGAATAAATAGTTCAGTGGATGATTAGATAGATGGATGGATTTTAAGTTCACAACAGACACAGCTTTCATATTTTATAAATATCACTATACTGTTGGTACAGAAAATGGACTCTAAAAGAGGAAAGAGGTAAGAAGACCTATAACAAATGACTCTGCAGAGAGTGAACAGTATCCCTCTAACATTCACAGCATAGCAACATTTTGAGCAAGAGGATCTGGTGGTCACCTCATTCACAGGTAACCTCACTCTGTACTCTAGAGATGTAATGACTGGTGTATATATTTTATAGCAACTACTAGGTTCCCTGAGCTCATGCAATTAATTAGTGATGTCTAAAAGGTTTTAATACAGGTTTCTCTCACTCTGCATGCTTTACTTTAGTATGTTTTGTACATGTTACATTTTCATATGTACATCATATGGCATTCTAATTACACTGTGGGGATTGATAAAACTGCTGCTATTAGTAACTTACACATTGTAACATGAACCCATTGCAAATAAGAATGATGTGACTACAGATTGTAAAGTTTTACTGAAAATTAGTATAACTTTTACATAATGAAAATCATCATATCAAACATTAATATATCTGAGCCTGACAGTTATTTGTATTCACTATAGTTAAATAAAAATATGCCTGAATGTCTAATATAAAATAAATTATATTTATACACAGATTTTTCTCTGGGAGCAAAATTAAAAGTGAAAGGTTATGATTAGGTATGAATTTTTTAATGTTCAAATTATTTAAGAATAATAATTCTGCTCTTAAGGAGAAACTTCTACTGCATCATTGATTTCTTTGCTCTATAAAATTGTGTGAGTATATTGCCTTTACTGAGCAGATTTATATTATGGTAATACCATTATTTTTGTCATGAATACAATTATTCAAAGCTAATCTTTCAGTCATGACTAATTTTATACTATGGTGACTCATATGTCTCACCATTAAATAAGGAAACATGCAGTTTTAGATTTTTTAAGATAGCTGAAGTTAAAGATTTACACAGTTAAATTTTAGTTATATTTCTATTTCTCAGGTATGTTGAGCTAAACATTATAAGTACAATATATGAATTGTTTGGCATTATTTAAGAGGGTAAAGTGTGACAGCTGACAGTACCAGGACATTGCCGGCCTGTGCTGTTTACCATCAGATTTATTTTCACCAATTTGAAGTCTCCTCTCAGCTGCTCAGTTGCCAACATGATGACTCAGTCACACAGATTGGTCTCAAAACCAGGTCATACGTTTTGTAACGTTAGCCGAAGCGAGCCCTCTTGACCTAAGAATCAACTGTGTATCAGTAGTCCTCAAAGAAAAAGAAACACAGAATTCCACTCTGATAGAAAATGCCTCAGCTGGCAGGGATTCCCTGTGAATCTGTGTGGTTGAAGAGTCTCAATTTCTTACAACATCTCTGAAGAAGTAGAACAAATTTTGCTGACTTCCATACTTAAGTAAGAGAGAATGGAGCCAGGTCACCGAGGAGCCCACACTGTTAGTAACTCCCAGTCACTTAGTGGCATCTCAGATCTGTAGGTATAGATTTCCCCTGAGTCAGGCTCCAAGGGTCGGAGGCTATAGAAATCTGGTTGCTACGGAGCATCAGTGGGCAAACCAAGAACTGAACTGAGGAATCTTACACTACAGAAAAGGACCAGCATTTGTCCCATTAGTTGGATAATTCTATTTCAGAAAAAAACCTGGGTCAAATCCCATTTCTGCCTCTTGCTGGACATTTGTCCTAAACAAGTGAATCAAACACTTGTGTATAAAACAGAAGTAAAAATAATGCCTGTCTCACTGGGTCCACTAGGTTCTGGCTGGCATAAAACCTACACAAGAGACATGTTCAATAAATGTTAGCTTCCATTTCAACACGGAGATAATATTTCACTTGGAAAGCAAGACATGCTCATGCCCCATTTTGGACTTAAATCCAGGAAGATTTCATGATTCATGAAAGGTGATAACAATTTAATAAATGTTTTAGAATATAACTTCTAATGGATAGAAGTCACCTTGATAATATTGGAGTTGTACAGTGGTTTCCAGAATTTTTTTTAAGAATGGGTATAAGGTGGTGACCAAACTGAATTTTGCTGGTCTAGTAAATAACTCTATCAATAAAGTTATTTGCTTAAGACTATTTTGAATAACATTGCCTCCTTATACTAATATTAGATACTTAGAGTAGGGATAAGACTTTACATTCAAAATTTACTAAATAGGAAAATAGCAATTTGATATCTGCAGGTGGCTCTAAGATTACAGGTTAGGATTTTCCCTACTTTCAAAGACTCACTGATGGGATCCACTGTTCAATGGCTCAGTCTGTTCCACTCCATTTTGAAATCATAACCTATGGACTGCTAGATAATCCAGGAAAACTCAGTTTGCTCAACCAAGAAGTAGGAAACCTGCTTGTAGAAGAGTAGCAAGGGCTCTTAGTGATGATGCTGTTCTGTCCAGCCCTCCAATACACTGATAAGACCAGAGTCTTATTCAAAATCACAGAGTCAGTGGTTAAGGCTGAGGCTAACCCAGGTTTCTTGGCCTTTAGTTCAGTGAATGTCTGCCACAGACATTCTGTGTGTCCACTGTAAAGGACCTCCGTGTGACAACCCTCACTGTAATATGCAACTCTGCATGGTCCTCACTGAATTTGTGTGCTGAGAATGTGGCCCTCTAACCTCTGATTCCTGCAGAGTTAGAGGGAGAATTAATTATTCTGCCAATACTCGTAAAGGTAATCTCTAACTCAGTCCCTTCAGTCACTCCCTCTCTACCAACACATCCGGGAACTTCCTTTTCTGCTGTTGTAGATCATCCCCCTTCCCTCCTGCTATGGACTTTGCCTTCAGTCTGACTTCCTCTCCCAATTTCACCCTCTTTCCTTCATCTATGGCTCCTTCTTCTCCACCGTGCCTTATGACTTATTTGTGGCCAAGGAAAACACATGATTTGAGATGACATTGAGATGGGCATCAGGGGGACGCAGGGAAAAATAAAGGAAGAGAAAACTTCTCTAGTGTGCCACCTCTGGAGAACACCCAGCAAGGGGCGTTAGAGGATCTGGCTGTGCAGTGTGGAATAAGTGGCCTCACCTCCTTTCTCTACTTTGTGTCATTCCCGCAGCCCGGTGTCTGTTCTCGCCACAGTGCTTCTTCCCACTCCTTCCCATGCCCTCCCTGAAGACGTCCCCATTCCAGGTCAGCAGAACACAACCAGTGACTCAAACTTTCAGGGATGTGCCAGGCTGTAGTCTGGAACAGACCATGCCTCCCACTGTGAAGCAGGGATGTGCCGGGCAGCCCAGTGTGGAAGAGAGGACCCAGTTTTATCTAAAGCATTGTTAAGTATGAGTGCTCAGCACTTGGTAATCCAATAGGCTGATGAAGCCCCTGCAGGGGCACCAGCACAGCTGTGGCACAAGAAATGGAAAGAATCCATCCTCACTCTGGATACACTTACCTAAAATGTTTTCAGTCAGAAAGTGTAAAGGATTAAAAGTATAGCATAGGGAATATAGTCAATAATACTATAATATCTTTATAAGGTGACAGATGGTAACTACACTTATCGTTGTATTAGTAATGTACATAATTGTCAAATCAGTGTTGTTTCCCTGAAACCAATACAACATTGTATGTCAACTGTGCTTCACTTAAAAAAAAGAAAATTTAGAGAATTACTTTGATTGTTGGATGTAGATACATTTATGTCATTTATAAAAGGCAATATAGTATCTGGAATCAAGTGTAAAGGGATTATAATCTTTGCAGTACTTAGGTCTTAATACAGCCTGGTGTTATTCTATGTACACCACACCTTAAAAAGTTTTCTGTGTGTTGACCTTGCACGATCCCATATAAAACATTACCTACTTTAGGGAAAATTTATTCTGAGCTTCAGTAAATCGATATACAAATTTGCCAATTATTGAAAGTTAAAGATCACCTCTAACCTATGTTTTGTCTTTTCAATTCAAATGACTTGAAATTACTTAAGGAAGCAACAGATAACCTAGTTTTTTATTCCTAAGTGAAAAAAGTTAGTCATAATGGGAAAAATCTACTAAAGGCCAATTGGTAATAAACTCTTACTCTAATGCAAAATTTATAATTGCTGTGCAGGTATATTATATATCTTTAGAGTTGTATTGTTCTTATCCAAAAGCCACTATTTCCTTTTCTAAATAGTACTCTAAACTTTCAGTTTTTAAAAAAAGATTGAATTTAATGGTTTTTGTTTTACAAACATTCTCTGACATAATTGGAAGCATCTTATGTTGCTGTAAGTCCCTGGCGAGGAATGCATAGCTTATGTAAATGAGGTAGAAGTAGAAACTTCTGCTTTCCAGTCAGGTGGTTCCATTGGCCTACATGGCATGAAATCACCTTTTGGTCACTGGTGTCGTCAAACACTAAGACAAGATCCAGGGCAGAACTCTCTCAGCACAGGATAGCAGAGGTGATGCAGGGGTGAGCCAGGGTGGGTATGACGATGGTGAAAAACCATTTCAACCTGCTCCTCCCGCTTATGGACAGAGAATTGCCAGCAGCTTTTTGCATTTCAAAATCAGTCTCATAAATTCCCAGCAGTGAATTGGTATGGCAGGATAATGATAGAATCTAATAGTCATATTTCTTATGTGGAAGCAGATGTCATTAATGAACAGAGCTAAATATATTTTTAAGGTTTGGGCTTCAAGCTCACTTTCTCTAATTTTCTTATCACAGTAAAGTTGTACACACAATTAAACTAATAACTGTTTTTCAATAACTGAGACTTAAACTGTTCTTTGACCACATATTTAAAGTGACCTGATGGCAGGAATGATGGGAAAAGGCAATCTTTGCACCCCAGAGTGCATGTGCACCTGATGGCCCACAGCTAAGCTGGTCATATATTAATGGTTCTCACAACTTGTTCCATTGTGAATGACTCTCTTCTGTAGTTGTGCATTCTTTCAAACTTCAGAGCACAGAACTTTCTGCAGACTGTACTTCATACAATTCTATGGTCATTTTAAATAGAATTGACTTTCTTACAACACATGTATCTCATAGAAATTTGATCCTTAAGTGATAACAAAAGGTTTTCTTAAAATTTGTCAAAACATAAAAGATTTAAAGTTTAATAGGAGTGCTTGAAGTATTGTGTTGTGTGTACCTCCAGTAAGTCCCACTGTAGTACCATATGATCCATCAGGTTTTTAGATCTAGAACAAAATTGGGAATAAGAAAGTGGCTATAATGCCTCCTGAAATGAATGCCTTACAGTCGTGTGCTTTTGTCTGCAAGAAGGTGATGCATTCATTTGCCCCTTTCAGTCACCCAGCCATCCAGTGTCTATTGAGCACCTGTGACATTCCAGGTATTGTAATGGGGGTAGGATACTCTGCCCTCAAGAAACTCAGAGTAACTGGGGAAATAAGTGGGAACAAGTAGTTATGATGAAAATATTAAAGTTATATAAGAAAAGTATGGATAAAATTTTCAGCAAGCATAAGAAAAGTAGTTAATTATCTCTGAGAAAGCTTTCACACAGGAGATGGTACTTAAATAGGCACTTAACTGATGAATAAGCATTTGGAAGACAGGGAAGAAAGAGTTGAAATTTCAAGCCACAGCAAAACCCTGGCGCAAGGTGTTTCACTTAGAAAGGGGCAAAGAAATCTATGCGGCTTGGGTTTGAGGGGAATGCATGGGGCAGAGATTTTTTTCTCAGTAGTGGTACTAAAGAGTAGCATTCTCTCATAAGAAGTCGCTCATCATTCATTCACCAAATATTCATTGAGTGGAATTCTTGGGACAAATCCCTGTTCCATATAGGTTTTCTTCTTGTCCACCAAGGATTTCAGTTCAGATGAGGAGACATTAGGTAGTGTGTTAGCTGACCAGCCTGGGCAAGGGGATGGACAGGGTTGGGATAGAACGATACAAATAAAGAACAAAACCACATGGTCTGGAGCAATGCATGAAAAGAAAATGCTGCTGAATTCACCTCATGTTCCTTGAGGACATCACTGCATCACTGAACAGTACAATCATTCACCTCCATTTTGTTCCTCTGAGTCACCAAGAAAAAGTTACATCATAGAATCTTATAATCAGAACAGAACTTAGAAGTCATCATGTCCCCTCCATGCCAAATTACCACTGAAGACTAAGATCTAGTTTCTCCTCTTTGGTTGAAAGTGAAGTGAACTGCAGGATTTGCGAAGCAGCTCTTATTTTAGGCAGCTCTGAGGGTGGTAAAAATCTCCATATGTTTCTCTGAAATGTGCCTCCTAGTTAATTTCTTCCCAGAGGGTGTTCCTGGGAGGATGGGATGAAATCACTATCTTCTCCTCTATTTAATATTGAATAGGGGGGATAGGAAATTTGTCTGTAGGTGCTTTCAGCCCTCTAAGACCTTTGAGGTGCACGGAAATTTTAAAAATATTGAACAGTGCAGCGATACCTGCTATGGGCTTCCTGTCACTTGTTTTACACCTGACTGCCCATATGCCAAGCTATAGCCATGCCAGTCAGACTCCACAGTAATATGTCTCCTGCATATTTATGACCACAATTCACAGTGATATTTTCCCTTCTTGATGCAAAACCAGTGTGCCAAAGTGACACAGCCATGCCTAAGATTCATCTTGTATAATTCAAAAGTAGAAGAAAAAAAGCTGCACGCTCTTCCTAGAATAGGAATGGAGCTCACCTAGAGTTTCTGTATGTGGTGAGGGAGGGGATAAAACTATCCTTAAATTCTAATCTCAGTAAAGGAACTGGGGTCAACTATGTAAATCAGTTGTGACTGCTTACTAAACTCAACTATTTCTAATGTTTCCTAATTCTAACCAGCCTAAAGATTCACTTCCTTATTTTTACTTATATCTACATTCAGGGAGCTTATGAAATGGATGTGTTCCACTCTAGGAAGACCTTTCAGCATCCCATTCTTTCTGCCATATACCCCAGAGCCCTCCTGCTGCCTCTGGCTGTTCAGGAATGTGCCTCCCCTTGCCCTGCAACTACCTCAGTGGGCCAGGCTGCAACCTCAGGTACTCGGTTAACAAATACTTGAGTCTACCTAATGTGTCAAGCACTGAGCTAGGGTATGAGTAAACAAAGACATTTAAATCCCTGTTTTCACAGGGCTTAATAGTCTAATGGCAGAGGCAGATGAATACGCAAGCAAGTGTAAGGGTGCATGCTGGATATTATGAGTGAGGAAGCATGTGAGATACTGTAAGCAACCTATAGAAAGAGAAGTTACCTGGAAGACTTTCTAGAGAAAGAAGCTGAGACCTGAGGATTAATCCTCATAATAACCTCAAGGGGTAGGTTTAAGTATTGTTGTTGATGTTTATGTATTATGCCCATTTCATGTCAAAGGAGGCATCACAGATCAATGAAGAAGGACGAAGGCGACTGAGTAATCCATTATACCCATGAAAGCCTGATTCTAATAAGCATTTAGTTCAACTAAGTTCACTTGTTCAGACACCATACTCTGGCAGAGACTGGGAATTGTCCTTTTAGTAACAGAACCTCCCATGTCTGCTTTACATTGAGTTTTTAGCAGGACGCACAATCATCCCTTTAGAATAATGTTTCCCAGCTCCTCCTATATTTTGGGGTGATCAGGTTACAATGCTCAGAACAATGGAATGTGAGCAGAGCATTGTGTGAGATTCCTGGTTGTGCTTTAAAATAAAGATTCATCCTCTGCCCTTCTCCCCTTGTCTCAGGCTGAAGGACGCAGATTGTTGTGAGACAGCTCCACCCAGGGTATTAGAGCTGCCCCCAGAGATGTCGCAAGGCCACCACGGCAGGATCTGGGTCACAAATGGCCTCACAGCAAGGAAGCCTGTGTGTCCTGGAGTGTTATGTGAAAATCATAATATTCTGAGGCCTGTTAAAATAAAAGAAAATTCAGACCAAAGATCCCCCAAGCAGACAAGACCATTCAAGCCACATAAGAAAAAGTAAATCTAGCTTATTTCACAAAACATAAGTGAAACAAAACCTGTAGACTGAAGTTGTAAACTTGTAAACCAAAAAAGGTTAAACAACTTCCTCATTTTCACTTTATGAGCATTCCTGTAACATCATGCCTCTGAAATTCATCTCAGCTTTGGAAGACTCCCAATTCATGAACTATTCTTTGGTGCACTGTAACCTCTTACTAAATACCATTTCACTGATCTGGTTTTAATTTTGACTGTTTCTGAATTTTTGACAGGTCTGTATTATATAATATGTTAGCCTGTATCCTAACTAATAGACACAACTAATTGTCTGCATTCTAATAATTAATTGGATTCCAATGACATTGCTCCAATAGAGAGTTAACATTTGTAAGGACTTTTGTCCCTGTAACAGCTATTAATCATTATTAACTAATAAACTGACACTGTGATTATAATTTTATTTCCCATGTAATAGAGAAAGATAAACTGCTTTTAGAGAAAGATAATCTGATCTTGTAAATATATGTAGTCTGAGGCTCACACCATCATCTTGCAAGCTGAGTACTTGTGAGGACAAAATTTAGTTTCTCATCCTGCAAGGCTGAACCCATCCTGGATGATAGTGAATAAAATCACTGAAGTTTTCTTTTAAGAGAAGGCTAATTCACTTTCTCCTGGCGGACCAGTTCAATTTTCCCAAAGGTTACACATATCACTAAGTAGTTTTAACTTACTTGATTTTCTATGTAAATAAAACAGAAATAAATAAGACAATATTGCATTAGCAAAATCCCCATTCTAAATCATTTTTTCACAGCAAAAGCAAACATTGAATTTGGTCTGATTCTCTAAACTGCATGTGACTATTTTCTGCACCCCAAGTTTTGCACAGCATCATAATCTTTAGCTTCTTTTTCCTGTTGTTTTCATTTGGCTTGTTCATTTTCTGGTTCCACCTTACTGGATAGGATGCTGGAGAAAGGGAGAAGTTTTTATGTCAATTTTTAGTTATAATAACGTAATGTGTTTTATTTGGCAATAAAAGCTGGACAGCAGCTGGCAGTATAAATTCATTTTCAAATAGTCTTGGCAAACAATTAAATCCATCCTCCACATGAAAACTTAAGCAGACCTCAAATAGCTGCTTTGGGGCCCACTGAAAATTTTGATGTTCTAAATTACTCTTAGGATTCACATGCTGTGAGACATTCATTTTATTTTGCAGTAAAACAATACAGAGAAGGTGTATTGGAGTGTGGTGTTATTGACTCTGCAGGGGGCCCAAACATATGGCATACTAAGGTCTGTTTCTACTCCTATGACACTTAAGAACAGGACTTTTGATGAAATGATTGCATTACCAAGGAGGCTTCGTCAATCACTGTTCAGATGTTTAAATATTACAGATGGAGGCATTGCAGCTTACATTGCATAGTTTTACCATCTGTTTCAACAAATAACATTTGAGGATTTTTATATGCTGTGTAACCCTCTATTATTGGGGGAGGTTCCCACAAAGGACTGTTATTTGCCTCTCAACTGATCTAAATTAGATAATTTTAATGATCCAAAAGGGTTCTAGCAAAATAAATTGCATTGCTAACATTCTCAGATCAGGGCAGTTTTCAATAGAGAACAATGCTCTTACTATTTGGGTGAACAAAGCAGAGATATGTTCATTTTTCTGAAAAGAAGTTTGTTCAGACACACTAAACCCTAATCATTTTATAGAGATTCATGTCAATGTCCTTGAAGAATCAAGGAAGCAGAATAGAGACACTTAGAGAACATGCCCTTCAAAATCCAGTAGAATGAATAACACTGCCCAAGATTCAATTGTTATTATTTATATTACATTAAATAGTAAATAGATCCCTGTAAGGGGCTTCCATATCCTGCAACAATATTCACTAATGGCTGGGAACTCTGAACTGAAAGTGGACTCAGTCAGCTATCTAATACTGCCCGAGGATTTATAATTTTATTTTCAAATCATCAGTTGTAGAGTTGCTAAAGCCAATATTAAAGATTAAAGATCTTAAAAAAGGATTTTCTTTAAGATTAAAATATTAAGAAGGTTACTGAGAGCTTCACTGTGAACATGCAATATGTTTTCTTTACAAGGAAGCTTCAGTTTGTGAAAGCAAGGACATAACACAAAAAGGCTTTTGGAAACAACAGATTTGCCAGACCACTGGGAATGTGCGCAGCATTCGTGCCAAACTGGGCTACAGGAAGTTGTTATTAGAGCTCCCAAGAGATACTCTGAAGAAGTGAAGATCTGTTAGAAAATGGAACCAGTTACCATTGTAGTCATCAAAATCCAGTCATTCTACCAATTCAAATGCTACACATGGTTTAGTTAGAAAAAAAAAAGACATAAATACTATATTCAAACTAATCACACTCACACTTTTATTTACCTGGTGAGTTGCACCAACAGTTTTGGAGTTAAAACTCCTCTGAATGTAAATGTGAAAGAAAAGCTGAAATAAGTAGAATTTATAAATTTATTTCAAGGAAAGGGCCTTTCAAGAATAAAAGAAAAACAGAGCTTCTTGACTAACAATCAGTATTCAGGCAGTTTCTAAAGCGCAATTTCCTGCCAAAAAACCAGAAGGCTCACGTGCTTCGAAGAAAAAAAAGGTTGCCTGCTATATGCCAGGCAGTGTGCGAAGTAAACACTTTACATAATTAATACATTTAATCTTCAGAACAATCCTATGAGGCAGAAATAATCACTGCTTTGCAAATGAAGAAATGGAGATGGAGAGAGTATATGTAATGCTTCAGATGACAGTAATAAGAACTGAGACTCAAAACTGAGTCTAGATGATCCCAAAGTCCATGTTTCCTACTATACCATATAAAATGAACATCCGCATATATTGGCTAGACAATTAAAATGACTTCATGTAATTTAATTTAGAAAATTAATATATTAGAACCCTAAAAAAATCACATTTTAGCAGGCTGGAGGCTAAGAGTAATTTAACACTGAATTTTCAACTATGCTTATTGAGTTTTGTTTGTTTTCCTCCCTCCCCTTTCCCTGCTTCTGCAGGCAGTCTGACCCCTATGCCAGCTCAGGCCCACACTCACTGCTAGGGCTTGTCCTGGCCTTTGTTGGAACAGGTTTCAGGAATGTAGCCACAAATCTGGGTGTAGTAGATAGAATAATGCAGCCCTTTCCCCCAAAGATGTACAAATCATAATTTCTGGAACTGTGAATATGTCCCTTTGGTTTCAAAAGGGACATTGTAGATGAGATTAAGGACTGAGAGATGGGAGGATTATCCTGGAATACTCAGGTGGGTGCAATGTTATCACAAGGGTCTTTTATAAAAACCAGAAAAGACCAGAAAACAGAGTCTTCCCTGCCACCTAACAGAAGTAACAGAAACTAGCCAACAGGTCAATTTTTAGAACTTCTGACCTCCAGGACTGTAAAATAAACTGGTATTCTTTTAAACTAAATTTATGGTAATTTGTTACAGAAGCAATAGGGAATGAATATACTGGTCCATGCTTCAATTCCCCTTTGCTGATCTTAGCTCTGATTTTATGCTCCAAGTCTGATAAACAACTCTTTGTTTTGGTTTCAGTGACTGAGTCTGTATTGCTGAATATCCCCGACTTTGTCTCCCCAGTGAGTAGTCTTTGTCCAAGTAATTTAAAAAAAGCGCAGCTGGAAAAAAGGAAGTACCTATCATTATTATTAGACATTTCCCAATGAACAAACAGTAAGAGCAAAACTAAAACATTTTTGTAAATATTTTGTTGAGCTCAGGCAATCTTAAGTAAAGATTCTTTTTTTCCCTCAGATATATTGAAACTATTATTATTATTATTTAGGTGAAAGTATAGTGTACATGAACATGGGTAATGAAACCCAGAGTAATGAGACACTTAGAGAACATGCCCTTCAAAATCCAGTAGAATGAATAACACTGCCCAAGATTCAATTGTTATTATTTATATTACATTAAATAGTAACCCTAACGGTTTACAGCTGGCTTCTGCTTGGTTTTTTGAGCACTTCCTCCTCTTAGAGGACATGGCTGCTGAGTTTTTCCTCCTGAAAGATTTCCTAGGCCCAACTGCCTGATTCTGAATTTCTTGCGTTTTAACGTTAGTACTTTTATTTTGAGGTTTGTATTTTTATCTATTTTTTTTATCACTGCGAAGTATTGTACCAGATAGCTTGAGTTTTGCCTTGCTACTCTTTTCCTAAATGTAAATAATTTCTTCTCCATGATGCTCACCTCCTCCTAACTCCACATGCTTTTATGAAAATAGTGGGAGTGTTCTCTCCTTTACTGCTCATAAATCATAGTATGGCCGTATACAGATCAAGAGAGGAAATATGAGTTATCTGTGATTTTGCTAGATCAATGATTGGTGTCTGCCTTGGACAGTTTTGATGATACAATGAGTACTGACTTCAGTAAGTTATTTATCTATAACCAGAGTACATTGCAATTTTGTCTTCTGATTTGGCTGCTTGTGTAGAGTAGCAGATGCTCTCCTGGGGCTTATTTTTGGTGTAGGAACAAGATGATTTCAAGCTCCAGCAGAAAATACAAGAGCTCCTCGGGAAATCTAGGGGCTTTACCGGGGAAGGTACCTAGGAAGACTAGGAGCTTTAAACTTGGCTGAATCCCAGGGCTTAACCTACCACTGTGGGCTTGCTCCCTCTCTCCAGCTCCTAGATCTGTTCGCACTTTGTGCCCACCTCTTTCTTCTTTTTCTCATCTACAGATGAGGATCTTGTGGGGAAAGTGACTGCTGAGAGTATCTAGTTAACACCCTACCTCTCCTCCCCCTAACCACCCACCCTCTGTATTTAGCAGTCCAAAGGGAAGAAACCTCTCTCCGCCAGCATCCATATATCAATTCCAGCGAAGAACTCTGATTGGTCCTGCTGGTCTACATGCTCACTCCTGGACAAATTATTGGTTCTAGGAGAATGGGATATTGTGGTTGGATGGGATAGGCCCTTGTTAAATGGCTATCTATTGGCTAGAATGGAATGATGAGGTACTAAAACCAAAAATGATAGTGGGGGTAGGGTAGGGTATGGTGGGGAGAAGGGGTGGGTACCAAGTTTCCCAAAAATATATAGTGACTAATCTATGGAAAAGACTGTTTATTTTTTGTGTTCCTAGAGTTAGCAGAGTATATGACCAATCGTGGTATGCAATAAATGTTGGGTGAATTGAATTAAATTGAATTGCATTACATGTTAGCCTTTTTTATTATATTCGAGTCATTATAGTATAGTGTAGTTGTCAAGAACATGGCTCTGGAGTGAACTGACCGGGTTTTCATTTTCGCTCTGTCTAGTGTCCTCTTGCAGAAAGGAGATAATAATAGTAACTGTCCTTTGGGGTCCTTTGTCCAGAAAAGCAATCAATACAATTAAAGCACTTAACACAGTCTGTGCCATATAGTAAGCACTCAAAAGAATGTTGCACATTATATTTGTATACCTTCATTGTGTGTATGTATATTATATATACAGAGATTTTCTATATATGTATATGCATATACATGTTTGTGTGTGTATATATAAAAATACCTACATACACATATATATTTAGAGGGTGACAAATATTCATATGTTATTTGTAATTATTCAAAAGCTGTATTTATTTCCTAGTCAAGTATCAGGCTCTTTGCTATATTCTATGGATACAAAGATGAAAAAGATATGTCCCTTGCCCTCAAGAACTTGATGAATATATGCTTATGAATGGCACGCACTTGTGCATTCACACACACACACACACACACACACACACACACACACACAATCAGACTGGAAATCATTCCCAGGAAACATCTATTCACCATATGTTAAAAAACCATGGTAGAAATGTCAGGAAAACTGGGTTCTAGTCCTAGCTCTTCAACACTCCTTCACGTTTTTCATTCTTCTCTGATTGTTCAGTAACATTAACCAAATTCAGTTAAGCAGCTAGGAAATGGAACAGACCCAAGCAGTAGCGTAAATGAGTTATTTGTGAAGAATTTACGCAGCAATAGGGAACTAATACTATGGATTGGTATAATTCATCACTTCTGGAAAACCCTCAGTTGCTTTCTTTTAAAATATTGTCTTTGCTCTCACTCTCCTTTCTTTCAGAAACTTTGATTCAACATACATTAGAGTTTTTCACTCTTATTTTCTCTATCTCTAAACATCCCCTATTTTCTATTTCTATCTCTTTCTCTTTGTAATGCGTTCTGGATAATTTCTTCAGGGGCCTCTTCTAGTTTGCTAACAGTCCATGCGTGTCTCTTCTTCTGTTAGTTTGTCATTCAGTCTTTAATTTTAATAATTGTATCTTTTATGTCTAGAAATTCTAGTTGTTTCTTTTTCAAAACTGCTTGTTTAGTTTCAGGTAGGAACATTACTATTTTATTAATTTTTCATATTGCCCTGCTCTCATAAGAGGTACATGTTTTGGGTGTGAGACATAAAGGGACCATTTTCCAGTTTATTCATATATGATATTATTTCCCCTTGTTTCCCAATAGAAATAGAATTGACTGGACCTCCCCCCCAATGTATGTGCACATGTGTGCAAACACATGTATGTGTGTACATACATTACTTTCCACATACATCCAAAATTTGGTAATTATTTTCTATAATGAAAGTCTCCATAGCCAGAAATTTAGTTATGTCCATATTAGCTGCTGGACAGAAATCCCTCACTCTGGTGGAAGAGAATTTTAAGCATACAAAAAGAAAACACAACCATATTTTTGTGTGAAATTCCAGGTCTTTGAAGGTATGTTTCCCAGCATCCACTAAGGCTGCTGTCTTACACAACTAAGATGGAAGTTCAGGTTTGAATAACACAAAGCTGGATCACTGGGCTGACTCCTTCCACCTTTGTGTACCCTTGTTCTTTCCTTTTCCTTCTAGATTTTTATAGTGCATTTCTCTCACCTTTATGAGCTTATTCATGAATAAACTTTATAGCGTTTCATATATGGAGAGAAACGGGAAGAAATTACTTCCAACAATGAAAGTCAATGTTGTCACAGTGAAAAAGCCGACTGGAAAATCTTATTTATAGAAACATATTGACTGTTGAAAAAATAATGCCTGGAGTTGTGGGTAAAACCATTTATTCATCTTTTATGCACCTCCCACCCCAGTCTGCGGTTCCTTATGGTAGATGGTGCCCATTTTTTAAGAGCTTTCACTGGGATGAAACTCAGCCAGGCTGATTAGAACAACAAGAGAGGGAGAAGTGGAGTGTGGAAGGAGCACCTGCCAGAAAATCTAGTTACTGACCCTCCATTGACTCGGACATGTTTGTTGGTCTTGGCCCTTCTCTATTTTTAGTTTCTTTATTTAAAAAATTTCAATAATTTGAGTGTTCTAAATTCTATGATTCTAATATACTTGAAATATTTCAAGAACTATAGAAAAAGAATATTCCTTTTTCAGTTTCCTTCATCTCTATTTTCTCCCCCTGCTTTTTGCTTTACAAATATTTTTTGATTAGTTTTTAAGTTATAGGGCCAGAACTCTTTCATACATCTGGATGGGTTTTTTTCCCCTAATTTTAGTTTTAATTTTTTGCCTGTCTCTCCACACTTGTCAACCAATGTAATTTTTGGTACTTATTGAATAATGATAGACATAGCCTGTAAAGTTATTATCACTCATTTTGTTTGGCATCGCTAGGAGACTTTTGAACCACATACACAAGACCTGAGCATCGCAGTTCAGGATCTCACAGACTCACTGTTTCTTCACCAAGTTTTCAAAGTTATTTTTAACAAAATATTTCCATGTTAATTGTAGTATTTACTTGTTAACAGTTACAAATGGCAAACTATTCCTTGTTTTAGAATGAACCAAACCGCATCAAATTCAGACCAGATTCTATTAAAGGGAGCAATAATTTAAAAAGCATATATGTTGACCCTTTTAGGCAGACAGACTACTGGTAAATAAATGATCACTCTAGCTTTGGAAATGTCACCTTGCTGACCTGAAAGAGTTCCTGTAACTCTGGAAGAGTAATTTATTCCACGTACCTGGGAATGAAAAGGCCAGTATAACTTACAGGCAACCGTAATTTCACTTGAGGATGAATGAGTGTTATCATGGATTTGAGTCCTCGTTCATATTCTTCAATTTCTCACTGGTGTCTAAGCAAGGAAAACAAATGGGTAAATTCTTCCAAAGCAACTTAAATGAAGGTAACTGAGGACATGAACTTATCTAAAGGCAGGGGCACTGACCTATCCACTTTCTATGTAAAACTCTATTGTAATTTTCTAATGATTCCTCAGTAACCTTAAATAGTAATGTATTGATGTAGCTTCTAAAAGTACCTGATTCTCTCCCAAGAATTGATAACATGGTTTAGCAAGTCTAATGTTTCTGTATTAGCATGTGAAGCTTATCTTTTTATGAGCTATTTACATACACAAACCAAAGTAGTGAAATTATCCTAAATAAGTTTTGATCAATAAAAAGTGCACTGCACTAATTTCCTCAAAGCTAAAAGTCAATAAAGACCTTAGTATATATTTTCATTATAAAATTGAATTTTTGTTGATCTCCTTTTGTGTAATCCATTATTGTAATTCATAAATTGAGTCCACATATTGAAGTACCAATAATAAAAACATAAAATGAATTCTGTGGTTGCAGTTGCCATATTCACAATGACACCAATAACTATGGGACAAGATTTGCTTTAAATGTATGAATGTTATTCATTTCCCATTGGTTATTTGCACGTAAACAGCTTGATTATTTGGCAAACTCTCCTGGGGTTTCCTCTTCCCTCACTACCAACTATTGTAATAGATTATTCTTCAGCTTTGCTCACTTTTTATTTACAGCTTGATTTAATGAAATCTTAAAAATGGTAGTTAGTTTTCTAATGCATTCCAGATGAATGTAGTAGTGTAATTATTACTACTTTCAAATTTGTCTGACTTATTTTCTTCATCCTTATAATCCGGCAATTTCAAATGAAATTTTAATTATGCATAAAATTAATAAGAAGCAATTTATATTTCCATGGGGCGTCAGCTTGTTGTCTGGCAATAAATGTTAGACTAGATCCTTGATGGATTTCTTTACAACAGGAAAAACAATTCGATGGCCATGCTGTTATAATCAAGGAGGAATTACTGAAGTATTGCTTCTTACACAAAAGCATTTTGTTCAGCTATTTGAAGATAAAAATGGAAAAGAGTTATACTTAGGGAATTGAGGTAGGTGACTGGTCCCTAGGTTTTATGCATCAAATATCCAGTCAGTTAAACAATCTTTGTAGGGTGATAGAAATTAAAATAAGGTTTTTAAAGTCCTGTACGAGGAAGAAGTACACAGCCTCTGCCCATACAAAGCTGTGCATGAATACGGAAACATCAGTATGCATGTGAGGGAGAAACCTGTTAGGCCGATTAGGTAAAAGAAAAAAGGAAGATATATCTGTTTCTCTGGGATTTCCCAATTCTGATGAAAAAAAAAATAGGACTCTGTCCATTGGAATATGACTTAGTGGGCTTCCATATCACATCTATCAATGTTTGAATTGTATTTCTTTGTTTTCTTGTTACGGTTTCCCTATGCACTGAAGATGAGACTAAAAAAAACCCACACATTCGAAGGATACAATTTTAATTTTTAAACATTTTGCCATATATGCAAACATACATATTACCCATTCTGTTTGAACCTCTTTAAAGAAAAATTTGAGGAACACAACATTATATCAGACTTCTATCAGTTGTTTAAAATGTTGATAGTCCATTTATTCATTTATTCATTCATGCACTAAATGTATGTTGTACATTTATTTAATATTAGGCACACATTTGTTTTAAATAACAATAAGTCAGCTAGCTAGGAACCTGCGTTCCAGTGTTAACAGAGCATAGAAAATTTTAGCCCATTTGTGATAGCATAAAATCTTGAAAGTGTGGCTGACATTTATATTTTACTTGGAGGAGAGCATTAGAGAGTTCAGAAGAGTTTCCTTCAAGTTTTTGAAGTATGTCAAAGAAAGTACAACTCAATGAAAAATTCCCTCTAATATTTATGGAGGAGAAGGTAAAAGCTTTTGGTAGAAAGACATTCTGCAACAGGTAGGACAGTCTGCTCAACCTTTGCCTTCTTCAAGTCATTAATCCTAAGGTTGATACCTCTGCAGGATCATTTTTGGTCCATGTCCAACTGATTGGTCATTCCAAACCTATTAGGTGGGGCTGCAGGAAGGGCACCTATGCCATGGAGTGGCTGGCACAGAAAGAGCTGCCTCCTCCCATCACTGCTAGAGTAGACTAGAAACTCTTACCGGGACGGTTCTTTTCTAGCCCTTCTCTCTTCCACTGGACTAGTCCTCAATCCAAAGAAAGTGGCTTCAGCCCAATGTGCTTCTGTCCACAGCTTCTGAGACTAGATTTTAGCAACATTCCTTCCCCAATCCAGGTCATTCTGGAAATTGTTGTTAATCTAATTTTAGTGAGATTAGTGGAGTGAAAATGTTGATGGTGAAGGGAAAGATTTCTTTCTAACACATTTCCCCAGGAAGTTCTAAGTGCTTCTTCCCACGCTCAGGGGATCGGGGAGGTGGTGGCCTGTGCGTACACCATAGTAGTAACTGGATGACAATTTCACCTTATTTGTTGTATTCTGTTTTGTCTAAGTTTTTCTGGCCTATGCAGAGAGTTAGATTTTCTTAACTAAACCAGTGTAGTAGATAGGGGAAGTTTGGGCCTTTACATTTTCTTAGAGCTCTTCAGTTTTGGATTTGAGGTCTAGACTACCTCAGAGAGTGCTTATGAATATTTTACCAATAATTGACTAGGATATCTTATTTTTAAAAAGCCAGAGAAATGAGTAGACACACACACACACCAACAGGTAGGTTATGTATAAAAAATACCCACCCCCCCAAAGTTCAAAGAAAGCAAAAATTCCAGGAAAGAGAGAAAACATTCCTTATGCACATAGGAACCAAGATTATCTCTGTTCCAGGGAGTTTAAATGGAGTAGGGGTAAAGATTTTGGGACAAGAAAAGGTTGTAAAGCATACACATATTGCTGATGAGTGTTTTTCAGTTGTCTGCCCTGAATTAGCTGCAGATCCCTGGAGAAGTCATTGCATTGGTCTCAGTTTTCTTATTTGTGAAAAGATTATGTGACCTTTAAGATATCTCCTAGCCTTCATAATAATAACTCATAATGGAAGCTATTATTTACTGAGAACCTACTATATTATCTGAAATAATTCTCTCAAGCAGCAGTGAATATCCTGATTAGCAGGGGAGGAGATTGTGGCTCAGAAGTGCCCAGTGCTTATCCAAATCCTGTTTAATATACAAAATATTTTAACAAGATGCAAAAAGTTAAGAGAAATGCAAAATAACTAATAATTAGCAATGCATGTATTAGTTCTATACTTTACATTTGTTGCCTAATCTTATATGAACCTACTTTTTTGCAAATGTTGCAGTGGTATGGTGTAAAAGCACTAGACTGAGAACAATGAGATCTTCCCAGGAATGCTGGGCAGGTCACTATACCTCTGTGGGCCATTTTCATCATTTCTGAGCTGGACCAGAGTTTCTGAAGGCAGACTACAAAGATGTAGTCTGCAAAATTCCAGATATTATATGAGAAATTATAAATGTTTCTGTATTATAAAATTATAATTGCATATTATAAAATTATGAAACCATTGTGTGGATACTTGATATTCTGAGGAGAGGGCCCAAAACTTCCATCAATGTCTAGCATGGTGATTTTTAACTAATACAAGTTGAGGACCAGTATTCCAGATGACCTTGAAGGAAGATTCCTTCTCTGCCTTGGGTATTTAGGTGCTCAGACTGTCGTGGTTCTCCATGCTTTGCCCTCTACTTGTCAGCTTCATTCTTCAGAGAAGCATGTCATTTCAGCTCAGTGGAGAGTGACCCGCCTGAGAGGCACTGCTGTGTGGGATTTCAGAAACACTCTTCCATGTCCTTCCACTGACACTTAAAACTCTACTGAACTTTGTCACAAAGACCTAGACCAATGATGCAAACAAGAACATATCCAATAGCAAGTCCAAGAGTACATCCAGCTCAAACGACGAGTACTTGCTTCATAAGTAACGAGGAACTGTGAAGCTCACCCTGAAGAAACCGGCCGTATGAAGCATGTAGGAAGTCCTGCACCTCCTCCTCTTCTCTAAAGAGATGTCCTGTTGAATGAAACCCCAAAATGGAAACAGCATCCCTAACATATGTGACAACCAGCATAAATCATTTTTAAGCAAACACTCCTCTTTCTGCTAAAGTGATTCTCAGTAATATTATGACATGAGACAAATAATAAGAATAGTGGCCAGAAAAGAAATAGTCATTATAACAAAAAATTTTAAAATATTAATTCCAGAAAAGAAAAGGTAAAAAAAAAATGTTGGATTAATGCAATTTAACTACATTAATATCTTCTTCTGAAAGAAAAAGGGGAATACACAAGGGAAAATAATGCTTCCAAAATGGTGATTTGTACATGGAATGACAGGATTGAAGAAATGTATGTTCAGTTTCTTCGGCTTTACAATCACTGTAATACCATTGCTTATTTCCAAAGTATCATTTAAATACAGAAATATGTAGTACCACAGGCTTTGGAGACAAGAGCTGAGGCTGAAGCAAGTTTGCATGATTCTTACCTCTGACAACCTTTTTCTTGTATTGCAAATGTGTGGTTGAGTCTTGGAGGAAAAGTATAATTGGGAGTCCTCTGAATTAACTTCCATGTAGAATATAGCTTTTTTTATTAAGTGATAAGTCATAAAAATGTGCTAATTTGAACTTTACAGGTATATTAGTAAACTTAATTGTTTGAACATAAACCGATACAATACTTTTTCCAGGGCAGAGTATTTTGTCATTGATCGTATTTAGCATTGATGGTGCATGGTGATAATAAAAAACAGATCAACTCATTGTTGGTTTTATTGTTTTTAAATTCACTACAGTCAATGCACCCCATCAGTGCCTATAACCAGTATGGACTATACCTATCCTTGATATACTACTAGGGTAGGAGGAAAGAATTACTTTCAGTTTTTTAAACTAATTTACCTTTACATGAAAAAGAAACATATTACCAATTACGTTACCAAACTGCCTTTTATGCTACCCAGTATGCTGGCTTTATGAAGGCCTTTTCCAGAGGATGATCTATGAAAAGTATTTGACTTGCTTCTGATGGATAGATGGTGAATATCCTCCAAGATGTTGGACCGGCTGATTTTGCAGCAATCAATTCCTTCTGTGTAGGAAGGTATCAGATGGAAGTTAAAGCCATGTCAAAGCCAAAGCAAAGTCAAGTCCTTGCAGCTTCTCTAAGCCATGACATATCTAGCAGTACATAGAACATTATGCTTTCATTACCCCTTAGAAGCATAGTTAAAATGAAAATGAATGTTGTGTGGAGCACTCTCTTCTGTTTCACTGAGTTAACCAAACAAGGGAGATTAGGTAAGAAGATGAGGAGAGTGTAATAATCTAGGTGATAGAGTTTAAGGACTGTAGAGAACAGCTGCATTAATGGGAACTACAATCTGACATCAGTTATATTCTCATTAAGTTGGTGCTAAATAATTTAGTGTTGCTCCAGCATTTAAGCCAGTATATATATATAATGACCATGATTTGTGCTGAGATAGTTTTGCCTTCCCATACCAATTTTCCCCACAAAAACAGAATTCTAGCACTGCATTTAGAGATCAGAAAATAGCTCTTATTCTGACACTGAAAAAAGACCTTTTCAAGCTTGAAATAGGTTAATAACTGAAAACTAGGTGGGTTTGGTAAATATGAACTCTTCAGATATTACTCATATTTTTAATGGACACCTAGAAAAAATATACCCTAAAATATCTGGAGTGTTTCAATAGTTTCAATTAATTAGAATTGTATCATCAATAGGTGAATAATACAAACATTTTCTATGTGTGGAATTGAAACAGAATGTACCAACTATTTCTTTTTGTGAGGTAAGATGGTCTGTTTTGTCTGCAGAAAATATGTTACATGCAAAAGATTTCCAAGAGCAATGAGTTGGCAATATTGAGTTTTTTAAGGCTAACAGCTACCCCTCCTCCCACCCCATGGTGTTACTCACAGTCTTCAATATGTTACTTTGTATTCAATATACTCATTAAACCAAGAAGGGGATAGGCTATGATGCATTTCTAGATTGACTACAGAATTCTTTCCTCACCAGGCATCAGTGGAATGTAGCATTCTATATTGTCTACTTTTGAGAAATTCCAATCTCTCTTCACTAGGTCTCAGTTTGAACCCTGGGGAAATGGCATGTTTTGGCCCCTGAAATCTCTCTGCTCTCCTCTATCAGATTCCAAATCTGCTTACAAACTTGGGTCCCATGTTTTCCTGCTACCACTAAAGGGGTCTACCAGACATAATCTGCCTATTTGGATCAGTCTCTGTGATGTTCTCTGAGAAAATGTGAGATACCATGGGAAGAACATAAGCTTGAAATAACATTTGAATGCCTTAGTCAATGATTGTCACAGCATAGATGCATAGTAAGTATCAGTTTGATCCTCTAACCAATTTTATGTTTGAAAAATGAACATTTCTTTATGTTGAATTTGCTTCAAACATTTATGTTGAATTGTACTATTGAGTACAATTCTGGAACCTCACTTAATGCTATTTATTATTCAGTGAATGTGATTATATGAACATCAGATATGGAGTCCCCTTTAGATAAACAAATATGAACAAATATCAAAAATGCTATTTTTTCATGTGACCCTTAGGTAGCACTTTGCCATTGCTAAGACTGTCATATTTTAGATGGTTTGGTAATAAGACACCCATCTACAAGGCAAAAGCAATCAACGGACATACATTAGCCAGCAATATCCATGGAATCTACCAGTACTCGTTAAAGAGGGCAACTTCCGAGTGAGATTTTGAAATAATAGATGACAGTTTGACTTTGTTCTCATTGTATTGCATTATACAATTATACAAAATCAATTGGAAGCTGAAACATTCATAACAGAAATCATGTTATTTAAAAATTATGAGTGACTTGATTTCATGCAGTACTTATGTTTCTAGCTTTTATGCGAAGCTTTGTCTCTTCACTAAGGAATTTTGATGTGCATAAGATTTGAATTTGTTCCAAATTTTAAGATATATGCCCTATAATTACTAGCGTAGGACAGAGAGCAAGAACTGTTGGGAGGGAGGTTACATCTGTTGTGTATCTCCTATGTTCTCTCACTTAAACCTAACAGCAACCTTATGGGTGGTCTATTACTCTCCCAATTTTACCAACTTGGGCCCACAAATGTTAAGTAAAATGCTCAAGGTTATATAGTTACTAAGTCTGGGCAGAATTAGGGTTGTGAACCTAAATCTATTAGCCTCCAATGTCTATATCCTTTCCATCAGACAGTAGGTCTTGAATTAACAATAGGATTTTATTTAACAAGATATTTTTGTAGTATTTAAGAAAATAGTAAGTTTCCAAGTGGATTTAAAATAAGTCAGTTGTCAAAAATGCTATTTTTCATGTGACCCTTAGGTAGCACTTTGCCATTGCTAAGACCATCATATTTTAGATGGTAGAATCATGTTGCTCTTGTTCTTTCTGATTCTCCCACCTTATGGATACTCAACACATGCTTACAAAACAATCCACAGACAGTGCCCCACAATGACCAGGCCCAGGTGCTTTGAAGACACTTTCCCTCTGTCTGATTTGTGATTCCATCATCTCATGTATTTTATGTTTGCTCACTGGAAGTGACCAAAGTGCCAGGTATTTTTAGTTTGTTATATAAAACACTCTTTCATGAAAAGTCATGGCAGATTTCAGTTTGTTTAATGTTCACTCTCATCTTTTATTTTCCTCACCTCCACATGGCATTTTTCTTTCTTTCTTCCTCCATATTTTTACATCTCAGAAAAATATATTTCTCTGAATTGAAGGACTTATTTCTAGTGACCTGACAGTTTTCTTATATGAAATAAAAAGGAAAGATAAGAATTTTGTAGAAGAACAAAAAGTAATGCTTGCCAGTGAATCAAAAACAAATTAAATAAAAGAGAACATAGAAAATAAAGCAGCATTTTTATAGTACATACATTGCTCTTATTTCTGTCTCTTTGAAAAATGGCCTTTGAAATTTGCTAATAGAGTTTCCAAATTGCTAAATTGATTGTAATTTAGTAGGAAAGTAATAATAAAAAAATTTTGCTCATTTGGCAATGCTTACTTGAAGCAAAAAGTACAAAAGAAAAGAAAACCTATACAGATCAAAGTCTCTCCTATGTAAGAGGAATGTCCAAGAAGAAAATATATTGTGTCTACCCTCTACCAGCTTGACCTGAAAGGAACTGGTTTGTAATTTCTTTGAATAGAAATTAAAAGTATGTGTTCTCTTATTTATACACAAATGCTAAATTAAACATTTATATCTGAAGTGAGGAAATGTACATAATTTGTAGAAAAGAAAATATACTGTGTGATTGAGTCAAAATGAGAGTGTAATATTACCACATTTAATCAATTCTGACAAATTTTCCATGTTTTAAAATACTTTAATACATTAATATTTGAAGTCAAAGTTTAATACCAAGAGCTGTGTGAAAAGAGCAGATATAGAGATAATTACTAGCTGTATTACTAAAGGACTAAGACTGGACAAACACAGTGGTAGGCAAATAATTACAGACTCTTTGCTCCAGTCAAGATTTTCAGCTCTCTCCTGCAAAACATTTCACCACTAGTCAGTGCCGGGAAACTGAAGACGTGTCAGTTTTATTCTCTGTGCTTGTCCTTCTCTAGTGAAGGTCCCAATGTTCTTGAAACTCCTCCTTCCTGGAAGCGTTTGCTCTTTCTCTCTCGATCTGCCCATGGATCAGCTTAGACAGGACTTCACCTTCAAGATCCAGCTCAATGGCTTCCTCCCACTCATCTGTGAGCACTAAGGACTTGGGCACTTGCTAAAGACTTGACGCTTGGGCATTTTCCCCACTCGCCTACCCTTTCACTGATGTGTGGATGAGCCGCTTTGCATCCTTACCCACGATTTCTGCCTTTACTCTCCTCCGGTCTCGCACAACCGCACTACAGACGTTGCCCTTTCCAGGTCTCTTCCACTTTTGAAGTCTTCTCTCTGTCGGTAACCTTGTGTCCTCATATTTCTTTCATATTTTTACTCATCTTTCACCTATTCTTTGACTCCATGGAGACTTCTTTTCACCCCTTTTCTGTCTTCTCAGTTAATTTCCTACCAGATTCACTTCTTCATGTAAAATTAAGTCAAGACTCCCTCATGCATAACTTCAATATTTGAGTTGCCAGTACTTACAAATCTCTTTTTCCCTGTTCTTCATCTGGTAATACTATAATTCTAATTCAATTCAAATTTCCACTTTTTCTTTTCTTATATCTGAGTCAGAGGCCCTTGGAAAACAAATCACACAAGAAGTTAGATTGATCACATCACAAAGCAATAGTCTTCAACATTTGACTAGTATATGAACTCTCTTCATAATTTTGCTCCCTGCCAGATTAAACTTAAAACAGCTGTGATAAACATTTGACTTTCTCTTCATGCTTCTACTCTATCATTCCCTTTTAGGTTCAGTATAACCAATTGTTTCTAATTTCACATACAAAATAGTAGTCATGAACCAGGAACTACTAAGAGTTTGGCATTCCACTGACACATTTATTTTAATCCATGGCCACATTTCAAACCGAGTGCCATCACCCGTGTCCCAGCGCCAAGCCCAGGCTTCACAGGAGATGTTCCCATTCCCTCTCGGCTCCATCTCAGCACTTCAATGTGATCAGGCCCCTCTACAATATCTTTCTGCTTTTACAGTCAAGTTATTTAAAATATTGGCCTATTTTAACTGCTTCTAATTCCTTTTCTTCATTCACTCCTCACTTCAACTAAAATTTTGCTTCTGTTCACCTCATTTCAGGAAAACTATTTTTGCCATTTTCTTGATATGCCCAATATCGAATATTTAAGTTTCTGACTCAGTTTGACTTATCACTAACTTAAAATGGTGTTGTTCTTTAGAATTCTCCTCTTGGCTGACTTCTTATCCACTCTCCCTAGGTCAGATCATTGACTTTCAGAGCTTCAACTGTTAGCTGTATGTTGCAAGTTTCTGAATATATGTCTCCCTTCTACTGAGCTACAGATCTATATAACAATCTATCTACTAGACAGCTCTTCTTGAATGTCACAAAGGACTTCCACATTCCAAATAAAACATACAGTCCTCTCTCTAAATCAATTATTTCTAATATTTCCAATAACTAGATTAATACTTAACTGAGTGACTGAATTAGTGAAATCTTGTTTCCCTAACGTGAAAACTAGAGTCCACACTCCTCTCCATTCTCTCAACTCTTTTTGTATTTAGTGTCAATGTTCTTCAACTTACAGTGACTACCATTCGGTCCAAAATTTGATTATTTATTATTTCTAAATTATATGATTATATATGCACATGATATTATTTTCTAAATGCTTCATATGTTGAAATTCTTACTCTGCACTAAAGCACCAAACTCCTTAAATTTAAGAACAGTCTAAAATTAATCTTTATTTTCTGTAGAATTAGTATTTAGTAAGTGCTTATTAAGTGTTTTCCTATGAGAAGTGAAATTACACATTAATGGCTCAAAGAAAATAAGTAATGCGCTTGGGTAAGTCAAATAAATCTATGGACAACTGAAGGTCTGTCATTGAGGTATT
Organism: Manis javanica; assembly: GCF_040802235.1. Classification (NCBI taxonomy): domain Eukaryota; kingdom Metazoa; phylum Chordata; class Mammalia; order Pholidota; family Manidae; genus Manis; species Manis javanica. The sequence goes on along the minus strand of NC_133163.1, from coordinate 60,452,108 downwards.
GGTTTGTAATACATGAACCAAAATTCATTTATTTATTCACACGTTCTTTCTTTATTAAAAAAAAATCAGAGCTTAGCAATTAAGCTTTTTAAAGATGGAAGACCTAAGACTCCGAAAGACTGTGGTTCCTCCGATCCCTCAGGGAGCTGCCATTACAATCCAGGCCCCTTTCTCCAGCCCACAACACCATGAGACCAAGATGCAAATATATTATTTCTATCACAGTCTGCATAACAACATACCTTGCAATTTTTAAGGGAACTCAATCAATCTCTTATTCTCTTATATTCAGAATTTTAAAAAATTATTTGCACAGCTACTTTCCCCAGTGTCTTCAGAAGAGAAGTGCTGTTCCTTGCATTCATTTTCTTGCTAATAGTACCAAACAATGTTTGAGAACTTGGTAGTTAAAGGATATAACTACTATGAAACATTTAAGAGGCAAACATGTAGCTTCAGTCTACTTGAACTGGAACGAGTATAGGGATGGTATTAAGAATATTTAATCCAACTATTCATTGACTTGGTCATGAACAGCTATCTATCCAATGTTTAAGGGCTTTTCTAATTTCCCTTGATATGCTCTCTTTGAATTGTAATAAACTCTTTATTAGTTTTAGGTATTGTTCCAAAATATTCTCTGGCCTATAAGAAAACATTTGTGTTTTCTTTGCTGCATTGATATATATATTTGGTGTTGTTTTTATTTCTCAACAATTATTCATTCCTTAGCCCTTTTAGCTGTACTAATTCATTCCCTAGAGCACAATAGCATTTTCAAGCTCTCCAAATAAAGAGTAGAGCTTGGGGATCAGGTTAGAGGGAAAGAATTTAGCAGTTGGCCTGTCACTCCAGGAGAGGACCAAGTGGTATGCCTAGCCCCTATAGTTAACACAGGATGTTTTTACCTAAATGGTACTGCAGTTTTTAGAGATTTTCAAGTCTATAGCATTCACTTTACAAACTTTTCCCAAGCTATGTTCTTCTCCACTGTTACGCATTTGAAATAAATTAAGGTCTGAAATAATTTTGACCATATATTATGATATAGTACAGGACCACAGTTTTCCTTTTAAAACACTTTATTATTTTATTGGTAATATAAAATTTTATTGATATACTGTAAATGACTATGTATTAGTAGTAGCAGTAGGTGCTTATCATAATCTCTTCTAGATTATAAATTGTTGGAAGATAAGCATTGCTTTATTTATATTAATGTTTAGTATAGTGTTACTCTCAGTTCTGTACTCCTTTCACACTAGGTACTTGCTCATTCTTTATAATCTTCCTTTATGATGGTTAATTGGTTAAGGATCAACTTCTTCCACATTATAAGTAGGGATGGGGCAGTCACTTCCAGCTGGGCAGAGAGAGCTGAGCAAGGGAAATGCAAGAAAAGCACATCACAGTCACGAAGAAACTGCATAGACCAGAGTAGTGAGGCACTTCGGAAAAAAGGACTAATATCCATAGAGGACTTTTGTGAATATGTCCCTTTAGGATAGTGTGAATCTCCTGGGTTTAACAACAGCTATGGGATAGAGCTACATTATGGCTCAAAGCTTCCACGGCTGAATATATCTGTGAAGTCCCAGGATAATGAAGGCTGCTTCTACTTTCCTGTTTGCATGCCTGGCCTGTATTTCTTCTCGACCACAAACTACTTCCAGGTAACAGCCATTTTCTCATCTGCACATCTTCTGTACTTACTCCAAACGTGTGACACCTGCTGCTTTTCTCTTGAGTGTTATTTGAGGGTGAGTGAATTCTCAGAATTCCTGACCATTTACATGGAATCTTCTCCTTCCTTAAAACCAGGTCATTGCTATAGCCATGTGATGTGAGCACACGATTGTGTCGAGCGTATGTGTGTGTGAACATGCTCAACAATCTGAAAACATCTACTGAAATGCCAAAAATGTGGATAATCGTCTGATTAGATCAGAACCTACAATCTATTGATTCTACTACCTTCACTCTCCTTCACCTCCTTCATGACCTTTGCCCTTCTTTGCTGCGCTTGAGTCCCATAGCCAATCATTATAATCACAGCCTTCCCAACTCCCTCAATTCCATTGCCTTCTCTTTGTTTTACTTGCTTGTCCGAACCAAAAGCCTGGCCCTCTCCATGATTCCATCCACATAGTTAAATTTGCCTGGAGTAAAACACAATCAGACAAAGTAACTTATTTTTAAGTTTGTGGCCATTAACTTCAAGGGGGTCCAGCGCATTGTTGGGCACTGATACTCTACTTTCTCATTTTCCCACTTTCCTGGATAATTATTTTACCTTTTGTCGTCTCCTAAAGCTCCAGATAGTGCTGTTCCATCCTCGCTCTCAGCTAAAGGCCGTATTACCAAATCACTGAGAAAACTGGAGCATTCAGAAGAGAACTTCCTTAAGCTGCCGCACACCTGCCCTCAGCCAACATCTGAGACGTTTACTCTTGCTCCTGTTACTGTGGCTGGACTGTTCATGCTCTTTGCTAAAGCCCAGACTGCAGTCTCTTATCACTTATTTAAGAAAATTACTTCTTCAATTCTCATTCTCTCTTTTTAGTCTCTAGGATCATGTCTCATCAACATACAAACAAGCTGTTATTTTCCCCATCTTAAAAAATAACCCTCTTTTGATTTTACTTTTCCCTCCAAATGCCTCCCCATTTCTGTGCTCCATTTTAGAACAACAACAACAAAAATCCTTGAATTATTAGTACAACTTGATGTCTCCAACTTAATTCCTCTGCTCCTTTCCTAAACTCCACCCATCAGGTTTTTACCTCCACCACTCCACAGAAATAATCTTGTAATCATGGCCTCTGTGATGCTAACTCCAAAGTGAATTCTTAGTGCTCATTTTCTTTGCTCTTTCAGTAGAACTGAAACATGTTGAAACACGCTGTTCACTTGGCCTTCAGAACCCCATCCTTCCCTCGTTTTCCTTCTGTTACCTTGGCTTTTCCTTTTGCCTCCTTTCCTGGTTCTACATCAGCTCCTTGTGACTCTTAACAGCACTCATGTTTCTGGTGATCTCACCAGTAGCATGGTTTTAAATATCATTTGTATGCTGATAACATCCAGATTTGTATCTCCAGCCTCTGCCTCTCTCTTCTGAACATCCAACCCCTATGTCCAATTCCTGCAGACATCTCAATGTGGATAACCAATAGGCATCACAAAAAAATAACACATTCAAAATAGAATTTCCTTCCAAATAAACCTGTTCAACCTGTAGTCTTTTTCATGTCCACCTGTACTCTTCTTCTAATTTCTCATGCACAAAACATTTAAATCATTCCAATTCTTTTCTTTCTGTCACAGTCTACTCCAGTTTGCCAGCAAATCCTTTTAACTATACTTTCAAAACGTATCCGATATGTGACCAATTTTTACCACCTCCCCTCCTACCTTTCTGGTCCAAATCTCTGTGGTAGATCTCTGCCTAGATTACTAATGTGGCCTAACTCATCTCTTCGTTTCCTTTCTTGCTTCTGTTCAGACAGTTGTCAACACAGAAGTCAAAGTGATCCTTTTAAAATGTCCTATCAATTTTCTGTTCAAACATCTTTTAATGATTCTTGCCAGAAGGAAAGCCAAGGCCCTTACAATAGGCTACAGCGCCTTCACCCTCTGTCCTACTTCTTACCCCAATGGAACTCATATGCTAACTTCTTCCATGTTCATTTCACTGTAGCCACAATGAGCCCCTTGCTCTTCCTAAAATACAACAAATTTCTGTCTCAGGACTTTTACACTTAAGAGTTCCTATTCTAAGAACACTCTTGTCTGTGTATCTCTGCATGGCTTACAGCTCTATTTCTTCTAGGTCACCTTGTCACTGAGGTCTTATCTGACTCCCTTAACACAAATTGCCACCTCCACACTCCTTGTCCCTCTTCCCTTTACATTATTTATCACCTTCTACTGTACCATATACTTTTCTTATTCTTTTTGTTTTTGCCTATTTTCTCCTAAAATATTAGCCCCGTGAGAGCAAGAGATTAATATCTGTTTTGTTAATAGGTATCTTGAAAAATGACTGGCTAGTGATAGGTCCTTAATGAATACTTGTTGAGTGAAAAATTAAACAAAAAATTGGCAGGCAATGGCAACAATAAAGAGGGGAAAATAAGTGAATTCCCCAAATACTTAGAAATATGAGAAAAAGATGAATAGGGAAGAACTTGTGGTCTGAATTGATCTTAACCAACAGAAAGTTTATTTCAGAGAAGTAAAAATCACTTAATTTGTAATTTTGCCCCTAAATGGAAAAGTTTCAATAAATGGGGTTAATTATAAGGCCAGAACTATCCCCAAATAGCAGATCCTTACCACTTTTACCATTCTTTACAACTGACATAAAGAAAGCAAAATGAACTATATATAGCTCACATAGTAGGTGCTCAATAAATGTACAGTGAAGAAAAATTAGTGAACAGTGAAAGATTTTATTTGGTATCACTTTTTGGTCTCAGGGAGAAATATAGTGAGTAACTAAGATACATAATCTTTTACATGTCTGTAAACCTCTAGACACAATTCTATTTGCATTCTTTGATTTTAAAATTCTTCTTTAAAAATAATTGAAACAGAATTATAAACAGCATACTTTTGGGGCAACTTTTTCTCCTCCATAGTCTTACCTTAGAACTTGATGAGAGAAGCCTTCCCTTTCTTTTTTCAGACTTCAATTCTTAGTCTTATTTAAAGCTATAATAAAACAGTAAAACTTCCGAAAGCATCCATTATAAGACCTCTAAAAGTAAAATTTCAACTAAACTGAAATATTCATTGGAATACTTCCAACTAGATCAATAGAAATGCTATCAAGGCTTAATATCTTCTGATGACAGAAAAGCATGATGACTTCACTGCTCATCTTGATTCAATAGCCAGTAATAGTGGTAGATTTTCCCCCTGGTTTCCTCCTTTATTAACAAAAATATTCCCTTGAAGCATGACCTATTCGTGGAAGTATTCTAGCTTTAGCAACTTTCATGAAGTCTATGTACAACTTTTGCTATATGTGAAGAAAAAGTGCTGTATTAGATACATTGGGTATTTGGCACATTAGAGAGACTGAACTTTACTTAAATGGTTAAATTTTATGCTTCATTCATAAATATTGATGATATAAAAACTTAACCTAAGAACTATCATGATAGTAATAGGTTTCACTTTTAATTGAATCCTACATAACGTTTGTTCTTATGAGAGCAATGTATTTTAACCCCAACACCATACTCTGCGTATGTAGCAAGGAAGAATAGAGGTTTTTAGAAGTCTTAGCAATAGAAAATTTAGTCCTATCAAATAACTCTAGTTCAATTTAATGTAAAACATCTTTATATTCACTGAGAAATGATTATGTACTGAATATGTTGCCAGCAATCTATGGCATAATGTCAATGTTTCAGAACTTCACATCTTGCCTGACCCATGTCTGCATGCATAAAAGAAAATCAGAATTCTGATGAAGTGAATGGTACTAGACTTTCTCTCCTGAAACAAGAAACTGTAAAACTGGACAAAATATATGACACAACTGTTTTTAGGCACTGAACACAGACTGCTCAGGACTGCTCTATCATTGAGAAAAGCAAATAACACAAGGTGAGCATGACATTTGTCTGACCTTCTGCCTGGGGCATTTTTCAGAGCACAGCTGAAGGAGGTGGAGCCCAAGCAGAGGCTAGTGGTCTCATTGTACACAGGAGGCAGATATAAAAGAATGAATTTATAAAAGCTACTGGAAACCAAGAGATAGAGTACCAGACAGGAGAGATCTATGCAGAAATGGTGTCCCATAAATTTACACAAGAGGTCCTTGGCTAAGGGTTTGGTTGCACATGTGCAGGGAGAGATACCATGAGACTTAAACAAGGGTGTTTGCCATGGTATTGAGAGTGACACAAAATAGATGCGAGAAGTCTTAAAATGGATATATTTAAATATTATTCCAGCCTCACTGTGTACCTCAGTCATTTAGCTGGAATCCCCAAAAGGTCACAACTAGGAATAAGGACTACTCTAGACTTAGGGACATGCTTTAGGAATACGGAGAGAAAAGACCATACAGACAAGCCCTAGCAAAAAATACAATAAAGCTCAAAAGAAACAAAAAGACTTGTCTACAATTTAACCTTCTGACATAACAAAATTCAATGCTCTTTCAAAGAATATGACAACATAATGAGGACAAAATAATTATCATAATCTCCAGTGTAAAATAATTGCTTGATTTGTGAAGCAGCAGGAAATTGAGAACTGAAATCACAAAAAAATGAAGTCAACAGAAACAGATCCCCAAATGTCTCATATTGGGATTATCAGACAAGAACCTTAAAAGAGCTATAACAATGTTCAGGGACACAAAATAAAAGACGAATACAAGGACTAACCAGATTAGAAATGTCAGCAGAGCAAACCAAAGAATAGAAATGGAAGTATTCAATTTCTAGAGTGTACCTCAAATGAACAATGTACTGGATTGGCTTAATAGCAAATTGGAGACTATACAAAATTGTTCAGTGAACTTGAAGCTAGATCAATAGAAATTACCCAATCCAAAAAACAGAGAAAAAAGAGACTTGCGATAAAGTTAACAGCCTTAGGAACCTGTGGAACAATAGCAAGCAATCTAACAAATGTGTAACTGGAGTCCCAAAAGAAAAGGGTAAAGTTAATGGAGCAGAAAAAAATAAATTAATAATAACCATAAATTCCCAAAATTTGGAAAAAGCACTGACTTACATATCCAAAAAACTTAGGAAACCTGAAGTAGGATAAACAAAGCTAACCACATGCAGCATAATCAAATTGCTGATAAAGATAAAATATTAAAAGTAGTCCTAGAAAAGAATGCATTTACATGTAGGCAAATAAAGACACAAATGGTGGTTGCATTCCTATCAGAAAAACGTCAATCAGAAGAAAGTGGAATGATATATTTAAAAAGCTACAAGAAAAAAAGAAAACCATATTAACCAGAATTCTATACACAGTAAAAATGCCCTTCACCATGAGAGTAAAATAAAGACATTTTCAGATGAGTGAAAACAACAAAAATTCATCTCAGCACACCTGCACTGCAAGAAATGCTAAGGCTAGTGGGAAATGATACCATATAGAAGCATAAATCAATAAGAAAGAATGAAGAGCACTAAGAAGAGTAAATACATGGGTGAATAAAAATAACTTTCTCTCCCACTCCTCTTAATTCCTTTAGAAGATTAATAACTGCTTAAAATAAAAATAAAAACACTTATTAGTCAGGTTTATAATGTATGAAGAGGTGAAATATATGGTAACAATTGCACAAGGCACAATAGAGTAAATGGAATTTCACTCTGGTAGGATTTTCACATATTACATGAAGTGGAACAATATTAGCTCTATGAATTCTCTATCATTAAGTTATGAATGTGTAATCTCCAGTGAAATAGCTAAAAATCAGTCATATGATAGCTTTATTAAGACTCAGTTATCTGACCCAGCAAATTTTCCTCCCTATTGTATTGTAAGATTCATTCTGGCAGGTCAAATCATAGGGCTTCCATGAAGGGATTAGGTTGAACCAGCTGGCATCATCGTGGTGCTTTATCATGAAATAGTTGACAGGTTCCTGGCCTCAAATTGTGTATGGCCTTCTCCCTACAAAATGTGGTAACTTTCTTAGTTATTTTTGCTAATTGCCCCCTTCTTGCTTCCTGAGAGTGAAAACCATGTCCAAAACAGCTTAGAATGGCGGTGGGGGGAGAGGGGGAGGCTTTTCTTTGGAGAAAAAAAAGAATTATTGATGAACTGTTTCTTTAATTCTTTCCTGATGTCCTGAGGGAAGACCAAAAAATGACTACAGATGGACACTGACTCATAGACTGACTGGTATGTTTTAGGTAACTTCATGAATTTGCACTTAGACTTAGAAGAATTAGGGGAATGGTAATCCTTTCTCTCTCTGTAGTGATTTTCTAACAATTTGAAATCTTTTATACTTTGGTTGCCTAATGGTGTTATATATTCTTTAGCTATTTTAAAAACAGCAAGTTCACCTTTTGAAGTGTTCTGATTATTGACAGAATTCAAGCATGAGTACTTGAAACCAGAGGAAGTTGTGATATATCTATTTAACTCTGGCCTTTTATTCACATTCCTTTATGTGTTCATGTCCATATATTCTTTCATTTTTCCAAGAGTAATGAGAGATTTGAGTGGTTAGAATAAGTCTATTAGTCAAATAAATAAACATCTGCCCTTGAGAACAGTTTTGTGCTGAGGTAAATCAAATGACTGTGAAGCCATGAAATGTTTTACAAATTCATTCATTTTCAACCCTAGTAAAATATGCATTGTTTTAGACAACCAGCCCTCCCTTTAGAGAACTATGTCCTTCTGAAGTCCAGTAAACCCTTGAAATGATTGTCACCCAAGACATAACATAGCTATTCTTCCTCAGACTCCCACTGATAAAATAAAATTTTTGCTCCTTGTAAGAACAAGAGAAATTGAAAGACCCATATTCTTCAAAAAGAGTAAGTAAAACTACATTTCCCAGACTAAGGCATTTGAGGTCACCATGTTCTGCAGAACCACAACAGAGGTATTCCTTTACTTTTCTGTTGATCCAACATGAACACATTGCATGTTGCTTGGACTCTGGCTTGAAGGATCTAACTTCCATTGTAGAAGACACACACATGAACAAATACTTCTTAAGTGAAAAGTCAGTCATTAGTATAATCCCCTGTGTAGTAAAGAATTTAACCTTACCCAAAGAGAGCTCCAACTTTTGCCCTTGGTCTCTGGAGTAATCTCTAAATCCTTGTAATATCATGCCTGATAGAAATATCTTTGTTTGCCTGTTGGCCTTGAGCAAGTCCGATAAACAACAATGTGATTTAGGGTGGAGGCTTTGGGTCACACTGTATTAGCTTGATTTTCTGAGGGGCTGGGGATGGAGATAGGCCATGGGTTAGTCAACTATGCTTATGTGATGGAGCCCAAAAAAAAACTGTGAATGCCAAGACTTGAGTGAGCTTTCCTGGCTTGTAATATTCCAGCAGGCACAATGCTGGGAAAGTAAAGTTGTCCATGACTCAATGGGGAGAGGACACTCAAAGTTCCAAGTTTGGTACTTTCCTGATCCTTTTCCTAGATACTTCTTCACCAGGTTGATTGTAATTTGCATTCTTTCTTTGTGATAAACCATAACTATAATTATAACAGCTTTCAGTAAGTTCTGTGAGTCTTCCTAGTGAATGAGCAAAACTGAAGGTGGTTTTGAGAACTTCCAAACTTGCAGTTGGTCTCATAAGTGAGGGTGTTCTTGTAGGCTGTGTTCCCTCTAACACCACATCTCCTGTATCTTCAGTGTCTTCTAAGTTCTTCACTGGCTCTGGCTTAAGCCTGGCTTTCTCCTAAGAGCACTTCTTCCCTGAAGACCCTCTTAAATAGTGGATCTTTCTCTCCAGATTTCCTTAAACTTCTGGACCTAGAGGTGGGACACATGTTCTCCATCCTCCTCATTGCCATTCTGGACCTTTCTCTTACCTGCTTCAAGAAAACTTGCACTTTTGTACATCATGCTATCATTTTATACCACCCACTGCCCTTCAATGTGGAATCATCTATCTCCTCATGTTTCAGATTACCCTCTGCTTGGAGTCACCCCCTGGCCTGATAACTAATTACTTTACCTGTCTTGTGAATGTGTGGCTTTTGTTAAAGAAGTACCATCCTGAACAAAAGCCATATTCCAACCTGTACCAATCCAGACCCCTGTCCAATGCAGGATCTCCATACCCTGATCGATCTTTCCATAGACCTAAGCCCATTTTCTCTAATATGGTTTTTATTGAATTCTTTAAGGTAATTTGACCACTTGATAAGCCAAAGTTCTGGTTTTGTATAACTGCATTTTTTCTTTTTTGACTCTAGTCATTCATGAAACATTGATAGTCAAATATTGTTCTTGGGAAAATTTTTACAGTCCATTCATTTTGTTGGTTATACTTCAAATAGTTATTGAATCCTACTGTGTGCTCAGGAATGTGTTTTTTACTTGGGATTTAAAGATTAAGGACATCATTCCTGTCCTCATTAAGATCATTGTCCACTTGGAGGCAGGGCAGAAAGTCAAATACCCATTGCAGCCCAATGTGATACATGCTAGACTAAAGCCACTGGAACAGGAAGGAAAGAGTTCTGCTGGAGCGTATTGGTAGTGGGGAAGCCAAAAATCCTGCGTGGATTCATTACAGGAAATCAAGGAAGGATAAGGGTGAGGCCTTCAGCTTTAAGAGAACAGTTAGTCCATTGAATCACTGTGTTGTACACTTGAAATCAATATAATATTGTATGTTAACTATACTTCCCAAAAAATATCAATAACAAAAAATGAGAACACTTAGTCCTACCAATCAGAGCACAGCTGAAGGAGAACCCGAAAAAGGAAAGAGGGAGTAATATCATGTCAGTCAACCAAAGTGAGGCCTTAAGCCTGAGAAAGAGAAATGCCAGATGGTTTCCAGTGAGAGAAGTGCTGTCATTCAGGAGGACCAATGCAGTTCTTTGTAGCCCCAGAGTGCACAATTTGGGAGTTAACAAAAGTACCAGATTTCATATTATCTAGAAAGAAATGTTGTCTCAGAGTATCCTAAAATGCAATGGCTGCCTCAGGAGGTGATGAGTTCTCTGTCACTGGAGACGATCAGGGACAGCTTGGACAGGTCTTTCTGGTGATGTTGCAGAGAATCAAATAATCATTTGGTGATTGGACTGAATGGTTTTTAAAGCATCTTATCTTTCTTAGGTTCTGTACTTCTGTGCTTCTCCTGCATCTCTGTCAAATGGCACAACTCAGGAAATAAATGAGGGTTGGGAATATTGGTCCTCCAGAGGTGACATACTTAGTTTGCAGAGCCTTTCCTGCTGTCTTTCCTCTGTGGCATTTCTTGCCTAATCTACACAGAGCATATGCAATCAGCAAATTTAAAATGTAGAGTTATTTTAGTACAGTGAAAGAAAATGTCAGCATAAGTAAGATAGAGGAGGTAAGTTTGAAGTTCATAGTCTAACATTATTTAATTAGCATGGAAGGGATTTAAAGAATTAAATGGCCTCTTGTAGACAATCCTTTTTACTGTCTCCTACTCACTTGGCTCCTCCTCTATATCTCCAGGGTTCTGAGTGCTGACAACAGAATCCTCTCCAGCTAGTTGAAGGAGGAAATGGATTTATTAAGAATAGTACAAGCAGGTATTTTAAATAAAATATAAAAAAGAAGGAAAGATGTTTAAAATGTCACTCTCTTCACAGAGCTGCAATATATCCCCAGAATATTCTTACATTATTAGATTCTTAATGTTGCCTTAACAAGTTCCTACAACTTAGTGGCTTAGAACCACAGAAATTTATTCTTTCATAGTTATGAAGACCAGAAATCTGAAAGTAAGGTATGCGGGGGCGATGTTGCCTACAAAGCTCATAGAAGAAAATCCTTCTTTGACTCTTCTACCTTATGGTGAATCCTGGTGTTCCCTGGCTTATGGCAGCATCAGTCTAGCCACTGTCTCTGTCTTCACGCGGCTTCTTGCTTGTGTATCTCTCTGTGGCCTCTTCTTATAAGGACGCCAATCATTGGATTTAGGACCCACCCTAAATCCAGGATGAGTTCATCTTGAGATGCTAAACTAACTACATCTGCAAAGACCCTATTTCCAAATAAGGTTCACCTTCTGAAGTGGATATCAGTTCTGGGGGGACACTATTCAACTCTGTTCTTGCCATACTGAAACTGGGCTCCACACTGAGGACCCCAAATTTCAAGAGTATCTTTTTTGCTGGGCTCCCATTGCCACTAAGCCATTTGTCTGTTATTCCTCCATCTTTATGTGAAAAACACACCCTCTCTTGAGATGTGTATCCTGGATATTTCATCTTCTCCCTAGTTACTAAAAGATAGTTGCTTCCACAGAAGATTTAAAACACCAATGGTAAAATTAGCTATGCATTATTTATGAGAGTGGTGTTTATGGACTGTGTCAGTTTAGCTGAGCTGGGACTGTTGCTGTATGTTTGTAGGGTAAAGTGGGCAGAAATGATGCAGCAGCCATTATTCCCTGAAGGTCCTAGAGGTTTGATGCAGGGGGAAAAGAGGCAATGGCTGTCCCTACCCTGATCCACCAGTTCTTAAGTCCCTTCTCTGGCAACTGGATGGGCCTGGTTTCAGGAGGCTTGCTTAATAACTTTCCCAACTTCCTCTTCTATAAGGTTTAATTGCTATAATAAAACCCTTAGTCCACAATACTTAGAGAGATTTTATTGTCCTGATTAAATCCTAGCTGATACAGATAGAAACTCAACATTTCCCACTAGAATGTAGATTACATAAAGCAGGTTATTTGTTTTTTGTTTTGCTTACTGTTATGAACTTAGAGCAGTGCTTGGCATATACTAACTGATCAATGCATTTTAGTTGAATAAATTTATAGTAAGAAGCAAACATGAGAAGAAGGTAGTGATAAGTTTTGAAAATGTTGAGTTGGATATGCATTGAGACCATCTAAGAGAAGGTGTCTGGTAGGTAGCTGGTCCTCAGGAAAGGACTGGGATGGGAGAAAGATATGTGAGTCATCAGACTAAAAGCAGAGCGGCAGCTCAATAATACACGAGATCGCTCTTGGTGAGTGGACAGAATGAGAAGATCGTTGGGGTAAAACCCTGGGAAACAACAACTTAAGTGACGTGTAGAGAGGTAAGAGGAAAAATAGGTTAAAGAATGCCAAGGAAACAAAGTTAGGAGATATCATTAAGAAGGAGAGAAAAATCAAAGTTGTCATATACAACTGGGAAGTCTGTAATATAAAGTCTTAAATGTTTTCATTATATTTAGCAAAAAGAGAGCAGTGATGACCTTAACAAGAACAGCTTGATGATGGAAAGTGAAGTAACAAGGGTGGATTGTTCTTTCTAGAGGGCTGGCCCTGAAAGGAAGGAAGGAGATTTGGCGGTAAATAAGGGGGCACAGTCAATGCAGTTCTTTTTCTTTAAGTGAAAAGCACAATTGAATCGAAATCTGTTATTTGCTAGTGGGGAGATTCTGGGCAAGTTACAAAATCTTTCTGTGCCTCCGTTTCTTTATATGTTAAGTGGAGATATTAGTGTCCCTGCTTCATATGTAGATTACAAATGTGCCTGTGAGAATTTAACAAGATTTAAATTAATCAAACAAAAATTAATAAAATTAAGATAAAATCCTCAGTGCCATATCAAATACATAAGACCCATAATTTTAGCTATGAGACACTTGCTGATGTGAAGGAGGAAGTGTATGGAGAAAGCCACAGTCAACTGTAGAAGAAGGGGGAAGCTGGAGGCCTGGGGTTCCAGAGTAAAGGGGGGAATTTAACTTAAAAAGGTATATGTTTTCCACCAAGATGAGAGGGAAGAAGGGAAAGATGATGGAAGTTAGTAAGTTTGGGGAGTAGAGTAAATCAAAATGAGACAGTTTCTGCCTCATGGATGAACTCTATTTTCTTCTGTGAAATAAAATAAGAGGTCCAACCACAGAAAGTTAAAGAGAGACAGAATGAAGTAGGGTCCTTGGAGAGAGTGGTGCTGATTTGAAGTAGCACTTGTGGGGAGAAGGGGAGGGGACTGTGTAGGGACAGACTAGACTGAATGCTTGTCAGGCAAGGTCACGAGCCCAGTTTGAGATGAAAGCGATTTTTAGTAGTAACAATCCCATCTGTTCCAAAATTTCTCTAGCTCGCTCTGCATCTTGGTTGGGATTGGTCAGCACTTAGGAGATTGCTGGACCACTGCAGGTTAACAGGGAGGCAAGGAAGTTGAGAATACCAGCAAAACACTATTGAAAGTGATAAATCCTTGGTCTAGAAAGAATAGGGGAAGCTGTGAAGTCATGAAGGGCTTATGTTTGGGAGTTCTGTAGCCTGAAAAACATGCATGGTAGGACAAGGAAATGAACTATTTCGAAAGCTGATGTTTGTGTTTGGGTCATGGATTTTTGTGTAATTGGTGAGATAATGCCCCTGACATTCCTGGTGTGTCCTTTCCTTCAGGGTTGTTCCAAGCTCCAAGAATATTTCTCATCCAATGATGAAGTATCTGGAGACTCATTTGAGCATTGACCATTTGTCTACATTGGTTACAGTTCAATCATCCATCATCAGCTTTCATGGTCCATTGCTCTGCTGTGTCCATGCCTTGTTTCAGGTCCAGAACTTGGATGAGACTGGATGCCCCAGGTCTAAACCCCAACCTTCCTGCCCCAGTATGTGGTCTTATCTTCAAAGTCCTACCATATTTATAGAGCTCTGCCAAGGAACAAAGCCCAGTGCCCTCTATCCTTGGAACCCACAAGCGCTTCCTTGTCTTAACCTCACTATGTCTTCAGGGAGCTCTTTTTATTGTGCAGGAATTTTTCTCTCAGTGGGCTTAGGCTTTACAGAATAAAAGCCATGAATCCAGCACATGCCACACTGAGGAAGAAATAGACTGTTGCCTACTGAGCTGAGGAAATAAAGTGATAAAAAAACATTACAAACTTTTTAAATACACAATATCTTGAAGTAAAAATTTTTTTAATTAAAAGATACACAATATCTTAAAGGATATGCTTAGTTTCCTTTGCTTGTTTATTGTACTGTATAAGGAAAAGGATACATGTGTATGCATGTGAGCTCAAGAGTATGAAAAAGGTCCTTATATTGGCAGAAATGACTGAGTCATTTGTATGCAGAAAATCACCTCTGAAATGGCAGAAAGGGAAAAGGCTGTGCCAGAACTAACTCCAGTGGTCTTTTGATCTTGTTTCTCAGTTCTAAAAAAAGAATCCACAGAACTGCAGGTGTTAAACTGCACATTAGGAATAATGCCATATGTTAGTAAGGATTAATCAAACTTTGAAGAAGACATTTCATGTCAAATCCTGTTACAGAAACTTTTCTAGATATTATATCTCTTAAAAAATTACTGCAATTTTGATGGCATCAGGTTTTTACTGCTTGATACAAACAGGTGATTTGCTGGACCACAGTGGTGTGGGTTATTCAAAGATTTCTGCAGTGATATTATGTCTTCCACAATGAAAAAAGTTGTCTCAAAAATATTCCTTATATACACTTTAAAATTTCTTTTTCCACCATTCTTAACAGAGAACTGCAGTATTATTCTAAGTCTCAAAGCCTGCCCCAAGAAACCAAATCAATGGAAACCAGGAATTACTGACATTGTACATAGTGGCAATGGCCTGAGATTACTCTGTCTTCTGATTCTCCCACTAGAAACACAAGGTCTTATCCCATTCATACCCAAATCCCCTCCCCCAGACACACTCAGTCACTATATGTATTTTTTGACAAGACAGAACAATATTTCATCAGTTTTCCTTAGCCACTGAGTCCTGGTTTTAATACATCTGGAATATCTTGGGTAGCTTTATCAAGATGTAAACCTTATAATCAAGGCTTAGTTCACAATTTAAGTTGTCCAGGTTGTCAATGGAAATACAACTACATCAAACCTAAAACCTTTTCTGTTGAAATTCTCAATGTTAAAATCTCCCCCTGGTGGATTTTAAGAGCATGTATTTTCATGAATAGAATAGGATAGAACTTTCCAAGAAAAGAAACAGATGCTAAAATTTTGCAGGTTTGAAAATCAGATCTATTCATCTCTAAGTTCAGGGGGCAAAAACACTGCAATTATATAAACTCTTACCATCATAAAAAAATCTAATACAGTAGAATCAGTTTGATTATATAGTCCCATGTGCAAATGCAAATATTGCATTTTACAATGTTTTTTCTCCTATGTGACTACCCTCCAATGAGTAAGGCATTTTTATTGACTAAAAATGCTAATTTACCACTTAATTGTTTGGTGAAAAGAGATGTAATGTTTCAGTTAGAAAAGAATGTGCCCCCATCTGAATGAATCTTGCATCTGTACATTCACATCTTTATTACAGTTGTCAATCAAATGAATAGAAGTCTAAGTGCAAAGCCCCTAGACCATTTAAAATGTGTACACATATGCTCTAGGGAAGGGTAATTTTTTTAAAATTGATTTTGTTTCAACAGCAGTCTTGCTCCCTTTCCTGGGAAAAGATTCTGGCTGTAACTTCATGGAGTCAGTACAAATTTCAAAGCAGCTCTTAGTCCTTTTTCCTCTACCTAGTGACCCTGCTAAGCAACCACTTGATATACATTTGCCTGTGACAGGGCAAAAGTGAGGCATGACAAGAACACATCAATAAAGCAGAAAAAAGCTACACAGAAGTCATACAAAACAAAGTGCCAAGCTGCCTGTCATGCTGACCATCACGTATTTAGAACTGAGAAATTGTGATTAATGGAAAGTACATTTTCTTTGGTGCAGATATCACTGGCTTGTCAGTTTTAAATTCCTTGAAATAATATTTTATTAAGGTTAAATTCTTCCAAAACATGTTATTTTAAATTTTTAATTGAGGGAAATTTTGTTACTTTTAAATGATTGGGCAACATAAATAAGGAACACTTAGGAATAAATTTAAATAATGAGGTGAAAGACCTCCCCTCTGAAAACTGTAAGACATTGATGAAAGAAATTGAAGACACAAATAAGTGGAAAGGGATCCTGTGTTTATGGGTTGAAAAAAATAATATTGTTAAAATGTAAATACTACCAAAACTGTCTATAGATTCAATGCAATCTTTGAGAGTCCAATGGCATTTTTTACAGAAGTAGAAAATATTCCTAAAATTTATATGGAAACACAAAAAACCCTGAATAACCAAAGAATACCAAGAAAGAAGAACAAAGCAAGAAGTATCACACTTCCTGAGTTCAAGCTATACTACAGAACTATGGTCATCAAAACAGTATGATACTGGCATAAAAACAGAATTGAGAGTCCAGTAATAAACCCAAATTTATTCAGTCAACTAATACTTGACAAGGAAGCTAAGAATATTCAGTGGAGAAAAGGAAGTCTTTTCAATAAATGGTGTCATGATAATTGGATATTCACAATAGTTGAACTGAACCCATATCTATGTCACCCATAAAAATTAACTTAAAATGGTTTAAAACTTAAATATAAAATCCAAAGCCATAAAGTTCCTAGAAGAAACATAGGAATAGATCTCCTTGACATGAGACTTGGTAATGATTTTTTGGATATGACATCTAACATATCCAACATATGATTTTTTGGATATGACATGCTAACATAAAGCAACAAAATGCAAATAAATAAGTGAGATGACATCAAACTAAAAAGCTTTTGCACAGCAAAGAAACAATCAAAAAGTGAATAGACAACCTATGCAATGAGAAAATATATTTGCAAACCATCTATCTGATAAGGGATTAATATCCAAAATATATGAAGAACTCATACAACTCAATAGCAAAAACCAAATAATTCAATTAAAAATGGGCAAAGGACTGAATGGACATTTTTCCAAAGAAAATATACAAAAGGTATGTGAAAAGATGCTCAACATCACTAGTCATTAGGGAAGTGCAAATCAAAACCACAATGAGATATCACTTTATTCCTTTTAGAATGGCCATCATCAAAATGACAAGAGATAACAAATATAGGTGTGGATGTGGAGAAAACAGAACTCTTGTGCCTTATTTGTGGGATTGTAAATTCGTCCAGCCACTGTGGAAAAAAACAAGGAGTATCGTCAAAAAATTAAAAACAGAATGACCATATGACCCAGCAATTCCATTTCTGGGAATCTGTCCAAAGAAAATGAAGACACTAACACATAAAGACATCTGAAGCCCCATGATCATAGCAGCATTGTTTACAATAGCCAAGACATGGAAACAACTTCAGTGTCTATCAATGGATGAACTGATTAAAGAAGTTGTGATATATATATATATACACACACATATATATATGTGTGTATATATATGTATATGTATATGTATATGTATGTGTGTGTGTGTGTGTGTGTGTATATATATATATACACAATATGGTATATTAATCAGCCATAAAAAATGAGGGAATCCTTGAAGGCATTATGCTAAGTGAAGTAAGTCAGACAAGGAAAGGCAAATACTGAATGATCTCACCTGCGAGTGAAATGTAAAAACAACAGCAATGAACAACTCATAGAGAAAGAGATCAAACGTAGTTATCAAAGGCTGAGGGTGGGGAGTGGGGAAATTGGAGGAAGGTGGTCAAACTGTACAGACTTCCAGTTATGCATAAGATATGTAAGTACTAGGGATGTGATGTACAGCATGATGAGCCAACCCTGCTGTGTGATACAAGGGAAAGATGTTAAGAGAATAAATCCTAAGAATTCTTATGACAAAGAAAAGGATTCTCTCTTTTCCTCCCTCCTTCCCTTCCCTCCCTCCCTCCCTCTCTCCCTCTCTTCCTCTCTTCCTCTCTTTCTCTCTTTCTCTCTTTCTCTTTCTCTCTCTCTCTTTTTCTTTTTTTTCTTTTCATTGTATCTGTATGAGAAGATGAATATTGGCTGGACCCACTGTAGTAATCATTTTACAATATATGTAAATGAAACCCATTATGTGTACACTTTAAACACAGAGTGATGTATGTCAACTAGTTCTCAATAAAGCTGGAAAAAATAACAATTGAAACATTATTTGAAAATACCCTTTAATTTAGTTCAGTGAGAGAAAACATCACAGAAGTGTGGCCTGTTGGGTAAGAACATAGGACCTCAGCTAGACTGCTAGTCAATCTGAGTTCTGACTTGTTTTGCTGTGCGACTTGAGCCCAATATTTAGCCTCTCTGGGCTTTAGTTTCCTCACTTGCAAAATGAGGGTATAAGTAGAAACTTCCTCATAATGTGGTTGGAAGTGTTAAATATGCCAACACTGTAAGTGGGAAGCCTTAGCACACATGGATCCCTAACCTTTTTATTCACTTTCAGATATTAACATTCTCATTTTCAGACATCATAAAACTGATTCCACATTCATCCTCATTCATTGAATCTCTGTCCCATACCAGCTTCAGGCTGACCCATGCTTGGATCCTACGGGAGAAGAGGGGAGGGGTTGGATTCTTTATTATTTTTTTAACATTATTTTACCACTTCTCCTCCCTTACTCTCTGCCTTTGGCTCCTGCAAGGGAAAAAGAACCTTAAGGGACAGGAAAGCTCTTCCTGATTGGCACACTTATAATTGTGTGTTGGTACCCTTCTCTCAGGAGCTCTTTAGTGGGGTCTTCAGCATCGCCCCACCCCTCCCACCATGTCCTCTGCTGGCCTGCCCATCATCCTTAGCCAGCAGGCCATATTCCCCAGTAAGCTCATTCTTCTGGCACAAAACGTCCCCCTGCCAGGCAAGTGGGTCATCAGGGTGCTCCTCCCTGCCTGCCCTGCTGTCCGTTCCAGCTCAGGGAAACACAGCCTGTCTCATTCTCAGGGGGAATCAGCTTTTGCCACCTGTTTTATTTGCTCTCTACTCCATCACTGAGAGAATTCCCAAAGGGTCTCTTGCTCACCTTTAAAATCTCCAAGTAAGAACCAGTCTCTGGGTTCTTGACACTGACAAGCTCTCTATGTGGTCTTATAGAAGCCCTCATGCTTTACTGACTGGGTGAGAACTCACTTTCCACCTTTGATGGGAGGGAAAATACACAGCACTCTGAAAACTCTAAGGAAGTAATCTTCCTTTCTGCTCTTACATATAGACTGAAGGTGGGGGATGGGTTGAGAGGGGTGACCCAGTACCTCTCTTTAGAATGCAAATGCAACTGTAGCTATCAGCTCTGAAGCGTGGGGTCTCATTGGAAATGGAGCAAAAAGAAAAATTACAGCAAACTCAGAGCCTCTCTATAACATTCAAGCAATTAGGTTATTAGGTCAGTGAGAACAGTGGTTAGTTCAAATCCTTATGAAGTGGATAGACTGGATTCACTTTGGTATAATGTTGATAAGAGTTATTTTAGCTAAACGTGTGACATCTACTCAGAACTTGTGAATGGACCATAGTTCACAGCACTGAATTAGGAGATAATAGGCAGGAGGAAAATGAAAGGATGAGCGACATGCACAGCGTAATTGCTCAGTAAATATTTCTTAAACTGAATAAGTGGATACTAGACCTACCATATTAAGCTCTTGAACAGGAGACAAAAATGAATTTCTTAAGTTGTGTTCACTGATTCAAAATAATGTTACACTGTAATCCATACTTTAGAAATTATTTTATAATACCTAAATACTTCTTTAGGGTTTCTTACATGCCAGACTGCTCTAAACACATTAAACATACTTAATTAACAGCCCTATCAGGTAGATATGCTACTATCTTCACTTTAGGAAAGAAGAAACTGAGGCACAGACAAGTCAAATAACCTGCACAAGGTTAAATACATGGAAAATATGTGATTCAAATCCCAAACTTCGGCATTAGACAACTACACCACACTGTTACAAACATCATCTTGTGATTTCATTACCTTCGCAATTTCAAGGGTGAGTATAGCTGACTCATGCACACTCCTGAGACAGCTTGTGAGACTGCTTGGCCATGGGGCTACAGGTTTGCCTGAAGGCAGTAGACTACTCCAGTTTCTGTTTCAACTTCCTCTTTAACCTTCTGCTGGGTACTTTTCGTTTGCTATTTAATTTGCATCATAGTATGTTAACTTCTAGATTCATTTATTAGTGTTCTGAAAGTAAAAATAATTAAGGAGGAAATAAATCAATGAATGCCCCATTAAAGAGAGCAGACTTTTTATGGCTTGGAATCTTGTTTTTTCTTAAGTTAAAAGAAAACTTTTATTACTTTTATCTTATTTCAAAAGCAATTCCCACACATCTGAAAAATTAGAAAATCTCTGTATACAAAAGGGAGATGAAAACATCTATAACTCAACTGCCTCTGATGACCACTTTTGATATCTCAGGAACCCTTTAGGCCTATGCATACATATGCTCTTTTGTAGGGTGTGTGTGTGTGTGTATTTAATGAGCTCATGTAGTTTTGAAATAGAATTTTCACACTCAGCAATGTTTGAATTTCTTTCTGTGTCAGAAATTTAACTGCAAGATCATTTTTAGGGTGTAACTACTATTCTATTGCACTAAATAGAATAAATATCTTTAAAGCTCCTTTGCCCCATCCAGTTTTTCACTGTTAAAGTTTTAACAGGCTCTATTTACTGGCAAATTTGGGACCCAGATGTAGGCCGACCACACATCCATGACATCCCATGACTTACCCTTTCCTCCAAGGGCCTCAACAAAATTTGTGCTGTTTGCATCAATTGTTATTTATATAATATTTTGCTTTTGATTAGATAAGGAACAAAATTTTATTTTGGAATGGGAAGGGCCACTGGGCTGGGGAGAAAAGGTTAGACTGGCTAGGCCGCATTCTCCATCCAGCTTCTCAGTGGCCTGGGTTGAATATCTGTGCTGAAGGTTCTCCCAGAGGCCCCTTCTTTAGTTTGGTTGAGAGTTATAAATCCAGACTAGAATCTGTGAAATAAAATTTGCCCTATCCTGTTACCTTCATTATGACCTGGTGGGATTTGAATTTAGACTCCAGCACTGGCAGCCAGCCACTTCAGTTTCCACTGCTGGGTGTGTCCTGCACAGTGAGCGGCCTCGTGTACATGAGTACTGATAGCCCAGCTCCAAGTAAGAACCAGTCTCTAGGTAATTCATGTAATCAGGCTCACACTGGCCTGGGGAAGGCCTGGAGCCTGTGGGAAGGAAGGGTCTGGAGAGGGGCAGGGGGTGGCAGATATGTTGATTAAAGTGATCATTAATTATTTACACCCAGGTCTTTGGTAATTTGCATGTGGGAGTTTTGCATTACCACCAATAAGAAAAACATGCAGTGATTGAAAACCAGGATTTTTTCCCCAGAATTGTTGCATTACACAGCTACATGTAAAGTGTGGTTCAGGAAGACGACACTAAGGTCACTTGTCCTACATGTGCCTGAAGTTATTCCTCCCACCCCAACCTCTTTCCCAACTAGCCTGCCTTCCATCCTTTAGTTCTGCTGTCAAATTAACCTGTTTGCATACACTTCTGGTCTGAAACAGATCCTTGCTTTCTTTTGTTTTTAAAATCGGGGCCTTGGGAAGAGCAGCAGTCGTCCACGGGATCTCATGGACAAGCTCAGAGTCCCCACGCCCTTCTCTGACAGACCATCCAGAGACGGGTTGTGCCTCACCACTCAAGAAGAATAGGAGTTTTTCCCAATTCACTGAGAAAAAGAACAAGTGCTTTGTTAAGGTTTTTCCAGTTTGAGGTTTGATTTTCACACACGCAGGGAACTCCTGGCCTTCTCTCCCTTGTCTGCTACAGAAGCCAAGGCAACAGGGAGCTCAGCCCAGGAGCAACCCCTGCCAAGGTGGCTCTCCACAAAGGCTCTCGCTGACCTAATCTGCCTTCCTAGGACTCGGGAATCTTGACTGAAATAGTCATGGGGTCCACAGGGTTCAAAGAGCAGTCTAGATGAGATCTACAGGTGCTTTCTAAATTATTATGACTTTAGGAAGTCAAAAAAAAAAAAGTGTGTTGGGAAGTGCGGTGTGGAGTATAATTTAAGTGCGCCTGGCAGCTACCTCAGCAGAACCGCCACAGCCTCCCCAGATGCTGGGACAAGCCTCCCCAGCTGGGTGCCTCTAACACCCGCCAGCGGCTCAGGGCTGCTCCGGAGTCATCTTCCCTCCCCTTCCCACCTAACAGAGGCCAAATGCGCCCAAGCTCTCCATCACTCTCTGGCCTTTCACTGCTACTTTTCTTCTTAGAACTTAACCAGATGCAGTTTCATTACCCACATAACCCTTTGTTTACTCTCTCTGCCTCACTGGAATTTCACAGGAAACTAATCTTTACCACTGTATCTCCAGTGCCTAGAACAGTGCCTGCTAGCTGGTGGGCTCTCAAGTAATATTTGTTAAATTAGTGAATATTCAGTTTGGGTTAAAAACACAGCATTTTTCATACATAAGGGAATTCTGATATTAATTTCCAGTTCCTTCCCACTAAGAAATGGGGGCAAAAAATGACCATAAACAGTACAACTAAGGAATTAAGTCTGTTCTACTATAGTCTGAATTTTGCTTCTGTGAAATTTCTTTTCTTTTTTAAATCACAGGATATAATATTAGAAACCAGTGCTTTGGCTAATAGAATAAGAAGTGAAATTTCTGCTCACCCAAGCAGTCCAAAAAGAATGGTGACTTCCCAGTCTACTGCAGGTGGCCCTACCTGGACTGTGCTGTCTTTTTGCCTCACTCTTTTGAGAGGAAAGGAATGGTCAGGCTGTCAAACAGGCTGCTTCCTCAAGGGCAAAGTAAAACACCATCCCAGGCTGCTTGGAGGAGCAGAGGCAGGGCTTGGTGGTGGTGAGGTGTTCCCTGGCTCAGGAGGAGGGAGTGAGCAGGAGACCCATCCATTCCCTTCCCAGACCAACTGCAGTGGCTCTGAACCCACCTTCTGAGCACACTCAGAGACCCTGTCTCCCATTCTTCCTACCTCCAGTAGAAGACAGAGGTGCAGCCAACATAGGCCCAGCACTACCCAGTTCCACCTTAATTGTGGAAAAGAAGAGAAGATCAGTCATTTAAGTTGATTCATGTCATCTACATAAAGCAGTGTTTCGGCTGATAGAGAATGTGCCCAGGCTCCTGCCTCAACACACCTAAAATGGAAACAAAGTGGCAGTATCATGGTGGCAGGTGTTATGATGGATACATAGATTTAAATTGCTCTCTTATTATATACCTTTTTATTTTTAATTAAAAATAAAAGTTTTGATATCTTAAGCAGAAGATGGCTACATAGCTTTCATCTGCAAAACTGCTTTAGCTTCTCACGCCTAGTCCTTCGTTGGCTTTGGGCTCTTCGTTAGCTGATAAAGTTGGTTGACAGAGTCCATTCCAAAGGAAGAGAGCCCTTTCTCAAGGAATGGGTCATTCGCTGTAAGGGTTTAAATACTCTGCTCAAAATCAAACATCAAAAGAAACAAAAAAATGGTTTTGTGACTTTCAAAGCATTTTTTGTAGTTTCTGCTAAAAAGAAAAATGCCCCTCTCCAAAAATATTCTACAAAATTGTTGGAAACTAAATTGACCTTGAAAGCCTTCACTCAGAGACTATATTACAGAAAATGTATTCCTGGTAAGGACTATTCAAAATAATACAGGTACCATGTGGCCACTTTTGTTCTATTGTCATCTATCCACTATTAATACTGAATACTTTCCTGTATGTGTTGAACTCATGTTCTTAGACATATTACTTAGTAGTAGAGAATCCATAGGGGAAAATATATTTTGTTTCACCGTGTGTGTCTTTTTCAAAAGCACAAAAAGGACTCTGTCATGCTGTTTCACAGAAGAGGCAATAGGAAAATCAGCAGACCAGGGCAAGTCTGCTGAGACTGTTGATGAACTGAACCACAGGCTATCTGCGGAGCTTCTGTGGAGCAATAGGACACCCTTGGGAAATGAGGTCCAGGATTGTCCCTCAGTCATACAGCCACTTTGGCACTCTGGTAACTTTCCTATTCAACTGTCATCACGTTGGCTGCTTAGTGGCAGATGGTCCTTCAGTGTCCCTACCTGTGCTGTGGGCAGTATTGCTGAGTGGGGTTCACCCCATATAGCCAGCTTGGTCTCCATCTGCCCAGACAGGGGTTTGTACACACCAACACCCTTTACCACTGACATGGATTAGAGGAGCTCTTTTGAGGCTCAACAAAGGCTGCAACTGGAAAAACCATGTTAGGTAATAATTTTGACGGAGGCGAATTTGAGCCCCTGATAATTACTATTCCACCAAACCAAGAGTCAGGGCTGCAATGAAAAGGAAATGATCTTCCACATATAATAGTTTTCACATGGCATGATACTATTCAATGACCATCATTAGCTACTAAGCATGTACTACCCATTTTCCAGAGCCTTTTCTCTGTCAAGAAATTTAAAACCAAAAGTGATCAATGAATGAGTCATCAACATGATAATTGTTGATATTGGGCATGCAAATGGAATTATTCAGAATGATTTAAATGTGTAAGGAATTATTGCAGATGATGAAATTACACAGATATTAAAGTTTTTCTTGCAAGAGGCCCAAAGTTCACTTCTTTGCAATTATTTCTCATGGGCAAGAAAAAAGAAGGGATGCCTTAGAAAAATAAAACAAAGTGTTGGGCAGTTTTCAAGAAACAGTGCTGGGTGCAGGGGATATAAAGATAAATGAATGTAGCTCTCATTCTTAGAGAGGGGACAGTAAGTATACAAAAAAAAATTCACAGCATGGTATAATAAATACAGTAATCAAAATGTGCACCTGGTACCTGACAGCACAGTAAAGTGTGAGAATTGAGATAGAGAAAGAAAACCAGTCTGCTTGAGAATCTGTAACTTCTTAAATTATGACTTTTCATTCTCTCCTCTTAGAAGCCATCTTCTTTCTTCTCTCATATCTGAAAATATTCATATCACAAAGGGACAGGAAAG
The DNA here is from genome assembly GCF_040802235.1 of Manis javanica. Taxonomy (NCBI): domain Eukaryota; kingdom Metazoa; phylum Chordata; class Mammalia; order Pholidota; family Manidae; genus Manis; species Manis javanica. The sequence goes on along the minus strand of NC_133163.1, from coordinate 60,426,605 downwards.
AGTAACCAAAGAAGGGAGCGCTGGAGGACAGAAACTGTTAGGGAGAAAACAAACTTACCTTAAGTCTTTCAAGGCTTTAGACCTGTTGAATTAAAAAAAACAAAAAAACAAAAAGCAGTTTTTAAATAAGACATGAAGACTGTAGAGTCCTGACTTCCCATAAGCTCTGTTCTTTACAAATTTTAACAATTGCAAGCTGACTTTAGTGTTCCTGTTTCATTAGAAAATGTTTATATTAAATTGAGATCTGACAGGAAGGTAGATTCTTAACTGGGCTCCTGCTCTTAACATAATTCAAAAATAGGTGTACCCTCAATTTCATGTTGTTCATCCCAGAAATACTACCTTTTGCTTGATTGTTTTTGTTTGTTCATGGATTAGTTCATGGATATAGTGTTAAACAACAAGTGACCAAAAAGATTTGATAATACTGCAAGGCTCATATCCCTCTCAATCTCTCTTTTTACTGAATTAAAATCCACATGACATACAATTCATAATTTTAACCATTTTAATGTATACAATTCACTGGCTTTTAGTACATCACAATGTTGTGCAACTACCACACCACTATTGTCTTATTCCAGAACATTTTCATAACCCAAAAACGAAGCTCCATACCCACTCAGCAGTCATTCCCCATCCTTCTCCCCCTCAACTCCTACCAACCTCTAATCTGCTTTGTCTCCATGGATTTGCCTGCTCTGGACATTTCATATAAATGGAATCATGCAATATGTAACATTTTGTGTCTGGCTTCTTTAACTTTGCATAAGATTTTCAAGGTTCATCTATGTTGTAGCATGGGCAGCTACTTCATTCCCCTTTATGGATGAATACTCTGTTATGAGGATATGGCACATTTTGTTTATCTATTCATCAGTTGATGGATATTGGAGTTGTCTGACTTTTGGGCTATTCTGAATAGTGCTGCTATGAACATCCATGTACAGGTTTTTGTTAAAACACCTGTTGTCAATTTTGGGGGCTAAACGTGCAGGAGTGGAATATATATATGTATATATGCTGCTGGGTCATATGGCAATTCTATGTTTAACTTTTTGAGGAATCATCAAGAATTCTAAACTGCTGCATCATTTTTTATTCCCACCAGCAACACACAAATATTTCAATTTCTCCACATGCTCACCAACCTTTGTTATTTTCCTTTTTTTAGAAAAAAATATTATAGCCTTTTTAGTGGGTGTTAAGTGGGATGTCATTGTCAACCTCTTTTTATGGATAAATAATTCATCATAGGAAACACTTTAGAAACAAAAAAAGGATGCTTACATCAGGTCTTAAGTTTTCTTTTTTTGTATATGAGGCTACCACTAAATTGAGAGATTTCCCTAAGATGAAGTGCAAAGTGAACATGTTAGATTCTGGAGAACCGAGCCACTTTCCCTGCTCCCAGTCATCCTGGAGCAACCATGATCAATACCAGGACATCTAAATGGTGACTGTTGAAGTGTTCAGCCGCTGAGGAATAGCGAGGTGTCTTTAGTCCATGATTGCCAAAGAGGCACCTAAACTTAAGGCTTGGCTAGTAGAAAGCTCTTCTGGGGGGAAAAAAAGGCATTAAAAAAAATCTGATAGAAAGTTTTTTTCTCCATATGTGCTGTATTTTGAAAGAAAATGAAATACAACTAATCACAAATTCTATACCTCACTTTAGTAAAAAATTAAAGGTAATTTGTTTAGATAAAGCAATGGGTTAAACACCTTGGGCCTTAGGAAATTTCAGATTCTGGCCAGCACATTTCTCATAAATTTATCGTCCATTGCACACATTGCTATGAGTCTGTCATCATTTATTTTATCTCTGATTGCTGTAATTAACACACTACAAAGTTATTCTCTTCCTTGCAGGAGCACTTCGTTTTGCCAACTAAAACACATGTATGCAGATGTTACCAGATAAAGCAAGGGGTCAATAGGAATTTAAAACCATATTCCCCCCCACCTTTTTTTTGTTTTTCAGTTTTAGCATCCATTCTGGACTGTCTGCACAAATAGCCTCTATGAGCAGTTTAGTTTATGTTTAGTTTACCTCTTCTTAATGTAAACTGTACTGACAAGAGGGAAAGCTGAGAGTCACAGAACAGTGGGTGCTGCCTGGTTGAGAGGAATGACAAACTAAGGAGAAGCTGGAGACAGACCTAAAGCTTGAGAAAGGCTGCTGCTGGTCAGTCTTCCTGGGAACCTTCACGTTTCAGATAAAAACTTGAAGGGATCTGGAAAATGAGTAAGGAAGCTGGATGGAGCGATTTTTCCTTGGACTGAAATGCCAAAGGACCCGCAGGCCAGGGATTCAGGGAAGTCCCAGAAGTCGCTGAAAATCATGTAATTGAGCTTGCGTTCTTTTTCTACACAGAAGCCTTTCGATTCCTAAATGAAATCGCACACTTTAGGCGTGCCTACATCGATTTATGTGTCTCAAAAGTTTAGTTACGTGGACTAGAGCTGGGTCACACGTCTAGGGGCCTCAGAAAGGCTGAAAACCTAGTTTTAAAACCAGGAGACTTACAGGTCGTCCTGCATTCTAGAGATTGGTGACCCGTTCGGTCACCGGCACGGCCAGCCCCGCGTGGCATCCCTGCTCACCCAGACCTTTACACTCCCCTCCCCCGGGCACCGCCAAGTCTCCCGGGTACAAAGTACAGCAGGGACGCAGGCGGAGCCTTCCAAGCGGCGCAGCCGTATCTTGTCCCGGTGAACACCTAGATGGATTTCCAATACCTCGCCTGGCACGTTCGCAAGGGAGCCTCAGTCTCCTTCTGTGCGTCCAGCCGAGCGGCCTCCTTTCAAAATGCAGTTGATATTCCTCTGGGAGAGGCAGGGGGCTCTGGGCACTACAAGCTGTATTAAGAGATTCACAACGGTCTGCTCAGGCCCCTGAACGCTCGCTCCCGCGAAGGGCTGCCTGCGGAGCTGTAACGCAGGAGGCCCTCCTGCACAGTTGTTGTCCTTCCTCCTGCTAACGCTCTCGAGTTAGGGTCTGTTTCCGCGGCCCTTAACAGTATCTGCGTGGGCGTCTGTGCTGGGGTCCGGCGCAAAGAAAGGAGTTGTACCGCGCGAAGAACGTCACCGCGCTGCCAGACCCTCCGCACTTGGCACCGGGCAGCTACGCGTCGGGCTGGAGGCAGCGCGCTCCGGTAAGGAGGACGGCGAGCTTTCGCGGCGGGGCTGACTCGCTGGACAAGCAGGGGCGGGAGGTGGGGGCTTAGGGCCCCGGACGTCTGGACGCGAGTGGCGTGCGGTCCCTCAGGACGCGGCAGCAATTGAGGGAAACTGAGATGAACTCCAGACATCTGTGCCTGGGGGCTGCTTCAGTCTTTGCTTTGGATAGGAGCCGGGTGGGACGGGACAGAATCAACACGTTAGGTTCCCACCCACCTTCCAGGGAGGCGGAGAAACTCCCCAGGTCCCCCTGAGGGACGGGTAAAGGGTGCTGCAGGGGAACCGAGTTTTCCGAGCCCAGGACTGGGAAGGAAAAGCATTGGGCGAGGGGTGATAAGCCACCTTCAGCGCCTTCCTCCCTCTTTCTCGCCCCCCTAACCCCTCCCTTTTCGTAGCTGCTGACGCGCTGGTGGTGCCTATTAATCATTCACTAGCCCAGAGACGCGCCGGTTAATGGCTGTGCCGCGCGGGGCTCCAGCCTCCCGGCCTCCCCTCTCCACGCTCGCGTGTGCCCTGGCGCCCCGGAGAGGCAGGCGGCTGCGCGCAGGCGGCCTCTGGGCTATGCGCCCCGGCGGCGCCGGTCGGAGCCGCGCATCCCGCGGCTGCTGCGCGCTACCCCCAGGCAGTCGGCGGCGGTGAGCTGCGGGCGGGTGGCGCGGACGCCGAGTGAGGGCGCAAGCGGCAGGGGCGTGAGAAGAGCGCCCCAGCCCCGGAAGGCCCATCGGCCCCCATCAGCTGGGATGTTCCCCAATGGCACCGCCTCCTCTCCTTCTTCCCCTAGCCCCAGCCCAGGAAGCTGCGGCGAAGGCGGCAGCAGGGGCGCCGGGGCCGGAGCCGCGGACGGCATGGAGGAGCCAGGGCGAAATGCGTCCCAGAACGGGACCTTGAGCGAGGGCCAGGGCAGCGCCATCCTCATCTCTTTCATCTATTCCGTGGTGTGCCTGGTGGGGTTGTGTGGGAACTCTATGGTCATCTATGTGATCCTGCGCTACGCCAAGATGAAGACGGCCACCAACATCTACATCCTCAACCTGGCCATCGCCGATGAGCTGCTCATGCTCAGCGTGCCCTTCCTCGTCACCTCCACGTTACTTCGCCACTGGCCCTTCGGCGCGCTGCTCTGCCGCCTCGTGCTCAGCGTGGACGCAGTCAACATGTTCACCAGCATCTACTGTCTGACGGTGCTGAGCGTGGACCGCTACGTGGCCGTGGTGCACCCCATCAAGGCAGCACGCTACCGCCGGCCCACCGTAGCCAAGGTGGTGAATCTGGGCGTATGGGTGCTATCGCTGCTTGTCATTCTGCCCATCGTGGTCTTCTCGCGCACGGCGGCCAACAGTGACGGCACGGTGGCCTGCAACATGCTCATGCCCGAGCCTGCCCAGCGCTGGCTGGTGGGCTTCGTGTTGTACACATTTCTCATGGGCTTCCTGCTGCCTGTCGGGGCCATCTGTTTGTGCTACGTGCTGATCATCGCCAAAATGCGCATGGTGGCCCTCAAGGCCGGCTGGCAGCAGCGCAAGCGCTCGGAGCGCAAGATCACCCTGATGGTGATGATGGTGGTGATGGTGTTTGTCATCTGCTGGATGCCTTTCTATGTGGTGCAGCTGGTCAACGTGTTCGCAGAGCAGGACGACGCCACGGTGAGCCAGCTGTCGGTCATACTTGGCTACGCCAACAGCTGCGCCAATCCCATTCTCTACGGCTTCCTTTCGGACAACTTCAAGCGCTCTTTCCAGCGCATCCTGTGCCTCAGCTGGATGGACAATGCTGCCGAGGAGCCGGTCGACTACTATGCCACCGCCCTCAAAAGTCGCGCCTACAGCGTGGAGGACTTCCAGCCCGAGAATCTGGAGTCTGGCGGCATGTTTCGTAATGGCACTTGCACGTCCAGGATCACGACTCTTTGAACTTGCCACGCCGGGGCCCTGCGCCAAGGAAGGAAGAGGAGGAGGAAAAAGGGAGGCCGGGTACGAGAGGTTGAAGTATCCCAGGCGTCGGGGTGCGGTGCGCTTCGAGTGGAGAGACCTGGGAAAGGCGCGCGACAAAGGTGGAATTGGGCTCTTTGTTTGTAAACTGGAAAAGCTTGCGGACTCCTTTCTCCTCTGTCTTCCACTTTCTCTCCTTCCTCCACTGCACTTAAACTTGTGTACCATTCTCTGCTCCCCACTCTGTAACTTTGATCTTTCCTTCAGCCCTGTCCTGCTGGTGCAGATCTGGAACTCATTAACGTCGCCAACTCAGCTTGTCCCTCAGCCCCGCCGGCAGTTATTTCTGTTTGTTTAAGCTGAGCCACTGTTACCCACGCGGTTTCCCTCGGGGTGAGTCCCGATCTCGCCCTCAGCCCCGCCCTACCGCGCTCCTCCGCACGCTAGATTCTGTCTGGTGCCTCTAGCGGAGTGTCGAGAACCATCGCGCTGCGCTTCCTTAGCGCAGCCCTACTTCAAGGAAAATCAGGCTTGAGAATGAACTCGGCAGCTGGTCTTTTCTCCTGTTCTCGGTTGAAGACGCGCCCTTCCCCGAGCCCTTCCAACCATTTCCACTCCATCCAAAGCGGAGCCAGGTGCTTAGTAAAATCGGTCCCGCACCTCGAACCCCAGGCATTCTGCAGTTCCTCATCCAAACTCTATATGGAGCAAAAAGGAACTGAGAACAAGCGATCGAGGGTTTTTTTTTTTTTTTTTTTAGAAGATTCAGGGGTTTAGCCTGTGGGGAGAGGTTGTAATGGAGGCCATCTCCCCGCCCGGCTCACAACCGGCACTTTTGGTTTAAACCACCAAGTACTGCGCACTGGCAGGACACTGGTCTGCGTTGGGCCAAGCAGGACGGAGCGCGCTTTTGCCCTCCGCTTCCCAGGAGCATGGCTGCAGCTACGCTAGGCTTTCTCCCTCACCCAAACTTCTGGAGGTGCAGATCTAATAGTAACAACAGACGCCGTCTCCAGCTCCTGTTTATTCCAAAGCCCAGGCACCGCTCCGGGACTTTGGGTGGAGCCTTCTGAGCGTCTGACCAATTCAGACCCTGTTCCATCTCCTGCAGACTAGAGAGTGCGTCCTGCCTGGCCCCTGAGGGTTGCTGCCTTTCAAGCGGTGCCTAATAAGTTATTTACTTGTTTAACATATGTATTTATTTATTTATTTGTGTTAGAAAATGTGTCTTCTTTCCTTTTTGTACTCACCTAGTCCAGGGCCTTTTCTCTAGGACACTGGGAGAGTGGGTGGAGGCAGTGGTGGGGCTGGGGGTGGGGGTGGAATTTTTCTCGTTAAGGCCACCTCAAACCTCTCTTTGCTGGGCCTTCCTTTCTTGTCCTTTCCTCCAGCCTTTATTTTTGCTGTGTCCAGTGAAGTTTGGAGATTTATTTTTCATATTTTCCTTATGTAGTCTCTTGTAGGTCTTATAATAATAATAAATAAATGATAACGTGAGTTAGTCTCCTCCTATATAGAGTGGAAAGTCCTGGACTCCTAGCTTTAATATCACCCTATATATGATTTGAATATATATATATATATATATTTTATATATATATATATATTCTATATATATTTTATATATATATAAACTTACATAAATTTGCTTATTTTGTTGCATTGTTGTAAGTCCATGTAACAATTGCCAAGTACAGCCATTAACAGTGACAGGTATGGGCTGGCTAGAACACTTTCAGATATGGGGATTCAAGAAGCACTCAAACCTGGAACTGAGAAATCTGGTTCAGACAGGATTTAATTAGTGCTGAGAATGTCCCTTCTTATGTCTCTGCTTCCTCTAGTTTCCAGAACAGGTTATTCTAACATGCAATCTAGTTAACATTGTCATTTCTTTTGAAAACATCGAAAGTAGAGTAATTTGTGCCTGTTTAATCCTACCAACTACATTGGAAGCCTGAGCAGATCAAGAATGAATACTTTTTCTTTGTATTTCATGTATAACTTTAGTATGCTGGCATGTACATAGTAGGCATTAAATACATGTTTGTTGATTGATTAAGTAAGCCAGAGTGTATTACAACAATCAGGAGGTAATAAATCTGAGGCTCTCAGGTTCTTTCATTGACCTGATACACAGTGATTGAAATCATTATGGAAAAAAAATGTTTTGTGTATACTTCCTTCAAGAACATAGTGCTTTTCTGAAAGGAGTAACCAAGAGTTAAAATGTCCCTAATGTTTTATTTAAAGTAATGAACAAATATGCTTTTGGTCAAAAAAACAGAAAATTTAGATCTGACCCTTAATAATAATGTATATTATTAGTCCTTTGGAAAATAGATTTTTAATGGTTAACAACAGTGACATTTACAAATCAAAACCTTAATCATTATCCTCTTAAGAGGATACAAATCTAACAAGCTCTTAACTTGTTACCACTGTAATAGTAACTAAATAAACAAACGTATTATGTTGTTGTGACTTTCTGACTTTGCCATTTGAATTTTACTGTTTCAGGGATTAAACACACACACACACACACAGACACACACACACATTGGCACATTGGCTTGGTTGCTAATGTTTCACTTAAGAATATTTCAGATTACTTTTGGAAATTTTACCAAGATTGAAGTTACTATTTTTTTTTATTAAGAAAATAGTTCTCTCTGATAGTTCAGAGAGGGAGAAGAGCCTTTGAGTCAGTGTGAATACAAAGCAGTGTACTGGGCGGCCCTCTCTATAGGGCACTGTTGTCACCAGACTAACTAGATGATATCTCAGTCTCTCACAGATTAAATTACTATCTGCCCTCAGTAGACCTCAGACTTTGTTGTGGGGTCTAAGTAATTGCTGATATACATCCCGGGGAGAGATAATGGAAGGGAAAAAAAAAGAGAGAGAGAGAGAGAAAGAGAAAGAAAGACATCACTTAAAGGTGTTCCAGAGGGCAAAGGGTAAAAGAAATAGAAAAATCAGATTTCACATAGAAGAAAGACATATTTTATTCTTTGTTCAGTAATGGCCATTTCTATCCCTGGAATAATTTAAGAAGGCACTAGAGGAGTATTTTTTTAATAGACTTTTTTTAGAGCAATTTTCTTTTCACAGCAAAATGAGTAGAAAAGACCATTTTTTCCAAACAGGCAACAGCAGTGGTTCCAGAACCAAAGTGGGGGTAGGGGTGGGAGCCTTCACATACTTTCAGGTGCCCTGTAATTTGCAGCTTTATAGTTCTGCACATTATCTCAATATAATTAGGATAGCTGAGCTTTTGTCTTTTATTTATTTATTTATTTATTTAAAAGTTATAGTGACGTGGCAAACAACTCAAAACTTAGATGTGCACAGAAAACATTTTCTTATTTTGGTTTTAACCAATCTGAACATTATTCTAAGTCCCTTCCAACTAGTTAGCTGGAAGGAAATATTAAATATATATTCAAACATCCATCTGAAGTGATAAATAGCCATTTTCAGAAAATTTCAAAATTCCATTTCAGTAGGTTTCAGTAGTCTCTTGGCTGGCCTCCTCTTCCTCTTATCATCTGTAAAATGGCTTTAGAATGAATACTGCAAAAAGGCTTTATGCATCTCAGTGGATGATATGTGTAAGAGGGTCTCAGTAGCTCAAAGTATGGTGCAACAGGATGAAGTGTGATCCTTGGGAAAGAGACCCTCTGCCCTTTTATTACCTGGATGGTTCCTGGCTGCAGTTTGTGAAATCTGAAGTTTCCAGAGCCTGTGATCTGACCTCTCAGCTTCCTCAGGGCTGCAACCTGCTCAGTTTCCCACAGCCATCCTACAGCCCAACAGCCTGGTGGTTTACCCCACCCTCAGCCAGGGAGTGACCTGGCTCTCTCACAGGCAGCCTCATGGAGAGCCTATTGGCTCAGTGACTAGAGGTGATCCCGGGGGCTTTAGATGGATGACCCTCAGGATCTCTTCTGTCTGGTATCTTTTCCTATAGCTCTGCCTCAGGTCTTTTGCATCTCTTCTTATCTTTGTCAACCTCACTTATTAAGAACATTCCACATATTCTACATACCCTTTATACTAGAGGAAAAACATAGGAATTGAGTCCTTCAGTCTTAGCCTTTGATGTGCTGTAGCAGAAACAAAGGTTTTAGCAAATCTCTGTGCAACTCCCTACCCCCACTGGCTCACCTGACTTCCAAGCCTGTTTTTGATATTCCTGGAAGTTGAAGACAAGCCCTCTCTAATCCTAAGGTCTTGCTTCAGGGTGAGACACTGCAATGAAATGTGTATCAGTTTAGCGTTTATGAACCATTATCTCTCTTAGCGGTGATCTCTGTGTTCCCAGGGTAGAATTTCTCATGCCATCTTCTCACACATTACCTTAAAAAGGATCATATTTGAAAATCTTTGGTGCCTCATTCAATTTAACTCTGACCATGGTATGAAATGCAGAATGTATGGTTTTGGCCTGAGAAAAACCACAAGTTTTCCTGGGGGATATTAAAGAAGATAAATTTTAAAAATTGTGATATATTTCCAATTTAAACAAATAATAGATAAGCCATATTTATATCAATCTTCTAAAAAACACTGGTGGTGGGGTTATGTTTGGCATATCTTGCTCATTACCTTCTTTATTCCAGTGTGCCACATCAGAAAGGTCAGGTACTCAGTTGAAGTGATTGATAGATGTTCATGCAATTGTTAATAGTGGTGTGCACTTAAAAAATTAAGTATTGCAAGTCTATGCTGCTATCTTGTTGCACCATACCTTTGAGCTACTGAGACCCTCTTACACATACTCAAATGGAAATCTTGCTTTTCATTCAACACATTTCAGTTTGTTGGCTGTAAAAGAAGGCAGATAAGTTCAACATGGTTTCCCTGGAGGAAGGCAGGTACCGAGATAATATTGTAAGTGATCATTCGTTATTCTTTTAAAATCTGGACACAGGGTATTATAGTGAGCACATTCATGAATGAACTGTATTAGGGATGATCAGATATGGTCCAGCTTCTGACTTAAGCTGTAAAGAAAAGAAAGGTGTTTCTGTAATGATGACAAAGTTGAGGAGGCCTATGAACAGAAGTAACCAGTTCAAACTAAAATATCATAATACTGCTTGTCAAACTGTTGGATAAGAGAGGAGTACCATCTAAGAAGAAGATATAACTTTGAATAAAAGTGTTTTGGTAAAATGTTTACTTTGGTAATAAGCTTAATTTTTGTCAAAACATACATTAGACTCAATCTTATTAGCCAAAAGCTGAAAATACTGCACTCATTTAAAACTGAGACTGTGGGCATGCTCCCAAAATTCTTTGGAATAATAATGAGCTTAAAAATCTAAAAATAATATCCCTTTAAGCTAGATTGAGTCAAGTCTTCAATTCTGAGTGGACAAAAAGCATAAAAGAAAATGAGAAGTGGGCAGTGCTATCAGCTAACAGATTATTTTTGCAATGGAGTTCAACTCTAGGCTCTTCTCAGTGCCTAAATGTTCAGACCAGTTACAGATGAAGATCTCAAGTACTCCCAGCTTAAAAAATTTAAGAAAGACTTGATATGTATCAGAAAGCCCACTTGGATGAGGACACATTACAGAGACAGTATAGAATAGCATCTATAGAAATAGTTCTGACCTTCATCATCATAATACCTGTATCAAAAGACAATATATTTCATTTAAAGAGAGAGAGAGAGAATCTAAGACATGGTAAGCAAACAGAAAAACATTTTATAATAACACACGTGACATATGACTATTTTGGAAATGGTTCAAATATTGATGAATAGTTCTCACTGTGTTCTTTCTGTCTCTATAACCCTTGAACAATTCAGTAATCCAGCTAAAATCATTAGCAGTGGCAAAATGTCTATTCAAAGCTAATAATTAAATTAAGCATTCTCCTTCGTGTCCAATGAGCCATTGTAACTGGCAAATCAAGCAGCTGTCTATGTCTTTTTCAAGAAAACTCTCAAGTTTCTCTCCATATAATCTCTGTATAAACACACACACACACACACACACACACACACACACTTAATTAAACCAAAAGAAACTTCTTAGGTAATAATTGGTGAAATAGAACTTAAAGACTCTGTTTTTTCCCCCTCTTTCTCTCTTAATTTTCCATTTCCTGCCCTTCTCCCTGCACCCCCAACCCTTTGTTTTCTGACTTTTCCAGTTTCTCCCAATAGAAATTATCTCAAAAAAGCATTTCTTTAATGTGTAGTTTATGTCACTGACAAGGCTTCAAGTGTTATTTCCAGAAGCAAGGGTTGTTAATAAGGACATAGTACCAGAACATCAGTCAGTATCCTTAAGTCACATCTATTTCTAAGGTAAATATCTTTTAACAAGTGCTCTATGAACCTTCCATCAGAATCTTCCAAGAACTTATAATATGCATATGCTCTATGCTCCACTATAGAGAGTTTGATTTATTAGGTCTGGGATGAGTTCTGATATTTCTAAAATACACTAAAGTTTGAGAACAATGACCAATGGTTAATTGTTAAGAGCATGGGTTTGCCATTAGCAGACATAGCTCTGTTTTATTCATTGTGTGGTACAGGGCACATTAATCTCCATGATGTATGTTTTGCTCATCTATAAGATCAGGATGATAACACCTCCTTTATAGGGCTGTTGTGATGAAATAATGCATGTTAAATGTCAAATAAGTCAGAACTCTTTTAGCTGTGAATGAACGAAAACCTAGTTAGCTTATATTACTGAACATTCTTGAGGACCTGGCTTCTCAGTATACTTGATCCATAACAGTACAACCATTTTCTCAGTCTCCTTTTCTAATCTCTAACTTTTGCAATGTTGGCTTCATTCTCAGATTGGGTATTCCTTTGTAATTACAAGAGAGCTGCAGAAACTGAAACACAATTTTCCAGGTTCAAATTTCAGAGGAAAGAATAAAAATAATTCTCTAATTGTACTGTCTGAAATCATTCACCTATTAGGAGGCATCTCCCCACCACCGTGTATCTCTCACCCTCCATACATCTTGCTGCGTGGGGCAAGAACATGAGGCCCTGACGGCTCTTTTCCTGGATTATTTCTCAAGGTTGTGTTCGCAACAAGCAATCTTGAGCTATTAGGTGGTAACTCTTTCAAGGACAAAGAGAAGTCTTGATTGCTGCTTGCTGTGAAGTGGTGGTTTCCCAAGATCAGTGTCCCTCAGCAGGAATGAATGCAAATCCTATTGCTTACCAGCAGCACCATTAGTTACAGTCTTTTGTCTCTGATCCTGAAATCTTGTGTCTTCTGCCAGCATCTATGAAATAGTAGCAGACTAACTTAGTAGCTTGTAGTAGAGTAAAATTAAATTCCAGAGCCTGACAGTCTCTACCACCGAACCCACTAGTAAGGCTTGAAGAATGGTCGGCTGGGCCTGTGTGGTACATTCTACACTTGGAGTTGAGATTGTCAACCCCACCTAAAGTGGGAAGGACAGTGGGGTGGAGCCCAAGAAGAAAAGTGAGATACAACTACTGAAAGTAGATAGTAAACAGTATGTTATATGTGGCAAAAATAAAACTAAGTAAGAACTATCTACAACTGCCTAGCACAGATACAGGAACTAACTAACTACATATGTGTGTGTGTGTGTGTGTGTGTATGACAGGTTCTATTATTATTACTGATCATTATTAATATGTCTGAAGAGGAAGTAGAGCATTGAAGTGATTCAGGTTTTTAAATGCTTCTACTTGATCTAATCATATAATTAAGTAGATAGTATTATATCATTAGGTATTTTAAATATACCAAAATTTGCTTCTTTCTTTAGATATAAGCACACCTGAAAGCTGAGCAAAATATATACTTATGCAGTTTTTTTCTATGATAAAAATACTAGTGGGAAGTACTTATTTAAGAAATTCAAAATATCTCATAAATATTACTAACAGATTCTATATGATCTCAAGAAAATGAATCACTCTGTGAATCACATTCTACTTAGACAACAATCCAGATTAGTAACAATTTATTACATTCTCATAAAATTAATGATATTGTGTGAATATAACCTTAAAAATAAGGTGACAAAGGCATTTAACATTATACAAAGCATACAGTTAAGCATATTGAAGAAAGCATTTAGATTAGGAACACATATGAAGTGAAATACAAAGGTTTGGCTGGTCTAGGCTCTGAAGCTACATTTTATCACCAGCAACTGGGGAAAAGTTTGCTGTAAATACAGTCTGAAGTAATAGAAATAGGATAGCCTACCATAGCCAGAGATAGGTCCCAATGATTAGTAAATAATACCCAAATAAGTTTCCTTCTATGTTACTGTGGCTTACAAATATATTTGTGCCACATTTAGGGGGCCTGGAATACTATTGTGAAGATAACCAACTACCGTGAATCAGACTGACAGTTTTGGTTCCCCTCAGATTTCATAGAAATTCTATAAAACTGTCCATAACCAGAGTTTAAAATAGAGCATCGAGGCAGGGAGGGAAGGAAAGAGAAGTGACATTTATTCAATACCTACTTTGCAAGTGACACATTTTGCTAGGTGCTTTACATACTATCTCATTTGGTTTTTCCCAAGAGTCCTATAAACTAGAAATCTTTATCATAGAAGCAAGAAATGAAAGAGGGGGAGAGTGAGGAATGGAGAGATGGGGAATAGGGGAGGAGAAGGAAGAGAGAGAAAAAGAACTTGTCCAGCATGTGAAGGCTGGTTGTTCAAAGGACCAGGATCAAAAATCAGACCTATTAACTCCAAGACTATGCCCCTTCTATCCTATCAAAATCCTTTGAAATGACACACAGATTCCATTCCATCAACTGCATAGAAATGGGAAAAGTTTGTGTATTGCCTTAAGTTTTACATATCACAATGACCAGAAACAAAATATCAAAATGTACCACTCTATTCATGGTGTGTACCTAAGGAAAAAAAATGAAATAAATGTTTGGTAAATACTAAAGAAGCTATAACATTTCCCGCAGAGACAATCAGATTCCCTACAAAAAACACCAGTTTCACCTCTAAGTCAAACATGCCTGTGTCAAGAACTCCACTTAGAACATCTAAGGCCATACCACATATCCCTCTTCATTTAAAGAAGGAGCTGCAATAACACAATGATGAAGTAGTTGGGTTCAGGAATCAGAATGCACGGTTTAGGATCCTGGCTTTGAAAATCACTGGCTATGTCGCTATGTACAGGTTGTTCATCCTCTGGTACCTCCACACCTCTTAAAAATGAGAATAAAAATAATTTATTTCCCATGTTAGCAAAGTGACACATAAGTCCTTTCAGCAATTTTTACACACTTAATAATCCTTTTCACTCACATAGCTATCATCACAGAGATATCAATAGTTCCAGACAAAACCAGAAGCAGTTTTGTTTTCACTTATGAAGTTAAAGTAAACATGTTCTGATTATTAGGAATTGAATACCTAAGAAATATTAAAATAAGTATCAGATCCCACAATTCTAATGCCCATTAGAATAGGACAAACTCCTAGAGTTTGAAAAGGCCAAAGTATAAATGAGCAACACTAATTCAGTGCTGTAAATTACTATAAACTGGTTTTAGGACATTACCAACAAGTTGGGATTTTTTTCCCCTCTATTTAAACTAGTAACTTGTTCTGCTACAGCAGTAGTGTAAAGTAATTGAAAGCATTTAACTAGATCTTTTTATCTGGAGCTCTTCCCAATTAAGAGGTCATGTCATTTATCAGGATACCGATTAAACAGAATCCACTGAATTATTCAACTGAATACCAATTAAGGGAAGACAAGAAACTCAGAAAAAAAATTCATCCTTTCCAAGTTTTGAAAACCAATATTATAAAACTAGACAACTTATTTTCTTAGAAATTCTTTTTTGTAAGCTAACTCATTGAATCCCTGAGTAGGAGTAGCATGCAAAACAGAGGTAAATATGCAAAGCACAATTTTAAACAGCTGTGGACACTTTAAAGTTGGGGCCAGCCAAGTATTTCTTGTAAATGAGAGCTTTCTCACCTGCAGCTGTGCCTCTTATTTCATTTGAAAACCAAGGATGGATGCATAAGAATAAAACTGGTGACTGCCTCAATTCCTCTGAGATTTAGTCCTTTTCCTATGGCAGTATCTTCTCCAAAGTGAGAATTTCTAGAATCATCACAACCAGTAGACCATTACATCTGTATTGCTGTCTTGCCAATGGGTTTCAGCCCCAGACAAGTCCACTGTGGATTCAGTGAGACCAAAGAATGACAAGGTAATGTTATTGGGGTGAAAGGGTTTATACCCAGCTTTATTCCCATGGTGGCAGGTCAATCACTAGAATCCCATCCACTCAGAGTGAGTCTGCATGTAGCAAGCTGGTCTCTGCCTCTGGACCTCTCCACCCCCACAGCCATCTCAGTCTCTGTCCTCTGCACTGCCACCACTCCAGTCTCATCTCTGCTAACCTGTAGCCTTGTAGCCATGCCCCCATGTTGCTCAGAGCACTGGGAGGAGCTCTTTATATAGAGTCAATAGCAATATATTGCCCCCATGTGTGTACTGAGCTAGCCAACCAGGGCCAGGTGAGAATCCCGGCCACAGGAACCTTCACTTTATCCACACTTACCAATGGGTTTCAGCCCTGAAGTTCACTATGGATTCAATGAGACTGAAAAAATGACAAAAGAGCATTCTTGTGGTGAAAGGGTTGATACCCAACTTTATTCCCATGGTGGCAGATCCATCCCTAAAATCCCGTCCACTCAGAGTGAGTCTGAATGGAGCAAGCCGGTCTCTGACTCTGGGCCTCTCCACCCCCACAGCCATCTCAGTCTCTGTCCTTGGCGCTGCCACCACTCCAGTCTCGTCTCTGCTCTCCTGTAGCCTTGTAGCCCTGCCACCATGTTGCCTAGAGCACTGGGCAGGGCTCTTTATATAGAGTCAATAATGATGTATTGCCCATACATGTGTAGTGAGCTAGCCAACCAGGGCCAGGTGAGAGTCCTAGCCACAGGAAGGAAACTTCACTTTATCCACATACACCATCATCAGAATTACCTGGCACCCCAGTGGCTCTTCTAAAGCCTGTAAATCTCCCAAGTACAGGAGTATTGTTGCCAACCTCTCTTTTATCAGTATCTTCAAGGGCGATAGGAAATACTCATTCTGATATTCTTCCTCTTTGATATTCTTCCTGCAGACATTTCTCTTCAGGGGAACCAGACTTTGTAAATGTGTAAGTTGCTGTAGCTCCTCTCCTTTACATATCCTCAGTGCTCCCTTGGATCTTGGTTCAAGTTCTATCAGTAATTTAAATTAAAAGGAGTATATGGCATGTTTAATCATAACCTCTTCTCTGCATCTTTTTCTATTAACATATTCAAAAATATAAAAGTCAAATTTACCAAATACTTTGAGACTCCTGAGCTAAAAAAGACTTTGTTTCTTGGATATTTTAGTTCATTAACCATTATAGTGGAGAATATGCCTGAGGACGTTGTACTTGTGTCCAGCGGAAACACTCACTGCTATTACCTCCATCACCCTTATTATGACCTCCTGGCTGTGCAACTGTAGTTGAAGCAGCTTCAAAGGAGTAGTTTATTAGCATTCAGATGAGAAATCAAGGGATCTCACTAGATATTTAAGGCCATGACAGAAAGAATGAAATAGAGGTCTAATGATTTGAAAAAAATCAAATGATAGATATGACTATAAAGGGAGAGAATAAGGTCTACATCTAATACATCAGACAATATTTAGCCTAGGTATAAAAGTATAGTAACTCAACATCCAAGAATAACTCAAATAAATGTAGTGTTTCATTTGTTTTTTATAAGCTGTGTAAAACTAGAAAAATAAACATTGACCAATA
This sequence comes from Manis javanica, assembly GCF_040802235.1. Taxonomy (NCBI): domain Eukaryota; kingdom Metazoa; phylum Chordata; class Mammalia; order Pholidota; family Manidae; genus Manis; species Manis javanica. The sequence continues at coordinate 60,409,654 of NC_133163.1, read as the reverse complement.
ATGTCAAAAACAAGACATTCTGAGGAATAGAAAAACTTTTTGGTCAAGTAGTATTAAAGAAGGAAAATGAATGCTTAAGAGGTCAATTTTATATAATTTCTCACGGTCTTTAGTAATACATAATAAAATTTTTACTACAGGGAACATTTTTTTTAAAATAAAAATCATGCCTATTTACTTACACTCAATATCACATTTTATCACCATTTGATGGTTACTTCTGAGTTAGAAAACATGTATATTATGTCCACTAAATTAAAAATTCAAATAATAGTCTTAAAAATCAAAGATTAGTGATAAGATTTTCTAAATAGTCTGTTTCCACATTTTTGTTTCAATTGCTTGTCCCCAACAAATGTTTTATTCCTTTTACAAAAATGACAAATTTTAGACAGCAAACTTGCAATTGTAGATTCTTTAGTATCTTGTTTGAAAGGATTTTATTTTCTAACTGGAGTAATAACCTATATGTGGATTAACATCCCTGGACAAGTAATACTGGTTAATAATACTTTGCACAACTGAAGTTATATGAGAAAAAATTCCTTAAAAATGTGTTTTTCATTTATCGTGGGATTTGTCTTTTTATGAAACGAGCATGAGTCATCATAATATTTACCAGGAAAGCCCAGTTTTTGTTCTTTAGGGTAGAATATCATCTGTCCTATTTAAGTTATGAATAATCTCTCAGCAATTTTTTGGCGTGAAAATGAGGAGGAATTGGGAAATATACATTTATTTCACACATTAAGAGAGATACCTGGCAGCACCCAGTGTTGATTTATTAAGCAAATCCTTTAGAGGATCTGATTTTTACAAGGCATATGAATTTTTAGGTTATTGTGAAAAATTGCTCTAAATTTTGTGATGTGTATAACTAATGATTGACAGACTTAGTTGACTTATTCTTTTGTTGAAAAACAAGAACTAAAAATCTACCCAAGTTTTATAGATTCCCATTTCCAGAACTTATTTTCCACCTCAGTGTCTAGAATTTTAAAAAAGGATTAATCAAGGTTACAAATAAAAGGAAACATTAGCATAATTTATGAAAAAACAAATATATAATAATTCTCTTTGTGCTAAAAAATGTCATAGAAAATAATTTAGAACTGTATTTAAATAAATCTTAATATATTTAACTTTAAATCTTAACATTTAAGTTTCAGTCTGAGGTAGACAAAATCATTCTTGTGGCATATTTATCTGTGATTTAATTAGAATTGTGCCTGCCCCCATCCCATCCTTTTAAAACTAGCTACTGTCACTGCCTTTGAAAGAGCTTTCATTTTTTAAAAGTGGGTCTTGACCTTATAAAGGATTAGGATTACAGTTCCCAAGTTAGTATTTGAAGGCAGAGGTTGAAGCAAATGCAGTGGTTTCTAAAACTTAATTGAATTCTTGACCCTCTTTGAGTTTAAATTTAAAAGAAGATCTTATTTGGTGCATGGTTGGAGAAATTTCACCCATATGGCATGCAAAAAAGGTACAGTTGTTAGTAAAAAAATAATAGTTGTCACTATTCAAACTGTTGATTTTCTCATTCATGCAAGAAACATTTTTAATTGCCTACAACCTAGTACAAGAAGGACAAGTTCCCTCCTCTCATGGAATTTATATCCCAGCAGTGTAGGCAGGTAATAAATAAATAAATAAAAGTATGTTAAGAGTTGCAGTAAAGGTAAACAAGGTGATACAAGACAGTGTTTCTGGGAGACTAAGATTGAGTTGTCAGAAAATACCCTTGCTAGGGAATGCTATATACATAAGATTTGAATGACATGTGGGAAATTGTCCTGAAACAGTTAAGGGAAGGGGCATTCCCAGCTGAGGACTTAAAATTCCAGGAATAAATTGGAGACTGAGCAGAAAAGGATGAGCAGGACGAAGTGGCCAGTGATGAAGGAGGGAAATCAAGAGAGGAAAGTGTTTCTATAAAGAGGAGTGGTCACCTCTGCCAAATGCTTATGAGAGGTCTAGGAAGATAAGGACTATCAAGTGACCATTAAATGTGACATTAAATGTGCTGCCTAATGTAGTACAGTTTCAGAGGAATGGGGGTAAAAGCCAATTGGAATGATCTGAGGAAAGAAAGGGATGGAGAGGAAATGAAAATAGCAACCTCAGTCAGTACTTTTGAAAAGTTTTTTCAAATACTGAGAAATACTGAAGGAGCTAGAGGAAGAAATCAGAGCACGTGTTTATGCTGGTGTGAACAGTTCATTTCAGAGGGAGAAATTGATGAAAAGGAGTATGTCATGCAGAGAGTCGTGGAAGAGGAGATGCATGGGCTGGAGGGCATGCACCCAAGTCCTGGCTTTGGTAGAAGCAGGCATGCTTGTCTCATCATATAATGGAACCCATGAGAAAACAGGTGCCTGGATGGTGATTTGCATCCTGTAATGGAGCCTGGCAGTTTGAGGAGATATGAAATTTGTGACATAGTCTCACTTTGGACAGTGAAAAATGAGCATATATCAAAGTGTAAAGATAACCAAGCAGTACTGAGTGCCAGGAAGGATTCGCAGTCGTGAGTTTAAACTGGAATCAGTCAGCAGAAGTACATGCTTTTTTTTTCTCCAGACTTGTTCAGCTGCCAATGTGAGATGAAAGATAGTGGGACAACCAGAGCTGAGTTTGCTTTATTTTATTTTGGAGGCAGAAGCAAAATGGAAGAAAATAGGGGCAAGGGAGTTAAACTTTGAAAATACATAGATCTAATCATATAATATGAAATCGCAGCTGAATAAGGAATAAAGAACAAAATGAGAGAGATTATGAGTGCACAAGGGTAAACAATGATGTTTTAGAGAACTTGCTCTAGTCTAAGCACAGCTGGGATGGGAAAGAGAGAGAATGGTAGGCAGTGATGTTAAAGACCTGGATATAGAAAACTGAAGAAGGATTTCAGTTATCGGTGATTAGCAGGTCAAGGGGATGCTTGTGAGAGTGGGCAACATGTCAAGTAGGGAAAGGACACTGAAGGTGAGGAAGGACAAGGAACTCTGAAGCCACATGAGGCATGAGTTTTTCACAAGGATATTGAAGTCACCAATAAAAATGACAAAGGAATAGAAAAGATGACAGAGATTCACATACTGAAATCTTCTGTAAATAAAGGGAAGGGACCAGGAGGTTATAAGATGCCTGCTACAAGAAAGGTAGTAACGACCGATATGAAGTGCAAAGACATTTGACAGTTTCAAGGAGGAAGGAGAAGTTAGATGAAAACACAGAGAAAGCAAAGATACCAACCTTCCTATCACACCTCAACATTTATATAATGACCAAATTATTCTCTTTACATTGAAATAAGTGGTTTTGTGTGGACAACACAGTATCTGTTTCAACAGGAAAAGCTAGGAAGGGACAGGATTCATTGGAGTCTGACACTCTTGTTCCATTTTATTCTATTACATACAGATATTTAACCTCACCCTCTCACAGAGGTACTCTAGAGAATAAAGAGAACAATTAGATATTATACATAAAATACTTAAAATTATAACGCATTCAACTCTGTGGACACCCTATGATAGATCTATTTCTATCTATATTTTTTCTAATGTATCTCACAGGAAGATAAGCAGAAAATGTACAACATAACTGTTTTTCATTTCACGTCCATGATTACTTGAGTCACAAATGACATATGATCCAAACCAGTTACATATTTCTGTACCTGATAGAGGACATTTTTCATTTTTCCAGTCTGGGTTACATCTTCAGCAGCAGATGGTGTGAATCTGAATGAATTGAACAAGCTTCTAAATTTACTTCTCAGGTTCAACATGGAACCTCAGGTGTTTCGTGGGACCAGGTATAAAAGGAGTAATTTTGTCTCCCTATTTCCTAAAATTTCTCTAAACCATGGAAGTCTTTAGTTTACATCTAGCCTCTACAAGCTTGGCTAAGTCACTTTAATGTAGTGTCGCTTCTTTTGATCAGAAGCTGGTTACCTGGCCCATCTGTCCTTTCCTTTGCTCCACCCTTTTCCTCTACATGCCTTTAATTCTATTGGATCAGAATATTAACCCTCTTCTGGTTGATGCATATTTCAGTTCATTATTACTAAGAATAGAATTGTATTCTGCTTTATTATTGCCATAGCATAGTACTTATAATATTTCAAATGGATCAAGAGGTGGACTTTTTCCACGGTCAAATGGAGTATGAAAAATTACTGTGTATTATGACCTTATTGTCAAAATAAATGCCTTCTCTCATCATCCTGGAAACAGAGAGGAGGAGAAAATCACTTATAATGAAAAAACCAAAGAACACATGTGGCCCAGGTTATCAAGAACCTTAATCACTCCTTATTGTTCCAACTTAAGCAAGGTGCAGAGGAAATAATAATATAATAAAACTTAAAGAGCAAATGAACAAAGGTGTCTCCTGTGTAAGTCATGCTCTTTTTCTCTAGTGGTGTTCAAAAGGGTAAAGCCATTTCACATTGTGCATGTAAAGGAGGAATGGGTCAAAGGGCATTTTCACCTAACTGTCACCTCCTATCCTGTTAGAAGACTGACCTAGTCTTTTTTCTGGGTCTAGATGGAAAATCCCTTCTCAGTTTGGAGCTGTGTGCTGTACTTCAGAGAGTCTTGTATCTTTGGTATAGTTGGATATAAAATTTTGATTTCTCATATTTTTGTTTCTTCTTATCAATCAGCCATGAAGCATCTACAAAAGAACAGCCTTTGGATATAGAAATATACTAGATTTTGAAGAGACCAGAATAAAAATGGTTTCTGTGTTTTAGTTCCTACTAGCTCAAAGCCTATTATTGGGATAATAGCAAACAAATGTGTCTTGACACTCTTTTTGTCTGTTTTAATGCCACAATACTACTCCCTTACACAAGCCCTAGTTGTCCCTTAATTGTTCTTCTATTAGTTGAAATATGGCTAAGCTACTGATAGAAACTTTAAAACACAGGGGCTTGGTCAATGTCATGTATGTGTTTTGGCCTTCAGAGTGTAGATATCAAGTCTATGATATGCAATTTCATTTCATGTAAATGTAATAGACATAATAGTTATCAATATGTAGGTCTTTTCTATTTATGGGAACCCAGAAGGTCACACTTCTTCACTCTTAATAGGCACAGCCATGTGACCAGCTCTGACCAAAGCAGTAGAATCCAAGGTGGCATGAGCCACTTGTGTGCTGAAGTTTTCATTGCTGGCACTTGACTCTGTGGCCCTTGCTTCCCTTGGCACGATGGCCACAAAACGCACATTGATGTGGAGGAGCAGCAAGAAAGAAACCTGCAGGAATCCGGAGTGAATGCAAAGAAGTCCTTGGCCCTGAAGCAGATTTTTGTGAGCAAGAAATAAACATGCTATTTATTCCACAACATAACCTATCCTACTCCATTACAGCAGATGATATGGACATTGATACATTATTTCTGCACACATTTTATCAGTGAGAACTTAGGAACATGGATTATCATGGTCCAAGGGCTAGCTGGGCTGCTTATACCCCATTACTGTGGAAACAGAGGGGAGCAGATCCTGGGGCCGGCAGCTGGCCTTCTCTTCCTTGCCTCACATTCCAGCACTGCTTGGAATGTCCTCCTCCCACACGTCAGTCTGTATGCAGCCCATACACCCTCCAGAGCACAACCTTCTGAAAAGTGCTCAACATTCTGATTTCTCTCTGCTCTAAATTCTGATTGCCCAATTTTATAACCTCTTATCATGGAAGTCATTCATTTAAAAAGGGTTATGGTCTACCTACCCACCTACAGTCACTGAACCACATGCTAGGATACATTGATAACTTCATCTCCATCTTCCAGAGCTTGAAGTTTCCACCTGCTCAGCACTGTGCCCTAACCCTAAGTCATCCTTGGTTGAATATATGAGTAAGTCAGCAACACGAAGGCATATAATTACATATTAAGTGGCAGAGCACTGTTGGCAGAGAAGAGATGGGAGAACATCCTGAGATAGATTGTAGGATGCATGAGGACAGGGATCATGTCTGTTTTGGATTCTGCCTTTCCTCTAGTCCTGATCACTGGGACTGGCACAAGAAGGTGGTTAATATGTTTTGGTTGTTTTGTAGAGAAGTAGGAGGCAAGTAGCCCTACTGTAATGTCTTTAAAAATCTTGGTATGTGAAGTCAGGCCAGTACTAGAGAGGGACAGATTTTGAGAAATCAGTTGTGGATTTCTGGGTGTTCATGTGCAAGAAAATGAGAAGCATAAGCTGTTTTGTTTTTTTAAGGGGTTATAGAAAGATTAAACTGATTTTCTGAGTGGATTTGGATATAAATATTCAAGTAAAAAAGATGAGTAAGTGCAAACTGTGGTGATGAAGACCTAGGTTGGGACAGTAATAATGGACTTCAATAGAAAAGTGCATTTCAGTGGGAGGAGCAATAGGAATTGGTGACATAGAGCATAATAAGGGTTAAGGGAAAAAGTGGATCAGAAAAGAGCACTTGAGGGTTCCATCTTGGAGTTCTGGAATGAGTCATACCATTAAAGAAAGAAATGTTACAGAAGGAACCTGTGATGAGTTTAATTTGAGGCATCCTGTATGTGCTGTGGCAGGAGGAAATCCACATGGGAATGTTGAGCAGGAAGCCAAGGTCTGATGAGCCAGTGTTGTCCGTAATAAAGATGTAGTCTTGGAATCCACATTCTGTGGACATGCAAGACCTGAACAGACCTCTCTGCTCAGCCTTTCTCTTTTCCAGCATGTGTTAAAGTAAACAGGATAAGTCCTTGATACAATGGTCAAGAGGGCTTTGCCCTCTTGTGGATTCTTTTGTAAGGGGAGCCCCTGGGCCATCTGTACATGTCAATGTATGAAAAAGGGTGGAAGATGCCTGATCATCAAAACTGGGGGGTGGGCAGAGTAGAAGATGCCTGGAGAGACAGAGAGTGGTGGAAGGAATGCATCCCAGAAAGAATGTCATGGCTGGGAAGTACAGAAGTCCAGAGCAGAGGCACATAGGCGACTTCTGTAGAGCTATAGGGATTAAAGATGCATGTTATCTGTGTGTAGACCTATCTGTAGGTTTGTCTTTGGGCTCAAGAAACAAGAGACATAAGGATAATGGAAAGATGATACAAGAGAGCTATCAAGAAGAGAGTAGTAACAGTAGAGGTTTGGGGTGAGAACAAAAATACCAGAGATTAATTTCAATTTAAGTATTTTAAAATTATTTTTAAATAAATTATTTTTAATTTAATTTTCATTTTCTCCCTTGTTTCCTACCCATTACAGCACAGATTTGTTGAGTAGTACAGTGTGGATTGGTGTTGCTGTCTGGAGCTACTATGACACTAGTTCCATGGCCTCTTGAACTGAGAAGCCAGTGTGCCCAGCAGCCCCTGTTCTCAAGTTGAAGCTGTGGGACTGGGGACTGTTCGGTTGGAGAGGTTAGACTACTACTAGGCAATTTTGATCCCCAGGGACAGGGTCCACTGGCATGTGTTCTCCAGCTTAGGGCTTATTGCCAGCCTTGGGTTCACCCCCATCTTTGCCCCATCATCAGTGGCACCCAGAAGCTCTAGCTGCTGCTTTGAGCTGTCAGGATGTGCGACACTTACCTTCTGAGAAGGGATGTTGGACAGGGTGAGTGAGAGGGCAGGTGCTGGGGACTGGGGAGAGTGAGATTCCATCTGGATGTCTTAGTTAGGGATGTCTTTGTAAGAAAAGAGATGGTCTGGGGAGAAGAGAGGCTCAGTTCCTACCCACGTGGGAGGAGACTTGCGGGTATAAAGAAAGACTCTCAGGGACACAGAACAGGTCAGAGAACTTTGTTCCTTACTTGTCTGAGTTAGTATGTACATATCATGAAGTAAAAACTTGTATAAGACATTCAGGAGAGGGTTTTGTAATAAGGTATAATATAGTGACTAAATTATTTTTCAGGATTTAAAACTGTAGAAATCTGTTCAGTATAAAAATTTATATTCATTTAAACAAATTTTATTATCATTTCTGCCTAACTTATTTAGAAAATATCTATTGATAACTTGTAATGTAAAGACAATGTTTTTACAAAATGTTTAAGAGTTCCTCACTTCAACAGCATGCAATGTAGTAGAAGAGATGACAAAAATATACACCAGTAGCTATAATAAGATAGATTTAAATAGTGACGATAGATTTCAGAGAATTGGTTTGAGTTTGAGGTAACTGGGGAAGATATCTGGAGGAGGTAGCATTTAAACTGGCATTCGGAGAACGGACACATTTCAGCATGCCAGCTGGTTGTGGGTGGCATTCCAGGTAGATGAAATTCATGTTAAAATTATGGAGCTGCACTAAAGCAACACCAAATAATTCAGTTTAGCAAAATCACAGGGTACAATATGAGAAGAGTGTGGACCAACCTAATAAAGTCTTGGAAGGGCCCTCTGTGAGCCTCAGGAGTGTGGATTTGAGTGAGGAAGCCTGGGATCCTTTTGAACTGAGGAGTTGAATGAGGGAGTAGTGTATTGTCAAGGTAAATGTAATACAATAGCCTGGGGTAGATCACCAGGAGTGAGATGAAGAGTAAAGGGGGAAAGCAGGGCAGTGAGATTTCTGCTTGTGGTGGTGAGTTACGATGCGGCAGACTTAATGGATGGTGAGCCTGACGGAAAGACCAGTGCAGAGAGGAAAACTGAAGGGAAAAATGAGATGCCATCTCAAATTATGGAGGGTATTATCGAGACCATAAATGGAAGGTTTAGCTGCCTACCCTGAGACCTAAAATGTGAAAAAATAAGAAATGTACAGGTGGTGTGAGGGGGTCCAGATGAAGGTGCTAACATCTCCTTGCATTGGGCCTCATGTCTTGAATCACCTGCGAAATATAGGAGAAAAATGAATAAGTTTTCATTCCCACATGGCTTTCAGATAAGCCTGAAACATTCATTCAAATCTGGCTTGGCCATGAGATCTTAGAAATTTTAATCCATGTAAAACTCCATAGTTTCTTACCTTTTCAAAGAGGAGGATCTCTTGTAATGAAAAACCTGATCTGCTGTGGTAACAGTCTCAGTGATTCTCCAGGCCCCAGCTTGGGAAGAACTGTCTTAGGTACTGTGGACCTCTACCCATCTATTCTTCCCTCAGTTTTCCAGGGATTTTGTGAGGATGAAAAAAACAAGGTAGTACATGTAAAAAAAATTTTTGTTTTTTAAAAAGTTGATACCTGCAAGGAAATGCAAATTAAAACCACAATGAGATATCCCCTCATGCCAGTTAGGATGGCCAACATAGAAAAGAATAGGAACAACAAATGCTGGTGAGGATGCGGAGAAAGGGGAACCCTCCTACACTGCTGGTGGGAATGTAAGGTAGTTTAACCATTGTGGAAAGCAGTATGGAGGTTCCTAAAAAAACTGAAAATAGAAATACCATTTGACCCAGGAATTCCACTCCTAGGAATTTACCCTAAGAATGCAGGAGCCCAGTTTCAAAAAGACATATGCACCCCTATGTTTATCGCAGCATTATGTACAATAGCCAAGAAATGGAAGCAACCTAAGTGTCCATCAGTAGATGAATGGATAAAGAAGAGGTGGTACATATACACAATGGAATATTATTCAGCCATAAGAAGAAAACAAATCGTACCATTTGCAACAACATGGATGGAGCTAGAGGGTATTATGCTCAGTGAAATAAGCCAGGCGGAGAAAGACAAGTACCAAATGATTTCACTCATCTGTGGAGTATAATAACAGAGAAAAAACTGAAGGAACAAAACAGCAGCAGACTCACAGAACTCAAGAATGGACTAATAGTTGCCAAAGGGAAAGGGACAGGGGAGGGTGAGTGGGAAGGGAGGGGGAAGGGGAATAAGGGGCATTCCGATTAGCACACATAATGTAGCGGGGGAGCACAGGGAAGGCAGTATAGCATAGAGAAGACAAGTAGTGATTCTATAGCATCTTACTACGCTGATGGACAGTGACTGTAATGGGGTATGTGGTGAGGACTTGATAATGGGGGGAAATCTAGTGACCACAATGTTGCTCATGTAATTGTATTAATGCTACCAAAACAAAAAAAAATCTCAAAAAAAGTTGTTGAGCAAAAGAAGTCAGACATCAAAAAAAAAAAAAGAATCCCTGAGAATATTAGATGTATCCAAATGTGATGTGCATGAAATATAGGAAATTTTTTGGCTCTGTAAAATGAAGTCCACATGTATAAATACCCAGAAGACAGTTTTTGTGGAAATAGCCCTTGTTTATCGTTCTTATTAAAGAACATGATTTATCTAAAAAAAAAAAGTTGATATGTGGATATTGTAGGTCTATACTAAGTGGATATGATAACATATCAGAATAGTCTGGAATTATTTTCTTTTGTTCTTTTTAATTCATATTCAACTTTTTACAAAAAGAATTCAAATCTTTTTTTTATAGTTTATCATTTTTAAGAGTTCTATATGTATATGTTGATGAAGGACAGAGCAGGAAAGAAAATAACTTTATGCCAGTATAGTCCACAGGGAATAATGGGAATAAGCCAGACACTCTTTAACACTGTTGATGGACACACAATCATAGCACTGAGTGGTCAGGACATATGGGGCTTTTCCAGGCAGGAAGCGACAGTTACTGCCTTCTGAGACATGCCAATTCCAGGAGCACTTACCTATTGAGAAGGGTCATTTAAAGGCCATGTGCTTATCCAAGGCTTTAAGAAAGAGGCTTTCCCACCATGTTAAGTATGGATCTATCCAGTATCCATTGGCTGATACTGTTGGCTTCTAGTTCTGCCATTTTAAAGAGGGAGAGATGTGGTAATTTGGAAGAGATCATTTTTTGAAATAATGAGTATTACCACTAGCTCCCATCACATCCTCATGTCACATAACAAGGGAACATACTTGGCAAAAAGAACAAATGTATGTTTAGCTTAGGAGCATTATTTGCTTTCTTTGGACACATCTAAGAGCTTTCTTTCAGAGTTATGGGCCAGTAGCCTGTTTTCTGGTTTTCAGCACTCCCAAATTATGTACACTGGCATTAATAAGACTTCCTAAAACCCTGAAGAGGTGTGCTCTGAGTGGTTTATAAATATTATGATAAGGGCATTTCATAGCTTTCCTCCTTGGCCTGCCACTAGGGCACTTGATGAATGCTTACTCCAGGTTACTGTAATAAGTCTCTATATTCACTTCCTCATAACAAGTTTTTGAAGCAGATAACAAAACATCTATTTTACAAAGCTAAAAAATTGGGTATAAGACAGCTATCTTTACATATTCACTTCCTCATAACAAGTTTTTGAAGCAGATAACAAAACATCTATTTTACAAAGCTAAAAAATTGGGTATAAGACAGCTATCTTTACATATAGAAATGTCGTTATTTCTTAGTAACAAAACTCAATTCTTGAGCCCCATTTCTGCTGTTGACAGAAAACTTAGTCTTGCCAGATGCAGGTAAATCAGTTCTTTCCGATTTTCCTTAGTGCTGCCTTGTTAACTGGGAATTCTAGGATTCTCTTCCTCTCTGTTAAAGAGTGTCTGGCTTATTCCCATTATTCCCTGTGGACTATACTGGTGATGATCTAAGTTCTAGGAAGTTTTCCATATTGCCCTGGCATTGGGGACAGATGTCCAGTCCCGTGGCTTGTGGTAACTAGACTTGTCCAGTCTGGCTTGCAGTGGGACACTCAGTCACTGTAGCCAGCTGTCTACAGCTGTGGTTGAGAGGTACAAACTGTCCTTTGGTCAGTCTGTGTGGGGACCATTCAGGTTATTCTTCATCAGGATGACTCCAGTACTAGTTTTTCACCAGACCCAGAGGCCTGCTCTCTGCCAGAGACATTATAGCTGCTCCCCCACACCACTCTGCGATGCGTCCCTCAGGTCCACCCACCTAGACACCTTCCTCAGACATGGTGCCTCCCCAGTATCAGTGCCACACGTTTGGCTGTGGTTTCTTTAAGAGGTTTGCAGTTTCCCTGGGCCATGCCCTGAAGGAGCCAATTCCCTTTTTATTTGTTACCCCCCAGTCTGACCAGTTTCCATCACCACTTCCTCTGCCTCACCCTGTGCTCAGACCCAGTGAGAAAGTGACAAGTCTAAGTGCCTACTGAGGGACACTCACCTGTGTTTATTTCGACTGTACTTTTACATACTTTTTCTCTGTCTCTCTCTTGCTGGTAGAAGTCTTATTTTAGGAATTATTACACTTTCTAGATCTGTCCTATGAGAGGGCCTAGAAACAATAACCAATACTTTAACAGTGGAGTTCTAAGAGCTAAGATTGCTGTCTTGAAATATAATCTTCCATTAAAAGAAACCAGGATTTCTTGGAGAAATCCTCTGGGGCAAAAAAGGTACATAGTGATCCTGGAAAATCTTAATAATACCAAATGGCAAGGAAATTATCAAAGGTACTAGCATCATGTCATAAGTCCTCAGGAGCCAATTTAAGAAACTCTCATTGGCCGAGGATAAGATAATTTGACCTTTAATAAAGATTTGAATGACAATTAAAACCCATCGAATATTTTGAATTCTATGAGTTTATATTAATAGTCAAAATACAATTGATTATCTTTTAAAGATTATAGGGAAAATTCAAGATCTAGAAAACTAGGCAAATATAAGGAAATAAATCCCACCTTTTCTATGTGAAATGTATGATTCAATAACCAACCGGTAGATCAGGGGAAGGGTCTCCTTATAGAGTTTTCCAGGTAATTAATAAAAAAAAGATTTCAATAGCACCACTTTGTAACTCTAATGAAATAATGTACCTAATCTTTGAGCTTCAATGGCTATAAACATTTTTTTAATGGAGAAAAATAAACATTATGTACTCATATTGAAAAATATAACACTACCTATAGTCTGGTTGAAGGGATGGTAAATCAGTCTATTCAAGCCACTGAGTCTAAGTACCAATTTGCAGGGAATACAGGGGACAGAGGAAAATGTTGAACTGCACTATGAGTATGAAAACAGCAAAATTCAGACTGGGAATCTTAACAGGTCAAACACTACAAATTATTTAATATGAAACTTGTAAGAAAAAAAATGGGGTGGAAGGGATGCATATCTATAGATTAAAAGATACTTGAAAGATATAAAGTTAAAAAAATACACAGGATGTACATACAACATGGTACGCCACCCTAATGGAACACCATGCCACTATAAAAAGGAATAAGGATGATACACATGAATGAATGATATGAAGTGATTTTCAAGATGTATTTTTAAGTGAAATAAGCAAAGTATAAAAGAGTATCCATAGCATGCTACCCTTTAAGTAAGAAGGAAGGATATATAAGAAAATACTCATGAAGCTTTAATAATTTAAGAATAATAGAATATAAATACAAATAAAGCAGTAAGAATCAGGGGGACCAAAAATGGAATATAAACACAATTACGAATCTAATTGTATTCCAAGTGAATAAAGTGAAAACAATGAAGGAGTGGTGGGAAAATTACCTAAATAACTTTTCAGTTTGTTGACTATACTCAAAGGCTTAAGTCTAAAAGAAACTGTATGCAAATATTGTACTTTAAACAGGATATATATTTCATGGGGATCTGGAGTAGGAGTTCTGAAACTACCTTCTGTGTATTCTAGGATTAAACAGTAAGTACACAGATACATGTCATGCTTTTTATTTTTGGAAAAAGGGGTTAAAAATAAGGAAAGGGATAAGAATGGAATGCACTCTGGGTATAAGATTGAAATTGTGGATATCAATATGAACTCCTGGAATATAAAGAAATTTAAATACATAATATCTATTTTCATCTGTATATAATAATATATATATTCACATGTATAAAATCTAGCTCTACATGATGAAAAGTCCTAAAAGCAATGACATTCCAGTGTCATTGAGCACATCTCACCGCCAGGTATTGATTTTTAAGTACTATTCTCTGATTATAGTAATCTGGGCTCCTCGGAGAAATGGCTGATGCTAAACAGGGCTGCATCAGGGAAAGTACAAGATGAGTCCATACCAAAAAGGAAAGGAGTGCTTAAAAAGTGATGTGATATTTCAGAAGGAGACAGGAGATAAATATAAAGGACTTCAATTCAGTCAAGCCTGGGGTAATTTGGATAACAAAATTAATCAGATTGTAATGGGTTAAAACCACCAAATAAAAAAGGAATCTATGAGTCCATACTGATATGAATAAGCAATGAATGAATGAAAGGTTAAATAAATAAATATGTTAGAAGAAAAGCTCTTCCTTATATAGAAATCCAAATACTAAATGTGGAAGTAATGATGAAAGTAGAAAATGATCTTCAGTGGGAAAATCAAGGAAACTTGAATAAAGTATGCATATTTGATAACAGTATTATAGGAATGGCAATTTCCTTTGATAATAGTACTGTAGTTATATAGGATTTTCATATAACTTGTAGAATCATGGCAAAGGGTATTCAGGAGTTATTCTATTTTTGTAGCATTTTTGGAAGTCTGAAATGATTTCAAAATGGAAAGTTTTAAAATTAAAAATATACAATAAAAGTATAAATTCTGTAAAATTAAAATGCACACTTTAATTATACAAATACAAGAGAATAATTTCTACAAATATCAAGATTGAGGCTACTTTGGGATTGAGAAGTGGCTGTGATGGGGATGGGAGCAGGAAAAGGCTCCTGGGACGGTTGGCAGAGGTCTATTCTCGATCCCACTAAGGCAGCACCCAGGGGCTGTTGGTTCCAAAGGTAATCCCCTGATAATAATTCACTAAATTACATATTTTTTCTGAGTGACTTTTTGTATCTGCATGTTACTGTATGAAAAAACAGCTAAAGAAAAAAAAACAGGACCCAAAATTTTGTTTTGGCTTTCAAGATTTTTTCTTTGATATGAGTATCAAACACCTCTTCAGGATTCAAAGCCAACAAACTGCCTCTTTGTTCTTGACTAATCAGCCTCTTTTGGGGATATAAATATCATCAACTTAGTGGAGAGGAGGGGCCTCCAGGGAAACAGGTAGTAAAGAGAAAATTAAAGTTAATACCTCAAAATTTCTCCCACCACAGAGAACTTAACCGCTACAATATGCTTTTAAATGATGCTTATGCTCTCATTCCCTGTTCCACCACCATTTACGTAACTTTATTGTTGTTTTCCTCATCCTGTTCTTAATGAGCTTGACCAAAGTGTTAAGAGAAGTGGAAAAACAACGCTATAGAGAAATCATCAAAAGGACATGGCTACAAGGACAATTTGGCACCCCTTCTACACCTTCTAAAATAAAACTGCATTTCTGCACTTTGATTAAGCATCCACTCTGCCCTAAATGCTGCCAGATACTGAAGAGAGAGAGGAGGATATTCAATTTTTGTCTTGAGGTACATGCAATTGTATACAGTGACTCCTAAACTTTGTTTATAATCAAAATCACCTTGGTGAAGTTAAAACATGTCTATAGAGAGATTCCAAAGCCCAACCTTTAAAGACAGATTTAGTAAGTCTAGAGTTAGGTTTTTAAATAAATATATATTAATATAATTAATTAATATAAATAAATATTATTTACATATATAATCACCCAGATGATTTTGATGGTAGGGTAGGTTTGAGAATCACAGGTGGAGTAAACTGCCACTAAGGCAAGTCTATGACAGCAAATTAATTGGTGTAATTTAAGAAGGCTAGCAAGCCATCGGCACTGCTCCCACCTCTCCCAATTGCCCTATTCCTATTCTTCACTCTTTACTCCCCAGCCCTGGAGAAGCCTTGAAAATCAGCAGAACTGCAAGCAGATTAGCTGTGAAAACCAGTAGCCACTGGCAGGGACAGAATAGGTTTGGAACTTTCAAAAAGCCTGTCCACAGAGAATTATCATTACCTGTTTGTAATTGTGTTCCCCCAAAGCACATATTTAAGTCCTAATTCCCAGTACCTGTGAATGTGACCTTATTTGGAAGTAGGATTGTTGCAAACGTAATTCAGTTAAAACAAGGTCATACTGAATTGGGTGGGCTTTAAATCCAATGACTGGTGTCCATATAAGAACAGGAAAATTTGAACATAGACAAATAAGAGACATACGCAGAGGTAAGAAGTCCAATAACCACAGAGGCAGAGAATGATACAGCTGTAAGCCAAAATCACCAAAGGGTGCATCAACTACCAGATGCTAGGAAGAGGCAATGAAAGATTCTTCCTTAGAGACCTCAAGGGATCAAGGCTCTGCCAACACCTTGATTAAGCAGGATTAAGGAATTCTCAAATAAACAAAAACTGAGAGAATCTGTCACCAGCAGACATGCTTACATACTATTTCTATATAAGAAATACTAGAGGGAGTACTTCAGGATGATAATAAAAGTCACTAGCCAGTAACAAAACCACACAAAGATATAAAGAGCACTGGTGAAGGCAATTACATAGGTGAATATAAAAGATAGTATAAATGTATTTTTTTGTTTATAACTTCTTTATTCCCCTATTTGATTTCAAAGATAACTGCATAATAAAGCAATAATTATAAAACTGGGACGATGGACTTACAATGTCGAGATGTAATTTGATTGACAGTAACAGCACAAAGAAGGAGGGTGGTAGTAGATTTTTAATTTGACTGCACTGCACTGCCAAAAAGGATAGAACTATGTTGGAGCAAAATTGTTATACATTGTTGAAGTTTGTTGGTTTAAATCCCAATTTTGTAGTCTTTAAATTAAGTTGGTAACTGTAATCTCCATGGCAGCCACTTAGAAAAAAACTTTACAAAAGTAATAAATAAATAAATAAATAAATAATAAATAAATAAATAAATAAATAAATAAAAGCATTAAAATGGCACTCTATGAAATACTTGTTTAATGCAAAAGAAAACAGAAATGGAGGAATAGAGGAACAGAAAAACCAAGACATATAGAAAACAAATAAAAATGGTAGATGCAAATCTTGTCAATATTACATTAATCACAAATGTATTTAACATCCATTCAGAAGGCAGAGATTGGAGAATGGATTAAAGAAAATAGTCTGAAACTTATATTATCTGCAACAGACAGTAGATTCAAAGGCACAATTGAAAGCTAAAGGATGTAAAAAGATATATCAAGCAAAAATAACCCTAAGATAGCTGAAGTTGCTGTACCAGTATCATGCAAAATAGACTTTAAAACCAAAAAAACATGTTACTAGAGATAAAGAGGGACATTTTATAGTAACAGAGACTACATGTTAGAAGATAAAATAATTATAAATATATATGCACCTAAAAAGAGAGCTCCAAAATACATTTTTTTTAAAAACTGGCAGAACTGAAGATAGAAGTAGATAATTCAAAAATGAAAGTTACACTTCAGTAGCCCTCGCCAATAATGTGTAGAACAACTAAGAAAAGTATCAAACTGAAATAGAAGACTTAAAAAAATGCTATAAGGAGCTTCTTCTCAAGCACCTGTGGAACATTTTCCAGGATAGACCATACGCTATTAGGAATAGACCATACACAAGATTCAATAAATTTAAAAGGGTTGATACCACACAAAGTATGTTCTATAACCCCAGCAGAATCAAATTAAAAATTAAAAACAGAAGGAATTTAGGGCAGTTTGCAAATATGTGAAAATTAAGCAACCCCCTCCTAAATAACATTTCTGTAATGTATTAAAGAAAAAAATTGCAAGGGAAATTATAAAACACTGAGATGAATGAAATGAAAACCCAATATGCCCAAATTTATTGGGTGCTCCTAAAGCAGTGCTTAAAGGGAAAGTACTGGTCATGAGTGCCTACATTTAAAAAAAGATCTCAAATTAATAATCTAACTTCTCACCCTAAAAAATTAGAGAAAGAACACAGTAAACCCCAAGCAAGGATAAGGAAGACAGTAATAAAGATTAGATGAGAAATAAAGGAAATGGGGAATAAAAATACAGTAGGAAAAAAATCAATGAATCCAAAAGTAAGTTCTTTGAAAAGATCAATAAAATTGGCAGATCTTTAGACTTACTCCATCCCCAAAAGAGGAGATACTCAAATTACTAAAATTAGAAATAAAAGAGAGGACATCACTACCAAACTTATGGAAGTGAAAAAGAATTATATGGAAATATTATGAATAACTGCATGCCAACAAATTAGATAACCTGGAAGTATCAATAAAGTATTTAGGGGTTGTGGAGAATTAGGCTGGTGATATACCCTTACACAATTCAGGAAAACAAGTTATTTTTACTTCATTTGCAAAATCTTTGTGTATGAAATCGCCCCCCCTAAAAAAAAGAAAGAATGATACTATGTCAGGCTACTAGTTACAACAATGCTTATTATTGTAAGAAAGAAGGAATCTTAAAGTTCAAACAACACTGGTTTACTTGTGATCAGTTAAAGTATAGGTCTCAACACAGATGCACACACAGATGTTTGAATTTATGATTTCAGATGTAGAGCAGTTTCAGAATCATCTGAAAGGCTAAGGCGTGGGTGGCTACTGTGATGAATGACTGAAATGAAGTGGAGGTCATCTTGAGGACTTGGTGATTGTGTAAGATGATGGCAGGACTTAGGCTGAAGAGAAAGACTGTAAATTAGATTCCAAGTGTTCCTTTTAAGGAAATGACCCAACAGGCAGCTATGAGATGAGTGCAGAGGCAGAGCATTTTAAGTCAGAAAGGAATGAACCTCAAAGAGATTAAGAAATAATGAAGTGATAATAAAGAAGAAGTGCAGAAGAAAAACATTGACCCTAAACTTAGATAGTTCTTAAGAGATCATGCTTGGTTGGCCTGATATGATCATGGATTCAAAATTTTATGGAACATTTTATAACTGCAAATCAAAAGAAATTATATGATGCTTGGTCTGCAAAAGCTACTTGTCAGGAAATCAAATATGAAAACAAATAGTTTTCTGTAATTCTTTACTGATCTACCTACAAGGGGAAATAATAGGAGATAATAGTTGAGTAATTGAACTGACACCTATTTACTCTTCTCATAGGGCATTTGGATCACAAGATTTGTAATGCCACCAGTGGCATGTCACATAGTAAGTTAATATTATTGCATACTCTTTTTTATTGTAACAATGATACAAAGATTCCCTACCTAAGACAAAGCACGGACACACATACACATACACACACACACAGATATAATTCTAGATATATATTATTTACAGTTTAGTTGAGTTACAGATGAGGCTACTTTCAAGTTATAAAAGAAAATACCATATATTCTATTTAAATAGATACCTTTTCTACTGAGAGATCATGTAGGAAAGGGGAAAGCTAAAACATCACAATTGAGGTGAACTGAATTCGCTCTGACAAGTTGGAGACACTGAGTAAGCCATCTACTTACCTGATTTTAGTTTCACCTGAGAAATGATTTTATTAAAATTCCTTCAAATGTTAATTCTAACTCATTTGCTATCTTTTTTAAATGTAACAATTTAGATATATATTTAATGTATAAAACAAATTACCTTTTAATTTATTCCTTTATTGTTAAAAAATATACCATATATATTACAAAAAATATATATTATACATTGCACACTCAAGAACATCAAAATGGTTCTATGAAAATACAGGGTAAATTACCTACCATTTTCATTCTTCCTGGTTACTCAGTTTGTTTCTCTACCTCTTTCTATGCACCAACCCCTACACAGTTTTAAAGTCTTAGTATACTAATAGAAGTGTGATTTTTCTGGGGGTCTCAATTCTTCTAGATAGTGATGATTATTATTACATCTTAATTGTCTTTAGAGGAATTCTTCTTCATCTAGGTTACTTCCTGATACCCCAAGTCCAACAAATGATAGATATTTTTATTCACCACTTATTTCTTGTACTGTTAAATCCCATGGAAAGCTGTTTGCCACATCTTTGTCCATGTAGACTCTTGTTAAATTGTAATCATTCCAAGATGGGCATGTGTGGTCCCTGAACACATTTTCATTAGCGGGGTTTAGGAAATGGCATGGAATTCAAATTTTTCCCTGGATTCAACAGTGCACAAGAACCTAGCAACTTTTGAGGAAATCCAGCTTACTTTTGCTTTAATGCACCCAGGAGATTTCAAATCAATACTTAGCATTAACGTTTTAATTGAAATTTAACATTGCCATAATTGGAAGTGAGGATCAGCATCCTGATGTTTAGAAAAGAGCTATTTGATTGGGGAGGTTGTTACATTGGAGAGCATAAACACTGGAAGAGGAAAACACAAATCATTTGTTTCCTTGAGCAAGGACACACAGTTAACACTTGAATTGGCGGTCAACTCTAATTTGATTCTGGAGGCAGCAACTCTGGCATCAATACAGTTTGGATTTATAGCAGAGCACACAAGTAGCAGTGACTTTCAAAGTATGAAAGAACCAAGGACAAAGTTACTAGTTCTTAAAGACCTACTCCTTATTACAAGGACTTGAAGATTTACCCTTCAGTCTAAATGTAGGATGCGCTCTTGTTGCTATTCCCACCAGCCTCTCAGCTCTTCTCCCTGTATAATCGCTCCTCCAGGAAACCAATGATATTTGAGTCTGCGTTATCAACAACCTTTTGTTTTTTTGCCTTTGAATTTCAAACCAACATATTCCCAGCCCGAACAATGTACATGAAAGGTTGCCTTTCCATTTAGATAAAAAATAAATTTTTTTTAATTGTAGTTTTCTATTTGTTTCCAGTGTCTTAAAAAGTACAACCACTTGTCCCAACCCCGCAGAACAAATGTAAGAAAATACTTCTCCCCAGCAGGATCCCGGCCCCCAGTCCTATGTACCCTAAGGCACTTCCACCCTCTTCCACTTTCAGGGAATGAGTGTCCGGTTCAGATTTAACTCCTCAGTGGAGCAGTGGAAATTTAGGGGAAGGGAGATTTCTGTAGGAATCATCAGGTCCACAAACAAGTTCCTCTTTTCTTTTCCCTTTACACTGAAAAACTGCTCACAAGAAGTGCTCAGTGTCCCGTTTCCTTAAGTTTCGCTAGAACCAAGAGACGACCCTGTCAATGAGGTGCCCTCTGCTCTGTCCCGCAGACCACAGTCCCCGACCTTCATCCCATTGTCTGTGCAATGTGCAGAACTGGAGTGAGAAGCAGGGGCCTCTGCTTCACCCTCCACACCCCGATGGGCCAAAACCCCCTTTCTTGGCTGGGAGGAAGGGCTCTTGTGGAGGCAGAGTTTGAAAAGCCCCAGTACTGTCATGGTCAAGATCACCAGCACTACTACCGCTATGCTCACAAGGATGAAGACCACGGTGGAGGAGGAATCGAAAGCCTGGGGAATGGTGGAGGGAGACGTGGAGTTAAACTTGGGGATCACGCTTGCTGAAGAGGTGATGGCGGCCTGTGACTTGGCTTGAGGGGACATTTGAAGTGTAGATGTTGTGCTCTGTGCTCCCCACTGAGGAATCTTGGGAATAGATGTTGCTGAACTGCCTTGTGCCGGGACATGGGGTATTTCTCCTGGCTTCTCGTGGACCCTGGGTGACCGTGTTCTCTTCGGCAAGGGGCTGGCTGCAGTGGCCGGCAGGTGCCTGACGGGCACCTTGGTTCCCCCAGGGGTAGGCTGTCCTTCCCCATTAGTTACACAAGAGCGTCTGTCATTCCCCAGCACGAAGCCCTCAGCACACTCGCAGGCAAAGCCTCCGAATTCGTCTAGGCAGTTAGAGAGCTCTGCACATTTGCCAGCACGGAGATACCTCCCGGCGCAGGGACAGAGCGCGGCCGCGGAGGGTATCCCGTCCCAGCGGGCGCCGACCTCGTCCGCGAGGCACGTGGCTGTGACGGGGAGCTGACCCGGGCACAGCGCACTCACCTTGGTGCCGGGGGGACTGAAGTCCAGCGCCGCGCTGTACAGCTGGAAGGGAGCGCGGTAGCTCAAGCTAGAGGCGGCCCCGGGGCGGGGCGCGGGGCACAAGCTCTCAAACTGGTACTTGCACAGGTAGCCGTTGGCTCTCAGGCGGCATCGCATTTCCTTCCAGCCTCTGGGCTCAACTCCCCCGGTGGCCTGGAGTCCCGCGCAACTCCGAGACGTGCAGGAGCGTTGGGGCTCCTTCACCCACGGCAGCGTGTCGCTTTCCGACCCGCTGACGTCGGGGGACAACCAGGAGAAACCCCGCAACGGCTCGTTCTCCAGGGTGCAGTCGGATGGCCGGCGCTCCAGCGCCACCCAGAACAGAAGGTCTTTGGAGCCCCCTCCGGGCCCCGGGCCTGCCCGCAGGAGCGCGAGTACCGCGCGGAGCTCGGCGCCCCCGCGCACCGTGCTGAGCGCGCCGCCGCGCAGGGTACAGGCCTCCTCGGCCGCCAGCCGCTTGATGGTAGCGTGGTGCAGGCTGTAGCAGGCCCCCGAGGCCGAGCAGCCCGCGCGGTCGGCCGTGGGGTGCTCGGCCCCCCCGGGCCGGGGCCAGAACGTCTGCCAGAGGAGGCACAGGGCGAGCGCCGGCCTCATCTTGGGGGCCCCGCGCGCCCCGCTGCTCCCAGCCTGGGTCTGTCCCGCCCCAAGGCGCGGAGCTGTCCCGGGAGCGCCGTCCCCGCCCCCCACAGCGGGCTCGGCCCCGCGCCCGCCGGCCCCTCAGCCGCCTGCCGTCCCCACCCGGGCCTGGCGGCAAACAGCTTCCCTTAGGCCGCGACAGGAAATGGGTCCGGAGCCTGCCAGGCCCCGTGCGGCAATGACTGACTCTGGGGTCAGGAACACGGCTGGCGCCGGGGCACGGGGAACGCAGTCCACCAGAGGGTCAAACGGCTGCTGAGAGCAGAAGAAAAAGAAGAAGTTGCCCCTGGACAATGTATCGTTTTCCCACCTTAGGGAAAGCTAAGGACCTCAGAGCCCGAAACACTTCGGTGGCATTGACAGGAAGGCCTGCAGGCCAGGGACTTGCTGGCAGCCCACGCCCGCCCACTGTGCTCAGTCCGGAGCGGTGGGCTTGGCCTCAAAACAACGTGGTCGGGGTCGGGCCTGCGACGGGAGCGGAGAAAGCCTGGTGAGAAATGGAAGCCTCTCCCTTCGCCACCAGGGGCAGTGCCATTAAGCCACCAGTCCCTTCCCCGGCTCTGCTTCCTTATTCTCTCAGATGAGATGCTTGCGTGCTAATGTTAGTCAAAGAATTCAGAGTTCCTTTTGGGTTTCTTAAATGGGGAATACTGCTTTTTCGGTCAGCGCTTCTAAGGCAAATGCTTATTTTTCGCTTCCATTTGTTTCTCACTGGAATAGCCTTATTGGTTTATTCAGGAAAGATGTATTCCTAGGCCGAAACGTGAAATAATGGCCATCCATCTTAACTGTTACGTTGTCAGATTTCTTTACCATTATATTGGTTCATAACTTCAAGTTTACAGGTTATGTATATAAATGAAATAGTGGCCTATTGTTTGAGAACTACCCCATGTGTGATTTTATCCTTGAACTATTTTAATACCATTTTCTATGATTAAGTGCCACTATCAGTAGCAGTAAGTTGTAAAAGCCCACTTTAAGAGACACTAGAGTTCAATATCCTTAAAAAATTAAAATATTTATGACATTATAACATATATTATATACTGTAAAAATAAATAACCGCAACTTAAAAGATGAGTGAGTCAGTTTCTTCAGAGTTCCCATGCATGTTCTGTTTTCATATAAACACTTCAACACAATTGGAAATGGGGAGGAATTAAAGATGAGTAAAGGAAGGAAAGGTGAAACACTGCACTGTCTATGGAAGGATTTTCTTATTACTTAGACAATTCTGCATCATTTTAGGAAATATACTATCTTGACTCACAGCGACCAAATATGTTGCAATTAGAAATACATGAAGAGTTTTAACTAAGACTTTAAAGGATTCATGATGCTTTTAACTATAACCAGAATTAAAGTTGCCATCCATGAATAATGCATAGTAAACTTTTAAACTCACGCTGTTCAGTTTAATGAGGGAGGTGGCAAGGAAGGTTTCATAATCACATGTGTATGCTCCCACCTCATTTTTACCACTGTTCTCTCTCTTCTTTTCCTCTTGGAAATCCCATGTATCTTAATAAGCAATAATAGTAAACACCATGAATCATCATCACACTTACCTTTCTTTGCTGACTGTGGAGTTTTGAAAAACGATTTCTCTCCTACCCTTGCTGTTTCCAAATTTAAAAGACATTCATTAGTCCTTCATTTCAGATGTCTGAGAACCACCTCAAACATGACTTTGCATTTAAACTAAGTAAATTAATATCTTAGAGAAAGGAGCATGAAAATCTAGAAATCGAATTGAGTAGATTTTAAAATACTTAATCACTTGGGCCAGTTCTATATAACTTTGCAATAAAATGACTTGTGTTTATAAATGTGCCCATGTAGCACTTATATTTTAATAAAATAAAATATTTTACAAACCTAAGTCAATGGAAATCTCCTAGGTATTTTTAAAATCACTTGGGATGAGGTGCTGCTTCCAGAGTATGAAAGAATGAATGATTGGAAAACTTATAGTAAATACATGATCTCACTTCCTGGCACTCTGCCTAGGGACATGCGATACCAGCAGGGAACATAATGGCCATAATGACCGCATATCACAGTCCTGGCCATGCCTGTAGTGACATGAAAGAGAAGTTAGAAAAAACCATCAGCTCAAAGTAAGACCTATCATTTTGCAATTAATTACTTTGTATTACTCTACATACCACTAAAATATTTTGAAATGTATAGTATACCTTAAAAAACTAGAAATGAAGAAATGTTTTTATTTTTAAATAATGTTTATTAAGATCACAACAGGGTAACATTTTACGTCCACTGGATTCCAAATATTTAAAATTCTGATGATAACAAGTGTAGATCCAGAGGCTCTTTCATATATTATGGATGAAAGCAAAAACTTTGGAAAGGCTTGCCATTTTTTCCTAAAATTGAACATTTACATGTTCCATACTCCAGTACTTCCAGGCCCAGGTATATATTCAAGAGAAACTCTTGTACATACACAAGAGAAGATATGTAAGAGGATGTTATAGCAGCACAGTTCTTACCAACAAAAAACAGAATGAATCCAAATGTCTAGCAACAGATGGCATATAAATGAACTGTGGTACATTTACTAATTGAATATTATATAGCAACCAAAATGAATGAAATATAGCTGTAAGTAACAATATAAATTACTTTTATCATACAATGTTAAGTGACAAAATTTCTAAAAGATTATATAGAATCTGACATTCTTTTTGTAAAAAAAACTACTAAATATGTATTTGTATACTTTTTAGGAAAAAAAGTAGTTACAATACAATGAGATGAAAGAAACAATGAACATAAGATTCTGGATGATGAATCTTTTGGGTGGAAGGGAGGAGAGGGATGGACTGGTGAGGGAAACAGAAGATTTGATGTGGCCTGTTTATAATTAGAGCCCCCATTTTTGTTTAGGATAGTGGCTTTGTGGGTGGCTTCTATTATTAAAAATAAATAATTAAGTAATTGACAAAATCAATAAAAGTGGCCTATATGTGGACAAATGATGAAACAATGACATGACCAAAAATTGTAATTAATCTGATTCAGAGCAGTTGAATTCCAAAGTGTAAAATAAAAATAAAATGTTGTATTTTCAAAAGATATTGTCAATATATTTTTCTTGGATGCTCACATTCTTTTGCTGGTATCACATTTCTATATTTAAGCCAACTATTAATCTGAAAGAACATAATAACTAAAATACTTTCCTTATGCTTCTAGACTTTTTTAGACAATCTGTGTATTGTTGGTAAGAATCATGTATATTTATTGGTTTCACTTAAACAGGGCGATCCAAAAAAAATAGAGAGAAAATATAAGGAAGGTAAGTTTAAGATTTTCCATTTGATTATTGATTAAAAATATCAGAAACAAAGATGGAGAAAGATAAAATTTCACTAACCATATCCCAAATAATTTCATAATTTTATGAAGTTGTTGATCCTCACTGAATAAATTCTGTTATTATTGAAAGAAAACAAGATCTCGGTCTTAGCATATTTCCAAGTTCACTGATGATTTATAAAAATAATTCAGAGGACACTGAAAGGACATAACATTCCATTAGGAGAACATGACATTCAGAAACTAATCTAAACTAGAGATGGAGAATTGTGAAGATTCATAGCCTTTTAAACTATATTGGACCTTTGCAAAATGATCAGTGATCAATACTTTTCTATTGTCAGTTGAGAAAATTTAAAATTTTATGTCTCAAGTGTCCATGAAGTGCCTAAAGAATGATAAAATCTGGTAACCTGACTTGCTGAAAACATACTTCTGATAGTCATTATCTACATATCCTAATCAGGATATATGTTTTGACTCTTAACCTAACAAATCATATAGGCTCATAACCTAAGAAATTCATATACATCTGAAAAATGACTTCTTTTAGGTGGCATTGTATTTAATTTAAGGCATGTGCATATATTTATATATAGTCAGTCGTTTCAGAAATATATGTCACAGCGATAGATACTCTCCTGGTTTAATGAACAACATGACTAAGAACAAAAATAAGAAAGTTTAAAAAACATTCAACTTTCAGCCCTTTCATTCAAACTGCTCTCTAAACAGAAGCAGTGTTGACCATATTCCATGTGCTCTGGAGGTAATATAAAAATTATTCTCTGGTGGCCATTACAGATTTACTACATTTCTCCATTGCCAAGTTTATAATCAAGAAGTAATATAGGAATGACTCATGCACATGAGAGGCTTATGTTAATCCAAATGCTTAACAAGTTCTAAAGTATAAATGTTTATCCTACTACTCAGATATTTTTTTCAGAATTTCCTACAGAGACAGTTTATGAGCCACATTTGAAAATCAGTCTCATATATTTAAAGCCACACAGTGACACACATACACGCACACACCCCTCACCCAGCTCCCCCAACTTTTTCTGACCCATGACAAGGTGAAACTGTCATCCAGCCATCAAACAAACTACAGCTGTCTGGACGAGGGGAGTGGTGGGCAGGCTGCAGACCTTCTCCTCTGATAAAGTGTGGCATCTATCTGGTCTTTGGTATTAGGTCCATAGATCTTGGAGTTCTTCAGGACCCACTCCTGGGTCCTCTTCTCTTTCCACTGGGTAGTCTCTCCCTCATGTGATCTCATCTCATACCATCTTACACTTTTGGCTATCAACTCTATGCCAGTGATGCCCGAACTTCCATCCATGCTATGTTCTTCTTGATGGAGCTCTGGATTCATATATCCACCGCCTATGTGATATTTACACTTTGAAATCTCAGGTATTTCAAATTCTCATTTCCTAAACAGAACTTTGGTTCTTCACTTCTGAGTCAGCTTCTCATCTTGCCTTCTTCATTTTTAAGTAAACGGCACATCTATCCCCCAATATGCCCATATCCAGCTCCCTTACTTCTTACACAGGTCAGATTTTTTTCATGCAATTGACAGAAATTCAACTAAAGCTAGTTAAATTCCATTCGTGTAACTGGGGGAAGTCACAGAGTGATTCCAACAGTTAAGTGGAGTGTTGCCAAATCCACAGCAGTCCGGAGCGTCTGTCACTCCAGGATCTGTCCTAGTCTCTCTCCTTTTCCTTCTGTCTTCATGGCTGCATCCTCCTCTCCTGCTCACTCTGCCTTTCTCCAAATAACCTTGAACATGACCACTGGCAGTTCTCATGTCACACTTTTACAAACATGCTACTGAAGAAGAAGTCTTCTTCTCTAGTGCCATTAGGAAAATCCCAAGAAAGGATTCTGGTTGATACAGCTTCAGTCATTTGCCCAATTACTGTAGCCAAAAAGATAGGAACCAGTGATTAGTAGCTTCCTTGAGGGGCCCCAGTGATTAGTGGCTTCCTGCACTAAAGATGGAGAATTGTGAAGATTCATAGCCTTTTAGAAGTGTATTGGACCTTTGCAAAATGATCAGTGATCAATATGTAAGAAAAAGTCAGTTCTATGTCTATAGTGTAATTTGAATAGCTGGTTTTATGTGTCCGCTTGGATCATCCTGGTCAGCTCCTATCGTCTCTCTTCTCACTGGTCTGTCGGCATCACTCTGGACCCCATGGAATCCATTCTTCACAGTCATCAGGATGACCCTTAAGAACTTCAGTCTGGTTATCTCTCCATTCTGTGTAAATCCCTTTAATGACTTTCCATTGCTCCTAAAATAAAGCCCAAAATCTTTACTGAGACCAACAAGGTGCTGGCTCCTATGCCCTTTCTAGCTTCTCCTGCTTGTCCCTCTGGTTTCAGCTCCACTGTCAGCATCTCAGTGAGATCTTTAAGGCAACCCACTCCCCATTAATCTCACCAAACAACGCTCTACTTCCAGTCTCTTTCTATGACATCAACCTACTTTGTTTTCTGTAGAGCACTTGTTAATTTCTGAAATTATCTTGTTCATTTATTTGTTGTTTTTTTTTTTGCCTGTCTCCCACTCAGTGTATGTTCCATAAAAAGGTAATAGCTGCCACAAATGAGTAAATGAATGTATGAATTAATCTTCCACCACTCTCCCCTTTGTTCAGTATGCTCCAGAAACACTGGCCTGTTCTTTGTTTCTCCAAAACATTACAGAATTCTTACATGATTTCCCTTTGCCTAAATTATTCTAATTATTCTTCTCTTGTCTGCTGGAGTTTTCAGTTACAGTTTTTTAAAATTGTGACATAAAAAATACATGTAGAAAAATGCCAAAACATTGACACAGTTTTCTAAACATCCAGGAAGCCACCATCCAAGTCAGGAAATAGAAGAGGGCCAGTTTGTGATCATAACTTCTTTGGAATATTTCCTCCCTGCTCTGCTCAACCCCAAATCAAATTCTCCTGTTGTTCTCTGGGATTAGGAGAGGTGGGTTTACTTCTGATTTACTCTGACATTGAATATACAGCACATCTGATTGGTAGGAGGGTCCCCTTGGGGCGGGATGGGGGGCCGGAGGTTGAGGTTAGATACTTGTTCCTCAATCCCCATGATATCATCAACCACAGAAGTTCCAGATCATCAGGATTGGCAGCAAATTTTCAAGAGCAAAAGGGGCCTCAGTGCTCACTTTAGATTTCTGTGTTCTTTATTCCCTTTAGCTTTCAACCTCAAACTCGTTGCGTGTGTGTGTTATATACATACATATGTGCATGTATATGTACATTTCATCACTGTTTACTGGTTTCTTAATTTGGGCTCCCTTGAAAGAAAATCCTGAGACAAGGATTTTGGAGCAAGTCATTTATTTAGAGGTGAGATCAGAATCATTGGCAAGGTGTAGGGGTGTAACACACTCCAAGTCAAAGCTAATGTCAGAGTGATGGGCATGGGCCAGTGTGGCCCAGTCCTGCAGGGAGCCCTCTGAGAGACTGCAAAACCTGACTAAGTGAGTAGCACCTAAAGGAGATGAAGCTGAGGTATTTATTCACAAACCCCTGTCCTTCAAGCAAGTAGCTCCAGGTACTTGGCTTGGGCACTTCTGGCAATCCCTGAGCACAGGTCAAGCACACTCACGTCTGGAGAACACCTTCAGGCAGAAAGACACCAGGAGTGTGTGTGACCTTCACTACAGCCAGTTTCAGTAACTCAGCCTGCCATATTCCCTGCTATCCTTTGGCTTTTGGTTTAGGTAATCCCTCTTTGCCCTGAGCCATAGAATAGGCCCCCTGCTTTTTTTGGTCTTATAGATTCTTGTACTTTTTTCTTCATAGCACTTGTCACAGATGTAAGCACATAGTTACTTGTGTGATTTAGTTGAAGTGTGTGTCTTCCAATACCTGGCTATTCAAATGCCAGAACACTGGCATTAAAGGGAGTATTTTAGAAATGCAGAACACCAGCATTATCACAGACAAACTGATTAGAATTTGCATTCTAACGAGATCCCCAAGTGATTTATTTGTACACACACTAAAGGTGTGAGAAATGCTGCTCCACTAGACTGTATTTTCTTGGGGGCAGCAGTTGTATCTCTCTTTTTCAGCATGTATCCTGGGTCCCTAGTAATGCAGTAATTACTGATGTCCCCAGTAATATAGTAAGCACTTGAGAATAACAATTCACTGAACACAAACAGCATATACGTGTATAGGCTCACACATACATAGTACACCCACACATGATAAAATGCCAATCATTTAGCAAAAAATGCTGGATATTAGTAATTGAACACATGGAATTTTTCAGCTTTTTGTCAAAAATCAGATAGTTATTCTAAGGGGCCAGCAGTTCTAGGCCCAATGGCTATTGTGTCTCCTAATATATTGATTTAAAATACCATTTTAAGAACTGTTACAAAATTCCTATTACAGCAAAGTGAGCAGCATTTCTATTTAGATTTTCGGGCAGCATACCATGGTGCCTGATCCAGCCCGAGTTCCACGCTATGATTTGCTCTTGGAGGCTTTGTGTGGCAAGTGCGCTGGCTCATCTAGGCATGCCTGAAGTCTGAAAGTATCCTTTTCTATTGGTGCTGTACAATTTCCACTTCACAAAGCTGGAAGAAGAAGGGGAAAAATAATCACAGCTACTTAAATCCAAATCCTATTAGGCTTATCTGTCATCACACCTTAAGTACTAGGGATAATCAGCAGTTACCTTAGCATTTACCTTGTAAAGGTGGTGGGAACCTTGAAATCATTATTAGCCAGACTTCATATCTTGTCTACTTTAAGGCCAATTTATCTGATAAATTCACACACCCATGTGCCACAGATTCTATACCGTTTTGTCTATTCCAGATATGTGATTTATTCTTACTAGTATAC
This sequence comes from Manis javanica, assembly GCF_040802235.1. Taxonomy (NCBI): domain Eukaryota; kingdom Metazoa; phylum Chordata; class Mammalia; order Pholidota; family Manidae; genus Manis; species Manis javanica. The sequence goes on along the minus strand of NC_133163.1, from coordinate 60,378,975 downwards.
AGCATTTCAAATATTTAGAAGATTTTTCTTTGACCTTCAGGTGTAGCATCAGGAATTTTTGTTTTAAAATAGCAGTGATTTAAGCAAATCTGTTCAATAAAATTGGATGCCATATATCTTTTTGGTACACTCCCTCTTTGTTTTGTACTGAATTCACGTAATGTGACATGATTTATTATAGTAGGGAGAGAGGGAGAGTGCTCTACTGTTGTTATGGTACCCAAATACCTATCTATGAAAACCTGAAGGTGGTTCTTAGTTTATTTTTGCTAAATTATACCTTTTGTGAATGTTCTTACTGTGGGTTTAGCTTTATAGTCATTGACAGGTTGAAAAACTTTGTACCAACTATCTGTCAATACCTGATATTCAGCAGAGGAGTTCACAGTTTTAAGTTTATTTATGAATATGTTATTGTTTAATAACAACCCTATTGCACACACTCTCTGTGTGATTGGGAAGTTGTTAATTGGAAATCTGACGGGGGTCCTCTGGAGAATTAGAGTTTTCCTGGTCTTCTATTTGACAAGGTCACCCTGAGTCATAGGAGATGGAGGTAGAGCACAAGGAAAGAGTTGAGAAATACATTGTGCACTACAACCTGGGGTAGTCTTGAATGGCTGAAGAATTCTTGGAATAGTATCTAAATTCAGGATGAGGTGGGGGCATATGGGGCAGGTCAGTGTGCCTTTTATGTCCTTTGGGTTTTCTGCCCAGAGGCATGGAAAACCAGCAGAAACATTCTCAGTCAGGGAAAAGGCTGCGTAAATCCTTCCTCACTTGCTCCTGGATCCTCCTTGGGGAATAGGAGGACAATGGAGAAAGCTAATCTCATCAGAGACAGCTACACCAACGAGCAGGAAATCCTCTTTCCCTCTCTGGACTGAGAGGATTCAGAAAAGGCTCTGCTGGGCCCCCTTTGTTAGACAGACATACGCACTGTGACTTTGCTGTACCTAGAATTCTCAACCCAGCAGTAAGAGGGCAACTCTCCTGCTCCTTTTCCCACTCTCTTCATGTTGCAGAAGCACACACACACACACACACACACACACACACACACACATTTAGTCAACAGAGAATGAATGTAATATTTTTATCGTTGAGAGTATGTTTATGTTCAGGAAATTTGTTGTCTTCACTTTTTGATATTATTAAGAGAATACAGTGGATTCTTTTAAAAGAACACAAAAATATGAGGGAGGTTTCAGAGGCCAATATCCCTTGAATATTTTGAATTACCAGCATCCCCAGCAATATTAATAATTAAAGTACAGGAGGGCTTAAGGGAAGATTAAATGACAAACAAGAATGAAGTCATCTCAAGTTTAGCTTCGGTGACTTAATAAAAACAAAACAGTAAATGCTAGAAGGAGGGCCAAGTGAAATTTATGAAACTTCCTAATTTTTTTTCATACTACTTCCCAGTCAGTCTTACAACTGGTATTCAGCTTTTAGGAACAGTGGAAATATTTTAATCCATCAGTGTAGGGATGGAGTCAGAATGGGCCTTCACCTCCAGCTCCCCAAGGTATCAGTTTGCTGACATGCTGCTAATGTACTTGCCAGCACCCAGTAGACACCCAGTGAGCACTTCACATTTAAAGTAAAATTGCGGTAGAAAACACATAAAATATACCCTCTTAAGCACTTTTAAGTGTGCAGTTCAGTACTCTTAAGTATATGCATGTTGTTGTACACTACTGGCAGTAATAACATGGTACAGCCTCTATGGGAAACAGTATGGCACTTCCTCAAAAAAGTAATAATAGAATTATCATATAATTAAGCACTTTGTAAATTGATTCTGAGTACAACTCTAACTGCCAAAATGAGTGTTTTTTGTGGCCTGTTGTGTAGCAATCCCCAATAGCATGAGATCAGAGAGAAAAAGCTTCTAGTTACCCAGGTTTGAGTCACTGACATCTCCCTCTCCATCTCCTATATATAGTTAAATGTTGAATCCACTTAGGTTTTCCCATCATTATTTTATCTTTCACTTCTTCTCCAATCACATAAGACTGACTATCAAATTCCTGCTTATGGAGACAGAGTCCGTGAGGTCCCCAAAACCTTAAAGGCAATGACACTCATCCATTCATTCAAGATATATTACTGAGCATCTCCCATGTCCTGGCACTGAGGTCCATACTGAGAAGGCAGTGATAAATAAAATAGAAACATCTTCTTGCTTTAAAGGAATTTATGATCTTTTGAAATACAATAAGTACATTAACAGATGGATAATTACCAATGTGATAAGTGCTATGGAAAAGTAACAGGGAGCTGAAAAAGAGGATTACAGAGAGCACCCAGCTAGACTCACCAGTGCTGGAACCATTAGGAGGCATCATTTCAGCTGACGTCTAAGGGTGACCAGGTGTTATGAGAGTAAAAACAAGATCAAATCCTTCTGAAGATGTGAGTGAGATTAGTAGCTTAGTATCAAGCCTGGGAACCCCTGAATGAATGTCAGAGGTCCCTGTTAGGGGTGGTGGGTGGTGAGAACACTGCAGGCTGCATCTGCTTTTCCACTTTATAAATATATCACCTGTAGTCAGTTGAGCCCTGAGTTCTCTCTGTCTTAACAGTAACAGTATTCACATGGGTTTTCTAATGTCAAAAGCTCCCTGCCTTTAGAATGAAGTCATCATTACATGCCAAAATCATATAAACTGCTTATTTCAGAAAATCCTTCTGTAAAGAAGAAACCACAGGTACCCGTGAATCATTCTCTTCCTTTCTTCCATGAACAACTGGCCACTCTTTCCTGTTGTTCCACCATAGACATGTCTCTTGAATATATCCTTTGTGCTAGTTCTGTTCCCCCAACCTTTGCCCTAAGTCACTTGGACTCTTACAATAGCTTCTAAAGCAGTCTCTTCATTCTACTCCTACAACTTTCCCTTTCCAACCCCAGCACACAGTGCCTTCCACTCCATCTCCAGTTATCACAAAGCACATATGACAACGTACTTAGGTCACCATCCTCTCCTCTCCCAACACCACTCCTACTCAGTTTTATAGTCTGCATGGCTTCTTACTTCCCTCTAACAGAATTAGAACCTTTTGCTGTAGGAACATATCATCTCATATTGTTTGCTGCTATTTCCCATGTGATAGTCCTGGCTCCCCGACTACATTTCTTGAAGCCATTAATATTTTGCAGTGGGACTGCGTCTATACCTTCCAGCGCAATGAAATAGCCAATGGCAGGTTGATTAATATCAACAACTAATAAATGAAGCCTATGAGTGTTCTGTTTTATTGCTAGAGGCTGGTCAGAATCATGATTTGCCTTTTCAAAATTAAAATAATAAACACCTGCTTTATTTGACTAATCAGAACATCCAGCTGCCTGTAGGGCCTAGCTTTCTTTATTTTGAGCCCTTGGTCTGTACATGCTGGAGGTCATTTTTGTGAAGGTAGCATTAATCCCCCCTTTACATAATTTACTCATTATGACCGAGGCAGTATAGTTCAAGAAAAGAGCCAGGCTCTGGGCAAGTCAAGACAAGATCGAGGCCAGTTCCTATGGTCAGCAAAGCAGGTTAAGTGAAAACAAACCAGCTAGATTCTAGGAAAATAACTGATGGCAAAACAGAATGCAGTTGCTACACGGTTTCTAACTGGTTCAAATCAACCAGATTTGGAATGGCAAATAAAAATAACCTATTGTGCACTTGGATTAAAGATAGCGGTGTCAGAGGAGAGACAGAGGCTTCCTCCTAAAACTGAATACAATTAGAAAATTTAATTGGTGCAACTAATCCTGAGAGAGCAACAGGAAAGAAGATGGCATCAGACTGCACACACCTGGAGAAAAGAGCAGACCTCAGAAAATGGGGTAACGTACCAGAGCTGTGGCTCCGTGGGACCCGAGCCCCTCCCCCACCCAAGCTCACCCGTGGGAGGAAGAGAAACGGAGCAGGGAGGGAGTGGAAGGCTTGGGACTGCTGAATACCTAGCTCTGGAAATCTGTGCTGGGAGCACAAGCCTACATTTCATGGTACTTTCATGAGACTCGCATGACTACAGGGTTGGAAAGTTAATACAAACAGAGTTCCTGGGGAGACTGGGATTCTGGCTGCTTGTGGAAAGCAGGGATCCATATCTGGCTGCTCTGGGACAAAAACTTAGACCTGTGTGCCCGGCCCACTGGCACAGGCAGTGGAGACAGGCACAGGAGCCAGGAGGAGGGAAACAGCTCTTTCCTACCCCCAGTGCCTTTCCCCTGTGACCCCTGATATTGCTCCAGGGTCTCAGTAGCTCCAGAATAGAGCTTCTGGACACTAGAGGGCGCCATATACAAACATGAAATGCCAAAGGAACCTTGTACAGAGTAAAATTGTTAATACAACTCCCAAGAAAGATTTAAATGATATGGACCTCATGACTCTCCCTGAAAGGGAGTTCAAAATAAAAATAATCAACATCCTAATGGAGGTATGGAAAGACATTCAAGAACTCAGGAATGAATTTAGGTCAGAGATCCAATCATTAAAGAACACGATGGACAGTATTAAAAGCAGGTTGGATACAGTGGAGAAGACAATAAATGAAATAGAAACTAGAGAAAAGGAATACAAAGAAGCTGAGGCATAGAGAGAAAAAAAGGATCTCTAAAAATGAAAGAATATTGAGAGAACTGTGTGACCAATCCAAGCAGAACAATATTCACATTATAGGGATACCAGAAGAAGAAGAGAGAGAAAAAGGGATAGAAAGTGTCTTTGAGGAGGTAGTTGCTGAAAACTTCCCCAATCTGGGGAAGGAGATAGTCTCTCAGGCCATGGAGATCCACAGATCTCCCAACACAAGGGACCCAAGGAAGACAACACCAAGACACATAGTAATTAAAATGGGAAAGATCAAGGATAAGGAAAGACTGTTAAAAGCAGCCAGAGGCAGAAATATGATCACATACAAAGGAAAGCCCATCAGGCTAACATCAGACTTCTCAGGCCAGAAGGGAGTGGCATGATGTATTTAATGCCATGAAGCAGAAGGGCCTGGAACCAAGATTACTTTATACAGCAAGATTATCATTTAAATTTGAAGGAGGGATTAAACAATTTCCAGATAAGCAAAAGCTGAGAGAGTTTACCTCCCACAAACCATCTCTACAGTCTATTTTGGATGGACTGCTATAGATGGAAATGTTCTGAGGGTTTGATAGCTGTCACCAGAGGTAGTAAAATCATGGTAGGGAGGGTAGAGCAGCTGATTGTGAGGCAAATGCAAACTTAAATTGACTATCCCCAAAGCCAATCAAGGGATAGAGGAAAAGTACAGAATTTGATACCTAATATATAGAGAATGAAGGAGGAAGAAAAAGGAGGAGAAATAGAAAAGAACCTTCAGATTGTGTTTGTAACAGCATACTAAGTGAGTTAACTTAGACTCTTAGATAGTAAGGAAAGTAAACTGGAACCTTTGGTAACCATGAATCTAAAGCCTAAAATGGCAATAAGTACACCTTAAATGTAAATAGACTGAATGCACCAATCAAAAGACATAGAGTCACTGAATGGATAAAAAAACAAGACCCATATATATGCTGCTTACAAGAGACTCACCTCAAACCCAAAGACATGCACACACTAAAAGTCAAGGGATGGAAAAATATATTTCATTCAAACAATAGGGAGGAAAAAGCAGGAGTTGCAGTACTAGTATCAGACAAAATAGATTCAAAATGAAGAAAGTAACAAGAGATAAAGAAGGACATTACATAATGATAAAGGGCTCAGTCCAACAAGAGGACATAACCATTATAAATATATATGCACCCAACACAGGAGCACCAGCATATTTGAAACAAATACTAACAGAACTAAAGGAGGAAATAGACTGAAATGCATTCATTTTAGGAGTTCAACAGACCATTCACTCCAAAGGACAGATCCACCAGTCAGAAAATAAGTAAGGACACAGAGGCACTGAACAATACACAAGAACAGATGGACCTAATAGGCATCTATAGAACTCTACACCCAAAAGCACCAGGATACACATTTTTCTCAATTGCACATGGAACATTCTCCAGAATAGACAACATACTAGGCCACAAAAAGAGCCTCAGTAAATTCAAAAAGACTGAAATCCTACCAACTAACTTTTCAGACCACAAAGGTATAAAACTAGAAATAAGTTATACCAAGAAAGCAAAAAGGCTTACAAATACATGGAGGCTTAACAACATGCTTCTAAATAGTCAATGGATAAATGACAAAATTAAAATGGAGATCCAGCAATATATGGAAATAAATGACAACAACAACACAAAGCCTCAACTTCTGTGGGATGCACTGAAAGCAGTCTTAAGAGGAAAGTATATAGCAATCCAGGCATATTTGAAGAAGAAAGAACAAACCCAAATGAATAGTCTAACATCACAGTTATCAAAATTGGAAAAAGAAGAAAAAATGAGGCCTAAAGTCAGCAGAAGGAGGGACATAATAAAGATCAGAGAAGAAATAAACAAAATTGAGAAGAATAAAACAATAGAAAAAATGAATGAAACCAAGAGCTGGTTCTTTGAGAAAATAAACAAAATAGATAAACCTCTAGCCAGACTTATTAAGAGAAAAAGAAAGTCAACACACATCAACAGAATCAGAAACGAGAAAGGAAAAATCATGACGGAACCCACAGAAATACAAAGAATTATTAGAGACTACTATGAAAACCTATATGCTAAGAAGCTGGAAAACCTAGAGGAAATGGACAACTTCCTAGAAAAATACAACCTTCCAAGACTGACCAAGGAATAAACACAAAATCTAAACAAACCAATTACCAGCAAAGAAATTGAAGCAGTAATCAAAAAACTACCCAAGAAAAAAACCCCTGGGCCACATGGATTTACCTCAGAATTTTATCAGACATACAGAGAAGATATAATACCCATTCTCCTTAAAGTTTTCCAAAAAATAGAAGAGGAGGGAATACTCCCAAACTCATTCTATGAAGCCAACATCACCCTAATATCAAAACCAGGCAAAGACCCCACCAAAAAAGAAAATTATAGCCCAATATCCCTGATGAATGTAGATGCAAAAATACTCAACAAAATACTAGCAAGCCGAATTAAAAAATACATCAAAAGGATCATACACCACGACGAAGTGGGATTCATCCCAGGGATGCAAGGATGGCACAACATTTGAAAATCCATCAACATCATCCACCACATCAACAAAAAGAAAGACAAAAACAACATGATCATCTCCATAGATGCTGAAAAAGCATTCGACAAAATTCAATATCCATTCATGATAAAATCTCTCAGCAAAATGGGCATAGAGGGCAAGTACCTCAACATAATAAAGGCCATATACGATAAATTCACAGCCAACATCATACTTAACAGCAAGAAGCTGGAAGCTTTTCCTCTGAGATCAGGAACAAGACAGGGATGCCCACTCTCGCCACTGTTATTTAACATAGTACTGGAGGTCCTAGCCACAGCAATTAGACAAAACAAAGAAATACAAGGAATCCAGATTGGTAAAGAAGAAGTTAAACTGTCACTATTTGCAGATGACATGATATTGTACATAAAAAACCCTAAAGACTCCACTCCAAAACTACTAGAACTGATATTGGAATACAGCAAAGTTACAGGATACAAAATTAACACACAGAAATCGGTGGCTTTCCTATACACTAACAATGAGTCAATAGAAAGAGAAATCAGGAAAACAATTCCATTCACAATTGCATCAAAAAGAATAAAATACCTAGGAATAAACCTAACCAAAGAAGTGAAAGACTTATACCCTGAAAACTACAAGATACTCTTAAGAGAAATTAAAGAAGACACTAACAAATGGAAACTCATCCCAAGCTCTTGGCTGGGAAGAATTAATATCAAAATGGCCATCCTGCCCAAAGCAATACGCAGATTTGATGCAATTCCTATCAAATTACCAACAACATTCTTCAACTAACTAGAAACAAATAGTTCAAAAGTTCATATGGAAACAGCAAACCCCAAATAGCCAAAGGAATCCTGAGAAAGAAGAATAAAGTGGGGGGTATCTCACTACCCAACTTCAAGCTCTACTACAAAGCCATAGTAATCAAATAATTTGGTACTGGCACAAGAAAAGAGCCACAGACCAGTGGAACAGGTTAGAGACTCCAGACATTAGCCCAAACATATATGGTCAATTAATATTTGATAAAGGAGCTGTGGACATACAATGGGGAAATGACAGTCTCTTCAACAGATGGTGCTGGCAGAACTGGACAGCTACTTGTAAGAGAATGAAACTGGATCACTGTCTAACCCCATATGCAAAAGTAAATTCAAAATGGATCAAAGACCTGAATGTAAGTCATGAATTCGTAAAACTCTTAGAAAAAAACATAGGCAAAAATCTCTTGGATGTGAACATGAGAGACTTCTTCATGAATACATCTCCCCAGGCAAGGAAAACAAAAGCAAAAATGAACAAGTGGGACTATATCAAGCTGGAAAGCTTCTGTACAGCAAAGGACACCATCAATAGAACAGAAAGGTACCCTACAGTATGGGAGAATATTTTCGTGAATGACAGATCCGATAAAGGCTTGACATCCAAAATATATAAAGAGCTCACACTCCTCAACAAACAAAAAGCAAATAATCCAATTAAAAGATGGGCAGAGGAGCTGAACAGACAGTTCTCCAAAGAAGAAATTCAGATGGCCAACAGACACATGAAAAGATGCTCCACATCGCTAGTTATCAGAGAAATGCAAATTAAAACCACAATGAGATATCACCTCACACCAGTAAGAATCGCCACCAGCCAAATGATAAACAACAACAAATGTTAGCGAGGATGTGGAGAAAGGGGAACCCTACTACACTGTTGGTGGGAATGTAAATTAGTTCAACCATTGTGGAAAGCAGTATGGAGGTTCCTCAAAATGCTCAAAATAGACTTACCATTTGACCCAGAAATTCCACTTCTAGGAATTTACCCTAAGGATGCAGCACTCCAGTTTGAAAAAGACAGATGCACCCCTATGTTTATCACAGCTCTATTTACGATATCCAAGAAATGGAAGCAACCTAAGTGTCCATCCGTAGATGAATGGATAAAGAAGATGTGGTACATATACACAGTGGAATATTATTCAGCCATAAGAAGAAAACAAATCCTATCATTTGCAATAACATGGATGGAGCTAGAGGGTATTATGCTCAGTGAAATAAGCCAGGTGGAGAAAGACAAGTACCAAATGATTTCACTCATCTGTGGAGTCTAAGAACAAAGGAAAACTGAAGGAACGAAACAGCAGCAGAATCACAGAACCCAAGAATGGACTAACAGTTACCAAAGGGAAAGAGACTGGGGAGAATGGGAGGGTAGGGAGGGATAAAGGTGGGGAAGAAGAAAGGAGGTATTATGATTAGCATGTATAATGTGGGAAGTGGGGGAAAGGGGAGGGCCTTGCAACACAGAGAAGACAAGTAGTGACTGTATGACATCTTACTATGCTGATGGACAGTGACTGTAATGGGGTTTGTGGGGGGGACTTGGGGTAGGGGAGAGCCTAGTAAACATAATGTTCTTCAAAAAAATAAAAATTAATTAATTAATTATTTAAAAAAATAACCTACTGTTATTACAAAGCTCATTATACATTCATTAGCATACTAAAAGCCACACCCCTTGGCACTGTGACAGTTCAGAAGCAGACTGTCTAAGAACCAAAAGAGCATGTCACCCTATTTTCCTGAAAATCCCCTCCCTGTTTCAAGAAAACCCCATGCACACCAACTAATATTCAACCCCCTCACAACCCAAGGCCAAAGGATGTTTCAGTTCTGGGCAAGATCACTATGAATTCAGTGAGACCAAGGAATGACAATGGAACATTTTGGGATAAAAGGGCTTATTACCTGACTTGTTCTCCCAGTGATAGGTTGAGCACTAGAATTACGTTTGCATCTAACAGTCTGCAGATATATAATCTTCCTTCATCTCTGCCTCCACCCAGAGCAGTCGGTAGAGCTCTTTATATAGTGACTCAGTCAACAATAGCTTATTGCCTATGGGTGTGGAAGCAGTAGCCCAGCAGCAGGCCAGTTACATCAAGTTATTTAGGTTCAGGTGAGGATCGTGGCCATAGGAACCTTCACTTTATCCACATGGGTGTAAAAGGGTTTATACCAAGCTTTATTCTCATGGTTGCAGATCAAGTGCTAGAACCCTGTCCTTCTCTATATCTGCCTGTGCCCCAGCCTCTGCTTCAGGCACTGCCTCTGCTCTGGGTCCTGAATCCACTCCAGGCTCTGTCTCTACTCCAGGCTCTCCTCTCACCTCCAATCTCTGCTTTCCTCTGCTCTTAGCATTGGGTGAAGCTCTTTTTATGTAAGCATGTGCCTGTGCAGTAGGCTAAGGATTACTTCATTTCAGGTACACAGTGGGCGAGTAGATTAGGATCTGGTGAGGATCCTCGTCATGGAACTTCCATTTCCCCTACACCCTTGCTTAATCCCCAGTGATAAGACCACCCACTCACCATGCTCCTCGCCTCCAGAGCACACCTTTACTCCTTCCTTATATGTACTTTTGACTTTTTAAGCTACTCTTTGCTTGTACCTGCTCCACCTGCTCATGGATTCTTTCCTGATCAGAGTGAAGAACCTTCTCCTGGGTTGAGGTCTCACCCAGCATGCAGGAAGACCTTCTTGGATTGGATTTCCTGACAATTACATCAGACACTGCTCATAGAGTTCAGTGCACTGACGCACTCTGTTCAAAGCACTTGGACAGAAAATAGCTTCAAGGTGTAAATCTTCTAGTTCTTTAAGTATAGAGCAGGCAATTTAAAAATGATTGCAGGTTTAAATTGTAGGTATTCTCAATAGAAGGTCCCTCTTAATAGAGGATACAAGAAGAGTCTGGAAAACACACTCTCCATTTATATGGAGAAAGAGAGGATTCCTTTCTTTCTTCTTTCCACTAACATAACTCAGGACTTAATTCCAAGCCTGCAAAGCTGTTGGTGAATTTCCACACTGTATCCTGAATAGTCATCAAGGGTGTATTGTACTGATACCTTTTATTAATTTCAAATATTCTGAAGTCTTAAATGAAGCAAGACAAATACTAGAAACTACTGAATTTGGGAACAACTATTTCCACCTGAGACTCATGAGGATAACAATCAAGATGTTCTTTAGCTGAGATTGGGCTTGGTTTGGATTTGACCTTCAGGGAATTTGCTTTGATTCACAAATAGATGTACAATCTTTTCTCAGGAAATTGCTTGAGTTTCTCCCCATCCCAATAGGAGGAAGTAATATTTTTCCTTTACATTATGTTGAAATCTTATCTCTTTTAACAGCTATTTAACTTGCTCAAGATTATAATTATTGGGGGTATAATGTTTGGACAGGAGAAAAAGAAACAGGTATTACAGGCTGAAAATTGTATTCATCTAGTGCTTTAAAAATCCACTTGGAGCAACTTTTAATAAGATTAATTTTATAATCCATTCCCAATTATAGTGAAACCATCTACTAACCTCCCTAATCTCCATCACTGGAAAGCTAGACTTTCCACAATACGAAATTATCTCATTCCATGTGGTTCCTCCATATTGTGCCACTTACTGCTTATTATGATGTCAGTTTTCTTGATATACACCTATGACCTCTCTACCACCTACCCACATTGCTTTTCCAAAAGGAATTACTTCATTGATTTTTGGCTGTAATATTTACTCACTTTTAATAGAAAATGTCAGTATGATAGGAAGGACTTATCTGTTATTTAGAATTTCTGTAGGAATCCCAGTCATTTTTTCTAAATTAAAAATGCATCTTTGAAATCTCAGAGTGCATCTCTTACTCAACACAAACGAAGGCCAAATGATCACATTTATTCTTACATATCATATTGATAATTTCATAGGGCCATATTTTTTAAATACCTTCTAATTTGTATGCTCTTGCAAGTTTGTCTCCTTTGTCCACATATAAATGAATCTTTATTGTTTTAAATGAATCAGTTGAAATCCTAGTAGAATTAAAATGCAAAACAGAGCCTATTGGTTTGGAAAAATGAAAACCATCTATTATATGCACTGATTTTTAATAGCACTTGATCAAAATTCCTACGAGTTTTATCCCCAAAAGTTCTTGAACGATCACTGTTCTAAATCTTTCTTAGCTTTACTCTTTTATTAAACTTAGAGTTAACTGTTAAAAAGAAAAGCCACAGGCCCAAAAAAGAATGCTAGGCAGGTCACCACCTGGGGCTTAATGTCTAGCTTAATTGCAGTTTCAACCTCCCCCAGAAATTGCAATCAGCAATTTTCTGGTCAGCACCAATGAGGTAATATGTCACATAAGTTCTCTCTGTCCCCCAAAAAGATGATGAGGTAATTGCATAAGACCCCCTAAGGGAAGCTGATCTTGCCTGAAACAATCCCTAATCTCTTCTTTTGTTAGGAACTTTTTGCCCATCCCTCCTGTCTATAAAAACCTTCCATTTTGTACAGCTCCTCTGAGCATTTCTCTACTTGCTAGATAGGATACTGCCCAAATCATGAATTGCTTAATAAAGCCAATTCAATCTTCGAATTTACTCAGTTGAATTGTTTTTTTACATATTATATCCATATATATTCCTGTAAAATGCTGACTTGATTACAATTAGTAATCACTAATATAGTAAAGGCTATTGTCAAGGATGGGAGAAGATGGTAGGAGTAGCTCATGAGAAGGGGGAAGGTAGGAAAATGGAGGAAGCACAGGTGAGGGGTTCTGCTCACTCATCTCTATCTCACAATGGGGTTTATGGAGTAGGGCTTCCTCCTTTCCTCTGTTCCCAGGCCTCCACCTGCAGAGACTCAATGGGCACTATGGCTTATTAAGGAATCAGCAGGAGACGACTGAGGAGTCAAGCATGAGAAGGAATGAACACGGATGCTATTGACACGTGATAATCCAACGTCAATCCTAGGCTAGGTTTTCTCAGACTATGTACCTGGAAAGATTATGCTAGAAATGTGTGGTGTTGGCCACCACCAGTCTCATACTGGGTGTTATTACTTTCTCATAGATAAAGGATGGATTTAGTGGGGAGGCTATTGGAGAGAGAAAATCTCCATTCCTCTTCCTGTTTCTGAAACAGTTGAATAAGTCATTTTTCTTCCCAAGGTGTAAAAATAAAAGAGGAAAAATTCTTTAGTAAATAATATGTTACAATCCACTTTATGTTCCTATTACAAAATAAGAAGCAGTTTGACTAAACCAAATATTGGACAGAAGTAGCTTATGACTGTGCTTTTTTATTTTTATTTTTTTACATTATGTTGACAGAAAGTATTTTGAAAATATGGAGAAGCTGAAGAGTGTTTTTGTCTGAATTAACAAATCATTGTCCAAATGTTTAAAAAGGTGTTTTTATTTTGTTTATGAATGCCTCAGACAGACAGGAGATTTCACAAACGAACAGCGAAATAAATGCAAAGAATGTTTCATGGACCATTTATTTCCTAATAGTTGTATCTGAGAAATGAAATTTGACTGCTGTCTGTGGTTGGTGGGTGTTGCCATGGCAACTTATTCCTTAGCTGATACTGAAGGGTGATCATAGTGACAAGGGTAAAAGTCAGGCAACAGACTTGTCGAGATATATTTTAGGGCAATATGAGATTACAGATATTTTCACTGCAGGTATGTGAGGGAGAGTAGCTCTGGGAGAGTCAGACCTCTTAGGTGAGAGGGGCAATTGGGTGCTTTGCTTTGAACGTTTGATCATTATGGCATCTCGTCATTTGGGTTCCCACAGAGCCAGTTCTTGCATCAGGCAGCTGCAGTTGGCACCAGCCAAAGTGACAACACATTAAGATTATTTTCTCCTACATAATAATAACAAGAGAAGCCTCACACCTATTTCATCAGGTGCTCTCTTGAGTACTGTACACAGGTTACTTAGTAAAATCTTCATAAGAACCCTACGAGGTAGATAATATTGTTCTCCCCATTTTACAACTGATGGGGAAACTGAGGCACGGGGGAAGTTAAGTAACTTTCTGAAGGTCATGCAACGGGCGAGGGGGCAGACAGGAAGTAAAGCAAGACGATGCCTCCCTGAGTCGGCGCTGCTCTAATTCGTGTTGTGCTGTCACACAGCTTGACAAAAGTAACAAGGTATACATGAGGGAAATACAGTAATTTGGTGAGGAGGACCTACCTTCCATATCCTCCGAAGCTGGAAGACATCTTGAATGTAAGGAGGATCCTAGAAAAAGAGCATGGGGAGAGCAAGTCAGGGACTATTGACTTGAAGCTATTCCAGTTCTTAGAATATGTCAGCAAAACCCTGTCTACCAGTGTTGGGCAGAAAGAAGGTCTGTGGAAGTATAATGCCCTGAGTTTATGGTCATCCTACAGGTGACAAAGGCAAGCTGTTTTAACCTCTTTGTGTTTTAATTTCCTTATAGTTAAAAAATGAGAAGTAACAGATCTCCACTTTTGTTGCAGAGGTGCTGTGAAAGTCCAATGAGGCAACGAATGTGAAAATGGTTCATAAACTCAACAGGACAAAACAAACATAAAGGGAGTGTTAATGACCATCAGCATTATTTTCAACTTGTCTTGGCCTTGATAATGAGTGTGTGTGTATTTGCTTATCTTATCTAGGGAGGATGTGAGACTGGATTCTGGTTTTGAAAGGCAAACAGTTCTGCCTGGAAGGTTATACAGACAGAGCACAGAGAAACAAATCTGTTTAAAATGGCTTTGTAGGTTTTATAATAAGAGCTAACATGTATTGACAGTGTGCCACTTGCCAGGCACTATTCTAAGCACTTTTTACCAGCTTTGACTTATTTATTTGATACAATAGACCTATGTACTAGATACTATTTCTATTTTCCCAAAATTTATAGATGAGGACACTGGAGGAGGTAGGTAAAAAAAATCAAGGATGCAGAGATAGTAAGTGACAAATCCAGGTCTCACAACTTGGCACAGGACCTCAAAGTCAATGGGCTCACCTATTATACTGAACTGTCTCTATATCATTTATTACTACTACATTAAAAAACAAGTGTAAGTCTAAAACATCAGCATATATATGTGTATAAATTATTTTATTTATTTGTTTGTTTTCAGTAAAAAGGAAAGAAACTTCCTAACTGCCTAGGTGATACATTTGACTACTGAGAGAACTATAGAACATTAAGTCTTCATAATTCCCTAACTTTTAAATATCAGTTATTTCGCATGGAAAGTTTTATGAAAATGACAGTTAAAGAGAAGCAGTTAGTTTCTAGCCAAGATGCCCAGCTCAGGCCATCACCCATCCATCCATACCCAGCAGCAGCTCTGGATGCCCAGTGCTCCAAGGAAGGAAGGATGTCTGTGTCTGGATGCCTGCTTTCTGGGAGCTTTCAGTCTCAATGTGGAGGTCAGATGTGTATGTGGCAGGAAAAGGTAGCCAACAAGAAGTTCAAATAAAATGTTAAAAAATGTTAAAAGCCTTTAAAGGAGTATCAGTACTTCTGCTGGGGTTGGGGTGGGGAATGATCATGACTTGGCTTTCCATCCCTTTTTGCCTATAAGTAACATTCTTACATGCTAAGTATGTATTCCTCTAACTCTCTTGTCAATATGTGTCACAAGTTTCTAATTTATTCTCATGCATTCTGCCTGTCTCACAAACTACTCGTTTCCTCATTACCCATACTTTAGCATATGCTATGAGATTGACGTGCATGTCATAAACTACCAACTTACTATCTATACTTTACACTTTGTACACATTTTATCCATCTTGTTTGTTTTGTCATTTTTATAGCAGAATTTAATAGGTTCAAATAATATAACACACTCATATCAGAAGATGTGATGTGACATGATCTGTCTTCAGTGCTTGTGTAAAGTTCAAAGCAACAAAATGTAGACTGGAGAAAAGGGAGCTAAGGATAACACCTGGGAGAGTGCCCCCAGGTAGCAAAAAGGAGAAGGAAGGTAAATCGGGCAAAAAGGTCTGAAACGTAGGAAATTCAAGATTTCTTTCAGAAGTATGATGGAAGTCAAAGGAAGAAAAAGTCAATAGGGCTATAATAAATTTAGATAATGCATCTAAGTAAGGACCTAATAAATTATAGCTGCTAGTTTTGATTACCATTTTTTAATGAATATTAGTGAAAAACATTAAGAATATAGAAGAATTTCTCAGAACAAAAGGAGGGCTTCTCCACAGGCCACAGCCTTGAGTATAAGTCAAGAGTATGGCAGGAAAGAGCTGGGCTGATTATAGAAAAAGGCAGAGTTGAAAGGCTGTATCCAAAGCTGGATCTTTGGGTTGGCTTCCTTAGCTTTCTCCCACCCCTGTCCTGATTCATTCATCTATAAACTTAGAACAAGATGTCTAAACTAAGTACCTTTATTCCTTTCACCAATAGCTGATCTTTTGGAACAGTTCTGGGGACGGCTGTATGTGGTCCAGATTCATGATGAATCTCATCTGTAATAATGAAGGGAATAGTAAGAGGGGATCCACAATCCCCTAGAAAAGAGTCTAGATGCAGTCCTTTTTGGGTATTATGAAATTTCTTATTAAGGAAAACATGTAGAGAAATAAATTAATTCACAAAATCCTCTGGTTAATTTTTTAAATAAAAATCTTTTTTTAAAAGTTATCCACAAGCACAAAGTTAAAATCATTCATAGTTCAATCAGAGTAGTTCATTTGTGGAAGCTTAAAAAAAAATCTTAAAGTCATAGGCCTATTGATTCTTTTGGAAGCCTACAATAAAATTTAATCTGGACTTAAAATTCATTTCCTTCCCCTCCCACCAGGTTTCTGTCCCCACAGTACCACTCATTCTTGCTGGTTTACTCACATGAGGCAGATGGATGACAGCAGGATCTCAAGGCAGATGCAGTGTGGTGTGAACTAATGGGGACAGGTGTGTTTGAGATAATGCAAAAACACTCCGAGGCTACAGTTACTGAAATACATTTGAATCAGCGTAAGAAACTTGCATTTCATCACCAGACACATTGTATAGGTCAAGGAACCTACTGACATGGAAGAATGGCACTTCAATAAGAACATCTTGTTTTCTGGGATAAAAATGCCAGTCACAAAGAGTTCTACAACCAGAGAAAAATCTTCAAGTACAATTTATAAATGAGAACATCATTCTTTCTAGAAACATCATGGATACTTAAATTCAAATATGAATAAGACCTTTCTAACTATATGCCCTGCTGTTTGAGATGGAGAAAATTAGATCCCCACTTTCACCAATATGCAAATGATTTAATGATAGTCAAAGGATGATTCAACAGCTACAGAATAAATATTCTTACAATAAATACTTCCTCTATGCATTTTCAAGTGTTTTCAGAATATTTCTATTTGAAAGTATTTGGAAAAGTATAAACACAAATTACATCATGCATCCTGGAATATCTGATTAAATAAAGTATATTAAAACTCTTTAACTCGTACTTGGCTTTTATAAAATAGGAGGTGGCATAATATGCGCTTGTGGAAAATAGAAGTTAAGTACTTAGTATAAGCAATAAATGATTTTCTTCAACCTAAAGATGAAGAATAATATTTTTGGACATAATTTCAGTCATGTCATTTATATTCAAATGATAAATATGCAGAGTACATAGGTCTGTTTCTGTTGTTTTCCCTCTTGAATTTTCCAAATGCAATTATTTCTTGAAGCACCATATTTATGGCTTAACAAAGTAATATGGGGGCAATGGGAAAGATCATTAGATATTAAAATTTCCCTGGAAAATCTAGATAATATAGTTCTATTTTCAAGATACATTTTTTTATTTTGGGATAGTTTTACATTGACAGAAAAGTTGCGAAGATAGTACAGAGAGTTGAAGCATAGCCTGCACCCAGTTTCCCTCATTGTTAAATCTCCTCTCTGTGCATGAAGTACACTGGTGTCCTGTCCTGTCCTTGCAGAGGCCTCTTAGGGCCGCCATGTGCTCCAGTACAGATGGAGTCATCTCTGAGTCTGCCCAAGCTCTGCGGTCTTGGGAGCTGTGGTTGACGTTGTCTTTGCCTCTGTTTCCTTGCTTCCTGGGCCCTATGTTTTCTGTCTGTCTCTCTCATTTTTGTTTGTTTACTCCCTCATTTTCATGTAGTATATTCTCCACGGAGGCTGCATGTGTGACAGCGATTTTATTTTATTATTCTATTTAGTGGATATTTATTGGGTCCGGAATTTTAGGCAGAAAATAATTTTTCCTTAGTATTGTGAGGTTTTACTTGTTATCTATATTCCAGTGCTGTTTTTGAAAAATCTGAACCATTCTGGTTTGTGCCCCAAGCCATTCTTCATAACCCTTCTTATGAAACCTCTTTTTCTCTTTCTTGATGCTTTTAAAATCTTCTTGGCCTCCAAGTTTGTCTTTCAAAACTTCTACTCTATTCTCTGACTGTTATAGGAATCTTATTTGCGTTTTGGATTTAAGAGCAAAGAACACTGAACAGTGTATTGAAAGCTCTGTGTGCAAGTATGTGGTTTGTTGTCTAAAGGCCTTTTTGCAATAAAATATCCAGTGTCAGTTAGTATTTAATACTCTTTCCTCTTGACCAGTTAGACCAGTTAGGAGTCCTCAGAGAAGGTGCTTCTTATCTGGAGGGCAAAAATTTGACTGCTAACCCTTGTTTTAATATCCAGTTTTCAGTCTAAAAACAGTGTATTTTTTTTTATTTTGCAGCAATTAAAACTCTCAAGATGAGGAAGGAGTTGCTATCAGCTGCACAGGGAAAGGGAGAAGACCTGAGAATCTAAATCCCTTTTAGAAAGGCTCTTAGATATAATTTAGTTTTTAGTCCCAGTCTTGTCCCAGAGGTGAGCGGTGTCATTAATTTGAATACTTTGAGAATTTTTCAGTATAAAATTAAGTTGTTCCTCAGATGCCCCCTGCCAATTTAGGATTTAGTTTTCTAGTCATCTGCTTTGCAGTTTCTGAAAAATCTGTCACCATTGTGTTCTTTCCCATTACCTTTGTCCTTGTTATACTATTTAAAAAAAACCCTTTATTGTTGTTGTGTTACTGGGATTTGAGCAAGGGATAGAAGCTAATTCATAGGTTAACTCACCAATTTAATAGGTAACCCTGTCATGAACTCAATTAGAGTGAATGTATCAAAAAAAAAAAAAGCACATATCCATAGCCATTTTCTATCATAGCTTCTTGAGAAACTAGGGCAGAAATCAGAATACAGGTGGAATGTTTAATGATTTTTAATGATTTTAGATTTGCCTAAGACCTCAGCCTGGACTATTCTAAGTTCATAATTTAATTATTTAAATTTCAGTTTACTTGAGTGTGATGAATCATTACGGTAGAGTTCATAGGAGAGGAAAGCAGTTACATAATGCTCTAAAACAACTCTCAATGTTTACTGGAAAATATTTTTTTCCTTACAGAGAGAAGGTTAGGACTTCAGGAAACTTATCTTGGTATTCTCAGATCAAAACTTTTCACACAATGACTGAATAAACACATGAGTTAGTGATAATGACGAAGATTCTGATATGATACCAAGGAAAGTACAAATCTGGGAACAAAGTAACTTTGGAAAGAATTAAGGATATCCTTAGGAAGTAACATTTTCACTTCATGGTTAGGGGTACACTGATGCATCAATCTAAGCAAGTGCTTGGGTGAATTGAGTACTTACAACTCTTAACAGACAATTAATTTTCGAATGATCATTCAGAGATGTTATCTTGGATTATCATATCACTTTTAAAATGTGTTGTATTCAAAATCATTAGAGCATATATTTATTTATGATATAAGGCCCAAATTTATGCTAGTATTAAGTTAAGCAGTATCTGCATTGTTTCTTTAGATTCTTTAAAGCAATATCTGCATTGTTTCTTTAGTTTCTTTAAATCAAAGCAACATGTAACATTGGAATGAACAAGATTAGCTCTTAGCTTTTGAATTTTTCTGTGCAGGATTTTTTATGCCTTTATTCACCTTTAAAAAATGGCAACGTGGTCCATCTTAAAATAATTACGCTCTTCTCTAAATACCTGTCCCTGAGAAATTAGACCTGCAGATATTGTAATAAAAGCAGCATTTTAGAAGGACAGCTACACAAGAGTTTCCAAAGTGTACATATTTTCTTTTTTTATTTCAAGAATTTTTCCTTGCCTTAGATGAGAACCTTCTAATCGCATCCTACATGAGACATTATGCTCATTGTTATAGCATCTAATACTGTACAACTCCCAATGAGGCTATGCCTCCCTTTATAATTTCTGAAGTGCACACCTACTCTTTGGCATTCTTCTAGGAGGAAAAATAAAAATTAGAAAGGAGTGAGACACTATTTAAAAAAAAAAAAGAGAAAAACTGCTCAGGCATTTTGTGTGATCAATGTTCATGACAAACATTAGTTGCAGAGTTCCTTCTTAGAAAGAGAACTGGTATGGGGGCAGAAATCAGGAACCACTACAGCCTGGAAGATGATCCTAGAAAACTTTGAGTCCATTGTTTTCGGTTCTACTCTGGAACTTCTGCTGCAAATGGCCACTAAAATATGTTGATAAGTCACATGTTTATTGTCTATTTTTAAGTGAAGAAAAATCTTAAACTGACAAAGAAAATGGGTATGGAAGTAGGGATCTTAAATATAAAGCATACAGCCTCCAAATTTGGGGTAATTTCTACTGAAATAAATCCTTTGAGGAAACATTCAGAAGATCCCAGCCCTCTACACTGAATCACTCTTGTCATTGAGTTTTCCCAACTGAGGCCCTAGACATTGTAGAGGAGACATAAACATTTCTGTGAACATAAAAGCATTGTTTTAAGCCACCAAGTTTGAGATCATTTGTTACACAGGAGAAATAACTGGAATAACTCCCTTATTATTTTTCCTCCAGTAGCCCTATCACTGTGTTTCAACAAAGAGAGCTGAAGCTGCATTGCATTTTTTAATCTAGCCTAGGAAGTCATAATAGCAGCGCTTCTGCCGCATTCTCCTGGACACCTGTGAGTCAAAACCATGCACACTTTGAAAGGGAAGGAATATGGACTTCATTTCTTAAAGGAAGGACTATCGAGAGTATGTGGGATGAGAAAAATAGACTGTGGTTATCTCTGGAAAATACAACCTGCCACCAAACTGGTTAAATAAATATGGCACATCCAAATGTTGGAATATGAGAAACTGGAAAAAATGCTTGAAAATCATTTAATAATAAAAGTTGTTGATGCTGTAATTCTAAGTATATCGCATGCATATATGTGTGATGGAACCAATACAGTAGAATTAAATAGAATAAGAGGATATGATGCTGTGCTATTTCTCAGCAAATATGAACAAATAAAGTGAGCCCATTTCTGCAAAAGTATAAAATGCCAGAACAAACATGAGAATAAATATAAAAGTTGAATGGATTAGTACTTATTAAAGGCATATTGAAATAATATTCAAAGATTTTGCCAACCCCTAAGAAAGAAAGAGAGAGAGAGAGAGAGAGAGAGAGAGAGAGAGAGAGAGAGAGGGAGGGAGGGAGGGAGGGAGGGAGGGAGGGAGGGAAGGAAGAAGGAAGAAGGAAGGAAGGAAGGAAGGAAGGAAGAAAAGAAAGTTTTAAGTTTTACTAAGAAACTTACAGGTGATTATCATCAAATGTTTAAGGGTTAGATTATCTGTATGTTTTAAAAGTTTCAGGTAATTTTTTTAAAGGAAGTCTGCTAAAGAATTTTATGAAGTTTATATAACCTTGACTTCCAAACTAGTTAAGGATAGCACAAAAATTTTTCAATCTGTCTATTTTACTTATTAACATATGTGGAAAATTCTAATGAATTATTTACTGATTTTGACAGATATTAAAAATAACACAGTTAATAGGGGTTATCTCAGGAATGCAATGATGTTTCAACATCAGGGAAATTTATTAATGGCACTTACCAAATATATCTCAATCTATGTAGAAAACCATGCAGAAAAGACATTTGAAGGAGTTTAATATCGAATGAGACTAAAGGAAAAAATATTTCAAAAACAAAGAATTGAAGGAAACTTCCTTCAACAAAAACTCTAAACTAAAGCCTATAACAAATGTTACAACTAATAACCACCAAAGAAATTAGACACATTTCCTTTGTGTTTGGAACAACACAAGTGTGCCTACTGTTTCCACAAAGCTTCCATATGGTATAGCCTGGACATCTTGGTTTATTCGGTTTAAAAAAGGAAAGGACAGTTGAAGGACAATGATGAAAAAATGACATTATTATTTGCAAATGTATGCTCATCCACAGAGAAAATGAACAGTCAATAATTTTTAATAAGAATTTAGCAAGTTTACCAAATAAAATACTAACTTATGAAAATCTACTATAACTCTATAAACAATAACCAACTGCAAATTAAAATAGAAAATGAAATACTGTGCATACTAACAACAGAAACAATAAAGATTTTAGAAAGTAACAGAGAATGAAAGGCTTTTATAGAGAACATTTCAAAACTTTGTTAACATGAAAAACAAGATGTGGATAAATGGAGATGTAAATTATGCTTATGAATGAAACAACATTTTAAAGATCAATCTACAATTTCCATGGTGTTTTGTTTAAAATGTCATAAGGATTATTGGGCAAGCCTGAAAACAATTAAAAGATATTTATGAGAATAGACTTGATAAATACTAAGGAAAATTTTAAATTGAGCACAAATAAGAAAGCAGAATTTGCTATGAAAATTAAAATAAGGTGCTCAGAATAAACAAATAACATAGCAGAATTAAGCAAAAGAAGGACCCTGAATAGGTAAGTCACTTGGCCATAACTTAGAGGGTACAATTAACTCTGTGCCCCTGAAATACAATAAAATAAAAAAGTAAAAAAAATACAGTATACAAAAATATCTTACATATGTAAATAGCAAACGAAAAAGGGAGTAAAAGGAGGAAAAGTGCTTGTTTTTCATTACAAATAAATTCTTTCCATTTTCTTAATTGGAAAGAATGACAATGTTAACAGAAATTATCATTCATTATTGGAATGATGAGTGTTTTTAATTTTATTCTTTTCTGTTTCCAGATGTTCATAATTTGAACATGTATAATTATTATATTAAATAGTGTTCCTTCTCTTAGGTGATATCTCATTGCAGCAAATGCACTGATCCATATGAAAATTTTTATGTGTTTATAGAAAATTGGGAATTAGTTGATCCCTTGTAAACATATTAGTATCATTTGGTTCCCCTATGTAGAGTTGACTTTTGAGTACTGAATGAGATCAGGTTCATGAACCCGAAAGGCTGAGGTCAGGGCCTGAACTATGATACAGTTACCAAATTCTACCCTGCGACACCTTTTGGCAGTCAACCACTTGGTTTCCTCTGACCAGTGGAAATGTATATGAGATGCTAAAATGGAATTGTTTAAAAGTCACTTGGAATTGCAGTGAATCCGAGCTAAAGAAAGAGGACTGGGATTGCTGGGTCAGATAGGCTGCTTTAGGAGGGAAGGAGATCTCCCAGGAAGAGCATCTAAAGTGAAAAGGAAAGCAGGTTAGGAGTTGAACTTGCATAATACTGACATAAAGGGATGAGAAGGGCAAAGCAATTTGCAGATTTTCCTTTTTAGGAATATTTATTATCAGGAAGTCAGTAATCTGGACAAAGATTTTAAGTTGGAGTGTTTAAGATTTAAGCAAGTATGGTGGTACAAACAAGAAAGGAAAACAGACTGTGAGAGAGATCCTGAAAAGACAGAGAACCTACTGACTGATGGCACCTGGGGTTCCCAGGACAAGGATGGCATCAAAAGTTGGCTGAGATTTTGAACGGAGAGAATGGGACAGCAATGTAAATGACACAGTAGAATGTTATGCAAGACAGAATTTTGAAGGATAAATAAGGATTTTTGGGGGGCGTATCAAATGGATAGTGATAGGACATAAGGCAAGGTTTTAAAAAGCCTTCTTATTTTGTATCGATGTATTTATTCATTGGCTATCCCCTTACAGGTAATTAGAACACAACATTGGAGGAATTCTGGTTTGAGGTTTAGGCTAGAGAGAAAGATTTGGGTAGCATTCACATGACAGTGCCATTTAATACAAAGTGATTAAAAGAAATTTCTGGGAGTGGAGTAGATGAGAGAAGGGCAAAAAGGTAAGAGCAGGACTTTGGGGAATGTCTGGAAGCCAAGGTCAGAGAAATCTGAGGGGAGTAGGAATAGTACAGGATCCTAGAAACCAAGAGAGGAGGATTTCAACAAGAAAAAGTGAGGAGACTCATTTCCAGTCTTACATACAAGGAGCTTAAGAGTCACCACTTCATCTCAACAAGTAAAAAGTTGAACAAACTAAAAAGTCAAAGATGCTTCTTGTGTCTGTCAGAGAAGCGAGGTCACAGTTTAAGCCACTGTCTCCAGAATGGCAGACACAGACAGGCAGATACAGAGAATAACAGAAACTTTAGTGGGAATTAGTGGTTGGGTAGGAAACTCTGTACTGCAACTGGCAAATTGCTGGAGGCTCAGTGTGGACAAGCCTGGGACAAAAAACTCCAGGGGGACCAAGTCACTGGGAGGCCCTCAGTTTTGTGAGTTTTACCTCCAGGAACTCTACCAGATTCTTACAATGAATAGGGAGAAAAATCCCTTTGTGTTTCTATAGGAGGAGAGGAAAAGCATTTTGAATATGCCAGAACATTTTGTTCTTCTTAACAAGGTCTGCCCTTAAAAGAAACTATTGAATCAAAGCTTAACCAGCTGGAGGTTTTATCAGAGTTAACTGACATGGGGGAAAGGAAATATCCCGCTCCAGCCTCCTCTTTCAACGTGGGAAAAGGGAAATACCAAACAACAGTCCCCCTTAGTCATCCTGTCCCACGTAAATAAGTGAAAAACAAAGACCAAGAAGTACTTGGGAAGGTCACAGCCCAGGGGCACAGCTTCACTGTAAGACTAACACCTAATCACAGGACTACAGAATGCTTCTTTTCTTCCAACACCTTGCTCCATTACCAAAGGCCTGGTAGCGTCTTCTTCTTTTTTTTATTTTTTATTTTTTATTAAGGTATATTGATATACACTCTTATGAAAGTTTCACATGAAAAAACAATGTGGTTACTACATTTACCCGTATTATCAAGTCCTCACCCATACCCCATTGCAGTCACTGTCCATCAGTGTAGTAAGATGACACAGAGTCACTATTTGCCTTCTCTGTGCTACACTGTTTTCCCCATGACCCCCCACACCATGTGCAATAAACATAATACCCCTCAGTCCCCTTCTCCCTCCCTCCCCAACCACCCTCCCACACCCCTCCCTATAGTAACCACTAGTCCCTTCTTGGAGTCTGTGAGTCTGCTGCTATTTTGTTCCTTCAGTTCTGCTTCATTGTTATACTCCACAAATGAGGGAAATCATTTGGCACTTGTCTTTCTCTGCCTGGCTTATTTCATTGAGCATAATGTCCTCCAGCTCCATCCATGTTGTTGCAAATGGTAGGATTTGTTTCTTTCTTATGGCTGAATAGTATTCCATTGTGTATATGTACCACATCTTTATCCATTCATTTACTGATAGACACTTAGGTTGCTTCCATATCTTGGCTATTGTAAATAGTGCTGTGATAAAATAGGGGTGAATATGTCTTTTTGAATCTAAGAAGTTGATTTCTTTGGGTAAATTCCAAGGAGTGGAATTCCCGCGTCAAATAGTATTTCTATTTTTAGTATCTTGAGGAAACTCCATAGTGCTTTCCACAATGCTGGAATAGCTTACATTCCCACCAGCAGTGTAGGAGGGTTCCCCTTTCTCCACATTCTCACCAGCATTTGTTGTTCTTAGACTTTTCTATGCTGGCCATCCTTACTGGTGTGAGGTGATATCTCATTGTGGTTTTAATTTGCATTTCCCTGATGGTTAGTGATGTGGAGCATCTTTTCATGTGTCTGTTGGCCATCTGAATTTCTTCTTTGGAGAACTATCTCTTCATATCCTCTGCCCATTTTTACTCGCATTATTTGCTTTTTGAGTGTTGAGGCATGTGAGTTCTTTATATATTTTGGATGTTAACCCATTGTCAGATATGTCATTTACAAATATATTCTCCCATACTGTAGGATGCCTTTTTGTTCTTTTGATGGTATCCATTGCCTTATAGAAACTTTTTAGTTTGATGTAGTCCATGTGTTCATTTTTGCTTTTGTTTCCCTTGCTCGGGGAGATGTGTTCAGGAAGAAGTTGTTCATGCTTATATTCAGGAGATTTTTGCCTATGTTGACCTCTAAGAATTTTATGGTTTCATGACTTACACTGAGGTCTTTGATCCATTTCGAGTTTACTTTTGTGTATGGGGTTTAACAATAATCCAGTTTCATTCTCTTGCATGTAGCTGTCCAGTTTTGCCAACACCAGCTGTTGAAGAGGCTGTCATTTCCCCAGTATATGTCCATGGCTCCTTTATCATATATTAATTGACCATATATGGTTGGGTTTATATCAGGGCTCTCTATTCTGTCTCACTGGTCTGTGGGTCTGTTCTTGTGCCAGTACCAAATTGTCTTGATTACTGTGGCTTTGTAGTAAAGCTTGAAGTTGGGGAGCATAATCCCTCAAGCTTTATTCTTCCTTCTCAGGATTGCTTTGGCTATTTGAGGTCTTTTGTAGTTCCAGATGAATTTTAGAATGATTTTCTCTAGTTCATTGAAGAATGCTGTTGGTATTTTGATAGGAATTGCATTGAATCTGTAGATTGCTTTAGGCAGGATGGCCATTTTGACAATATTAGTTCTTCCTATCCATGAGCACGGTATGTGTTTCCATTTATTGGTATCTTGGTTCATTTCTCTCATGAGTGTCTTGCAGTTTTTCAGAGTATAGTTCTTTCACTTCCTTAGTTAGGTTTATTCCTAGGTATTTAATTCTTTTTGATGCAACTGTGAATGAAATTGTTTTCCCAATTTCTCTCTCTGCTAGTTCATTGTTAGTATTTAGGAATGCCACAGATTTCTGATTATTAATTTTGTATCTGGCAACTTTGCTGAATTAAGATATTAGATCTAGTAATTTTGGAGTGGGTTCTTTAGGGTTTTTTATATACAATATCATGTCATCTGCAAACAGGGACAGTTTAACTACTTCCTTGCCAATCTGGATGCCTTTTATTTCTTTGTGTTGTCTGATTGCGGTGGCTACAACCTCTAATACTATGTTGAATAGAAGTGGGGAGAGTGGACATCCTTGTCTTTTTCCCGATATAAAGGAAAAACTTTCAGCTTCTCGCTGTTAAATATAATGTTGTCTGTGGGTTTGTCTTATATGGCCTTTATTATGTTGAGGTACTCGCCCTCAATACCCATTTTCTTGAGAGTTTTTATCATGAATGGATGTTGAATTTTGTCGAATGCTTTTCCAGCATCTACAGAGATGATCATGTGGTTTTTGTCCTTTTTGTTGATGTGGTGGATGACGTTGATGGATTTTAGAATGTTGTACCATCCTTGCATCCCTGGAATAAATCCTACTTGATCATGATGGATGATCTTTTTGATATATTTTTGAATTCAGTTTGCTAATATTTTGTTTAGTATTTTTGCATCTATGTTCATCAGGGATATTGGTCTGTAATTTTCTTTTTTTCTGGTGTCTTTGCCTGGTTTTGGTATTAGAGTGATGTTGGCCTCATAGAATGAGTTTGGAAGTATTCCCTATTCTTCTACTCTTTGGAAAACTTTAAGGAGCATGGATATTAGGTCTTTACTAAATGTTTGATAAAATTCAGCAGTGAAGCCATCTGAATGGAGTTATGTTCATAGGTAGGTTTTTGATTACCAGTTCAGTTTCATTGGTAGTAATTGGTCAGTTCAGATTTTCTGTTTCTTTCTGGTTCAGCTTTGGAAGGTTGTATTTTTCTAGAAAGTTGTCCATTTTTTCTAGGTTATCCAGTTCATTAGCACATAATTTTTCATAGTATTCTCTCATAATTCTTTGTACTTCTGTGGTGTCCATAGTGATTTTTCCTTTCTCATTTTTGACTCTGTTTATGTGAGTAGACTCTTTTTTTTTGTTGATAAGTCTGGCTAGGGGTTTATCTATTTTGTTTATTTTCTCAGAGAACCAGCTGTTGCTTTCACTGATTCTTTCTGTTGTTTTATTCTTCTCAATTTTATTTATTTATGCTCTAATCTTTATTATGTCCCTCCTTCTACTGACTTTGGGCCTCATTTGTTCTTCTTTTTCCAGTTTCATTAATTGTGAGTTTAGACTGCGCATATGGGATTGTTTTTCTTTCCTGACATTGGCCTGTATTGCAATATACTTTCCTCTTAGCATGGCCTTTGCTGCGTCCCACAGATTTTGCAGTGTTGAATTACTGTTCTCATTTGTCTGTATATATTGCCTGTCTCTGTTTTTATTTGGTCATTGATCCATTGGTTATTTAGGAGCATGTTGTGAAGCCTCCATGTGTTTGTGGGATTTTTCATTTTCTTTGCATAGTTTATTTCTAGTTTCATACCTTTGTGGTCTGAGAAACTGGTTGGTACAATTTCAATCTTTTTGAATTTACCAAGGCTCTTTTTGTGGCCTAGTATATGATCTATTCTTGAAAATGTTCCGTGTGCACTTGAGAAGAATGTGTATTTTGCTGCTTTTAGGTGTTGAGTTCTGTAGATGTCTGTTAGGTCCATCTGTTCTAATGTGTTGTTCAGTGCCTCTGTCTCCTTACTTATTTTCTGTCAGATTGATCTGTCTTTTGGAGTGAGTGGAGTGTTAAAGTGTCCTAGAATGAATGTATTGCATTCTACTTCCCCTTTTAATTCTGTTAGTATTTGTTTCATATATGTAGGTACTCTTGTGTTGGGTGCATAGATATTTACAATGGTTATATCTTCTTGTTGGATGGACCCCTGTATCATTATGTAATGTCCTTCTTTCTCTCTTATAACTTTCTTTGTTTTGAAGGCTATTTTGTCTGATGCAAGTACTGCAACTCCTGCTTTTTTTCCTTATTTATTTGCATGAAATATCTTTTCCATTCCTTCACTTTTAGTCTGTGTGTGTCTTTGGGTTTAAAGTGAGTCTCCTGTAGGCAACATATCGATGGATCTTGTTTTTCATCCATTCAGTGACTCTATATCTTTTGATTGGTGCATTCAGTCCATTTACATTTAGGGTGATTATCGATAGTTATGTACTTATTGTCATTGCAGGCTTTGGATTCGTGGTTACCAAAGGTTCAAGTTTAACTTTCTTACTATCTAAAAGTCTAACTTAACTCACTTAATATGCTATTACAAACACAACCTAAAGGTCCTTTTGTTCTCCTCCTTTTTCTTCCTCCTCCATTCTTTATATATTAGGTATCATATTCTGTACTCTTTGTCTTTCCCTTGATTGACTTTTGGGATAGTTGATTTAATTTTGCATTTGCTTAGTAATTAACTGTTCTACTTTATTTACTGTGATTTTATTACCTCTGGTGAGAGCTCTTAAACCTTAGGAACACTTCTGTCTATATCAGTCCCTTCAAAATATACAGTAGAGATTGTTTGTGGGAGGTAAACTGTCTCAGCTTTTGCTTATCTGGAAATTGTTTAATCCCTCCTTCAAATTTAAATGATAATCTTGCTGGATAAAGTAATCTTGGTTCCAGGCCCTTCTGCTTCATGGCACTAAATACATCATGCCACTCCCTTCTGGCCTGTTAGGTTTCTGCTGAGAAGTCTGATGATAGCCTGATGGGCTTTCTTTTGTATGTGATCATATTTCTGCCTCTGGCTGCTTTTAACAGTCTGTCCTTATCCTTGATCTTTCCCATTTTAATTACTATGTGTCTTGGTGTTGTCTTCCTTGGATCCCTTGTGTTGGGAGATCTGTGCACCTCCATGGCCTGAGAGACTATCTCCTTCCCCATATTGGGGAAGTTTTCAGCAATTACCTCCTCAAAGACACTTTCTATCCCTTTCTCTTTCTCTTTCTTCTTTTTCTGGTATGCCTATAATGTGAATATTGTTCTTCTTGGATTGGTCACACAGTTTTCTCAATATTCTTTAATTCTTAGAGGTTCTTTTTTCTCTCTGTGCCTCAGCTTCTTTGTATTCCTCTTCTCTAATTTCTATTTCACTCGTCTCCTCCACTGTATCTAATCTGCTTTTAAAACTTTCCATTGTATGTTTCATTTCTGATACTGTGTTCTGTAATGAGTGGATCTCCAACAGGAATTCATTCCTGAGTTCTTGAATATTTTTCTATACCTCCATGAGCATGGTAATGATTTTTTTTTTTGAAATCCCTTTCAGGAAGATTCATGAGATTGATTTCATTTGAATCTTTCTCAGGAGTTGTATTCATAATTTTACTTTGAACCAGGTTCCTTTGGCGTTTCATATTTGTATATGGCGACCTCTAATGTTCAGAAGCTGTACTCTCTGGATTTTCTCAGGCCCTGAAGCAATGTTGGGGGTTGCAGGGGAGTGTTATTGGTGTCTGGGGGAAGGAAAGAGCTGTTTCCTGCTTCCCAGCTGCTATGCCTGTCTCCACTGCCTGAACCAGTGGGCTCAGCACACAGGTATAAGCCTCTATGCTTTGTGTTTGTACTTGTAGTAGACAGATCTTCCCTCTGGCTGGCCTAATGCCAGGATAGGGTTTGCTGGTTGGTGAGCCAGGTGGGGCTGGCCGGGAAAAGGCACAGTAGGCTGTGTATCATGAAGGGGGTCCTTGGAGCTGTGTAGCCATCCAGGGAGCTGGAGCACCTGAAGATCTTGAAAGCTCCCAACCTGCTGGGCAGAGTATACCCAGACAATTTTGTCTACCTGTTGTTTCTCCTGAGCAGTAAGCTCTGTGCAATCCTTGCCCCTTTAGCAGCCTTCTTGCTGTTAGGAAGTCTCTCAGACTGCCCGCTTTTCTTTTGTCCCAGAGCAGCTGGATATGGGTCCCTGCTTCCCACAAGTGGCTGGAATCTCAGTCTCTCCAGGAATTCTGCCTGTCTTAGCTTTCCAACCCCCTAATTTTTCAGAGTACCATGCCAAGAATTTTTCAGAGTACCATGCAAGCACCATGAAATGTAGGTTTGTGCTCCCAGAACAGATCTCTGGAGCTAGGTACTCAGCAGTCCCAGGCCTCCACTCCCTCCATGCTCCATTTCTCTTCCTCCCACCAGTGTGCTGGGGAGGGGAAAGGGCTTGGGGCCCACTCGGCCATGGCTTTGGTGCATTACCCTGTTCCATGAGCTTTATTCTTTTCTCCAGATGTATGCAGTTTGGCACAGTCCTCTTTCCTGTTTCTCTTTCAGGATTAGTTGTATTAATTATATTTTCATATTATATGTGGTTTTAGGAAATAGCCTCTGTCTCACCTCTCATGCTGCCATCTTTAATCCAATCTTCTGTTAGTGTCTTCTTTTCAACAAAAAATTACAAGGCATACCAAATGGCAAAATACAGTTTGAAGAGACAGAGCAAGCATAAGAACCAGACCCAGTTATGGCAGAGATTTTGGAATTATCAGAGCAGAAGTTTAGGTCAATGATGGCTAATATGCTAAGAACTCTAATTCGAAAGTAGGCAACGTGCAAGAACAGATGAGTAATGTAAGCAGACAGATGGAAATTCTAAGAAAGGATAAAAAATTAATAGGGACCAAAACCATTATAACAGAAATGAAGAATGACTTTGATGGTCTCATCAGTGGAACAGATATGGTTGAGGAAGAAATCTCTGAGCATGAGGATGTCAGTAGAAACTTCAAAAACTGAAAGCAAAGAGAAAAAGGACTGAAGAAAAGAAAAGTCAATTTCCAAGAACTGGGGACAACTATGAATGGTGTAACATAGGCAAGAAAAGATATATGGATAACAAAGAAGCAAATGAAAAGATGCTCAAAGTCATATGTCAAAACGGAATTGCAAACTAAAATAACAATCAGACACTACTGCAAGCCTATTAGAATGGTCAAAATCCATAGCACTGGCAATAGCAAACACTGACCAGATGTGGAGCATTAGGAATGTTCATTCATTGCTAAAGGGGATGCAAAATGGTACTTTGGAAGACAGTTTGGCAGTTTCTTACAAAACTGAACATGTTCTTCCTATATAACCCAGTAAGAACACTCTTTCTATTCACCCAAAGGAGGTGAAAGCTTATATCCACACAGAATCTTGCATACAAATGTTTACAGCAGCTGTATTCCTAATTGCCAAAACTTGGAAGCAACCAAGATGTTGTTCAGTTGGTGCATGGATGAATAACTGTGGTGTATCTAGACAATGTGAATATCATCCAACAGTAAAAAGATATTAGCTATCAGGCCATGAAAAGACATGGAAGAACCTTAAATGCACATACTAAGAAAAAAGACTACATACTGTATGATTCTAACTATATAACATTCTGGAAAAGGCAGAACTAGGGAGACAAGAAAAAGATCAGTGACTATCAGTGATTAATAGGGAGGCAGGGATGAATCAGCAGAACACAGATGATTTTTAGGAGAGGGAAACTATTCTGTATGATATTATAATGTTGTATAAATGTTATTATACATTTGTCAAAACCCATAGAATGCACAAAACCAAGAGTGAACCTTAACGTAACATATGGACTTTGGGTGGTAATAATATGTCAGTGTAGGTTCATTGGTTTTAACAGGTGTACCACTCTGGACTCTGGTGGGGGAATTGATAGTGGATGAGGCTGCACTTGTTTGGGGCAGGGGTTATGTGGACTTGCCACTCAATTTTGCTGTGAGTCTAAAATTGCTCTAAAAAATAAAGTCTACTTAAAAAGGAAAGAACAAAGGATAATGTGCTTATAGCGACTTGTTTAGGAGGTCAGGGAAAAGACATAAGAATAGGTTATGTTATCCATCAAACAGGAGCTTCCATCAGGCAGGAATAGCTAATGAAGCTGTGGAAGAGGAGAGAGGGCATCTCAGCAACTTCTCCCCAATAATCTCAAGGAAACAGCAGTAGTCCTCAGCTCTTATCTAATAGGGCTTATTTAAATCCCCACAACTCTCACTTCCCTGAGACAATTCTGTCCTGAAGGCACTGACCTTTCCACCTGTATCTATCACCTGAGCTATATCCAGGTGCCTCTGCTGAATTTGGGGAAGGCCATGCAGTGCAGTGCTACTGCAGCAGGTAACCTAACAGACTGATGAGAATTGTGCCAGTGGACTGATTACTCCCCAGTTTTATTTGGAGAAGGCCGCGCATTTCTCATTTGGGAGAAACACCCACATTTTTTGTTTTTTAAATTTTGGTTTGGTCAAAGTAACTGATATATTTATTCATAGTCAGAGCAAGTAAATGCCTAAACCAGTTTTTAAATATCTGTATAACAACTATCATTGACTTAGTGTTCACCAAGCATGAACCCCAGACCAGCAGGGAATTTGTTAAAACTGCAAAATTCTTGGCCCCACCTCAACTGAGGAGAAGGACCCAGCAATGTGCTTTACGAAGCCCTGTATCAAATGTGCCAAGAATTTTTCAGATGACAAGATAATTTTATATTCTGTGATCTACTCAACAAGCATTACTGGGCAGTAGTAATTTGGGCAAGATTTGTCAAATGAATTAACGAATAGGTAGAATGAATCAGAATCCATTTTCTCCAGGCCTTAGGGAGGGAGAAAAATAAAACACAGTTCCTACTTTCTAAGATCTCATAACATAATTTGACATGTGCCTTCTCTGTGAAGTATACAAAAACACCCTATTCATTTTTCTATTGTGCAATCATTCTGTACTTGCAGGATAAAGTAGCTCTGGACTTTTTATTTTACCTAATGGCAACCCAATCTCTAGATAATTTCAGAATCTCCAGTTTCAAAATGTCAGAGACACACTGAAGCATATTCTCATATTTTAGTAATGTTCAGACATTCCTACCTTGTTTCAGCCCAATATTCTTTTAGAATAAAAAAAATAGATGTTTACATTTTTCAATAATTTTATTATTTTGACCCTGAAATAAAGTTGACAATAATTCCTAAGCCCAGGAAAGAAAACTTTAATTTTAAAGTACTGATCTTAAATTGATATACACCCTCTTCGACCAGGAAGTCCAGAATTCAGAAAAGGACTGGAGATAACAGTATGTTCCCGAACCATGTTAAATGGACTAGCTCCCCAGCATTGGTTCCTTTCCACATCCTGCCATTCCCCCATCCTTCTGAGCCTTTAATTTTGTGTTTAATCTGTTGTGCCATATCCTTTCTCCTGCTTTACCTACGAAAATACTTCCTACTCCACTTGGAGAGGAGATA
Organism: Manis javanica; assembly: GCF_040802235.1. Taxonomy (NCBI): domain Eukaryota; kingdom Metazoa; phylum Chordata; class Mammalia; order Pholidota; family Manidae; genus Manis; species Manis javanica. The sequence continues at coordinate 60,344,697 of NC_133163.1, read as the reverse complement.
TCTTTTCCTTAAGAATTTACCCTTTCATAGAGTGGCTGTGGAGAAGAGTTCTTAATATTCCCTGCCTTTGCCTCCTCTTTCTCATACCATGCAGCCTGCAGGATGTTAGGAACCCGATGTTGTTGTGTGAGCATGTTAAACACTGTGACAGTCAACAGCAAGAAGTTATTGTCTCTGACCAGTATCAAAAACTACAGAATCAATCCGTACTTTATGAGTTTGTGGAAGGGGTTGCTGGGGAACTGAGGGAAAGTGGGGAATCAATCCAGAGGAGTCAAGGCGAGGGAGGAAGGGAGAAAGTTAGCAGTGACCTGCTGATCTAGGCTTAGTAGCATGATATCATGAAGATGAGTGTGGCCTCACTAAAATGCAAGAAAGATAAGTTTTGAAACCCTTGGCAAAGCAAATAATGCTATCTCTATAATCCAAAGTATTAGCATTGTAGAAAAATTGCAATGCTCAAAACCTTTCTTGACCTTTTGTTGATAAAATACAAAAGTCACTCAGTGATCTGAAAAGCATGGAGTGTTAGGGAGCAGGCAGATATGAAATCTTGAAGAATAATAGGCATTATAAAATGATTTGGTTAAAAAAAAACTTCAAATTGCTCTGTTGTTCAAAATCCTTAATTGGGCATTGAAATTCAGTTCTATTTTCCTTGGTCTTGAAGCTGAATTTTATCTTCAGGAAATAACCTCGAAGGCTATTCTTATTCATTTCCCGCTTTGAATATATCAAGTTTCAATCAGGAAAACAAAAAGGGAGGAAAAGAATGAAGAATAAAGTCAGATAAAAGACTGGACTAAAATAACTCTCCTAAAATGGAAACAAATATGCTCAATTCAGTTAGAATGTGCTGAAAAATTAGGCAAAGAGAAAAACCAAAGCAAGAATTTTGTTCCTACGTTCCTTAAGTATGCAAAATATTTCTCAGGCTTTGGGTATGAAAATGAACAGGCATTAGTGATTTCCAGTTAAAATTCTAAGAATGATATATTTTTGTAATAAAGCCTTGTCATAATATTGTCATAGCGTGGTGTTCTTTTACCCATGTGACATTAAATATGAAGCCTCCTTCTTTATAAAACAGGGAATGTTATTTTAAAAAAGAATGTTAGAAGCAAGTGTTGGATATCTGAACCCAGAAACTGCCTAATGCATGTCAAATGCTGCTTTTGGTTACTTCTTTTATCATCAAGGCTGCTGTTTTTTGACAGTGAATAAGGCAGCGAATCAAATAGGATACAAGGAGAATGAGCAGTTCTTGCACATAAACAAAAGGGCTGAACAACTAAATGGAACTGAGAAAAGATGAAGACTCCAGTGCTTTAAAAGCAAAAAAGCTAAAAGGCATCATTAAACAAACCACCAGAGTAAACAAACTTAAGAACCAAACAGAGTGATGCTAATTGGATGGGGATTCATGTTCCCTGGGCTAACTTGCCATTTTCCTCAAATTTCAAAATGGGTCCTAGTGTCAGAGTCCTGCCATTCTGCCATTAAAGGCATTTGACTGCTTATGAGAAAGCATTCCTTTTCTCAGGGAAATGCCCTTATCTCTGCTTCAAAAAGAGTCCATCCTGGGGTTTTTTTTGTGTGTGTTTTTTTTTTTATAAATTACTTGTGATTTGTTTTAACAAATAAATATTAAGAGGATAAGATTATTACCAAGCTTTCTCCAACAACTAGTGCTTTATGACTGCCTAATAGGAAAGGAAGACAAAAATCACGCCATTACCTCCAGAGTGAAAAGTACATATACTTCCATTTCTTAATTCAAATTGGCTGCTACCAAAGCATAGTGCTTCAATGCAAGGATATCTCTGGTTTTTCATCAGTTGTTACCAGATAATCTTTCAGAGTTTGGTGCAATGTCTACCTGGAATAAATGTCTTTTTTTTTCTGTCCTACACAGGATGTGAGGACCAACAGTTCTCATCAGGGGTTTCTCCCAACAGCTCTAGACCCCATGAGATCAATCTCTGAAGGTTGCTAGTCCCCCAGCACTGCTGAAAACCCTAAGTAATGGAGTAAACAGCTTCCTGTGGCTTACTGATCTTTCCATGATAGTACTCAAATCCTTTCCGTTGCCAAAATAACCCCAGCACTATCATAAATGCTGAAAATTTCACAAACATATTAAAAGTATCTCATGTATTATAAATGCTCTCTTTCACATTCAGCTCAACTTCTGTGGTGCTAATTATCCCCAGAATATTTCTGAGTTTGTTTTTAATTCACTCTTAAGAGCAGTGGACTATAACTGCATTCTAATGGCTTAGAATATTCTACTTAGACATCTCCGATTGTGTGCACCCAATTCTTGCAACACTGGTGATGGTGCACTTCCTAGAATCAGTCCAATAGACGATGACTCCAAAAAGTCTGAACTTTATTTATGTATGGAATTTGGATTATTCAGTATTCCCTGCTTTTTGAAAGTCTGTGTTAAGCCACTTTACTTTTACAGAAGACCTCCATTAGCACCTGTTTTTGCTCACTGAAAAAAAATTGAAGAGGATTTCCATTTTTCTGAAAGTAGGCAAAAAAGCAAAAACAGGGTTCAGTGTTTCACAGCCAGCCATCTTAGAGGCAGCATGCCCTGCAAGCAGCAAGAGTAGCTCTGCCAAGCTCCTTCACCGGGAACTACACTGGGTATCTCAGCATCAAGCCACCATAGCTTTGAACTCTGTCTCTGAGCATCTGTGCTTTATCTCAGTTTACTCCGAGCATCTGTTAGCAAGATGGGTTCTAAGGTATCAAAAAAGCCTAAGAGGTTATTTTGGGAGCCAGGGAATGCAAGAAAAATTTTCCATATAAATTAATGGTAATTGCTTCTCTACACCATTTCAGCTTACAAAAGGTTTCATAAGAATGTGCACACTTTTTGCAAGGTCTTAGTAAATGATGTTTGGCATCTCAAATGCCTACAAGACAGAAAGATCTCACTGAAGGATTTTAGTTTCATCCATTAGCAGATATTCTACCTCCCCCTGGGTTTAATTCACTTAAAAAATAATTTTTTTAAAATCACCAACTTATTAGGCATTGTTTCAGCTTGCAGGATTATGAACAAACTAAACATTACCTCAGTCCCCATAGAGTTTGAATTCTAGAAGAGGAGAAAAATAATAAACTTATCACCATGCTGCGCTCACATACTGATGAAAGCTATGAAGAAAAACATGATAAGCAACTAGTGACTATGAAAGGATTACTTTGGATGGGTGATCAGGAAAGGCTTCTAGAAGACTGCATGTGAGCCGACACCACTTTGTGCTTCAGTTGACTTGTGCTTCCTTCTCGAACGACTCACTAAAACCTACTGCTTTTTCGTCTAGCTGATGTTCCTGAGCCCTGCTAATGGTATAACAGTGAGCATACGCCCTTTATCCTAATAGGGGTCTAGCAGACTACCTATTAAGACTTTATTACTGAGACCTGCAGAACAACAGGTGAATTGCAAAATCAGCATTTGGTTCCATGACAGCAATTAAATTTAACAGTGGGTGATGATGATGATGATGCTATATAGTAAAAGACACTCTTAAGTTACATTTTTAAAACCTTTGATAAGTACTCAATTTGTTCTTGTTTTAGATACGTCACTAGGCCCAAATATTCCATATATTTTCCCACTATTGTTTCTATGTGAGTGAATATTGATGATTTCTTCAGTCTGTCACATGTGGAACATTGTAGACTATTGTTACATGTAGACCAGGGCTCAGTAACAGCCTATGGCACAAGCAATGTTTATTTTATTAAGGTTGAATCATTTTAGCACAAACATACTGCTTTTGTTCTTCTTCTATGCACATTTTTTTTGTTTGTTTGTTATCATTAACCTACAATTACATGAAGAACATTATGTTTACTAGGCTCTCCCCTACCGCAAGTCCCCCCCACAAACCCCATTACAGTCACTGTCCATCAGCATAGTAAGATGTTGTAGAATAACTACTTGTCTTCTCTGTGTTGCACAGCTCTCCCCTTTCCCCGACCCCCCCACATTATACATGCTAATCACAGTACCCTCTTTCATCTTCCCCGTGCTTATCCCTCTCTACCCTCCCATTCTCCCCAGTCTCTTTCCCTTTGGTAACTGTTAGTCCATTCTTGGGTTCTGTGATTCTGCTGCTGTTTTGTTCCTTCAGTTTTTCCTTTGTACTTATACTCCATGGATGAGTGAAATCATTTGGTATTTGTCTTTCTCTGCTTTGCTTATTTCACTTAGCATAATGCCCTCTAGCTCCATCCATGTTGTTGCAAATTGTAGGATTTGTTTTCTTCTTATGGATGAATAATATTCCATTGTGTATATGTACCACATCTTCTTTATCCATTCATTTAGGTTGCTAAATCCAACATTTAGGTTGCTTCCAATTCTTGGCTATTGCAAATAGTGCTGTGATAAACACAGGGGTGCATCTGTCTTTTTCAAACTTGAGTGCTGCATTCTTAGGGTAAATTCCTAGGAGTGGTATTCCTGGATCAAATGGTAAGTCTATTTTGAGCATTTTGAGGAACCTCCATACTGCTTTCCACAATGGTTGAACTAATTTACATTATCACCAGCAATGTAGGAGGGTTCCCCTTTCTTCAAAACCTCACCAACATTTGTTGTTTGTCTTTTGGATGGCAGCCATCCTTACTGGTGTGAGGTGATATCTCATTGTGGTTTTAATTTGCATCTCTCTGATAACTAGTGATGTAGAGCATCTTTTCATGTGTCTGTTGGCCATCTGAATATCTTCTTTGAAGACTGTCTGTTCAGCTCCTCTACCCATTTTTAATTGGAATATTTGCTTTTTGTTTGTTGAAGTGCATGAGCTCTTTATATATTTTGGATGTCAAGCATTTAGTGGATCTGTCATTTATGAATATATTCTCCCATACTGTAGGGTACCTTTTTGTTCTATTGATGGTGTCCTTTGCTGTACAGAAGGTTTTTAGCTTGATATAGTCCCACTTGTTCATTTTTGCTTTTGTTTTCCTTGACTGGGGAGATATGTTCATGAAGTTGCTAATATTTATGTCCAAGAGATTTTTGCCTATGTTTTCTTCCTAAGTGTTTTATGGTTTCATGACTTACATTCAGGTCTTTGATCCATTTTCAATTTACTTTTGTGTATGGGGTTAGACAGTGATCCAGTTTCATTCTCTTACATGTAGCTGTCCAGTTTTGCCAGCACCATCTGTTGAAGAGACTGTCATTTCCTCATTGTATGTCCATGGCTCCTTTATTGAATATTAATTGACCATATATGTTTGTGTTAATGTCTGGAGTCTCTAATCTGTTCCACTGATCTGTGGCTCTGTTCTTGTGCCAGTACCAAATTGTCTTGATTACTATGGCTTTGTAGTAGAGCTTGAAGTTGGGGAGTGAGATCTCCCCCACTTTATTCTTCTTTCTCAGGATTGCTTTGGTTATTCGGGGTCTTTGGTGTTTCCATATGAATTTTTGAACTATTTTTTCTAGTTAGTTGAAGAATGTTGTTGGTAATTTGATAGGAATTGCATCAAATCTGTATATTGCTTTGGGCAGGATGGCCATTTTGACTATATTAATTCTTCCTAGCCAAGAGCTTGGGATGAGTTTCCATTTGTTAGTGTCCTCTTTAATTTCTCTTAAGAGTATCTTGTAGTTTTCAGGGTATAGGTCTTTCACTTCTTTGGTTAGGTTTATTCCTAGGTATTTTATTCTTTTTGATGCAATTGTGAATGGAATTGTTATCCTGATTTCTCTTTCTATTGGTTCGTTGTTAGTGTATAGGAAAGCCACAGATTTCTGTGTGTTAATTTTGTATCCTGCAACTTTGCTGTATTCTGGTATCAGTTCTAGTAGTTTTGGAGTGGAGTCTTTAGGGTTTTTTATGTACAATATCATGTCATCAGCAAATAGTGACAGTTTAATTTCTTCTTTACCAATCTGGATTCCTTGTATTTCTTTGTTTTGTCTAATTGCTGTGGCTAGAACCGCCATTACTATGTTAAATAACAGTGGGGAGAGTGGGCATCCCTGTCTTGTTCCCGATCTCAGAGGAAAAGCTTTCAGCTTCTCGCTGTTAAGTATGATGTTGGCTGTGAATTTATCGTATATGGCCTTTATTATGTTGAGGTACTTGCCCTCTATGCCCATTTTGCTGAGAGATTTTATCATGAATGGATGCTGAATTTTGTCAAATGCTTTCTCAGCATCTATGGAGATGATCATGTGGTTTTGGTCCTTCTTTTTGTTGACGTGGTGGATGATGTTGATGGATTTTCGAATGTTGTACCATCCTTGCATCCCTGGGATGAATCCCACTTGGTCATGGTGTGTAATCCTTTTGATATATTTTTGAATTTGGTTTGCTAATATTTTATTGAGTATTTTTGCATCTACATTCATCAGGGATATTGGTCTGTAATTTTCTTCTTTGGTGGGGTCTTTGCCTGGTTTTGTTATTAGGGTGATGTTGGCTCCATAAAGGAGTTTGGGAGTATTCCCTCCTCTTCTATTTTGTGGAAAACTTTAAGGAGAATGGGTATTATATCTTCTCTGTATGTCTGATAAAATTCCAAGGTAAATCCATCTGGCCCGGGGGTTTTGTTCTTGGGTAGTTTTTTGATTATCATTTCAATTTCTTTGCTCGTAATTGGTTTGTTTAACTTTTGTGTTTCTTCCTTGGTCAGTCTTGGAAGGGTGTATTTTTCTAGGAAGTTGTCCATTTCCTCTAGGTTTTCCAGCTTCTTAGCATATAGGTTTTCATAGTAGTCCCTGATAATTCTTTGTATTTCTGTTGGGTCCGTCGTGATTTTTCCTTTCTCTTTTCTGATTCTGTTGATGTGTGTTGATTCTCTTTTTCTCTTAATAAGTCTCACTAGAGGCTTATCTATTTAGTTTATTTTCTCAAAGAACCAGCTCTTAATTTCTTTGATTTTTTTCTATTGTTTTATTCTTCTCAATTTTATTTCTCTGATCTTTATTATGTCCCTCCTTCTGCTAACCTTAGGCCTCATTTGTTCTTCTTTTTCCAATTTTGATAATTGTGACATTAGACTATTCATTTGGGATTGTTGTTCCTTCTTTAAATATGCCTGGTTTGCTATATACTTTCCTCTTAAGACTGCTTTCCCTGCATTCCACAGAAGTTGGGGCTTTGTGTTTTTGTTGTCATTTATTTCCATATATTGCTGAATCTCCATTTTAATTTGGTCATTGATCCATTGACTATTTAGAAGTGTGTTGTTAAGCCTCCATGTATTTGTGAGCCTTTTTGCTTTCTTGGTACAATTTATTTCTAGTTTTATACCTTTGTGGTCTGAAAAGTTGGTTGGTTCAATTTCAGTGTTTTGGAATTTGCTGAGGCTCTTTTTGTGGCCTAGTATGTGGTCTATTCTGAAGAATGTTCGATGTGCACTTGAGAAGAATGTGTATCCTGTTGCTTTTGGATGTAGAGTTCTGTAGATGTCTATTAGGTCCATCTGTTCTAGCGTGTTGTTCAGTGCCTCTGTGTCCTTACTTATTTTCTGTCTGGTGGATCTGTCCTTTGGAGTGAATGGTGTGTTGAAGTCTCCTAAAATGAATGAATTGCATTCTATTTCCTCCTTTAGTTCTGTTAGTATTTGTTTCACATATGCTGGTGCTCCTGTGTTGGGTGCATATATATTTATAATGGTTATATCCTCTTGTTGGACTGAGCCCTTTATCATTATGTAATGTCCTTCTTTATCTCTTGTTACTTTCTTTGTTTTGAAGTCTATTTTGTCTGATACTAGTACTGCAACTCCTGCTTTTTTCTCCCTATTGTTTGCATGAAATATATTTTTCCATCCCTTGACTTTTAGTGTGTGCATGTGTTTGGGTTTGAGGCGAGTCTCTTGTAAGCAGCATATAGATGGGTCTTGTTTTTTTATCCATTCAGTGACTCTATGTCTTTTGATTGGTGCATTCAGTTCATTTACATTTAGGGTGATTATAGATAGGTATGTACTTATTGCCACTTCAGGCTTTAGATTCGTGGTTACCAAAGGTTCCAGGTTAACTTCCTTACTATCTAAGAGTCTAACTTAACTCACTTAGTATCTTGTTACAAACACAGTCCAAAGGGTCTTTTCTATTTCTTCTCCTTTTTCTTCCTCCTTCATTCTTTATATATTAGGTATCAAATTCTGTACTTTTTGTCTATCCCTTGATTGACTTTAGGGATAGTCAATTTAATTTTGTATTTACCTCGCAATCAGGTGCTCCACCCTCCCTACCGTGATTTTACTACCTCTGATGACAGCTATCAAACCCTAGGAACACTTCCATCTATAGCAGTCCATCCAAAATAGACTGCAGAGATGGTTTGTGGGAGGTAAACTCTCTCAGCTTTTGCTTATCTGGAAATTGTTTAATCCCTCCTTCAAATTTAAATGATAATCTTGCTGGATAAAGTAATCTTGGTTCCAAGCCCTTCTGCTTCATGGCATTAAATACATCATGCCACTCCTTTCTGGCCTGTAAGGTCTCTGCTGAGAAGTCTGTTGTTATTCTGATGGGCTTTCCTTTGTATGTGATCTTATTTTTGCCTCTGGCTGCTTTTAACAGCCTGTCCTCATCCTTGATATTTTATTTACTATGTGTCTTGGTGTTGTCTTCCTTGGGTCCCTTGTGTTGGGAGATCTGTGGATCTCCATGGCCTGAGAGTCTATCTTCTTCCTCAGATTGGGGAAGTTTTCAGCAACTACCTCCTCAAGGACGCTTTCTATCCCTTTCTCTCTCTTTTCTTCTTCTGTTATCCCTATAGTGGGAATATTGTTCTGCTTGGATTGGTCACACAGTTCTCTCAATATTCTTTCATTTTTAGAGATCCTTTTTTCTCTCTGTGCCTCAGCTTCTTTGTACTCCTCTAGTTTCTATTTCATTTATTGTCTCCTCCACTGTATTGCCACAGCTCTTGAACTTTACCTGGTTCATTGAGGTCTGCTCTTGTCTCCAGGTGTATGCAGTGTGATGCAGTCTTCTTTCCTGTTGCTCTCTCTGCATTAGTTGCACCAATTAAATTTTTTAATTGTATCCAGTTTTAGGAGGAAGCCTCTGTCTCTCCTCTCATGCCGCCGTCTTTAATCCCAAACATACTGCTTTTTACTGAATATGTTTTTTTCTATTGGTTCCCTTGAAAGTAGCATTTAGATTACAAGTGCTATAATGACAGTTTCAGTACAAAAGAATAAACTGCCAGGTATACTGTAAAGGCCAACTATACTCTGAGGTAAATTTCCAAGTTTCCTATGAAGATTTTGGTCAAGTAATAAATGGAATGGGGCAAATCCTAATCTACAAAGATGTTGGAAGACAAAATATACCATAAAGACATAACACATTCATCTTTTACCTCTCATCCAACTTCATAATGGTTGTGTTGTTAGATTTACCATTCGACTTACTTTCTGAACATGATTATTGATTTCTTATCTTGACTTTACTTTTTACCTTTTTCCAGGACTGTTCATGATATTTAAATAACTTTAATTAATAACAATTTCCCCTCTTAATTATGTCATGATATTGAAGAATTAATTGGTCTCTTTCAAAGAAACATCAAAAATAAATCTAAATTTGGTCACCCAGCTTTTGTTAGCTTATGAAAGAATGCATGGGTAATAATAGCTGCTCATTAATTCCACTGTCTCCTTTGCTATTAAACATCCTTTTTGTTTAATGAACTTTAAGAGACTTAACTAAGTACTATAGTCTAAGTAATACAAGATCCCAACTATTTTTACTGTGAAAATTTGGCTTATGTATCAAATAGAAAATAATCCTTTAAAGAATAGTTGGGCAAAAGATAATGAGAGCCGTATGATTTATTAATAGTAATTGACTAGTTATTTGGTTAACTTTAATAGAGCATGGCTATACAGTCTTTTTCAAGAAAACTTGGGCTGAAAAATTTAGAATGATCAAGTTAGAGTTTATAAGCTGAATGGGACTTTCACTGTGGGTGTATATATATATATATAGCCTCTATTTTCTGAAGATAACTTATTTAACCCTTTTTATTATGCCAGAAAATAGACTTTATTAAGCTTTACTATGGAGAAATAAACTGAATTCTGCTTGAACAGAAGAATAAACAGTATTGAGTTTTCAGAAAGAATTTTCCTTCTGGATCCATGAACGAAACTCTAAGAACACAGAAAGGAACATGCTCTGGATTGCTGCCAGTTTAATTAGTAGTTAAAAGAATGAGTCAAAACAAGTTGACCAACAGCCTGGAATTTAAATAAAAATTATCAAGGAGTCATATAGTAATAGAATCTTGAAAATTCTGAATTTAAAAAGGTACCTAATGCTTCTCTACCCTAAAAATGACTCCTAATGGTTGTCTTCCAGCTTGTAACTAAACACCTTGAACAGGCAATTCACTAACATGGGTCTATCTTGTATATCTCTGTTATGAAGTTACTGTAATAAAAATTAAACCTGCTGAGAACTTCAAGAGAACCAGTCTTATTGATAGAATATATCAACAGCCCACTCTTTGATAACAACAGCAAACATTATGGAGCCAAATGAGGCTACCACTCCTCCTTCCTTCTAGGGTCCAGAAACTATTTCTATTAATGTGGCCAAAGGTAATGACATTACCCTTTCTGGGTGGAATTACATACTTGCCACAAAGTGAACTCATTCAGTTTTAACAATGTTGCTGCCAAATCATGTATCTGAATTACAATGATTTACAATCTAATTCGGCCTTCTTTTCAGTTTTTCATTTACTCTTCTGGTTTTCTCAAAGGCATATCACATGTCAATGCCCAAATATGCCTATAATTGGGCCTAGATCATTGACAAATAAAATTGAAATTAGTAACTTTTAGATTTATACTAAACCTTCAGTTAATGTCTTTTTTTATAGCTATGTAACCAGTTTGTAATTACCTAATAATAGTAGAATTTAGCTATTTCTCCACTTTTATAAGAAATGTTTCCTGGAAATGCCTTTTATGTATTGACATCCAGATGTCCTATCTGTTACATATGATTTATCTTTGAAATTAATAATACCATCAATGTAAGAAGTAGGATTGTTTACTTTTTCTTTTTTCATAATCCATCAGTCTCCAGGTATAGCTGATTTTCTTCTGACATATTAATCTTTTCTCTTTTAATGCTCCCATTAGCACCTTCCTCCAGGCATATTTCAACTAGATTTATTGTCTCCTAACACTAATGGATCCATGTTTGAGGAGATTCTAAAGTTTATACAATCTGTGGTGTCCTCTTTAAGAAAAATAATACAAAATTACAAAAAATGAAACTATATATATTGAAAGTGACCCATGAAAGGAGGAAGCCTGAGGCTTAACTTCATAGTGAAGCTGCCTTTGGGCATCACTGATTGATCAGGGGCTTGGAGTAGAGGGGCAACAAGACTGACAAGTTTTCCACTCCACAGCACCTACATTCTAACCACAGAAAATAGTTCTACTGTATTAAGACCAGAAGCAGGGTATGGTCTTCTGGTGTTGACTTAATACAAGCATAATGTTGGCAGAAAAGATGAGAAATTAGCCCTTAAACAGACTGTGATTAACAAATCATTTCCTTTTTTCCTTCCCCGTTTCCTTTCTCCTTTCCTTTTTCTTTCTTGCTACTTTTGTGGGTAGGGTTCCAATTCAGATCTCTCTTCATCTTAACTGACAGCCCGATCAGAGCTACTTTTTCCAATATGACCTTGATTTCTGCCTTAATGTTTTAATTTAAGGCATGTGCTCCTGGGAAGTTATTTTCTAAGCTTTTGGTTCCTAGTGTCCTGTTTGCTAGTCCCTCCTTCTCAGGGCTGCCAGTACCTTAGAGGGAGCAGGTTGATAAAATGTGAGGTGGAGAAGAGCAGGGACTGGACTCCACGCTTCATGTTCCTTACAGTGGCTTAGCTCCCAGCTGTGGATGTCAGGGGACACTATGGGACTATATCTATGATTTCACCATTTTATAAAAGCCAATATTCATTATAATAATGAATATTTAAACATCAATTTATTACCTTAAATAGCATGTACATGAGATCCTTGACATTTGCTCTCTACCAAGCTCCTTTTGAATGCCCACTTTTATACTGTGAAAGTTTTACTCTGAATAACATTGTTATAATATCTCCTAAAATGGAAGCCAACAAAAATGAGCCACCTGTATCAGACAACAAGGAAGATTTTAAAATGCCAATTTCTATGTCCTGTTCTGCTATGATAGTAGAGAGAGCAGCAAAAGCTTTCATGGAAAATGACAAACCCAGTGGCTTTCAAAGTTCAGCAAGTACCAGAACTATCTAGAGGGCTGGTTAAAGTATTGCTAGACTTCAACCCAAGAGTTTCTTATTCAGTTGGTTTTGGATGAAGTCTGAGAATTTGCATATCTAACACGGTCCCAAGTGATTTTGATGCCTGCTGGCCCAGGGACTCTGCTTTGAGGGGCACTGAACTAGGCCTTCGCACAAATTTAGTAACATGCACACTGGCAGACCTTCACTCTCTGCAAAGAGCTTCACCAAGACCACCTTTCAAACTGATGCTTCAGGAAAATCACAAATCACCACAAGTCACAGATTTTAGAGTTACTTATACTCAGTCAATTTAAAATCCATAAATACCAACATTCTACTGACCTTTATCTGCCTTTTCAGAGTTGAGTGCCACATTGAAAATTAGCCTTTGTCCCTTTTATAGGGGTCACATGTTTCTTTATTCAGGTACCTGGACAACACTGTAATTAAGATGATGAAAATCCAATGACAATGAACCAAATGCAAATATCAAGCTTTTATGTAAATTTCCAGCTGAATGACTGCTTCTATGCATTGGAAGTAAGACAGTTATTAATTTTAAATCTATTCCAGTGTGGGGAGGACTGCAGATTATCAAATTTTGCTAGGTTATTGCATTAACAAACAGCTGCAAAATCTCAGTGACTTACAACAGTATTTATTTCTTATACATGTCATGAGTCATCTGTGGAAGCTCCACACTGTCTTCCCATATGGGACCCAGGCTAAAAGGATCAGTCCCTATCTGGGTACACCATTGCCACTGCAGAGGGAGGGAGAAATGGCTAAAGCATACTACAGCTCTCACAACTTCTGCTTGGACATAGTGTATGCCACTTCTGCTTATATTCCACTGGACAAGTAATCACATGGCTCAGACTGGTGGCAGTATGTCATATGAGAAAATGTACAGATGTGTAATCCTATAGGTGGGACATCAAATAACTGGATAGAAAAGTACAATATTACATACGAGAAGCTAAGCTTCTCATTTAGCTCTAAATCATCCAGAAAGTATGCCCAGGAATTTCAGGGATTGAAATAAGACTCCAAAACAAGGAACAAATATTTATTATCTGCCCACCCTATATTAGAAAACAAAAGATAAGTCCAAATGATGGGCAAACTGAAAAGGAAAGAGCATTACAAGAGTCCTGGTTAGTCCATTGCTAAAAATAGAAACTATTGGCCAAGCTCTTTGGTTTCCCATCTGCAATGCAGAATTAGAAAACATCCTCATAATCCTTCAGGGAGATTATAAGGATTCATTAATTTCCAGAGAGGTTAGTGATTCTCCTCAAGGTATTTTCAAGATTCTAAGTTCCCTTGGAAAAAAAAAATTGCTCAAAAGCCTTAATTTAGTTTTAGTTCTTATTAGAATCATGACATTGTATATGTTCTGGAAAGAATACCTGAAAACTTAATTTCTGACCTTGTTAAAGTCTTGTTAAATGCTTTGAAGTTTTTTTTTTCACTTTGATAGATTATGTATCTTCTACTATTAAATGAATAGGGCCAAGGACACTTGGTAATAAAATTAACCTTAACAGAATTCTAAACTTAAACAGTTATCTTATGTACTAGTTAATATGTATAATTAATACATGGAATAACACATTTTACTCTTCTGTCATCATTTTTATTAATCGATTTTCTATAAATACTTTAAAAGAAATGTTTACCTACTGAAATTTCTTGTTTTCTAAGGAAGAAATTCTATTGCTCTTTCGCAATACGCAGCAGCTGAGATATCAAGACTGTAACTACTTTTATATCAAATGACTCAGAGGCAAGTGATAGGATGTAAGTGGCCTTCTGGACCTTTCTCTGGTTCTTGCTGTTAAGATAATGCAGAGAATGATGCTGTTGAATTTTTAGTCTGATAATTCCTAAGTCCCAACAGTGATGACATAAAATGGAAAGTGATATTTGTGTACCAGCTGCCACACATACCAGGACAACTTGTAATTTCCATGACTACTGGAATCTAACACTAATGGCGGGGTGCCTGGATGAATCCAAGTGACAAATGAAAACAGCTCTCTGGGGTCTGAGACAAGAGCCATGACAACAATTGCCAATGGGAAAGGAGTCAGCAGGAGATGGATCATTTCTTACAGAGGTGAAAGGCCTAGTAAGTAACAGAAAACAGCAATGCAATGGGGGCTGTGATTTACTGAACTTAGATATGTACATTTACCTTTTCTCTTAAATCCTGTTTTTAACACCTTATTATTAATATATGGCATGCATACCTTCAAAGATCTTCCCATGCACATCTTATTATTTCCTTACAGACTTTCTGGTCATATCTATTTTAAAGATAAGGAAATTACATTTCAGAGAACTTGAGCAACTTTTCAAAGTTATCCATCTGGATAATGGAAGAGCTGGAACTTGAATCGAGGTCCTCCATTGCATATTCTGATGCACTTACACTACACCATGGCTGCCTTCTACTGATTTAAGAAAACTCAAATTGCTTTGCAGTTAATTCAGTTCCCTCATTAAAATTTCTGAGAGCACTGAATTGATTATTCCTAATCTCATGTTCTATTACATATCTATAATTATATAATACATACTGCATAAATATTACACATCTGATCTATATGTCTATTGGATACTCATTTATTGTAAGTATTTAAATATAGTCCAGTCTTGCCCCTAGGCATAGGATCTACTTACCAGAGCAGACTGGTACATTTTCAGAGTTACAGAAAAATGTTTCTTACGTGCATTTTTAGGTTTGAGTTTGCCAGAAGGTTCTACCACATATCAGAACCACATTCCCCACAGCTGAGAGAGCAAATCTGAACACAGATAATACAACTTTTACCACACACACACCCATATCTCTATATACCTGAATCAGTGAGAAGTCAATTAGGATATACAAAGAGGTACATTTTAGGAAAGACAGGAGTTGCTAACTTTTCAGTCTATCACTTACTCTAGGTCATCTTGCTAGATGTTATGAAGGCTACTGTGGGAAATATGACCTGGTCTTTGCTTTAGAGAACATGCAATCCAAATGGAGGTATAGGACAAATACATGAAAGAAAACTAACAATGCATATTAAGTATTTGATTCTTTCATCATATATTCTATAAATATGTATTGAACACCAAATTTGTGCCGGGTACTATGCTAGAGGTGATGGTTACATAAAGGAACAAAACTAAGGACACAGCAGTATAGATATTAAAGCAACATGGATGCCATGCATTCTCAAACAACAAAATATGAGACTTTCACATAGACATTAAAGCAAATAGATGTGATGCTTTGTAAGAAAGCAAAATGTAGGGAGACTTCAGTGGAATTGTTAAAACAACACACTTCAAAAAAAATGGAGAATTACCCTGGTATTTTAATGGAAGAACAATTGAAGCCCTAAAACATGGGGAGAACCAAGAAGAGAGATTATTTTAGACTAGGAGACTGACATATGTAGTTTTAGAATTGGAAATGGGCAAGACTTATCAGGGGGAGAGTAATAAGTAATGTGGTCTATTAAGACAAGGGAAGAAGTGGGAGAAAGGGACTGAGATGAGTCAGTGCACGGGTTTGAATTAAAAGTTAATAAATTTAGATATCTTGTACAGTAGAACACCATTCAAGTTACAAAATAGAAGACTGGAATGAACAAATTAGCAGTTTAAGAAGATTGATCTGTCCATGATAAGCAAAATGGATTGTGGTAAAGGGATTGGGTAAGAATATCAAGAGTGTTTAAGAGTTGAGGTTGCTGACTGGGACTGAGCTTGGGGGAGCCTTTGGGTATAGAAGAGCATCTATGCCTTCATTTGGTGATTAAACAAGCATATACATATACAAAATGTCAACAAACTGGACGTTTAATATTTGCTATTTTACTGAATGTGTGTTTTACTTCAGTACCCCACACACACACAAAAAAAAAAAAACCTCATACAAGAAAACAGACTGCTTATGGAGAGTAAGGGAATAGAGATTGAGTATTCTCTTTCCTCATCCTCATATTGAATCTCTCTGTAAGTCTAAGTGATTCTATCTCCAAAACATACCCTGAATTCAACCACTTCTCTCCATCTCCACAACTTCCCTCCTACCTCAAGCCAATGATAACTCTCAACTGGAATATTCTAGCACCCTCCGAACTACTTCTCTGCTCCCACTCCCACCATTTGTTCTTGGTACAGGGACCAAAGTCAGATCCTTTAGAACAGATCATGTCAAGGTAACTGAAAGTCTCTCAAGGCTGCTCAGTATTATATGACCCCCCTAATTTGATCTACCAAGCTCTGTGTGACCAGGCCTTTGTCTGTTTCCCTAAACCTTTCCACACTATGTCACCCGCTATGCTCTAGACACCCTGTCTTTTCTTTTCCTCAAATACACCAAACTCATTCTCAATCTAGGGCTTTGGAGTAAGCTGTTCTTTCTTACTCTGGCTGCAATGCTTTTCCCTGATATTTCTTGAAGTTTCTTGTCACATAAATCTGTTTAAATTTTACCTCCTCAGCCACCTTTAGCATTCTAGTAAAGAGAGACAGACAATAAATAAGTGAATGGAGTAAGGAAAATATCACCATTCCTAAGTGCTCTGCAGAGAATTGAAGTAGCATGATGTGATCATGTAACTAAGAAAACCTTTCCAAGGACCTGGTAAATCATCCCCCTGCCCTCATAGTGACCACACCCCCCACTGCCTCTCATGGAGAAAACATCTCAGAGTCTTAGATATAATACCTTCTCTTTCCAGAATACCACTTCTTTCAGTTTCTCTGAAGAAGTTCGTTAGATCGC
Source organism: Manis javanica (assembly GCF_040802235.1). Lineage (NCBI taxonomy): Eukaryota > Metazoa > Chordata > Mammalia > Pholidota > Manidae > Manis > Manis javanica. The sequence goes on along the minus strand of NC_133163.1, from coordinate 60,327,609 downwards.
CCAAATTACCTTGAAGGAAGTTTCATTAACCACAGCTTATACTTGTGCACAGGAGTTTGAGAGTTTACATGCCATTTAAAATTGCGAAAGTGATTCTGTTAGACAAATCACAAACCATTATGTCCACCTGAAGACAGTAAAAAGGCAAACAGACTATTCCTTCTTCCTTTTCTCCATCTGTAGAATGAGGTTAATGAGACGCTGCAACTTACCACAAAATAGACTTCCAGTAAATTGGGTTTGGATATAAATAGAAAGAATGTAACCGTTTTGCTTTATGTATGTGTCACATTTATGCATTTTGAATCATCAGAGTTCACAATTGTCTGGGGAAATCTTGTAGGTTTGCACTGATTCTGACAAACAAAGCATCTATCAGTGGCTAAGTCTAGAGACCTGGACACCAAAATTCAAGACACCACTCTCAACACAAATCAGTGTCATGCTAGATTGTTTGCAATGAGTTGAGATATTTTTTAATATGAACTCATGTAGAGAAAGATGAACACATCTTTGAGAAAAGTATTATTTGGAACTCAAAAAGAATAGTACATAAGAATAGAAAGTCTCGATTCTTAATGATCAGTTTTCTGTATTAGGTTGCACCCTAATGTAAAGAAATATCTATTCAAAAGAATATTTCAAGGAAATTTCCCACAACTGCCAAACAGTACCAGTGCTAATTTCATAAGGTCACAATACATCAGATGAAGAGCTTCTTTCCTTGATGCTTAATATCATAATAGATTTTAAAATTTGATGTGGATTATCTCTTGCTATGTGTATATTATATATCTTCTAACTGCATTATAGCTGTAATATTCTAAATATTAGAAAAAATTAAGTTATATTAGGCTTCTTTTCTTTTGATTTTGTAATGCTACCTAATCTCATGACTCTTTCAGCTATGATATGCTTTCTAGTTTTTGTAGCTGCATTAAGGACTTACTTACATAATAAAGAATAATATTTTTATTACATTACTGAGGGTTTTAATGCAAAATAAAATGATTATTATTTAAAGGATCAAACTTTTAAAAAGAGTACTCTTTACAATCCTGCAAGTTGTCAGATATCTTCAATTTCTACTGATCAAAAGGTCATCGAATACCTGACTTGCAACTGTCTCATTTGCAGTAATAAAGGGAGGCAATTGCTTGAAAGATGGAGGTATTTTTTAATCATGGAAAATTATTTTGCTAGATTTCTCTTTTTTTGAGCATCTTAAAATTATTTCACGGAGTCCTTTTCATCAAAGGCATTTCTTCTCTCAGGAAAGAGAATATACCCTTGGGATGAGATCTCAGTATTATTCAAAAATGGAAAAAGGCAGTTGTGACAAAACTAATATTTAAATTTTATAAATTATGCCAAGATTCAGCTAACACACTAGAATATTGCTGTGAAAATCAGAATATCAGCTGTTAGATTAATGTCATTTTGTAACTGACACTGAGTATATATTTTTTCATGTTTTGACTCAGAAAATATCAATCTAAATCTTTCATTTATATAATATTCATCATAGCAATGATAAATGATGATTAAATTAAGCTCTACCTGGAACATTGCCATTTAATTTTCCATTAAACATAATCTGTATCTTACGTAGTTTTTATATGCCAGGCACTATGCCAAATATACTACATATTTCAGTTATTGCAACAACTCTCTGAAGTAACTATAAGCTCAATGAGGGTAAGTAGTTTGTCTGTTTTCTTCACTGATAACATCTAGTACCTAGAACTGTGTCTGCCACATACTAGAGGTTCAATGAATGTGTGTTTAAAAGAATGAATTTTACACATGAGGAAAGTGAAAGTGCTATGTACATAAATGAAGTCATATTCTTGTTTGGCAAGATTCTTACATTCTTCTTCAGTGGTATGGTATAGTCAATTTTTCAGGAAAAAAAACTATTCTAGGTGGAGATACAAAGTCAGTAATTCTGCATAACTGAGTTTTCCTCTGTGGGTTTATAACATTGCCAGACCTCCAAGCTGCAGATCAGTAACAGAACTGATAGTAGAGGATAAATGGTACTAATGGCTGGATGTTGTAGTGATCATTAAGAGTGCAGTTTCAGAAGACTTTGAATACAGGAAATTGGTATCTTGTTGGGGCCCTCTCATTTGCAAGGGACCTACTCTGGAGTCTAAGGATCTGATGGTGATCCTAACTCTGGTGATAGTGGTGACATCACAGTCAGACCCCTGAGGACCTTCTCAGGAGCTTCTTTTTCTAAACATCTGCCTGAAATACAGAGCTTCAGCCTATTTGGTTGGCCCCAAATGATCAGAGAAGATGGCTAGAAGGAACTCCTGAGTAGACTTAAATGCTCACATGAACTCACAGAGCACCAAGCCACCTGTTCTCTTTCCATTTGTGCCAAGTTATCACTCTATCCACCATCTTGGACAGAAGAGAGACTGTGAAAGTCTGCAGGACCCAAGTTTGGAATGAGTGTGGTCAAGAGGCCAGGGAGATCTATAGACAGGCCTAACTTGATCATCGAAGGCTAACAGACATCATTCAAGAGATCTCTTTTAAAACGCAGTGCTTATTGGATTTGGGAGGTCAAAACAAGGTAATGTTGATTCCAGAAACCGAGGACCCGAGGATCGTGGCCACCCAAGCTTCTCTCTGCAGTTCTTTTTCCCAGCACCTCAGAAGCATCCAGTGCCCTTTCTTAAGTTGAGTACCACATATTTCTGAACAATATTCCGAAAACTGGGTAGCTGAATTCTGGCAGCATGAAGAAGACAATTGAATTAGTGAAATGCTCTAATATTAAAAGCTGCTTTCCTAAAAGTGCAATCCCACACACGAGAGTCAGTTTTTGACTTAAAGTTTCTATTGAAAAGTCCCAGTTCTGAATATGCTCCATACTTGCTTCTTAGTAGCTTTCCAGTCAGGAATTACAACACACTTAAAAAAAAAAAAAAAAAAAAGAAAGGAAAGATATTCCCAGGGAAGTGTAGATACAAAGCTTGTCAGTTTAAGAAGTTGTCCCTCACTGAGAAGTGACTGGTGGTTACCACTGGGGAGGGGTTGGGGTGGGTAGGTAAGGAGAGTGAGGGGGATAAAGGGACACCAAAATTCTCAGTCATAATATAAGTTGGTCATGGGAGTAGTAGCAGAGCACGGAGAAGATGGCCAATGGTTCTGTAACATCTTCTATGTTGACAGATAGTAACTGCACTAGTGGGGGTGAGGATTTAGTAATATGAGTAACTGTTGAACCACTGTGTGTACATTTGAAACCAATAAAGATGTTATATCAATGATACTTCAATAAAAAATAAATAAGTAAAAATTACCCATCAATATTAAAAAAGAAGTTATATCTGCATGTAGTATTTAATATTAATATTAAAATCTTGTATCACTTTTACCTTGGGTGACAGGAAGAGAAAGGCAGAAATCCTGAAATGTTAATAACTTTAAAAAAATTCAAAAAGGTCTTAGATAAAAAAACCAAGTGGCTCTCTAAATTTATTTTTGCAGCTGTTTAATACAATTATTGTAACTTCTTTAGCTTCTTGTTAGAATGATTAGTGAATGTATGCACACACTCACCCACATATGCTATTATATCATTAGTATTCTTGTAGGTCATTGATAACATTCACATGCCTCCCTCTAACCTCTTGTTCCCTTCCCAAGGTTGGTGACAAATGGCAATTGATGCTGGCACAAAGCTAAAGGGAAACTGTAAAAACTGTTACATGACCTTGGAATCAATCAATAACCTGAAAAACATTCTATAAAAGGAATCATTACCTTTTTATAGCTTTAACAATAAACTGACTTGGACGTTTCTGTCATGAACATGAGTCTAGGGTAAGTAACCACCACTTGCTCATTTGTAAATGGGCTTTCTTGGTACCACCCTGTAATTTCCTTTTAGGGATTCTCTACAGAGGCCCTACACTGCTATTAAAACATTAAAGTTGAAGAAGTTTTAGGAGGAGTTCCAAGTAATTATTACAGACATCATTCTGAATCATATTGAAATATAAGAAGCAAAACAGGTATTTCCTTTAAGATAGAGTTCTTTTCAACTTTGGAAAGTAGAAAACCATTTTTACACCCAATAGATGATGTAATACTTTATAAGTGGTAAGCATCTACAGGTGATTAAAAAACATGTTTTAAGACTAATAGCTGAAGAAGAGTTATTATTAAATAGGGAATTTTCATGAAGATAAATCTTTATAGGTAAGATATTTAAAGTGTATTATAGTTTTAGAACCTAGGACTGCATCGGGCACATCATAAGGGCTCACTAAATATTTGTATAATTGAATGAATCTTACTGATGGGAAAAGTATGATGTATAGTAAATGAAAAGTAGTATTTTCGTTAGACTAAGTGCTTACCTTTCATCCTTACTACATTGAACAGTGGGATGTTCCCAAAAACTATCTTATCTATTCAGCTATTACAATTCCTCTATCTCCTCCCAAAACATTGCAGTAATATAACCATAAATAAGCAAGCCACTAATTACAGTCTCAAAGATGGCATAGTATTCCTTCAGACTGAAAGCTTTATTTAAATTGTTTGCAAGTAGAAGTGAGTAGAAAATCCAAACATGGGTAAAATTTAAATGCAAGTTTTAACATCCACTAAGGATTATCCATCCAGAACATCCACTAAAGAAATCTGTTAAATGTCTAATAGTGAGTAAGGCATCTCCTATTTTTATTGCTATTTTAAGTAGTAAGATAAAAGCTTGAGGCAGGTATTAGATCTAAGATCATATTGATCCCAATGCCAGGATAACTTTTAAACTAAACTTTTATGACATCCTGTTGCCTAATTTGTTTCCATGGATTTTTCTGATCACTAACACATAAGAATGCAATTTAAGTACATTCAATACTTTTCTGTCGGTTAGCAACATTTTTTACATTTTATTATTAGATGGATGATTTCTTTTTACCATTAAGATGAACAGGATTACAGTATAACAATGACAATTCAGATATAATTAACAGCTTTCAAATTAGGAAAGTTTTTTTTATCCTCCTCTGACTATTATTTATCTTTGGCCACTTCATTACTTCCTTATTTGCACCCCTATCTCAGGAAAAGAAATAAAATAGGGAAAGGGGTAAAATTAACAAAAATAATTGTAACTTATTGCTCAAAAGTGATGAAAGATTAGATGGGAAGATTGAAACTAGTACTGAAGCAAAAATTCTTAAGGAATCTGAGCTTTCACAAAAGATGATAAATTGTAAGAATTATCTCACATACTAGCCCTTTGCATAATATTGGTCTTAGCAGTTGAGTCTCTCTCTGCAGTCCTCTAAAGAGATGACTTGGTCCAGGCTTGAAGGTAGTGGAGGTGGTGAAGGACGACTGATACTGGAGCTTCTCACAATGACAACTTTTGCTTAAAAATAATTTCCCAGCATTTGGATTTTCTTGTTCAGTTTTATATTACTTGTTTTAAACAAGAAGTAGTATACTTATTTGTATTGAAAATGTGTGTAGATGTAAACTTAAGGTAATACCCAGAGTTCTGTTCCAAACCTACTTGTGTGTAACATTTCTCATTTTAGTTAGCATTATTCCCTGATTGCAATCAAGAAGCAACTGCTTTGTGGTTCAACTTTCTGGCCAGAGTGTGGATATGTGAGGCTTACTAAAGGGCATTGTCCTGAATGATGATTATAAGTACTGATCCTAGACTTCTAGGGCAAATAAGCTCATAAAATTTAATAAAGTACTAGGATGCAAGGCAAGCAAAGTGGAAAATGCTCAGCACTTGTTGTGACTTAAAGAGGTTTCTGATTTGTATATGAAGTTGATCAGTTGCCACTGATTTTCAAATCATTGCTTATTCAGCTAGATAGGCATAAATAATAGATATGTCTTGGTTTGTTTCAGATATTAAAACTATCTCAAAAGTTTCTTTCATAGAGTATAAAATACACTGAGACATTGATAGCCAAGTGTACACATATATTTTATGGTGTGTATATGCACTGTATATCATATCTGAGATTCTTAATCATTGATGGGTCAGTTAGTACCACTGGCTAAAATTAAGTGATAATACTAATGAATTCAGTGTCATGGGTAGGAATCTTACAAAACAGAATTCCCACTGAGTTACATATAACGTTTTACCATGGTTGACACCTGCATGCTTTAGCTGGCTGGCTATTTCCAGGATGTCTCTCTGATGGCAAAGGATGACATAAGAAACGGTCAATAACTTACATTCATGTAAATACAAGTAATCAGCATGTTATTTAATACATATACATAGTGTTACATAAATATTAACTATTATTATTACTACTACTACCCAATAGACTAAAGATAACCAGAAGATCAGTTCCTGCTAATAATAACTAATACCAATTTCGTAAATGAAGGGTCACACACAATTGTAATAAATGGTTAACATTTTATAGGTATAACAGATGTTTTTGGGTAAATGCACATGTTCATTTCCACTAAAAAACCTGACCTCTTGGGCAGAGCCAAGATGGCGGCATGAGTAGAGCAGTGGAAATCTCCTCCCAAAACCACATATATTTATGAAAATATAACAAAGATAACTCTTCCTAGAATACAGACCAGAGGACACAGGACAACATCCAGACCACATACACACCTGTGAGAAATCAGTGCCTTGTGAAGGGGGTAAGATACAAGCCCCAGCCCGGCAGAACCCGAGCGCCCCTCACCCCAGCTCCCAGTGGGAGGAGAGGAGTCAGAGCGGGGAGGGAGAAGGAGCCCAGGACTGCTGAACACCCAGCTCCAGCCATCCACACTGGAGCGCAGACACAGTGCATACGTGAGGTGCTGGATACTAGGGAAACAGGCCAGCAAGAATGGTGAGCGGGTACTGGAGGCTAGCACCAGAGGACAAAGAAAAGCGAGTGGCTTTTTTTTTTCTTTTTTTAAATTATTTATTTAATTTGTTGTTGTTATTGTTTTGTTTTGGCAAGTGCTTTTTGGAAGTCTTGAAGGGACAGGGCGGGACACTTAGTGCAGAGGCAGGGAATCTGGGGATCTCTGGGCACTCTAACCCCCTGGGCAGCAGGGAGCACGGAGGCCCTACATGGAGATAAATAGCCTCCCGGCCACTCCCCCTCCAATGCGGCTCCACCATTTTGGAGCACCAGCCTAAGGCAAGGCACGCCCACAGCAACAGTGGAGATAAACTCCATAGCAGCCGGGCAGGAATCAGAAGCCCTCTCTGCACGCATCTGCCCAGCACAAGCCACTACAGGTCGCTGTTCTCCCAGGAGACGAAGGCCACAAACCAACAAGAAGGGAAGTTCTTCCGGCCATCACTCATCCCAGCTCAGCAAAATATTTCTATCACCATGAAAAGGCAAAATTACAGGCAAACCAAGATCACAGAGACAACACCAGAGAAGGAGACAGACCTAACCAGTCTTCCTGAAAAAGAATTCGAAATAAAAATCATAAACATGCTGATGGAGATGCAGAGAAAAATGCAAGAGCAATGGGATGAAGTTCAGAGGGAGATCACAGGTGCCAGGAAGGAGATTACAGAAGTGAAACAAACTCTGGAAGGATTTATAAGCAGAATGGATAAGATGCAAGAGGCCATTGATGGAATAGAAACCAGAGAACAGGAACACATAGAAGCTGACATAGAGATAAAAGGATCTCCAGGAATGAAACAATATTGAGAGAACTGTGTGACCAATCGAAAAGGAACAATATCCATATTATAGGGGTACCAGAAGAAGAAGAGAGAGAAAAGGGGATACAAAGTGTCTTTGAAGAAATAATTTCTGAAAACTTCCCCAAACTGAGGGAGGAAATAATCAAACAGACCATGGAAATACACAGAACTCCCAACAGAAAGGACCCAAGGAGGACAACAACAAGACACATAATAATTAAAATGGTAAAGATCAAGGACAAGGAAAGAGTTTTAAAGGCAGCTAGAGAGAAAAAGGACACCTATAAAGGAAAACCCATCAGGCTATCATCAGACTTCTCGACAGAAACCTTACAGGCCAGAAGAGAATGGCATGATATATTTAATGCAATGAAACAGAAGGGCTTTGAACCAAGGATACTGCATCCAGCACAACTATCATTTAAATATTATGGTGGGATTAAACAATTCCCAGACAAGCAAAAGTTGAGGGAATTTGCCTCCCACAAACCACCTCTACAGGGTATCTTACAGGGACTGCTCTAGATGGGAGCATTCCTAAAAAGAGCACAGAACAAAACACCCAACATATGAAGAAAGGAGGAGGAGGAATAAGAAGGGAGAGAAAAAAAGAATCTCCAGACAGTGTATATAACAGCTCAATAAACAAGCTAAGTTAGGCAGTAAGATACTAAAGAAGCTAACCTTGAACCTTTGGTAACCACGAATCTAAAGCCTGCAATGGCAATAAGTACATATCTTTCAATAGTCACCCTAAATATAAATGGACTTAATGCACCAATCAAAAGACACAGAGTAATAGAATGGATAAAAGAGCAAGACCCATCTATATGCTGCTTACAAGAAACTCACCTCAAACCCAAAGACATGCACACACTAAAAGTCAAGGGATGGAAAAACATATTTCAGGCAAACAACAGCGAGAAGAAAGCAGGGGCTGCAGTACTAATATCAGACAAAATAGACTTCAAAACAAAGAACATAACAAGAGATAAAGAAGGTCACTACATAATGATAAATGGCTCAGTCCAACAAGAGGATATAACCACTCTAAATATATATGCAACGAACACAGGAGCACCAGCATATGTGAAACAAATACTAACAGAACTAAAGGGGGAAATAGACTGCAATGCATTCATTTTAGGAGACATCAACACACCACTCACCCCAAAGGATAGATCCACTGGGCAGAAAATAAGTAAGGACACAGAAGCACTGAACAACACACTAGAACAGATGGACCTAATAGACATCTATAGAACTCTATCCAAAAGCAACAGGATATACATTCTTCTCAAGTGCACATGGAACATTCTCCAGAATAGACCACATACAGCCCACAAAAAGAGCCTCAGTAAACTCCAAAATATTGAAATTCTACCAACCAATTTTTCAGACCACAAAGGTATAAAACTAGAAATAAATTCTACAAAGAAAACAAAAAGGCTCACAAACACATGGAGGCTTAACAACATGCTCCTAAATAATCAATGGATCAATGAACAAATTAAAATAGAGATCAAAGAATATATGGAAACAAATGACAACAACAACATAAAGCCCCAACTTCTGTGGGATGCAGTGAAAGCAGTCTTAAGAGGAAAGTATATAGCGATCCAGGCACACTTGAAGAAGGAAGAACAATCCCAAATGAATAGTCTAATATCACAATTATTAAAATTGGAAAAAGAAGAACAAATGAGGCCTAAGGTCAGCAGAAGGAGGGACATAATAAAGATCAGAGAAGAAATAAACAAAATTGAGAATAAAACAATAGCAAAAATCAACGAAACCAAGAGCTGGTTCTTTGAGAAAAATAAACAAAATAGATAAGCCTCTAGCCAAATTTATTAAGAGAAAAAGAGAATCAACACAAATCAACAGAATCAGAAATGAGAATGGAAAAATCACGACAGAATCCACAGAAATACAAAGAATTATTAAAGACTACTATGAAAACCTATATGCCAACAAGCTGGAAAACCTAGAAGAAATGGACAACTTCCTAGAAAAATAAAACCTTCCAAGACTGACCAAGGAAAAAACACAAAAGTTAAACAAACCAATTAAGAGCAAAGAAATTGAAATGGTAATCAAAAACTACCCAAGAACAAAACCCCCGGGCCAGACGGATTTACCTTGGAATTTTATCAGACACACAGAGAAGACATAATTCCCATTCTCCTTAAAGTTTTCCAAACAATAGAAGAGGTGGGAATACTCCCAAACTCATTCTATGAAGCCAACATCACCCTAATACCAAAACCAGGCAAAGACCCCACCAAAAAAGAAAATTACAGACCAATATCCCTGATGAATGTAGATGCAAAAATACTCAATAAAATATTAGCAAACCAAATTCAACACTTTATCAAAAGGATCATACACCATGACCAAGTGGGATTCATCCGAGGGATGCCAGGATGGTACAACATTTGAATATCCATCAACATCATCCACCACGTCAACAAAAAGAAGGACCAAAACCACATGATCATCTCCATAGATGCTGAGAAAGCATTTGACAAAATTCAATATCCATTCATGATAAAATCTCTCAGCAAAATGGGCATAGAGGGCAAGTACCTCAACATAATAAAGGCCATATATGATAAACCCACAGCCAGCATCATACTTAACAGCGAGAAGCTGAAAGCTTTTCCTCTGAGATCGGGAACAAGACAGGGATGCCCATTCTCCCCACTGTTAATTCAACATAGTACTGGCGGTCCTAGCCATAGCAATTAGACAAAACATAGAAATACAAGGAATCCAGATTGGTAAAGAAGAAGTTAAACTGTCACTATTTGCTGATGACATGATACTGTACATAAAAAACCCTAAAGACTCCACTCCAAAACTACTAGATATCGGAATATAGCAAAGTTGCAGGACACAAAATTAACACACAGAAATCTGTGGCTTTCCTATATACTAACATGAACCAATAGAAAGAGAAATCAGGAAAACAATTCCATTCACAATTGCATCAAAAAGAATAAAATACCTAGGAATAAACCTAACCAAAGAAGTGAAAGACCTATACCCTGAAAACTACAAGTCACTCTTAAGAGAAATTAAAGGGGACACTAACAAATGGAAACTCATCCCATGCTCGTGACTAGGAAGAATTAATGTCATCAAAATGGCCAATCTCCCTAAAGCAATATACAGATTTGATGCAATCCCTATCAAATTACCAGCAACATTCTTCAGCAAACTGGAACAAATAATTCAAAAATTCATATGGAAACACCAAAGACCCCGAATAGCCAAAGTAATCCTGAGAAAGAAGAATAAAGTAGGGGGGATCTCACTCCCCAACTTCAAGCTCTACTACAAAGCCATAGTAATCAAGACAATTTGGTACTGGCACAAGAACAGAGCCACAGACCAGTGGAACAGATTAGAGACTCCAGACATTAACACAAACATATATGGTCAATTAATATTCAATAAAGGAGCCATGGACATACAATGAGGAAATGACAGTCTCTTCAACAGATGGTGCTGGCAAAACTGGACAGCTACATGTAAGAGAATGAAACTGGATCACTGTCTAACCCCATACACAAAAGTAAATTGAAAATGGATCAAAGACCTGAATGTAAGTCATGAAACCATAAAACTCTTAGGAAGAAAACATAGGCAAAAATCTCTTGGACATAAATATTAGCAACTTCATGAACATATCTCCCCAGTCAAGGAAAACAAAAGCAAAAATGAACAAGTGGGACTATATCAAGCTAAAAACCTTCTGTACAGCAAAGGACACCATCAATAGAACAAAAAGGTACCCTACAGTATGGGAGAATATATTCATAAATGACAGATCCACTAAATGCTTGACATCCAAAATATATAAAGAGCTCATGCACCTCAACAAACAAAAAGCAAATATTCCAATTAAAAATGGGTAGAGGAGCTGAACAGACAGTCTTCAAAGAAGATATTCAGATGGCCAACAGACACATGAAAAGATGCTCTACATCACTAATTATCAGAGAGATGCAAATTAAAACCACAATGAGATATCACCTCACACCAGTAAGGATGGCTGCCATCCAAAAGACAAACAACAAATGTTGGTGAGGTTTTGAAGAAAGGGGAACCCTCCTACATTGCTGGTGGTAATGTAAATTAGTTTAACCATTGTGGAAAGCAGTATGGAGGTTCCTCAAAATGCTCAAAATAGACTTACCATTTGATCCAGGAATACCACTCCTAGGAATTTACCCTAAGAATGCAGCACTCAAGTTTGAAAAAGACAGATGCACCCCTGTGTTTATCACAGCACTATTTGCAATAGCCAAGAATTGGAAGCAACCTAAGTGTCCATCAGTAGATGAATGGATAATGTAGAGGTGGTACATATACACAATGGAATATTATTCATCCATAAGAAGAAAACAAATCCTACCATTTACAACAACATGGATGGAGCTAGAGGGTATTATGCTCAGTGAAATAAGCCAAGTGGAGAAAGAGAAATACCAAATGATTTCACTCATATGTGGAGTATAAGAACTAACGAAAAACTGAAGGAACGAAACAGCAGCAGAAGCACAGAACCCAAGAATGGACTAACAGGTACCAAAGGGAAAGGGACTGGGGAGGATGAGTGGGTAGGGAGAAATAAGGGGGTGGAAGAAGAAAGGGGGTATTATGATTAGCATGCATAATGGGGGGGTGGAAGGAAGGGGAGGGCTGTACAACACAGAGAAGTCAAGTAGTGATTGTACAACATTTTGCTATGCTGATGGACAGTGCCTGTAAAGGGGTTTGTGGGGGAGACCTGGTATAGGGGAGAGCCTAGTAAACATAATATTCTTCATGTAATTGTAGATTAATGATAACAAAAAAAAAAGGAAGGAAAAGGGGGACTACTCCCTGATAGGATAAAACTAACTGTAAATCAACGATTAAAGCATGCTTTAAATATCCTTAATTTTGATCATTTAAAGTGTGTCAGATGATCAGCTATGGAAGTACATTTTTCTGATAATATTCCTTTCTCTTAAAAAAAAATGCAGTTCCTGTGTGGTGATCTCCAATAAGTTCTTCACAATGGTATAAAGGGCATATCAAAGTGTGGGCAAAGGGTTTGTTTGTGTTTATACAGAGGAACAAAGCCTGATTTGGCTACCCAGAAAACGAATTAAGATACGATATGAAGAAGAACTTCCAACATCAACATCCTCTGGAAGAGTCATTCCAGAAGATGAACATCAAAAAACTTCAACAAAGATCCTGGTGCTGTTGCAGTTGTAGCTGCATTCATCCCACCAGTTCCTGGACTTGCCATTGGAATGAAGAAGGAGATATCTAAGCTGGCCTGTGCACACAGTAAAACAACAAATTTGACTGGATCTATACTGTTGGAACTCAACCAAGAATTAGGAGAAGTGCAAGTTGCAGTGCTCCAAAATCTTGCGACTACAGACTGTCTACTGTTAAAAGAACATATAGGATGTGAACAGTTCCCAGGAATGTGTTGTTTTAATTTGTCTGATCTTTCTCAAACTATTCAAATTCAGTTAGACAATATCTATCATATCATTGGTAAATGTTCACAAATGCCTAGGGTGCCTAAGTAGTTTTCTTGGTTTCACTGGAGATGGCTGGTAATTGTAGGTCTGCTTTGGTTATGTAGCTGAATTCCTATTATGTTAATGTGTGTACACAATTTATTTAATAGTTCAAAACCTATACATGCTTATATTACTCTACAAGAAGATATGTCAAAGAAATAATCAATCCTCCCATGTTTTCTTCCGCCTGCTACTTCTATAGCTTTTCTTCTTCCTTCCTAATTACAACCCTTAAATAGAATTCGTGCCTCATATCGAATTTACCAAGTATCAAAATTTCTCCAAGTGGTAAAGATACCTCAAGACAAATGCTGGACACAGAAGCCACAGGGCATAGATCTGCAAAGAAGTAAAAAGCTAACCTTTTCAAACAATATTGCTTTTCTCTCGCTTACCAACTTTACATTTCCCTGTATGGCCCCGGAAGAGGACTGTTTAGCCAGAGACAGGTAAGATTCCTCAAGGGAGGAACAACCTAAGACAGGCACAGTGGCAGGGGGGCCATCAGGTGAGAAATTGGGGATCAACAGAGGTGAGGCTTAGAACCTCACCGCCCCCTGTTTTGAGAGAAATCTTCTGCATCCGTGAATGTTTTGTTGCCCTTGTCTAACCTGGATTAATACTTAGTCTACAGGCACACACCTGATCATCTACATTTGCCCTCTTACAGCACTAAACTATCTTTTCTACCTTTATCTTGCATCTACCTACCACTTCAGCATTTTATTAAAAATAATAATAATAATAACAATAATAATAAGGGAGAAATGTGGGATTCACATATAAATCAAGTATAACAATCAAACATATATTCATATTTGACCTGATTGTTTATAGTTCATAATGCGTGATCAAAACTGAAAGTTTCTGTATTGACTGCCCTTGCACTGTTCACCATGTAAGAACTTATTCACTATGTAAGAACTTGTTCACCATGTAAAAACTTGTTCGTTATGCTTCAGAAGATTGGAGACTGTTGAGAACTAGGCTTGGTGTTGATTAATGATTGTGCATTGAGTCTCCTATACAGAATTTTATTGTTGAACAACCATTTGATCAATAAATATGAGATATGCCCTCTCAAAGAAAGAAAAAAAAAACCTGACCTCTTTTTTGGCATCTATGGGAGATGATCGCACTGGATAATGCTATCTTGAAGTCACATATTCAATGGAGAGTTTTCTTAAAAAAGTATTTACAATAACAGAGAAGAAAGAATAGACTGTTTGCTATTTTTAGATTTCCTACTAAATGTGCTCATATCAAGGGGTGATGGTACTCTCAATGTAAATCACATGGTTTTCAATATGTATTTCTGCTGCAGAAGTTATTGTGATTACAGTTGTATCTATAATTCCAAATGTTAAAATTTTATGAGGACTAAGCTTCAATTAGTTTAAATTCTATTAAACAATTAATCAAAATGTGTGTCTATTCAGAAAAAGAAGTAAAGACAGTAACAGTGCTGAACAGATTACAGCTCACAACATCCTTTCACTAGAGTGAATGCAGAGCAATAAGAAAGGGAACTTCCAGGTCAATAGAATTCTGCACATCGAAAGTTGAAAAGGCCTTCTGGGTCAGCACTGTGAAATATAAGCTTGTAACAATCACCTAGAAAAAGAAATGCCATCCAGAGTTTAATGAGGCCCTTGTCAGAAGAAAGATGGTTTCCATAGCTGACCTTGAGCAACATCAGATTTTATTGCAATTCCCTGTAAAATCTGCATAAAACATGATTTATTGTTTGTTTCACTTACCTCCTTGCCATCATTTGTTTGTTTATCCATGATACTAAGTTCCAAAGGACTTCTTTTCTAATTTGATTTTATTAAAATTAAGAAATGGTAAGCAATTTTTGATATTACTTATACAAGTCCCACATTCTATTCTTTGTTTCCTTAGCAGATGTGTTTTAGATGAACCTCAGAGTGGTAAATCCACCATTAAAATAATATTTAAACTGGAGAAAATGTGCTTAATAGGCTAGCTTTCAAAAAAGAAAGTTCTCAGGTTTCCATGCTAAAGAGATAAAAATGTAAGATGTAAATGTAAGAATTTAAGATGTAAGTGGATACCCTAATAAAAAGGAAACTATTTTCAAGAGAATTTACCTTAAATAGTATTAAAACCATATCATCTAAAATTGGTAACAGAAGTATACAAATGCCAACAGTGTGACGAACAAATAATAGTAACTAAAACACTGTTTATAGGTTATTATGTGTCATTTTACTAGGTAGCAATTTATTCACATCATCATTAAATTTTCCTTGACAGTTGATGGGATTCATTAAAAGACTAATAAATCTCAGCATGAAATGTTGAGGAAAAATGGGAGCTATTATTTGGACAACTATGTGGTCTCTAAATAAATTTACCAGGAAAATGGAATGGCCCATTAACACTAATGGAAACGATAGCAAGATGTCTGTGAAATGGTGAGATTTAATTCATCAGTACCTGGACTTAACGGTAATTACTTGAAATGCGGTTGCATCATATGGTGATTTAACTTTCATGACTCAGATGTCATGCTAACTAGGGCATCCTGACCTTTCGTCTCTACACACTTAAGTCTGAGAAACAAAATCTATTCTAGATAATGCCTGATGCGGTGTATTTTGTATTTTATTGATTATAAGAACACTTGTGAAAGTAGCTTGTCAGTATACAACACTGTACAGTGCTACTTAATTGGACCCCAAATAGGCTGACCTAATTATACCCTATAAGATGAACACAGAAGCAAAATCCAAAGATAAACTTTTCTCTACTATGGGACATGTTTGAGCTCTTGAACAAGGATTCTATTTCGGAGCCCCAGTTTCTTCTCCTGAACATATAAGACTTCTTCGAGCATATGTTCTCAAATGTACTGCTGATTTACCTTAATACCTGCTGGGAATCAGTGGGTTGCATCTACTTAATGTCAGGCTGTGAAAAACATCTTCCATTGGATAAGGCTCTGGAACAGCATCTACCACTAGTAATTTGATTATGGGTATTCATTGCTTTGGTATAAACGAAGTAAGAATATTGTACAGAGCAAATGAGTGCCTAGTGGAAAGAGCAGCCGGAGTAATATTGCAAAGTGAAGGTCAGCTCACATCAGTCTTTCACTTAAAACCCTCCATGTCTAAATGTAACATGGTATTATCAATTACATCAGAATCTAGGGAACAGAAAAAGGACATTAGTGAAAAAGAAATCCAAGCGAAGTCTATAGTTCAGTCTATAGTTCATTATTATACCAGTGTCACCTTCTTGGTTTTGAAAAATGCCCCCTGGTCATATTCAGATAGTAACATTACGGGAAGTTAGGTGAAGGATATACAGGATCTTTATGCTATCTTGGCATATTTTCTGTATATTTAGAATTACTTGAAAATAAAAAATTTTATTTAAAATTTTTTTAAATTTAAATTTAAATTTAAAACCTCCATTTGTTTCCTGTGTCACTCCCAATAAAAGCCAAGGGCCTTATGATGGCCCCTGAGGCCCCACATGTTCTGACACCTCTGATCTCAACTCCTGTTACTCTCTTCCACACTCCCTCCTCTCCAGCCACTGGTCTCCTTGCTATTTCTCCAGTACACCAGGACCTTTGCAGTTATGTATGTCCTTGAAACATTCTCTCTCCAGATATCCATGAGGCTCATGCCTTGCATTCTTCTGATCTATACATGAAGACCTTCTCAATGAGGCCATCTCTGGCCTTGTCTGTTTTCCCTGCTAGAAAGTAATCTCCAAAGGGCAAGGATTTGGGGTACATTTTTCTTACTACTTTATACCCTTTGCCTAGAACAGGGCTTGTTATATAATGGACATATGAAAAGTTTTTGATGAATCAATGAATGAACAAAGGAAAGAGAGAGATAATGGAAACTAGACAGATGTACCAAAGAGTGGCTGGGGAGCACTAGGTCCTTAAAATACATTTAATGTCATGGAATCATATAGTTTTTTAAAAAGATTCCTCTTTTCATAGTTCCATTACTCAACATGTTATTTCTGCAAAGACTCATATTTATTGTTATTGCTAATAAAAATGGAAGCAGAGATTATAGCTTGATTTTTAAATCTTGAACAGAGTTGCCTGTAAAATATAATTTTTAGACCCTCATACTAATTAACTGATATGAAATTATTTTGCAAACATGCTCTATTTCATCCCCATCAGTATATTAGAGGAACATATTTCCAACCTTTCGTTCTAGACTTTTACTTTTACTCATTCTTGTCCTACTTATAAGTAGGACAAGAATGAGTAAAAGTCTTCCCTTTGTCCCATTCTATGCCCACTATTACTCACTGCTTATGTCAATAGTCATGTAACTTGACAGGCAAATATTTATTTATATTTCCAGTTCAGGCAAACATTTCACTGTAGACTGAATAATGAGATCCCAGAAAGGTAAGAAAGCCCTAAATATATATTTATACCTTCCAACCCCCACATACTGATTATAGTAGTCCTGAGCACACCAACATTATTAACTTCTGTATTTCCAATGATATGGGTTTCAATACAAAAAAAATCCTGGTTTTAATGTATTTGTACATCATAAGGACAATTATTATTTAAATAAAGATGAACGTTCATAAACAAAAGACATGTTCATAAATTTTATCTAGATCCAATATATGCAGACATGATGAGGGTGTTACAATGGTGATGGTGGGCTACGCTTTGTCAAATTAGAGGAGAGGGTGTTGTCATCCACCAGTCCCTTCCCCACCACCCCCAAAAGAATCAAGGAAATGTCCAAATGTAAATGTTCTAGTATTCCACACTGATATATTACATATACATATATTTACTTATTTATTACTTATACATTAATTTATTTTACTTTCCTTCCTTATCATTACCCCTGGGCAGTGTCACTTATCATATTGTCTGTTTGAGAGAGCCCACAATTTGGGATGCTGACACACCCAAGTATACTGCCTCTGCAAGAAGTGTTTTAGAAATTCTGATCCCAAGGCAAACAGTGGAACACAGTAGCTTACAACTCTGTAATATCAAAGTATCAGCTGAAACCTTCAATCATCTGTGAACCCCATACTCCCCACCTTTAATCTTCCAGTCTTCTACTTAATCTCATGTTTTCTTTCTCACAATTCCTCAGCATTCTCTCATGGAAGTGTACTTTGTATATGTTCCCCATACTCTAGGATGTGACTCATCTTGGCCAGGAAACTTGGAAGACATTTAGAATTGCCAGGTGTTTTCTTACATTGTTCTATCTCACCTGGGACTTCCTTTCCTTCCTAACAATATTTTTTACACTTTTTAGTGCCAATATTATTCATGATAGAAAAAAATCAGGGTACTAAATAAAAATGACATTTCAGAACTAAAAAGCAGCATGTTTGAGAGACCAATTATATGTGAAGGTTTGGGGAAATATGGAGCTGGGGACAATCTCCAGGTAGGGTGGTATATAAGTCAGAGTTCTCCATAGAAACAGAACCAATAGGAGATAACCAATAGGAGATATATATGTGTGTGTATAAACAATACATATATTTAGTTATTTATTAAAAAAGATATTTATCATAAGGAATTGGCTCATGTGATTATGGAAGCTGAGAAGTCCCAAGATTTGCAGTGAACAGGTTGGAGACCCGGAGAGCCAATGGTGTGAGCAGATGGTTCCAATTCTATTCTGAAGGCCCCAGAAGAGCAGAAAGTGTCAGTCCTAGTCCTAGTACCGATTGAAAGGCAAAAGAATATGGATGACTCAGTCCAGAGGCAGGCAGAAAGAGAAAATTCTCTATGTTTCGCCTTTTTGCTCAATTCAGGCCTTCAATGGACTCGATGAGGCCTAGTGGGTTGAAAGGGCAATCCACTTTCCTCAATCTACTATTTCAAATGTTAATCTCATTCAGAGAAACACTCAGATGTACCCAGATAACATTTAACAAAGTAAGAATACTGTACAGAGCAAATGAGTGCCTAGTGGAGAGAGCAGCCGGAGTAATGTTGCAAAGTGAAGGTCAGCTCACATCAGTACTTCACTTAAAACCCTCCATGTCTAAATGTAACATGGTATTATCAATTACATCAGAATCTGGGCACCCCAAACCAGTCAGGTTGACACATAAAATTAACCATCCCAGGTAATCAGGTGAATTGTGACGTTTTTAGAAGGAAGAAGAGAAGAAGGATTTGACTTCTAAACATGTACAAGATGAAGTTGGCATTGAATATCCAATTAGAACGGTTATTTGGAGCCCAGGAAACATTTTGAAACTTTAAATTTAGATCTGATGATAATTTAAGTCATATAAATGGATGAAATTGCTCAGGGTTCATTAACTCCATCATTTATTGAGTATCTATTATATAATGAGTAAATAAGAAGCATTGGAAATAAAATAGATCACAAAATAAAGACAGTTCTTACTATAATAGAAATTAAATTCTAGAGAAGGATTAAGATACAAATAAAATTATTCCATCAGAGTGTTGCAAATGCAGTAGAGAAAAATTGTAATAAGCTACAAGGAGATATAACAAGCGACTTAATTTGGAGTGATTGGGAAGACTTTCCTGGGAGAGTGACTTTATACTAAGACCTGATGATTGTGTAGGGTATGCAAAAACAGCATGGCATCAGAGGAACATAAATGCAACCTTGTGTCTACATTTTTCAATGGAGAGGAGAAGTATCAAGAAACAAGACTAAATAGCTAAAGTCAGATCAGGAGAGGCTTTCTAGCCAATAACGTTTAATGGATTAAATTACTGATAATAATTTTCTACTTACAGTATTATGCAGCCTCCTCTTATCATGGTTTCATGATAAACACAAAATACTTTATTATCCTTTGATTTTGGATTTTACCACATGCCTCATTTTGGGAGGTGAGGTGTCAGCCAATTTAATGTAAGCAGAAATTTGAAATGGGCATGTGTAGTTTTGCTCTCTTGTACTTTTGCCACCACCATGAAAAGAATACAGCCCAGCTAGGCTACTAGTTAAAAGAGGATGAGAGACATGCAGGGTATGCCTGGAGCCAACCAGTCTTTGGAACTCAGTCCATTTGAACTTTGCCTAGATAACCTGATCTTCATCCAAGTTGACATGATAGTAAAATAAATCATTGTTGTCCTGTACCACTGAGCTTTAGAGTAGTTTCTTGCACAGTAAAAACTGACCCATACAAAGGCCTTCCGAAAAGTAATGTTTAAGGGATCAGTTAAGGAAAAAGAACCAGAGAGGGGCAAAAAGACTATGAAGAACACATCAGAAAGGTGGAAAGGAAATAATGAGGAAATAGTACTTAAGAACAATACTTTATCATAGCAACCAGGATTGAGGGGAATTTTGAGGCAGAAATAGTCAAATGCCACAGGGAGATCACCCAAAATGCAAAGTAAAAATAAACCCCTGGCTTTGTAAATTCTAAGTCCATCTCTTAGGAACTTTTGCCAAAGGAGCTCAGTTAGCTTGGTAGAAGCAGAAATTACATTTCAGGGGGTGAAAAATAAGTATAAAGGGAAAAAAGTGAAGCGGGACATGTAGACCTCCCTTGAATGTTACTATTAAATGGATGAAGGTGGAATCAAAGAATACACAAAGGCCACCAGCCCGGAATCAGAGCTGAATTTGTTTCCTTGCCAAGCAGAAGGGATCCAAGTCACTCAGGTAGAGTTTGGTGGGTCTCCAGAAGATATAAGAGGGAGGACTAGATGCGAGGCCAAAGAGGGAGTCCATCCCATATGAGAAAGGATTTTGTGCATTAAATTCTAATTTGCTAAGAAGACGATTATACATTACCTCCTGGAGTTGATTGTTAGTGTGCTTTGTGTCACAAAAGTATGACAAGGTTTTTAAGAGTCCCAGAAATGCTCCATCAGGCTTACAACTAAGTATTGGGTATTTTCATATGTACTTCCATATACTTGACACTTAGCACATTTTTCTTTGGCCCTAGGTGAAGACTTGAAGAGAAGACATAGTCAAGGGTACTGCTTTTAGAATGTGAATGTTTTGAACAGGTTTCTAGGTTTGAAGCATTTAAAGTGAGACCACGAGCTTCGGAGAGAAGTGGAGATATCCCTTCCTTTAATACAGCAGGTGGTGTTGAATGGATATGAGGTCAGAGGACAGAAACTGAAGGCTGGAAGACTAACCCATTGCCTTCTGCTTTCTGTGGAAGGTAAAGGTGGGTCATCTGCCAAGAGTGAAGGACGGGACAGTGGATGCATCCCTTCTACGATACCTTCTTGTTCCAAATAGAATTTTAAGAACATAGTTTTACCCATTTAGCAACTCTACCATCTCAATTCATTTTGTATTTTGACCTTCCCAACAGTCTCTCCTAACTTAAAGTTAATGAATACACATGGGAATGCCAATTGATAAAACTCTGGAAAGCAATATGGCTACTGGTAAAAAAAAATGTTAAAGGTTTCCACTCTTTGATTTAGTGATCGTACTTCTAGGAGTTCATGCATATTAGAAAATGGCACACAAAATTGGTAATTGAAAAATTGTTTATGTCAGTGAAAAAATGGACAAAACCTAAATATATACCAATAGAGATTTTTTAAGTAAATGGTATTATGAACTTACACAGTAAAATTCTATGCAAAATTTAAAATTGTGATATAGACCTATAACCTATGTTTACAACAATGTTGTTGAATAAGGAAAATTTAGAGATTTGCTACTACTGTGGGATTCCATTTATGCAAAATTGAATATATTGTAGTGTTTGTGTGTGTGTGTGTGCGCGTGTGTATGAAAACATGAATAAAGACCGAAATGTTAACAGTACTTATTTATTGTTTGACAGATATGGAGTTTTTACTTTCTTATTTTATTTGTTGTATTGTTTGAATTTTTTGTATTATGCATTTATCACAGGTGCTACATAAATGAGCCAAAGATGTTACATAAATGACCCAACTGTGTATAGGCCGGGTTGTTTATTTCTTCACTGCAGGCTGGGACTTGTTAGGTCAAAAGCCCATGATCACCAGAGTCAAATTTTGACATACAACTGTTTTAAAAATAGGCCATGCAAGCAGATTTTTAGCCATTTAAAGTCTGCCTGCTTTGCATACCCTGTGAAACTGCATGGGGCAGCTGTTACCCATTGATGAGACCGAGCCCGTGGCTGCAAGACCTCAGGCCACTCCGGCTCGGCTCATCACACACTGTGGCCCCGGGACTGAGGCATCTGCATGGGTAAGGCTCTTGGTACCCCGTCCCTTGGGAATCCCTTTGCCATCCTTCCATTTTGTGATTTACCCAACAATGGGGAATGGAAAATCATACTCAAGGATCTATTTTGGCACAGTTCCAAGTGAACACAGATAAATAAGATCCCAAGAGGTTTCTGACGTGAATCTCGGTCCATGGAAGCTTGGTCCTCTCTCTAACCTAGACCTATTGTAAAGAAAGTGCTTGCCAGGTGAATGGGCCTTGTAGAGTGTCAGTATAAATCATTCTGATAGAATTACATGTTTCTTTTCACCTAAGATCCTCTTTTTCCTCACACCTTTTGTTCCTGCCCTTGTCTCTAATTCTCACTGCTCACTGGAAGTGATTTACTCCGGCTACCGAAAGTCACTCTGCTTCTTCCCAAATACTAATCCTCAGGATATTCTCACACCCTCTTAGAGTTTTACCAGGGATAGAAAGGCTCCCAAATCAGAGGCTTTAATCATAGTCACTATCGAGGGCACAATGGTCTCTCAGTAACGACTCAGATAACAGTGTTCACAGTGCAGTTCTAACAGTGACGCAGATTTTTCAGGCACCAAGTGGTTTCATCATTTCTTTACTTTCATTTTTTTTAATAAACTAGGAATATGCTTCAAAGAATAAACTTAAAGACTTCAGTTTTTACACTTGGTTCACTGTTGCATATAATTAACACATTCTTGTTCTCTTCTCTACTTAATTTAGAACAACGTTAAAAATCCATGCAACCCACAAAAGTGTATGTGGATTATTGGAATGCAGTTAACAAACCCAGTTGTCAGTTGGCAAAAGCTTCACCTAGAGACAGCTGGAACCCAGTTTGCCAGGAATAGATTCATGCAAACTTGTGAAGAGAGCAAGTTAGGACCCTCTTGGTTTGGTATATTGGTTTTCCTCAAAATATTCTCCCAGCCACCTCATCACCATCCATGGCTCAGGGGAACCTTCACCCCCAGGGACATGAAACTCCCCTTACAGGAAGCATATCTCCCAACATTCACACTAGAAGGAACCACTTCACCAATGGAGCAACTTAGTAAACTATTCGAGTAGCCATTTGACTGTGGCTTCCTGAGAATAATGCCTCTTCTTTGCATCTAGACACACTAGTGATTCTCCTGGGAAGAATTTCAGTTCTAGGGACCAAAACATCTTCTTAGCTTCCCATGAAATATTCCTCAGACAGAAAAGCCATGTGGTGATAATAATAATAATAATGATAATAATGAATAATAACAATTACTAACACTCATGGGGCACTTATTTTGTTCTAAAACAGTGTCCTAACTACTTTGCACATGTATTAACTCATCTAATCATCATAAAACTCAAGTGAGGTTGAAACCATTATTATCTGACATTTTTATGGACGCTCTTTTGAAGAGGTGTAGAGACCACTCTGCCACTGACTGAAGGGAAGAGTCTTTCTCCTACACAGGATTCTATAATGACATGCAAAATCTTTTCAGTGGTAGGTGGAATTTATATGAGACATGCATGTTAGTATTGCTGGTGTCAATATGCACTGTAACAAAATCCCTGACAGGAGAGGATAAAAAGGGTCAGCTCAAAGTAGGTGGGGCCCAGAACTAGGCAGAAGTTCAGACAACGGAGGGCTCACATAGCAAAGGAGATGACTCAGGACAGACTCCTCTGACCTTTGTAATTTAGGATACCAGCTGATTATGGAAATATTCTGAGATACCCACTAAATGTATCCTTTGAGGAAGAATGGCGACAAAATTTCCAGGAAGCTAACACATAGATTTTTGGTTGCTCAATACCCATTTATGCTTGCTTTCTTTATAAGAGATCTACAATTTTATTTGGGGTGGCAATATGCCCAGCTTAAATAATGCATTTCTCAGCTTCGTTTGGTACTAAAATGGCCATTTAACTGAGCCATGATCAGTAAGCTATAAGCAAAAGCTATTAGGTGGAGGAGACAGATAGCGAGGATGTGCTACTTTGCTCTTGTCCCTTTCCTACACCCTGATTCCTGGAATGCAGATTTGATGGATGGAGCTCCAAACACCATATTGGACCACTGAGGTGATCTTGAGGATGGAAGCCAAACACTAAGAATGGAAGAGCAGAAACAGAGACAGAAGGTGGGTGTCTGACAATCATGGAGACACCACATTCAGCCTGGAGTGCAGACCTCCAAACTGCTTTTATGTGGGATGAAATGAAATACATCTTCATAGGTTTAAGCCATTGTTATCACTGGCTTTTTGTTATATGCATATGAATATGATTTTAAGTGGATAAATAAAATTAGTCTTAGGTTTTATAGGTAGCAGAACCTTTCATGTTTTTTTTTTTACAAGTGAAGAAAACTTAAAAGTCTCCTCTATCAATAGGTTGGTTCTATAGAGAGAGACTAAGTGAAAAAAATCTGAGCCAGGAATTTCCCAAGCCCAGGATAAACAAATTAACCTCTCTGCTTCTCAGTTTTCTGATTGATTTCATCATTAAGGCTTCCTTTCAGGTTGAAAATTCAGCAATTTTACAAGGGAGAGTAAGGCACATACAAGTGCTGCTCATCAAGCCCTGCTGGAAGGGTGTCAGTTGAAGTGAACTGTGTGCTTTTCTCCTGGTAGGGACAGGTGACTGAATCAAATTCGATGGAAACTGTGTCTTAGGCAGCATGGCCATCAGGCCAAGTTCCCTTCGCCCAGAGCTGCGACTTTTGCATCAGGTCGTGGTTGCCAACACTAAGGACTATTTGATTGGAACAAATAGAAGCTCATTTAAATAGGCTTAAGCATTCCTTATCCAAGCAACAAAGATATCTTACTGAATCAAAGTGAGCACCAGGGTGTCAACAGGGAAATGGGGACCTGGAAAGTCAAAGACATCCTTTGTTGCTCTGGGAAAAGTGATATGTAATATTTACTTTCCTTTCCTGCTTCTCACTGCTATTCAGCTTTCTCTGCTGCAGTGCTTCCTTGGTAGAAAAATAAAAATGTTTTTTCCAGCTCCAAATAATCTCCTTTTCAAGCCAGGACTCAGCACTGATTTAGACTCCATGTCATTCAAATTCTTAATAGGTTCTATCTGGCTCCAGTTTATTAGCAATGGCCCTGGGTGGGCATAAGACCACAGGGTATAGACAGAGCAGGCAGGGCTTAGGGGCCAATCCTCTGTCAAGGAGTATTACAGGGAAGGGATGATTTGCATCTTCAGAGAGATAACTAGAGGCTTTTTAGTATTTCTCTTTAGAAGGAAGGGGCTGTGTTTCTTTATGATCTAAGGGCTCTGTCCATCCGACTGCTGAAATGGGACAGGGAGAGCAGCCATGCATCCTATCAAGATATTAAGTTATGCTTCCTAACCTACCTAAGTGGTAAAAATATTTCACTGTTTTGGGTTTGTAACACTTACTACAGATGTGCTATATGACAAGTGTGTATGGGTGTACCTGGAATGATTACAGTAAATTGAAATAAAAGTGGTTGTGAAACTTTTGTTGAGAATCTAGTAGCAGGACTTCAGATAACTAAAGCATCAGAAGCAGAACTCGAAACTGCTAATTTAACCTCTCTTTTGTCTGTTTCTCTCTCTCTTGTTTCAGTCCTTTCTACTTTAGGCAGACCTTCTCTGTGCTATTCATACCTTTCTAGTTATTTCTTTAACCAGTTCCAAACTCCATTATTTGTGGATAACCTTAATAATTAACTGAATGTTTCTATATTTTGATTGGATAGAATTTATCATTTTATAGAACATTTACAATTATTTTAGTGTGAAAGTTATTCTTGCCATTCTTTTGCTACAATAATGCAGGTATAGTTACAGTATACCTGCAACTCAAATTAATGAACAGCATGGAGTAAACAGGCCTCTCTCTGTTAAGTATGAGGGAAACATCATGACTAGGGGTAAATTGATGTACTATTTCATGAAGGCAGCCATGTCCACACGATATAACAGAAAGGCTTTTAGTGGAGACTCTCTACTTAAATGGGATTCTTGCTAATCAATCATTTCTGATTTTTTACCATGTACACTGCTAAGCCTCTAATTCGACAAAAATTCCATGAATTAGTTTAAATGTATTCCTGATGTGTGATCAATATCTCTAGCAGATTTCAAGAATGCAATGAAGTGTGTACACCCTTATTAGTCATACCAAATGAGACCTACCTGAAGCTAACATCACCAAATTACTCAAGAACTTAATTCTGGATCAGTAATTGACTTCTGTAAAATTGTCACTGGAGAGACTGAAGGGACAGCCTAATAGAATATAAAATTGCACACTTGCCTTACTCATATTTTCTCAAACTATATTAGAACAGATCTAGTTAGACATATGAAAAATACCTTAACTTATATGAGTATTACATGCCTTCTCTATATGAATTTTGTATTCTGAGATCAGAAAGCATTCAATCATCTGGATCAGGAATTGCATTAATATTTGACTCACTTTACTTGAAATCTTCTATTGGCAGCTTGTTGGTGTTTGGCCCTGCCTTCTAAGAACAGGTTATAGTGGACCCCTGTGCAACACAGGGATTAGAGTTACCACTCCCCCCACACAGTAAAAAATCTGCATATATATTTTGACTCCCCCAAAACCTAATTACTAGTGTCCTTTGTTAATTGGAAGCTTTACTGATAATGTAAATAATTGATTAACACATATTGTATATGTTACATGTATTATCTACCGTATTCTTGCAATAAAAAACCTGCAGAAAAGAAAATGCTTTTCAAATTGTTGCAAATCTCCAAAAAAAATTTCCAATATATTTATTGAAAAAAATCTGTGACTAAGTGAACCCCTGAAGCTCAAACCCATGTTGTTCTAGGGTCCACTGTACTTATCTCAACTGCCTAAGGCTAGTCTTCTGTTCATCTATTCAGAGGTGTGCACATAAGCTGTGTCTCCAGAACCATTACCTTGAAGAAGTAAACTAAAAACAAATACAAGCTGAAGGAACAAACTGAATGTCAGAGCTCTAGCTCCAAGGAAAAACTAGAGGCCATTTTCCTCTAAAACATGACACTGACTTTTTCCAGAAATCCATCTGAAAATGGTGGTTCAGACTGATACCTCCTCTCAGTGCTCTGGCACCCCACTCTGGCTGATGGATTATCTATTTGCTTACCTTATACTGTCGACATTCTCTGCAATGAACATATATTACATTTTTAGTAAGAAAAATATTGTAAAAAGAAAAGCCTACACTATGATTAAGACATAGGAAAAAAGATCTCTGTTTGGTGTATTCACTCAGTCAAGTAATGGGATCATTTTTACATCAAAGGCAAGGACAGGTATGATGGAAGAAGATGCTGAAGTTTAGGACTCTAGGTCAGCATCGTTTTAGCTTTTCAGAATATGATTACCTCTTAAAATCATGATCTACTTATCAATATTTACCATGGACATTACCAAAATAAGTCTTTGTGGCATTTGGGTAAATCTGGTGGAAGAATGAGTTTCTAGTCAGCCTCATCCAAAGCAGTGCCTCCTCGTCTTTGCAGGATGAAGCCTTTATGGGCTCAAGGTCAGTGAGAATAATAAGGAAAGTGTGATGAGCTTTACATGAACATAAATTCATTTAATTTTCCAGACTTTCCTTTATTTTGAAAACTGATGATGCCAGTAGCTTCCCTACCCCCACTCGCAGGTGGTCTACCTTCATCATTCATGGATTCCAAATTTATGGATTCACCTACTTGCTAAGGTACATAGACATGTGCAGGGCAAAGAAAAATTTGAATCATCCAATGACCACATTATCACTGAGATGAACAAGGCAATGTTCTCTGCCCTCTTGTTTCATACTGTAAAGAAGTGTCCTTTCCATAGCCCATTCAATGCCACCTTCATTGCATTTTTGTGTTTTTTTCTTAATTATTTGCTGTTTAAAACTGCTCCAAGTGTAGTGTGGAAGTACCGTCCAGTGTTCCTAAGCACAAGAGGGCTATGATATGCCTTAGGGATAATATATGTGTGTTAGATAAGCTTTGCTCAGGCATGAGTTATGTAGTGCTGGTGGCTGTGAATTCAATGTTAGTAAACCAATAACATATATTAAATAAGGCATCCTTAAACATAAACACACATAAAACAAGGTTCTGTATGATTGATTGATTAAGAATGTTGTGACCAGAGGGCTCTCAGGAGCCTGACCTTGTAGTGCCCCTAGGCACAATAGTTCAGTATTTGCTAATTTAGTGTTCCCAGCAACTATGTAGAACATAGCTATCATGCATAATAAGAATATAGTATATGCATAAGTGTATATCCATACAGATGTATATATATATGTGATGAGAGTTATATATATAGCTATATATGTTACATATAGTTTGTAATGTTATGTTGCTATTTGGAGTAAACTAGATTCAATAATATATTAATCCTCACAAATTCCTGTTTTAAATATTACATCCATAAAATTTCCAAGTCTGGGAATGACTCACCTTCATCCAATCATTATTTATTATTATTTATTATTTATTGAATACCTTTTACCCTCTACTAGGTTTTGCTGAGGGAACAACGGTGAAGAAGAGAGTGACTACCCACTCTTCTGGGACACATATTTTAGGAGAAGACACAGTTCACTTCCCTCAAAAGACAAATAAGTATATGAATAAAATGACCTGACATGGCAATTTCTGCTAAGAAAGGAATAAATTGGGGACTAAGATCAAGAATGATGATGGAGAAACTTACTCTAGGTATTTTGGTCAGAGCCGGTCTCTGGTAGGTAATATTTAAGACTGTGGCTTGAAAGAATAAAGGGAATCACCCACATGACGAGTGGGGAGAAGAATATGTCCCCTTCAGGGGGAAGCTCTTATGCTGAGACCCTGAGGTGTGAATGTGCCTGGCACATTCAGAGAACTGGAAGATGCCACGTGTCACAAGAAGACGGCTACATGCAAACTAAGGGGAACTGGAGACCTTAATGGGGGACAAAGAAGGCAGGAGTTGAAGGCTCTGATGTGAAGTATGGGTTTTTTTTTCATTGTTATGGGTAGCCACAGGAGGATCTTAAGCAAAGTATTAACACGATTCCATTTGCATTTTAAGACCATTTTGCTGCTGGTGGAGACTGGACTGGAGTGAAGCAAGCACTGAAGTGAGGAGACCCAATGAGAAGTCTGTTCCTATAATGTGAGCATAAGATTGTGATGGTCTAAAAAGGGGAAGCAAAGAGATTGAAGGCAAACAATCTATCGAAGATAAAATCTCCAGGACATTTCACTGAATTGCATGTGAGGTGAGGTGAGGAAAAAGTGAGTATGAAAGGATAGCCCTAGATTTGGGGCTAGAGTAGAAAATAGAAGTAATAATGGGTATAGGGTTCTGAAAATTAAATACAGTGTTGCATGTAAAATGTTTATCATGGTGCTTGATACATAGTACTACATGAATATTAGCTCTTATTGTTAGACATGGTAAGAAATAGGTGCTATTTTGTATTTAAGGCAGCATGAAGCATTTGCCAAGTAATTAATATTTCCCTTGATTTGTCATTTAGAGGGAATGATGGTGAAATTAAGGTGCAATTAGAATGCTATTTGACTAAGGGGCTCAAGAATATTGAAATCCTGACTTGGAGCAGTAATCCTGCCTTCCTGTGACATTTCCATATTGAAATAACATCTAGTTTACACCTAGAATTTGGGCCCCAAACCTAATAAACTTGGACTGGACTGTGAGGACAGTCTTTTAACTATGACAGGTGAGCCTTGCTAGCTTCTAACCAAAGCATGCTTCTCCATTTTCTCCGTGACACCATCCTCCTTAACAGGGGGTCTGCATGTAAGCCTGGGTTGTGGGAGCAGGAGCTGTCCTCAACCTCTTGGAAAGCTCTGCCTGAAACAGTCTCTTGGACTATTCTTAGGGGTGGCTAAAGGGCAGAATGAGGTTCTATAGGAAGGCAGAGTTCCTGAGCTCCCCTCAGATGACAAAAGGTATAATCCAAATTGACCAAGAATTCTTTTTTTTTTGGCTCAAGCTAAATGGACTTACTTCACTTCCTGACCAAATTAATACAGATCTCCAAATTATAAGGGAGTAAAATGATAGACTAACTAAATTAGCCACAGTAAGGACTACCTCCCTTAGAGAAAAACATAATGAAATGGAGGGCTTGCAAGTTTGGCACCTTTCAGATGACACTATTAACAGCTGAACAAGCTGGTGGTGGCAGCGTGCTCATTCATTCAACAAGCACTTACTGATTGCCTGTTCATTAGGCCCATCACATAACAGTCCTATTACTTTTAGTACAGGCCCATCACATAATAACCTATTACTTTTAGTTTTCATGGTTTTCAGTATAAAGAAAACTGCACGATATTACTCTTTTCTGATAAAGATGGGTGTTTTTTCAAAAAAAATCAATCAAGTTCAGTTTCATAGGTAATCGTTCCTTTTGGTATTTACCTAATTGCATCACTACAAAAATGATTATTTGCCACTCAAGCAAAGCTGTTAAATGAATAATTAACTTTCTGCTGCCTAGGTCTCATTAACATGTCAGCTCCCCATAAGGAAGCCACTTTTTACTGCAGTTGCACACTATTTATCATTTATTTTTTAAATGTGCTTGTGTTTTAAAACTACATAATATTTTGTAGTTTTACATAATAAAATGAATATTTTTAAAAGAGCTGTTTAACATATTGAGATCCCCCCTGAAAAAATACACATCCATATGGCCGTACACATGCATACATACCACACACAAATATATACAAACTTGGAGCCCATCTTGTCACTCCAAAATGGAAACTAGTCAAAAGAAGAAACCTACAAACATGCCAAAAACAGCATTCAGGGAGGCCTGACAATGCCAGTCTCTCCTGTACAGCTAGCTGATCTCAGCTGCTTGTGACTGCAGTATGAGTTAATGAAACCCATGCTCATAATACTAGTTAGTCATCAAAAAGGACCAGAGATTGATCATGTGTGATAAGAGTAAAGAAAACAGTGCATGTGGACATAAATTGTAGCTAATGGAAATTTCTATTCTAAGAAGCAATCAATGCAAAATCAATGAGTCCTCTACTATTTTAATGAGTCCAGTTCATATTCATCACAACCTGAAATTCATAGTGATAGTATGATTAACTGCTACAGCGATCCTAAGGTGAGTGTATAATGCTCTGGAACTCACTGTAGATGCCATCTGCTATAGGGTAAAATTCAGTAGAACATAGATTGATTCTAAATTCCTTAAGATTACAGATATGTCCATCAGGGCAAACTAATTTGTCCCAAGTGACTGATATATACAGTTAATTCATTATTTAAGAACTAGTATATAAAATATATTATATTGTATGTATATATGTAAACATAATATATTACTTACATAATTTGGTTATATTAAAATATAATCCTTAAAAGTTCATAAAAAATCAGTCTTTCTTTGCTATTTCCTGAACCATTCAAATTACTTCAGAGTTATTCTTTCAAACACCAATTATCTATACACCATACAGCATCAAAAGTTCTGCTCTGGTTTTGTGAATATCAGATTAAATGGGTTTTCTCTGTATTCTGAGCAATCCGGTCCCAGAATCTAGAACTTGAGGATGTTTCTGTTATTCAACCCTATATATGACAATGATATTTTTGATTCCCCTGAAATCTCACAAGCTCATTTACCAGCTGCCTCAGAGTTCTTGAACAGCTTTTTCCTCACAGTAGAATAGCTTACATTGGGTAATTTCACTCCCTAAAAAAAGGACAAAACAGAAAAACAGTGTTACAAGTTATATTAAAATGTAATCTTTAGACTGTAAAATAACCAGGAATATAACTTCTACCCAATTAAGTAGCAAAGAATACATTCTAATGACTGCATTTACAGAAGATACAAGCAATCCTTAATAAACAAACTACATGCTAATTCACCAGGTAACAGAAACACCAGGATAATGAAATTCCCTTTAAGAGCACTGAATATAAGAAAAAAATAAACAAAAACAACAAAAAGTAGGCAGCAATCACACAAAGCCTGTCTTCTTTGTAATGAACCATATAATTACCAAAAAGGCTAATGTTAGTGAAGATAAAACAAAAGCCTTCCAACTAAAATCTTCATTGAGTTGATATCTGGTTAAGTTTTGTTAAAATAATAATTCAATGGGGAACAAGCAGAAATGTAAAGCAATAATATTTCCTGCCTCCTGGCAGAAAAATACAGAATGTACTGACAGTGGGTGAGGAGGTGGCTTACTAGGGTGGGATAAAAAAACAATGAAAATTGAGTCAACTAGCTAGCATTCCATTTGTTCAATACCAGTTCCATCTAGTCTATTTAAAGGAGGAATGACAATAGGAAACTAGTTTGAAATAGGCCATGCATCGCCACTGCTGTAATAAATGCTGAGGTATTTATTTAAAAAAAGGCAAACCTGAGGCATTTACTTTGACACTGAAGGACATTGTTCTGTTCAAAATGTTCTCATTTAATAGCTTCATTCCATAAACTAATTAAGCAAAAACAAGCAGCAGGCAAGCCAGTCAGCTGGCCATCTAGGTGCTTATTTCAACATTTATGCAGAAATTATGTCAGTAGCATGCCTAATAAAGTGGCCTTCTTTAAGCTGGAACCCCTGTCAGTGATGTAAACAATGTGAGTGGAGTGTATCATAAAAACGTTCTTAAATATATAGTTCTTAAAAGTGCACTCATCATTTGATCAGCAATCTGTTGGTTCAGCTAAGTGTTCCTCTTGTAGATAATGTGATTTATTTACTATTAACATTGGTTATCTTCCTATAGACTTTGCAGTAAGGACTGGTACGCCAGAGAGACTGGACCCTCTTACTCTGACCTCCACCAAGTATAAGATGAAGAAAAAAACATCACTGTGATTCATTCATGTTTACATCTACGACAACAGTCTGAAAAAGAGCACCCTGTAAACTCAAATATAATTTTCCATCTTCTACTCATCTCCTTTCTTGAAGTGGAAGGGTTTTCCTTGAGAGGCTCAGAGGTCAAGATGGCCTTCATAATGAAGGGATCAAGAAGAGGGTTATGGGGAGGACGAAGAACGGAAGGAAGACAGAGAGGTTGGGTGCTGTAGGCCCTTTGGGGTTTTCACATGTAAAAATGTCTGAGGCTCTTTCTGTGTGAAAAGTGCTAGCCTGCCTTTGAATTGGATCTTTCTTAATCACCCATACTAAATGTAATATTTTTAAAATTATCTTTGGCTGTTGAACTGAGCCTGTTTCAACATAACTCCATCTGGAACTGAGACATCTCAAGGATTCATCTGGGTTCTCTATGTCATGGTTCCATTACTTGGGACCTGTAATCTAGACCTGCTTCCAAGAGTAAAAGAGACTGAATACTCATTGATTTGCCTAATTAACTCATGTAGATAAAATGGTAACATTTAAACATCACTGACATTACCACATAAATAACAAGATGAAAGCCACTTGAAATACACCCTTTCTTTTAAGGTATGATTCAATATACAATTGAATGAAGAAGAGTGGGATTTTTGTTGTTGTTGTTTGTCGCGTGCCCTGTCCTCGCCGGCAAGAACAGCATGCAACAACAGCAGGATTCTTCTGCAGAAAGCTTTATTCTTCAGCTCTTTGTGAAACAAATGAGTTGGGCAGGACCCAGAGGGGAAGGAGAGGCTTGCTTATATAGTTCTCATGCTCTGACCTGGTTGGTGCGGCTCCATATGCCTTATTAGCATAACCATTTGGTGGGTCTCATTGGTCCTTATGCCAAGGCGCAATTAGCATGTAGTTTAGTGGTGTGGGATGATTTGTCATTAGGAAGTTCGGGGCCTTCCGGCTGCCCTGCATGGGGCGCTATTTTCTGAGCACGGCTGCCAACATCTCCCCCTTTTTTGTCTAACAGAAGCTCAAGGCGGAACTTGCCAGCAGAGGCGGAGACAGAGGCCTGACCTCTATCATACTTCCTGATGCCCCCTTTTTGGAGAGGGGTTCTGGGCATCTACCCCTATGCAGTCAGGCATGCCTCTCAGAGGGGTCCAAGACCTCTTGCAGTGCTTTGCCTCGCATCCTCTGGCTGGCGTTGGGACCGCTTGGTACAAAGGGTTTGGACCCTTTTTCTCAACCCTCTTGCACCATGAGCTTCTTAAAGAAAGCTGTGATTAAGCATTGAGGTACTCGGGCCTGGTGCAGTGCCACATGGGCTCAGGGTGCAAGAGCTACCTCAAGCTAAAGCCGAGCTTCCTTCTTAAGCATGTTGAGCCACACTTGGGGAGAGGCGCCAACGTCTATCGCCATTAGGGCTTGAGCAAGGATCACCTTGTCCTGCTTATGTTGGTTGCGGAGTCTGCATAACAACCAGAGTAAGAGCATGAGACCTCCAAGCAGGAACACGCCCATCCCAGCCATGCCCGCCCACTCCTTGACGTGGGAGAGAGCTCTGAGGAACCAGGAAGAGAGTCCTTCCGCTACGGAGATATCTAGACGGGTGGAGTTGATGTGGATAATTTCTCGCCGCAGCTCTTCTAGTGTCCCATCGAAGTCTTTGGACCAGTTTCCTGAAAGATACTGGGACAGGTCTCGTGACAGATTAGCTGCCCGTGTAAAATTTTTATATTGAATGCTAGTGATGCAGAGGGCACGATATTTCCGCTCACATCCCAATTGGGCCATTTGCCAGAGCACCTCTATTTGTTCCTCCACGAGATCTATGCATTGATTGAGGATCATTATTCCTCCTTTCAGTTTGCCATCAAGTGTGGACTGTTGGTCCAGGGCAGAAGCTACTGAGGCTGCAAGGTTATTGAGCTCTGTAGCCGATTTGATGGAGGTGTCTAAAGCTATACCAGAGGCGGTGGCTGCGACCGCGGTCGCAGAGATCAGGAGCACTATGGCGGCTGTAACACCGAAATCGCGCCTTTCTCGAAACAGAGTCATGGTGTTAGGGGCGTCTACGGGAACAGGGACCCAACGGGGGATGCGGACTACTAAAGCATTGGTAAAGTTACGCGCATCCCAACACTGAGACAGAAAGTAGGTTTCATTGGAGCAGGAGTCAAAGCTACTATTGGATAAGATAAACAGAAATGGGGGGTATACGCATACTGGAGAAGGTGGAAAAAGGGAATTAGGTGACTCTGGACCTGATTTTGCTGAACACGTGTAGTTCTCGTTGTTATGGGTCATGATCATGTTCCAGTGTGCGCGCATGTGGTTATTCTCGCACCAAAAGGTGATATTTTTTACGCCGATTCCCCCACCCTGGAGGGCGGAAAAGGGGGAGAGGTCGGTACACGAGCCATTGACTCCACACAGCATCCATTTATGGAAGGGGTTCATGCTCAGCTGCTGACGAAACTCGCCTTCGAGCACCTTTACTGGCCACCAAGCCTCATTGGCTGGCCGTCCCTCCATATCTGGGGAGATGGTAAACTCCTGCCTCTCAGTTGCCCACGTTACTACAGTTGACTGACAGTCAGTCCAGGGCCACAGCTCTCCCTCATAGTCGCCCACACAATGGGAGGCATATTTGGGTTGACGAGGCCTGTCGGTGGAATTGTTCCTGGGAGAGTGTACAAATGTGCCATTGATCCAGAGAACCATCTGGTGGATAGTCATGTTCTTATAGGGCGGGCTCCCTTCCTTATTAGGCCCTTCAAATTTAGCTGACATAACGGGGAGGCCACTGGCCTCTAGAATTATGTCACTGAACCATCCGTATTTCCTCCGTTTCAGGGAGATACAGCCAGCTAGATTCTGAGTGGTGAAGCATAATGACCCATTAGTTACGAAGGATCGGTTTTCTCCCAACGGGGCTGTTAGGGTGTCCTTTTCTAGGTAGGGCAAGTTCATACTAGAGTTGGTGGTGAAAAAGCGGGGAAAAACGGCTGCATTGAAACGGACAGGCATAGGCTTAGGAAAGGCAGACAGGATTCCCCATCTCAATACTCCCTGAGTTGGGGTCTCCAGTGTCAGGAGCAGGGTCAGGAGGTACAGCGAAGTCATCTCCTTTGTTTAGGACTTTCCTCGTTAGGCGCTCCGGGATCCAGAAGGGATTTTCTTCACCCTGGGGGAAAACACACACAGCTCCCCTGGATCTGATTATGATTGGATCCGGGCCCTTCCATTGGTTAGATAACACGTCCTTCCATTTTACTAGTTCTTGTGGGTCTTTTGGCCACTGATTATGGCGATCCGCTGCTGTATGGCTTTGAGCATCCAGATTCAAAAAATTTATAGTGAAATGTGCTAGGGCTATGGCAGTTTTTGGTGTGGGGGGTATATCTTCAATTCCCCCTTTTTGTTTAAGTAAATAGGATTTGAGCGTGCGGTTCGCGCGTTCCACAATCCCTTGACCCTGTGGGTTGTAGGGAAGGCCAGTGATATGTTTTATCCCCATGTGATGACAAAATTGAGCAAATTTTGTAGAGGTATAGGCTGGGCCATTGTCTGTTTTCAGAATCTGTGGTAACTCCCATGCGCTCCAAGCTTCAAGGCAGTGCTGGATGACATGGGAAGCTTTCTCTCCTGACAATGGGGAGGCAAAGATGACTCCTGAACAAGTATCCACGGATACATGTACATATTTCAGTTTCCCAAAAGACGAAATATGCGTCACATCTATTTGCCAAACTTGTAAAGGCCTAATACCTCTGGGGTTGATCCCAACATGAGGTGTGGGAAGGAAGCTGCAGCAATGTTGGCAGCTAAGGACAATGTTCCTAGCTTCGGCCCTGGTTATGCTAAACCGCTTGCGCAGTGTTTCGGCAGTGACATGAAATTGTGTATGGAATTTTGAAGCTGTGGTGATAGGGTCTAGCAGGGGAAAAGCTATATTTCTGGTTGCGAGGTCTGCCAGGTGGTTGCCTTGGGTCATAGGCCCGGGAAGGCCTGAATGTGCTCTGATATGAGTTATATACAAAGGAGATTGCCTATGAAGTAGTGCTGATTGTATCTGTTTGAACAAAGTGGCTACTGGGCTGGACGCTTTAATTAGCCCGGCCACTTCTAGAGATTTGACTGCATTAACTACATAACAGGAGTCAGACACAATATTTAAAGGTTCAGGAAAGATTTGTAGGACCTCTAAGACTATGCGACATTCCACTATTTGTGGAGTGTCAGGCGTGTAGCCTTTTGTCACAACTTTGCCATCATGGACATAGGCACCTGTGCCTGTCTTAGACCCGTCCGTGTAAACTGTTTTTCCATGAGGCAGCGGGGTTAGGCTAGTGACCCGAGGGAATACTAGGAGATGATTTTTGGCGAAGTTGATGAGGGGATGTTTAGGGAAATGATTATCAAAGGTTCCTGAGAAACTGTAAGCAAGTATGGCCTAATCATCGTTCATAGCACATAATACTTGTATCTGTTCTACGCTGTAAGGGGTTATAATTTTAGCTGGAGCCTCTCCGAAATGTGTCATGGAGGTTTTTACTCCTCTCAAAGCAAGTTTGGCCACAGCTGCTGGATAGTACTCTATTGTCCTAGCCTGAGAGGCTTGGGGATGGATCCAGATCAGTGGGCCGTGCTGCCATAAAACTGCTGTTGGCAGCTCCGGGGTGGGAAGCACACACAACTCAAAGGGTTCATTCGATTGCACTCTATTTAATTGTGCTGTCATCAAAGCCTGTTCTACTTTGCGAATGGCTTGTAATGCCTCAGGTGTGAGGGAGCGCGGTGACGTTAGTTGTGGGTCTCCTTCTAGGGTTTTAAATAGTGGAGTCAATTCAGTGGTGGGTATCTTTAAGTATGGGCGCAACCAATTAATATCCCCTAGGAGTTTTTGGAAGTCATTCAAATTTCACAATTGATTATGTCTTATCTCAAGCTTTTGGGGGCAAATTACATCTGTGTAAATGGTTGCTCCTAGGAATTTGCTAACACTAGATTTTTGGACCTTCTCGCTTGCTATATTCAGTCTCCAATTTTCTAGGGATCTAGTGAGATCTATATATGCTTCTTCTATTTCCGCTGGTTGTGGGGAGCAAAGAAGGATGTCATCCATGTAATGGATGATCTTTAGCGTGGGATAGGTCTTACGAATTGGGTCTAGCGCTCGCTGAACGTACAGTTGACATATGGTGGGGCTATTTGCCATTCCTTGAGGGAGGACCTTCCACTGAAATCTGGCATCAGGTTGTTCATGGTTAATAGCTGGCAAAGTAAAAGCAAATCTTTCCCTGTCCTTGGAGCTTAGAGGTATAGAAAAGAAACAATCTTTAATATCTATTATGAGCACTTTCCATTCTTTGGGTAAGGCAGAGAGGAGTGGCAGTCCCCGTTGTACGGGTCCAAGCATTCTCATTTGAGCATTTACTGCTCTCAGATCATGAAGCAACCTCCATGATCCTGACTTTTTCCTGATTACAAATATGGGTGTGTTCCATGGGGACACAGAGGGTTCTAGGTGTCCCACTTGGAGCTGCTCTTGCACTAAGCAATGAGCTGCTTCTAATTTTTCAGAGGATAGGGGCCACTGAGGAACTCATACGGCCTCCTCTGTGAGCCAAGGTATGGGCATGGCATCTTCAATGGCCCCTATGAAAAACCCAGGCCGTGACGGTCATTCTTTACTTTGGGCAGGATGGGCTCTATGTGTCCCTGTTGGTGTTTCCCCAGCTCCTTGCCAGGGATGTATCCCATGTCCATCATCATGCCTTGGGCGGGGGTGGAGTATTCATTAATGAGTTTGAGGCCTAAGTCTCTCATGACATCCCTCCCCCATAAATTGACCGGTAGAGGGAGTACATAAGGGGTGACTGTACCCTCTTGTCCTTCAGGGGCTCGCCATTTCAATGGTTTGGCACTAATTGAAGGGCTTGACTCATATCCTAAACCTTG
The DNA here is from genome assembly GCF_040802235.1 of Manis javanica. Taxonomy (NCBI): domain Eukaryota; kingdom Metazoa; phylum Chordata; class Mammalia; order Pholidota; family Manidae; genus Manis; species Manis javanica. The sequence continues at coordinate 60,288,295 of NC_133163.1, read as the reverse complement.
TAATGAATGTGAGGATTGGGTCACAGGCCACTTGGAGGGCCACCAGGTTGCAGAGATAATACTTTTATCTGCTCCAGTGTCTAGGATTCCCTCAAAGCTCTTTCCCTCTATTTGAAGAGTTAATTTTGGTCTGTCTGCTAAATCTAATACTATGAAGGCTGAATCCCAGTCAGAGGAGCCGAAGCCCCTTTCTCCCCTCTCCGTGTTGGTAGCAGGATAATTGGCGTGGAGACTAGGTAAAACTAAGAGCTGGGCTATGCGGTCTCCCGGAGATATAGGGTAGATTCCTCTGGGAGCCGAACACATGATTTTTACCTGTCCTACATAATCTTGATCTATAACTCCGGGATGGACTGTCAGGCCTTTCAAGGCAGCAGAAGAGCGCCCTAAGAGCAACCCAACGGTATTTGGTGGTAGGGGGCCTTTAATGTCTGAAGGGATAGGCTGAACTCCCATCTGTGGAGTCAACACTATTCTGGTGGTGGCACGGATGTCCAATCCCGCGGAACCTGAAGTGGCTCTCCTTGGGGGGCCTGGTTGTTCCCGAATGACACTTGCGTGCTGGTTGCCCCATATATTTGTGGGCCCTGGTGACGGGGGCCCCTCTGGGCGTTTTTTGGCAGTTCTAAGGGTTTCCCTTCTATATCTTTAATAGACCGGCACTCATTGGCCCAATGCCTGCCTTTCTTACACTTAGGGCACAACTCAGGGGTCTTTTGGGTTGTTTGTTCTGAAGCTGGGCTCCTACACTCTCTCTTTATATGTCCTAATTTCCCGCATTGAAAGCATTTGATACTTCTGTTAGTGATCCTGGCTTGTTTGTGGCTCTGTAATATGGCCGCGGCTAGGCCCGCATTGGTGAGTGGCCCTCCTATTTCTCTACAGGCTTTCAACCAGGCATGTATCCCTTTTTGTTTCCAGGGTGTTATCGCCTGTCTGCATTCCTTGGTACATTGTTCAAATACTAATTGCTCCACTAGGGGCATTGCTTGTTCCTGATCTCCAAATATTCTGCCTGCGGCCTCCATCATACGAGCGACAAAGTCAGAAAATGGCTCGCTCAGCCCCTGAATAATTTTTGTCAAATTGCCTGATACTTCTCCTTTGTTGGTGAGGGCTTTCCATGCCTTGGCGGCGCACGTGTTTATTTGTGCATATACCTGTAAGGGGAAGGCGGTCTGGTCGGCTACCCACTGTCCTTGGCCCGTCAGCATATCATATGACCATGCAGGCTGTCCTTCGGCCGCGTTTGCGCGTGCCTGGGTCATGCTGATATTATGCCACAATGCCTTCCATTCTATGTATTGCCCCATACTAGAAAGGCATGCCTTAGTTACATATTGCCAGTCTGCGGGTGTTATGGCTGTCTCTGTTAATCTCTCAACTTGTGCTATGGTGTAGTTGGCACTGACTTCATAAGCCCGAACGGATTCTGCTAACTCCTTAACTTGTTTATGGCTCAGGGGCTGGTGAGAGCGTACGCCATTATCCTCAAATACAGGAAACATTTGTCTAATTGCCTGAAGAGTATCTGGGTGGCAAAAGGAGAGTGCGCCACTCACGTAAGGTGGCGGGGCAACGGGCGTCGGGGGACACCCTGCTTTCATTTTTTCCTTGGTCCGCTTTTCAACTTTGCTGGTTCCCTTACTTCTGCACTCTGCGGTTTTATTCTCTTCCCCTTCCTCTGCGGACGTTAATTCCTCCTCAGATTCCCTATTGGAGAGTTGGAGGTCCCTCAACTCTTTCCAGGGGTATTTACTATTTTCTCCGAGGCGATTGTCACTCGCTTCTCGGGGCTCTTTCGCTTTTGCCCTAGGTGGGCTTTCTCCCTCACTCTGAGGTTTCTTTACCTTCGTTTTTGTGGCCTTTTTTCGGCCGCGCGCGCTCTCTGTTTCCCGTTCCGTTTCTGACATGCTCTCTTGGATATCTGTCAATGCTCTCTGACCTTCTTTTATTACCTTTTCACATCTCTCATCTTGCAGACAAGCTCTAATCAGTTTCCAGAGGGGCCTGGTGCCTCCCCTCAGGCTACCCTCCTCCTCCTCTCTATCAAGATCTTTCCCCAGTTTGTCCCAGCTCGGGATTGAGAGGGACCCTGAACAAATGAACCAGGGGGCCACACGGTCTATCTCCTTCACAAAAGATCCTAAGACTTTGCTGGAGACCTTCAAGTTTCGCTCTTTGAGAGCTGTCTGCAGCGCCGTGACTAATGACGGTGCATTCCCCATGGTGCCTCCTTATTTACAGAGAACCATCAACCATCATCCTAAAAAGCAGGGGCCTCTCGGAACTTACCCCTCCGGGCTTTCTTCTGACCTGCAGTTCTGAATCCTCTCCAGATGTCTGAAGGGTCCTCCCTGTGCCGGTGATGTTCTGGTTCCCGGGTTTCGGCACCACTTGTCGCGTGCCCTGTCCTCGCCGGCAAGAACAGCATGCAACAACAGCAGGATTCTTCTGCAGAAAGCTTTATTCTTCAGCTCTTTGTGAAACAAATGAGTTGGGCAGGACCCAGAGGGGAAGGAGAGGCTTGCTTATATAGTTCTCATGCTCTGACCTGGTTGGTGCGGCTCCATATGCCTTATTAGCATAACCATTTGGTGGGTCTCATTGGTCCTTATGCCAAGGCGCAATTAGCATGTAGTTTAGTGGTGTGGGATGATTTGTCATTAGGAAGTTCGGGGCCTTCCGGCTGCCCTGCATGGGGCGCTATTTTCTGAGCACGGCTGCCAACAGTTGTTGTTGTAGTTGTAATAGTATTAAAATATTAAGAGTGCATATAATTCTTTGGTTATGTCTTTCAAAGCTACATTTAATCAAATATGCAAGAGCATCTTTCATATAAAAAGAACTGTGTGTTCAGGTTTATTCTTACCATTGTTTAGGAATGGCCATGAGTGGTTTCTTCATGTTAATGTCTTTAAATTTAAAATTTATTTAGAACTAAACTGAAAGATATTTTATAAACACAAAGATCTTATACATTTTGTACTTTCTCGATGGAACCATGGCAGTCTATTTTTTTATTCTCTTATGGAAATGATCGAGTTGTAGTTTCCTCTTAATTTTTGTTTTATATTCATTTGAAGATTCAAATCAAAGCCCTTGAGATATGACTGGCTCTCTCTTATTTTCTATCTTCTCAAAGGGACTATGATAATCCAGTTATCTTGCAAAATAAATCATGTGGATGAATTTGTCACTGTTAAAGGACCATCCCCTTTTAACAGAGGAGGAGTGCCTTCTTATGTTAATAAACATCAATATTTAGCCCGGAGTTAGTTACTTTTACTAAAAGAGGTTTAAATATTTGGATAGAGGTAGGGAAAGAAAGGTACAAGGACTTTTGATACCAATTGCCCAGAGTTGGGCCACATTTCACAGGCTAAGGGCACAGTCCTCCGCAAGACTGCTCTCCCTTCAGATATCAGCCACAGGTTCAGGGGCCCCAGAACTACCCTCACTTCTGACTAGCTGGCTACAGATTTAGGAGTTTACACCACCATAATCCTCAGATTCAATAATTCACTAAAATGACTAATGGAACTGAGGAAAATATTATACTTATTATTACAGTTTATTGTAACAAAAGGATAAAACTCACAACCAGTTGAAGAGAAAGCTGTATAGGATGAAGTCTGAGAGGGTCCCAAACATTAAGCTTACATTGTCCTCTCCCATGGAGTCAGCACACATCATCCACCTGACACAGGGATGGGTGATGATACGCAGAGAATTACCAACCAAGGAAGCTCACCTTTGCTTCAGTGTCCAGAGATTTCAGTGGGGCTCCATTATGTAGGCATGATTGATTGATGCTTTGGCTCCAAGGTAAAGCTCAGTCTCTAACCTTCCTCCCCTCCTAGGAGACTGGGCTAGCATCATGTGGCTCAAAGCTTCAACCCTCTACTCACGTGACTGGTCTTGCTGGCATGGTCGGCTCTCATCCTGAGTCATCTTGTTAACATAAACTATCTATGGACCTACCATAATTAACAAAGAAACTCTTATTAATCAGGAAATCCCAAGGGTTTAGGAGTCACCTCCTATCAACCAGGGACAAGGCCAGCCAAATTCATTATTACACAAAGCCTATGAAATCTTACGTCTTAATAAACTATTTTGTAATCAATTTTGCACATTTAGGGGTAAGTAGAAACATTTAGGGGAAGTAGTCTTAAATCAAACCCACATTGCCCCTTGTTTGTTGGCTTATCCTCAAAGTAGTAAATAAATAGTTGGAAGTTTCCAAAAATAAAAACAAAGCTCTCTATTAAATGAACTCATTATAAAATTATTATTTCCTAGGAATTTTATTTCAAATAATGATGAATATATTTCTTGCATATATTAAATGTCCAGGATATGGATTCTATTATCCTTGCTATTTGTATATGTATATTTGTATACAGAAATTTCCTGTATATACATATATTATATATTCTGTGTGTATATATATATTATAAATAATAACAACAACAAAAGATAGTTCCTCAGATAAAGAGATCTAAATATCTTGTTGAACCATAAAACTTTCATACATTGACATCCAAGTATTACTCAAAAATACCCATTGGAACTACTGACATATGTCAAAGTGTTCAAAAATAGTTTTTTAAAATGATGGGTTTACACCATGATGGTAGCAGCAGGGGAGGTGATGTGAAAATTATTTAGTTTCTGGATATATTTTTAAGATATAATCAGCAGGATTTGATGGCAGGTTGTTTGTGAGGCTTGGTAAGAAAAAGAATAATCAAGGATGACACCAAGACATTTAGCTTGAGAAGCAGGAAGAATAGAATTGCCATTCTGAGATGGAAAGACTGAGAGTGAGAGGAGCAGACATTGTGGGGAGGGAACGAGAGAGGGAAGAGGAACGGGAAAGAGCCAGACTTGTAATCCCGATCTGTCTGGCTCCAAAACTCATATTCTTAACCTCAAGCACTGTGCTTTACATATTTTGTCTTATTTAATTCTTTCAGTAGGCCTATGGTGATGGAAAGAACAATAAGGCAAACACATGATGCTTACTGTGTGTCCCGAACTGTTAGATGCGACACACGCACATGCACACTCAGAATCCTCACACAATCACAAGAGTTGATAGCTCCCATAAGGGCAGGTCCTCTGTCATCTCGGGAGGGATGCAGGGGAGAAGACAGGAAATCAAAGAGTTTGTCATCGCGCCTAGAGATCATCGTGGTAAGAGCTGGCATTTTAATCTTTGTCCCTTCCACAGCCCTTCAGCCAAAGATTATAGAGAATATTATCTTTCAGCTTTTGGTGGGAGAGAGGCCAGGAGCAATAATACAATCAGTGGCAGTGGCTTCCTATTTCTAGGAACAATGCTTATAGACTCTCAATGTAATCTAAATGTGTGTGTGCATGTGCATGTGTTTAGTTTTGCTGTATTAGTTTTCTAGGGCTGCTTAAAAAAGTACCACACACTGGGGGGCTTAGGCAAAAATTTTTTCTCATACTCATGGAGTCTAGAAGTCCAAGGTCAGTGTCAGCAGGGGCTGGTTTCTCCCGAAGCCTATCTGCTCGGCTTGTTGATGGCCACCTTCTCCCTGTGTCTTCTCCTTTTCTTCTTATAAGGACACTGGTCTTACTGGATTAGGGTCAACACTTACAATCTCACTTCAACTTAATTTCTTCTTTAAAGATCCTCTCTCCAAATACAGTCGCATTTTGAAACTCTGGGGGTTAGGTCTTCAACATAGGAATTTGGGGTGGTGGGGTGCGATTCAGCCCACAGCTGTTACCTAAGAGTGTTACTTAGAGTTCCCTTAATGCAGAAGTTGAAAAATGTCTTTCCCACTAAACCTTCAAGGCAGATTTTACACTTACATCAGCCGAGTGAGGGATGTACAGAGGCAGCAGTGTGATGGTACCTGGCTCTTTTACTCTAATGGCCTTTTCTTTTTCACTTGCACCCTGTCTCAGACACAGGAAGAGAGACAGCAAGCAAGAGCGCCTGGTTCTCTCCTGGGGCATAGTGAGGGAAGTTAAATCAGAAGATCCTCAATTAGTCAATTCTGTCAGTAATTCAGGAAAGTTTCTACTGTCCACCCTCTATACATAATAGAAGAGAAAAAAATGCTTTTGAAACTTGAATTTTTAAAAACTAAGACAAATTTAAGTTGGCAGACATGTATCAATGCTGAGCTTTTATATCTTTATGTTGGCTTCATAATAGTCTTTTGAAGTTGAATTTATCAATAGGAACAATATTGAGAATGATTCAGAATGCCTACTGATGGAAAGGTACTGAGATTTTTATTAAAAATCTATATGTAAATATATTCCCCTAAGATTGTATATTATCATCTGAAATACAGAGCTGATGAAACCCATCCAGAAATAATCTAGATTCTTTCCATAAATGAAATAAGGACACTTTTAGCTCAAGGGGACATAGATATTCTCTATTTTCCAGGAATTCTATAGAAACAGTAGACTTGCAGAAGTTCAATAACACAACGACGTAATATAGACTTGCAAACTGCCTACAGAAATGCTTTAATGCCCAATAGTTACTGGTGACTGTAACCCTGGAGAAGGAGATAGTGGATCAACCTGAATACTGAAAGAACAACGAATGTGTAGGAAGCTGCATCTCCCACGAAGCTGAAAGGAGCATAGCAGGGTACAAGCATTATAAAATTGTAGGGTCCACTAATTCCACTTAGATCATGGCCACTAGGGAGAAGAGCCCTTGTGATCCATAGTCTTCTAATATCTGATTCTGAATTTACAGCCTAAATTTTAATGGGTTAGACGTACTTTCTGTTTACAAAGTTTTTAGCTGATTCCTGCTGGGGACCTGATCCTGGATAACCCGCTCCTCCAAGGCCTCCAGAGAATGCCTTGATGGCCAGGTTTCTACCAACCCCAATCTCATTACATAGGCCTAGAAGAAAGGCAGAAACTTAATTTGGAATACAAAGCAAGGTGAAGATAGTTTGGGAAGAGCTCAACTTTCTGAAGTTTTCAGTGGTGGAACTAAATGCTTTGGTGTAAGCCAGAAATGGGAAGTTTTAGGTTCTATTTGTTTTAATCAAATTCATTATTTCATTTAATCAAAATTTTACAATGTAGAAAAAAAGGCCAGGGTTCAGATTCCAAAGGCTTTTGTGTGTCTGAACTTTGGTTTCCTTACCCATCCTGAAGATAATTACATAAATTCTATTTTCTTCAAGGGACAAAGAATACAATGCTGTACAAAACAATTTCAATTACAATGTTAGGTGTTATTTTAATTAAAGATTGTATAAAACTACAACCTGTCAATTAATCATCTATCATTTTTTGATGGTGATTGATGGTGAGGATGGCTCCATTATCCTTCCACTTAACTGTCAAAGTGTTTAAAAATTATATTTAATTATTATACTAAGTTGAGGGAGTAAAGTTCCTATAGTCATTTACCTTTGAAGACTGAGAATTTAATTTACATAATGATCATCATCTTAGGATATGTCTGTCTACTAGTGATGGAAAAAGATAAGAAATTGTCAGTAGAGACAGGCAGTTATTTCTTCTTTCTAGAAATGTGAAAATAACAATTGCCATTTATTGAACACTTACTTCATTCTAAATATTGTTTTTGGTCCTTTGTATATTTCATCTTTTGATACTTATACAATAAAGTGTGTATTATTCATTTTTTTTTAGTGGAGGTGGGACTTGAGCTCAGATTTGTTCAACTCCAAAACCTCTTCCTCTTTCTAAATCAAGATTTTACCAGATAAATATTAAGACACTTAATTACCATGTATTCTTGTATCTTAATATTTGGAGGTGTGGTAGGGCTAAATGGAAGATGTGCATGATGCTTGGCATGTTAGAATGGGCATGGGTACCTCTGCAAAAGGCTGCAATTAATGACATTTGACCTTCTCTCAGCTTCTTCATTCAGTCCTTCTCTCATCTCTCATGTGCGCTGTAGAGCTCCCTCATACAAATGCAACAAGCAAGGGGTAGAAGAGATTATTCGCCAAAATACTTCCTAGGGAGCCATTGTTTGTGATAGGAAGAAATACTTTCAGGAGCTGTTAGAGGATAAAGCTCCAAGGGTGGGGAACTGTGATAAGCAAGGACTATTAATTTCCTATGCATAAGAAGAGAAACATTGTTTCTGAGAGCAAGAAAGGAAAACTGAAATAAAGGAGAAGGAAAGAGATGAAGCTAACAAGCTTGGCTTCTGAGCAATGAAAGGGCCAGAGCTCTTAATATGGACCCCATAATATGAAGCTCTTAATATGGACCCCAAAAAGAGTCTTGCGAGACAACATATGCATGGTAGGGGTTGTGCAGTTGGTTAGTTGAAGGGTATAATGTAAATACTCTCCTGCTTCCTTCAAAAAAATTTTCTATAAAACTCAAAAATGTTTTTGAGATGCTATAGTCTGAATTTTGTGTCCACCCCCAACCAACTTTATATGTAATTTCTAATGCCTCATATGATGGTGTTAGAAGGTGGGGTCTTTGGGAAATGCGTATGTCATGAGGGTGGAGGCCCCACAGGGCTTTCTAGCTCCTTCTAAGCATGTGTGAACACAGAAAGAAGGTGCTGACTAGGAACCAGCAAGAAGGCCCTCACCAGAATGTGACCACGCTGGCACCATCATCTTGCACTTCTCAGCTTCCAGACTGTGAGAAATAAATTTCTGTTGCTTATAAACTACACAGTCTGTGGTATTTTGTGATAGCAGCTCAAATGGACAACAGGATTGTAGATTAATTTGGAGGAGACTAGAATTTTTGAATTCTCAGGGTCAACACAGAATAAAACAGCACATGTGGATGGAGAAGCTGTAAGATGCGGGATAGCCAACATCTGCATTATGTAGCCCTCTAGCTATGACATCCTTTTCCTATCACCACCATTCCTACCTTCCCTCAAAGTAAACCGTCTTGCAAATATTACTGATCTCTTCCCATCTAACTTGTTCTGTGAGTGTACTTAAACTAGGCAAACGTTATGATGTATAAATAAAAATATTTCAGAAAATTTTGGCATTGTGCAGAAATATAGAGCTAATATAAAATTCTGCTCCTTGGAGCTTGATTTTTCTTTAGAATATTGAAATTATTTGTGAAATATCCTTGAAAATATTCAGTACATAGCAAGTGTTCAAGTGTTTGCTAAAATGCCAGATTGTATTACCATTTGCCAGCATCTGCTTCCACTTCCTCCTGGGGAAGGATGATAGTATCTCTCGAATTGAAATCCAGACTAGTCACATGATTTGCTTTGGCCAATGAGTGTGATGAAAGTGATCCATACCACACTGCAGAGGAGCACCCTAAGGATCCAGAGCCCATGGCTTTTCAGATATTTCAGATGATGGGTGTGTGATACAGGTTTTGTGAGATGGACATGGATTGCTATTGATGGTCAAAAGTTAGGGTAGCATTAGGGTCCAGAGAAGAAATTACTGGAAGTAGAATAAGGTAACATTCCAGTTCTTCTCATTGGCTAAAGAGAATTTTGGTGAATAACCCAAGGAAGAAAAAGAACGGGAAATTTTATGCTTTCAGGTTTAGAAATACTTAGAGCAAAGAGGTTTCCTGCCAGAAAAACAGTGAGCCAAGCCACCACAGTGTCTCTGGGTCATTAAAAAGCTCACAGAAAGGAGCATCGGTTCTACTACAATTACCACCCTTCCCAGCCCAATAAGAACAAACTTTTAAAATATTAAATATTTATAAGTAATTAAAACAATGCATTAATAGGAAGGGTAGACTTCCTATTTTTAAATTATGAAATCAAGTTGACAATTTTTACTTTTCCTCTTAGAAATATAATAAAAATAACATGAAGAAAAGTGAAAACTCCACTCACTGAAAGTTGGGGAGGTCATTAATTCTAAATCATACTGTACAAGCGAGGTCAAATAGGACTGTGGAAGATGCTGAGAGAGGATGACCACATTGTAGGTCTCAGAAAGATATGGCAAGGCACACTGCCCCACAGTAATCCAAGACAATCGTGCAAGAATGTGTGTGTGCCTTAGCAGTGAGAGTCATTGGACCTCGTTGCTAAGAGAGACCTTTCTAATTATGATACAGAAGCCATAAACATGGTAAATGATTCAACAAAAATTTACCTTGAATTAAATATGATAAACAAAGTCAAAAGACAAAAAATATTTAGGAAAAATACTTATAATTTACATCACAGATAGGAGCTAATTTTCTTACTCTATTATAAACATCTAATCAGATAATAAGATGAACAACAAAATAGGAAAATGGGAAAAGGTTTGTGTATCAGTGGTCCCCAAGCCCACCCTCAGCCTTGATGTGTCACTAGAAGGACTCAGTGGACTGTGAAAAGCTTTTATATTTATGATTACTGTTTATTACAGTGAAAGAATACAGATTAATGTCAGCAAAAGGAAAAGGCATGTGGGTGAAGTCCAAGAAAAAAAACAGAAGAAACCATGTACAAGCTTCCAGTTCACATGGACACACATCATTCTTTTAGCAATGAGGTGCAATAAGACATGTGAAGTGTCCTCAGCCATGGAAGCTCACCAAGCCTTGGCATCTAGGGCTTTAATGAGGGGTCAGCTATATAGGTGTGCTGCATCTGCGTTCCTCACCTCAGCTACTCAGACTTCAGACCCCCAGCAAAAACAATGTTCTCTATAAATCACACTGTTGGCATAAACTCTCTGATCAAATTAGTGGCCCAAGGTAGAGGGCATACAAAAACACCCTTGGCAAGCAGAATATTTCAAGAACTCAGAGCTTACTTCTGAAGAGCCAGCCAAGGGTCAGTCTTAACAAAAGATGGTTCCTGCAAATGTGCAGGGTTTGAACACCCCAAGCCAATTGAGTTAACTTTTTCCTTGTTATCAGAAAAGAAAAATGGTACAGTCATTTTGGGAACAGTTTGGTAGTTGCATAATATGTGAAGCACAATTTGCCATACAATGTACAGGAATTCTACACCTTCATATCTACTCTTATGTCCTCACAAAGACTTGTGTGTGAATATTGATAGCAACATGTATTCATGATAGCCAAGAAATGGAAACAAACCCAATGGCTGTCAACTGATTGGTGGATACAGCACATGTAGTACAGCCATGCGATGCAGTGCTACTCAGCAGTAAAAAGAAATAAAGTGCTCCTGTATTCTATAATATGTATGAATCTTAAAAAACATTATGCTAAGTCAGAAAGAAGCCAGTCACCAAAGAGCACATATTATATGATTGCATCAATGTAAAATGTCCAGAAAAGGCCAATCCATAGAGACAAAAAGGAGAAAAGGAGATTAGTGGTTTCCTGGGGGCTGGAGTGGGAACAGGGGATGTTTGCACATGGCCACCAGGGATCTTTCTGGAGTGATGTCAATGTTCTAAAAATTGGTCTGTGGAAATGGTTGCATGACTCTGTAAACTTACTAAAAATCATCAAATGTTCACTTGAAAATGGATGAATTGTACACTGTGTAAATGTTATCTCATTTTTCAAAAGGTGCTATTAATTTTTCAAAAGGTGCTGCGCAGCACTGTGTTTGAAATGGTACCATCTGTGGAAAAAAGCAGAGTCCCTCTGTAAACACACACAAGAAACTGGCAAGAGTGGTTGCCTCCAGAGGGAAGTGGGCAGAAAGGGCTGAAGTGGGACAAACAGTTCCTGTGCAATGTATAACTTGGATTCCTTGGCTCTTACTCCTTGGATATACACCGTATGTGTATAATCACTATTCGAAAAATAACATCCTACAATTTTTTGCCTCTCTTGGTTACTAGGAGGCATTTGGCTACCATTGATAGTAATGAGGTCATTAATAGTAATGGAATCATTGGAAAGGATAAGATTAGAGATAAATACTGCATTGGTTATTTTAGAAATGATCATTTTTACATCATGGAACAATATTTGAGTGGCACATCCTAGAATCGAGGGACTTGAAGAAAAGAATATGCAGAGTCTGAGATCAAGGTAACTGCATATTTCAAGACAGTGGGAGAGCTAATTGCTGGTGGTAGAAAGTATGAGGTTTTCATTTTTCTGATGCAGGATTGATGATTCAGAAGGTTTTTAGAGAGCAACATATTGCCCTCACTTTATATTTCAGTCACTTTGCCATTATCCTTTTTTTCCATTAAATACATAAATGCAGCAATTCAAGAGCAATTTGTTGGAAAACATGTTCAACTCACTTTCTGCAGCTTGTTATTTCTTCAAATTCTCTAATTCACTGTGTTTTTTTTAATTTATGAGGATTTATTTTTTACATGGATAGCTTTCCATACAACTGAAATTGCTGAATAATTGTGAATTGTTTAATTCTTCTGCTCTACTTGGAAAACCTATGCTAAGTACTTGTAACAGGTTAAATCCCATTATAATCAGTTCCCCAATAATATCTCTGTAATCACAAAGATTTTCAAGTCCTGATCCCTGACTCATTTATTATACCTGATGCTTAACAGAGTGAGATTCCAAGCAAATGGAAATAGTCGAACATCTCCTTAAAAGTTGTAATGAGAGGAGGCGGAGCCAAGATAGTGGCGTGAGTAGGACAGTGGGAATCTCCTCCTAAAAACATTTATATTTTTGAAAATACAACAAATACAACTAATCCTAAAAGAGAGACCAGAACACACAGGACAACAGCCAGACTACATCTACACCTGCGAGAACCCAGCGCCTGGTGAAAGGGGTAAGATACAAGCCGCAGCCCGGCGGGACCCGAGGCCCCTCACCCCAGCTCCCGGCAGGAGGAGAGGAGTCGGAGTGGGGAGGGAGAGGGAGCCCAGGACTGCTAATCACCCAGCCCTAGCCATCCGCACCAGAGCACAGACACAGTGCATGCGTGGGGTGCTGGAAACTAGGGAAGCAGGACAGTAAGACCTGTGAGTGGGTCCCGAAGCCAGCGCCCCTGTGACAAAGAAAAGTGAGTGCTTTTTGAAAGTCTTAAAGGGACAGGGACCCCACAGCTGGACGGAAGCATCCTGGATCACAGTCCAGCAGCTGGAAATTCCAGGGAACTCCGGGTGCACTAACCTCATGGGCAACAGCTCTGAGACCCCTTACAGAGGTAAACAGCCAAACAGTCCCCCGTCCATTACCCTTCCGGGGCCCCGCCATAGCAAAGCAGCAGCCTGAGGCTGGCCACACCCACAGCAAGGGACGTTCCTCCATACCAGCCAGGAAAAATACAGAGACCCAGTCTACACGCAATTGCCCAACACAAGCCACTAGGGGTCGAAGTTGTCCCAGTAAAGAAAGACCAGGAGCAACTGGAAAGTCTTGGCTCTCCCAGCTGACAGATGAGTCAATAGCTCATCATTGCATCTATCAACATGAAAAGGCAAAAAAATTTGATCCAGACAAGACTAACCCAGACAGCTTCGACATCTTCTACATCTTCCCCTGAGAAGGAACCTGGGGAGAGAGATTTAACCAGTCTTCCTGAAAAAGAATTCAAAACAAAAGTCATAACTATGGTGATGGACTTGCAGAGAAATATGCAAGAACTAAGGAGGGAGAATACAGAAATAAAACAAGATCTGGAAGGACTTCAAAACAGAATGGACGAGAAGCAAGAGACCATTAATGGACTAGAAAACAGAGAACAGGAACACAGAGAAACTGATGCAGAGAGAGATAAAAGGATCTCCAGGAATGAAAGAATTTTAAGAGAACCATGTGACCAATTGAAATGGAACAATATCTGCATTATAGGGGTACCAGAAGAAGAAGAAGAGAGAAAAGGGATAGAAAGTGTCTTTGAAGAAATAATTGCTGAAACCTTCCCCAAACTAGAGGAGGAAATGGCCTCTCAGACCACAGAGGTACTCAGAACTCCCATGACAAGGGATCCAAGGAGGGCAATATCAAGACACATAATAATTAAAATGGCAAAGATCAAAGACAAGGACAAAGTACTAAAGGCAGGAAGAGAGAAAGAAAAGGTCACCTACAAAGGAAAACCCATCAGGCTATCATCAGACTTCTCAATAGAAACCCTACAGGCCAGAAGAGAATGGTGTGATATACTTAATGCCATGAAACAGAAGGGCCTTGGACCAAGACTACTATATGCAGCACAAGTATCATTTAAATATGAAGGAGAGATTAAACAATTCCCAGACAAAGAAAAGTAGAGGGAATTTGCCTCCCACAAACCACCTCTACGGGGCATCTTACAGGGACTGCTCTAGATGGGAGCACCCCTAAAAAGAGCTCAGAACAAAACACCCAACATATGAAGAAGGGAGGAGGAGGAGTAAGAAGGGAGAGAAATAAAGAATCATCAGACCGTGTTTATAATAGCTCAATAAGCAAGTTAAGTTAGACAGTAAGATAGTAAAGAAGCTAACCTTGAACCTTTGGTAACCACAAACTTAAAGCTTGCAATGGCAATAAGTACATATCTTTCAATAATCACCCTAAATGTGAATGGACTGAATGCACCAATCAAAAGACACAGAGTAATAGAATGGATAAAAAAGCAAGACCCATCTATATGCTGCTTACAAGAGTCTCAGCTCAAACCCAAAGACATGCACAGACTTAAAGTCAAGGGATGGAAAAAGATATTTCATGCAAACAACAGAGACAAAAAAGAAGGTGTTGCAATACTAGTATCAGACAAAATAGACTTCAAAATAGAGAAAGTAACAAAAGATAAAGAAGGACATTACATAATGATAAAGGGCTCAGTCCAACAAGAGGATATAACCATTATAAATATATATGCACCCAATACAGGAGCACCAACATATGTGAAACAAATACTAACAGAATTAAAGGAGGAAATAGAATGCAATGCATTCATTTTGGGAGACTTCAACACACCACTCACCCCAAAGGACAGATCCACCAGACAGAAAATAAGTAAGGACACAGAGGCACTGAACAACACACTAGAACAGATGGACCTAATAGACATCTACAGAACTCTACATCCAAAAGCAGCAGGATACACATTCTTCTCAAGTGCACATGGAATATTCTCCAGAATAGATCACATACTAGGCCATAAAAAGAGCCTCAGTAAATTCCAAAAGACTGAAATCCCACCAACCAACTTTTCAGACCACAAAGGCAAAAAACTAGAAATAAATTGTACAAAGAAACCAAAAAGGCTCACAAACACATGGAGGCTTAACAACACGCTCCTAAATAATCAATGGATCAATGACCAAATTAAAATGGAGATCCACCAATATATGGAAACAAATGACAACAACAACACAAAGCCCCAACTACTGTGAGATACAGCAAAAGCAGTCTTAAGAGGAAAGTATATAGCAATCCAGGCATATTTAAAGAAGCAAGAACAATCCCAAGTGAATGGTCTAATGTCACAATTATCGAAATTGGAAAAAGGAGAACAAATGAGGCCTAAGGTCAGCAGAAGGAGGGACATAATAAAGATCAGAGAAGAAATAAACAAAATTGAGAAGAATAAAACAATAGAGAAAATCAATGAAACCAAGAGCTGGTTCTTCAAGAAAATAATCAAAATAGATAAGCCTCTACCCAGACTTATTAAGAGGAAAAGAGAGTCAACACATCAACAGAATCAGAAACGAGAAAGGAAAAATCACAACAGACCCGACAGAAATACAAAGAATTATTAGAGAATACTATGAAAACCTATATGCTAACAAGCTGGAAAACCTAGGAGAAATGGACAACTTCCTAGAAAAATACAACCTTCCAAGACTGACCTAGAAAGAAACAGAAAATCTATACAGACCAATTACCAGCAATGAAATTGAAGCAGTAATCAAAAAACTACCCAAGGAAAAAAACCCGGGTCAGATGAATTTACCTCGGAATTTTATCAGACATACAGAGAAGACATGACACTCATTCTCCTTAAAGTTTTCCAAAAAATAGAAGAGGAGGGAATACTCCCAAACTCATTCTATGAAGCCAACATCACCCTAATACCAAAACCAGGCAAAGACCCCACCAAAAAAGAAAATTATAGCCCAATATCCCTGATGAACGTAGATGCAAAAATACTCAACAAAATATTAGCAAGCCGAATTCAAAAATACATCAAAAGGATCATACACCATGACCAAGTGGGATTCATCCCAGGGATGCAAGGATGGTACAACATTCGAAAATCCATGAACATCATCCACCACATCAACAAAAAGAAAGACAAAAACCACATGATCATCTCTATAGATGCTGAAAAAGCATTCGATAAAATTCAACATACATTCATGATAAAAACTCTCAACAAAATGGGTATAGAGGGCAAGTACCTCAACAGTGACTGTGAATGAGGATGTGGGGGGGACTTGGTGAAGGGGGTACCTAGTAAACATAATGTCCTTCATGTAATTGTAGATTAATGATACCAAAATAAAATTTTAAAAAAAGTTGTAATGAAATTTCAAAAAGCTAGATGAGGGAGAGCATCCTGTAAATTATTAATACTTGGAAATTTGTTATAATATGTCACTTTAAAAATGAATCTGTAGGGCTTAATATGACTATCTTCTTTGTATTACCCAGAATCCATGAATCAAAGCAGATACCAAGATCTCTTTTCTTTTGTGACTAATACATGTTTGAACTCTTAATGTGCCATTATGACTAACTGTCCTCAATGGTCTGGATATAAATATGGTATCATAGTCTGAGTAGATGTTAAATGATGCTTTCTAAATGAAATGCTTCATTTAACCTTGGAGACCCACTGAAAACCTGATTTCCCACATGATCATTAGGATGAAAGATGAAAAAGTAAGGGGCAGATAATGTATGCCTTGGTAACTAAAGAGAAGCAATGTTTGGCCCCTAGAAACTGCAATATGTAGTGACTTAGTTCACATTATGGGCTCCATGTTAGGCAACCAAATTCAAAATCCAATTTGACTAACTTGCTGTGTAATTATATTGAGCAGATTAGTAAAATTCTTTAAAATTTAATTTCTTATATGTTTCAATAGGGAGAATACTCAACCTACTGCAATAAGTTATTAAAAGGATTACATAAGACAGTCCAAATTAGTTTCAAATTTTATTTCAAGGTTCAAATTTTATAGCAAGAGGAGAATAAGCTTACCCATAAACTGGGGTGCTTTCATTTAAATATGATCAAGAATTTAAATGTTATCCAGAGTTCCAAAGATGTGCCACAGAGATAACTCAAGATTAATCTGAATAATAATTGAAGGACTCAGAATTACATGATGAGGAAAAATGGCTTTGGAATTTTAATATTAACTGTGTGAACCCAGCAAGTTAGTTAACCTTCTGAATCTCACTTTCCCGTCTATAAAATGGATATGATAATAATACCTTGTGAGAATTCAGAGAGTCTGTGAATATGAAGTAGGTAGCACAGTGTTTGGCACAGGCTGGGTGCTTGATAAACAGTAACTTTTACCAGGAGGATTATTATAAATATTGCAGTAGGGAGGACAAAACCCAACCTGCCACACCAAATAAATTGTATATAAGCTGTGTGCAGAAGAAGGAGCCATTTCTGAAACCTGAATCCTAGTAAAACAGTGACTCAGAGTAAAACAGGCAGAGCTACATAGGGCCAGGGCACCCTAACAAAAGGGGACGTCCAACAAGTGAGCAAGAAACATCTATCCACAGGAACTCAAGGAGACCCCTTGGGACACCAGGAAAAGAGGAAGGGTGAGAAAATAAATATATTGATTTCCAGATGGTAGAGTGGGTGGAAAGGGCAGGAAAACAAGGGAGTTAAAGATAGCAACAGCTGAGGCAAAAATAAATAAATAAATAAAGTTCAGGACGATGCTGGGCAGCCTTGTTCAGAAGAGACTATTATGTCTGGGACTACATATCTCAGATTGGGACAAAGATACAGGAAAGTATCTATAGAAAGTGTTTTGGTAAAGAGAAAACCAAGAGCAGCCCCGGTGAAGGAGAAGATAGCCTGCTAAATATAATACAGCCGAAGCATTCAGTTAGAGACTAGCGGGAAAGATGCATCAAAAGGGACAGAAACAGAGTTCCAAAGAAGCTACGAAACACTATTATAAACACACATGGAGGAAGGACAATCAACAGGAAGAAAATAACTCACATAGGAACACAAAAAGCTGGAGGTAACAGTGTAAGGAACTCTCAGAGAAGAGAGATTGGATGTATGCTTAGTGCAAAAACAAGGGCTGTTGGGGGACAAGAGGTCAACATTCCTTATAGAAGAATTCTAAATAATGCATCTCGGTATCTCCTCCTCTAAGGGGACAACTGTAATTCCTAGCCCTCCTTCTCCAAGGGTTGACTATACATAGTGACTTGTTTCCACAGAAAATAGGATAAACCTGGCGAACACCACATTAGCCAAGTGACGAAAGTTAACGTCATGATGGTGACTTCATGTGAGTACCATACACCATCTGACATGATGTGACAGGAAGGGCACTTTACCTTGGTAGCTTTCTTCCCCAAAACCTGTAGCTACATTCCAATTATGAGAAAAACATCAGACAAACCCAGAATGGAGGACATTCTGCAGGATACCTGACCAATACTCAAGACTGTCAAGGTCATGAAAAACAGGGAAAGACTAAGAAACTATCAGAGATCAGAGAAGACCTGGACACATGACAACGAATACAATGTGGCACCCTAGACGGGATCCTGAAACAGAAAATTAATGGAAAAGCTGGCAAAATCCAAATAGTCTTGAGTTAATAGAAACCTACTAGTATTGATTTTTCAGTTTTGACCAATGTACCATGGCAATGTAAAATGCTAACAATGGGGGAAGTAGGGTGAAAGGTATCATGCATGGGAACTCACTGTACTATTTCTGTAACTTCTCTGTAAATATAAAGTTATTCTAAATTAAAATGGTCAATTTTTTTAAAGATGATAGCATGTCAAAAGGACACAGGCAACAACTGAAATAACTCCCAATGGCCAAATGATGATAGAATTGGATTATTTGAAAAAAGAATAAATATTCATGATTACATACTGCTATAAATAAATGATTGAATAAATAAATCAATGAGGGAGAAGTGACAACTATTCCTTACACAAGAATTCCAATTAACAAATGCAGAAGAAATAAGGAAAACAGAAAACACCATTAGAACATCACAGTTATAACTACTACAGACATGGTCAACCAATGAATGCTATAGTGAGAGAAAGTTTATGGAGAAACAGGACATTTGCATAGCCTTGAAATGTCTTTTTCCATATATTTGTTAATTACAAAGAGAAAAAAAATAACTTTACAGTGAAGAAACGTGGCAGACACCATCTTGGTAGCCAAGTGATCATTGCTAAAATCACCAGTGATAAGACATGAGCAAACACCAGACAAACCCCAAGTGAGGCACATTCTACAAAACTCCTGAACAGTATTCTTCAAAAGTGTCAAAGTCATGAAAGACAAAGAGACAGAGAAGCCATCACAGACCAGAGTCAACTAACAAGACATGATCACAAAAGCAATGTGACATTCTAGATTGGATACTAGAACAAAATAAGGACACTGTGGGATTAGGTCTATAGTTCAGTTAACAGCATTGTATCAATGTCTGTTTCTTAGTTTTGATAAATGTCTCACTGTTGTATTGAGATATTAATATTAAGGGATTCTGAGTGAAGGATACAAGGGAACTCTTTGTACTATCTCTGCAACTCTTCTTGAAATCTGAAATCATTTCAAAATATAAAAATATATGCATTTTTTCTGGATAGGTCTCCCCAGGCAAAGGAAACAAAAGCAAAAATACACAAATGGAATTACATCAAATCTGAAAGCTTTTCCACAGCAAAGAAACTATCAGCAAAACAAAAAGGCAACCTGCTGAATGGAAAATACTTTTGTAAATGATGTATCCACTAAGGGGTTAATATCCAAAATATATAAGGAACTCCTACAACTCAACACACACACACACACACACACACACACACACAAATTTTGGTTAAAAAATGAGCAGAAGAAAAAAAAATGGGCAGAACTAATTAGATATTTTTCCAAGGAAGACATGTGTCCAACAGAAACATGAGAAGATACTCAACATCACTAATCATCATGGAAATGCAAATCAAAAACACAATATGGTATCACCTCATACCAGTCATAATGGCTGGTATAAGAAAGATAAGAAATAACTGATATTGGTGAAGATGTGGAGAAAAGTGAACCCTTGTACACTGTTGGTGAGAATGTAAAATGGTATAGCCACAATGGAAAGCAGTATGCATGTTCCTCAAAAATTAAAAATAGAACTATGTTGTAATTCCACTTCTGGGTATTTACCCAAAGAAAATGAAAACATTAACCCACAAATATATATGTACCTGTATGTATTTTTAATACTTTTTTATTATCAAATGTACATAGCAGTGGTAAAACAGTCCCCCTTTCCCTACCCCTGATCCTTGCCTACTCCCCTCCCTCTTGATAACCATTAGTCACTTCCCAGCATCTGTGAGTCTAATGCTGTTTTGTTCTTTGTTTTGCTTTGTTTTTATATTCCATAAATCAATAAAATCATATGGTATTTGTCTTTCTCTGCCTGGCTTACTTCACTGAGCATAATATCCTCTAGATCCATCTATGTTTTTGCAAATGGTAGGATTTATTTTCTTTATATGGCTGAATAATATTCCCTTGTGTATATGTACCACATCTTCTTTACCTATTCATTTATTGATGGACACTTAGGTTGCTTCCATATCTTGGCTATTATAAATAGTGTGGAGATAAACATAGGGTGCATATATCTTTTTGAATTAGGGGTTTTGTTTTTTTTGGTTAAATTTCTAAGAGAGGAATTGCTGGGTCAAATGGTGTTTCTATTTTTAGTCTTTTGAGGAACCTCCATACTGTTTCCACAGCAGTTGCACCGATTTGCAGTCCCACCAACAGTGTCAGGGGGTTCCTGTTTCTCTGCATCCTTGCTGGCATTTGTTGTTTCTTGTCTTTTGGATAGTGGCCATTCTAACTGGTGTGAGGTGATATCTCATTGCGGTTTTAATTTGTATTTCTCTAATGATTAGTGATGTGGGCATCACTGTTGTATACTTTGGATGTTAACCCCTTATCAGATGAGTTGTTTACAAATACATCCTATATTGTAGAATGCCTTTTTGTTCTGCCGATGGTGTCCTTTGCTGTACAGAAGCTTTTTAATTTGATGTATTCCCATTTGTTCATTTTTTATTTTGTTTTCCTTGCCTGAGGACATGTGTCCAGGAAAAAAATTGCTCATGCTTTTATTCAAGAGATTTTTGCCTATGTTTTCTTCTAATAGTTTTATGATTTTATAACTTATATTCAGGTTTTTTTTATCCATTTTGAGTTTACTTTTGTGTATGGAGTTAGACAATAATCCAGTTTTACTCTCTTGCATGTAGCTGTCCAGTTTTCACAACACCAGTTGTTGAAGAGGCTCTCTTTCCCCATGTGTATTCATGGCTCCTTTATCATCTATTAATTGGCCATATATGCATGAGTTTATATATTGGCTCTCTATTCTGTTCCAGTGATCTGTGGGTCGGTTCTTATGCCAGTACCAAATTATGTTGATGACTATAGCTTTATAGTTGAAGTCAAGGAGCATAATGCCCCCAGCTTTGTTCTTCTTTCTCAGGATTGCTTTGGCTATTCAGCATCTTTTTTTTTGTGATTCTATATGAAATTTAGAACTATTTCCTCTAAGATCAGGCACAAGATGAGAATGCCTACTCTCACCACTTTTTATTTTTATTTTTTTTTGGTATCATTAATCTACAATTACAGAAAGAACATTATGTTTACTAGGTTCCACCCTTCAGCAAGTACCCCCCACATACCCCTTCACAGTCACTGTCCATATGCATAGTAAGATGCTGTAAAATCACTACTTGCCTTCTCTGTGTTGCACAGCCCTCCCAATATTCCCCATGCACTATACATGCTAATTGTAATGCCCTTTTTCTTGTTCCGGCCCTTATCCCTCCCTTCCCAACCATCGTCCCCAGTCCCTTTCTCTTTGGTAACTATTAGTCCATTCTTGGGTTCTGTGATTCTGCTGCTGTTTTGTTCCTTCAGTTTTTCCTTTGTTCTTATACTCCACATATGAGTGAAATCATTTGGTACTTGTCTTTCTCCGCATGGCTTATTTCACTGAGCATAATACCCTCTAGCTCCATCCATGTTCTTGCAAATGGTAGAATCTGTTTTTTTCTTATGGCTGAGGAATATTCCATTGTGTATATGTACCACATTTTCTTTATCCATTCATCTACTCATGGACATTTAGGTTGCTTCCATATCTTGGCTATTGTAAACAGTGCAGCGATAAACATAGCGGTGCATCTGTCTTTTTCAAACTGGAGTGCTGCATTCTTAGGGTAAATTCCTAGAAGTGGAATTCTTGGGTCAAATGGTATTTCTATTTTGAGCATTCTGAGGAACCTCCATACTGCTTTCCACAATGGTTGAACTAGTTTACATTCCCATGAGCAGTGTAGGAGGGTTCCTCTTTCTCCACAACCTCGCCAACATTTGCTGTTGTTTGTCTTTTCGATGATGGCGATCCTTACTGGTATGAGGTGATATCTCATTGTGGTTTTAATTTGCATTTCTCTGATGACAAGCGATGTGGAGCATCTTTTCATGTGCCTGTTGGTCATCTGGATTTCTTCTTTAGAGAACTGTCTATTCTGCTCCTCTGCCCATTTTTTAATTGGATTATTTGCTTTTTGTTTGTTGAGGCGTGTGAGCTCTTTATATATTTTGGATGTCAACCCTTTATCAGATCTGTCATTTATGAATATGTTCTCCCATACTGTAGGATACCTTTTTGTTCTATTGATGGTGTCCTTTGCTGTACAGAAGCTTTTTAGCTTTATATAGTCCCACTTGTTCATTTCTGCCTTTGTTTCCCTTGCCCGGGGAGATATGTTCAAGAAGAGGTCACTCATGTTTATGTCCATGAGATTTTTGTCTATGTTTTTTTCTAAGAGTTTTATGGTTTCACGACTTACATTCAGCTCTTTGATCCATTTCGAATTTACTTTTGTGTATGGGGTTAGACAGTGATCCAGTTTCATTCTCTTACATGTAGTTGTCCAGTTTTGCCAGCACCATCTGTTGAAGAGACTGTCATTTCCCCGTTGTATGTCCATGGCTCCTTTATCAAATATTAATTGGCCATATATGTTTGGGTTAATGTTTGGAGTCTCTATTCTGTTCCACTGGTCTGTGGCTCTGTTCTTGTGCCAGTACCAAATTGTCTTGATTACTGTGGCTTTGTAGTAGAGCTTGAAGTTGGATAGCGAGATCTCCGCCCCCCCGCCACTTTATTCTTCCTTCTCAGGATTGCATTGGCTATTTGGGGTCTTTGACAGTTCCATATGAATTTTTGAACTATTTATTCCAGTTCATTGAAGAATGCTGTTGGTAATTTGATAGGGTTGCATCAAATCTGTATATTGCTTTGGGCAGGATGGCCATTTTGATGATATTAATTCTTCCTAGTCTCAAACATGGGATGAGTTTCCATTTGTTAGTGACCTCTTTAATTTCTCTTAAGAGTGTCTTGTAGTTTTCAGGGTATAGGTCTTTCACTTCCTTGGTTAGGTTTATTCCTAGGTATTTTATTATTTTTGATTCTATTGTGAATGGAATTATTTTCCTGATTACTCTTTCTATAAGTTCATTGTTAGTGTATAGGAAAGCTACAGATTTCTGTGTGTTAATTTTGTATCCTGCAACTTTGCTGAATTCCGATATTAACTCTAGTAGTTTCGGAGTGGAGTCTTTAGGGTTTTTTATGTACAATATCATGTCATCTGCAAATAGTGACAGTTTAACTTCTTCTTTACCAATCTGGAATGCTTGTATTTCTTTGTTTTGTCTGATTGCCGTGGCTAGGACCTCCAGTACCACGTTGAATAACAGTGGGGAGAGTGGGCATCCCTGTCTTGTTCCCGATATCAGAGGAAAAGCTTTCAGCCTCTCGCTGTTCAGTATGATGTTAGCTGTGGGTTTATCATATATGGCCTTTAGTATGTTGAGGTACTTGCCCTCTATGCCCATTTTGTTGAGAGTTTTTATCATGAATGGATGTTGAATTTTATCGAATGCTTTTTCAGCATCTATGGAGATGATCATCTGGTTTTTGTGCTTCTTTGTTGATATGGTGGATGATGTTGATGGATTTCCGAATGCTGTACCATCCTTGCATCCCTGGCATGAATCCCACTTGGTCATGGTGTATGATCCTTTTGATGTATTTTTGAATTCGGCTTGCTAATATTTTGTTGAGTATTTTTGCATCTACGTTCATCAGGGATATTGGGCTATAATTTTCTTTTTTGGTGGGGTCTTTGCCTGGTTTTGGTATTAGGGTGATGTTGGCTTCATAGAATGAGTTTGGGAGTATTCCCTCCTCTTCTATTTTTTGGAAAACTTTAAGGAGAATGAGTGTTATGTCTTCTCTGTATGTCTGATAAAATTCCAAGGTAAATCCATCTGACCCGGGTTTTTTTCCTTGGGTAGTTTTTTGATTACTGCTTCAATTTCATTGCTGGTAATTGGTCTGTTTAGATTTTCTGTTTCTTTCTGGGTCAGTCTTAGAAGGTTGTATATTTCTAAGAAGTTGTCCATTTCTCCTAGGTTTTCCAGCTTGTTAGCATATAGGTTTTCATAGTATTCTCTAATAATTGTTTGTATTTCTGTCGGGTCTGTTGTGATTTTTCCTTTCTCATTTCTAATTCTGTTAATGTGTGTTGACTCTCTTTTCCTCTTAATAAGTCTGGCTAGAGGTTTATCTATTTTGTTTATTTGCTTGAAGAATCAGCTCTTGGTTTCATTGATTTTTTTCTATTGTTTTATTCTTCTCAATTTTATTTATTTCTTCTCTTATCTTTATTATGTCCCTCCTTCTGCCGACTTTAGGCATCATTTGTTCTTCTTTTTCCATTTTTGATAATTGTGACATTAGGCTATTCATTTTGGATTGTTCTTCCTTCTTTAAATATGCCTGAATTGCTATATACTTTCCTCTTAAGACCGCTTTTGCTGCATCCCACAGAAGTTGGGGCTTTGTGTTATTGTTGTCATTTGTTTCCATATATTGCTGGATCTCCATTTTAATTTGGTCATTGATCCATTGATTATTTAGGAGCGTGTTGTTAAGCCTCCATTTGTTTGTGAGCCTTTTTTGTTTCTTTGTACAATTTATTTCTAGTTTTATACCTTTGTGGTCTGAAAAGTTGGTTGGTAGGATTTCAATCTTTTGGAATTTACTGGGGCTCTTTTTATGGCCTAGTATGTGATCTATTCTGGAGAATGTATCATGTGCACTTGAGAAGAATATGTATCCTGTTGCTTTTGGATGTAGAGTTCTGTAGATGTCTGTTAGGTCCATCTGTTCTATTGTGTTGTTCAGTGCCTCTGTGTCCTTACTTATTTTCTGTCTGGTGGATCTGTCCTTTGGGGTGAGTGGTGTGTTGAAGTCTCCCAAAATGAATGCATTGCATTCTATTTCCTCCTTTAATTCTGTTAGTGTTTGTTTCATATATGTTGGTGCTCCTGTATTAGGTGCATATATATATTTATAATGGTTATATCCTCTTGTTGGACTGAGCCTTTATCATTATGTAATGTCCTTCTTTATCTCTTGTTACTTTCTTTATTTTGAGGTCTATTTTGTCTGATACTAGTATTGCAACACCTGCTTTTTTCTCTCTGCTGTTTGCATGAAATATCTTTCTCTATCCCTTGACTTTTAATCTGTGCATGTCTTTGGGTTTAAGGTGCGTCTCTTGTAAGCAGCACATAGATGGATCTTGCTTTTTTATCCATTCTATTACTCTGTGTCTTTTGATTGGTGCATTCAGTCCATTTACATTTAGGGTGATTATTGAAAGATATGTACTTATTGCCATTGCAGGCCTTAGATTCGTGGTTACCAAAGGTTCAAGGTTAGCTTGTTTACTACCTAACTGTCTAACTTAACTCGCTTATTGAGCTATTATAAACACAGTCTGATGATTATTTCTCTCCCTTCTTATTCCTCCTCCTCCATCCTTCATATGTTGGGTGTTTTGTTCTGTGCCCTTTTGAGGAGTGCTCCCATCTAGAGCAGTACCTCTATGAAACCCTGAAGAAGTGGTTTGTGGGAGGCAAATTCCCTCAACTTCTGCTTGTCTGGGAATTGTCTAATCCCTCCTTCATATTTAAATGATAATCATGCTGGACGCAGTGTGCTTGGTTCAAGGCCCTTCTGTTTCATTGCATTAAATATATCATGCCATTCTCTTCTGGCCTGTAAGGTTTCTGTTGAGAAGTCTGATGATAGCTTGATGGGTTTTCCTTTGTAGGTGACCTTTTTTTTCTCTCTGGCTGCCTTTAATGCTCTGTCCCTGTCCTTCATCTTTGCCATTTTAATTATTATGTGTCTTGTTGTTGACCTCTTTGGATCCCGTCTCTCAGGAGTTCTGTGTGCCTCCATAGCATGAGCAACTATTTCCTCCACCAGTTTGGGGAAGTTCTCAGCAATTATTTCTTCAAAGTCACTTTCTATCCCTTTTTCTCTCTCTTCTTCCTCTGGTACCCCTATAATGCGGATATTCTTCCTTTTGGATTGGTCACACAGTTCTCTGAATATTGTTTCATTCCTGGAGATCCTTTTATCTCTCTTTGTGTCAGCTTCTCTGCGTTCCTGTTCTCTGGTTTCTATTCCATCAATGGCCTCTTTCATCTTATCCATTCTGCTTATAAATCCTTCCAGAGTTTGTTTCACTTCTGTAATCTCCCTCCAGACATATGTGATCTCCCTCCGGATGTCTGTAATCTCCCTCCGGACTTCATCCCTTAGCTCTTGCATATTTCTCTGTGGCTCTGTCAGCATGTTTATGATTTTTAGTTTGAATTCTTTTTCAGGGAGACTGGTTAGGTCTGCCTCTGCAGGTCCTTTCTCAGGTGTAACTATCTTTGTGTGGACCAAATTTTTTTGCCTTTTCATGGTGATAGCCTTGGCTGTAGGCAGGCTGTGGGTGTGTCAGCTGGGAGAAGAAAGTCCTTTCCTCCTTGCTGGATGCTTTTCCCTTCTCCGCTTCCTGTGACAGCTACCTGCACTCCTGGAGCAGCCACTGAGTTAATCTCCTAAGCTGCTGTGGGCGGGGTGTCTGTCAGAGCAGCATGGAGCCCTGCGGGGAGTGTCAGGCCTGCTAGGTGCACTCCTCCATGCTAGCGGCGACCCTGCCAGGCAGCTGTGTGGCAGCAGCGGCCTTTGGGTCTGACCCGGGTGGCTGTGCATTGGGTTGGGATTCCAGTCCATTCCTGGGAGCATGCCTGATCCCTCTGGCTCCGCTTCCAGTGTGCACAGGGCTTTTCTGCGCTGTCTTCTACCGGGTTCTGGCTTCACTGCCACCAGTGCATGCCCGGGCTGTTCGGTCAAGCCACTGCAGGCTAGCCCTGCGGTGCACAGATCTGCTCTCGGTTCCTTCTGGCGCTTCCACCCCCAGTGCACACTCCCACTCTCCTGCTACTGGGCCCATGTGTCGGGGTTCACGCCAGTTGGAGGAATGACTGGCAGGCTGTCTAGTCCTGTGAGGGGCTTCAGAGCTGCACTGCCTCCATTTAGGGCACCTACGTTTCCCCGGTATTTCCAGCTGCCGGGATAACTTCGTCCAGCTATGGGGTCCCTGTCTCTTTAAGACTTGCAGAAAGCACTCACTTTTCTTTTGTCTCAGGGGCGCTGGTTGCGGGGGCCTGCCCACAGGTTTTTCTTTTCCGTTTCTCTAATATCCAGCACCCCGTGCACCTTGTGTCTGCATTCCGGGTGCAGATTTCTAGAGCTGGTTGTTTAGCAGTCCTGGGCTTTCACTCCCTCCCCATTCTGACTCCTTTCTTCCTGCTGGGTTTTGGGGTGGGGGAGCATTTGGGTCTCACCTGGCTGTGGCTTGTATCTTACCCCCTTCGTGTGATGCTGAGTTCTCACATATGTAGATGTATCCTGGCTGTTGTACTGCATCCACTGGTGTCTCTTTTAGGAATAGTTGTATTTATTATATTTTCATAAATATATATGTTTTGGGGAGGAGATTTCCTCTGAACTACTCATGCCGCCATCTTCCTGTGATCCTACTCTCACCACTTTTATTCAACATAGTACTAGAGGTCCTAGCCACAGCAACCAGACAACACAAGAGATAAAAGACATCCAAACTGGTAAGAAGTTAAACTCTCACAATTTGCAGATATCATGGTATTATACATAGAAAACCCTAAAGAATCCACCAAAAAATTACTAAAACTAATAACTGAATTCAGCAAAGTTTCAGGATGTAAAATTAATACACAGAAATCTCTTGCATTCCTATATACTAACAACAAACTAGCAGAAAGAGAAATCAGGGAAACATCTCCCTTTACAATTAAATAAATAAGAAAATAAAATACCTATGAATAAACCTAACCAAGGAGGTGAAAGACCTGTATTTGGAAAACTACAACACACTCTTGAGAGAAATTAAAGAAAACACCAAAAAATGGAAAGCTGGCCCATGCTCAGGATAAGAAAAACAAATATTGTCAAAATGGCCATCCCACCCAAAGCAATTTACAGATTCAGTGCAATCCCTATCAAAATACCAACAGCATTCTTCAATGAACTAGAACAAATGTACTTCTATGTTTATTGCAGCTTTATTTATGATAGCCTAGATGTGGAGGCAGCCTAAGGATCCATAGCTAGATGAATGGATAAAGAAGTGGTGTACTCACACACACATACACACACAAGAATATTACTTGGTCATAAAAAGAATGAAATCTTGCCATTTTTGATAACATGGATAGATCTAAAGGGTATTATGCTAAGTGAAATAAGATGAATACCACGTGATTTCACTTATAGGTAGAATCTAAAAAATAAGTAAACAAATAAACAAAACATAAATAGACTGATAAATACAGAGAACAAACTGGTGGTTGCTATGAGGGTAGAGGTGCATATGTGAAATAGGTGAAGGGGATAAAGAGGTATGAACTTCCAATTATAAAATCAGTAAGTTATGGCAATGAAAACTAAAGCACAGAGAATATAGCCAATAATATTGTAATAACTTTGTGTGGTAACAGATGGGAAGTACATTTAATCATGGTGCATTTCATAACTTAGATAATTGTCAAATCACTATTGTACACCTGAAACTAATGTAGTATGTCAAGTACAATTCAATTAAAAACTTTTTTTAAATAAATAAAAATAAAATATATGCAAATCACACACAAGTGTGTATGCATACCTTCCCCACCCCCCACTGCCACACACACACACACACACACACACACACACACAGGGTTAAAAAGGCTTATGTAATAAAGAAGGCACTTGAGGTTTGGTTCCCAAATACCACCATATGCTCCTCTTCCAGTCCAGAATTCTGGCTAATAATGCATGCTTACAAGCAACTGAAATAATGGGCTAATTCATAAGCTTTAATCAGCACAACCTTATTAGTGGGACTGGAGAACACAGTAGAGTGGCCCACAGCCCTCACTGTGCCCCTACCTTGGGTATCATATCACCACACTTAAATACTCAGCCCCATCAGAGAAGCTAAAGAACAACATGCTTCCCAGCACACTGGGGAGAGTCTGCTCTTCTGTGTTCAGCACATGCTCTGAAAGCCAACGAGTCCTAATGGGGTGAGGAGCACATGGAGACCCTCGATTTCAGTGCAACCACAGCTGCTGACTACCAGGACTCAGTGAATGTCAATGTATTCCCAGCTCCCAGTCTCACCAATTAGATCAATCACTCCTTTCCCACTGTGAGACTGAGTGAACTTATTGCAGTTATTCTCCAATTTAATGATACATTCAGTACAGAAAAGTTTCTTCAATATCTTCTTTTCTGAGTGGATTGAAAATCCTTTCATTAAAACATAAGAATGAGAATGAGAGTTTCTCCCTAAAAAGAAGTTTTCTCAAAGAAGGAGCCATAAAAAGGTTTATTTTCTTCTTTACTCTCCATGATGAATATGGTTAAAGATATGATCTTGTTCAGAAAATAAGGTTGAAGATAACAAAGTTGGAAAAGATCAAATATTTGAAAGTTTATGCTTCCCAAAAGAAATATAAAAAGGGAAATTTGTTCAATAATATGGCACTGTTCCTGAATTTACTGAGATGCGTAATGTCAAATGCACAATTTAAGTGTATTTATAGATATGCGGAATGGGTTGGGAAGTAATAAAAAACTGACACATAAATCTAATTCAAATATAGAATTATCTGCAATAATACAATTCTTAATGCAAATGCTAAGAGTGTGGAGTATCTTCTTAGAAATGAGCAACATTTAATATATTGAGAGATAATTAAGGGTGGGTAAGCCTTATTCCATTTTCAAGATGCCAGAGACTTGTGGAACAACTTAAAAAGATATAAAGTTATAAGGAATGGAACTGATGCCCCTACTTGCTGATATATTTAATGGATACATTTTGGGAAAAAGTAAAGAAGTAAAAGCATAAAGAGTAAAGATGACTCAATAAATGGGCGGCATCACTATAGACACGATCAGAATCATAAAAATATCAACAACAAAAAAAAAGGCAAAAGGAACAGTTGTGTCATAATCTTGTGCAACGAAATAAAATGGAGGTGGATGTGGTTGTGGCAGTAAAGCTGACTTTAATGAGCAATTGTGGGAAAGTGGCAGTTTCTAAAGAGCTATCTTACAAAAGAACTGTGCAGAGAGGGGTGTCACCTATATAGTTCTGAAAAGGAAAAGTCATGTGCTGTAACTCCAGACATCACAGTTCATAAAGTGAACAGTTAATTTGCTGATGTGAAGAGAAATGTGAGTGAGTCGCATGGTTTCAGAATTGCTTTCAGCAAAGCTTCTGAGCATAGCCTGGGAAACTTTAGTCACCTTGGAAGAAAGGTAGAGGTGACCAGTGCCAGACACAAGGCTTGCCAGCCCTGACATGCTGAAGGGAGGATAGCCGTAAGTGCAGGATCGTGTCGGTGCCAGCAGCAAACCATATTGCAGAAATCCTACTGCACAGGCTGAGCAATAATGGCCCCCACACAGGCCCCACAGTGAACCACAGGGAGGCAGGACTTAGCTAAGAGATGGCAGAGGTGCAGGGAAGACTTCTTATAATTAGATCTTCACTAACAGCTTTTAATGGATAATGATTCTTCCTGCAAAAATACACAAAGATATTCCAGATGAGCTTGGAGGACATCATAGACCTAGGTGACCAACAGAGAAAAATAAATTCAAGTGAATGGGGATATTTAATATATATGGTTATCCTTCAGAGAAAGTCTATTTCTAATTCAATAAATTCAGTACAGAGATGAGAGCAGGGGTAGTGATGTGGAAGCAGAGGCAGCTCTATAGGAAAGAGATCCTGGCAAAAATTATTCATGAGCTGAGGTGAATTTTTCTAGTCATCTGTTTTTATTGTGTTGCAAACCAAGCCTTTTGAGTCATATTCCTTGCCTTTCTCACCTCCTTTTCCACTCTGTTTGGGGTGGTTATAACTTTATTAATTTGTTACTAATTAATAATAATTACTTCCTAGCCATGAGTAAATTGTCTCTTTGAATCTATATGCAAACCCAGCCCAGTTGCAGATGAGAACATTTATCCATTTATTTAGTAAGTATGCATTTCACTTTTATTATGTGTTGGCCACTGTGCCATCAGGTAGGTCATTAGAATAGCAAAGCAGGTGAGAATAATGGTTACTCTTTGTGGAGGAAAGTATAATAGGTGCTGGATGTTTATGTAGTATGCAGTAGAGACACAAAAAAGGATGTGACAATTTGGACATAACAGGGATGGATACCTACAGATAAGTAAATGCATGCTGGGGAATTTAGATAAAAGGCAAGTAAATAATTAAACTAAAAGAAGGCGAAACCAATGGAAATTCAACTGTATTGATAATTCGAGAATAGAAGATGAAGGGATCAAATGTCTTCAGTAGCCTTTGATGGGGAAGATGAAATTAGAATAATAGGTAGTTAACCCTCCAAAATTGTGTAAAATATATCAAGCTCGTGGCGCTGGCTACCACTCTGTATCTCAGTATTTTCTTGTATATCTCAATTGTAAATATATGGATCAGTGTGAAGTACTCCTATGCATACAAAAAAGTCAAAACAGCAAAGGAAAACTTACCAGTAGAATGTGCTTGAGAAGGTGGCAATGTGGAAGATAGCAGCTGAAAAGAAATGCATGAGAGCAGGATACAGGAAAAAGATTTAAAAAAAATTTAAGAGGCCATTGGGAACAGAACAGAAATAGGACAAAGAGTCACCGTGTGCCTGCTTTACATAAAAAAGGGCCCGCTAAAATGAATCTAAACATTTGGTTCAGAAACAATGGCATTTCCACTGAAGAATAACAGAGAAGACAGAGTAACAATGGGTCTGGGAAATGCTAGTGAGAAAGCAGAGGTACGTAAAACATATTCTCTGATGTTTCAGAGATATGCTCCATGGAAAAGGAAATGGTTGATCACATCTGGCTCAATCATTTTGTGAGCTAATTACAGAAAGAGAACTTCAATTTCACTGCAAATGTATTTTGTACCTATTCTTCTGGCTGATGTTCAGTCAGAAGAAAGAAGCTGCACACTGTCTGGGGTGTTTCCTCAATTTCCCATAACTTGAAATTTATAGAATGAGATAAAACACCCATACCCATAGGTATGATTTTATATACATATATGGCTTTATGATATAAGTGCCAAGTATAAAACAGTTATTGAGTCAGTTAAAACTGCAGGGAATTCCTGAAGGAAGAAAGTACCCTTGGAAAGAATCAAATATGTAAAAAGATAAGGAATTTCTGAAGCCTTTTTGAATTTCTGTTTCATTTGAATAGCACTTTTGGGCAGTTCTATAGGTTATGTGGTAGTAGAAACCAGGTTCATTATGAATCTACTGAAGTAGTTAAACTACCACCCAGTTAATTTTGGTTCTAATTAATTGTCACAATGCCTGGAAAACTTAAATAAACCAAGATGTCTTGTGATCATTTATTGTTACAGATACACAGCACTTAATGCATTTAGGACAAACAGTCAATGTTAAAAATTGTCCCTAGCTTTTTTCATCATGTTTTCTAAAGATTTTCTGATGATTCATTATCAAAAAAACAACTGAACTTAATACAAAACTGGCTATCCTATAATATTGTCAACTAAGCAAGATCACCCATAAGAGAGATGTCTTTAGAATATATTTTTATTTTGGGGTGAATTAGTTATAGTGGATCTATTTCTAATTTTTTACCTAATTTTAAATAAACAATGTGTAAGATTTTTAGAAGCAGAATTTAGCTGTGCTTCAAGATTGAGTTTGGTGTACTTCCAAATAATCCTCTCATTTTTGACATTTAAGTTACACTCTATTGCCTGCAGCTTCCCTTGCATTTTTGTATTTCTGCACTTTGTAGTCAGAAGTCGCTTTTCTTTTCCTTGTTCTTCCTGTTCTCTTTATTGTACTTTTTCCCTCTTCTACCCCTTCTTCTTGATCTATACTTAGCACTGAGGATGAGTAAATACTGTAGCACTTTGGATGAAAGACCAAGCCTTTGATGTGGCTCTGGAGAGAGTTCTCATCTGTGGTTTGCTGGACACTCTCCATTCAGTGGCTCTAAAGACCTGCCCAGCATCATTCCCCCTATTCCTTCCTTACAGGCCGTACTATAGTCCTACTGAACAAATTCACACTTCCTTAAATTTCATCCTCCCCACTCCTCACTGTGCACAGGCTGCTCCTCTGCTTTACCCCTTCCCCCACTTCTACATGTATCTCAAGACAAGGCCAGGTAGTCTTGCCTCTCTGTCCTATCTCTACCCCCAACCTTGACTGGGCACCACCATCATAGTGCTCTCCGAGATCCCTGTGCACCTTTCCATCATGGCGTTGACCAGGACACTGTGCTTCCCCATTTACTGATCTGAGAGTCTCTCTCTTACCGGCACCAGCATGGTACCTGACCCAGAACAAATGCTTGATAAATTCTGTTGGAAGAATGAAGACAGAGACAGCATGCAGATAACATTTACAGAAGACACAAGGTCCAACCTGACAGCAGTCATTCTGGACGATAAAAGCAGTTTCAAAAAGCACATTAAACCACATCCGACAGGAAGGATTTTCATAAAAGAAAAATGTCAAATTTTGCACTTAGCTTCTAACCAATCAACTGCAGATGTGTAGGGTTGTAGAATATTAATTTAAGTAAATATGACTTCCAGATTTATTTGACTCTAGCTCAAGCTCATAGAATCTGAAACCTTGAAAGCGCACTGCAGCTCACCTCGTCTAACCCTCTCCATGATCTGCCAGTCCCCTCAGCAAGGTGCCTGGTAAGGGACAGTCTGTGTTCTCTGTGAACACTGCCATGACTTTATCAGCCATGTCCTAGTTGACAAGAAGATTTCCTAAATAAAAATAAAATGATCTTCAGCTGCGTTAGTGAAGACAGAATGCTCAGACAAGGCAATAATACTAGGATAGTTTTCACTCCTATTACAATACTTACACATTTCATTTCTGACAATCATTTGTCTCCTTATCTCACTTCTCCATTACACTGTGAGTTCTAGAGGACAGATTCTCTGCCCTATTACCTTTTGCATCCCCAATATCTAGGGCACAGTATTCAGTGAACAAACCCTAAATGAAAGACCATGACAGCATCATGCCAGCGGCATGCCCAGGTTATCACATGGCTCCACAAGTGCAGGCTCTGATGTCAGGCTTGACTGAGAACATCAGTCCCACCACACACTAGCTGTCAGACCTTCAGCATGTCTCCTAACCTGTCTAAGCCTTGTTTCTTTGTCCAAGGTCATAAAAGGTGCTTTGAGGATTAAGTGATAAAATGACAGCACTGTCAACCTTCTGGAAATCACATGAACAGAAATAATGACTAAGAGAATCTAGAATGGTGAAGAAACATAAATTCATATTGTAGAGTGAACAGTTAAGGATACTTGGAAAACTTCCCCTAAAGAAGGGAAGACAGAGGGAAACATGATGATTGAAGAACTATTAATGCAAATAAAAATAAGTTATTTGCTTGGCCTATTATGTTTCAGAAAGAACTTCCATATGCCATTTTACTTGAATTTCACAGTAGCTGTATAAATTAGAGGGAGAATAGGCATGCCTCATTATTCTTCATCTATACGTGAAGAAACTGAGGCCCAGAATTCCACTTGGCTCATGTCCCACAGCTGAATGTGGAGAAACTGGGGCTGGTCCCAGGTGTGCTGGCCTGTGCTCCATTTCTCCCCAGCAGAGCACAAAGCCTCTGGAGAGGCATGGAGGGGGCATCTTATCTGTGGGACCCTACAAATCAAAGATTAAAGGGTAAAAAATCATAAAGAGGTTGAAAAGGTTTCAATAGAGAAATTATTTGGAGTAATTACAACCCCAGATCACAACTGAATGAACAGTCTAATGAAGGAGAAAATTTCCTGTCCTATTTGATGTTGAAGCAGAAAATGAAAGACCACTCTTGGGGAGGCTGAGGGGAATGTTGGGCATGATAATGTCTAAGCTTCCTTTGAACATTAGCTCTGATTCTAAGTCATTCATCAATAAAAAGTTGAATTCTACACATTTGAAAGTTTCCTACCTACTCCTCATAAGAATATTATTGAAGCAATAATGATGAGGCTTTTGACTTGAAAAGGTCTCGGAATATTTCTTGACACCCACTTACTGATTGATATTCGATACATTTCCTCTCTAAATAACACTTGTTTGTAAACACTGTCTTTGTAACAAGCATTGTAAGCTAAAGTTTCTGAAATTATGGCTATTCTTTAAATATGTATTATTCTATCCCAATTGAGATAATCTCAACAGTGTTTATAGGCAACATACAAATTGGGCATAATTAAAGACGATGCATTCACATGTTTTAATTATTGCTGCCATATGCAGTAATTTGACTAAATGTGAAAATTATTTCAGGGCACAGGATTCCGAGAGATGCACGGCAATATAACAAGTTCTGCAATTTCAATTTGCTCTACTACTCAACTATGTGAATACCATTCATTTCTTTCTGGATTATTTTAAATATGATTAATTATATTTTCTCCAAAAGCATTCCATGCAAAGTTATCAGGAGGAAATTCATAAGGTAGATAGATTAATAGACTTGGATTCCAAATAGTGTGAAGTGTTAATAACTCCCAGTGAAGAGTGTACCATCACTTCTCTCTAAGGAATTTAATATTACTTCAGGTTTTAAATTAAGAAAAAGAGAATAAGAAAATATTATATAAACCTAACTAAAATGTAACAGTATAAGTACAAAGGAGAGAAATATATTTTCTAATATTTTATATATGTTTTTGAACACAAATATTGCAGACCTAATAAGAGATTAAGTTACTTTCTAAAATTATTCTCCAAAAAAATCCTAAAAATTTGATGTAAGTCCCATATCACTTAATTTTTTAAAAAGATATATACCTGTATATATTAGGAAATTACTGGCTACTGGCGGATATAGATGATTCAATATTTGAATGTTTAAATAGTCAAAGCTAAGTCATTTGTATGTTCAACACTCTCTTCAACTTTTATTTAATCTTTAATAAATGTTCTCATAAAAGGAAATAGATTTCAATTTAAACTACATTTCATTCAATTATGTGCTGAATATAGAATGAAAAGCTAAAATGATAAAACATTCTTACAAATGAAACAAAAAAGGTAGCATCAATGTCAGCTTTCGCTGGTTATCTGGCAAAACTCAATCACAGACTATATGCTTTCAAGATGGAACAGCCATTTAAAAGGCAATTACTGTATTTATGAATTCCCAGAATGCTTTGAAAGCACAAAAGCAAATAATAAAGACCTTTTTCCCAAATTACATTAGCTCAGATGTAATATCAGAAGCTGATTTTTCTGATACTTTATTGATTATTTACTTAATGTATTCTATAATTGCCTTTTGGAAAGTTTAAGATATTTAAGCTCACTCTTGGATGATCTGAAGCACAATTTAGAGAACAAGCAATTCTTTTCTTTTAGAGAACACATTTTGGAAACAAAAACAAAACTTGTGCAAGCCTGTGAAATAAGGGCTTTGCAGTGGTTATAGAGAATTTCAAGGGGTTGAGGAGGGAACAAATACAGCTATTAAGAGCATTACAGAGGTCAATAGGAGAAATCTCTGCCCTGACAATGGGTTGAAATGGGCATTTTACTTTTAAAAACCAGCTGAAAAATAGCCCTGAAAATCATAATCTGGGCTATATTCAATCGGGCAGTATTGTTAGGCATTATATCTAGGTTTTAGAAATCAGAAAATTTTGTTTAGTTTGTGTGGTTGTGGTAGTTTTGGGTATCTAGCACTATTTACTACATAGCTCCCTATGCATTTCACATTTACTACTTGAAGTTTCACTGACATGAAGTTTCAACCACTATTTCCATTGGAAAAGGGGTTCTAAGCTCCTTAACCCTGAAAGTATCTTTTTTCAATAAGGTTCTTTCTAATGATATTGAACCAAAAATATAATGAGTTAACATTAAGGAGTTTACTAAAATATCTCTTCCAAACATTTTCCAGAAGATCATTTAGTAGAGCAGTGCATTTTACTGCTGGTATGTATATGTATTAGAATTTCTAAGCACTTCCATAGACATTAACTTATAGATACTTGTTTCTGAACAGGAGAAAAATATGCCACCCCAAAATATGTCACTTTGGAATATTGATTATTTGGAATTAGAGTCACTTAAGGAACAGCAGGGGCTAAGTGTCCATCAGTAGATAAATGGATAAAGAATATACGGTACATATACAAATGGAATATTATTCAGCCATAAAAAGAAGAGAAATCCTACCATTTGCAATCACCTAGATGGATCTAGAGGGTATCATGCTCAGTGAAATAAGCCAGGTGGAGAAAGACAAATATCAAATGATTTCACTCATTTGTGGAGTGTAAAAAACAAAGCAAAACTTAAGGAACAATATAGCAGCAGACTCACAGACTCCAAGAAGAGACAGGTGGTTACCAAAGGGAAGGGGTAGGATAGGGTGGGTGGGGAGGGAGGGCTAAGGGGATTAAAGGACACTATAATTATCACTCATAATATAGGTAGGTCACAGGGAAGGCAGTACAGCATGCAGGAGACAAGTAATGACTATAGCATCTTACTACACTGATAGACAGTGACTGAAATGGAGGGGGTGAGGACTTGATAATATGGGTGAATGTTGAAACCACAGTGTTGTTTATGTGAAATCGAGGGTGAAGACTTGACAATATGGGTGAATGTTGAAAACACAGTATTGTTTATGTGAAATTATCATAAGATTGTGTATCGATGATACTTTAATAAAAAAAATCCTCTGGCATAGAAAATAAATAAGTAAAATAAGTAAATAAATAAATAAGGAACAGAAGTTCAAGAAGGACTCTCTGACCCTCCTTTGCCCTCCTGAAAGCAGGAAATAAGTCTTGCATGTTGAAGGCACCCTCCTGGTACCAGGAGGGTAGAGGACACTATTACCACCAGAGATAGGGGAACCACACATTGATACATGCATAACTATGGTAACATTCTGGTACTTGGGTCTGAGTGATATGTCTGTGGGTATTTATTTTATTATTGTACTTTATGATTCATGTGTGTGTGTATAAACACACATTCTTTTGTATATAACATTTATTACATTTCAAAAGATCATAATGTGGAAAATGAGCTTCAGAAAAAGATGCAAATGCAGTTATTTCCTGGAGAGTGTGTCATCCATGATCCATAAAGATTCAAGAATTTAACCTCTTTCTGGGGAAATAAGCAATCAAACTTTCTATAATTGTTCATATTTTTATTGCTTCTATTAATACAAATTTTTATGTTTTGATTTTTTATTTTTCTCCTGTTATAATTGTCCTCCATTCTCAGTAGGATTTTGAACAGCTGTTTACATCTTGCCTGCTCCTCCCCTCTGCCCACCTTTGCTTTCTTGTCCTTGCTTGAAGGACTCTGCAGTCTTCTTGTCTCTATGAACTCTGCTGAATGACGGTCCTTACTAAAATGGGAACATGACTTAACATCCTATATCTTTCTCACAATCCCTCCCTCCCCACCAATGTACTTCTCTTAGGTTACTCTAAGTTTCTGCTTCTGTTGTGCTTTACCTTATCCTTTCCTTCACCTATCCTTTCAAGTGGCTATCAGAGCACATTTTGAAACTTCAGATATTTTCCTTCTGCACAGTTAAATTAATTTGCTACCTGCCTTTGGCCTCGAGAGAAGGAGAGCTTACGGACTGTGTTAATACATACAAGTAGGGAGTCAGCTACTTGTAACTTCTATCATATTTGTAGTTCTTTACTGTCTGTGTATAGTTGATTGTCAGTGGTTTCTTTCCTATTTGTTCTACATTCCTCTTTGCCTCTGCAAGCGGTGTTCCCCCAGAATCCTTTCTTAAGTTTTGTTGAACTGTGTGTACATCTTTCTGTTAAAAATCAGACCGTCCCCTCTCTTTCTCTCTCATATACACATATAGTTCTATAGTGCCCCAAATACAGGGAAGTCTGCTGGGGTTTTATTCATTACAATTGCATGTGTCTTCTTGGAAGATTGTGTCTGTCCTGAAGTTGGAATGGTTGGATCACCCACAGAGATTTCTGGGAGGTGGTTATAGCGTCTACAATGGTGGTTTGTATCTTCATGGGAAAATACAGCAGAATGTGTATGCCTTAAGCACACACACAATCCTTGTCTGCTGCTTTCGAGTGAACTGAACTGTTAGAAGTTCTCAGAAGGTGTCATGTAACAATTTACTCTTGAATAAAAATGAATACTTAACCCCATGGTGAAAATACCTTTATCAGATGCTAAAAGGTTGTTCATTCACTTGACCTGTGTATCATATTTGAGAGGGATTCCTGTCCAAATGAACCTCATGAGAGAATATCGTCTTTTGAATTTTTTGCCTGACTAAATTAGCTACTGTCACAATAACACTGCTATAAGACACTCTCAAAATACAGTGGCAGAAAATGGTAAGTAATTATAATCACAGTTCCCAGTCTGCAGGTCACTGGGGCACTTCTGCATCACATTCTCTCTTGGTTCTGGAACCAGCAGATTGTCTGAGGCCTGTTCTCAGGGCAAGGGCAGGGGTGCTAGAGAGATGAACCAGACTTTGGCTGTTTCTTAAGACTCACTCAGAATCAGCACACTGGCATTCCTACACACAGTGTATTGGTCAAAGCAATTTACAACTTCAGTGGGATGGGAAATATACTCTAGTCCTATTAAAAGGAACATCAAAGTCATAGGGCAAAGGGTGGGATTATGGGAGAGGGTGAAAGATTGGAAACACATATGTGAAATCCAAGGAGGGCTTAATAATTATTTTAGACATGAAACTCTACATCCTTACTCAAACATATCCAGGAAGATACTTATAGATCTTTCCCTCATTTTCCTCATAAGAAATCCTTAATATTCTAAGTAAAATGTTTTGTATTTACAGGAAACACAGTGTTTAGCAGGAAATGTCAGTTAATCAAATGTTTAATAGCTATTTGTGGTGTACAAGCCACTGGGTGGAGACCAATGAGAAAAGCAGAGTAAGAAGAAGCCTCTATCTTATGAAACAACCAGCCTATCCCAAGACCTGCAAATGAAAGGAGATGAAGTTTCATATGAAAGGAATAAGGGGTTCCTAGTTGTAGCCAAAGCTTCAAAGCTGGTCCCTGACTGCCACAGGATGCACTTCTGGCAGAGAAAGAGGTTCCCATCAAGCGTGTTTTCAATCTTCTCAAAGGATTTGGAAGCCAGCCCTGAAAACTTAGAAATACAGAACTCTGATCCTCTCATTTTATGTAAAAATTGTCTTTACTAGAAATAAGTAGGGCTGCCCCATAGCTCTCAAGACAGTTCTAATGATCAAAATAAAGACTTCTGATCAGTAGAGGAATTTCTCTTAGAGAAGCCTGAGATTTAGGATGGTGGTTTCTATTTGTTGCCTTAAGTGAAGATTAACTTCTAGAGCTTGACAACACAAGCACTGGGACTGGCACTCCCTAGTCTGACTAGCAGAGACACAAACAAAGTGAGACTCTAAGCTTTGCAGAGCACAACTGCAGCGGCACTAAAATCCAGGATTTTTTAGACCCACTGGCCCACAGTGGAGTACTTTTGGAATCAAGCAAAGTTCCTTTAGAAAGTAAATAGAATTCTTCTAAGTAGCCATACCTGTATCTGAATTATGGCTTCAAATAGGACTTCATGTGTGGCCTATACATCATAAAATCCTTAGGGATATTTACTATTATGTTCTTTTCTCCAAGAGCTATATCTTCCACAAGTCCCAATTTCCTCTATGAAAAGAGAGCTCACTAGAGGAAAGAAAAGTCAGCATGTAAATAAACTTACATATGTCTTATCTCATTGAGAAAAAGGCAGACATAATAGAGAAAATTCCCTGACCAATATTAAAACAGATTTATGGGCCTGTATACAATTCCAAGGCAGACATTCAATACATACTTGTTGAATTAATAACTAAATATAAGGAAAAAATGGCTAAATTGTTAGAGTAGAAGAGAAAGTGATTAATAAGAAATGAATAAAGAAATAGATTGGTGGATTCAGTGTAACTTGACCTTATTCTCTAATAGCCTGACATTCTTTCTTTATATGGCATGTAGCAATTCTACACAATGGCGTATGAATCATTGTGTTAAAACTGCAAGGTCATTAGATATTATAACTGACACATTATCAGGAGTAGAAGACTTGATCAATGTTCTTTCATGTGGGCTACAGATGACATCCTCTGGATTTTAGAACTGCAAAAAGTGAAAATAGTGTCATCTAAACTTTTCTATAAATGATGAAAATAAAACCCCCCAGAAGTTTGGAGTTTCACAAGCTGGTTTTACACTAAGGCTTAAAATCTAGGTCTTTGAATTTCTAGTGAAATATTTTTCCTGTGGGAAGATAGCAAAGCCTAAGCTTGACCACTTTTGCTCTATATGACAACTGTGAAATTCATCCATACAGATATGTGTATCAATGTTTTATTCCTTTTAAACGCCAACTAAATTTTCCATTGGGTGACTATATCATGATTTGTTCATCCATTCTCCTGCTGATATGCATTTGAGTTGTCATTAGTCTT
Organism: Manis javanica; assembly: GCF_040802235.1. Classification (NCBI taxonomy): domain Eukaryota; kingdom Metazoa; phylum Chordata; class Mammalia; order Pholidota; family Manidae; genus Manis; species Manis javanica. The sequence goes on along the minus strand of NC_133163.1, from coordinate 60,246,131 downwards.
TTGCTATTGAGCTTCTGTGAACATTCATATCCAAGTCCTTTGTGGGCATATGTTTTCATTTCACTTGGGTCAATATCTAGAAGTGGAATTTCTGGGTCAATTGCCTGACAGGTATATCATGACATGTATGAATATGCATTCTCTGAGCTGCTTATTAAAAAAGTAAAAGAGAACAAGCTTTAGTTTCCCATGGTAAAAGGCATAGCTGTGATCATTATGTCCATTTAATCCCAAGACCTAAAAAACAAATAGTGAATTTCTTATTGCAGGCTATAATGTACATGTCCTAATTCCTACCAATATAGAAATTATAAAAATCACAGTTGTTGGTAGGAGAAGGAAGAGGTATGGGCAGTTAGTGTAAGTCAGCTGATCTTTCATAGTCAAGGAGTCAAAATATGTTTAAAGTGTGTCAAGCGAGATATAAAAATATAAATATACTTACAATATAAGAATAAACACTAATAAAATATATAATCAGCTTAAATTCAGGTAGTAGAGGGGAGGAAGAGAAGAAGGCTAAAGTGTACATATCTTCAATTCATTCTTGCTCATAATAAGGAATCAACATATGAGCCTAAAAAAGTAGAGGACTTACCTGCAATTTATATGGAACCTCAAAAGACACCATATAGCCTTAGCAATCCTGAGAAAGAAGAAAGAGAGAGAGAGAGAGAGAAAGAATGAACGAATGAACAAAAGAAGAATGAACGAATGAACAAAAGAAGAAAGAAAGAAAAGAAAGGAAGAAAGGAAGAAAGGAAGAAAGAAAGAAAGAAAGGAAGAAAGGAAGAAAGGAAGAAAGGAAGAAAGGAAGAAAGGAAGAAAGAAAGAAAGAAAGAAAGAAAGAAAGAAAGAAAGAAAGAAAGAAAGAAAGAAAGGAAGGAAGGAAGGAAGGAAGGAAGGAAGGAAGGAAGAAAGAAAGAAAGAAAGAAAGAAAGAAAGAAAGAAAGGAAGAAAGAAAGAAAGAAAGAAAGAAAGGAAGGAAGGAAGGAAGGAAGGAAGGAAGGAAGGAAGGAAGGAAGGAAGGAAGGAAGGAAGGAAGGAAAAAGAAAGGAAGAAAGGAAGAAAGAAAGAAAGAAAGAAAAAGAAAATTATACTCCCCAACTGCAAGCTCCACTACAAAGCTACAGTAATCAAAATAGTATGGTACTATCACAAGAATAATCCCATAGGATCAGTGGAACAGAATAGAGAGCCCAGATAGAAACCCATGCCTATATGGTCAATTACTTTTTGATAAAGGAGCCATAAATATATAATGGGGAAAAGACAGCCTCTTCAATAACTGGTGTTGGCAAAACTGGACAGGAACATGCAAGAGAGTGAAACTGAATTACTCTCTAACTCCATACACAAAAGTAAACTTGAAATGGATTAAAGACCTGAACATAAGTCATGCAACCATAAAACTCTTGGAAGAAAACATAAGTGAAAATCTCTTGAACATAAGCATGAACAATTTTTTCCTGGACACATATCCTCAGGCAAGGGAAACAAAATAAAAAATGAACAAGTGAGACTATATCAAACTAAAAAAACTCTGTACAGCCAAGGACACCATCAGCAGAACAAAAAGGCCTCCTACAGTATGGGAGAATATATTTGTAAATTATTTATCTGATAAGGGGTAATTCCAAAATACATAAAGAACTCATGACACAACACCTAAAAATAAAAATTAAAAAATTAACATAATTAAAAAGTGGGTGGAGGACATGAATAGACATTTTTCCAAAGAAAGCATATATATGGTCAATAGGCACATGAAAAGATGCTCTACATTGCTATTCATCAGGGAAATGCAAATCGAAACCACAATGCCATATCACCTTGTACCAGTCAGAATAGCAACTATTCAATGACAAGAAATAACAAGTGCTGGCAAGGATGTGGAGAAAAGGTGACTGTCCTACACTGCTGATGAGAATGTAAGTTGGTACAGCCACTGTGGAAAGCAATATGGAGGTTCCTCAAAAAACTAGAAGTAGTAATACCATTTAACCCAGTAATTCCACTTCTATGAATTTATCAGAAGAAAACAAAATTACTGATTCCAAAAGATATATGAACCCCTATGTTTATTGCCATATTATTTACAATAGCCAAGATATGGAAACAACCAAAGTATCCATCAATTAATGAATGGATAAAGAAGATGTGGTAAATAAGCATAATGGACTATTACTCAGCCATTAAAAAAAAGAAAGAAATCCTGCCATTTGAAATAACATGGATGGACCTAGAGAGTATAGGCTAAATGAAATAAACCAGGCAGAGAAAAACAAATACCATATGATTTCACCTATTTCTGGAATTTAAAAACAAAATGAAAAAAGTATCAGTAGACTCATAGACACTGAGAAGTGACTGGTGGTTACTATGGGGAAGGAGTTGGGGCAGGTGAGTGGGAAGGGTGAGGGGAACAAAGGGGCACAAAAATTCTCAATGATAATATAAGTTGGACATGGGGATGGTAGTACTGCATGCAGAATATAGCCAATGATTCTGTAACATCTTCCTGTGTAGACAGATAGTAACTGCACTAGAGGGGGTGAGGATTTAATAATGTGGGTAACTCCTGAACCACTGTGTTGTATACTTGAATCCAACATAAGTTTGTATATCAACTATATGTCAATAATAAAAAGAGGATTCAGTACATTGGACAAAGTTAATCCTTAGAAAAAAATCATACAGTGAAGGATATTTTACACAATAAAAATGGAAACCATAACATAAAATATGGTGATAAAACTAAGAATGAATATTTCTCTCATGTCAATAAAGATTTGAATTTTCCCATGAAAAGAAAAAAACTCCTCTTGAACCCACAAAGCCAAACATAACTACACACTGTTCACCAAAGAGACACACAGAACAGAACGCCAGTGTCCCAAGAGAACCACCCTAAATAATGAGATACTGAGTGAAAGTTCAGTCTTTCTTTCATACCCTCCGAATCTGACCGAAATGAGGGAAACAGTCTGGCTAAACAAGAAATACATCTATGAGCTGGGCTGGATGAGACTTTAATAATAGTCTGTACTCTATAAACAAATTTACTGAAACTCTGGTTCTGTTTGTTTTCTTTATTTTCTGGACTAAATGACTTCCTGGAAATGTAGATTTCCTTTTACCTGAGAATGCGTGAGCAGTGGGGACCAGTGAGGAGACCCTGTCTGTGTGCCTTCCCACACACCCAGGGTTCCAAGCTGCTTCTAGATCCGAGAGCCACACTGTGCTGGTGGCTGACCCATAGAACAGAGGACTCACGGCGGTCTGAGATGATGACAGTTGACACCCTCTCTTCGGGATGGCAGCAATGCCCCATTTGTTGTAGGTCCTGTGTGCTCTTGTTCAGAAGAACAAGGATATCAGGGGCGCCGTGGCACAACAGTGGTGCAACTTGGATTCTCATGGAAGGAAGGGAATGACTGAAAGAAGAATTACATTAATATGAATAAAAATATGGATTTTAATGATCTGTTTGTATCTTTCATTAAACACAAGATCATTTCCAGCAGAGAGTTCTAATTACAGTATTACCAATATGACTCTGCACTCATCTTACTATTACTATTATTTTACTATGACTTACTATTTCTATGGTCAGTACTTAAGTTCTATAACCTCACAGTTAGGTTTCTTCTCAGCTACAGGTACTAGGAAACTGCTGACACACTCACAGTGCTATTCAAGGACACTGCAAGTAGCAAGGCATACTTTATGGCAAACACATTTTAGATATTTGTATTATCCTTGAAATACAGAGCATAAGGCAACAAAGTGCAAAATCCTCAACCCTCTTCAGAGTTCATTTTAAACATTCCATGGCCAGAAAGAGTTACATACGAGTCAGTGTGGAGTTTCTACCTCTCCCCAAGGTGAACACTTTTTCTAAGGCAACTTATGGGCCCTGAAATGAATGAACCATCTGAAATAAAAATACCCTGAGGAAATGATGAATAATGAATGTTAAAATAAAAATGGGCTATGTTCCTTCCTCCTGTGGTATAGAGACAGAATTCTGTAACTGTTGGTGTCTGCATACTGTAAATTATTACACAAAGGCACAGCACGATCATACACAAATTAGAATTATTATTTTCAGATGTTTGGTCTGTCTCATCTCTTATCAGACATGTATCTCTGAAATCCAGTGACTGTTTAATTTTTAAAATTTAGGAACTAGCATTTAGTTTTGTGAATGATAATAATTAGACAAATTTTTGTACAGTCCTTGTAATCAACTTTTGTGAGTATCACCTTTATCACTCCCTTGTTTGGTAAGCATGGTATGCTTTTAATACCCAATGTGTGGAATAAAGTGGGGGGAGAAATAACGTGAAAATTCATCAATCCTTTCTAACTTCCTTAATGGAGTTGTAACCATTTTTCAGGATCAGAACTCAGGCAGATGCTAAACTCTGCTCTGCTGACAATGCAAAATTTTACTGTGAGTGACTCATGGCCCAGGATCTTGTATTTCAGAAGATGTCACGGAAAGAGTGTCAGTTCCACAGGCAGCCTACCTGCTTGCTGCCGATCCCTGCATGAGGCTAATCCTGTGCCCTGGTGGTTCACCCCAATGCAAGTTTCATTTCTGGCCTTGAATGAAGGGTTGGGAAGGGCGCATCAGTGACCTCCTCTGATAGCTTCCATGGCAGGCCCTTAAGCTGTGGGACACTTGCCTTGACTGCAATCTATTGCCTGCTGGAGGAACTAGGAAGCCCATGGATCCTAAGTAGTCTCAACTCCTACACATCTCTGACCCTATCGGCACCACTTCTGGTCTCACTTTTAATTTCAGCATGTTGTCAATGCCTGGGTCTGCGTCTGAGCCATGAGAACCTCAGCTCCTGATCTCTGCAATATCCTAGCCTGTTACCTCACCTAACAAGTCCCAGTCTTCACACCACCTTTACTCCCAGCAACAGAGATCTAGGCACCAATCCTATGCAACATGCAAGCTTCCAGGATGGCTCTGTTCCAGAAGTGGTACCCACAAAGGGCCTTGAATGCCTAGAAAGAGAGAGTGCAGCCATGAAGATTTGCTTCCAGTGCGCCATGCTCAGTGCACATGTCACTAACGGAAGATAAGCTCCTCTTCCCCATGCCCACAAAACATCAGTCTTTTATGATGGGTTACTGGAGAATCACAAACTGGGGGAAAAGGGAGAGAAAAGGCCAGAAAGAAGTAAATGATAAAGAAGGAAGAAAGTAACAATTAGAAATGAGAGAGCCAGGCAGGTGATAAAAGGAGCCAGGTTAGTGATGATTAAAACTGAGATTGGGGAAAAAAATTCTTTCTTTGGTAAAAGTCAACTAACAGAAGCATGGGAAGTCAGTGTTCAGCTAAAGAGATAATGGACACCCTTTTAAAAATGGATAGGCCTGATCATAGGAAAGTATTAGTAGAAAATCACAATATTCTTCCACATAGTATACAGAATATCAGGGATTGGGATGCTGCTATTTAAAGGCTTAATAGATTTTCAGTCTTTCAAAGAATGGAGGGAGCAGTGCTCCATGATGCACTCACATAAATTAGGGGAACTATATGGTGTTCTAAGTGAGTGGTTCTCAGGAAAAAGATAGAAATGTCCTTGTCTCCAACCCAGTGTTCTTTGAAAAAGCAGAGTTTTGTGAGCAAATGCAAATGACTGATTCATGTATATTTTTGGAGGAGTGTCTTTGGCATTTTAGGAAGACCCTTGGTATTAAGAAGGCTAAAATATAACATGAAGAATAGTCAGCAAAGGACCATGCTACAGTAGAATGTTGTCACATTTTCAGAGAGCTCATTTCTTAGACAATTCCTCCTCTGTGCACTTCTATAGAGTGGCTGGTAATGCTAAAGTCAGGCCCCTCTGGGATTCAGTAGAAGGAGGACTGTTTTTACACGTGCAAATCGAACAGGCTCTTTGAAATAAAAACTGCTGGGCTAGAAACTATTATCCCACAACTTCCCAAACCAAGAAAATATCTTCACTTGCTACTCACAGATTGCTGGCATTGTGGGGATGAACAAATGTGTTTGTTTTGCTTTGCTTTTCTGAGGTCAGACATACACATGTAGCTCTAAGAAGAAAAACATCCCTGAGTCACTGGTTGTCCAGGATTTGAAGTTGTTCTACCCACACTGAGACCGCATGTTCAGCTTGGGGAATATTTTTCCTGCATTCTTACTCAAAATGTACTTCATTGCTTTGACTCATTGTTTTGGGAATCATTCAGAATATGAAATAATTCTAAGAGGTAACATTTACTCAGTGTAAGGCAGTTTTAGACATATCACATGCGTTTACTCATTTTATCCTCAGAAGAGTAATTGTGCCTGGCACCATCAAAGTGAGTTCACTTTGACAACTAATTGGAATTTTGACAGTCATAGCTTCCTGCTATGATGATTAGAAAGGAGGCAATAGTAAAAAACTAAACTCTTCTGTCAAGTCAGCAGGTCAGAACATAATCCACCCTTAAGTCTTAAAGAACCCAGGAGGCTGAGTAATTCAGATGCTTGAAGCTGACAAGTGACTCCTAGTGAGCTTGGTCTACTTGCTAAGAGTGATATTTAATATTTACTCTAAGGGCTGTAATATTGGCCTCAGTGCAGGGATTTTATACAATATGGTCTATGAATAAAAAGTTGAAACTGTAAGTATCTAAGTAACTGGTTATGTATTTATGTTTTATTCCACTACATCATTTCTTAAGAATCTTTCATAAAATGTGCCTAAGAAGGCATTTTAAAATACATTCTGACCAGAGTCCATCATTTGGGAAAGCAGTCATTGGTCTCACCCTACTAAGTATTCTTTGCCTGGTTTCAGTGAGTAATGCAATAAAAGAATTTTAATTCTTATTACACTGGGGTTCTAATAAATTAGTGTATTTATTATAACTAGTTTGCCTTTTGGAGGGAGTGGGTGACATCCAGAACAATTTTTTAAAATTGCCTTGGGAGGAAACCATAGATGTAACTACCAAGAGAGTCTTCTTTCCTATAAAATCTAAAGACTATAGTTAACTCAGCACAGTCACCCAAGGGAACTTGTCCATTGGTGCCTCTCTATCAGCGAACTGTGAGACCATTCCTTTCTTTTCCATGGTATTTGCTTTGTGCCATATAACTTCTTGGCCCCCTGTGAGTTTCATGCATTACAGCTTAAAGAATATCTTCCCATATGGCAGAAGTGATTCCTTTAATTAAAAGTTTGTCTTAAAAGAATTATCCTTGCAGATTGGATTAAGGTCATCAGTGACTTTGCTGCTTACATAAAAAAGGATACACTGCCAAATGTCTCCTGTTCCCACTTTTCTTAAAAATATATTCCAAAGTGCAGAGGAAAAGATCAAATGTATTTAGCAGATCCACAGAACAATGAAAGGTGGTTAGAATTAACTTCAACTTGAATGGTGAACCAATTATTTTCTTCAAAAAATCTCCCACATCATCCATTCAGAAGCCAGATACATGGAGAGAAATATTCATTGATAGCTAGTCCTCCAGACCGTTGGCAGCTGTACTTCATTTTACAACTTTTGCAGTAGCAAAAGTTTTTGAGAGGCAAGTGGTAAAACAGCAATAGCCTGCTGCCATCCCAGGACCATGCTCTTAGGAGGGCTAGATACCTGGACATACAGCTGGTCTCTGAGCATAAGGGACAGGTAGGGGGCCATTCTCCTGGGATTTCTAGCAACCCGTCTCACACCAGCAGCCTCAAGACAGTGTGACAGTCAGATGGAATGCCTTTGTTTAAATGCTCTAATATTTCAGAGAATGCAGTTGGATTGAAGATATGTTAAATTTATCCAATGAGAAATTGTTCAGCTTAATTTTTGTTCTTGCTTTGATCAACCATAATTAAATGGTATAAAATCACCTCAAGCTAATTAATTTTTCTAAGCCATTTAAATGAACTTCATGAACAAACAGCTTTCTCTTTTTCAAGTAAATCATGTAATATCTGCTTTATCACAGATCATAAGAACAAATTTTACTAATGCAACATATTTAAAAATCAGAGGAAATATATTTTCTTCTCTCTTTTCAACTCTGTGTCATAAAGTTAGCCAAGTAAACTATAAATATATAAAAATACAAGTTATCTAAAGTAGTGAATTTAACTTAGTAGATACATTTCTACACTGCTATAAAGGATTAACTTTAGAAAAGTCATTTTTCATGGTTATCATCCTAAATGCTTGGATTAGCAGTACAGGCACTTCATTGAAAAATGCATGGACTTTATTTTAAGCAAAGCTTAATATGGATATAACTAACTAAGGTATACATGACATGAAATTAAAGTAGCAGATTCAAAGAGCAACAGATGTACAGAGAATTGTTTTGATTTTTCTACAGCTAGCATAGTCCCTTGAAGTGAAATTCCCTATCTATGATCATCTGAATGTTTCTAAAACAGACTTAAACAAAACTGTTCACTGCAGTACTGAAAAATATAAAAAGGAAATAACCCATCTGTAAGGGATACACTAGCTTATTCATACCTTGTAATACTACATAGTAGCCAAAATATGTCAGTATGCATAAATTTCAAAAAAACTATGTCAAGTGAAAAAAATCAAGAAAATTGTAAATATATAAGCTCTATCTATTTATCTATCTATCTATATATATATATATAGAGAGAGAAAATACTATATATAAAACACAGAGCAATAGCATATACTGTTTATGGATACAAAACACAAAAAAAACATTAAAAAATGCATGGAAATGGCACACTCCAGCTCCTGGATAGTGATTATCTTTGGGGAGGAAGAAAATGAATGAAATAATTAGGATTTAGGTATACCTATGAAGTTTTATTTTGGGAAAGAGAAAGATCGGATGCAAATACAAGATACTAAAATTTGTCAAGTCTGGGAAACAAATACATGAGTGGATATTATCTTATTTTTTACTAGTTTGAAATACTTTTCTAAAAACTAGAAAAAGAAATCAAAAAAATGTTTCTGCATGTTTTATTTTGATCATTTGAGTGCCATGTCCTCCTAGGACTAGAATCAAGCTGTAACTTGTTAGCACACTAACCACTGCATTATAACATAAAGCACACGTTTCTTCATTTCTCCCTTTCTTACCAAAGGGATGCACTTCTCAGCTTTCCTTTACCACTGCCTCTGAAAAGACTCCTATCAAGAATTGTTACCTTAGCTAAGGCCATTTGTGACATTTTCAACCCCATCTAAAAAAGGAAGGGACAAATTCCTGGAAAATATCATATTTTTCCCAGTGACTCAATTTTATTAGCGTTTAACCTGGTAATTGTCAGTACAAATGTCATGAATTGTATCTGCATGGTCTAAATAGATTATTTTAAATGGTTAACATTCAACCAGGAAGAAACTTAAAAATCACAAAAATATGATATATATATAATTTTTGGATCTTAATATAGGGAAATTCATAATTTAATTTGTCTTAACAAAACAGGTTTGAATGAGTTAGTCACATACCAATGTAAGCATTTATTTGGATGAAGTTGTAGCTCACCCAACAGATGATCAACTATAACAGTAATTGAAAATTAGATTAGTGTAGATAGATGCAGCAAAGTCATCATTATTACACTAGGAGTAATAAACTAACATGCATGTGATACTAAAGAATACAGTGTTAAAATTCACACATTTAAAATAGAAACAAATACTGGCATTGTTTCTCAGGATTTGGCAAACTCTACAGAGGAAATTATTCTGGGAATACTATTAAATCATGATTTTCTTATCATGGTAATTCTAAAAGACAAATCTGTTTTCAGACAAATGAAATAGAAAAGCAAGCTGTGAATTATGAAGAAAAATTCTGTGATGTTTAGGATTCTAATTTTCCTGGACAATCTACAGGGAACAAAAAGATTAGAGGGGAAAAAACAGAATGGATTAGTGTTTCAACTCAGTTCTGAGTAAGAAAGATGCCAAAAAACTTGACATAACCTCATAATATTACTTGAACCTACAGGATATACTGAATGCTTGAAAGCTACCAATATATTATCTGCTTTCCATTTATTTATATCATTTCTAAAACATTAATGGAACAAAGCAAGATTTGAAATAAATGGAACAAACTGTTTAAAAAGATTCAGCCTTGTGCATGCGTTAAATAGTGAAATTCCTCAGGAAACTCAGCCTTGTGTTTTGTGCCTTATCAGCTCTGCATAAATAATGCAGCCTGTCTGCCAAATGAAGAATCTCATAATAGGTTGTTCAGATGGTGTTATTAGTGAAAGACTTGGATTGGGCTGTGCTTTCTTGAAGGAAATGGGTAGATGACATTGGTGGATAAGGAAACTTCACATTCGTGGCAAACACACAAAATTTAAAATGACAGAAGTGTGAGATAGGAAAGCAGGCAATGAAGGGATTTAGAGAGACAAAATGGGTTCTCTTAATTAAATGTGATTAGGCATCTGGCTTTTTTTATAAAGAAAATCAGAGTGGTATCAGGACACATTTTTCAGACTCTGATGATTAAACAGGATTCCACCACTCCTTTTCATGTTTTTTAAACTTTCATTTTTGGTGGATGAATATTATAGATCTCAGACATGAGTAGTTTTAGCCTAGAAACTATAAGAAACAAAGAGAATTTTGGAATGACGGTTGTGAGGTCAGGCATTGGACTTTCTCCAAAGAATAACAGCATATAGTTTAGTTAAATGTTGATAGATTCCCTTCCCACATTTTTTAAAAACACCATAATAATCCTTATAAAGACAGGGTCCTTGCAGAATAAGATATTCCAAATAGACATTTAATTAATACCAAAACATACAATAGCATTTCCATCCTCAGGGGACAGAATTTTTTGCTTTTTGTTTTTAATTAAAGCACCTCTCCAAATTACATTGTTATTGTTATAGTAGCAATTGTATTTGGATGCTATTAACATTATGATTCATTAGATTCCTTTTCAAGGGTTTGCTTAAAATTGGCCACTCAGATCTTCTATATCATTGCCACTATTGAATAATTAATTCAAAGAATGATTATTGAACAGTTATTGCATACAAGCTACTGTGGTAGATGTGAGGGTAGGAAACAAAAGTTTATAGCTCAGCCCTTGTTTTTAAGAAGTTTAACATCTAGTAAGAGGTATTTAGGAAATGTGTTATCAGAAAGACTTTATGGAGGAAGTGGAGTTTGAACTCAGCTTTCAAGGATTCTTTGCATTTTAAGAGCCATGTCTGGAAGAAAAAGTGTCTAAGTAAAAAGAATTAGCTATATCAGGCCCAACAAAACAATGGTTCTGGCCCTGCCTACATAAGAGGGAATTTAATGCTAAAAATGAATTTATGGCTAAGAGATATGTATGAATTAATTAAACTAAGATGCTTGAAATAAGAACATGCAGAAATTTCTAAAATAAATCAGTGGTTCGCAACCTGAGAACATCAAACCCCTAGAGGGATCACTGAATTATTGCAAGCATCCCATGAATGGACCTGAGCACAGGCAATAGAATTAATAAATCATCTGCAAACATGAAGCACCGTCTTTCAGAAGTCATTGTGAATGACAAGGGTATATTCACTTAATAGCACTATTGCCTTTTCTCAGTTAATTTTGACTAAATGCTGAAAGAGTTAATTCTCTTGATATGAAATTCATATCAGCTCATTATTTTATTCAGCTAAAAGAAAAACTATTATATATATATACACACTATACTATATTAACATTTTGGTCTGCATTTTAGTTAATAGACTATGAATATATATGTGAACAAATAGGCAATTACAATACATTTCAATTTCAAAATATTAACTGGGTATTTGTTCTATTCTATACTTTAAGTATTCCCTTATTGAAAATTTCAATTGTTCTAATATTTCACTATTACAGATGAAGCTATTATGAATATTTTTGCCACGGCTAAGTACTATGTGCATCCGTAATTATTCTTTTAGGATAAACTCCTATAGGTGAATTTGCTAAGTAAAAAAGTACATACCTTAAAGATTTCAATATATATTGCTAAATTATCTTCTCAAAGGTTTTATCATTATATGCTCCTTCCAGCAGGCTATAAGACCACCAGTTTCCCTTCTAATATAAAACAATATTTCATATATTAAAAAAGGCACTTACAGATCAAAAGATTAGAAATTTCCAGGCTACAGATAACTGGCATGTGACGTACACAGAGGATCAAGACTCATTTAAGTGCACCTATGTCTCAGATCAGCGGATTCACCATAGCTATGAAGAGCTGCATACAGTGTTTCCCAACACTGACCACTCGTAGGCTTTCCTAAGAGATATTCACCCTGTTGAGAGCCTTTTTCTTTTTTATAGCCTCATGGAATTACAATCCAAGGTGTGCTGAAAAATGAATCAATACAGTATGAAATCTCTTACTCTCCCCAAATGCACAGACATGTGAAAAAAAAGACTACTTTTCCTTCAAGCAGATCTCATTACTTAAACAGGAGCTGTATTTACAAAGAAGGGAATGAGAAAGTAAACATGTGGTCTCTGGAGATGTGGTCCAAAGTGAAGAGAAAAATAGAATTGGGATTTTTATCATTTTGGGGATCTTAGGAAAAGTACCTTCTAAACACACATTCACTGTTCCCTGAGCAAGACAGGAAAAATATTCATTTGTCAGATCTGTTTATAGTGATTAAAAAATCAGAAGGCTTTATCTCTACTTGATTTATTTAAGAAACATCTATTCCATTTATAGAGGACTGGAAACTATTCTTTGAAAGAAAATGTAGGACTCAGAAGCCTGTAGGAGTAATTTCTATTAATTACCCTTTGAGATCTTTGACTATCCATATTTCACTGAAGTTCACTTATGCCTCTAAGATGAAAATTAAGAAATGTTCCTTCCAAGGGACAGAAAAGAGTGATGTAAATGGGCAAAGGAAAATTGAGATTTTAAAAACTTGAACTCCTTCAGAATACTGAGACTCTGTATTTAATTTTACACATAGTTGATTCTGTCTTTGCTCAAAACTCAGGATGTCTTATCTTGATGCACTAGAACTCTAATTTACTCTCCAGATTCCCAGTGTTTAATTTCTGCAGTGTCTGGTGTGTGGTTGGACACCAGAGAGAGGAAGATAAGAATCCCAGGAAAGAATCTAAAGTTACTTTGTTCAAATAAACTTCCAAATATACTGTATGGAAAAGGTTGCCTTTCTGGTCCATCATTAAAACCTGTCAAGGTTATAAGCAAATCGAAAGCACTGGGAACAGCACTGAGGCCCAGGGAAGAAAAGGTGAACTAGTTAAAATTCAGCATGTGTTAACCTTGGCTTGATAAACAGCTAAAGGGATTTATGGGAATTCAAAACAGAGTGAGATGTAGGAAAGAAAAACATCAATAAAACTTCCTAGATTACAGAGATGTTTACAACAGCACACTACTGGGACATTGTGCAGAAAACTGTTTTTTTTCTGCAGAATTTACAGAAAAATTGCAGAGATTATACACCAAATTCCCACATGCCCATTACTCAGTTCACCTTATTGTTAACATCTTACATTCCGTAGTACATTTTCTAAATCTAACAAACCAATGCTGATCTATTGCAGTTAAGTAAACCTGATATTTTATCAGATTTCACTAGTCTTCCCCAATTCCATCCAGGCTACCACATTGAATTTAGTCATCGTACCTCCTAAGATTCTTGCTGGCTATGAGAGCTTCTCACAGTTTCCTTGACCTTGCTGACCTGGACAGTTTTGAGGAGCACTAGACAGGTGTGTGTACGTCTGTGTGTGTGTGTGTGTGTGTGTGTGTGTGTGTGTGTGTCTGTGTGTGTGTGCTTTTTTCTGAATGTCCCTAATTTGGGTTTGTTTGGTGTTTTTCTAATGGTGAGACCAGGGCCAGGATTTTTGTTGAACAAAACCTCCAGAGATATCATTTCTGGAACACCCACTTTAAAAAAAAATAGCGTTAATAGATTGCCACAGACTTTTGAAACATTTTTTCTGTGGCTCCTCCTCCTTATTAATTCAAGGTCAATTATAATAAAATGACATCAGCAAGGCTGCCAGGACCTTTTCAACTTCAAGAACTTCAAGAACCTTGCAGTTATGACTTTTCCTCAGCAGTGATTAGATCTCTCTCTAGCTGAAGAAGAAATTTAATTGATGCCATTCAGTGTTGAGTCCTAACTCAGCTATGGGAGAACAACTGAAAGAAACACAAATTTGTCACTGGACAGTACAACAGATACCACCTGAGTTGGCCTCCCAGCATTCATTTTCAATCCTCTTTCACTTTGTCTACCTCCTACTTTAAAGCCAAAAACACCAGCTACTCACTTTCCCAGTCTCCCCTGCATTTGACCCAGTGCACGTCTATAAGATGAGGGCCTGTCTATTGGGGTGCTTTGGAGCAAAAACACCTCCTCCTTGATCAAGGGAGGCAGGTATGCCAGGAAAGCTCTTTCTCCCCTGCTCTGATGTGGCTGTGTGAAGATAAGGTGTGTGATAAGATGCTAGGGGGTCTTTCAACCATGAGCAAGCCTAGGGAAGACAAGTCAGATGCTGAGAATAGGAGAGCAGAGGATGGAAACAGCCTGACTTCTAGAAGACATCACTGAGCCACTGAATCAACTCCAGCACAGCTAAGTGAACTATTGATTACTCCCACTGTTCACTGCATTTGCAGCTCAGAGGGCTGTTACTGATGCACACAGCCATATGTGACATTTCTCTTGATAACTCGAAGGAGGTAAGTTGGTGACCCATAGACGTTTCATTTTGCCTACACAGTGTTTAAAATGTAGTTACCCTCTCTTTAAAAATTGATTTCATAGGGAAAAACATCTCATTTCCTTTGAAAAATCAGCAAACCTGGTAATGCATAGCCCATAGGTCAACCTGCCAACAGTTGCCTGGAACTGGGAATGGCTGCCTATTGCAGATGGGACCTCTGCTCTGCTTTTCAGTTTGCCACAGTTCCCACTGGTCAGCATCATGTATTTACATTATCTGTACACACTAGACATCTACGATAAGTCCTCAATAGATGAATTTCATTTAAGGCAAGTACCCTTCCTGGGTGCCCCTTTTGACTTTTTTTTTTCCAGTTTTACATAAAAGGAGTGACAATTAATTTTGCAAGAATATATCCAATGAAAATCACAGAAATATGGCTCTGACAAACTTTGCACCTTCTTTGTGATACTAGAACTCCTCCTCTCTCCTCCTCCCCACCCTCGGGCTCCCCATATCTCTGCTGAGGAGAAAAAAAGTTACGATTAGTTTACCAACTAACATATCCCAGATGTTTTATTTAGCCCAGAAGCTTCTACAGCCAGGAAAAGACTTAAACCTTTCATATACCTGTTTACCTTCCATAGAAACTCACCTAACTCATCTAGACTTACATCTTTGGATGGAACCTAGTAAAAGTTCTAGCAGTGCGATGTTTCGAGTTTGCAGCTCAAGTTTCCTAACTGAAGCAGTGGAATGCATGCTCCATAGAACATGCCCAATGTAGAGTACATGTACATGGCCCATGGATGACAGCTTCTCACTGGATCATTTCCCACAGCTACAAAAAAAGAATGGCAGAAAGGAGATCTCTTTCCAGAAACTTGTACTGGGCCATCAATGGCATTTGTGTGGTTGGAAGGATAAATATGATAAGTCAATGTAAATAAGGCAACTTAATAGGAGGAAGGCAAATTTTATTATTGTTTTCACGAAGGGTAGACATGAGACCTCTCTGGAGAAAACTGCAAAACTTGCCTCAAGATTTCAGAGCCACCACCTTTGGAGTCATCCCCTGCCCTTAGCAGTAGCCTCACTGCTGTAAATGCAGGTGCAATATGCCTCTCTGTACAACACCCACAGAAGTCACAAACACAATGCCACAGGAAATGTGGACGAGTGGGACAGGCCAAAAGTCAGTGCCATGACAAATATTCTGTGGGTGGTGGAACACGAGGTACATGAGCTCAAGGCCTGTTCACAGAGTCATGGTGAGTGAGCTGCAGCCTCGCGCTCCCAGACAGGATCGCCAGCCCAGTAGAGTTTAGGATATTGTAACAGGTCTCTAGGCTCACCTGGTTTTCTGATGAGAAATTTATTATTTTTAACTATCTAACCTGATGTTCAGTGCCTTATAAGAAATAGGGATGTATAGGTAGGACTTTCACACACAATGGTCTCTTCACTGTAGCTTTTCTCCATTACTTCTAACAATAATTCCCGTGGAACAGGTTGGCTAATTATTTTGTCTCAAATGTCAGCATGTGTTGACATTTCTCTAATGTTTTCAAAAACTACTTATTTAATTATAATCTCTTTTTAACTACCAATACTTCCAAAAAATCATTTCCCACTTTTATTACAAATACTTTTTGGGAGCATCCCATATTTTCATTAAGTGTTTGCCTGGAAATCACTCCATACAGCAGGTTGCCTTGAATTGGGTCATGTTTCCATAGGACTAACAGTATAATGGGGAGAAGGATATGCCATTTAATAAACCATAGTAACAAAAAATTCATAAAAATAAAAATAATAAAAATACTCATTTTCATGTTAAAATTGTTCTTCTAGTCACATAAAAGTAATATACAATGGATATATATACATATATATAGCAGTTACACAAAGGTACTCAATACATCTATATCTAACTACACAAATAAACTCTACCATAAAATTGACCTAAAACTAATACAATGCCTACAGTAAATATTAGTCATAATTCATTAATTTTGTTTGGCTTCTTAGCATTTAGCAGAGATTTGGGATAACTTATAAATTGTCTCCAGCAATATTTGGTACAAAGGTTTGAATTGATACATTGCTTTTCCTTTGAAAATTTTCCATTTAATAAGCAGAGACATTCTCCATTCTTTTTGGCCTTAGCACTTTCCTAAAGGATCACAGAGGTGTCCAGTTCCTGTAATTTTGCTTATTGTTGTATTTCTTGTTATTGATGAAGATGATGATTATACACATGATGAAAATAACTTGTTTGTGTTCTATCTCCTTGGTTGAGGTTTTCAGAAGATTTTCAGGAAAAAAATAATCTATAGGTTTTTAATCCCAACATTTAAAAATACATGCAAAAATTAATTACTAGTGTGAAAATGAAGGGAAACACAACTCAAATGGATTTGGGAAGCCAGAAGGGGGAGCTAACCACTCAACAGTAATTATAAGAAGAATTGCCAGTTTCAGACTCCAACAAAAAAGGTTCATCAATTACAGACCCAAACAGGAAAAGACATACCTTGCATCTCCTACAAGAAATTACCCATGCAACTGAGCCAATAAGATACCGTCATCACCTGAACTTTCCTCCAATGGATTTTCATTCAAAGCAACTCTTCCCGCTTCCTCCATCTCCATAAAATAATGTTCCTCTCCTTTGCTGATTGCACTTGCCTATGGTTGTGCCATAGCTTGCATGTCCAAAATAGCAATTCTTTGCTACTCCCAAATACATCCATTTAGCTAATAAAACAACTGGCTGTTTTAATTTTTTTAGGTTAACAATAGAAATTGATTTTTATAAGCTCAGGTTTAAAAATATTAATTATTACAGATTCAATCAGTGAGCATGCTAGATATATTCAGTTGACATAATAATATGAAAACAGGAGTTCCACTTTTATATTAACTTCAACATCTAGTTGTTTGTGTGATATTTTTCTAGATGCTCAATACTAAAACACAGGGATGCCAAGCCAATAGTTAAAATATAGGTTGTAATTTCAGGATTTTTTAAAACTGGATTTATCCAAAAGCTTGAAGGAAAACTATGAAGAATCTTTTGTTAAAAAAATGAATAACAGATCAAATTTAAACTATAACAACCACTTATGCTATATTAATCTACACATTGTGTATAATACTACACACCCATCCCTCTACACATAATGAGGCATTTTTGTTCTACTATATGTGAACTTGCAAACAGTGAACATCAGCCAAGCAGTGGTGGTGTTTTGTCCATCACTGAGTAGCATATACACACTCTGACACTGTATTTCCTTTTGCAATTGTATAGAAATTGCAGAGCTGGAAAAAAAGGCAGAGCCTTTTTTATTAGTTGTACTAACATTTAGCACAGATAAATCATAATAAGCATGTTTGTTGAAAAAAATGAATAAAATTATTTAAGTCTTTGGTGAGAGCTCTCAGAGCATTTCCTAAATTATTGATAATCCACAATACCAAAAACCAAGTCATTATAAAGAACCAATGTAAAGACTCATAAAATATTGTGTATAGTGAAATTGCACAGCAGAGACATGTTTGCGCACATATTTTGTTGTCTGCAAAAGCCACAATGATAATACCCTTGCAAAAGTGGATACAGGTGCTGAAACTGGCCATTAACTCAGCTGCATCAGTGATTAAAGCTGCAGTGGCTAAAAGAGCAAATAGAAGGAATTTCTTGCCTTTCACTTACATCGTGGGTTAAATAAGATTTTCTGCTCTAACCTGAATCATCAACAGAAAAATACATCCAATAAATGTTTTATGATGGTTCTTTTGATTAGTAAAATTGTTTATATGTGAAAATGTGATTATGAGATCTGAAGAATGGACTTACACATACATTTTTGGAATAAAGCCTATTTGTAACTTAAAATATTCCCTTACCATCTTGGATGCTGTATCTACTTTGAAACATTGTTCCACAAAACTAAATTATTTGAAATTTGTAAAAGTTTTTGAATTTCACTTTTAATAATTTTGGTTATGGTAATGATTTTAAAAGGTGATGAATGTTCATGAATTTAAAATATTTGTTACATTCTAGTAACTATATTAAATGGAATAACACATTAAATGTCTCATTTAAAACTACATATTACCTCATTTTTCACTTTAGGAAACAGAGGTCCAGAGAAACGTAGTTATTTTGCCAAAGTTACTATGCCACTTAGTGGGTAAGCCATGATTTGGTCCATGGAATGACTACTTCAAAGTCCATGTTGTTTCTTTTATACACTGTATCTCATCTATGAGTAAAATACTTCTGCAAAAATAGATCATGAAGTGAGAACACTATGACACTTGGATCTTACAATTCCTTCTACATAACATCTCTGAAGGGTCTTGAAACATAACTTGGAACTGGTAGACACTGATGTAAGTTTTTACTTTAGACTCTGCAACTGGGGTCTTTCGTGTTCCTTAATCCTCCAGCCTGGACATGATGCCCTCTATGTATTCCTCACATCTCTGAACTTTACTTTTAATGTTTTATACTATAACTGTCCATCTATGTTTCTTTGTTCCTCACTAGACTATGAATAATTTGAGGGCAAAAATGTTTTGTCTCTTATCTTTATATCAACAATGCTTTGTCTAACACCTGTCAATATGTAGTGCAATAAATCTGGTTGGTCCTTAATAACTGTTTGAAATGAATGAACAAATGAATGAATGAATGAATGAATGAAACGTCAAGATGCATTACTTAATTCTAGACCAGTCACTGTCTAAATAAACAGAATAAAGTACAAAAAACCTACTTCACTTACTTAGCCTTTAAAGATACTAAATTTTATCTGTTATTTCTACTTCCCTGTAGATTGCTGCTTCTCTTTGCCTAATGAATTCATTAAGACTGGGTGCAGTAAGTTCCTAGGGGGAAAAAAAATCTGTTATACAAAGGAGAGTTATTATGGTTTCTATTTCATGAAAGAGGTATAGTATAAATTCCCTAAATTTTAATTTTAAAAAATATGGATGGTTTGTTACTTCTGGATTAAAAAAGAAAAACAACTAAAACAATTAAATTGTTCTCAGGACAACACAAACATATTTTCATTTCTTTTCTTGCAATTTATAACCACCACTATATAATACAATTAAGCAGAAGGAAATGTTTCTAGTAACTTAAAGAAATGTTCCTTCTTTAGATTTGTTACAAAATTGAAATTTTTCCCCAATACGTTGATAATTTGTTTCTCACTATTTGTGCCAGTGAATAAACAACACAAAAAATAAAAACCATTTTGAACAATAAAGCTATAAAAACACATTGCTATTTTAGATGGCTGCTTTTCTGGATCCTGCTTCCCTTACACTGTTCATCCATCTTTTGTTCAGCCACAAAATTTTACTAAGGGCTTTTATATGTTTTGTTAATTACAAGTTTAACAGATTCTCAATCAAAAGTGACCCTTTTAATTATAGATTTTGTCCTAAGAAGATGATGTTTAACTGAAAGAAAGGTAGATGTTCAACCCATACTTTTTACATGGTAGCACCCAGGAATGTGGGAAATTAAGATAAGGGAATCCAGCATCTACCTACACAGCTTTTTACTTTCCAGTCTATGAAAAGAAATTTTAAAGAACTCAAGTAAAAATCGTAAGGGAGAGCTATTTAATTAAAATCACATTTCTTATGTACTCACTTATGATTTGTGATTTTACCACTCAGAGAATCAAGTGTTGATCATTTTTACATAGTCTGTATCACTTCGTAATTTCTTTCCAATACAGATGTGTGAGCATTCCCTAGGGAAATTATGAACCAACAGATATTCTCCAAGCTTACATTATTAAGTCTCATATTCTGAAAATCAACGTGATATGAATGGAGAAAGTAACTTATCCCAAACAAAGTCAGCATAGTTGGGTTTAATTCTTGGGTCTCTTATTAACTAGATATATGCCTTTGAACAAATCACTTAAGAAAGCAGTCAACCTCACCTTCCTGATCTGTGACATAATTGCCTAGGGCTTGATAAGATCCCTTCCTAATGTAAAATTCTATTAAAATGTCAAAACAAAAAACCTTCCTTTAAAATTCAGGAAATATTTGTATTTATATGACATTAGGTATGTTAACTAAACTTACTGTGGTAATCATTTAACAATATATGTAAATCAAATTGTTATGCTGTACACCTTAAATTTACACAGTACTGTATGTCAATTATTATGTCAGTAAAAATAGGAAAAAAGATTCAGAAAATAATAGGTGCATGTACAATAAAGGAATTATCTTTATGAATATCAGTTCTCATTTCGCACAGGCAAGGAGTTGCTTTAAAAGGAAGAGTGCTTTTTAACAAGACTCAAGTTTTAAAGTCATAAAAGTTAATACTTACAAATACCATTGAAATTGTAGCCTTTTTACTATTTATTTTAAGTACTCACTCATTCACTTAATAAGCAGCATTCTAGAGAATGCATTTGTGATAATTGAGATGGCTTTACCCAATGCTAAGACATGGCTCAGGGCTGATTTTCGGTATAACCTCTTAACATTAGAAAATGTTTTTAGAAATTTCTTTGAGTCACAGTAACAGTTGGGTTGACATGAAAAACTGCATCTTCCACCTGAAGTACATATAAATGCAACATCAACATAATCATACTCCTCATTTGTATACATTTAAACATAATGTAAACTAATCAAGGTATCCATATGCAAAAGAATGAAGTTGGAGCCCTACTTAATATCATCTACAAAAATAAACTAGAAATGGATCATACACCTAAGTATAGGAACTAAAACTATTAAAATCTTAGAAGAAAACACAGGTTGAGGTATTTATGACTTTGAGCTAGGCAATGATCTTTTAGATATGACTCCAAAAGCACAAGCGACAAATGAAAAAACAGATACATTGGACTTCATCAATATTAAAAATTCTGTGCTTCAGAAGATATCATCAATAAAGTAAAAAGATAATCCACACAAATGGAGAAATATTTTCAAGTCATATATCTAATAACGTTTTTTTATCCAAGTACATAAAGAACTCACAACTCAGTAACAAAAAGACAAATTATATAATTAAAGGTGGGAAAGGAGGTGGAGCCAAGATGGTGGCATGAGTAGAGCAGCAGATATCTCCTCCCAAAACCACATATATTTATGAAAATATAACAAAGACAACTCTTCCTAAAATAGAGACTAGAGGACACAGGACAACATCCAGACCACATCCACACCTGGGAGAACACAGTGCCTCATGAAGGGGGTAAGATACAAGCCCCGGCCCGGCGGGACCCGAGCGGCCCTCCCCCCAGCTCCCGGTGGGAGGACAGGAGTCAGAGCAGGGAGTGAGAGGGAGCCCAGGACTGCTGAACACTCAGCCCCAGCCATCCGCACCAAACTGCAGGCACAGTGCATGTGTGGGGTCCTCGATACTAGGGAAACAGGGCGGCAGGACTGGTGAGCAGGTGCCTGAGGTCAATGCTGCAGAACAAAGAAACGGGAGCAGCCATTTCTTTTCTCCTCTTTTTTTTTTTTTTTTTTTGGTGAGTGCTTTTTGGAAGTCTTAAAGGGACAGGGACCCCAATACTAGGGAAACAGGACAGCAAGACCACTGAGCAGGTGCCTGAGGCTGGTGCCTGAGGACAAAGAAAATCGTGCATTTTTCTTTTTTTTATTTTTTATTTTAATTATTTATTTAAATTTTTGTTGTTGTTGTTGTTGTTTTGGTTTGCCGAGTGCTTTTTGGAAGTCTTAAAGGGGCAGGGCAGGACACTCAGTCCAGAGGCAGGGAATCTGGGGATCTCTGGGCACTCTAACCCTCTGAGCAGCAGGGAGCACGGAGGCCCCTTATGGAGATAAATAGCCTCCCAGCCACTTCCCCTCCAATGGGGCTCCACCATTTTGGAGCAGCTGTAGGAGCGAGGCCACACCCATTGCAACAGTGGAGATAAACTCCATAGCAGCCAAGCAGAAAGCAGAAGCACTGTCTGCATGCCCCTGTCTGCATGCAGCTGCCCAGCACAAGCCACTAGAGGTTGCTGTTCTCCCAGCAGAGGAAGGCCACAAACCAACAAGAAGGAAAGTTCTTCCAGCCATCACTCATACCAGCTCTACAAACTATCTCTATCAACATGAAAAGGCAAAACTACAGGCAGACAAAGATCACAGAGTCAACACCTGAGAGGGAGACAGACTTAACCAGTCTTCCTGAAAAAGAACTCAAAATAAAAATCATGAACATGCTGATGGAAATGCAGAGAAAAATGCAAGAGCAATGGGTTGAAGTATGGAGGGACTACGCAGATGCCAGGAAGGAGATTACAGAAGAGAAACAAACCCTGGAAGGATTTATAAGCAGAATGGATAAGATGCAAGAGGCCATTGATGGAATAGAAACCAGAGAACAGGAACGTATAGAAGCTGACATAAGGAGAGATAAAAGGATCTCCAGGAACGAAACAATACTAAGAGAACTGTGTGACCAATCCAAAAGGAACAATATCCATATTATAGGGGTACCAGAAGAAGAAGAGAGAGGAAAAAGGATAGAAAGTGTCTTTGAAGAAATAATTGCTGAAAACTTCCCCAAACTGGGGAAGGAAATAATCGAACAGACCACGGAAATACACAGAACCCCCAACAGAAAGGATCCAACAAGGACAACACCAAGACACATAATAAATAAAATGGCAAGGATCAAGGACAAGGAAAGAGTTTTAAAGGCAGCTAGAGAGAAAAAGGTCACCTATAAAGGAAAACCCATCAGGCTAACATCAGACTTCTCAACAGAAACCTTACAGGCCAGAAGAGAATGGCATGATATATTTTATACAATGAAATAGAAGGGCCTTGAACCAAGGATATTGTATCCAGCACGAATATCATTTAAATATGATGGCGGGATTAAACAATTCCCAGATAAGCAAAAGTTGAGGAAATTTGCTTCCACAAACCAGCTCTACAGGGCATCTTACAGGTACTGCTCTAGATGAGAGCGTTCCTAAAAAGAGCACAGAACAAAACACCCAACATATGAAGAAAGGAGGAGGAGGAATAAGAAGGGAGAGAAGAAAAGAATCTCCAGACAGTGTATATAACAGCTCAATAAGTGAGCTAAGCTAGGCAGTAAGATACTAAAGAGGCTAACCTTGAACCTTTGGTAACCACGAATTTAAAGCCTGCAATGGCAATAAGTACATATCTTTCAATAGTCACCCTAAATGTAAATGGACTTAAAACACCAATCAAAAGACACAGAGTAATAGAATGGATAAAAAAGCAAGACCCATCTATACGCTGCTTACAAGAAACTCATCTCAAACCCAAAGACATGCACAGACTAAAAGTCAAGGGATGGAAAAACATATTTCAGACAAACAACAGTGAGAAGAAAGCAGGGGTTGCAGTACTAATATCAGACAAAATAGACTTCAAAACAAAGAAAGTAACAAGAGATAAAGAAGGACACTACATAATGATAAATGGTTCAGTCAAACAAGAGGATATAATCACTCTAAATATATATGCACCCAACACAGGAGCACCAGCATATGTGAAACAAATACTAACAGAACTAAAGGGGTAAATAGACTGCAATGCATTCATTTTAGGAGACTTCAACACACCACTCACCCCAAAGGATAGATTCACTGGGCAGAAAATAAGTAAGGACACAAGGGCACTGGACAACACACTAGAATAAATAGACCTAATAGACATCTATAGAACTCTACATCCAAAAGCAACTGGATATATATCCTTCTCAAGTGCACTTGGAACATTCTCCAGAATAGACCACATACTAGCCCACAAAAAGAGCCTCAGTAAATTCCAAAATATTGAAAGTTCTACCAATCGATTTTTTCAGACCACAAAGATATAAAACTAGAAATAAATTCTACAAAGAAAACAAAAAGGCTCACAAACACATGGAGGCTTAACAACATGCTTCTAAATAATCAATGGATCAATGAACAAATCAAAATAGAGATCAAAGAATATATAGAAATAAAAGACAATAACAACACAAAGACCCAACTTCGGTGGGACTCAGCGAAAGCAGTCTTAAGAGGAAAGTATATAGCGATCCAGGCACACTTGAAGAAGGAAGAACAATCCCAAATGAATAGTCTAACATCACAATTATCGAAACTGGAATAAGAAGAACAAATGAGGCCTAAAGTCAGCAGAAGGAGGGACATAATAAAGATCAGAGAAGAAATAAACAAAATTGAGAAGAATAAAACAATAGCAGAAATCAACGAAACCAAGAGCTGGTTCTTTGAGAAAATAAACAAAATAGATAAGCCTCTAGCCAAACTTATTAAGAGAAAAAGAGAATCAATACACATCAACAGAATCAGAAATGAGAAAGGAAACATCACAATGGACCCAACAGAAATATAAAGAATTATTAGAGACTACTATGAAAACCTATATGCCAACAAGCTGGAAAACCTAGAAGAAATGGACAACTTCCTAGAAAAATACAACCTTCCAAGACTGACCAAGGAAGAAACACAAAAGTGAAACAAACCAATTATGAGCAAAGAAATTGAAACGGTAATAAAAAACTACCCAAGAACAAAACCCCCGGGCCAGATGGATTTACCTCAGAATTTTATCAGATACACAGAGAAGACATAATACCCATTCTCCTTAAAGTTTTCCACAAAATAGAAGAGGAGGGAATACTCCCAAACTCATTCTATGAAGTCACTATCACCCTACCAAAACCAGGCAAAGACTCCACCAAAAAAGAAAATTACAGACCAATATCCCTAATGAATGTAGATGCAAAAATACTCAACAAAATATTAGCAAACCGAATTCAAAAATACATCAAAAGGATCATACACCATGACCAAGTGGGATTCATCCCAGGGATGCAAGGATGGTACAGCATTCGAAAATCCATCAACATCATCCACCACATCAACAAAAAGAAGGACAAACCCACATGATCATCTCCATAGATGCTGGAAAAGCATTCGACAAAATTCAACATCCATTCATGATAAAAACTCTCAACAAAATGGATATAGAGGGCAAGTACCTCAACATACTAAAGGCCACATATGATAAACCCAAAGCTAACATCAAACTGAACAGCGAGAGGCTGAAAGCTTTTCCTCTGAGATCGGGAACAAGACAGGGATGCCCACTCTCCCCACTGTTATTCAATATAGTACTGGAGGTCCTAGCCACAGCAATCACACAAAACAAGGAAATACAAGGAATCCAGACTGATAAAGAAAAAGTCAAAGTGTCACTATTTGCAGATGACATGATATTGCACATAAAAAACCCTAAAGACTCTACTGCAAAAGTCCTAGAACTAATATCGGAATAGAGCAAAGTTGCAGGATACAAAATTAACACACAGAAATCTGTAGCTTTCCTATACACTAACAATGAACCAATAGAAAGAGAAATCAGGAAAACAACTCCATTCACAATAGCATCAAAAAGAATAAAATAGGAATAAACCTTACCAAAGAAGTGAAAGATCTATACCCTGAAAACTACAAGTCACTCTTAAGAGAAATTAAAGAGGACACTAACAATTGGAAACTCATCCCATGCTCATGGCTAGGAAGAATTAATATCGTCAAAATGGCCATCCTGCCCAAAGCAATATACAGATTTGATGCAATCCCTATCAAATTACCAGCAACATTCTTCAATGAACTGGAACAAATAATTCAAAAATTCATATGGAAACACCAAAGACCCTGAATAACCAAAGCAATCCTGAGAAAGAAGAATAAAGTGGGGGAGGGATCTCACTCCCCAACTTCAAGCTCTACTACAAAGCCATAGTAATCAGAACAATTTGGTACTGGCACAAGAACAGAGCCACAGACCAGTGGAACAGATTAGAGACTCCAGACATTAACCCAAACATATATCGTCAATTAATATTTGATAAAGGAGCCATGGACATACAATGGCGAAATGACAGTCTCTTCAACAGATGGTGCTGGCAAAACTGGACGGCTACATGTAGGAGAATGAAACTGGACCATTTTCTAACCCCATATACAAAAGTAAATTCAAAATGGATCAAAGACCTGAATGTAAGTAATGAAACCATAAAACTCTTAGAAAAAACATAGGCAAAAACCTTTTAGACATAAACATGAGTGACCACTTCTTGAACATATCTTCCCGGGCAAGGAAAATAACAGCAAAAATGAACAAGTGGGACTATATTAAGCTGAAAAGCTTCTGTACAGCAAAGGACACCATCAATAGAACAAAAAGGAACCCTACAGTATGGGAGAATATATTTGTAAATGACAGATCCGATAAAGGGTTGACATCCAAAATATATAAAGAGCTCATATGCCTCAACAAACAAAAAATAAATAATCAATTAAAAAATGGGCAGAGGAACTGAACAGACAGTTCTCCAAAGAAGGAATACAGATGGCCAACAGACACATGAAAAGATGCTCCACATTGCTAATTATCAGAGAAATGCAAATTAAAACTACAATGAGGTATCACCTCATACCAGTAAGGATGGCTGCCATCCAAAAGACAAACAACAACAAATGTTGGCGAGGCTGTGGAGAAAGGGGAACCCTCCTACACTGCTGCTGGGAATGTAAATCAGTTCAAACATTGTGGAAAGCAGTATGGGGGTTCCTCAAAATGCTCAAAACAGACTTACCATTTGACCCAGGAATTCCACTCCTAGGAATTTACCCTAAGAATGCAGCACTCCAGTTTGAAAAAGACAGATGCACCCCTGTGTTTATCACAGCACTACTTACAATAGCAAAGAATTGGAAGCAACCTAAATGTCCATTGGTAGATGAATGGATAAAGAAGATGTGGTACATATACACAATGGAATACTACTCAGCCATAAGAAGAGGGCAAATCCTACCATTTGCAGCAACATGGATGGAGCTGGAGGGTATTATGCTCAGTGAAATAAGCCAAGTGGAGAAAGAGAAATACCAAATGATTTCACTCATCTGTGGAGTATAAGAACAAAGGAAAAACTGAAGGAACAAAACAGCAGCAGAATCACAGAACCCAAGAATGGACTAACAGGTACCAAAGGGAAAGGGACTGGGGAGGATGGGTGGGTAGGGAGGGATAAGGGGTGTATTAAGATTAGCATGCAAAGGGGGTGAGGGAGAAAGGGGAGGGCTGTACAACACAGAGAAGCAAGTAGTGATTCTACAGCATTTTGCTATGCTGATGGACAGTGACTGTAAAGTGGTTTATAGGGGGACCTGGTATAGGGGAGAGCCTAGTAAACATAATATTCTTCATGTAAGTGTAGATTAATGATAAAAAAAAAGAAAGAAAGAAAAGGGGGATTACTCCCTGATAGGATAAAACTAACTGTAAATCAACGATTAATGCATGCTTTAAATGTCCTTAATTTTGATCACTTAAAGGGTGTCAGATGATCAGCTATGGAGGTACATTTTTCTGATAATATTCCTTTCTCTTAAAAAAAAAAGCAGTTCCTGTGTGGTGACCTCCAATGAGTTCTACACAATGGTATAAAGGGCATATCAAAGTGTGGGCAAAGGGTCTGTTTGTGTTTATACAGAGGATCAAAGCCTAATTTGCCTACCCAGAAAATGAACTAAGATATGATATGAAAAAGAAGTTTCAACATCAGCACTCTCTGGAAGTGTCATACCAGAAGATGATCATCAAAAGAACCTCAACAAAGATCCAGGCGATGCTGCAGTTGTAGCTGTATTCATCCCACCAGTTTCTGGATTTGCCATGGGAATGAAGAAGGAGATATCTAAGCTGGCCTGTGTATACAGTAAAACAACAAATTTGACTGGATCTATACTCTCTGAACTCAATCAAGAATTAGGAGAAGTGCAAGTTGTAGCACTCCAAAATCTTACAACTATAGACTATCTACTGTTAAAAGAACATATGGGATGTGAACAGTCCACAGAAATGGGTTGTTTTAATTTGTCTGAATTCTCTCAGACTGTTCAAGTTCAATTGGACTATATCCACCATATTATAGATAAGTTTTCACAAATGCCTACGATGCCTAACTGGTTTTCTTGGTTTCACTGGATAGGTCTGCTTTGGTTATGTAACTGTATTCCTATTATGTTAATGTGTGTATGCAATTAATTAGTAGTTTAAAACCTATACATGCTTAAGTTACTCTACAAGAAGATATGTCAAATAAATAATCAATCTTCCCATGTTATCTTCCTTCTGCTACTTCTATAGCTTTTCTTCTTCCTTCCTAATTACAACCCTCAAATAGAATTCGTGCCTCATATCGAATTTACCGAGTATCATAATTCTTCTAAGTGGTAAAGATACCTCGAGACAAATACTGGGCATAAAAGCCACAGGGCATAAATCTGCAAAGAATTAAAAAGCTAACCTTTTCAAACAATATTGCCTCTCTCTCACTTACCAACTTTACATTTCCCTGTATGTCCCCGGAAGATGACTGGTTAGCCAGAGACGGGTAAGATTCCTCAAGGGAGGAACAACCTAAGACAGGCACAGTCGCAGGGGGGCCATCAGGTGAGAAATTGGGGATCAACAGAGGTGAGGCTTAGAACCTCACCCCCCCTGTTTTGAGAGAAATCTTCTGCATCCGTGGATGTTTTGTTGCCCTTGTCTAGCTCAGATTAGCACATAGTCTACAGGCACACACATGATCATCTACAATTGCTCTCTTACAACACTAAACTATGTTTTCTACCTTTATCTTGCATCTACCTACCACTTCAGCATCTTATTAAAAAAAGTAATAATAATAATAAGGGAGAAATGTGGGATTCACATATAAATCAAGTATAAAAATCAAACAAATATTCATATTTGACCTGATTGTTTATAGTTCATAATGTGTGATCAAAACTGAAAGTTTCTGGGATGACTGCCCTTGTACTGTTCATTATGTAAGAACTTATTCACTATGTAAGAATTTGTTCACCATGTAAGAACTTGTTCGCTATGCTTCAGACGATTGGAGACTGATGAGAATTAGAGTTGGGGTGGATTAATGATTGTGCATTGAGCATTGAGTCCCCTATACAGAATTTTATTGTTGTTAACAACCATTTGATCAATAAATATGAGTGATGCCCTCTCAATAAAAAATGTGGGAAAATAATTTGATTAGACATTGCTCTAAGGACCATGTACAGGTGGGCATTTAGGTCATGAAATGATATTCAATCTCTTTAATCCCAGGAAAGTACAAATCAAAACCATTATGATATACCACTTCACACACACATACTAGGATGGCAATAAGCAAAATCACAACAGGAATATGTACTGAGTGTTGAGAAACTGGAAAGTTTACAAATTACTGATATGAACTTAAAATAGCACAGCCATTGTGGAAAACAGTTTGACAATGCCTCAAAAAACTTAATGGACATTTACCTTATAAACAAGCAGTTCCACTCCTAGGTATATACCCAAGAGAAGTGAAAACTCACATCCACACAAAAACATGTGCACTAGCATTAATAGCATCACTGTTCAAGATGGCCAAAAAGTGCAAACAATCCAAATTTCTATCAACTGATGAATGTAGAAACAAATGGGATACATCCACAATGTGGAATATTATTTAGAAATAAAAAGGAATGAAGCACTGATAAATGCTGTAACATGGATGAACCTTGAGAATATGCTGCATTTAAGAAGCTAGTCACAAAACATCATATACTACATGATCCCATTTACATGAAATACCCAGAGTAGGCAAATCCATGGAGACAAAAGTGAATTAGTGGTTGCCTGGGAAAAGGGGGATTGCAGATGTGTACCAGGTTTCTTTTTGGTGTAATGAAATGTTCTAAAATTAGATAGTGATGAGAGTCATACAATTCTATGGGTATACTGAAAATTGTGAAATCATTCACTTTTTAAAATGGTGAATTTTATGGTATATGAATTATATCCCAAAGAAACTGCTCTAAAAAAGAATTTACCTAAACTTAAAAAAAAGAATGAATAGTTTGATAATAAATTAGATGTGAGTGAAGATAAAATAGTCAAATAGAATCTAGACATGAATAAAACATTGAGGAGAAGCTAAAAAATTGAAAGTGCAGGTAATTATGAAAAATAGACACTAAAATGTGAAGTTCAAACATGTCTGATAAGAATTCAAAATTGAAAATAGAAAGAATGGAAAAAGTCAATATTAAAGATAAGTGCTGGCATTTTTTTTGAAAAGGGTAAATTGAAGAGATAGAAATGCTAAGCAATATAACAAAAAACTAATTTAAACAAAATTTTAAAAACATTATAGGGATACCAGAAATCATAAAAATTGAATAGAGAGATTTATAAACAACCAGAAAGAAAAGTATGAACAAAGAAATGAAAATCAACCTAGAATTCTGCTCATACAAACTATAGTGCAAAAGTTAGAGTGAAAAGAAGACTTTCTTGACCAAATACTGAATTAATTATTCATAACACCAGCAGAAGGAATTGTTAAAGTAGGTGCCACTAAAAGAAAATTGAACCAAGAAGGGAAACAAGATGCAAGGAAGGAGAAATGGTGTGCAAAGAAAGTAATAAATGTATTTTGAATCTAAATTATATTTGGCTAAATATAGTAATAAACGTATTATATGGATAATTTCTAATTAGGAAATTAAAAATAAGGTAGAAGTAAATTCTAAGCAAGAATACAGAATATGGAAGATTAGGGTTAAAGCTACCCAAGGCCATCAATTGTACAAAAACCAGATAAAGATGCAAATTACCTTATTAAAATTTTAAGAGAAACTTTCAACAAAATAAGACTAGAATGTATGATTTTCATACCCAGAGGAGGAAAATACAATACAGAAATTTCTATTCATGTAAAACAGGAAATGGAAAGGGTAAGGATAAGGCTAGCCATCTGTAATCTGTAATATGGTGGGTTGAAAACCCAAAAGTTGGGAAAAAAAGCCCAAATACTTTTATAATTGCAATAATGTAAATGCTTTACATTTGTCTATTAAAAGATAGCATTGATTTTACAGTTTAGCTATATACTCCTTAAAAGACACATAACTAAAAGACACAAAAATACAAAAAATGAAAGGATTAATAAATTTAGTGAAGAATACTAGCCAAACAAAAGTTGCAATCATATTAATGCTAGATAAAATCGAATTTTAAAAATCCATTTCAAGGTTAAAAAGTAATATCATGAAATTTCACAGTGGTAAAAGAAACATCAGATGTGGTGATATAAATATAACTAGCATGAATTTGTTTGCACAAAACATCTTGGCCTCAATATATAGAAAGGGTATCTCAACAAAATGGGTATAGAGGGTACACACCTCAACATAATAAAGGCCATATATGACAAACCAACAGCTAACATAATACTTAATGATAAAAAGCTGAAAGCTTTTCCTTTAAGATCAGGAACAAGGCAAGGGTGTCCACTCTCACCATTCTTATTCAACATAGTACTGGAGGTCCTAGCCATGGCAATCAGACAGTACAAAGAGATAAAAGGCATCCAAGGTGGTAAGGAAGAAGTTAAACTGTCACTATTTTCAGATGACATGATATCATAGATAGAAATGACTCCACCAAAAAAGCTCTTAGAACTAATGACTAGATTCAGTAAAATTGCAGGATAAAAATTAATACACAGAAATCTCTTGTATTCCTATATACTAACAATGAACTAGTGGAAAGAGAAATCAGGAAAATACTTCCATTTACAATCACATTAAAAAGAATAAAACATCTCTGAAAAAACCTAACCAAGGAGGTAAAAGATCTATATTCTGAAAACTATAACACACTCATAAGATAAATTAAAGAAGAAACCAATAAATGGAAATCTAGCCCATGCTCATGGATAGAAAGAATTACTATATTGTCAAAATGGCCATCCTGCCCAAGGAAATTCACAGATTCAATGCAATCCCTATCAAAATACCAACAGCATTTTTCAATGAACTAAAACAAATAGTTCTAAAATTCATATGGAATCACAAAAAAACCAAATAGCCATAGCAATCCTGAGAAAGAACAAAGTAGAGGTATTATGTTCTCTGCCTTCAAGCTTTACTACAAAATTACAGTAATCAAAACAGTATGGTACTGCCACAAGAACAGACTCATAGATCAATGAAACAGAATAGAGAGCTCAGATAGAGACTATGCATATATGGTCAATTAATATACAATAAAGGAGTCATGAATATACAGTGAAGAAAAGACAGTCTAGTCAATAACTTGTGTTGGGAAAACTGGACAGCTACATGAAAGAGTATGAAACTGGATTATTGTCTAACCCCATATACAAAAGTAAACTCTAATGGATTAAAGGCCTGAATGTAAGATCTGAAACCATAAAATTCTAGGAAGAAAACATAGGTAAAAACCTCTTGAACATAAACATGAGCACTTTTTTCTGTACACATCTCCTTGGGCAAGGAAAAAAAAATAAAAAATGAACAAATGAGACTACATCAAGCTAAAAACTTCTGTACAGTGAAGGACACCATCAGCAGAACAAAAAGGCAACCTACAGTATTGGAGAATATATTCATAAATGATTTATCCTATATGGGGTTAACATCCAAAATAAATGAAGAACTCGTATACCTCAACATCAAAAAAACAGATAATCCAGTTAAAAAGTGAGTGGAGAACCTAAAAAACACTTCTCCAAAGAAGAAATTCAGATAACCAACAGGCACATGAACAGATGCTCCACACCATGATCATCAGGGAGATACAGATCAAAGCCACAATGACGTATCACCTCACACCAGTTAGGAGGGCCACCATCCAAAAGACAAACAACAGCAAGTGATGGCGAGGATGTGGAGAAAAGGGAACCCTCCTACACTGCTGGTGGGAATGTAAATTGGTGCGGCCACTATGGAAAGCAGTATGGAGGTTCCTCAAAAACCTAAAAATAGAAATACCATACAACCCAGTAATTACACTTATAGGAATTTACCAGAAGAAAACAAACTCCCTGATTTGAAAATATATATGCACCCCTATGTTTATTGCTGTATTATTTACAATAGCAAGATATGGAAGTAACTGAAGTGTCCATTAATAGATGAATGGGTAAAGAAGATGTGGTACATATACACAATGAAATATTATTCAGCCATAAAAAGAAAAGAAATCCTGCCATTTGCAACAACATGGATGGATAGAAAGGGCATTATGCTCAGTGAAGTAAGCCAACTGGAGAAAGACAAATACCATATGATTTCACCTATTTGTGGAATATAAAAACAAAGCAATACAGAATGAACAAAATAGCAGTAGATTCATAAGGAATGAGCACGGGCTGCGTCCCAATGAAACTTTCTTTATGGGTACTGAAATTTGAATTTAATGTCATTAGCATGTGTTATGAAATATTCTTCTTTTGATTTTTCAATCACTTAAAAATGTAATGCTATTCTTAGCTTACAGGAAGTACAATAACAGCCAGTGGACAGAATTTGACCCACAGGCTATAGTTTGCCAGTCCTAAAAGAAATTCTTACAAATTCCAAATGCAATATGGTTACTTTTTATAAAAAGTATGTTATTTCTATTAGCATGCAGTTTATTATTGTTATTTTAAAATAATTAAATAGCTAAGTATATTGTATATATGAATCAGTTTAATACACTAAATATTTAATACACTACATATAACTGACATAAATGCTCTTGGGGGATCTGAATATTATTTGAATGTAATGGGATCTCTAGACCAATAAATTTGAGAACTGCTACCTATACAGTGTTTTTTGTAATAATGGAAAATGGGAAAACCATTATGTTCATCATGGTAAGAAATAACAGTACTACTTAATAAATAATAGGCAGGTGTTGAAATGAATAAGCAAGACATTAGGAAACTGGGTGCATCTCAATACATATTTTGCATTTAATAAAACATGTTGCAGTTGCTTTGGTGTTAATATTTTTAAATATACATAAGTGCTATATGTTTCAAAGATGTCTGTATGTATGCATAAACTCTGTTTAAAATACATATTTAATTTCATAATAGGAATATGAAAACCAAGCCAGAAAGATACACACAAAATTCTTAATATTGGCAGCCTGTAGAGACAGAAGAATAGGCCTGGAAAGCAAGAATAAAGTGTATTTTCAGCTCCTTACTGAAAATACATATACATGCAGCAGATATGATCAAATGCCAATATTTGTCAATTTGCTGATTCTGTGTGGTGAGTACACAGACAAATTTTCCCCATTCTCTGGTGGAGAACTCATGCATAAAAGTCACAAATGACCTACAAATACCATTTTAAAATTTCAAAACCTTGAACAAGTAAGAGCAAGGGGGAGTCTGGAGACCCACTTGGTATAGGACTAACTCTGAAGGTGTAAATATTCATAGCCTTCTTCAAATGTGTAATGACTAAAAATATAAGAAAATTTAGCCAAACACAGTGACCTCTATTTGTTTCAGCACTGGGATATACAGGACTGGCTGGAAATGCAAGTCTTTGACGCACATCAAATTCAACAAGATGGTACTTCAGTCTATGGAGGAAAATGCCTTTACTGTTACTATCATGTGTCCAGACGCTTCTGTTGTGACTTTGTCATGTCTACCCATTTTGAGATCTTGGGACAATGGGAAGCCATCCAGCTTCTCACTTTGTGGGGCCAGAATTAGACGTAGGCAGTATGGTACCAGGGTCTGTGGCACCAGACAAAATACTAAATCTCTCTCTGTGCCTTACTTTCTTCTTCTATATAATGGTGATAATAATATTTAGGCATAAAGTTATAAAACCTAATGAAATCATATATTTAAAGCACTTAATGCTTGGCACATAGTAAACTCTAAATAGATGTTAATTATTTTTGAAGAAATACTCACAGACCACTAATTGGGAACAAACATTAACTACAAATATGTGAAGTTTTAAGCTTGTACAAATGTAAAGGTTTATATTGAAGGAGAGTCCCCTCCTCTGCCTCATCTATACAGAAAAATTAAGGGAATAAATGCATACAGGATAGAAGCATGGCTAGTAAATGTGAAAAATATTCAACCGCACAAGATAATTAGAACAAAACATGCAAGTTATGAAAACTGAATATAACACCATATTGAACCACTCAAACTGACAAAGGTTTTTTATTTATTTAAGTCATATTTCCTTCCGATATTTTGAACCCAGGTTTTGGAAGAAGACAGGAGAAAAGTTCATTCAGCTGGGTTAAAAGACAATGTCATAATACTGATCAAAACCTTAAAATTTATATTTGATTAAATAATTCCACTTTTAGAGATCTGTCCTAAGGAGACAGAACTATGGATCAAAAAATACATACAACATAGTGTTTCCAATTTTTCACTGTTATTTTTCACTTCCATTGTTTAACAATAGAATATGATTAAATGAGGTGTGATTCATACCAATAATGAAGCTTCATGTAAACATTTAAAATTATGCTTTCAAATAGCTTAAATGACAAGGTGAAATGTAATACATAATTAAAATATTAAGAGGAACAAAACAGTGTACACACACAACACTCACATAATTTGTTGGATAGATATAGATAGAGTAGAAAAACAGTGCATCAGAACTTGGAAGTTTATCTATTTTTAAAAATATTACACATCTATTTCATATTTGTTTAATAATAATCAGAAAACACAGATAACCAAAAAGGAAACAAAATCACCTATAATTCTATCAAACAAAAAAGAACAATATTAACACCTGATGGATATACACTTTGATATTTTCCTATGTATGTATATATCTTTTAAATAAAAAGTGTATCATACTACACATACTTTTTACTCTTATTTTTTTGTATTTTCCAATCTTACTGTAAATAATAGAAATATATTAAACTAAATCTTTGCATTTATTTTTAATAATTTCCTCAAAAGAGATTCTTACAAATAGATTTTGTGGTACAGATTATGTGCATATACACACATACACATTAATTTTACATATATATAAATATTTATTTATGCATATGTTCATTTTACTTGTCAACTTGACAGAGTCACAGGGCACCCAGCTATTTAGTCAAATATAATTCCAGTTGTTTCTGTGAGGGTGTTTGGGATGAGCTCAACACTTAAATAGATAGACCAAGTAAAGCAGACTGCCCTCCATAATGTGGATGGGCCTCATGCAATCAGCTGAGAGCCTGACTAGAACAGAAAAGTTGACGCTGTCCCAAATAAGAGGGAGCTCTTCCTGCCTGGCTGCCTTCAAACTGGAACTGAAACATCAAGCTGGAGCTGTCTTTTCCTTCCTTCAGACTCGAACTGGAACATCAGCTCTTCCTGGATCTACAGCCTGCCCACCTCCAGGCAGAACTACATCATTAGTTCCCCAGGTCTCTCTCTAGCTGCTGCAGATTGGGACCTATTAGCCTCTGTAATCTTGTGAGTCAATTCTTTTTTTTTTTTGGTATCATTAATCTACAATTACATGAAGGACATTATGATTACTAAGCTCCCCCCTTCACCAAGTCCCCTCCACATACCCCTTCACAGTCACTGTCCATCTGCATAGTAAGATGCTGTAAAATCACTACTTGTCTTCTCTGTGATGCACAGCCCTCCCCATGCCCCCCATGCACTATACATGCTAATTGTAATGCCTTCTTCCTTTCTCCCTGCCCTTATCCCTCCCTTCCCACCTGTGCTCCCCAGTCCCTTTCCCTTTGGTAACTATTAGTCCATTCTTGGGTTCTGTGATTCTGCTGCTGTTTCATTCCTTCAGTTTTCCTTTGTTCTTATACTCTACAGATGAGTGAAATCATTTGGTACTTGTCTTTCTCTGCCTGGCTTATTTCACTGAGCATAATACCCTCTAGCTCCATCCATGTTCTCGGGAATGATAGGATCTTTTTTTATGGCTGAGTAATATTCCATTGTGTATATGTACCACATCTTCTTTATCCATTCATCTACTGATGGACATTTAGGTTGCTTCCATATCTTGGCTATTGTAAATACTGCAGCAATAAACATAGAGGTGCATCTGCCTTTTTCAAACTGGAGTGCTGCATTCTTAGGGTAAATTCCTAGAAGTGGAATTCCTGGGTCAAATGGTATTTCTATTTTGAGTATTCTGAGGAACCTCCATACTGCTTTCCACAATGGTTGAACTAATTTACATTCCCCTTTCTCCACAACCTCACCAACCTTTGTTGTTGTTTGTCTTGTCGATGATGGTGATCCTTACTGGTGTGAGGTGATATCTCATTGTGGTTTTAATTTGCATTTCTCTGATGATTGGCAATGTGGAGCATCTTTATATGTTCCTGTTGGTCATC
Source organism: Manis javanica (assembly GCF_040802235.1). Classification (NCBI taxonomy): domain Eukaryota; kingdom Metazoa; phylum Chordata; class Mammalia; order Pholidota; family Manidae; genus Manis; species Manis javanica. The sequence continues at coordinate 60,208,112 of NC_133163.1, read as the reverse complement.
TGGATTTCTTCTTTAGAGAACTGTCTATTCAGCTCCTCTGCCCATTTTTAATTGGATTAGTTGCTTTTTGTTTGTTGAGGTGTGTGAGCTCTTTATATATTTTGGATGTCAACCCTTTATTGGATCTGTCATTTTCAAATATATTCTCCCATACTGTAGGGTACCTTTTAGTTCTATTGATGGTGTCCTTTGCTGTACAGAAGCTTTTCAGCTTGATATAGTCCCATTTGTTCATTTTTGCGTTTGTTTCCCTTGCCCAGGAAGATATGTTTCTGCCCGGGGAGAAAGAAGTGGTCACTCATGTTTATGTCTAAGAGATTTTTGCCTGTTTTTTTCTAAGAGTTTTATGGTTTCATGACTTACATTCAAGCCTTTGATCCATTTTGAATTTACTTTTGTGTATGGGGTTAGACAGTGATCCAGTTTCATTCTCTTACATGTAGCTGTCCAGTTTTGCCAGCACCATCTGTTGAAGAGACTGTCATTTCCCCACTGTATGTCCATGGCACCTTTATCGAATATTAGTTGACCATATATGTTTGGGTTAATGTCTGGAGCCTCTAATTTGTTCCACTGGTCTGTGGCTCTGTTCTTGTGCCAGTACCAAGTTGTCTTGATTACTGTGGCTTTGTAGTAGAGCTTGAAGTTGGGGAGCGAGATCCCCACCCCCACTTTATTCTTCCTTCTCAGGATTGCTTTGGCTATTCAGGGTCTTTGGTGGTTCTATATGAATTTTTGAACTATTTGTTCCAATTCATTGAAGAGTGCTGTTGGTAATTTGATAGCGATTGCATCAAATCTGTATGTTACTTTGGGCAGGATGGCCGTTTTGATGATATTAATTCTTCCTAGCCAGGAGCATGGGATGAGTTTTCATTTGTTAGTGACCTCTTTAATTTCTCTTAAGAGTGTCTTATAGTTTTCAGGGTATAGGTCTTTCAGTTCCTTGGTTAGGTTTATTCCTAGGCATTTTACTCTTTTTGATGCTATTGTGAATGGAATTGTTTTCCTGATTTCTCTTTCTATTAGTTCATTGTTAGTGTATAGGAAAGCTACAGATTTCTGTGTGCTAATTTTGTATCCTGCCACTGTGCTGAATTCTGATATTAGTTCTAGGACTTTTGCAGTAGAGTCTTTAGGGTTTTTTATGTGCAATATCATGTCATCTGCAAATAGTGACAATTTGACTTTTTTCTTTACCCATCTGAACTCCTTGTATTTCTTTGTTTTGTCTGATTGCCGTGGCTAGGACCTCCAGTACTATGTTGAATAACAGTGGGGAGAGTGGGCATCCCTGTCTTGTTCCCGATCTCAGAGGAAAAGCTTTCAGCCTCTCGCTGTTCAGTATGATGTTAGCTTTGGGTTTATCATATATGGCCTTTAGTATGTTGAGGTACTTGCCCTCTATACCCATTTTGCTGAGAGTTTTTATCATGAATGGATGTTGAATTTTGTCAAATGCTTTTCCAGCATCTATGGAGATGATCATGTGGGTTTGTCCTTCTTTTTGTTGATGTGGTGGATGATGTTGATGGATTTTCGAATGCTGTACCATCCTTGCATCCCTGGGATGAATCCCACTTGGTCATGGTGTATGATCCTTTTGATGTATTTTTGAATTAGGTTTGCTAATATTTTGTTGAGTATTTTTGCATCTATGTTCATCAGGCATATTAGTCTGTAGTTTTCTTTTTTGGTGGAGTATTTGCCTGGTTTTGGTATCAGGGTGATATTGGCTTCATTGAATGAGTTTGGGAGTATTACATCCACTTCTACTTTTTGGAAAACTGTAAGGAGAATGGGTATTATGTCTTCTCTGTATGTCGGATAAAATTCCCAGGTAAATCCATCTGACCCGGGGGTTTTGTTCTTGGGTAGTTTTTTGATTATTGTTGCTGGTAATTGGACTGTTTAGATTTTCTGTTTCTTTCTGGGTCAGTCTTGGAAGGTTGTATTTTTCTAGGAAGTTGTCCATTTCTCCTAGGTTTTCCATCTTGTTAGCATATAGGTTTTCATAGTATTCTCTAATAATTCTTTGTATTTCTGTGGTGTCCATCGTGATTTTTCCTTTCTTGTTTCTGATTCTCTTGATGTGTGTTGACTCTCTTTTTCTCTTAATAAGTCTGTCTACAGGCTTATCTACTTTGTTTATTTTCTCGAAGAACCAGCTCTTGGTTTCATTGATTTTTTTCTACTGTTTTATTCTTCTCAATTTTATTTATTTCTTCTCTGATCATTATTAATCCCTCCATCTGCTGACCTCAGGCTTCATTTGTTTTTCTTTTTCCAATTTTGATCATTGTGACATTAGACTATTCATTTGGGATTGTTCTTTCTTCTTTAAATATGCATGGATTGCTATATATGTTCCTCTTAAGGCTACTTTTGCTGCGTCCCACAGAAGTTGAGGCTTTGTGTTGTTGTTGTCATTTGTTTCCATATATTGATGGATCTCCATTTTAATTTGGTCGTTGATCCATTTACTATTTAGGAGCACGTTGTTAAGCCTCCATGTGTTTGTGAGCCTTTTTGCTTTCTTTGTACAATTTATTTCTAGTTTTATACCTTTGTGGTCTGAAAAGTTGATTGGTAGGATTTAAATATTTTTGAATTTACTGAGGCTCTTTTTGTGGCCTAGGATGTGGCCTATTCCGGAGAATGTTCCATGTGCACTTGAGAAGAATGTGTATCCTGTTGCTTTTCAGTGTAGAGTTCTGTAGATGTCTATTAGGTCCATCTGTTCTAGCGTGTTGTTCAGTGCCTCTGTGTCCTTACTTATTTTCTGTCTGGTAGATCTGTCCTTTGGAGTGAGTGCTATGTTAAAGTCTCCCAAAATGAATGCAGTACATTCTATTTCCTCCTTTAATTCTGTTAGTATTTGTTTCACATATATTGGTGCTTCTGTATTGGGTGCACATGTTTATAATGGTTATATCTTCTTGTTGGACTGAGCCCTTTATCATTATTTAATGTCCTTCTTTATCTCTTGTTACTTTCTTTATTTTGATGTCTATTTTTTCTGATACTAGTATTGCAACACCTGCTTTTTTCTCTCTGTTGTTTGCATGAAATATCTTTTTCCATCCCTTGACTTTAAGTCTGTACATGTCTTTGGGTTTGAGGTGAGTCTCTTGTAAGTGGCATATAGATGGGTCTTGCTTTTTTATCCATTCTGTTACTCCGTGTCTTTTGATTGGTGCATTCAGTCCATTTATATTTAGTGTGATTATTGAAAGATATGTACTTATTGCCATTGCAGGCTTTAGATTAGTGTTTACCAAAGGTTCAAGGTTAGCTTCTTTACTACCTTACTGTCTAACTTAATATTGAGCTATTATAAACACAGTCTGATGATTATTTCTCTTCCTTCTTATTCCTTCTCCTCCATTCTTCATATGTTGGATGTTTTGTTCTGTGCTCTTTTTAGCAGTGCTCCCATCTAGAGCAGTCCCTCTAAGATACCATGTTGAGGTGGTTTGTGGGAGGCAAATTCCCTCAACTTTTGTTTGTCTGGGAATTGTTTAATCCCTCCTTCATATTTAAATGATAATCGTGCTGGATACAGTATCTTTGGTTCATGGCCCTTCTGTTTCATTGAATTCAATATATCATGCCATTCTCTTCTGGCCTGTCAGGTTTCTGTTGAGAAGTCTGATGATAGCCTGATGGGTTTTCCTTTGTAGGTGACCTTTTCTTCTCTCTAGCTGCCTTAAAACTCTTTCCTTGTCCTTAATCTTTGCCATTTTAATTATTATATGTTTTGGTGTTGTCCTCTCAGGGTCCCATCTCTCAGGAGTTCTGTGTGCCTCCATAGTCTGAGCAACTATTTCCTCCCCCAGTTTGGGGAAGTGCTCAGCAATTATTTGTTCAAAGACACTTTCTATCCCTTTTTCTCTCTCTTCTTTTTCTGGTACCCCTATAATGCGGAATTGTTCCTTTTGGATTGGTCACACAGTTCTCTTAATATTGTTTCATTCCTGGAGCTCCTTTTATCTCTCTCTGCGTCAGCCTCTATGCATTCCTGTTCTCTGGTTTATATTCCATCAATGGCCTCTTGCATCTTATCCATTCTGCTTATAAATCCTTCCAGAGTTTGTTTCACTTCTGTAGTCTCCTTCCTGGCACCTGTGATCTCCCTCTGAACTTCATCCCATTGCTCTTGCATTTTTCTCTGCATCTCCATCAGCATGTTTATGATTTTTATTTTGAATTCTTTTTCAGGGAGACTGGTTAGCTCTGTCTCTGTAGATCCTTGCTCAGGTGTTGTCTGAACTATCTTGGACTGGACTAAATTTTTTTGCCTTTTCATGGTGATAGTGGTGGCTGTAGGCAGGTTGCAGGTATGTCAGCTGGGAGAAGAAAGTCCTTTCCTGCTTTCTGGATGCCTTGCCCTTCTCCGCTGCCTGTGTCAGTTACCCGCACTCCTGAAGCAGCCACCGGGTTAGTCCCCTAAACTGCTGTGGGCGTGGTCTCTGTCAGAGCAGCACAGAGGCCTGTGGGGAGTGGCAGGCATGCCAGGTGTGCTCCTCCGTGATAGCAGTGCCCCTGCCAGGCAGCTCTGTGCCAACAGCAGCCTTTGGGTCTGGTCTGGGTGGCTGTGCATTGGGCTGGGATTCCAGTTGGCTGCTGGGAGTGCGCCTGCTTCCTCTGGCTCCGCTGCAGGTGCACGCAGGGCTCTCCCATGCGGGCCTCTACAGGGCTCCTCTGGCTCCACTGCCACCACTGTGCATGAGCCGCACCTGGGCTGTTCGGTCGCCGCTGCTGCAGGCTCGCACAAGCCTCTCCTGGTCCCCTCTCACACCGTTGGCCCACGCAATCTGCTCCCGGTTCCTTCCAGCGCCACTGGCCGCAGCACGCACTGCCACTCTCCTGCTACTGGGCCGGTGTGTCAGGGTCCATGTCAGTTGGAGGAACGACTGGCAGGCTGCTTAGTGCTGTGAGGGGCTTCAGAGCTGCATTGCCTCCCCTGGGTTTAGGGCGCCTAAGGTTCCCCGGGATTCCCAGCTCCTGGCTAAGTGTGCTGGGACAACTTCGTCCAGCTATGGGGTCCCTGTCTCTTTAAGACTTGCAGAAAGCACTTGCTTTTCTTTTGTCTCAGGGGCACCGGTTGCAGGGACCTGCCCAAAGGTTTTGCTTTTCCGTTTCTCTAATATCCAGCACCCCATGACCTTGTGTCTGCTCTCCAGGTGCGCATTTCTAGAGCTGGTTGTTTAGCAGTCCTGGGCTTTCACTCCCTCCCGTTATGACTCCTTTCTTCCCACCAGATTCTGGGATGGGGAGCGTTCAGGTCCAGCCTGGCCGCAGCTTGTATCTTACCCCCTTCATGTGATGTTGAGTTCTCACAGATGTAGATGTATCCTGGCTGTGTACTGCATCCACTGGTGTCTTTTTTAGGAATAGTTGTATTTATTGTATTTTCATAAATATATATATTTTGGGGAGGAGATTTTCTCTGAACTACTCATGCCACCATCTTTCCCATGATCCTCCCCAATTCTTTATAATAAACCTACTTCATATATACAGATAGACAGTCATCCTATTAATTCTGTTTCTCTAGAGAACCTAGACTAATAGGCTTTAAGAAGAGTATGTAAATTTATACTTCCACCAGCAAGATATCAAAGTCCCCATCCGCTTACATGACAGCCAATGCTGTGGGTTAACTCTCTGTATTTACCAACTTAATACAATAAAAATACCATCACATTGTTGTTTTAATTTACACTTATATTGGTTAAAAGTATTGTTATATCCTTATGTTTCCATTTTTTTCTGTGATGAGTTACTTCATTTCTTTGTCTATTTTTCTATTTATGTATACTTTGTAAAGAAGCTTTATAAATCATAGATATTAATTGTTTGTAATTTATATTATATACACCACATTTTCAGTTTTTTTGTTTTTCCTTAAGGTTTGCTTTTATTTTATTATTTTACAAGGGACTTTTATTTAGATAAATGCAAATCAAGCATTTCTCACCTTCATGGCTTCTAGTTTAGTGTCATTTAAGAATCTTTCCTTAAAGCAAGACTATCTAAATATTTACCTACATGACCTGGAACTTTTAATATTTCAATTTTTTAATAGGCTTGTTATTTCCTTTGGCATTTACTTCAGTGTAGAATGGGAGGTAAAGATGTAACTTTTTTCCCCCATTACATAGTCTATTCTTATTCCACTAAAATGAAATAAAATTCTATTGTTAGGTGCTGCTTGTTTTAATCAGAATGAATATGAGCAAAATCGGGCGACAGAAATAGTGATCCCTCACTTCAATAGGTCTTGTACAATGGGTTTAAATTTATACTGGTCTGTATTAACTATTTAACCTGGCAGGGGGGTGGGGGCAAAGAGTTCCATTTGATCAAGCCGATCATAAGTGCCAGAGGCTTAATTGTATTCAATGATTTTTGGGGCTGGAACATCCATGCCCACTATGGGGTACTGTAGGGCATGGGGCACTACAACCATGAGGAATTCAGGCAAGGCAATATTTCTGATGACTAAGGTGACGTGTAGCTATTTGTCCCCTATGTTCAGTATCTCCCTCAGAAGTATAGGGGTAGCTTATTTAATTTAGTAGTATCCTCAAGCATAAGTGCAATTCAAACCCCAGTATCAATTTAGGCCATGAAGTTTTGTCAATTGGCACATCTTAGCAGATGCTAAAATTAATATAGAACCTCTGTGGTACAGACACAATAGCCAGCAAATACCTTTTTATCTTTTGCATTTAAATTCTTTTAGTACATTTTGAATTTTCAATCAGTTCAAATCACAGAACTCTGCAATAGTTCCTGTTTCCTTCCACTGTATGAAGAGATCATTTTATTTTATTTTGTTTTGTTTCAGTGTTTGGTTCTTGGGTATACTATGGAGGAGAGAGGAGCCCTCTCTGTCCTAATAGTATGTATAAGTCTCACCAGAGGATACGAAATCAGTATCACTGGGACTAGGGGCCTCTCCCACGGCAGATGTTTTTGGGTTTCAGGGTTAATTTGAGATTGACTTGAGCTTGAACTAACCACTCAACACATTGATAAACTTGAATTCCCAGTGGAACCCACAGTCTTTGTCAGCTTGTTTTGTAGTTATACAGGAGAGTAATGGTGTCCTCTAGTCCACGTCAAGGGGTGTCAAAGGAGTTTTTCTCCTATAACCTTGAGGATCATGATATTTATTGCAACAGAGGCATAGGCAGTGCAGCAGAAGCATTGAAAAGTGCTAAGGAGCTCTCAGAATTCAGGAGTTTGAGCCTCAGTATGTAACAGTGACTATTCTTCCTCACTCAAGCAACCAGCCAATGGTCTCAATATATCACACAGGAGGTCAATACCTGGCTGAGACATGCAACTAATGGTCACAGGGTAAGAGCTGGTGCCCTGAGCCAAGAGGCAGCCATAACTTATGCTGCAGATGAGACACATGGAAGGTCCAGGTCAAAGGTCAAAACCCACAGCCCAGGTCCACGTTCAAGATGGCCTCAGATCCCACACTCCTGCTCCTAAATGCTTATTACTGAAACTTCTGACTGTATTATTTAAATCTGCAACAGATGTTATATGTTTATTTAACAGATGATAAATGCATGATAGCACAGCATAACTCAAAATACAACAAAACTCAAGCTTACCAGGAATCGGCAGCACAGCTCAAAACACAAAACATATGCTCACAAGTAGTCAGTGGAGGCCATTAGCAAGCCAGAAGCAAGAGAGGAAGGACCCTCAGGCATCGCAACACCAAATGTTTTGCAGCTGCCCTGCAAAGGGTGGAATCAAATCCCCACCTGAAATTGTTTCAGATATCCAGAGAGTGATGGAACCACCTGTGCAAAAAGAGCATATTAAAAGATTTATTACTCACATAAAGGGGCCTTATGCAGAGAGCAAGGCAGGCACAAAAGCTGGTGCAAAATGACTTGAGTGAAGGAAGGCACAGGTGGCGTTGGGTTTTACTGGGGTCGGGAGTGGGGCTCGGGGCAGGGTTCTTGCCCACAGGTCGGTGCGTGTGGCTGGAACCACTCCAGCGCCAGGGAGGAAGTGCTCAGGGTTTCTTATCAGCTCCTCCGGAGGTGAGGCAAGAGGGGAAACGAAGGGGCAGGGCCCGAAAGCTGTCAGCCATCAAACGTCAAAAATGCAATCACAGTCTTTACCTCAGCATTGATTTTTCTTTTTGTTCCATGATTGTTAGATTTCGCATCATGATATTTATTGCAACAGAGGCATGAGCAGTGCAGCAGAAGCTATATAAAGTTGTATTATATAATATTATATAAATGTTTTATACACGTTTTATGTATATATCTTTATATATGAATGTTATTTAAAATGAGTAAAGATGATTTTGGAAGCTGTCTACACTTTCCTATTCTATAGCATAATTTGGTGAATATGTGAATTATCTATTCCCTAAAGATTTTTTAGAACTTACACAGACCTTATGGGTCATTTTTAGAGCTAGTTCTCTGAAAATTTAATTTTTTCAATGGTTATTGATAATTTTGACTTCTAGTTTCACTTAGGTCATTTTTTTATTATGTTATATATTCCAGATTATCCTATTTAGGACATAAATATATTTTAAAAAACAATGTAAATTTTCCTTTAACTATATTCCTATTTTCGAAGTTTCTTTTGGTATTTGCAGGTAGAGGTACCCCTGGTTCAGAATACAGAGTTAACCAAAATCTTCACCCCATGATGTATTACAATTATTGACCCATTCCCCTAGTTTGATTTATTGATTTATTTAATCCACTACATTCATTCACCTCCTTCTCCCTCTCATAATAAAATACTCTAACATATTTGATGTACATCCTTCATATGTATGTATATTTGTGATTTTTGTAGTCTTTTGTGCATGTATTTTATTTAAATAAAAAGCATCATTCTGTAGATACCATTCTGAGTATATTACTTTTTAATTCAGCACTATGTCTTTTAAAGATGTGTCCATATTTCTGGACACATATCGGTTACTACTAAATGCTGCGTAATAGTCTGTAATGTGCATCTACTTATCCATTTCCCCTGTGATGGACACTACCATGCCCTCCAAGACCTCATTACCATGAATAAGACTGTAAAGAAGATCGCATTACATGTCCCCTTATGGGCCTGTGTGGAATGTCCCTGGGGTTTGTGATCAGGAAACAGTCTGCTGGAGTCTAAGGCACACACCTACTCATTTGATTAAGGATCCCCAAGTGCTTTTCTAAAATGGCTGTACCCATCTATTCTTAAATCACTAAAGTGAGAGTATATTACTATTTAGTTGAAAAAAAGTTTCAGATTTTTAAAAATAAGAAACATAGATAACTTCTTCAAATTAATGGAAGTAAAATACCAATGAGAAAGGCACACCTCCTTATTCAGTCATTCATTTATCACATATTTAATGAACACATATCATGTGTAAAATGGTATGTGCTGATGTTCCAGAGTTGTCCAGACACAGTTTCTACTCTAAAGATACTTAGAGTCAAGTGGAGGACACAGACATGAAACTGACTGTGAGACTCTATTAGCATATACATTTCTAGAAGATACGTGATTCGGGACATCAAAAATGATGTCATCATTTCTTCAAGTTATCACAGAGGAAGCCATACTTGAGTGATGAACTGTAAAACATGGACATAATTTCCATGTACAAGACAGAAGGTGAAATTACCAGGTGCATTCAGGATCTGCAAAAAGTTAAATGCAGCTGGAGTGCAGGATACAGAAATGAGAGATGAGAGTGGAACACTAGGAAACAACCAGTAGTGGCTGGATAGCCTCGTAGGTGTCAAAAAATTGGAATATGAGCTGACTTATGCTATAGGAATACCTCTCTCATATCACCAGGAGATATAGATTAAGACACCCAAGGATTTGAGTCCTTATATCTATAAGACCAGAGTTCAAGAAGGAGATCTGGAACAGAATGGAAGTTCAGCAGCCATCTTTATCTACATAGCAGCTGTTGCCAAGGATTTGAATGAAATTGTGCAGTGTATAAAATGAAAGCAAGCAACAGTCATATCTAGAAGATTAAAATGTAATAGGAATAATTCTGCCAAGGCAAGAAGACTCAGAAAAGAAGGTAAAATTATAATTTTTTACAGTTATTTCTACCTTAAACTCTGCCCAGTCAATCCTTATCAACTTAGTTTGTGCTATATTCTTGCACTTATACATATGTAGCTTTGAAAGTGTCTTTAAGACTGTTCTACACTAATTTTTTACTTCACTAATTAAACTGTCACTTCTTGAGCAAGTTTATAATAGCCATAAATTAATCTTAAAATAAAAAGTGTAAATGTGTGTATAGAGAAACCCTGATAACCTTATTCCTTTGTTTTATGTCCATAAATGTCTAGTAGGGAGTAATGAAACAGTGTGCTATTTAATAGTAATGTTAATGAGTCATAGAGATTTTTAAGAATTTTAGCTGATTCAACCATATCCATCCAGAATACACTTCTTTTTGATCAATTCAAAGTCAACTGATTTGGCACCTTAATTAAATCTGAAAAATCCTTTCATATTTTATTGGCAAGAAGCAAACCACAAGTTCTGTCTATACTCAAGGAAAGGGAACTATACAGGGGTGTGACTCACTCAGAGTCACCTATGGTCTATCTGCTATATATGCCCTTGATCAATGAACATTTATTGAGTCCCATTTTGTTCCAGATGATGAGAAAGAACAGAGTCCTTGATCTCACATAGTATATGTTCAATTATGGGAGACTGATAAAAGTAAACATTAACACACACATATAATTTCAAGATGTAATAAGTGCTGTGAAGGAAGTATAGCAAGATAAGAAAGAATGGGGTATTGGCTATTTTAAGTAGACTAGTAAGGAAAAGCGCCATCATGTTCCTGAGGGAATATACACATAAAACATTATCCAGTGGAGCAAGGCAAATAACCTTTAAATGAAGTTTAAGGTTCATTTAATTCAGATGGGCCTCAACTCCAATTGAAGATGTTCTGATTAAGTTCAGCTCTTGAGGAAGGCTCACTTTTTTCAACCATAATCACACTTAAAGCATGATGGAGTTATACGTCTGCTCCTTTCATTGCTATTCCTAGTTGATACTATGGCTCCAAACCAAGACAAGACCCATTGAAAGCATGCCTTCCATTCCAAAGACAAAGTACTGAAAAATCCCAGTTTCTAGAATTCTGCTTCACTCTACTGACGATCCCAGCCTATTTTCAAGTAGGGAGTAACCCCAAAATAGAGATTACCCATTTCTTTTGGGAAGTAGAGGAAGAAAGGAATTTAATCACAAATGTGCTGACCTTTAATCAGGAAAAAGAATTCCATCCCTAGGAAATAATGTCTAACTGGAGTATCTTGACACTTCTCTTCCTTTGAGAGCATCATGTGAACAAAGAAGAGATTTAAGCTCTCTCTGGGGTGAAAAACTAAAGTAACAAAGGAAAAAAAACTCAAGAGTTTAAGGTACATTTTTGTTCTCTAATAAAATCAGAAATATAAATATCCATAAAAAATAAAATTGCCATTACAGTAGTCATTTTTAATCTTTCAATATTCAGCAGTACTGGTATGAAACTGTAAAACCCAGAAGTTGTAAATAATGTCAATCTTTATTAAAAGAGTTAATATCAATCAAAATAAGTTAAGGCCCACTACCTTAGAAGTTACTTAAATATGTGCATGTTTTAAAATGGTACCCTGATCCAACTGACTGATAAGCATTTTACGGACCTTAGAGAGTAATTGGTAAAGTTATGGAACTTTAAATTTGTAATCTCATCCTGGTTCAATCCACTTTATTGAAATGAAAGAAAATTACTAAGAGGATATTGCTGAGGAATAAAGATTCAGGATATATATTTTAAATAAGTTTTTCACTTTCATTTGCAATGAATTGAACATTAAAAATATTTCATAAAGTTTATGAGCAGAATTATACAACCTAGTAATGAAATGCAAATATCTCTGTTCATTAAGGCTCAACTGTTTCATCAATTTTGCATGCATAGTTCAGTGGGGACTGATAATTATATTGCAATGTGAAAAAAAATGTTTATTAAGTATCAGTATGAGGCAGCTAGGTGTATCTAATTGTACCCACATAATATGATTTTACAAGGTGATTTGATTTTTATTTATTATTTCACAGTCTTAATTTTACTGAATTTGATGGAGTTTGGCATATTTTCAAAGTAAATTACATGTGATAAAAACACTTAGATAAACATCCAGACTCCTTAAAATTAGGACTCTGATTTTGATGGCCTTGTGTGTATATGTGTAATATAACCCTCCAAGATTATGTAGAGAAATGTCACAGATTTTTTTAAGGTTGTGGTTTTGTGTGTGTGTCTGTATAGTGTATTTGTTCATTTGATTAAATATTTTTATAAATTTAAACCACTTAGACTTTTGATCTTAATATTAGAATTTTTTTGTTTGATAAATTAGTTCTGTCAAATTCCTTTTTCAACTTCGTTATACCAATTCCATAAAATAGAGTGTACTGAAAGGAAAAATTGCAACCTTAAGATGAATCTTCAAAGTAGTGGGACTTTTCTTATCACACAACAATACAATAGCAATATTGTCTGTAGGAATTTGTAATTTGATGTGCTGATCAATTACATTCATAGCCATAGTTTTATGGACACCAACTAATTATTCAGTGAGATTCTTTTGGGAATAGCCGGCAACTACATCTTACTTTTCAACAATCATCTCTAATCAGTTTTCACTAACTTAATCCTAAAGTTATAGAGATTTTCCTCCTTTCAACTCCCAACTCAACTGTCCCATATATATGCATACAAAACTGGGCAGATGGCTTCACTACCATGGACAGATGCGACTTTTTTCTGAGTAACTCCTGATCTGAATTTATCTTTCTTTTCCTTCTGATTATGTTGTACATTTGATTTTTAGAGATAAACTATCCATCTTGTCTACCTTATTTTGCTCCATATGTACTTCATCTCTTTCCTACTGATTTATTTCCCCTTTTCCTCAAACATTTCCCATTAAGAACAACAAGAAATAAAACTCTCACTATATTCTTATTTCTTTCAATACATCGTTTTGACTTTTCCTTTACTGCCACCATCCTTGAGTGTTTTAAATGAACTATTCCTTCTTCTTCCTCCATCCTTTTTGCTTAAAAATCTAGAATCTAATTTTCAACCATACCATTCTACTGAAGCTACCATTTTAGAGGTAATCTCTAACCACTCTTTTAAATTTGAGTCCATTTCTCCATAATCAACCTAACCTTGCTTCTTTCTCTGGCCTGATGATCAACCACTCTGCAAACCGCCTCCTGGTTTCTGTGATAGTTCATTCTTCTGATTCTTCAACTTCTTTGTCCTCTCACTGGTTTTACTTCCTCCTTCAAGGCCCTCAACATGCATTGAAGTATAACATAAATAAACAAGAATTAAAAAGCATAACTATGCAGCTTCATACATTTTCACAAAGTGTACACTCTAGTGCAACTAGCGTCCAGGTCAAGAAACAGAATATCAATACCATCCCAGAGGTCACTATATCCCAAGCTATTCTAATAGTTAGTCCTTAAAATTGCATTCTTTTTCTTCAACAAGTAATTACAGTATGTTACCATGGAAGACTCAAGAAACTACATTTTATTATGACCTTGAAGCCTTAGCATGGATTAGAATCTAGAAATTTGGGAAACAGAGCACAACTGGTGAGGAACAACATTGAACAGAAGGTTGTAGCTCAAAAAGCCTCCACTTTCATACCTTAGGTCACCTCCAGTTTGTAATTCTAGGTACAATAACTTAAAATGGAATATTTCACATTAGGTTTTCATCATTGATAGAATGTTCATTTTCTTAATATTTACTCAGTATTTCTCAAAAATCACATCCAGAATTTTTTCATCATTTTTTTCTGTCTCCAAATCTTTAAAAAAAAAATTTTATTGCAAACAACCACAAAAGTAATTTAGAAGAACTTGAATTCAAATGAAATATAAAAATCTCAAAGCAATAAATATACACACACTTGGAAATACTTATCAAAAAAGAATAAGTAAGAGTTAAGAGTCTGGAAACTGTTAAAAATACCCAGGGATGAAAACTGCCATCTGCACTGTCTTCCATGAAAAGCCCACTATGAACACTGTAAGAAAAGATCCTACTGACAATGAGTCTAAATGCTTTGTTTGGATTTCTCAGGACTCTGAATTGCATGGTCACGCTATGGAGAGGAAATGGCCCCCCTGTACCAACCTAAGAATAATGCAGTCGAGACAGAAGGAAGAGCACACTGAGAGAAGGCATCAGACTAGACTATTTGCCTGCCTTTGTGCTACCCATGAAAGTATTCTGAAAGATGCACTGTGACCTAAATTGGCTGCAGTCCAGTAACATTACCAAATGTAACCCAAGTAATAATAATAATAATAGTAGTAATGGTAAGAGCAGTAACTGAGGATCCAAGAGAGCAGGCACAGAGTGTCCAGCATCTATATGACAGACCTTTCTAGGCTACAATTCTTGCAGCCATTGTAACACATACCTACAAAAAAAATCCTAAATTACAAATAACATTTATTTCCCAAAGCCCTGTTTCTTTTTTCCTACCATCTCATGTTTTCTTCTGGAGTTTTCTGGAATACAAAACTATAAAAAATACAGAACTCACAAGTCTTTAGCATATAGTGACTAGGATGAAGCAAAAGTTTATGGATATTTAAATGGCCTCTAGGAAAATCAAATTTGCTGTGATTTTTCTGTGGTTGATAACAAAGCATTGCAATTTGTTTTTGCTCCATGATTACTTTGGGATGCCTAACCTCATTCCTGCACTTTCAAGGCCAAAGAGTGACCCTGTTTCAAAGGTTTCTGGGCCCTCTGCTCCCTGACCTGGGGAGAAAGCATTACACAAGGGTGATGCCCCAGAGAAAGTGTAAATTTTACCTGGGCTCTCCCCCTACACACTTCTTGCCACTTAGCAGCACTATGAATTAATATGATTCTTACTGCAACTTAGTGGCTTACTTTTAATCTTCAGTCTTTGGAAGGTATTGATCATACTCATCAGGTGATGGAGGTGCTGCAGGCATCAAGGCTTTTGTAGAGCAGCATATTCAGTGTCTGCTTAAATTCTTAGTTTGTTCTTTCTTCTCTCTGAAAATTATTCCTCATTTTAATTTTCAGCTTTTTTGTTTCATCCTGATCATTACTAGTCTGAAAGTAATTGCAAAAATGCTGTCAAGTAGGATACTGATCAACTTAAACACTTATGTATCCAATATGTATCCAAATATTCTATTCAGAAACATTCATTCAAATCACATTTATAAAGTAACTACTGCATACATAGGCATGGGGCCCAGAACTGGAAACATCATTATAAAACCAAATACAGTATTTGCCTTTATGGAGCTCAAGGCTTAGTGGGGAGATATAGGCATGAGTCAAATAATCATAAAACAAATATGAAATTTCTATTACATCAAGTGTTATGTAAAAGAGGCATATCATGCCATGAGAAGGCATAGTATTTTTTTGAAAGATCACATCATTTTTCCCTGGGGAAGTGAAGTTGGAACCTAGATCTGAAGGATGATTAAGAGTCAAACTGAGAGAAGAGTGGAGAAATGAGTGTACTGGGTATAACAAATAGCATAAAGAAGACCCTGTGGTAGAAGGGTACCCAGTGAGTACAGGGATTGCAAGTGTAGCTGAAGCAGGGAAAGCAAGAGGGATTTTGGTATGAGATAAATCCTATTGATTTTACCCTCAAACTACCTCTTGGTTGTGTTTCTTGCTCTCTGTCCTTACTCCTGCCACCCTACTTTAAAGTTTGCTCATATCATTTCACTCTTGCCCCTTTAATTGATTCTCTGCGATGTAACCAGTGAGCTTTTCCAAAGGCAAATTACATTATGTCCCTTCTCTAACCAAATCAATCAGTGGCATTCTGATTCTCACAGGATAGTAGAACTCCCAGAACTCCCTGAAGAGTCTGGCTTACCCACTTCTCCAATCTCACACTCCCATGACTCTACCCTGTGCCTACAAAGCGGACACTCTGGCCTCTCTATTACTCCAGGGAACATTTATGCAAGTGTTACCTCTGCATGGAAGATTCTTACCTCTTCACCTGGAAAACCTGGCTTCCTCAATGAGAACCCTGATAATGTAAATGCCACCCCAACTAGGTTAGGCCTCTCTCCATTTATATTTTTTAATAGCATCCTATACTTTTCCTTCCTGATTCATGCAATGGATTACATTATTGGCCCCAATTTTTTCACTCTTTCCACTGTCCAAAAACTTAACCATGAAACTGTTTAGTTCCTGCTACAGAAGACATGTGTACTTCTTTATTCCTTGCTGTTGAGCTTAGCTACTTAACCTGCTTGGGGAAATGAGATATTAACAGACACCAAATAAGCTAGGACATGAAAACTTCTTTTGTGGTTATATTGCCCCCTATGTGAGAAGAACATATCATAGTTAGCACACTAGTCCAAGAAGAATGAGACATGTGGAATAGACCCAACCTGCACCATAACAGTCTTGAGCTGAGTCCAGCAAAGATCAGCAGAGCTGTCTAGCCACAAAGCCATGTGAGAAATAAATGTTTTTTATTGTATGTATGTTACACAGCAGTAACTGATTGACTGATGCATCTTGTAACAGATATGATCTGTTCTAAAATGGGAAATATAAGGTATGCCACATTATTTGTCAAGACCAATAAAATACAATCAGTAGTATAGGTCAACACTGAGTAATTTTTAGAGGTGACGATTTAAGCTACCTGGAAGAAGTTAGTGATAAACAGAAAAATAGTTTACTGTTGCCAACTACCTGGATAATTGTGAACAAGTTATGCAACTCCCCCTGAGTTTAAAATGAGAGGAATAGTCTCAGCAGGAATAGTGAATAGGTTTGTTTTGAGAACAGACTCCAATATATGGTTATAACTTTCTGGAATGCTATGTTGACAGTGATCCTAAGGTCAAGTTTAGGCTCAGTTAACTAAGTATCATGATCAACTGGCAGTGTTTTCCCTGGACAAGAGATGACGGTTTTGTAGCACCAGAACCACATATTTGACATACTTAGATGAGAAGATCTCTACCATTCATTTCATATTTGACAACCTATAACCTGAGAAGAGTCGATAAATTGGCAGAGGTGAGATCTAACTACAGTCTCAGACAGGCAATAATTATCTATTTTCTTTGGTTTTCTCCAGGTTTCTCAGCAAAATGGTGGGTACATGGAAGTTTAATAAAGAGTTGTGATTCTTTTACTGGTTGTGGCAGCTCAAGAGTTCACTTGATGGGCTTATAAACCAGAAGCTGCTTAGATGCAAGTGACAAACACTCACCTTAAACAAACTCAGGGAGGAAAAAAAAGGTAAAACTTACTGGCTTACATGACCGAAAAGTCCAGATGTTGTTGGCTTCTTTCATGATTAGATTTGGGGGTTCAAAATTGTCATAGGACTTAGGTCTTTTCTTTCCATCACTCTGCTCGGCCCTCCTTGGGGACTCCACATAGTAACCAGCTCCTCCAGGCCCCCTTAATAGTGTTGGGAAAAAAATAAAGACTGAGTCTCATTGGACTTAATTCACCAATCTTAAGTCATCTGCTTACTCCTGAACCAGCCGGTATTTCCAGGAGGGAAGTGGTATTGCATTGACCGTGCAGAGGACATAATGTGCCTGCCTGTGGGGTCGCAGTTCCTGTTTATTTTTTTCCCTATATTCTTCCTATATATTCTGAATTTTCTAAATTGACTATATGATACTTTAATAATCAGAAAAATGTAGGCATTATGCATTTTAAAAAGTACCAAAATAGAGGAGCAAAAGTTCTGATTCACTCCTTTGGACAACATATGACGTTTCCATCTTTGAACCTATCTATTACACTCAGTTCTAGCAAAATGAGATCTTCAATCTATCGACCTCAGTTTTCTAAGCTTTATGTTATGAATTAAGATTGCTTTTGAACTAGGTCATTCTTCATTCTGCTAAAAATATTTTTTGCATGAAAGTTACTAGACACCCCGACATAAAACCCAACTTGCTTTAAAAAGTGCTTGATGTGATAACAAAAGATCCTGGACATGGTGGTATATTTCTTTCTTCCACAGAGAAGACTCCATTATTTCTTGTATTTTATATGCCACTATTGTTTGTGGGATTAAAAGATGTTTCTAAGTATAGACCTTCAACATAAACTTTGAAGCAAACAAAAGGATAAAGTTAATCATAAATTCAGGAAAAATCTGCCCAAAGCAAGTCTATGGTGTAATGAGTAACCCTAACAATATTTATTTTGAATATGTATTGTTTATCCAATGCCATGTACTGTATGAGATTTCCTCCAAGACTGAAAGTTCATCATTGTTCAGTTCTTCAAAGGAATTCTTAAGATCTTACACTGTATAAGAACCACAGAATAAGACTCCAATTATGTGCAATAGATTGCAACTAATAGTATAATTAACAATGTTAATTACCTTTATGTTTAGGTCACCATGTATTAAATAAGCAAATCTACATCCTGCTTATTCTGACACTAGGATACCTCTTCCTTGACTGCTTTCCTTTGGTTAAATTCTAACACTGCACCCCCAACCTCCCACCCCATCCTTCCTTCAGCCAGTTCAATTTCTTCAGATCCTGCTCTGGAAAGAATCAAGTAAGATCACCTATGCCAGGGTTTAAACAAATAATTAAAAATGTTGTTCATCTTGCCTGTTAATATATATATACATATTTGGCAAAAGTTTTTTTTTCTCTTTTGGGAAAGAGAGTACTTTTATTTCTGTAACTCAACACCCTAACCAAAGGAAGTAGATGAAGGTTTTGTCACCTTAACAGGCTAGTAAGCAAAATCATATGTTTACACACACACACACACACACATACACACACACACACACACACACACGTGCCTATATATAGGTAAAATGTGGATTTCAGGATGTTCAAATCACACATAAAGACAACAGATTAAAATATACTAATATTAAAAGCTGCTTCCTACTGGAAAGTTTGTCTCAAATACCTGCACAGATACATATCTAGATCTTATTCTAGAGAAACACAATGAAAATTGAAGCAAGGAAATAAGTGAATTCGAAACAAAGAAAGTCTGTGTTTCAGATATAGCCAAAAATTCAAAATTAAACATTGAAACTCATCTTCAGGATCCTTTCTCTTTTTAACAATGAAAGAAAGTCCTCCATGGAGCACAAAAGTGGAAATAAATGGGGACCTATCATGCAGAGGTCAGTTCTGTCTAGCCATTTGTCCCGTGCTCCCTCTCATCTATCTACATCTGCCACTGAGAAATATTATTTCTCAGTTGGGTTGTAGGAGGCCCTCTACTCCATCACACTGAAATCATGATGGTGTGATGTACTATTAGGCAAAACCTGGGACTGTTGTATTTCTGTAGTTTAGGTACAGAATTTAAAAACTTCATTTAAAATAATGTAATTTGGAAATAAACCTTACAAAGCAAGATTGCTTTAGCAAATTATAGTAATATTATATTAATATTAATAGTATATTATGCAGTCTTTTAAAAGAACATTTAAAAATGCTCTGTGGAAAAAAAATTTTATGATATGATTGAATGTATAAAAAAGCTGAATTAGAATGTGTGTCACAACTATCAATGCAAAGGATTAAAGACAAGTCTTAGAAAGTAACATGCAAAAGATGAATAATTGTGATTGATTAGGGGTGACATGTTTTACTATATTCTTCAATGTTGGTAATAATGATTTCAAGTAAAAAGAATAGGGTTAATGTCTTTGTATTTAGTTGTGGCTCCATTGTTAACAGTTATTCACGGATGTGCTTTCACTGGAATTATGGAAGGTCATAACACCAACTGTCTCATTTCTTAAATACCTCATTGTGGAACATAAATCTTCCTGTTAAAGCATCCTGTGTTTAGTATTTCTCATCTGATTTCCCCATTTCTTCTTAGTCAGTGAGTGATATCACCAATGAGCTTGATTCATTTTCCTTCAGTTAAGAGCAAATATTTTGATTATTCATATTATATTCTAAACATCATGCCACTAATTATATACATAGCATGGTTCCTTCACAATCTTTCATAACATTATGAATAGAAAGAAAGTATATGCAGACCTCCAAGAATTTTAAGTTCAAGTAGCTTAAAAAATATCAGTCTAACTAAAAGTATGTATGTATTGACTTGACTTTGATAACTATGAAGGAAAGTAAAAGAACAACTAGAGAATGTTACTAACCCACTTGCATAAAAATGTATAATTGGCTAATGTGTATCTGAAACATTAAAAAAATATATCTAGGGATGATTTAAATTTGAATATTCATCTTATATCATTAGTTGCTGCCATAGAATGGAGTGGGGAGGGATCTTCCTGCAACCATTAAAGAGGGTTTCTGATACCCTCCATGGGTTAACACTCAAAGGCAGCTACAAGGAGGCAAAACCTCTGTGTCTGAAAACCACATAATCCTCCTGCCAGATAACGGCCAGAGGTCATTATCAAGGTGTCAGCAAAGTTCCCTAATGGTCCTTCTCTTCCTTCTTATGTTGTCCTATCAGGATCACCAGAGCCCACCTTCTAACAAACCACTGCCATCTGCCCAATACTGAAAGATCCTTGTTTTGCCTTAAGTTCTTAAAATGAAGATCATAGTGAAGAAATAGATGAGTTTCATTTTCTCACTAGCTTAGTCCCACAGCAGAACCTCTACATAACAGAAATTAAAATTAAGTAGTAAGTTTCAAAGCCCTCAGCACCACATTCTCCTCCCACCATGTTACCTAAATTTCTGATGTCTCAAAACAGCAACCTTATTCCATAATGTGCAGAACCATCACTTTGTCCTAGCAGCCTTCTCCCTTGATAGAGAGCCCTATCATCTTTGGTATTTTGTCTCAGCCTCACTCATCTTCCCGTTGTCAGTTAGCAAACTGGCCCCTGTACAGAGGGCAACGACAGACAGAACAAAGAGGGGGGCCACTCCAGGTTGGCAGGTGACAGGTTTAATAAGCAAGTGAACTTCCAAGGCTTGGCAGTTCCACAAGAGAAGCAGATCTCTGTACTGCTCACAGAATCTTCTTAGAAGTTTATGCAGAGACATTAGCTGAGTTCAGTCATGTGTCTCACCACATCACTACCTCAAGGCTATGTCCTTGGGGCAGCTTCTGGATGTGGGGGAGACAAGCAGAACACACATTCCAAGAACAGGGAGACGGAGCTTTGATTGCTGTGGTCCGGCTCACAGGCCAACAGGCAGTCCAGTCCTCTCAACCTCCTTCAATACCTGTCCAGAACCCACAATGATCACGAGGTGACTATTTATATCTCACTTTGGTAATGGGTTCTAGAAGTCTTTTGTCTCAGTTCAGCATTCTACATAAAAATTAAATTATAGAAACCTATTCTAAGCAGGAAGAGAGAAATGGGTTCAGTTTGCTGCGTCATTATAGTAAGAGTCATGATTTCTTGAGTACTTGGAGGGCAGGCATTATGCAAAATTATTTGAATTTCATTTAATCTATACAAAAGCCCATTTAACAGATAAAACCAGTATGGAATACTCAAATTCAGGACTGACTCCAGTGGCATCGTACTCCGCTGTCATCTAATATGTACTTTACTATAATACAGTATATACTATGTATCCCATCCCAAATAAATCTACATCTCAACTCAGTCCCCATTCCTAAATTGCCCTGTCCAACATCTCCATGCTCAGGTAATATGCCCTGTACTCATCTTCATTAGAGATCTTTAAAAAAAATCCCAATATTGACTGTAAAATGGGACAGTCTCCCTGTATTAGTTAAAAATTGCTGCATAACAAATTGCTCTGAAATTCAGTAGCTTAAAACAAACACTTATTATCTCATATGTTCTGTAGGTTGTGAACCTGGGCCTGGATTTCTTGGGTGTCTCTAGCTCAGTCTTTCCTGAGATGTAGTCAAGCTACTGACCAGGGTTAGTCTCACGTGGAGGCTTGACCAGGGGTGGAAGAAGTCAGTGGCTCTGCTTCCAAGTTCAATCATGCTGTTGGCAGGTCTCAGTCTCCTGACATGTCCTCACCACAGGACCTTCTCATGATGTGGCAGCTCACCTCCTCCAGAAGAGGGATCTGAGAGAGAACAAGAGCATGCCCCAAAGATGGGAGCCACAGGCTTTTTATAACATAATCTTTAAGGTGACATCTCATCACTTCTTCTGTATTGTCTTCACTGGAAGCTAGTCACACATCCAGCAGCGGCACTTACATAACAACATGAACACCAGGAGGAAAGATCACTGAGGGCCACTGAGGGCCACCTTCGGCACCCTCTTCAGCACTTTCCCTGTCACCTGGGTCTCTTCATCTCCACGTCATAACTGTGCTTGCCTACCACAGGACTATAAAGACACATTTATTGTTCTCTGAGCCATTGTTCCTGAGCTCAAGTTTCTGACACCCTTCTGAAAATGGTACCTGAAACCTCTATTATATAATTCTGGAAATCTTTTTTTATGCTTCTTATTGTGTTTAAGCTTTTCAACTGTTGCTGAAGCTAGATTTGAGTTGAAGGGAATCTTGGCCTGCCCTTCACCTGCTTTTCAATTTATTCCCTGGCTGTTCCCAGTGTTAACACATAGGCTTCGTCTGACTTTCTATTATTTGTTTCCTACCGAATCTGTATGATTATTCAGGAAATATTTATATTTCTCTAAATATACTCATCTGAACTTCAGATAATATTTACCAGCCTTAAATGCCCAGCTGCACCCCATCCCCCCATTATGCCCCAGTCCCTCCTTCTTGCTTTTCCCAGGATAGACCTTTGCCAGGGAACATCTTTTGTACTCTGGCCTCCAGAGATTTGCCCTTGCTGTCCGACTTTCCCGCACTGGCATGTAGTCATCTCTTTCACCATTGCCCCCAGGAACCCAGAAATCCCTTAGTCCTTTCAGGTTGTTGCCCCATAACTCTTACCAAGTTGCTAAATCTCATTATGCTCTTTGGTGAAGCTTAGTTCTTCCTAAATTCTAATCTAATGTTAGCACTCACATCTCCATAGCAATGTTTGTGAAATTTATTTATTTTTTTATACCACAAACATTTTGCAGGTGGGGAATACCTCATGACACTTCCTCCAGCAGTTCCCACTTTCTGGTGTTGACATACCGCTTTTGTTCATCACTTACCTTTTGATAGATATTTTGGTTGTTCCCAGTTTAGGACTACTGTCAATCAAGCAACTGTCTTTGAGTGGACTTATATTTTCATTTCTCTTTGATATAAATATCTATGATCAGAATGGCTAGGTCAAACAGTAAATGTATATTTAACTTCTTAAGAGACCCACAGTTTTTCCAAGGGGATTGCAATTTTATACTTACATCAGCTGGATATGAGAGATGTGCAGATTGGCAATTTGTATATCTTACTTTGTGTAGTCAATTTGCAAGTAGTCTGTCAAATTTTCCATTGGGTTGTTTTTCTTCTTGCAATTGAGTTGTAATTGTTCTTTTTTCTGGATGCAAATCCTTTGTCAAAAATACGTATTGGAATATATTCTCCCACTCTATGTCTGTTGATTTTCTGAATGGATATCTTTTGAACGGCAAAAGTTTTGAATTTTGATAAAGTCCAATTTATCAAATTTTTTCATTTTCACATTTTCTTGTACTTTTTAAAGAGTTTTATATTACTTGATTTATATTTAAACTCATTACTGTTTTAGAATTAATTATTATATATGGCTTGTGAAGTAGGGCTAATGTTCCTTTTTAAAAATGTGTCTCTCTAGTTGTTCTAGTATCATTTGGTTTAAGACTTTCTTTCCCCATTGAATTATGCTGACATTTTTGTTGAAAATCAAATGACTGTGTACATGTGGACTATGTGTTTTCTATTCTGTTCCATTGATGTCTCTGTCTATCCTCTTGGCAATACCACAATGTCTTAATTGCTGTAGTTTATAGTAGGTGTTTAAGTCATATAATGTATGTAAGACATCCAAATTTTCCCTTTAAAAAATTATTGTGACTATTCTAGGTCATTTGAATTTTCACATAAACTTTAGAATCAGCTTATCAATTTCCAAAAATTTTGCTATATTTTATTGGAACTGCATTGAATTTATAGATCAATTTGGGAAGAACTGATATCTGAACAATATGGGGTTTTTAAATCTACATGCATGCTATTTTGCTCCATTTAGTTAGAATTTCTATAATTTCTCTAAGCAATATTTTGTGTTTTTTAGTGTAAAAGTCATATGTGGATTTTAAGTTGCTTCACCTATTGTTATTATTATAAATTGTTTAATTGTATTAAATTTCAATCTCATTTTCCAATTGTTCGATATGAATATATAAAAACACAGTTCACTTTGATTTATCAACCTTTTATCCTGCAAACCTGATAACTTCACTTATTAGTTTTAATAATTGCTTTATGGATTTCTGAGGATTTTCTACATAAACAGTCATATCATCTGCAAACAGAAACAGTTTAAGCTCCATTTATGCTTTTCTTAATTGCCTATTGCTGTGGCCAGAATCTCTAATACAATGTTGAAGTAAGTAGGACAAGCAGACATACTCACCTTGTTCCTGATTTTAAGGGGAAAATATTTAATATTTAACTGTTAAATATAATGTTAGCTGCAGGTTTTCCATAGATACCTTTTAAAGTCTTGGAGTAGTGCCCAGAGAGTCCAGTTGTGTTTAGCATATCTTATTTTAAAATCACTGGGGGTTGAATTTTGTATAGTGCTTGTTCTTCATCTGTTGAAATAACCATATAAATTTCTCTTTTTGTATTAACACTTATTTTTGAATGCTAAACCAACCTTTCATTCCTTGAATGAACCCTATTTGATTATTCTATATTATCCTTTTTATATAGAGCTGGATTCAATTTTTAAACATTTTCTTAAGAATTTTTGTGTGTATGTTCATGAGGGCTGCTTGTTCAGTTTTTTCTTCTTTAACACCAGTGTTTGCTTTTATTACAGTAATGCTGACCTCATAAAATTATTTGATAAGTGTTCCCTCCTCTACTGTTTTTTGTAGGAGTTTTTGAGTGTATATTATTATTTATTCCTTAAATGTTTAATAGAATTTTGAATTTAGCAGTGAAGGAAGGCATGGACCTGGCATTTCTTCAGGAAATGTTTTTAATAAAAATTTATTATTTTTAGTATATATTGGTTCTTTCTGGATATCTGTTTCTTCGTGAGTGAGTTTCGGTTGTTTGTATGTTCAGGAATGTCTCCATTTC
This sequence comes from Manis javanica, assembly GCF_040802235.1. NCBI lineage: Eukaryota > Metazoa > Chordata > Mammalia > Pholidota > Manidae > Manis > Manis javanica. The sequence goes on along the minus strand of NC_133163.1, from coordinate 60,182,801 downwards.
ATCTTGGTTGTTAAATGTGTTGGTATAATGTTATTTACAATATTCTCAATATCCTTTTAATATCTGTTAAGTCTGTATTGAGAACCCCTCTTTTATTACTGATATTGTGATTTATATACTTTATTTGTCTTTTTAAATTCTTATTAGGGATATTTCCATTTCTTTTTTGTTAATAAACTTTATCCTTAGAGTAGTATAAGATTTATAGAAAACTAAGTAGAAAGTACAGAGTTCCCATTACCCCATCCTTAGTTTGCTCTATTATTAACATCTTCCATTTGTGTGGTATATTTGTTATAATTGATGAGTCAACATAGATAAATTATTATTAACTAAACTCCATTGCTTAATTAAGGCTCATTCATTGTTTGGTATAATCTATAGGTTTTGATAAATGTGTAGTGACATGTATCCACTGTTACTGTATCATAGTTTCAATATCCTAAAATTATTCTGTACTCCACCTATTTATTCCTCCCTCTGTCTCTACAAACCACTGTCAACCACTTATCTTTTGACTGTCTCTATAGTTTTTGCCCTTTCTATAATGTCATATAATATCTGACCTTTTCAGACTGGCTTCTTTTACTTAGCAATATGCATTTAAGGTTCCTCCATGTCTTTTCATGGCTTGATATCTCATTTCTTTTTAGTGTACAATAATATTCCATTGTATTGATATATCACTGCTTATCTATTCACATATTGTGTAACCAAACAAGGGTCTGCTGTCTGTTGCTTACTGTAGTCAAACATGGGGCACCAGCTTTTGCAAAAGGGTAAGAGCTTATTATGAGGCTGACCATCAAGGAGACAGTAGATTAAGCTCAAATCTGTATCCCCATGCCAACCTAAAGGTTACACTTTCAAAACTGTGGGCTTGGGAAGAGGGGTTCAAGGTCAGAAAAGGATTGGTTAATAGGGGAGGGGGAGTTTGGAAAATCCCTTGGGCAGTTGTTAGTTGTATGTACAACTTTGTGTGTGTGTGTGTGTATGTTTGGTGGGGGTGGATGTTTGACATGAAACATGCCATGAAAATTCAGTTTGTGACACAGGAAGAGTCCTATTGAGGTATCTCAGGACATCTATGTTGGTTTTAACCAGTTTTTAGTAGTTCTGAAAATCTCGACTTCCTTATATGTCATTCTGCAAGACGAACTCACAGATTTTTTGTTACAATGCTGTCTGTGGAATATGGTTTCAATTGAAGGGCATCTTGGTTGCTTCCAAGTATTGGTAATTATAAATAAGTTGCTATAAACAGCCATGTGCTAGACATAAGTTTTGAACGCATTTGGTTAAATACCAAAGAGCACAATTGCTGGATCGTCTTACAAGAGTATGTTTAGTATTATAAGTATTATTTGTTAACTGCCAACTGTCTTCCAAAGTGCCTATACTATTTGCATTCCCACCAGCAAAGAATGAGAACTCATGTACTTCCACATCTTCACCAGTATTTGGTATTGTCAGTGTTTTAAAATGGATTTTAGCCATTGAAATATGTCTGAAGGATCCCACTGTTTAAATTTGCAATTCCCTAATAACATATGATGCTGAGCATCTTTTCACATGATTATTTGCCATACATATATCTTCTTTTGAGTGATGTCTGTTCAGATCCTTTTGCCCACTTTTAAATAGGTTTTCTTCTTGTTGACTTTTAAGAGTTCTTTGTATATTTTAGATACCTGCCGTTATCATGTGTTTTGCAAAGATTTTCTTCCATTCTGTGGCTTGCCTTTTCATTCTTTTAACTGTACCTTTTGCAGAGCAAAATTTTTTTATTTTACATAAGGGAAATCCAGCTTATCAATTCTTTCTTTCATTGATTGTGATTTTAGTATTGTATCTAAAAAGTCATTGCCAGACCCAAGAACATCTAGCTTTTGTTCTATGTTATCTTCTAGGAGTTTTATAGTTTTGCACTTACTTTTAAGTATATGATCCATTTTGAGTTAATTCTTGTGAAGAACATAGGGACTGTATCTAGATTCACTTTTTGCATGTGGATGTCCAGTTGTTCTAACACCATTTATTAAGACTATCCTTTCTCCCTTGAAGTGCCTTTGCTTTTTTGTCAGATCTGGTTCAGTTGACTTATTGCCAGCATCTATTTCTATGCTCTCTGTTCTGTTACACTGATATATTTGTCTATTCTTTTATAGAATAAAATACCACAGTTTCTTGATTACTGAAGCTTTACAGTATGTCTCAAAGACAGATATTGTCAGTTCTCTGACTTTGTTCTTTCCCTTCACTACTGTGTTGGGTATTCTGGTTCTTTTGTATTTCCATATACATTTTAAAATCAAGTTGTTGATACCCACAAAACAAACACTTCCCTGAATTTCATTTTGGATTGCCTGGACTCCATAGATCAATTGGGAAGAACTAACATATAGAGAATTCAGAGTGTATGGAGAATCTATTTAGATCTTTGATTTCTTTCATCAGAGTTTTATGTTTTTTCTCATGTAAATCTTAAACATATTTGGTTGTATTTTTTGCTTAAGTATTTCATTTTGGGAGGGTTCTTATGTTAATAATATTGTTTTTAATTTCAAATTCCTATTGTTTATTGCTTGGCTTCTACTCTGGTAAGCTGTGACTTCTGTCTGTCTGTCTCCCCATTTGAAGGGCAATAATTTACCCTGTAACCTTAATTTTCTGAAGGATTATGAGAACTAGTTTTTAGCATTGTTAATTTTCTCTATTGTTTGTTCTATTTTATTCATTTCTGCTCTTCTCTTTATTATTTCCCTCCCTATATTTGGGGATATTCTTATTCTGGTGCTTTCTGATAGAACATTAGATCACTATTTTTAGCACTGTTATTTTATAACATAAGCTTTTAAAATAATTTCCCTCTAACCGCTGCTTTAGCACATTCCTTGAAATATTTTCTAAGTTTCTTTATACTTCTTTCTTTGACCCATGGATTTAGAACTGTGTTGTTTAATTTCCAAATACTTATGGCTGTCATGGAAATCTTACTGCTTTTTACTGTCTAACTTTTTTATGATCTAAGAACATAGTCTGTATTAGTTTTATCTTTTAAAATATGTTAAGACTTATTTTATACCTTGGCATATGGTTTACTTTGGGAACTGTACCACATGAGCTTGAAATACTGTGTATTCTGCAGTTTTGGGGTTTAGAATTCTATAAATATCAATTACTCAAGGTGAGTAATAGATAAAAAAGAACTATCAACCTAAAATTCTATATATAACAAAATTATTATGTAAAAAAAGTGAAATACATTTTTAGAAGAATGGAAACAGAAATTCGTTGCCACCAGAACTATACTACAGGAAATACAAGTGGAAATTCATCAGGCTGGAGGGCCATGTTACCAAAAGGAAGCTTGGGTTTTCAGGAATGGATGAAGAACATTGTAAACTATATATACATGGGTAAATATAGTAGAGTATTTTTCTTTTAATTTATTTAAAATACACATGACTCTTTCAAACAAAATTATAATGTTGTCTTGTGGGGTTTATAGTGTATGTAGATAATACATTTAACATTTTTCACTTACTGAGTCTCAGCTGCTACAGAAAAACAAATGCTACAGAAAAACTTGGTTGTTTGGATAAACGATGTCAAATCTTCAAGGGTCCTTTAAATAATGCTAACTCATGAGTTTTCACTGACTTCAGAAAAAATATTTGTTAATAAAATAATTTCCCTGTTGAATATTAGCCCAAATTGAAAATTTTACATAACTTTGATGTTGGATGGGTGTTTTAAGATTGTCTAGTGTTTTAAGTGATTATTTTTAAACTTAGCTGGTGTAAGCAGCAGACCCCAGGTCACAGCTGAGAGTAGCATCTGGATTCCCCAACTCCTCACCAAGCACTCTGTTTCTATCCCCTTGCTTTCTTTTATCCTTACTTTCCATCTTGTTGTGGTCCATGTTATCTTTAATTCTCTCTTTTAATGTTTTTTTTAATACTTGCTTTCTTGGAGGTTTCTATACACAGGAACTATTTCCTCAATTCCTCATATATCTCTTCCAATACTATATACACTAGGGCTTTACTGATAACAGAGGCCTCAAAAATTCTCATGGATTAAATGACCCTTGTAAATGAGAATAAGCCTTCTGAAAGTTCAGAGGGACTTCCAGGCAGTGTATGCCACAGGAGGGGGCAACTACATTGTTAAGGCATAAGCATAAAATGTAAACTCTGAGGGGACGCAGCCACTGTCCCTTCCTAAGCCTTCCCTGGTCAGATCTGCAGAACTATAGACTGCCTCTCACCCTCTCTAGGGTCATATGTGTTCTCATTGAACTTATTTTCCTTTAGGCTTCCCTATAATTGGGCCTCCCCAATAATTCGGTAAACCTTGTTTCCATTTAATAAATCAAACATGTTTCTGTAAGCTTTGAAGCCAGAATTTGAATCATAGTTTTTGCACAAGAAACAGTACAAATGGTGATACAGCTATTTGTGCCAACTTCAAGAAACACTTGCATAACTTGCTGCACTGATGGACAGTGACTGCATTGGGGTATGGGTGGGGACTTGATAATATGGGTAAATGTTGTAACCACATTGTCTTTTCATGTGAAACCTTCATAAGAGTGTATATCAATCATACCTTAATAAAAATTTTAAAAAAAAACACTTGCATAATCCTCAACAAACCATCATTTAAGCAAAAAAAAAAATGTAATTGCCTTATTGCAAAATGATCACTTAGACCATGATTCTTTTTTTCATCATCATAAATCTCCATGTTGTAGAAGACGTGAGTCCTCTGGATAAATTTCTCTCTCAAGGCTTACAGCAAAAAGCTTGCCAATGTGCAATCCTTTATGCTAAACTGAATGATTTATAGAGTGCCCAGCAACTTTTTAGCACACTGTCAGTTAATGAAAATAAAATAATGAGTTTTGTTAAAGAAAGTAACACTTTGAAAAGTAGCAATTCAAAGGTGCTATTTCTAGCCATGTATTACATAGTTTCCTAGTATTCTTAGTTTAGGGTGGTAATTATGTAATACTGGTAGAATTTTCAAGCTAAGTAAATGATTCATAATATCTCTTCTACCTATCCCTTCCTTTTCATATCCTCTGTCAGCCTCTTACCCAATTCTTTCTCTTTTTTGCTCATGGATGACTATAGTAGCTACCTCATTTGTTTCCTTACATCCCTCAGCCCAATTCAACCGTGCTGCCAAGTATTTTTCTAAGCACATTGCTTTCATCAGTGACTCACTTACTGGAATTATTTTAGTAATTCCAATTATCTACTCTCTGTGTATCCCAAATTTCTTAGCCTCACATTCTAGAGTTCTGTGACCTAACCCTATTATCATCCACTACCCTCGCATGCCTATCCCTTCCATCCCAACTGGACACATTTATTCTTTCATGTATTCTTCCTCTTGTCTCTGATCCCAATGTACCCTGTAGGATGCAGACATCCCATGTCCTCTTCTCCACCCTCCAAACAGGACAGTCTCCCATGGCTTTCTCCAGCTCATTATTACTTTATTACTTAACATTATATTGTAGCCCTTGCTGAGTTTTCTTTTTCAGTGTTTAATCTGTATTGAGTGACCTCAAAAGACAGATGCTCTCTTAATCGTATTTCCAACCTTCCTTAAAGATGATTTAGGGACTGAGGCCACACACCCGACCCTTTCTTTTTTCCCTGTCACCCACAGAGTGATGAGACAAGGAGGCCCAGTTCTGGATCCAAGCAAGGTTAATCACTTCTCTGAGCTGTTAGTTTCCTCATATGTGAAATGGAGATAGCACACACCTCATATAATTTTATGCTAATAATAGCACCCACCTCATATAATTATTGTCGTAATCAAATGAGAAATCTATAAAAGGTATTTAAACTATCTGCTGCTGCAGAATAAGCACTCGGTAATAGCTAGCATTATTACACTTCACATTTTCATTATTACCACTTAACCTCCTTTTTTTAAATTCTATGCTACTTTTAAAGACTGCAGACAGTTTCTAAGAATATGCAAGGGTAATTGAAGCATTCTTGGCTGTGGACAATGGGACTAACTCATTTTCCCTTGCTTTCCACATTTCTCTGTCAATTTCTCTGAACCCTGAGAAATGAGGTCATTTATACCATTGGAGTGAAAAGATGACACTCAGAGTTGGACTTCTGTCAGAACAGAAGAAGCTGGCCTTTACCCTACTTTAATTCGGGGCTGTAGAACCAACTAAGTATTGCCACATAAGTCACTGGATGGGATTCTTGACATAATGAGATCCTCAGAGTTCATGAATGGTGAGAACTATTAGGATCTTGTTAACAAAGATGTTAGCATACTGAGAGCCACCAGCAGAGAAGGTCAAAAGAACTAAGACTAGTCTGTGCAGGCCTTGAGGATGCTCATCACTACCTGCTCGTAATGACCAGAGAGTGATCTATTCCATATGCTGTACTAAAAGCTGAGCCACTGCCATAAGAAACTATCTGCTAAGTCACTTCTATTTTGCTAAAATTTGTCAGTTATAGATTGAACAAACTTCAGAAAAAATACTTCTTTCACAGAGACTGTATGTACATTGTTTTTTCTTTTATATTCCTTGGCTTGTGGTCTTTATCTATTACTTGAGGTAAAGAAATGTGACTTCATAAAAGTCAATGTGTTCTTCCCTTCCTCCACCTCACTTTACTTCCTTATAAACATCTGGGCATTTTGTGCACAATGCAAATTGTTTACCAAGAGCAACCTTCCTACCAATTGCTTGAATGGAGGTAGGACCCTCTGTGCTCTAAAAACTTTCAAAGGTTCTTTGGGGCCTGGAAAAGGCCTAACTGCTCTTGCTTATATTCAGAACACTTCAAAATTTTATTTCAGCCTTTATCTTGAGTCTTATGTACCAGAACTTCCTATGACATAATCTATGCTTCAGCCTAATTCATTCATTCATCTAAGACATAGTTATTGAACACCTACTTTGAACCAGAAGCCTGTACCAAGTATTGAGGATTCAGTGATGGCCAGGACACAGTGCCTTATCCAGTGGGATTTAGGAACTGATAAAAGAGACAGATGTTAAGAAAATAAATTGGTCACAATTTTAAACACAGGTGTGGTAAGCACAAGTATACAGTGTACAATGACACTGTATAACAACAGACCATCCTACCAAGTCTGTGGAAATTAAAGTTGGTGAAAATTATGTATAACCTGGACTGTAAGATTTAGTAGGTGTTAATCAGGTGGAAGTAGAATGGGCAAAAGGAATGTTCCAAGATGAGGGAATGGCATGTCCAAAGGCCTTGGGTAGGAAGGTACTTGGTGTGGTTGAGCAGAGTATCAGCAGTTAAATCCATTAGAATTAGTCAAGGGACAGATCATGCAGGATTTGCAAAATGATTTAAGTATTTAACTATGTTTATTTTACATCATGAGATTTTCTGACTTGGGCTTTTGTGCAACCTGTTTTCTCCTCCCTCTCTATATATTTAAATATGTTTTATCCTAAAAAGCTAACTTCATGTGTTGTGTCCCTTGTCCAGGCACCCCTGTCTTGAATCTGGGCACGCCAAGGTAGGAAGGGGCTCCTGTAGTTCTAATCCCCAGTGGCTTCTGTTTAAATGCCTTGACCACGTGGCTCCTCAGTTAGGGCAGCACAGCTCCCACACCTCAGGAACTGAACACACAGAACAATGATAGCTGTGAGAGTAATTGTTTCTTCAGTTTTTCCAAGGGGCCAGCTGATGAGTCTGAGAAATGGACAATTTTATTGTCCCTTCCTGGAGTCTCTTGCTTTCCAAACACTGACCACAAAATATCCCCCAAATCTAGATAAGGCTCAGTGGGTCTTATATCACCATGGGATTAGACAAAGTCGAGTGCATGAAGATCGGTTCTGGCAAATCATGAGGACTGCCCTTCTACCCACACTCCAGCCACAGCTTTACCTTTCTCCAGGTTATCACTTGGTAGGGTACCATATTAACTTACTGCTCAAACTCAGGCACTTTGGAGAGTGAAAGTTAAGGCTATAAATAGTTGTGCTGGAAATAGGCATAAACTGAGACTGTCCTGAGCAAACTAGGACTTAGGTTCCAACATCAGCCAATCCCTAGGCTCTAGGCCCCAGGTTTCAGGACAGAGTGGGAAGGTATGTGATCTGTAAGCACTCAGCCTTCTCTTACCTGGGGGCCCATGGACAGTCTGATGAGTGCTTCGTGCTCTCTCTTCCCCCTCTATTCATCTAGTTTCTGGTGTTAGATTCCAGTCTGAGTCTTCCTTTGGTCCCTTAAGATACCCCAAACATCCCTTATTTTTCATATTACTAGAGATAGATTCTCAGACATGGCCTTAGCATGAAATATCCATTGTCCCTACAAGCAAAACAAAAAGAGGAGTTTTTCCACTTTCCTAAACTCTTGGAGGCTGTCTTGGAAATATTCACCCTTTAAGACTAAGGAGCCATCTTCTAAGTTTCCTTTTGGAGTCTTATCTCCACCCAGTCCTATTGTCTCAGCCTTGAGGACAATATTAGTAGCCGACTGGAAGGCATGTAAGTTTGATGATGTTTCCTTGTCCTTTCTCCTGTCTATCTGGCCCTCTGAAGACTATGACTAGGATTCTGATGATTTTCCAAAAACACTATAAAGTGGCCATTGAGTCGTTTAATATTTTAGTAGGTTTTCATCAGTTTCAATTGGCAGGGCATGAGTAAGGCCCCAGGAATTGACCCGTTTATGTCTGGCTCCTGCAAACCATCAGGATGGAGCTAATACCTCCAGCCTCTCCTTTTGCAGCTGTTGTAGAAGTTCAGAGAGAGGTTAATATCCAGGAATGTGAAGCTTGGAGGGCAATATGCCCTTCAATTTTGTACCTGCCCAATCCTACTTGAAACAGACTGGATGCACAGGTCCAAACTGAAGATTCTGGAGCCGAAACTATCTCTAACAAAGTCTTTAAATTTTAATGATAAGGCATTAACTGTACTAAATATGTCAGTCAGGGTCCAATCAGGAAACAGGAACCACATGGGGAAAATTTAATATAAAAATCATGAACTAGTGAAATGTGGTGTACTACTAAGTGAAATAAAAGAGATCTTTAAAGGCGCTGACAGGGGGAGTGCTCCCGCAGGCAGGGCTAGGAGCCATCAAGGAAGGAACACACTTCCGGGAGGGCCCCGGCCCAGGAATGAGATTCACATCTGAGAGAGGGTTTGGTTGTGGACCCCATGGAGTTCACTGAGATGCCAAGTCTTTAATCTTAACCTGATGGATATAGAAAACATTTACCTGTTTCTCGAACAAACTCAAAGCCCATTTCAAATTACACAAATATTCAAACACAGTCTCCAAAGTATTATTTCCTTTGAGGATATGATGGTCTCAAGTCTTGGATCATGGGCTTAAATATCCCTCCAATGTTGCATGAAGTGACACTTTCATGTCTAGAAATTCTTCTTCTGGAAAGTCACCATTGCTTTCTTCCATAAAACAGCCTCCCCACTACCCCTCCCACTGCATCCATCTGTAGTTTGGGTGCCTTGCGTGGGTTAAGGCTGTGTAAGTGTTCTTCTACCATGGGATTCTGCAACTGTGGCTCCCAAGTACCCTTCTCTTCCTTAAAAAGTCAAAGTAACATAGGGAATTCAAGTCCATTTTATTATGATCCTCCCTTTCAAATTACAGAGAGACACATCCCATTAGTAAAGCATTAGAACATGTATTTTCTCTCCTCTTGCCAAGAGCTTATAATTTTCCAAAAGTTTTAAAAGTCAGTCTCACATAATACGCTGGTTTATCTCAAATCAGTGACTCCTGAGAGCCCAGACCCTTCTCTGAATAGCAAACAAATTTTCAGCAATTGTTTCAAAATATGTTGGCCCCCATCGTAAGGAACTATAATCAGTCCATGGAGAAGGTCTGGTCTATGCAGAGATTAATAGTAAAGCCTAGTTAATCTCTACATAGCAGATATAAAATTCAGCACACAAGCTCACATGAACAAAAAATAACACAGTATTTCATTTGCTTGAAATGCAATAAAATGAAACCCTGAGCCAACATCCCTCTCAAATATTACTGGAGCTCCCCTGCTTGGATACAAACACAGGTATCCCTTCTGAGAACCTACTGTCCCCTGGAAGACTCATACTAAGCATTGCCCAGCTCCCCAGATTCTTTCTACTCCAACCTCCATCTGCTTATTTTTGTTATAAAGAAATTATTCTCCATTCTCATTGACACTCATTTAGCATCATATCTCCAATGACCTCATGTTTTTGGATAAAACAAGCCAGGAAGGCAAGTGCCCAATAGCCAGCCCTACACTTAGGCATTCCCCATGGCAGAGGCACTAAAAGAGCTGGTGATCTTAGGGAACTGAAGGATAAATATTAACATACCATAATATTTTAATAAATTATCTGTCACAGCTATAAGTGATCAATTCTTCCTTTTGATAATCATAGCACATTGTATCTTATTACTCTTGACTTTGGGTGTACGAATGTGTTTGTATATACATATATATATGTTTTATTTCCTTATCAGCCAAAAGATTTATAAAGGAAGTAATATAACTTATTCTTCTATAATGCCTCATAATCACTAGTATGAAGTGGGCTCTAAATAATATTTTGAAAAATGAATGAATTAATGTTTATAAAACAATAATGCTATTTTAATATAAATTATGCTTTCTAAGTAACAAAAAATTAGACTAACAAACTGACACAAGAAATTTGTTTTATTCTCAAAGTTATTCAACTGTTATAAAACATCATTCTAACTGTAAATGCTCAAAAAGGCTGAATGTGGTTTAGAGTATTAAATTTCTGTCTCAACTAAGGAATAGTCCAGGAATCATTATTTAGAACTAGTACCTCATTCCTTGGGAAGATATTCTTATTTCAAGGCTACTAAAGAAACCACCTTATACAATTTTTTTCTTCATTAAGGTATCACTGATATACTTCCTATGAAGGTTTCACAATAAAAACAATGTGGTTGCTACATTCACCCATATTATCGAGTCCCTCCCATACCCCCATTGCAGTCACTGTCTATTAGTGTAGTAAGATATCAAAGAATCACTACTTGTCTTCTCTGTGCTACACTGTCTTCCCCATGACCACCCCCCACACCATGTGAACTATTTATAATACACCTCAATCCCCTTCTCCCTCCCTGCCCCGTCCCCCTCCTTTGCTAACCACTAGTCCCTTCTTGGAGTCTGTGAGTCTGCTGCTGTTTTGTTCCTTCAGTTTTGCTTCATTGTTATACTCCACAAATGAGGGAAATCATTTGGTATTTGTCTTTCTCTGCTTAACTTATTTCACTGAGCTTAATGCCCTCTAGCTGCATCCATGTTGTTACAAATGGTAGGATTTGTTTTCTTATGACAGAATAATATTCCATTGTGTGTATGTACCACATCTTCTTTATCCATTTATCTACTGACGGACACTTAGGTTGCTTCCATTTCTTGGCTATTGTAAATAGTGCTGCAAGAAACATAGGGGTGCATATGTCTTTTTGAATCTGAGATCTTGCTTTCTTTGGGTGAATTCCTAGGAGTGGAAGTCCCAGGTCAAATGGTATTTCTACTTTTAGTTTTTTTGAGAAACCTCCAAATTGCTTTCTACAATGGTTGAACTAGCTTACATTCCCACCAGCAGTGTAGGAGGGCTCCCTTTTCTCTGCATCCTCACCAGCATTTGTTGTTCCTATTCTTTTCTATGTTGGCCATCCTAACTGGTGTGAGGTGATATCTCATTGTGGTTTTAATTTGCATTTCCCTGATAATTAGCAATGTGGAGTACCTTTTCATGTCCCTGCTGGCCATCTGAATTTCTTCTTTAGAGAATTGTCTGTTCATATCCTTTGCCCATTTTTTAATAGGGTTATTTGCTTTTTGGGAGTTGAGGTGTGTGAGTTCTTATATATTTTGGATGTTAATCCCTTGTTGATAAGTCACTTACAAATACATTCTCCCATACTGTAGGATGCCTTTTGGTTCTGCTGATGGTATCCTTTGCTGTACAGAAGCTTTTTAGCTTGACGTAGTCCCATTTGTTCATTTTTGCTTTTCTTTCCTTTGTCTGAGGAAATGTGTTCAGGAAAAAGTTGCTCATGTTGATATTCAAGAGATTTTTGCCTATGTTTTCTTCTAAGAGTTCTATGGTTTCATGACTTACATTCAGGTCTTCGATCCATTTTGAGTCTACTTTTGTGTATGGGGTTAGACAATAATCCAGTTTCATTCTCTTACAGATAGCTGTCCAGTTTTGTCAACATCAGTTGTTGAAGAGGTTGTCATTTCCCCATTGTAGGTCCATGGCTCCTTTATCATATATTAATTGACCATATATGCTTGAGTTTATATCTGGGCTCTCTAGTCTGTTCCATTGGTCTATGGGTCTGTTCTTGTGCCAGTACCAAATTGTCTTGATTATTGAGGCTTTGTAGTAGAGCTTGACAGGTAACGTAATCTCCCCCACTTTATTCTTCCTTCTCAGGATTGCTTTGGCTATTCGTGGTCTTTTGTGGTTCCATATGAATTTTAGAACTATTTGTTCTAGTTTGTTGAAGAATGCTGTTGGTATTTTGATAGGGATTGTTTTAAATCTGTAGATTGCTTTAGGCAGGATGGCCATTTTGACAATATTAATTCTTCCTATCCATGAACACAGGATGCATTTCTACACTTTTTATCTCCTGAAAACCCAAATGCCTTGAACTGTTGTCTCAACTCAGTGTGAACATTCAAGGTCTAGGTTTACAGACCTAGACAAAAGTTATACTACAAGTTTGTTCTCAAACATAAACATCAGGTCTTTCCTACCAAAAGATAATTAGATAATAATAATGTGGGGGTATATTATAGATGCATTGAACAGATCTTTACAAAATTGCAAATTGTATAAGCTTTTCTTAATAATTTTATATGCTCAGTCTGCCCTACTGAGGCTAGCAAATACTTTGGTTTGAAGAACTAGAAATAGTTTCACATCTAAATCAAGAGAAGAGTAACATAAGGAAATATTTCAGAGAAACATAAAATTCGTTAAGGTTTTAGAGCTCAAAGTTTCCTCTTCATCGCATGCTCTTAAATGCTAATTATTACAGAGCACTCATATAAACGGCACAGGGGGACAAGATGAACTATGCTTAGTGGTCTTAGAAATACATTTGCTTCCACTAAGGATCACATTCTTTTTCTATCTTAAACTCAATTTATCTTGTCACATTGTTAGATAAAGGCATTTCCTAAATATTTTAGTGTCAAATAAAACTATCACCTTCATTAGCTTTAGGAAATTGGAAAGATCAAATTGATGAGAAGTGTCAAGAATTCTAAGTTGGCAGCTTTGATTGTGGCAAATAGCCCAGCCTCATGCTAGTCATTAATATCAAAAGCTAATCTGCTACACATGTCCACACACAGACCACTCACACAGGCACACACATACGTGTGTGTGTGAGAGAGTGAGACTGTGGTAGTGTTTGGACTTGCCCTCAGGCACTTGGGTTTTCAAGCCTTCTGGATTCTTCTCAGCATTTTTTCCAAAGAAGTCATTTTGGGAAAGCATTAAAAACACAATGAATGTCAGTATAACTTAAACAGCATCCTTAGTCCTTCAATAATGTGCTTTGGCCCTGGACACCTGCTCTCCAAGAAAAAAACTGAGATTACATTCTCCTTTGAATCTACTAAACCACAATTTTATGTCATTTACTTGGCCAGGGACTAAATATGCAAATCCCTGAGGTATTCACCTTCCCACTCCAACAACAGTAACACTACTAATAAAAATCCCTTGATTCAGGCAGGACCTATTAATAAACTACTCATAGATAGTAATTACTGCTAACCACAAAACATCACTCTTAATAACATCCTAGTAACTAAAATATGTTACCAGGGCTCTGGAAGAAGCAAAGTTATAGTGAGTAATTCAAGCAAGAAGGAGATAAGATCCAATTCTGACAAAAAAAGAGTTCTAAAAAGAAAATAGGAGGCTTATATTTTTAAGGAAAGACCAGGACAAAAGCATGAGGACATAAATAATGAATCATTTTTAATTTTACAACCCAAAATTTGGCTTATAAACTGTATGCTGAAATTGCATTTCCCTACTTCTTTGGTGAGAACAAATCTCTTTTTAACTGCGGTGAACATTCAACATCTCAATGTATGGCATGATCAGTAAATCAATGAGCCAGCTTTTCCAAGCAGCCTGTGATAATAAGCCACTCACAGCCTTCTTCCTCGGTACTACTCAGCCATTGTTGTACTTCACTTTGCTCTTCTGACCTTAGTAACAGCGCTTTATTTTACTACTCCAAAGATAATATTTCGAGAGCAGATTCTACCTTTAGCTGTACATTCTCCAGTTCTGATTTTGCCCTGTAATGCCAGAAAACTTCCTCAAAGAAGAAAGCCGAAGGAATAAAAGTTCATATTAAGAATTCAATATTTTTCACTGACATGAGCCTTTTCATTTGCATAAGTTGTTAGATAACCAAAACAACCAATAAACAAATATTTATTATGCATGTGTTTTATTCAGGGCACTGTGCTAGCTAAAGAGGGTATAAAAATGAATAAATCACATTCTTACCCTCTAAGAGTTTATACTGTAATTCAAGAATGGTAAATTTGTGACACACATGCCACTCGTCCCTTCTCGTGGGCCAGTGTCAACATCTCTAATCAATTTGAATACAAAGTCTTTCCGACCTGCAAGTTGACCCCAGAATCCTTCTCAGCAATTAAAACTAACATGCATGATGGTACGTATCTGCCACTGATCATCCAAATGGAGAAGTGGAATAAATATTAAGGAGACAACCAAGAATATAAGATGTACTCTAAATGAATGATACACATATTAAGTGCCACAAAATTTCAAACAAAGAAGAGCCCACAGTGGATGGAAAAAAAAAATCTTTCCAAATGATTTAGGACCTCAGCTAGATGGCCTCAAAGATAACTTGAATTTAGCTAGAGAGAATGAAGAATGTTTCAGAGAGTAAGACAGTGACAAAGTATGGAGGCAGGAATTAATGAAACAGGCTCAGGGGATGATTACAATAGGACAGTTTGATCAGAGTAAAGATTTATGTGAACAATAGCAGCAAATAGGAGTCAACTGAAAGGACCCCCCAAATGCCACACTTGAGTACTAAGCTATAATCTACTTATTGAAATCAAATTTGAATTTGCTAGAATCCAGAGGTAGCAGTGATTGAGTTGATAATCCAAAACGTCTGAAATGGGACTTGCTACTTACTTTCTGTTTGCCCCATCCAGCTTCAATTTCTGCCTACCTTTAGTCTGTGCCCAGGATGCTGAACTCTATGGAATGCACCCCCAGGCTCCATTGCCCTCTGATTCTTGGATGGCTCCAGCCAAGACACCAGAAGGAGCTCAGAAGTCCTCTTCCCACTACAGCTCTCACCACAGTCCAATAACTCCACTCCTTCTCTTGTCATATTAGGCCTCCAGAGGGTAACAGCACCCTATTGCTAGTTGCTAGGTGTTACCATCCTTTGTAACTTAGTTCCCTTAATCTAGCCACATCTTTGTCCCCTTATGCTCTTCAGTCAACTCTTTGAGTGTACCATCTCTTTCTTGCCAGGATTCTGACTGATACAAAGTTTAATTCTCGTTAAAGTAGAGTCAATCAAAAGTGATGTCAATCTTACTCCAACTTGATGAATTAATAATTAAATAATTCTGCACCAAAGAATTAGTTCCTTTGTGAAGTACTCCACTCTTTCCCCCTTCTATGTGTAGCCTATAAACACCTTCAGACAGGATGGAAAACTGATTCATCATATATGCCTACTCTAGTAGTTAGTAGCAGAAGCCTATGAAGCTATGCCTTGTTCACTAGGAAAAATTTCCATGACTTATGAATGATGTCTGTCCCAGATACAATACTTCCTTTTTGCCTCTCTGTATTACCAAATGTCCTTTATACCTACATATTTTCAACAGTCAAAGCTCCAGGTAAAGTATTTGACATGTCGGGTCAAGATCCAGCTATATTAATGACCTCCATGTGATCCTCAAGGCACTGGAGATCAGCTAATTGGCCATTGCTTGTGGATCACCCAGAAGAGCCCTGGAAACTTTCTTGCTTAGTATTTGCTGGCCCCTGACCTTGACTGACATATGCTCCCTACCCCAACACCTTTTCCAGTCTCCTCTCTCATTAGAGCTTTTCTACCTACATCACTTAAAGCAGAGGCTTCTCTCTAAGGTCACAGTCAATACCAGGGTCAAAATACACCAGGGAAAGAATTACCTGAAAAGCCAGCACTGGTTTTAGCAATCCCAAAATTTCTCCCATATATGTCTGTTACTTAATATTTTACTTACTTTGTAGAAAAGAACTCCTTTATATAATTTTCCTCATTATGGCATCACTATTTAAAGTCAATGTCTCTAATGTTGATTGTCTGGGTCAATTTAGGGTCATCCCTGGAAAGATAGTTCAGCCAAATCTTTCAAAGGTATTTATCTATAAGTAACTAATACAATATAGACCTGACTTGTTTGTTGTGACTCATAATTTGTCATTTCTAGATTTTTAAGTTCCACTGGGTCTTAACTAGAATTATTCTGAAGGGTATCTCACTTCAGAAATTAAATTAGTTTTGTTTTTTTTTTAATCGACTCAATTGACTATGACTTGACTTTTTTTGAAAAAGATCTCAGGGTTTTTCATCCACATTCAAAACTGACATCTTCTATCTCCTTTTAGAAGACAGACTTAATACTATCTTCCTTGTTCTACCAAGATCACAGCAGAATTCAACAGCAAGGAAACACAATCGACTCAGAAATCAGAAATGCAAAAATTGCTTTCATAGTCCCCGTTGCCTTCAGTGTAATGAAGTTCTGGTTGCATATCTTTGTCATTTTTGGTCTGTAGAAGACATGTTTATCTAGTTAATTATGCTAGGTAGATTTGACTCATCAAAAATTCTGTCAGAAAGGAAGAGACTTAGCATATTATTGAGTTGTTCAAATATATAAAGAGCTGAGTAGATAAGGAGGTCTGCAACAAAACAATTTAACAAAGACAAGTCCTACGTCATTTGGATTGCTGATGCCCAGGAAATAATCTTTGCATTCCTTGGTCCTCAATCCTTCTAGTAAGCCAAAAATAATTGAGTCATTGTTATAAATTAAAAAGTAAAAGTAAAAGTTCTGTGCTCTTTTTAGGAGTGCTCCCATCTAGAGCAGTCCCTGTAGGATGCCCTGTAGAGGTGGTTTGTGGGAAGCAAAATCCCTCAGCTTTTGATTGTCTGGGAATTGTTTAATCCCACCATCATATTTAAATGATAGTCATGCTGGATACAGTATCCTTGGTTCAAGGCCCTTCTGTTTCATTGCATTAAGTATATTATTGCCATTCTCTTCAGGCCTGTAGGGTTTCTGTCGAGAAGTCTGATGTTAGCCTGATGGGTTTTCCTTTATAGGTGACCTTTTTCTCTCTAGCTGCCTTTAAAACTCTTTCTTTGTCCTTGATCCTTGCCATTTTAATTACTATGTGTCTTGGTGTTGTCCTCCTTGGATCCTTTCTGTTGGAGGTTCTGTGTAATTCCATGGTCTGTTCGATTATTTCCTCCCCCAATTTGGGGAAGTTTTCAGCAATTATTTCTTCAAAGAGACTTTCTATCCCTTTTCCTCTTTCTTCTTCTTCTGGTACCCCTATAATACAAATATTATTCCTTCTGGCTTGGTCACATAGTTCTCTTAGTGCTGTTTCATTCCTGGAGATCCTGTTATCTCTCTCTATGTCAGCTTCTATACATTCCTGTTCTCTGGCTTCTATTCCTTCAATGGCCTCTTGCATCTTATCCATTCTGCTTATAAATCCTTCCAGGGATTGTTTCACTTCTGTGATCTCCTTCCTGACATCTGTGATCTCCCTCCGGACTTCATCCCATTGCTCTTGCATTTTTCTCTGCATCTCATCCCATTGCTCTTGCATTTTTCTCTGAATCTCTGTCAGCATGTTCATGATTTTTATTTTGAATTCTTTTTCAGGAGGACTGGTTAGGTCTGTCTCCTTCTCAGGTGTTGTCTCTGTGATCTTTGTCTGCCTGTAGTTTTGTGTTTTCATGGTGATAGAGATAGTTTGCAGAGCTGGTACAAGTGACCGCTGGAAGAGCTTCCCTTCTTGTTGGTTTTTGGCCTTCCTCTCCTGGGAGAACAGCGACCTCTAGTGGCTTATGCTTGTCAGCTGTGCCAGGCAAGGCTTCTGCTACCTGCCCATTTGCTATGGAGTTTATCTCCGCTGTTGCTGTGGGCGTGACCTGGCTGGGGCTCCTCCTCCAAAGTGGTGGATCCCCATTGGAGGGGGAGCAGCCGGGAGGCTATTTATCTCCATAAGGGGCCTCTGTGCTCCCTGTTGCCCAGGGGTTTAGAGTGCCCAGAGATCCCCAGATTCCCTGCCTCTGGTCTAAGTGACCTGTCCTGCCCCTTTAAGACTTCCAAAAAGCACTGTCCAAACCAAAACAACAACAGCAACAATGAAAGAGGGAACAGAAAAAAAAAAAAAAGGAAAAAACACGCGATTTTTTTTTTTTCCTCAGGCGCCGGTCCCAGGCACCCGCTCAGTGGTCCTGCTGCCCTGCCTCCCTAGCACCGGGGTCTGTGCCCCTTCAAGGCTTCCATAAAGCACCCACCCACCAGTCCCGCAGGGAAAAACACGCGATATTCTTTGTCTTCAGGCGCCGGTCCCAGGCACCCGCTCACCGGTCCTGCTGCTCTCCCTCCCTAGCACCGGGGTCCCTTTCCCTTTAAGGCCTCCAAAAAGCACTCACCAAAAAAAAAAAAACCGCTCCGGTTTCTTTCCACCCGCCTGGAGCCGGGGGGAGGGGCGCCCGGGTCCCGCTGGGCCGGGGCTTGTATCTTACCCCTTTTGCAAGGCGCTGGGTTCTTGCAGGTGTGGATGTGGTCTGGATGTTGTCCTGTGTCCTCTGGTCTCTATTTTAGGAAGAGTTTTCTTTGTTATATTTTCATAGCTCTATGTGTTTTTGGGAGGAGATTTCCACTGCTCTACTCACGCCGCCATCCTGGCTCCACCCACCTGCAGCAGCTTTTTTATAATCATTGTTAGTTACCCAGCCAGCACACTCATCCTCTGGTAGGTACCTTACTCTTCCTACTGCAGTTACAATGCACCTCCTACAATAATTTTTTTTTATTTTAAGAATCTAAGGACCTCTCTGATTGTATCATTCCCCTGAGAAGTGTTTTATGCCTTCTGACTCCGGTCTCAGGTTCTTGATAACATACAGTGTGGAACTTACCACGTCACATACAAACAAGCCTTCCCAGCCTAGCACCAGGCATATCATTTATCTAAGAGTGCTGAAGCAACCTGACACTTTTAGCACATCTTTGGAGCAAACAACCCATAAATGCTGGAAAATATATGTCTATACGTACCATTCGTTGTCAAAAATGACACAACTGGGAACATCTTCAGGAGAACTGAAGAAAAAAAGATCAAGCAAAGTAGCCTGTTCTATGCTGTCTATTCCTTTTTTTTTAAAACAGGATGAATGATAATTTAATATATAATATTTTTCATTAAATATTATTTGAATAATTTTTAACCTCATAATTGCAGAAGCAAATCATGTTAAATATTTCCTTGCTTAATCAGCTAAGATTATGGTCCATACATTGAAAAAAAGTTTTGTTCATCTCCATACCAGAATTATGCTGTCTCTTCTTAATTATTAATCATCCAAATGCCAAATGCTGTGTTAAGAGGGCAATCAACAAAGCTGACAAGTGAAGGAAGAGGGAGACCTATGCAGAGCAGACGTTCAATAAATAAATGCCAATTAAGAAAAGAGATGATAAAAGAGAGGAAAACAAGAAGTATTAGTTTCCCAGGGCTGCCATAGCAAAATACCACAAACTGGGTAGCTTAAAACAACAGAAATTTAGTTTCAGTTCTCGAGGCTTGAAGTTCAAAATCAAACTGTCAGCAGGTCTATGCTTTCTCTGAGACTCTGGGTAGAATCCTACCTTGCCTCTTCACAGCTTCTGCTGGCCCTCATTAAATCTCAGTGCCCCTTAGCTTGCAGCTACATCTCTATAATCTCTTCCTCTAATATCAAATGGTGTTTCCCAGTGTGTCTCAGTCTTCACATGGCATTCTCCTCTTCTTATAAGGACAACAGTCATATTGGATCAGGGTCCATCCCAAAGAGCTCATTTTAACTTGATCATATCAGCAAAAACCCTATTTCCAAAGTCATATTCACAAGTACCAGGAGTTAGTACTTCAGGGTATCTTTTGGGGGGACACAGTTCTCTACCCTTAACACAGGAGTAGAAAAAAATGAACAGAGTGGAAATATTGATTATAACACTTCTGAAAATAATTCTGGATATGAATATATTAACTATAGTAATGTTTCCTAAGTCCACACTTTTAAACTGGGTTTCTTACATGTTTCCTTTGTTGCCTTTTCCTCTTATCTTCCATTTTTTATTTAATTTTTTTCACTTTACTATCAATGTTTTCTAAGCATCCAACCAATTGTTATTGGTTTCCACCTCTTCAAATTTTTTCAGCATACAGATCTTCTGACCACCCATGAGAGAATGTTCATTTTTTCTTTCTTCATAGCAAAGTAGTATCAAATTATTGTGTCGCATTTTGAAGGATTTTTGCCTCCATAAAAAAATTATCTGATCCATTGTGAAATATTTTCTACTATTCCCAACACTGCTGCTAATGTCAAGTGTAGATTTCTTATAAAAATCAATCATTTGTCTTCTACGAGCTGTATTGCCTTCCCTGTGACTTACCCGATATTGTGAATGCTAATCATACTATCCCTCAATCCCTTTCTCCCTCCCTCCCCACCCACCCTCCCACACCCCTCCCCTTTGGTAACCGCTAGTCCCTTCTTGAAGTCTGTGAGTCTGTTGCTATTTTGTTCCTTCAGTTCTGCTTTGCTATTGTACTCCACAAATGAGTGAAGTCATTTGGTACTTGTCTTTTTCCACCTGGCTTATTTCACTGAGAATAATACCCTCTAGCACCATCCATGTTGTTGCAAATGGTAGGATTTCTTTTCTTATTATGTAATGACTCTATAGCATCTTACTATGCTGATAAACAGTGACTGCAATGGGGGGAATGGGGACTTGATAATATGGGTGAATGTTGAAACCATAATGTTGTTCATGTGAAACCTTCATAAGATTGTATACCAATGATACTTCAATAAAAAATGAATCAATCATGTGGGTGGTTATCCAGTTACCTTGTCCTTTCTGCTGAATTTGGCACACACTTTTATAACTACCTAGACATTCCAAAATTACTCCTGGAGTAAATGTTCATTGAAATCTCAACATTCCCAAAGTCAGACTTGCCTCCTGTTCTTCAAAACTCATTTTTTGTTTCCTGGGTAATATAACCCCATTAGTGGCAATCATTTTCTTCTAAATAAAGAAAACCAGAAAGTTCAAGGCCATTTTGGTCTCCTTTGTCCTCAACATTCAATTGGTCTCCAAATCACGTCATTCTCTCTCTAAATCTTTTTTTACCTTGTTCATTTGCTCTTTTAGAGCCCATGTTGCCTTTGATGCATTGTTATAATTGTATAGATCTTTATTCTCCTACATTGCCATAAGCTTTTTGATGACACAAATCATACTACAATCACCCTCAGGGCATAGATCAGTTTCTTACACACAGAGTATTAATTAACTGAGAAAGCACATCATTAGGGGAAAAAAGATACTTAAGATGCTATCAGATGTAACTTACATGGAAAGGTTTTTAATAGGAGTCTGGTTTAGAAGAGTGATATTATGCCGTTCACCACCCTCATCCCACTCCTCTCACCCCAACTATCTTTTGAATACAATTCTGCTCACAAATTCTTTTCTATGATTTCCTAAGGTACCTCATGATCACAAAAGTGTCATCTTTGAAATCTTGAATGGTTGAATAATCCCATTACTGTTTTAGCCATTAAATAATGAAGGCAGCTGCTGAAATCCACTATTTGGCTAACCATTATTGCTCTATTAACAAGAAAACTGTCATCTTTATAAAGCTATTAAGTCAGCTCACTTTACTCAGAAAAACTGTCACAAATAATATAAAAAATGTCTGTGTCTTTGACAAACTTTGAAAATGACCCTCTGTCAGGGTCAAATTTAATGAGTCACAGAGACAATCATAAATGGACGATCTGCAGTAGAGGATTTTTATGTACTTTGAAGGTTCATTCTTACCTTATACCTATATCTTTTCAGGTGCTCTTGATATGTATCTCTGGATACCTCACTATAATCTACACTTCAAATATTAGTTGAGGACACCCGACATGTTACAAGATTCTGTAAGTCTCTAAGTTTTACAAGCTCTTACTTAGCAAGAAATCCAGTTGAAAAAGAAGGCTAGACAGAGTATCTTTGGCACCCAATGAGATAACAAATGACTGCCCTAGTCAAATGACAGAATAAAATATCTTCACAAAACTCAACTGCCCGTAACAGCCAATGCAACTTGCTTTCCTTGTCATTTTAAATGTCTCCTCTATGTAAGAAGCTCAGCAATACAGGATTTAGCCCAACCCAATAATTACATCTGAATAGCAATCTATAGCTTGGAAAGAACTTTTGCATGTTTATTTTATTTCACTGTCAAAACTTTACTATCAGTCAGCGTTAAATGATGTTATCAGAGCTACTACAAGAATTACAGAAATAAGGGGTTTTATAGAGGAATGAAAGTTTACAGAGATGTGGCAGGAGCTGGTCAAATGAAGGTGTGGAAGCAAGAAATAAGAGGATCAAGTAGAAAATAATCACCACCATGTCAGCCAAAGGTGTCAGTCAAGAGACTGGAAGGAAATGTAAGGAAATTCAGCAACCATGCATCTTTTATGAATTCTACCTATGGCAACTCTTACTCTGGGGCAGTTTCTGCCTTTGTGGAAATCACCACATTTGTGGACCTGGAACCAAATGCAGATTGGGGGGCTTAGGGCCACTGATCAGGAGAATGAGCAGAATGCAAAGCAGGAAGAGAACAAAGATATCATGGTCCTCACCAGACACCTCTGTGTCTTGTCTATCACCGTTGCCTCCCCGAGTCTTCCAAGATACCACCGCTTCACTTCCACCTTCCAAATCTCATATGAGTTCCTCTTTTGATTGACAGTAATTTGCAACCATGAAGGACAGAGGATTCAAGTGATTGTAATTCTCCACCATGGACAGAAGCTGCAGTGCCAAGTTGGTGTTACTGTGTTAAGATACCAATGTCAGATTTTATTGCTTTTTTTTTCTCCTCTACAGAGGAGGAAATTGAGATACGGTTTGTGATGGGGTTCAGGGCAGGCTGCCCCAGAATGGCATGTGGATTATCTGAGCTGAAGGAAATCAAGGCCTAATAAACGTAATATTTAAGAGCTTTTACCTCCTCCTTAACTGACTAAAAGAATTTAGAAAGGGACCCTGTACCTGGAAGAGAGCTATTGCCAAAGACTTTTTTTTATAATGTAAGAAAGACTTCTCCAAATAGCATGACAAAGATTTGTTTAACAAACATTTGCCCTTCCCATCTTTGTGTGAATTGTTTTACTTTGCTTTGAAGCACCAGGCTCCAACCCCCTTCTCCTTAGCTCAGGGTGGCATATAAGCCTCAATTGTCTAATTTGTGTTTGACCCTCTCATGTCTGTGTGAGGCTCCTGTACATTCAAAATTAAGCTTGTCTTCCTCCTGTTGATCTGTTTTATGTCAATGGAATTATTAGGCTGGCCAAAGAACCTAGAAGGGATGAAGGGAAAATTTTCCTCCCCAACTCTTGCTTAAAGTTACTTGCTTAGTAAATGATAGATTCAAGGAAAATATTTAAACAGATACTTCATGAAAGAAGACATCCAAATGGCTAATAAACATATTTTGTATCAATTAATTTAAAAATCAGATGTTACTGAATGCGCAAAACAAAAATAAATAGTTCTAACAATACCAAGTTTTATTGAGAAATAGGCAAAACTACTTTGGAAAACAGGTTGACATGACATAGAAAAGCTAAAAATTACCTGTCTTATGTCTCAACAATCCCTCTCCCAAGTATAGTATACCCCAGATAAACGTGTACACACCTGTGTGTGTGTGTGTGTGTGTATATATAATGTTCACAGCACAGCAGTATTATTCATATTAACCTGAAATTGGGACCAAGCATATGACCATCTACAAAAAATATATAAATTTTGACATGCTCATACAATAGAATCCTGCACAGCGAGGAAAATGAGTAGATTAGAATTACATACAAAAGAATGGATTAATCTGTAAACATGATAATAAAACAATAATTAGAGTAGAGTTATTTACCTGCTGTTCTTAGGCTTTTTGGTGATTAGCTGCCCTACTACATCCAGTAATTAAATACACATAATATTCAATGTTTGTGCAACTCAACATCTCATTTTAAAAATCTAGGACAAAAGATATCCCTGAATCAATGCATTTTTATAATACACAAAATTATACTAACCTCCTAAATCTGTATAATGTTTCTCATGTAGCTCAGCTGTTTACAAAACATGTCTTTAATGTATGTGGGATTATTCAGGTAATGCAGAAGAGCTGTATGTCCCCTTTCTTCAGGGTACAGTCAACCCAGTAAATGGCCATAGGCCTCTTGGGTGCAAAGTCTGGGGGAGTAACTATTTTGGTTCTTAAACATCCAGTGAAACGCCTTATAAACCAAAATAGAAAATATTTAAAAATATTCCCTTTAAAGTCCTATTTTCAGATCCCAGATGGCTTTATTATAGGTCTTACTGAAACAGAATACATAGATTCTCTCCATGATATAGAGAATATCCACAAGAACTGACCGATTTTGGTATGCCACCTAGATTCCCATACCTGGTCAGTATACCCAACCCTCCAGGTGTTGGCACCCAACAGCAGGATTATCTGAGACAGTCACATTACCTTAAGATACTTGGGAGGTCACATCCCACTCTGAGGGTCAGAAAGGCTAGCTGATGTGATGGTATAACACTCAGCCCCTTTGCCTTTGGGAAGGACTATTTCTGTAGCAATATCCACACTCCAGAGCTCCCTGTAGGGTCCGGCCAAGGCTAGATTTCTTCTGAAACACATCCTTGCTGGCTTCCTCTGCTCTCTTACACTCCCCTCATTCCCTTACAGGTTTCACTAGAGAATAGTCCTTCTGTAAACAACTTGCACAAGAATCTCATGCTTCTGGAAATCTTACCTAAGACAGGTGGTAATCAGGAGTAGAGCAAAAGGTAGCACTTATTCCCATAGATCAGGAGGATGTAATTATTCAAAATGGGGAACAAAGTGCAATCTCAGCCAGGGGGCCTCACTCAAATGGCTCTGTGGTACGGGTCACACACATTTACTGTATTATGTATGTGTGTATTCTGTGCTGCAAGATAGTTGGGTAGCTAACAAGAGTATCACATATAAAGTATCAAAGAGATCAAGAAAGGACAAGCAGAAGGCTGAGATCACACCTCCGTGAAAAGTCACCATTCCTTGCCCCGTTTCCAGACATGAGCCAGCTCTCCGACCAAGAACCTTTCTCCTGAAAGACAGCCAGTTTCCCGGAGCAAGGCCCCGCAACATCACAGATAAGATGCAAAGTAGTGACTCCTCCAGACTCTGCACTAAAGAGGCCTGTGGCCATTTACTGGGTTGACTGTACCCTGAAGAAAGGGGACATACAGCTCTTCTGCATTACCTAAATAATCCCACATAAATTAAAGACATGAAATTGATTTTTAAAGTTCTTTCATTCATCAGTGGCTTCACTGATGAATTCTACCAAACATTTAAGGAAGAAATAATTCAATTCTACACAAATTTTTCTGACACAATTGAAGAGGGGAGAATACTTCCCCAATATCAAAACCAGATTCAAATATCTAAGGGCTTAAAACTCTGTTATGGTGCCCTTATTGGAGTAGGTGTGTACAAAATCAGGCAAAAAAATGGATTCCAGGCCTAAGGTCATCCTACAGTGAGGCCATTGGGTCCACAGTATACCAGTTGGAATTTTCCCAGTTCCCACATGAATTATTGCACTGGCCATACTCAAATACTGACTCTATCTAATATAGGTCCCTTTGTCTATGAATGAAACTACTATACTTGTGAAAGTGAAGTGGAAACCCTGAAAATTACCACTCGCCATTCTCAACTAGGATTGTAAATCAAAAATATATTGTATCATAGGTAGGATAATAGACATTAGCATCAGCCTCAAAGATGCAAGCACTGCAGGAGTGCTGCATCATCATATTCCCATTTAATTCATCCAGAAAACACCAGTCCAGATCACAGCGTATGATGGTTACCTACTGCCATCATTACTAGAACAGATTCTTAACACAGCCTTTGTTATGTCCCAGTTGAGCTGGCAGGTATGTTCTTTTCATTCCCCATCAGATACCAGAATCAGAAACAGTTGTTATGGACACTGGACAAACAACACTATGCACCCACAGTTTCATTCCAGGACTTGTTACTCTCCTGCTTCTAATCACAGTATTTTCTTTCTTATCAAAAGCAAGAAAAGACTAAATAGAAGAGGAACTATGGGTTGTCTCATGTCTGTCTTCCTTCCCCTGTCATTATTTTCAGTGGAAATGGTTGGCTAATACAAGAAGGTAATGTGAGTGAGAAGGGATATGATCTGGTTCCTTGGTTATTCATGTTTCTTAGAAAACTATTACCTTCTCTCTGTATTCAAAGCAAGTTGTGGTGAAAAGAGAAAGCATGGCCACTTGGAGCTGTCAGCACCTCCCCACTTACTTAGTTATAATCATTTTGAGTCTCCCTGAACTCCCCAGCACCCCGTGTCCACCAGAACACCATACTTATGGGTGGCAAATACCCTATGCAAATGGAGTGGTGAGGACCACTGATCTTGAATATTGCATTTATTTCTTCTGCTCACCTGCATGTTCCATTGTTCCAGAAGACTTAACTTGTAAAATACAAGGTCAAACATAAATTTTTTAAGAATTTCCAGGTGGCAAGAACGAAGTCATAAACCAATTGGAAGGCCTTTCAGAGCATTGGAGGCCGTACAGGCCACACACTCCATGATGTGGGCACTGCCAATATGATTGATGGTCTGGGGAAATTTTAATGAATCTCACCAATAAAGAACAAGGAAAAAAATTCAAATTAATATAATGATGATAATTTTTTCCATCTAGTAAGTTATCAGACTCACTTTTTCAATAATACCTGTATAGATGAAGGTACAATGAAGTGGGAATTATGAGACCAGGCTGGTGAATAGTTTCTACATTTCTGCTGTAAAAATTCTTAGTGAGGTTCATGTTCTTTAACACAGCAATTCTACTTATGGAAGTCTAATCTAAGGAAATATTTCAGTTACAAGCAGATTTATATTTAATCATGTTCATTGTGGCATTATTTTTAAGAAGGAAGAATTGGAAATGACTTTAATGCCAAAGAGTAAGGATTAATTAGATAAATGTTAATATTTGTATATCATAAAATATTAGGCAACCAAACAAAGCCTGTGTATGAAAAATATTTTCTATCATGTAAAATACTTCCAATATTATTTAATGAAAGGGTAGAAAAATGATATATACATTATAAGTCTATTTAAATGAACAAATATATACTGGAAGGAATTCAAGAAAACATTAATAATGCTGACCCTGGCAGTGGGATTACAGGTGATTTAGCTTCTTTATATGTTTCCTACTTCTTCCCTCTACTATCACTAGCTTATTTTGAAAGTTATATATATATATATATATATATAAATAACCTGGGTCTGGTACAATTTTCATAATTTGGGTTTCTCCTTCTCCCCACAATTGCTTTGTGAATCAATTGCTTTTAGCTCATGCTCTTAAGCCTAAGGAAAAGAAGATAAAATAGTATGAAGGTAATAATAGTTATTGACAAAAAACAGAGCCAGACACTCAAACTGCTTTTATCCTTACTGTTTTTACTTATGTACAGAACTGAAATTTCAATTGATCCTTGAGGTTTTAACCCAACACTTCTTTTTCTGTCTCTCTATGAGATGAACTCTGGCACGACTGATACATTAGGTACTTGAAACACTGTAGAAATGGTCTCAGAAGGCTATTGCTGGGGTATTCTGCTCACCTGCATGTTCCATTGTTCCTCTGTAACTATCATTATGTTTTCAAAGAATTTTGAGTAGTATTTAATCTTTTCTATATTTTACTATGTTTCAAGGTTAGGAAAAGAAATACAGATGTGTCATTACCACAGATTGATCAATAGTTGAATACTCATGACAGAGATATATACTTACACTCATATTAACAGAAGTCCAAATGATTATTATTAACTCTATATTTAATGAGTAGGAAAGGCAATGAATTTAATCCCTTAATTTATTCAAACTCATGTGAGCAACTGCCTATGGAAAGACAGTTTGTAAATTATTTTGTAAAGAGTCTTGTGTTTAAACATTTTAATGAACAGAAAATGCATCATCTCCTTTTCCCAAAATAGATAAGCATTTCAAGGGAAAAGACTCAAACTGAAAATATTTAAGTCAAAATGTCCTGCCCTTTCCAGGACTGATTCAACAGAAAGTCTATATCCTCACAGTAGCATCTCCCTGCCTTGGCCCTCCATACATCAAGCTTAAGGAGCTTTTACCAACCTAAGATTCCTAAGGTTAGGGACAGCACTAAAGGTCATTGAGTCCAACGGTTCTCAAATGGGTCCATTTATGCTGTGGTTCTAGTGATTCTCTGTGAAATATGTGTTTCAAAAAGCTATTTTTTTCAGTTAGAAGTCATGTCCTTAAATCTCAGAAAATATCCTTTTAATACTTTTTTGCATTATTCTTTTTTATGAAAAGGTAATTAAAATTAAAGGGGCTGGGTTTTTCTTGCTTGTTAATATTCTTACTGAGATGACACTCTGTTCCATGAAAATCTGAAGTCCCAGATCAGGTAAACCATGAGATTGTTTCTGTCCAAGCCTAAGGCAACTGGTGAGCAAGGACCTATGGGATATGGTGAGTTATGAGCAGCTTCGGAGGTAAATGGAATAAGAGTTGAAGTCTGTGTAACATTATAGAAATAACTTAGTCAAGAAATTTATTACTTTGCCTGTCAGGTTGTGAAAATTAGAAAATGGGTAGTTAACTCACTCTTTAATAGCTCAATGCAAATGTCACCTTTTCAAAAATACCTTGCTTGCTCTACCTTAACATGTATGCTTATCACCCTCCAACCCAGCCATTCTCTATCCCCATCAGGGAATATGAGATTATGAGAGAAGAGACTTTGTCCTATTCCCACTGCACCCCCAGCCATAAAAATATATGAACAAAACATGGTACTACTCAATAAATATTCATTGAATATTGAATAAATGTAAGATGTTTGACACACACAAAAAAAACCTCAACAAATATTAAATCCTTTCTTTCTGATTGAGGAAAATCCATCTTCCTAAAATAGCATATTGGTAACCTCTGAGGCCATCAGAAACCAACCCCAACACATAGGGTGTTTCTCTTTCCAAACATAGATTTCCAAGTAGGAAATAATTTTTAGGTAACTGTTATTTGATAAGGTCATCTTTATTTCATGGCTGGCTACAATTAAGAATGATTATGCGATAGCAACCTCAAACTGGGGTTTTGATGCCTATTTACCTTACTGAATAAAGAGAATGCCTGCTCTTTAGGATTCACACAGGTTACCAGGGATGTCAGTTAAAGCCTTCCATGTTAAGACTATGCATAGTATCTGGGAATTGCTTGTATTAGTTTGCATTTCAAATCAGTATTAAAAATCTCACCAGGAAATCATTCTCACCTAAATTGTCTTATTGTGCTAAAAGCTAACATTAATGAGTAAAATATTTAACTTAACATAAACATGCTAAAAACTAATATTAAAAAGTAAAGGAAACAATTAAAGAAGGGAAGAAAGGAAGAAAGGAAGAAGGAAAAAAAGGGAAAGAAAAGCACTAAGTTAATGCCTACATTTCAGAGATTGGTAGCCATTAACACATGAGTTGTCAAAGCTCTTTTCCAAAGCTAGAAGAGCGTCCTGTGCAATTGTGGGTGTTGGTGGGGAAATGAACAAATAGCATTGGTAGAAACATAAGCCAACATGGTATGTTGATGACTGTTCAGCACAGCATTAGTTTCTTTAAAAGATACCTAGACTTTCAGTTTGGGGTCCAATGTGTAAAAGCTTGGACATCTTCACTTCTATTCCTAGGAAAAGAAAATATAAACAAACTGAAGATCGATGACTTCTTTAAGGAACATCAGAGAACTGAGGTTGTAGGGCCTTTGTTCTCCATAACAAAGACCTACTTGCCAGAGCCTTATCCCACCTGGAAGAAGGACATTTCTCTCACTATAGCCCCCTCTAGACTTCATCTTATTTAAAGGAGGAGGGAGGGAAGCTAAAAAACAAATGTCGAGGTCCCAGAGACACAGGGTCACTAGAAAACTGAGATTTCATATTAAGATTATAGAATACTTCTCCTCTTCCATACCTTACCATCACACCAAAAGTATAAGAAAGAGTGCATTCAGATGAAAAACCTGCACGACTCAGATTCTATTTAATAAGGAACTTTTCAGGATACCCAAAGATATCAGGAAAAACAAAAACAAAGATACTAGAGAAATTGAAGCCTCTGGTACCTACAGATATAACAAACATTACACATTGTGCAACTACTAGCCAAATTAACATAAAACCCCACACTAAAGGCCTATTTATTTTAATTCCTATTACTCAATACATTATGCCCAGCTTTCATTAACAAAAATAAGTTATAAGGCATGCTAAAAGATGAAAGAACATAGTCTAAAAAGACAAAGCAAGTGTCTGAATCAGACCCTGACATGACATAGATGTTGATCTCATCAGGCCTGGTCTAGTATTTTAAATAACTATGATTAACATACTGAGAGCCCTAATGGAAAAAGTAGACAACAAGTAACGTAGTGAAAGAAAAGAGGTGGAAACTCAAAGAAAAAATCAAAAGCAATGCTAGAAAAAAAACTATAACATAAATGAAGAATGCCTTTAATGGGTTCATTAGTTAACTGGACGTAGCTGAGGAAAGAATTAGCAAGCTTGAAGATATCAATAGAAACATCCAAAACTGAGATATAAAGAAGAAAGAGAATGAAAAAGGAAATAGAACACAACATCTACGGACTGTAGGATAATTTTGAAATAATTACAACACCCAAAGAAGAAGAAGAAGAAAAGAGAACAAGAAAATTATTTAAAGTAAAAATAGCTCAGAATTCCAAAAATAAATATATATACACATATAACTTCATTCTATATATAATTTCATTCTATATATATATATACACACACACACAATACACATATAAACATATAACTATATATATGTATGTTATATATTATATAATAAATATAAATATATTTTTTTAAATATATGAGCATATCATATTCAATCTGCAGAAAATCAAAGATACTGAGAAAAATCTTGAGGGAAGATAGAGGGACAAAAAAATACCTTACCTACAGAGGAACAAAGAAAAGAAATACAGTGGTTTCTTGTCGAATATCACTCAAGCAAGAAGAGAGGCATGAAATATTCAGTGTTGAAAGAAGAAACCACCAATCTAGAATTTCATATCCAGTGAAATTATCCTTCAAAGGTAAAGGAGAAATAAAAACAGATACCAAGAAGAATAAGCATAAAATATTGTTCCTGCTATTGTAGTGACTTATGGTTCCATTTAGCCACAAAACAGAGCAACCAAACTGGTCATCCTTACTGTAAACATCAGGCATAGGGAGTGAAGGAGATGAGGACTGCATTATAAAAGATAGTTCCTAAGAAATAAAAGTCAAAATGAGAATTATTGGTAGAGGTGGGAATTAATGCAGGGACAGAATCCAGTGTGCTAGTCAGTGAGTATGCAATTTACAGTGGTTGCTTTTATTGCTTGACCTCATCTTTTTTTCTGGTTACATGGTGTTTCTGCCTAAAAGTGGGAAAACTTGCCAAACACTACCTGGACTTAATCTCTCCTCTTAAGGAATATAAAATCTATAGATATCCAGACAAATACATAAATAACAGCAAAATATCATACAGTTGTAGGAAAGTAAATGCTTAATTGTAAGCTATGAGTGATTATCTTTCAATAAAATTACTTAAGAAATACTTATTGGGTTTCTACTCTGGAGTTACTCTTGTAATCTTAAGAATTTTCATTAAAGTATCAACACAAAACCCAATACATAAGCAAACAAATAAGAAAGATATATAATGGGAGGAAGGATTAAAGATGGTGGCGTGAGAGGAGAGACAGAGGCTTCCTCCTAAAACTGGATACAATTAGAAAATATAGTTGGTGGAACTAATCCTGAGAGAGCAAAAGGAAAGAGGACAGCGCCAGACTGCATACACCTGGAGAAAAGAACAGACCTCAGTGAACAGGGTAATGTACCAGAGCTGTGGCTCCGCAGGACCCGAGCCCTTCCCCCACCCAGCTCACCGGTGGGAGGAAGACAAACGGAGCAGCGAGGGAGTGGAAGACCTGGGACTGGTGAATACCTGGCTCCAGAAATCTGCGCTGGGAGCACAAACCTATATTTCATGGTGCTTTCATGAGACTTGCATGGAAAGTTAATACAGGCAGAGTTCCTGGGGAGACTGGAATTCTGACAGCTTGTGGATCCATATCCAGCTGCTCTGGGACAAAAACTTATACCTGTGTGCTCAGCCCACTGGCTCAGGCAGTGGAGACAGGCATATGAGCCAGGAGGTGGGGAACAGCTCTTTCCTCCCCCCAGGCACCAGTACCATTCCCCTGCCACCCCCAACATTGCTTCAGGGGCTGAGCAGCTCCAGAATAGAGCTTCTGGACACTAGAGGGCACCACATACAAACATGAAATGCCAAAGGAACCTTGTCCAGAGTAAAATTATTAATACAACTCCCGAGAAAGATTTAAATTATATGGACCTCATTACTCTTCCTGAAAGGGAGTTCAAAATAAAAATCATCAGCATTCTAATGGAGGTACAGAAAGACATCCAGGAACTCAGGAATGAATTCAGGTCAGAAATCCAATCGCTGAAGAGCATGATGGAGGGTATTAAAAGCAGGTTGGATATGGTGGAGGAGACAATAAATGAAATAGAAACTAGGAAGAGGAATACACAGAAGCTGAGGCACACAAAGAAAAAAGAATCTCTAAGAATGAAAGAATATTGAGAGAACTGTGTGACTAATCCAAACAGAACAATATTCGCATTATAGGGATACCAGAAGAAGAAGAGAGAGAGAAAGGGATAGAAAGTGTCTTTGAGGAGGTCGTAGCTGAAAACTTCCCCAATCTAGGGAAGGAGATAGTCTCTCAGGCCACGGAGATCCACAGATCTCCCAACACAAGGGATCCAAGAAGACAACACCAAGACACATAGTAATTAAAATGGGAAAGATAAAGGATAAGGAGAGACTGTTAAAAGCAGCCAGAGGCAGAAATAAGATCACATACAAAGGAAAGCCCATCAGGCTAACATCAGACTTTTCAGCAGAAACCTTACAGGCCAGAAGGGAGTGGCATGATGTTTTTAAAGCCATGAAGCAGAAGGGCCTGGAAACAAGATTACTTTATCTGGCAAGATTATCACTTAAATTTGAAGGAGGGACTAAGTAATTTCCAGATAAGCAGAAGCTGAGAGAATTTAGCTCCCACAAACCATCTCTACAGTCTATTTTGGAGGGACTGCTATAGATGGAAGTGTTCCTAAGGTGGAATAGCTGTCACCAGAGGTAATAAAACCACAGTAAAGAAAGTAGAAGAGCTAATTATGAAGGAAATGCAAAATTAAATTAACTATCCCCAAAGTCAATAGAGGGATTGACAAAAAGTACAGAATTTGATACCTAATATAGAAACAGAGTACACATTCTTCTCAAGTGCACATGGAACATTCTCCAGAATAGACCACATAAGAGGCCACAAAAAGAGCCTCAGTAAATTCCAAAAGATTGAAATTCTACCAACCAACTTTTCAGACCACAAAGGTATAAAACTAGAAAAAAATTCTACAAAGAAAAAAAAAAGGCTCGCAAACACATGGAGGCTTAACAACACACTCCTAAATAGTCAATGCATCAATTACCAAATTAAAATGGAGATCCAGCAATATATGGAAATAAATGACAACAACAACACAAAGCCCTAAGTTCTATGTGATGCAGCGAAAGCAGTCTTAAGAGGAAAGTATGTAGCAATCCAGGCATATTTAAAGAAGAAAGAACAAACCCAAGTGAATAGTCTAACGTCACAATTATCAAAATTGGAGAAAGAAAAAGAAATGAGGCCTGAAGTCAGCAGAAGGAGGGACATAATAAAGATCAGAGAAGAAATAAATAAAATAGAGAAGAATAAAACAATAGGAAAAATCAATGAAACCAAGAGCAGGTTCTTTGAGAAATTAAACAGAATACATAATCCTCTAGCCAGAATTATTAAGAGAAAAAGAGAATTAACACACATTAACAGAATCAGAAGCAAGAAAGGAAACATCACGATGGACCCAATAGAAATACAAAGAATTATTAGAGACTACTATGAAAACCTATATGCTAAGAAGCTAGAAGACCTAGAAGAAATGGACAACTTCCTAGAAAAATACAACCTTCCAAGACTGAACAAGGAAGAAACACAAAATCTAAATGAACCAATTACCACCAAAGAAATTGAAGCAGTAATCAAAAAACTACCCAAGAAAAAAACCACCGGGCCAGATGGATTTACCTCAGAATTTTATCAGACACACAGAGAAGATATAATGCCCATTCTCCTTAAAGATTTCTAAAAAATAGAAGAGGAGGGAATACTCCCAAACCCATTCTATGAAGCCAACATCACCCTAATACCAAAACCAGGCAAAGACCCCACCAAAAGAGAAAATTACAGACCAATAACCCTGATGAATGTAGATGCAAAAATACACAACAAAATATTAGCAAACCGAATTCAAAAATACATCAAAAGGATCATACACCATGACCAAGTGGGATTCATCCCAGGAATGCAAGGATGGTACAACATTCGAAAATCCATCAACATCATCCACCACATCAACAAAAAGAAGGACAAAAACCACATGATCATCTCCATAGATACTGAAAAAGCATTCGACAAAATTGAACATCCATTCATGATAAAAAGTCTCAACAAAATGGGCATAGAGGGAAAGTACCTCAACATAATAAAGGGCATATTTGATAAACCCACAGCTAACATCATACTGAACAGCGAGAGGCTAAAAGCTTTTCCTCTGAGATCGGGAACAAGACCAGGATGCCCACTCTCCCCACTGTTATTTAACATAGTACTGGAGGTCCTAGCCATGGCAATTAGACAAAACAAAGAAATACAAGGAATCCAGATTGGTAAAGAAGAAGTTGAACTGTCACTATTTGCAGATGACATGATATTGTACATAAAAAACCCTAAAGACTCCACTCCAAAACTAATAGAACTGATATCAGAATACAGCAAAATTGCAGGATACAAAATTAACACACAGAAATCTGTGGCTTTCCTATATGATTACAATGAACTAATAGAAAGAGAAATCAGGAAAACAATTCCATTCACAATTGCATCAAAAAGAATAAAATACTTAGGAATAAACCTTACCAAGGAAGTGAAAGACCTATATCCTGAAAACTATAAGACATTCTTAAGAGAAATTAAAGAGGACACTAACAATTGGGAACTCATCCCATGCTCTTAGCTAGGAAGAATTACTATTGTCAAAATGGCCATTCTGCCTAAAGCAATATACAGATTTGATGCAATCCCTATAAAATTACCAACAACATTCTTCAATGAACTAGAACAAATAGTTCAAAAATTCATATGGAAACACCAAAGACCCCAAATAGCCAAAGCAATCCTGAGAAGGAAGAATAAAGTGGGGGGGGATTGTCACTCCCCAACTTCAAGCTCTACTACAAAGCCACAGTAATCAAGACAATTTGGTACTGGCACAAGAACAGAACCACAGACCAGTGGAACAGAATAGAGACCCCAGATATTAACCCAAACATATATGACCAATTAATATTTGATAAAGGAGCCATGGACATACAATGGGAAAATTACAGTCTCTTCAACAGATGGTGCTGGCAAAACTGGACAGCTACACGTAAGAGAATAAAACTGGATCACTGTCTAACCCCATACACAAAAGTAAATTTGAAATGGATCAAAGACCTGAATGTAAGTCATGAAACCATAAAACTCTTAGAAAAAAACATAGGCAAAAATCTCTTGGACATAAACATTAGCAACTTCTGCATGAATGTATCTCCCCAGGCAAGGGAAACAAAAGCAAAAATGAACAAGTGGGACTATATCAAGCTGAAAAGCTTCTGTACAGCAAAGGACACCATCAATAGAACAAAAAGGTACCCTACAGTATTGGAGAATATATTCATAAATGACAGATCCAATAAAGGGTTGACATCCAAAATATATAAAGAGCTCATGCACCTCAACAAACAAAAAGCAAATAATCCAATTAAAAAAATGGGCAGAAGAGCTGAACAGACAGTTCTCCAAAGAAGAAATTCAGATGGCCAACAGACACATGAAAAGATGCTCCACGTCGCTTGTCATCAGAGAAATGCAAATTAAATCTACAATGAGATATCACCTCACACCAGTAAGGATCGCCATCATCGAAAAGACAAACAACAACAAATGTTGGTGAGGTTATGGAGAAAGGGGAACCCTCCTACACTGCTGGTGGGAATGCAAATTAGTTCAACCATTGTGGAAAGCAGTATGGAAGTTCCTCAAAAAGCTCAAAATTGAAATACCATTTGACCCAGGAATTCCACTTCTAGGAATTTACCCTAAGAATGCAGCAGCCCAATTTGAAAAAGACAGATGCACCCCTATGTTTATCGCAACACTATTTACAATAGCCAAGAAATGGAAGCAACCTAAGTGTCCATCAGTAGATGAATGGATAAAGAAGATGTGGTACATATACATAATGGAGTATTATTCAGCCATAAGAAGAAAACAAATCCTACCATTTGCAACAACATGGATGGAGCTAGAGGGTATTATGCTCAGTGAAATATGCCATGCAGAGAAAGACAACTACCAAATGATTTCGCTTATATGTGGAGCATGAGGATAAAGAAAAACTGAAGGAACAGAACAGCAGCAGAATCACAGAACCCAAGAATAGACTAATGGTTACCAAAGGGAAAGGGACTGGGAAGGACAGGTGGGAAGGGAGGGATAAGGGCAGCGAAAAAGAAAGGGGGCCTTGCGATTAGCAGGTATAATGTGGGGGGGCATAGGGAGAGATGTGCAACACAGAGAAGACAAGTAGTGAGTCTACAGCATCTTACTATGCAGATGGACAGTGACTGTAATGTGGTTTATGGGGGGGACTTGGTGAAGGGGAGACCGTAGTAACCATAATGTTCTTCATGTAATTGTAGATTCATGATAATAAAATGAATTAAAAAAAAAAAAGAAAGATATATAATGGCAAAGCTTATGCACAGTTAAAATCAAGTGATGTGATTGATGATAGATGACAGCTCTATGAATATTACACAATAAGCACTATTTTTTATATAAATGCATTCATCCTATGCATAATATTTTCAGCTTCCTTTTTTTTCAGGAATTATATTATGAAATATATGACATCTTTGCATGCCAATAAATAGAGATCAATATATTTCTTTTATTAGGCTGCATAACATTCCATTATGCCCCTATTTCATAACACACAACATTTTATTCAAAACATTGTTGTCAGCTATTGCTAGGCATGGAATCCACATTTTCAAGGAGTAGAAGGGTAAATAAGTGAAAAGAAATTATGCTGCAGTGTGATAACTGCTTCAACAGGTACAAGCACAGAGGACTGTGAGAGGAGATGGAAGGGTGTTGCAGGCACATGGAGTAGAGTGTACAAATGACAGGAGATAAAAGAAATAATCCTTTGGAGCAAAGCAAACAGCATCTCATATTTCTCACCAGTGACTACAAAGAGAGAACAATCTACAAAAAAGCTCTGGAAGATTAAAACTGGTCAATTTTCCTGGATTTAAATAGACTCATTTCAAGATGGGTATGTAAAATTATTTAATGATCAGTTGGCTCCACACAATGCACTATATGTCCCGAGTATTTTATCAGTTCAAAGAAGTATGATTTCTTCTACTGGTGCTTTCAAAGATGCACACTTCATTATAATATAGTTCTCTGCTGTTGGCCTTAATGAATCATTGCTTAAATTTCCAGGAAGCTTTTTTAAGAACACAGCTCTGTGGTAGGGCTCCGGACAGGTACTATCAGGGAAATGAGGCCAAAGAGCATAGCTAAAGTGATTTTAACAGTGTTGAATAATTTGGAAGGCAAAATCCTCTAGCTCAGTCTAAATGAACCCCATGGAAGGATGATTTATTACCAAAGAACAGAGGAAAATGATTAACTTTAATGAAGCACCTCGTAGTTTATGCAAATTGGATTTGATTCACAGTGGATCTTGGACTCAAAATTCCCAGTGACTTCTAGCTAATCAGCTTTAATCACAGACATGCCTAATGGGCCTTTTATCTGAAGCCTTGATGTACTGCCTTGTTTTTCTATTAGGTGATGGGGTGGGAGGGCACGTGCCTACAATTTGGAATGGAGTAGGATGAAGTAGATAGCAAGTCACTCCCTTTGGGAATGTCTAAAACCGTCTTTCCACTCATCCAATAACAACAGTGATAGTTACCAGGGGGAAAGCAGATCTAAGTTTTCTACCTCCGCTAATAAAGAAAGGCTCAATTACAATAGGAAGAACTGGGACAGATCCCCCCCAAACCCATTCCGGAATGTGCAAGTTACTTGGTAATCTAAGTGTTAAGACAAAAACAACAACAAGTTCCTCATTTTGTAGATTTTTGGAGCATAACTGATTGTAGCAGAGACTCAGGCTGGCATAGCTGCAGTCCCATTTGGAAATGGAAGAGAAGAACCTGAATAAACCCTTTCAATGTTAGCTCACCTGATGTTCGTTTGTAAGTCTGAAATAAATATGTAATGGAAGTGGTAATTGTGTGATTAAGAATAAATTATCATTGAATTACTTACTCCCTAATGGCTGATTCCTCAGTAATTACTTGGAAAATTTTGTAATAAGGGAATTGCATGTGTACTGGCTGAATGCTATCTGCTCACCCACAGGACAGTCAGTCTGAAAGTGTCAGTGGCAGTGGAGTCCTAAGACCAACATTTCATTCAGTTGCAAAAACAGTTTATCAGGGGCAGGCATGGAGAAATGTCCTCGGCTAGTTAAGGCTTGCCTTATCCTCATAATTTCTCATTCCTAGTCTTAGAATATTTTCCATTTAGCAGATTCTGCTGCCTGGCTTTATTGCTGAATCAGCCAATAAGAACTAATTTCATGTCTCCTTTGAATCCTGTCAATCTGATTTCTTTCGGGGAGAGAAAATGGGAGCGTCAGTCAAAGCAGCCACATTTCACAGCCCCTCAGACAGCTCTTCAGGACAACTCAACTGAATCGCATTCAATTCACTGGGCTGGATATTCAACTCAGAGCACAGGGGAGGGAAGCTGACTAGGCACGTGCTGAGGGCTTTTCTGCCACGGATATCTCTGACCTCAGGCTTTGGATTCTGCAAAGCAGTAAAAATTTAAAAGCCAATGTATATTTTCCAATTTTTTATGTTGACTGGCTAGCAAATTTTTAAAAATCAACTGCCATCTACAATTGCAGAAAAAGACCTTTTAAACAAAAAAAACCCCAGGAAGTTCTTAACTAAGAATTTTCCAAATTGAAGTATAAAATTAGCAGTACGAAAAAATCAGTGTATTGTCCTTATGTTTTCCATTTGTCTTTAAAATTGGTGGAAACTTTCTCACAATGAAGGACCCTAGAAGACAAAACAACAATTTCCCTCCTGATTTGAGGAAGACAAATAAGGAGACAAGTATAATGGATAAATGAGTCTGACTTTTTATGCCAGTGTCTCTATCCTTCTTCAGCAAAGGTACAAGTTTTCTATGCCCTGTGACCACTTATTACGCCCCAACCCTGACCTCAGGAACCCTTCAGAATACCCTTAGACCTCCACATTCCACACTGTCCTTTTACTTAGGATCATATTGACGATATTCAAAAATGAAATCGAATTTTAAAGAAAAATCCTATTTATAAGCCACTGTATATAAGAGAAAAAAAAACCTTCTATTGTATCTATTTCAAGAAACATGTACTCTAATAAAATAGCTGTGTTCTCTCAAATTAATGTAAAATGTTCTTTAAAGAAGCTTTGACCAGTGCTGATGTTCATTAAGAACAACTCTGTCACCAAGCTACATTACGTTTGTTATCACTACCCGGCCGCTACCATGTAAGTCACCTCAGTCATTTCCTGGGCCAGGCACTAGGGGGCTAGGGAAGCAAACAGTACAAGCCAACTGTTTGCGCTTCAGACCATTACTAAACCTCCCTGAGGCCACTGTAATGTGGAGGTACTAGTCCTTCTGCACTCAGAGCATTGTTGGAACAGATCTCACATGTAAAAATACCACGTAAACTGAAATTATCTACACATAAAGGAATTATTCATGTTGCTTTTTAATAGAAAGAAACAATGAAAAGCTGGTAACAGTATTTCCAAAATAACTTCCAGAGTAATAATAACAAGGATGATAATGGCAACACAAAGTAAAAATAAGAAAACCAGTAACACTAGGACTCTCTTTGTGCCAGATATTGTGCTAAGCACTTTCCATGGTTTTTTTCCATGTAATCTCCACAACGATCACATGAGATAAATATCAATATTACCCCAGCTTATGATGAACTGAATGCTAAAGAGTTTGATCAGCTTGCCAGCTTCACATTATTAGCATAGAGCGCAACTGAGATCCAAGCCCTGGTTCTGCCTGATTTCGTAAAATTCCTCTGAGCAAGACTTAGCAAACATTTCTAAAGCTGTCAAAAAGAGCTTTTTTTAAAAGAAAAAAGCTAGACTGAGGGCAAAGAGAAAAAATAAGCAGAAGTTGGCCTAAATCTTAAAGCAGATGGCATAACATTAACAGAAGACAGAAAAGAAATAGAAATATTCAACTACTTTGCGTCCTTTCACACCATCAAGCAGAGTAATTCTCAAACTGGAAAGGCTAGAATTAAAAACTGTAAGGGAAAATCAGAACTAAAATAGAATTTTGATACTGGAAGTAGCCTCAAAAATCATACAGTACAATGTTTTTGGTTTACAGATTTAAAAAGACCATGGAATTCAGTGTCTTGTTCAAAGTCACAACTAAGTCCATGGCAATGTTTGGGTAAAACTGGCTTCCTGGTTCCTGGTTTAATGCTTTTTGCACCTACTGCATTTGAGTGATCACAGCAAAGCAAAAGTCCCTGGGTTCTAATGAATCAAATCACACAGGACCTGAAAAAAAGAATTATAGAATGTCTGATGGTCACTTTTGAAATCATGGGAAATGAGACATTTATTAGAAGATAGAACAAAGCCATTTGTCCTTAAACTGCATAGCAAGTAGAATAGACACTGTTAACTCAATAAAAAGGTGCTGCTTCTCTGGTCTGCTCACTCTGCACCAGAAGGTTGTCTGAAGAAGCAAGGAGAGTTCACAGTTTATTTAGCTATAAATCAATAGCTAGAGAGTTCTTTAAATTTAAGAAGCTAATAGTTCATTGAAAATGAGTGCTCCTTTACTAAAACATGAGGATTGTATGTATCTCATTATAAATGCACTATCTATATTATCTGCCATGATTAAAAGAATCATCAACCACTTCTAAACAGAGCTTACTAGAAATAATTAAAAATTAATGTTGGCACTTCAGTAATTTCCTGTCATTGTAATAATTACTAAGCAGTTGAAATAATTTTCAATTTTGTAATAAATTATTTGGTCATTGCCCATTCTATGTCCAGGGCACAGAGGAATAAACCCATTCGGCTGCCTTGTCCTGGACACCCTCCACAGAGGTTATTCTGTGTAAGCATCTGCTTCTTGACTTCCAGAGAGTCATAATAAAGTAGATTCTCTCTATGATCTGCAGATATTTTCAAGAAAAGAGATTCACTGGAATTGACAGACTCCAAAGCCAAGCTATCACCAAAACTTACTGAAATGCAGAGGGCTCTGCCATTGTTGGGTTTTTGAAAATTGTCTGGATTCTAGGTGTCACACTCTTAATCATGATTCCTTTAATCTATTACTGTCTCCAATGTATTGTGTTACAATACATTATTATATTCCAGTGTGATTTTTACCAGCAGAACAGTTTGCCGTTTAGGTTCAGCTTTACATTTCAAACAGTGGGGGGAAAAGCCCAGGAACAGAACAGCATAATCAATGTAGGGCTCACCATTTTTTTCCTTGTCAGTAGCTCTTAGACGATACAATGTATCTTTATCAATTGGCAGCCAAACATCCCTCCAGTTAGACAATATTGTAGCTGCCTTTGAAAAAGAAAAATATCATGCCTCTCTCTCCTCACTCCCAGTTTCTCCCGTAAGTGAATTCTGGAATGTTGTTCATCATTGGTTTCAAGTCAAACCATTGCAATGGTGAAAAGCCATCCAGCTCTTTTGGTTTCTGCCAACAGATACCAAATTTGATTTTGGACTGCAAAGCATGATTGGAGTTCTGGTATAAATGTACAATTCTTCCTCCTGTAGGGGAGGAAAATTTTTTTCTCTACCTTTCTAGGTTCTTCTGGCTGGTCTAATAATTAAACTGATGTTTATAGGAGTTTATAGGAGTTTATAGGAGATACA
Organism: Manis javanica; assembly: GCF_040802235.1. Lineage (NCBI taxonomy): Eukaryota > Metazoa > Chordata > Mammalia > Pholidota > Manidae > Manis > Manis javanica. Next base: position 60,139,882 of record NC_133163.1, on the reverse strand, counting down.
GGAGAAAACCCAATTACGTATGTACAGGGTCTTCATAAGAATATGAGAGTCACAGGCAGTCCTGCAATTAAGGCTTATATGAGATTCTAAGCTAAGGAGGAGAAGGCAGACGGTCTGGGACTTCAAAAGATAGGAAGACAGTTTACAGGAAGATAGAAGAGCAAATGTTTGGTAAACAAAGTTTTTCATGCCTTCTAGAGAAAAATGGGACACAGAAGGAACTTTGAATAAACAGGCCCTGCCTGTCTCCCTGCAGCGTACTACACCTAGCCTGTGCTCTTCATAGTTGTCTCTGGTAATAGCTCTCTTCCTGGCCCGTAGCCTCTATCTTAATTCTTTTTTGGAAGTTAAGGGAGAGGTAAAAAAACTCTTCCTGAGTCTATTGGGCTGTGATTGTCTTCAGGTCAAAATAGTCTGTATGCCAGTGTCACATTCTGGAGAGATTCATCCTGAACCCCATCAGTCTCCTCCTTTGAAACTTCCCTGGAAGTTTCATATATTAAAAGCTGAGCAGGTGGCTATAGAAAGAAGAACCAGGTTAGTAGCCAAGTGGTAAGAGATCCGCAAAGGGAGGAAGAACATAGATTACGATGAGAATGAACAAAGAGAAAGGAATAAATCAAAGCACTTGTCCTCACACCCCATTACACCAGCCCTCAGTCCTGGGAGCAGATGAGTCAGTACAATGTCTGTGCTTCATTTATGTGATTGAAGTGTTAATCTTCTCTTTTAACAGCTTTAAGTTAGACTCTTTGTCCTGTTTGATTTACATAGAAGTAGCATCCTTCACCAATGATTGTACAAGCTCCTCCTTGCTGGGCAGTGAGTGTATTTAGGGCACCAAGATTTTGGAGTCCCACAGGACAAAGCTGTTAACTCCTGATTGGAGTAGTTACAAGTTCACACAGTGGTGTGGAATTCTTGTTCTATTACCATGAAAAAAATTAAGACTGCGTCTTCTAATTCATAATTTCCAAAGCTTCAGAATAAGATCCTTACTTCATGAAAGGACTTTGAGTGGTGATACACAGGTGGAATTTCTGTGACTTCTCATCCAAATATGCATATATGTTATGACTAGATGGACACAGGAGTCCAAGTTTATAATGTGGCTGGCATTTCAGACGGAATATCTGGTGACAGATGCAGCCAGGTATCTGAGTTCACATTGTCCCAACCATTTAGGTGGGAACTTTCTATACACCTTGTCACCACATAAGATGAAAAGTCCACTGTGATTCACAGGCAAGGGCAGAGCAGAACCTGTGACTTCCCAGATCTGGGGCATTTCAGGACATTTGCTACTGGTGCTGTTAGCATCTCTACCTGTCCAGTTTACATGGACTCCTGTCAGTTTCTAAGAACACTCCAGGCTGTGAAATATCTGATACAGGAAGTCTGGAGTCTGGTTTTGAAAGCCATAAAACTTGGTTTCGCCCCCTGGCCAACATGGTCCTATTTTTGGTCACTCATATATAGTCTGGGGTATTGAGCAGTCTACACAGGGGAGCAGCTGAGATACTCCAAGTCACAAAAGGATGGCCTGTGAACCACCCAGAACACTTGGTGATCTGGCAACCATGTGTGCTGTAGGTTGTGTTAGAGGCACATTTAATCTCTTTGAAAGATTTGAAGATGTTATTTATGGAATCAAACCACAGGGTTTGATTGTAATATTGTCCAGTTGTAGCACCCAGGAAAGGTCCAGTGGCATATATTTTTTCAATACAAAGGGAAATTTTTGCACCTATTATGTTTATCTGGGCAAAAGGCAGTCCTTGAGCTTCTAGAGAGATTTTGTTGAGCCTAAATGACTCACCAGAAGAGGGCAAAGTGTCATTTTCTAGCCCTGGATACCCTACCCTGCCATTAATCCTTCTTCTGTACTTAGTCCCCCACATGTTCACACAGGCAGGGATGAAGACTAGTTTGGGTTCTTTTGCTCTATCTAGATGTTGACATAACCAGCAGTCAGATTGATTAGGTAATGTGGCCAGAGTTTGGTAAATTGGCATAAATGGGCATTTGGTCTGCTCCTGACTTGTTGAAAATGCAAGAGTTAAGAAAAGCAAGACACAGTGGAAAAATGATCTCACGGTGAAAACTTAGAGGAAGCTGGATAGATAGAGACAAGCACTGTGTGCAGCCAGCCTTCTAATAAATGATTAATAAACATGGAGGAAAACATTCATTAATAAGAGAATGTGGGGTTGTTTTTGTTTTGCTTTGTTTTTACAGTATGTGTGTATAGGGAGTCTTAAAAGAGCAAGCAGGGGCTGGGGATTGCTTAAAGTGGTTTCTTGATCCATGATCTTGGAAAAAGCTATCTACTTCAGGATGCTGACTGCTTCTGGGGCTGGGAACTGGCCCTATTAAATCACTAATTTAAAGTCACATGTAGGGATTGTCTGGAGAACAATGTTCTGAGTCTATTTGGTGTGGCTTGTATGAATCCAGGAGTATTCTTCTTTTATTTTGATGGTTGTGTAGGGGCAGTACTTCATAAGGTCCTTTCCACTGAGGTGACAGTGCATGTTTTCTTCTAAAGACCTTGATGTGCACCCAGTTTCCTAGCCAAAAGGGATGGAAAAACTTAGCAGTCATGGGGACCATGCCTCTTTCACCTGTTGATGATAGGCTTCAAGTGTGTTAATTAGTTTTTGTATACAGTTATCATTGGCATCAAACTCTTCACTTAAATTTCCCTACTGCTCAGTTAACCCATGAATGGAAGGTTTAGATCTGCCAGTAGGCATGGGATGACCACAGAGTATTTCAAAGGGGGTTAATCTATGTGTATTGTTGGGAGTATTCAGGATCTTTATAAAGGGCAAGGATAAGGCTTCTGACTATTTAAGTCCAATTTATTGACAAACCTTTCCTAGAGTTCTTTTAATGTCTAGATTTTTATATTCCATATGTCCTGATGATTGAGGATAATGTAGGGTATGACATTTTAATGAGTACCCCAGTGTTTTGCAAGCAAGTGGTTTATCTCTGCTGTAAAATGAGTTCTTTGGTCTGATTCAATCCATCAAAAAAATGCCAAAATGAGAAATAATCTAAGTTATTAATTTCTTTACCATTGTTGTAGTATCAGCCCATCTAGTTGGATAGCATTTGGTCCATCCACTAAACATGCAAAAAATAATCAAACAGTGAGAATAGCCCGAAGCTAAAGGCAAGTCTATAAAGCCGTCTGGGTGCCACAGGGCAGTTGTGGGCTTGGGAGGATTTCCTGAAGTATACTGATTTCTTCCAGAAATTTGGTGCCATTTGCAAGTGGTGCAGTGGGGGAAAGTTTGGTCAGATACTTTGTGGGTGCCAGTACAAAACCACTTGCCTGTAGTCCCTTTACTATCCCCTGTCTGCATATATGTCCCATTTGGTGGGAGATAAATGCAAGCCGAAAAATCAAAGAAAAAAAGAACTACAGGAAGTCCATTTGGCCCAATGTATAAAACACCTGATAATTGTTTGGCACCCTTTTGTATCCATTTGTCTCTTTCCGATGGTGAAGCCTTTACCTAATAGTTAATACTATCAGTCAGGGATAAAGGCAGGATTAGAAATTGGATAGAGAAAGGATAAGGGGTCCATTATCCCCCTTTGGGGCTGCAGAGTTAGCAGCCTTATCAGCCCTAGCATTTCCTAAAGTTAAGGTATCAGTTTCCCTAGTATGAACTGAACAGTAAAGAATGACAGTTTTAGAAGGGAGGTGAAGAGCTTGCAATAGGCAGCAATTATATGCCCATTAACAATAGGAGTTCCCAACGAAGTTAAGAATTCATAGGATTTTCAAGTTGTGTCTGTAGCATGGCAGACTCCAAAAGCACATCTGGAACCTACATACATGCTGGCAAATCTCCCTTTTTCCACGTTGCAAGTTCTAGCAAGAGCTATGAGTTCAGCAGCTTGGGATGATTTTAGAGTTGACAAAGAATATGCTTTAAGTATGGGAAACTATGGCACAAACAGTTATTATGTTTCCCCAGAAATTTCTTTTATAGGAGACATCACAAAATAGAAGTCTGCATTGTCCAATGAGCTAAGAAACCCTTTTGTGCCTTTGAGACTATTTCTATACTTGGCAGGCATTCATGTGCAATGGATTGGGGCTCTCCATCATCAAGGATAGAGAGCAAAGTAGCTGGATTTAAAGTGTCAAGACAAGCACAGAGAAGACATGTAGTGACTCTATAGCATCTTACTATGCTGATGGACAGTGACTACAATGGGGTGTGGGCAGGGACTTGATAATATGGATGAATGTAGTAAACACAGTGTTGCTCATGTGAAACCTTCATAAGATTGTATTTCAATGATACCTTAATAAAAAAAGTGTCACAATGACATAAGATGGTGAAAGGGCTAGTCAAAAGAACCTGCTCAAAAGTGGTCTGTCACTGTGTAGAGGTGTTTTGTCTTATGAACTTATAAGAGGGCAGACACAGCATGAGGAACAAAGGTGAATGGGGAAGCCTATGGTAAGAGGACTGGCCTTGCCCATCAAGGTGACAGCTGCAGCAATCGCTACTCCACACAGGCATGGGGCCTTACCTGATGCCACAGAGTCTAACTGGCATCAGAAATATGCTATAGGATGTATTTGAAAGCAAAAGTCTGGAAAGACTGCAGCAATCCCATTATTTTCATGGCAGTACAGATGAAAACTATACTGTTTTATCAAAGTTTGGCAAAATTAGGTAAGCTGAGAGCTGAGGCTGTTGATAATATTCATTTTCCATGTCCCCAAAAGAGGTTAATGCCTCTGAAGGCCAGGAAATCGGCTCAGGGGAAGCATCTTGGAGGAGGGTATACAGAGGTTTAGCAAGGACAGCAATATTAGGAATCCAATGTTGGAAGTAGCCAGTTGTCCCTAGAAATTGACATAACATTTTGTTTTCAGGGCAGGAATGGATAACATTGACTCAAGATGTTTGGGGTGAGCTTTTGAATGTCCTAAGATAGCTTATGTCCTAAGTAGGTGACAGATGTCTGCACCCACTGAAGCTTAGATATGGACACTTCATGGCCCTGTTCAGCTAGTGCCTTCAGGAGAATGTCTGAAAGAGCCTCCCTGCCTAGTGTGATTACAAATTAAGATAATCAACATACTGAATGAGAGTGGAGCCTGTGTAAAGGCCACAGAATCCAAGTCAGCTTTTAGGACTTGGGAAAATATTGAGGGAGACTCACAGTATCCCTGAGGTATGCAAATGCATGTTAACTCTCTCCCTCTGAGCATAAATGCAAAGAGAAGATGTGAGTCAGGGTGCAATGGGGTTGAAAAGAAAGCTGAGCAGAGGTCATTTACTGTAAACCAGAATATAGCATCAGGAATTGAGGTAAGAATAGTGACTGGACTAAGGACTATGGGGTGATAAGGAGTCACAAATGAGTCTATGCCTCTTAGATCTTGTACAAACAATAGATGTGGTTTCTGCCAGAATCAAATTCACCTTTTTTCTTTACTGGCAAGATTGGAATGTTACAGGGTGAAGAAGTAAAGACAAATACATCCTGTGCAAAAGAGTCTATCAGAGGTTCAATTCCTCATTCTGCATCTCTGGAGAGCAGGTACTGGGCTACTGATGGAAATGGTTTATTCTTTTTCCAAGTAAAGTACACAGGCTTTGCACTCAGTAACAGTCCTACATTTTGCAAATGAAGCCCAGAGAGTAATTGGGACATCTTTTCAAGACTCATCCTCTTCAAAGGGACTTAAGTCAAGATGCATTTCCAGTAAGGAAAGTAGGAAATTTGGAGTTTGGTCTCAGGGCAGGGAAATAAAAATGCCTTTCTCGTTGCAGTTTAGACTGGCATTAAGTTTACATAACAAATCTCCACCAAGAAGGTTTGCTGGTGAGGAGGTGGAAACCAGAAAGGTGTGATGGCTACTGAGAGGGCCTAAGGATCCTGGGGTGGCCTGAGATATGGGCAATGCACTAGGATGCCCAGAGGCTCCAACAGCTTGGATAGAATCAGAGGTGACAAGTAGAGGTAAATCCTCAGAGTAGATGGTAGAGTCTCACCAGTCAGTTAAGACACTCAGTCCCTGATCCTCTATTTTAAGCTTAATGGTGGGCTGTAGAGTATGACTGGGGATTGGCTGACCCCTTTGTTTGAGGAAGAATGTCCCATAGGAGTAGAAAAACAAAACCTTCTCAGTGTGATGGGGTATAGGGAGATGGTTCTTAAACTTTCCTTTCTCTTAAATGCAGGACAATTTTTCCTCCAACGTCCTGATTTTTTACAATATCTGCACTCGGAGACAAAGAGGGAGGGCTCTGAGTGGGCTTCCAGTTACTCTCAGAGTCATGCCTTTGCCTTTCTAAAGATTTGAGTGGCAAAGCAAGAATTGTTGCTTTTAATTCTTTTTTTTATCCTGCATTCATGTAAGCTATTTTCAAAGAATTGAGTAGCTGCCTTCATTATGACACTCCAGAGTTGGCCAGACTACCCAACCATGCTCTCCTGAATTAATTTTTTTATATCAGGGAGAATATTTCACACTAGGGCAGAAAATAAAATATTTCTATATTCTGGGACTTCCAGGTTCGATGCAGTATGCCTTTTTTAAAAGTCTGTATGAAATGTTCAACAAAGGCTTTCAGAAACTCTTCTTTCTGAGTGCAAAATTCAACCTAGACCAATTCATTTTAGGGAGGAAAGCCTCTAACTATTCTTCCTATCACACCTTGAATATCAGCCTCCAACTGAGCCATTCCCAGGTTATTCACAGGAAGACCTGGGAGAAATTCTGGCTGTCTCTGCCCCCCGTGAGGGGACTTCCTCAGGGGCCCCTGGCTTGTCTGACAACCCCAATAGGATCATGGGCCAGAACAACACCTCTTCGCAGACAATCAGCCCTGTAAGTGGGTTTGTGCAGGGCCACTAATCTTTCCAACTCCTCTCTAATTTATTAGGATCTTCTGAAAGTAGAGACAAAAAAAAAAAGTCTTTGTAATTTAACAGATCTGTTGTGCAGGTGACATGAATTCTTCACAGTGGGGATCCAGGACCCATCTGCCAAGGACATTGCATAGGAATGCTTGAAGCTGGCAGAGCCTGGTTACAGAGCCTGGAAAGTGAGAAAAGTTATAAAAGTAGGACAGCAAAGCAAGCTCTACCACCCATTCCAGGTGCTTCTGCTAAATTCACTTATTGGCTTTTAGAATTTAAAGGAAAAACCTGTACACCCTGAGCCTGGAGATCAGCCCAAAGCACTCCCTGTAAATCTTGGAAAGGAAGTAAAAAAAACATCTGAGTGTTTACGGGATTTTTTTCTGGGGAAGTTGGCGGAGTTTTAGGATCTAAGGGAATTGGCTGAGGAGACGGAGCTGGGTTTTGAAGGGGACTTTAGTCCAAAGGCTCAGAGACCCAAAAGATATTCTTGAGGGCTAGGGGCAAGGAGTTGGGACAAAAGGGGCACATAAGGGCGAGGAGAATGGGAATTTATGTTAGATGTGGTTTTTAATTTTTTTCTAATTTCTCTGCTTTTCTCTTATTAAGGGAATCTGTAAAGCTAACAGTGTATTTGTATTTTTCAATTTGACCTTCTCAAGGTCACAATAAGACAGCTATTTAGGACAAGAACTCTAAAAATTTGTCAGATACAGAAGTTTCTCCACCTCAAAGGATCCATCATCAGGCCATTGAATGGTATATTTATTCCAATACTGACTCAGTTCAATAAGCTTTTTCTTGGACAAACCTGAAAGTAACTTTCTAGGCTTACAATAAATCTTGATCATGGATGCAAGTGGTGTCCCTGGAGTGGGTGCAGAAGAATTAGCCCTCAGGATCCAAAAGTTCACTCCCAAAGATAGTCAAAGAAAGTAGAAATGGTATTGCTATAGGTGGTAAGAATGGATTTTTCCCAAACTGTCTGCCTCCAGAGCCCAGGCTTATTTCTACTTGGCTTCCCTGCCTCTCTATCAACTATATGTAGATTCAGATGTCAGGCTTATTAAATTGGTATATGGTATAATACCAAGAGAACTGGCTAATTTGTTGAACAACAGAACTGAGACAAGTGGAAACTAATAGGATTAAATTCAAATGGGATAAAATATTAAGCCTGCATTTAGATTCAGCAAAATAAATTCTGTACATACCAAAAGAAGTCCTTGTGTAAAAATGTATGTAAAACATACTGAGTTGTTTCGGTTGACTAAAAGTTCAACATGAAGTCAACAGGGTTCCTATTAAGAAATGTACCCTGCCTGTGTTTCCAGGCCAAGGGACACAGCATTGCACTTTTCAGTGGTCAGACTGTCTCTAGAGAATTGAGTTGTGTTCTGCTCTCTCACTTTAAGAAAGACATTGGCCATTTGAAATGTGTTCAGAGAAGCATGACTAAAGAAATTCTACCACAGACCTGATGGTGAAATAAAATATATTATGGTTTGATGACAAAAAATTTTGAGATGGGCAAAAAGGAAAGGTAGATATCATAGTCTACACACAGAGGAAATATTTGCTAATTGCAAGACAGTCTTATGAAAGATAGAGAGGTTGTTCTTCATTGTTCCAGAAAGGCAAATCTGGATCTATGAACCAAATTTATAGGAAGCCAACTTTTAGTACAATACTCAAAGAGGTTTCTCATATGTAGAATTATCTAAAAATTAAATGGTTGGTCAGTAATGGGTAAAAGTAATCTTCATGTATTAGATAAACTCACTAGAGTATGTAAGAGTTAAATAAATTGATGTGTAGAATGTGCTTTAAAATAGTATGACAAAGGAAATGTGGATGGAGATAGCTGAAACAAAAATAGCAAAACATTTTTGCTTTAACTAGATGATGAGTACTCAGATTACAAAAGCAATTATTTCTGTATTCTGTTGGTAATTGAAATATTTACTTACACAAAAGGAATAATTTGCCTCAGTGGGTAATAAGGTCCCTGCTTTTGGATACGGTCACACAGAAACTGGATGTCCATTTGCAGTATATTGTGGAGCATATAGAATGTTGGGTTTCAATGATCTTTCTAAGATTCTGATTCTGGAAAAGGAGTTAGCAAAAAACTGTGTAAAGGAATTCAGAGAAGAAGACAGCCCCTAGCCTTCCTCTTGTATTACTGACAGATTTTTGCTGCCTGCTTGCCATACTTCTTACCTGCTACCTTCTCTGCTCTTGGTATCCCCTCTAGGGATTTGGATGAGGTCAAGGACAATTACTGCACAACAGAAACTCACATAGCAAACCCTGCTTCTGAAAGACCCAAAGCTGTCAAATTGCCTTCAACTGACAACTTTCTCGAACATGAAACTTTCATATATAAAAATAGATTATTTTTTGAATAGAGATTCAAATTACTTGACCTTCCTAAAAGATACACTTTGAAATCTATCACTAGTCATCAGAGGGCCTGAAATAGCACAGCAGTGCCAACAAATATGAACAAGTGAGGAGATATCCCTGAGGAAGACAGTCGGGTGCCACAGTAGTCCATCTGTGATAACCAAGGCATGTAAATAAATGAAAGTGGTTAGTCAGATTTCTCAGGCATTTGGTAGTAGAGTATCTCCTGGTCTTTGTGTGGTTAAGGAGTCATGTAATTCTGGACAATGAATTATGAGTGAAGCATTTCATTGTCAAGGCAAGATTCCTCGGACCTCTCTTTCCCCACTGGCCATACTCAAAAGGGAAGCATTCTATCTGTATAGGTCCCTGCCTGGCAATTAGGAGCACAGCATCTCTGAGATCCCATGATGGGCATGTAGCTTGAGTGAAAAATAAACCTTCATAATTTTAAGTGATTGATATTTTGGAGGTGTTTGTTACTATATGTGATAGGCAAAATTTTTAAATGGCCTCTATGATCCCCTCCCTTGAGTGTGCACAATACCTCTGAATAAGGACAGTTGTCGCTTCCATGATATGGCAGAAAAATTTGCAGATACAATTAAGATCTTTAATAAATTGACTTTGGGTTAATCAAAAAGGAGATTATCCTAGGTGAACTTGACCCAATCAGGCAAGCCCTTAAGAAGAGACAAGCAGCAGAAACAGACGCTCCTACTGACCTGGAAGAAGTAAACAGACATATTATTGTCTATGTTCAAGGACAACTTCTGGGGTAAATGCTCCTGCCTCCCATGCAGAGAGAGAGAATTCTGGGATGCATTCTTTGCATTGAATCCCCATTGCCTACAATAGTAGAGAACATCAATAATGCAGCCTTTTTGGCTTTTCTTTCTCCCATCTCACTCTTCCTCTCATCTTCCAACTTCCTAAAATCACTTCCCAATTATACACCTAAATCTTTGCTTCAAGGTCTGGACTCATGAATACCCAAACCAAGACAGTGTTTGCTAAAGAAGAAGAGAAAAGCATGCAGTTTTAAACTGTTGAATATGCAAAGCAATAGAGAATTGCTTCTTGCAGCACTATTTCTAGTGGGCACGCTAAGATAATCTTAAATCTCCAGTAAAAGCCTTCACGGTGCCTCTCTGGAAGAAAAGATTCTACAATAAAATGGATGGCATTCAATCCCAGAAAAAGCCCGTTGTGCTAAATGAGGCCTGTTCGAAGGCTGACCTGTAGCTGCTCCTGGCAGGAGCCATTTCAAACACTCACTAAATGCTCTGTACCTTCATTTTACCTTGTTAAGCTTCATTATGCCCCAAGTAAGATAGAAAATAATTCCCGTTGGTCCTTGCTATTTATTGCTTTCCAAATAAAGAACAAAATGCTTACTTTTCTCTTTCTCATTGTCTAGCCAGTTATTCATTGCATCTTTTAATCTCATCTCATGGAGTTATTCTAGTTTCCCTTCTGAGAATTCCTTCTTGCTGTCCACATGTACTGAGGGTTCCAAATACAGTCTCATGTCAGAAGTAAGGTGCTTAAGACGGGCTTCAAGAAGACTTCAATTTGAACAATAATGACAAGGAAGAAATAGCTCTTTTGTCCACCTTCAAAATTCTGGCTACACTGCAAGAGCCAGTAGACTCTGTAAACCATTTAATTTCACAGGGGAAACAGGATTCTCAGATTCCTCTCCACCAGAGTGACTATTTGCAGTAGATTTCCCTCAGATATACCTGTGCCTTTTGTGCTATGCCTTTGGTGTAGGTATAATTAAGTTGATGGCAGCCCCAGTTGGCCACTATATCCTATGAAAAAACCCAGTAACAATTCAAAATAATTGCTTTAGCCATGCACTCTGCTCTCTGCCTCGCTCCTCGGGTGTGGCTCCAAGGCTCTCACTGTTCATATTAGGGAAGATTCACTCTATTGTAAATCTTCACCAGCCCCTTCCTCTTTCTGCAGAATGGCTTTTGCTGGGGCCCAGCTAGTTTCTTTTGATAACCATCTTTGTGTCCTTAAGCTGGTCAGGATGCAGAAAACCTGTCACCACCCCCACATTTGTTCCTGCGACCACTTCCCCTCTGGCATGTGCTTCCTTTCTGAAAGCAATTTACTTTCTGAATCTCAATAAGCAGAGGCTAATTTTATTTTAAATTATGTCCAGATCAGTAAGTTAACTAAGAAAAATAAATTTAAGGGAAAAAATAAATCTCTACTCTTTTCTAGTAATTTTTAACTTCAGGGAAATAAAAAAACCACACTGTAATGAATTTGACATCACTAATTTAAACAAAGGGCTTAAGATAAGTTTGTTTGTGTTAGTATATGTGATCAGGTCAATACTTCATGTTAATACTTCAGTCTGTATCTGGAAAATTTATGCCACTCACTGAGAGCTCAGTTTGGGGCCCACTCTGCACAGCATATTCAAAGAAGTAGGGAAAAGTAATGTTTGTGAGGCAGGTATTCCAGACCAGACCCACTTCACACATATGGACTCATTTGATTTTAACAATAATCACCATCCTATAGATGATCAAACTTTGCACAAGTGACCTGCTCGACCTATTAATTACAACCAAAAATAAAGAAAATCTATCCATTTTCATTTCCTCACACTGCTTCTCAGTAACAGATGTACTGTCTCAACTGCTCTTTGTGCTCTCCACCACTGTCACAGTTAGCGTAACTGAGATAGGATGCCACCCCTTACTACTCTGTCAATATCAGGAACGTGGTCTGTTGAAGAGTCAGAACACCCAGACCTTAATTACTCGCCCTCTCCAGACGAATGACAGGCTATAATTCTAGAACTGAAAACACAGAATATGGCTGCATTTTTCTGAAAGGGCCCCTCCAAAGCATTGACACAAAGGAGTAGTTATTCCTAAGAAATACGATTAAGTTCATTTCTTTTCATCCAGGCCTTTACTTCTCTAACTACAGTTGCAGGCAAGGCCTACTTTCAGCAAAGGGTATCTTCTGGGTGCCCCAACCCACTTCAAGAGCAGCTCTCTACTCCGGATTTCATACCTTTTTCCCCAATTATATTTACTCCCCATGTTGGTGGCCTATCTTGTGGCTTTATTCCCTTATTCCTAGAGAATGTTTAAGGGGATCTTTCTGGGGTCAGTGTTTATGGGCTGAATTGTGTCCCCACCAAATTCATATGTTGAAGAACTAAACCCTGGCACCCCAGAATGTGTCTGACTTTGGAGAAAGCATCTTTAAAGAGGTAACTACGGTTAAATAAGATGATTGGATGAGACCTAATCCAATAGAACTGATGTCCTTATAAAAAGAGGAGACAAGGACACAGACTATGTAGTGACCGTGTGAGGACACAGCATGAAGGCAGCCCTCTGCAGGCCAGGGAGAGAGGTGCCCAGAGAAACTAACCCTGCCGACACCTTGATCTTGGCTCCTAGCTTCCAGAATGGGGAAAAAATGAATTTTTATTTAAACCACCTAGTCTGTGATATTTTGTTATAGCAGAGCCACCAAACTATTACATAGTATCTGCCAACTTGCTCTTGAAACCTCAAAAAAAGACTCCATTTAGGGGAAATTCAGGAAATGTTAGAGGCAGGATCAGAGCAGCAAGTTTCTGGGGAAACAGGTTGGGTCACTGAAGTTCTGAGGTCTCTACAATCCACACATACAAAATCATCTCCTCAGTGAGATTGTCTGGAGGCGGGAGGAATATGTAGAGAAGGGATGGTGCAGTGAAGTAGTCACTTAGAAAAACCTAGAATTTAGACAGTAGAACAGCAATCACTTCATACTGTTAGGTCTGAAAGAGACACTAGAGATAATTTAGTTCAATACTCCATGCAGGCTGATGAAACAGGCCCTGAAGAAATAGCAGCCGGTCCTAAATCACTTGTTGGCAAAGCCAGGATTGGATCCCAGTCTCTGGTTCAGTGTCCTTTCTTTGATTCCATTCTATTTTGAGGAAAGACCATATTCAGGCTTTCTTATTTATTAGAAATCCATTGCAAAATGCTTATAAATCAAAAATTGTATTTAAAAAGTTTATTCTGTGTCCAGTTTTAAATCCTCTATTGATCAGCTTATGTCCCTTAGGCACTCACTGACCTGTTGAGGACTTGACTTCTTTATCTGTAAAATGATGGTGAAAATAGCTGCCTTTTCTATCATATACGATTGTCTTAATAACCCACAAAAAAAAAAGCATGAAAATGTGCTTTGAGTATCACAGTGCTTCATCATTTTAAGGTAACAATACTACAGTTTATTTTAGCTGAAGGTTAAAGTCCATTTTTTATTACCAACTCCCAGTTTCATGAAGGGACTGTGAACACTGAGCTCTTTATTTCCAAGTCTGTTTTTGGTTCTTCAATGAAGAATTTGTATAAGAACTTAAGTGGTACATGTGCCAGGCAATTACCACAGAAGTCACATCCATCTGCTGTAGTCTTAATATTTTACTATCAAGTTATACATAAGCGTAAATTTATGTCTTTCTCATTAAAATCAATGAAAACAATGAAATCCTTTTGACAATTACAAACAGTTAAAATTATGACAGCAGTTATAGTATTTTATCAGCAGCTCTTTCCAAGTTATCTTTGCATCTTATTCAGCTAAATAATATTTTAAAAATCACAATTCACACATATGAATAGCATAGGTGATGAGTCTGAGCTGCAATATCATGGTACACATTAACGAAAATGCCTCCTTGATAAAATGTACTCTCTTGAAGGCAAGGGTCTCTTTTGTCTTATGGGGTGCTGAATCCACAGCATAGGGCTAACACATAGACCTTAGAAGGTAAGAATTACTTATGTATTTGTTAAATGAATCCACTGGTTGAAAGAATATTAGTGGGAAATTAGGTTTTCAAAATTGATATTCTATTAATGTCTGAAAACTTCTCATATTTCTTCTTCTAAATAGGTTAGACAGGAAGCACCAACGATTAACAGTATCAGTTATTAGGTTATTGTCTTTCATTTTCAAACCCACTCTTTTCTGCTGTGCTTTGTGATTCTGGGCTGGGACTCCTCAAACACATTTCTGCATTGCAGGTTGGATCCACATTAGGCTTTTGATGTAGGGCACCAGAGAAAGAACGCAGGTCTAGAGGAAGAAGAAGAGCCTTGCCTCGCCTCTCCTGTGAGCATCACCCCGCCAGGCTTCTTCACCCTGGCACTGGTAGTTCCTTCCTGTAGCAGCGGCTGAATCCATTTGCAGTTTTTGTAACACTTGTAGAACTAGCCCCGACATCACTTCCATCCCCAGAGATGTCAGCACCATCCAGAGAACGCCCCATCTTTGGAGATCTGGATACCAAGCCCATGGGGAACTTCCTCTGAACTCAGAGATTCCACCACTGCCAAGCAGTACCTCCTACTCAGACATCTGCATTGTAGTGCTTCAAGGTTTCCTCTTCTGTGTTTCTCAATTTTAATAATTATAATCACTTCCCTTGAGCTTTCAGCACATCTTGGGAGGGGGTTCCTACTCCTCTAACTTTAGCATGCCTCAGAATCACCCGAAGGGCTTGTAAGCCACAACTCTCTTGGCCCTACTCCCAGAGATTCTGGTTTGGCATGTCTGAGGCAGGACCTGAGGATTAGCCAGTCTAAGTTACCAAGTGGTATGGAGGCTTCTGGTCTTGGATTCAGTTTGGGTCACATCTTTAGACTTGAATGTAGTACTGCATTCCTAGCCAAAGGGAAATGGATTTCAAATAATGCAAGACAATCACTGGCATTACAATGAATCAAATGATCACCTCTGGATGATTGTGATGGATGTCCTAGGGGCCAAGTCAGTAGAGAGGCAAGGATAGTGGTGTGGGTGGGAGTCTCCTCAGTGCACTGAATTACTTAAAGAAGGAAAATGAGAACCTTGAGCCTATAAACTCTCATTGCAACTCATGTCAGTGAATGAAAAGCTTTCTTTGGCAGCCCTAAAAAAGTCTCCTTTATTTTACCCACAAGAAAAATATTGCTGAAAAGCAAATATAAATTTTAATTTTGTGATTTGCAGGATTCATGGCCACTCAAAGCCTTTCTTGAAAGCTATGATGCTGGAGCTCAGGCAAAGAATAGTGGCTTCTGTTTGGACTGAGAATTTTGAAAACCCAAGTCACTCTAAGTATCTTTTTGCAAGTAGAAGAAGCTTGCTTTGTTATGTTTGGGGAGAATAGCCTGCCCTGGCTTAAAAATATTGTAATAATCTCACCTACAACAGCTGCCCAGATTGGATGCCCATTATGTTCAAGTCTCTTTCCCTCAAGGTGAAAATGCATTATCCCCAAAACCCCTTACTTACTACTAGACCCATAACTAGAGTCAGATCTCTTCATTGGAAGGGGAACATCCTCATTTAATTAGTCTGTTTGGTGGGCACAAAAGGTAGATGAAGTTTGGAGAATTAGCATGGATTATCATAAACTTAACCAGATGGTAATTCCATTGTAGCTTTTGTACCAAATACAGTATTTATATTGGAGCAAACTACACCAACTCTGGTACTTATCTTGGTTTGCAACTATTGCCCGACCAAATGGCTTTTTTTCTTCATGATTAATATCACAGAAAAAAGTTTGCTATATTTGGCAGGGCCATCAGTTCATCTCAGAACTACATCAACTACATTCAGTGCTCTAATATGATCCTAGGGATCTGAGCATCTTGACATTCATGCAACATCACACTGGTTGTGGTGGACACAGTAATGGTCCCACAAAGATACCCATATTCTAATCCCCAAAACCTGTGAATATGTTACCTTTGCAGGTAACATGACATAACAAGGAGAAGGAGAGGGGGAGAGAGACTAGAAGATGCTATACTGTTGGTTTCAAAGATGGAGGAAGGGGCCCTAACCTAAGGAATGCAGGTGTCCTAGAGAAGCTAGAAAAAAAACAAAGTAGATTTTCCCCTAAAGCCTCCAGGAGAAACTTAGCCTTACCAATATTCTGATTTTAGGACTTCTGACCATGAAAAGTATAAGAAAATACATCTGCATTGTTTTAAGATACTACATTTGAGGTAATTTGTGAGAGTAGCAATAGGAAAGGAATACACTGACTGGTCCATTACACTGAAGACATTCTGCTGACTGGACCTGCTGAGCAAAAAGTAACAAGTACTTTAGAAGCCTTAATGAAACATGTGAACCAGAGATTGAGAGGTAAATCCCATAAAAGTTTAGGATCTATCACCTCATGAAGTTTCAGGTGATTCAGCTAGTCCTCATGACTTTATTTACCTTTGTATTAATTATAGCACTTTCTATTTTATCTAGCAGGTATATAACAAAGTATTCTCTTACTTTGATCTCTTTTGAAATGACTTGTTTTCTAGTCTCTTTAATAAAATACACTAACCTTATTTCCTTCTTACATAGGAATTGTTGCATTCTTGTTAGTAGAATTTTAATTTTACTATCAAAATTACCATGAACAGAGGGTGGAGCCAGGATGGCGGCGTGAGTAGAGCAGCGGAAATCTCCTCCCAAAACCACATATATCTATGAAAATATAACAAAGACAACTCTTCCTAAAATAGAGACCAGAGGACACAGGACAACATCCAGACCACATCCACACCTGTGAGAACCCAGTGCCTCGTAAAGGGGGTAAGATACAAGCCCCAGAATGGCGGGACCCGAGCGCCCCTACCCCCAGCTCCCGGTGGGTGGAGAGGAATCAGCAAAGAGGGCTAGGGAGCCCAGGACTGCTGAACACCCAGCCCCAGGATTCCAGACCAGAGCGCAGACACAGTGCATGCATGGGGTCCTGGAAACTAAGGAAACAGGGCAGCAGGACCGGTGAGTGGATGCCTGAGGCCAAAGCAGAGAACAAAGAAATGGGAGCGGTTTTATTTTCAGCGAGTGCTTTTTGGAAGCCTGAAAGGGACAGGGACCCCAATACAAGGGAAACAGGGCAGCAAGACCAGTGAGCGGGTGTCTGAGACCGGCACCTGAGGACAAAGAAAATCGCGTGTTTTTCCCTTATTTTTTTTCTCTTTTGTTGTTGCTGTTGTTGTTTTGGTTTGGACAGTGCTTTTTGGAAGTCTTAAAGGGGCAGGACAGGACACTTAGCCCAGAGGTAGGGAATCTGGGGATCTCTGGGCACTCTAAACACCTGGGCAACAGGGAGCACAGAGGCCCCTTATGGAGATAGCCTCCCGGCCGCTCCCCATCCAACGGGGCTCCACCATTATGGAGGAGCAGCCCCAGCCAGGCCACGCCCACAGCAACAGCATAGATAAACTCCAAACCAACCAGGCAGGTAGCAGAAGCCATGTCTGCGCACAGCTGCCAAGCATAAGCCACTAGAGGTCGCTGTTCTCCCAGGAGAGGAAGGCCACAAACCAACAAGAAGGAAAGCTTTTCCAGCTGTCACTCATACCAGCTCTGCAAACTATCTCTATCACCATGAAAAGGCAAAACTACAGGCAGACAAAGATCACAGAGACAACACCTGAGAAGGAGACAGACCTAACCAGTCTTCCTCAAAAAAGAATTCAAAATAAAAATCATGAACATACTGACAGAGATGCAGAGAAAAATGCAAGAGCAATGGGATGAGATGCAGAGAAAAATGCAAGAGCAATGGGATGAAGTCCGGAGGGAGATCACAGATGTCAGGAAGGAGATCACAGAAGTGAAACAATCCCTGGAAGGATTTATAAGCAGAATGGATAAGATGCAAGAGGCCATTGAAGGAATAGAAGCCAGAGAACAGGAATGTATAGAAGCTGACATAGAGAGAGATAACAGGATCTCCAGGAATGAAACAGCACTAAGAGAACTATGTGACCAAGCCAGAAGGAATAATATTTGTATTATAGGGGTACCAGAAGAAGAAGAAAGAGGAAAAGGGATAGAAAGTCTCTTTGAAGAAATAATTGCTGAAAACTTCCCCAAATTGGGGGAGGAAATAATCGAACAGACCATGGAATTACACAGAACCCCCAACAGAAAGGATCCAAGGAGGACAACACCAAGACACATAGTAATTAAAATGGCAAGGATCAAGGACAAGGAAAGAGTTTTAAGGCAGCTAGAGAGAAAAAGGTCACCTATAAAGGAAAACCCATGAGGCTAACATCAGACTTCTCGACAGAAACCCTACAGGCCAGAAGAGAATGGCATGATATATTTAATGCAATGAAACAGAAGGGCCTTGAACCAAGGATACTGCATCCAGCACGATTGTCATTTAAATATGATGGAGGGATTAAATAATTCCCAGACAAGCAAAAGCTGAGGGAATTTGTTTCCCACAAACCACCTATACAGGGCATCTTACAGGGACTTCTCTAGATGGGAGCACTCCTAAAAAGAGCACAGAACAAAACACACAACATATGAAGAATGGAGGAGGAGGAATAAGAAGGGAGAGAAGAAAAGAATCTCCAGACAGTGTATATAAGAGCTCAATAAGCGAGCTAAGTTAGGCAGTAAGATACTCAAGAAGCTAACCTTGAACCTTTGATAACCACGAATCTAAAGCCTGCAATGGCAATAAGTACATATCTCTCAATAGGCCCCCTAAATGTAAATGGACTTATAGCACCAATCAAAAGACACAGAGTAATAGAATGGATAAAAAAGCAAGACCCATCTATACGCTGCTTACAAGAAACTCACCTCAAACCCAAAGACATGCACAGACTAAAAGTCAAGGGATGGAAAAACATATTTCAGGCAAACAACAGTGAGAAGAAAGCAGGGGTTGCAGTACTAATATCAGACAAAATAGACTTCAAAACAAAGAAAGTAACAAGAGATAAAGAAGGCCACTACTTAATGATAAAGGGCTTAGTCCAACAAGAGGATATAACCATTCCAAATATATATGCACCCAATACAGGAGCACCAGCATATGTGAAGCAAATACTAACAGAACTAAAGAGGGAAATAGACTGCAATGCATTCATTGTAGGAGACTTCAACACACCACTCACCCCAAAGGATAGATCCACCAGGCAGAAAATACATAAGGACACACAGGCACTGAACAACACAGTAGAACAGATGGTCCTAATAGACATCTATAGAACTCTACATCCAAAAGCAACAGGATATACATTCTCAAGTGCACATGGAACATTCTCCAGAATAGACCACATACTAGCTCACAAAAAGAGCCTCAGTAAATTCCAAAATATTGAAATTCTACCAACCAATTTTTCAGACCACAAAGGTATAAAACTAGAAATAAAATCTACAAAGAAAACAAAAAGGCTCACAAACACATGGAGGCTTAACAACATTCTAGTAAATAATCAATGGATCAATGAACAAATCAAAATAGAGATCAAGGAATATATAGAAACAAATGACAACAACAACACAAAGCCCCAACTTCTGTGGCATGCAGCGAAAGCAGTCTTAAGAGGAAAGTATATAGCAATCCAGGCACACTTGAAGAAGGAAGAACAATCCCAAATGAATAGTCTAACATCACAATTATCGAAACTGGAAAAAGAAGAACAAATGAGGCCTAAAGTCAGCAGAAGGAGGGACATTATAAAGATCAGAGAAGAAATAAACAAAATTGAGAAGAATAAAACGATAGCAAAAATCAACAAAACCAAGAGCTGGTTCTTTGAGAAAATCAACAAAATAGATAAGCCTCTAGCCAAACTTATTAAGAGAAAAAGAGAATCAACACAAACCAACACAATCAGAAATGAGAATGGAAAAATCACGACAGACTCCACAGAAATACAAAGAATTATTAACGACTACTATGAAAACCTATATGCCAACAAGCTGGAAAACCTAGAAGAAATGACAACTTCCTAGAAAAATACAACCTCCCAAGACTGACCAAGGAAGAAACACAAAAGTTAAACAAACCAATTACGAGTAAAGAAATTGAAACGGTAATCAAAAAACTACCCAAGAACAAAACCCTGGGGCCAGAAGGATTTACCTCAGAATTTTATCAGACACACAGAGAAGACATAATACCCATTCTCCTTAAAGTGTTCCACAAAATAGAAGAGGAGGGAATACTCCCAAACTCATTCTATGAAGCCAACATCACCCTAATACCAAAACCAGGCAAAGACACAACCAAAAAAGAAAATTACAGACCAATATCCCTGATGAATGCAGATGCAAAAATACTCAATAAAATATTGGCAGACCGAATTCAAAAATACATCAAAAGGATCATACACCATAACCAAGACCAAGTGGGATTCATCCCAGGGATGCAAGGATGGTACAACATTCGAAAATCCATCAACATCATCCACCACATCAACAAAAAGAAAGACAAAAATCACATGATCATCTCCATAGATGCTGAAAAAGCATTTGACAAAATTCAACATCCATTCATGATAAAAACTCTCAGGAAAATGGGAATAGAGGGCCAGTACCTCAACATAAAAAAGGCCATATATCATAAACCCACAGCCAACATTATACTGAACAGCGAGAAGCTGAAACCTTTTCCTCTGAGATCGGGAACCAGACAGGGATGCCTACTCTCCCCACTGTTATTTAACATAGTACTGGAGGTCCTAGCCACAGCAATCAGACAAAACAAAGAAATACAAGGAATCTAGACTGGTAAAGAAGAAGTTAAACTGTCACTATATGCAGATGATATGATACTGTACATAAAAAACCCTAAAGACTCCACTCCAAAACTACTAGAACTGATATCAGAATACAGCAAAGTTGCAGGATACAATTAACACACAGAAATCTGTGGCTTTCCTATACACTAATAGTGAACCAATAGAAAGAGAAATCAGGAAAACAATTCCATTCACAATTGCATCAAAAAGAATAAAATACCTAGGAATAAACCTAACCAAAGAAGTGAAAGACCTATTATCCTGAAAACTACAAGTCACTCTTAAGAGAAATTAAAGGGGACACTAACAATTGGAAACTCATCACATGCTCATGGCTAGGAAGAATTAATATCGTCAAAATGGCCATCCTGCCCAAAGCAATATACAGATTTGATGCAATCCCTATCAAATTACCAGCAACATTCTTCAATGAACTGGAACAAATAATTCAAAAATTCATATAAAACACCAAAGACCCCGAATAGCCAACGCAATCCTGAAAAAGAAGAATAAAGTGGGGGGGGGGATCTCACTCCCCAAGTTCAAGCTCTACTACAAAGCCATAGTAATCAAGACAATTTGGTACTGGCACAAGAACAGAGACACAGCCCAGTGGAACAGATTAGAGACTCCAGAAATTAACCCAAATATATATGGTCAATTAATATTTGATAAAGGAGCCATGGACATACAATGGCAAAATGACAGTGTCTTCAACAGATGGTGCTAGCAAAACTGGACAGCTACATGTAGGAGAACGAAACTGGACCATTGTCTAATCCCATATAAAAAGGTAAACTCAAAATGGAACAAAGACCTGAATATAAGTCATGAAACCATTAAAGTCTTGGAAAAAAACATAGGCAAAAATCTCTTAGACATAAACATGAGTGACCTCTTCTTGAACATATCTCCCTGGGCAAGGAAAACAACAAAAAAAATGAGCAAATGGGACTACATTAAGCTGAAAAGCTTCTGTACAGCAAAAGACACCATCAATAGAACAAAAAGGAACCCTACAGTATGGAAGAATATATTTGAAAATGACAGATCCGATAAAGGCTTGACGTCCAGAATATATAAAGAGCTCACACGCCTTAACAAACAATAAACAAATAACCCAATTAAAAAATGGGCAGTGGAACTGAACAGACAGTTCTCTAAAAAAGAAATACAGATGGCCAACAGACACATGAAAAGATGCTCCACATTGCTAATTATCAGAGAAATGCAAATTAAAACTACAATGAGGTATCACCTCACACCAGTAAGGATGGCTGCCATCCAAAAGACAAACAACAACAAATGTTGGCGAGGCTGTGGAGAAAGGGGAACCCTCCTACACTGCTGGTGGGAATGTAAATTAGTTCAACCACCGTGGAAAGCAGTATGGAGGTCCATCAAAATGCTCAAAACAGACCTACCATTTGACCCAGGAATTCCACTCCTAGGAATTTACCCTAAGAACACAGCAATCAAGTTTGAGAAAGACAGATGCACCCCTATGTTTATCGCAGCACTATTTACAATAGCCAAGAATTGGAAGCAACCTAAGTGTCCATCAGTAGATGAATGGATGAAGAAGATGTGGTACATATACACAATGGAATACTACTCAGCTATAAGAAGAGGGAAAATCCTACCATTTGCAGCAACATGGACGGAGCTGGAGGGTATTATGCTCAGTGAAATAAGCCAAGTGGAGAAAGAGAAATACCAAATGATTTCACTCATCGGAGGAGTATAAGAACAAAGGGAAAACTGAAGGTACAAAACAGCAGCAGAATTACAGAACCCAAAAATGGACTAACAGGTACCAAAGGGAAAGGAACTGGGGAGGATGGGTGGGCAGGGAGGGATAAGGGGGGGGGGAGAAGAAAGGCAGTATTAAGATTAGCATGCGTAGGGGGAGAAGGGAGAAAGGGGAGGGAGGGCTGTACAACACAGAGGGGACAAGTAGTGATTCTACAACATTTTGCTATGCTGATGGACAGTGACTGTAATGTGATTTTCAGGGGGGACCTGGTATAGGGGAGAGCATAGTAAACATAGTATTTTTCATGTAAGTGTAGATTAAAGATTTAAAAAAAAAAGGAAGAAAGAAAGAAAAGGGGGATTACTCCTTGATAGGATAAAACTATTGGTAAATCAAAGATTAACGCATGCTTTAAATATCCTTAATTTTGATCACTTAAAGGGTGTCAGATGATCGGCTATGGAGGTACTCTTTTCTGATAATATTCCTTTCTCTTAATAAAAATAAAAATAAAAAAAGCAGTTCCTGTGTGCTGACCTCCAATGAATTCTACACAGTGGTATAGAGGGCATGTCAAAGTGTGGGCAAAGGGTCTGTTTGTTTTTATGCAGAGGATCAAGGCCTAGCTTGGCCACCCAGAAAATGAAGTAAGATACGATATGAGGAGGAGCTTCAGGTATCAGCACTCTCTGGAGGACTCGTGCCGGGGGATGATCATCAAAAAGCCTCCACAGGGATCCGGTCGATGCTGCGGTTGTGGCTGCATCCATCCCACCGTTTCCTGGACTTGCCATTGGAATGAGGAGGGAGATGTCTAGGCTGGCATGTGCATACAGTGAGACAACGAATTTGACTGGATCTGTACTGTTGGAACTCAACCAGGAGTTGGGAGTGGTGCAAGTTGTAGCGCTCCAAAATCTTACAACTATAGACTATAGTTAAAAGAACATATGGGATGTGAACAGATCCCAGAAATGGGTTGCTTTAATTTGTCTGATTTCTCTCAGACTGTTCAAGTACAGTTGGACAATATCCATCATATCATAGACAAATTTTCACAAATGCCTAGGGTGCCTAAATGGTTTTCTTGGCTTCACTGGAGATGGCTGGTAATTATAGGTCTGCTTTGGTTATGTAACTGTATTCCTGTTATGTTAATACGTGTGCACAAGTTAGTTAGTAGTTTAAAACCTATACATGCTTAAGGTACTCTACAAGAAGATATGTCAAAGAAATAATCAATCCTCCCATGTTTTCTTCCATCTGCTACCTCTATAGCTTTTCTTCTTCCTTCCTAATTACAACCCTTAAATAGAATTCGTGCCTCATATCGAATCTACCGAGTATCATAATTCCTCCAGGTGGTAAAGGTACCTCAAGACAAGTGCTGGGCATAGAAGCACAGGGCATAAATCTGCAAAGAAGTAAAAAGCTGACCTTTTCAAACAATATGGCTTCTCTCTCACTTACCAACTTTGCATTTCGCTGTATGGCCCTGGAAGATGACTGGTTAGCCAGAGATGGGTAAGATTCCTCAAGGGAGGAACAACCTAAGACAGGCACAGTCGCAGGGGGGCCATCAGGTGAGAAATCGGGGAACAACAGTGGTGAAGCTTAGAACCTCACCCCACCCCCCTCTGTTTTGAGAGAAAGCTTCTGCATCCGTGGATGTTTTATTGCCCTTGTCTAGCTCGGATTAGCACATAGTCTACAGGCACACACATGATCATCTACAATTGCTCTCTTACAACACTAAACTATGTTTTCTACCTTTATCTTGCATCTACCTACCACTTCAGCATTTTATTAAAAATAAAAATAATAATAATAATAAAGGGAGAAATGTGGGATCCACATATAAATCAAGTATAAAAATCAAATGAATATTCATATTTGACCTGATTGTTTATAGTTCATAATGCGTGATCAAAACCGAAAGTTTCTGTTATGAATGCCCTTGTACTGTTCACCATGTAAGAACTTATTCATTATGTAAGAATTCGTTCACCATGTAAGAACTTGTTCGTTATGCTTCAGAAGATTGGAGACTGACGAGAATTAGGCTTGAGATGGATTAATGATTGTGCATTGAGCATTGACCCCTCTATACAGAATTTTATTGTTGTTAACAACCATTTGATCAATAAATATGAGAGATGCCCTCTCAAAAAAAAAATATCATGAATGTAGATTTAAGATATTTAAAATTCTGAGATTAGAAACTGTAACCAAAAATAACAATTAATTGTATTTTTATATAATACTACTGTTTGTTTAACACATAAGGTAAATTAATATCATAGACATTATAGATTCAATATTGCAGACATGCTCTCAAACTAAGAAATAAAAGAGATCTAGTTCTCTAAGAAAAAAATTCATGTGCTGCACTTTAAAAATAAATGTTTTAATTTATACCTATAATTTGCTAAGCTTTTGTAAAAGCATTTTCATAAAAAAAAACCTGTGGGAATATAAAAAATTACAATTATTTACTAACCGTAGAATATGTACTAAACACTCTGAGATGCAGTCTATTAAATGCAAAATTGTAAAGGTCAAAGTTTCCATTCTGACAATTTGCAATCTGAAGCTAAAATAAGGTATCGAAATGTTAAAAGTTACATAACAATAAATAACCACTGTGTAAAAAAAATACCAGATAGTGACATTATGGGTCAAAAGAACTGAATAGTAATACAAAGTAGGCTGAGGAAAACAGTAAACTTTGAGGAATTGGGATTTGAGACAATTTTCAAGGAAGGGAAGGCAAAGAAAAGAAGCTGAGTATTCTAGCCAGGTGGAATAAAGAGAAAATTCAGATTTTATAAGAGAGATGGACAATTTCTATTACTCCATTTTAAAGAGAGGAGTGTGAGGCTCAGAAAAGTTAACGCTGGTGTGATTCCATGTCTGTATGTAGGAAATGGCAACGTGTGTTTCTGAAAGCTTCAAAGATTCAAGGGTCCTCAAGCCTACAATGAGAAGTTCAAAGATGTCAGTGCAATAATTTCTCTATTCAGGTAATAACACATGAATTACTCACAACATCTGTAGAAAACTAAAATCTAAAATGTCAGGAATGAGCTGCATTGACCACGGCCATCTATTTTTTAAGTTCCTTAAACTGAATTGACAGCCACTGAGTTTTACATTTTGTAAAGAAAGCAAGCACAATATAGTAAGAAAAGCTGACTCAAATTCAGGACACTGGAAGTCCTGATCCACCAGGATATATGATTTCTAAGCTCCATCAGCACTAAAATCCTATGGCAATGTAAAAGATTTGCTAGGCCAGAATAAAAACAGTTAAGCAGAACAATATCTTTCCAACTCGAATCCCACTGCTGTATTTAGGTTAACGTCCTCTCAAAACTAATTAAAATCACTAGCTCTTTTAGGACAACTCGATCTGCATATTTGACTCATTTTTCTGTGGTGGTAGAATTGGGAAGAAACACAAAGGAACATAGTTCTGAGTCCACATGGCCCTATCTGCATGGAAATCACCAAACAGAATGCAAACACTTAAAACCAATAATGTCAGAGTTATTAAAGCAAGTAATTTCCTTTCCCCGACACCATTTTCATAAACCTTGTCAAAACAATCTCTTGCAAGTTACTTAAGGTCTAAGAGGCTTTTCTCAGGAAATAGCATCCCATAGTAATACAAATCCCATCCAGTTTTGAGCAGAGAAGAGCTCACAGGGAGAATCTGGGTGAAAAAGATGTCTGTACAAGGGAACTTACTTCTGAAAGCTCACCACCTTCTCAGAGTTTTCTCACTGTAGTTTCCATTACAATTACCTTGCCAGGACCCCAAGGATATACCATTCCCCTTTTAAAAATTCTGGCCCAGATTTCAATTCAAACAAAATCTCTTTCCTTGTGTTTTTACTACACATTAAGCTACTATTTTGAAAATGGTTTTATGCAAAAATTAAAAGAAATAATTAAAAGACAGGCCACTTTAGAAAGTGTACATTTCTTCTCCTAAACTAATTCATTCATTTTTTTCACCACCTGTGCCAACTCCTTTCTATACCTGTTGGATTTACCTCTTCTTTCAATTTCCCTCTTTGTCACCTCCCCTCTTAAGTCACAAGGTGAAGTAGGAGTTTTAGCCACCAAGACCTTCCAGGGAAATGAATAGCCACAGGGTCTGATATGCAGTGCAATTTCATTTTTCACTAAGAGTTCAGCCTCAGCAGTAAAGACTTGAGAGCTTAATTCTCTTCCCCTCATTCCCCGACTGTTGGAGCTGCTTCCTAATAATTTTATTTATTAGTCTTCTTGACTTTACACCAAAAACAAAACAACAACAAAAACCCTCAGGAAATAACTCCACAGTTATACACAGTAACTTATAAAAGCTTCACGGCTTTCAGAATTCTGGGAACACTCACCACCCCTTCCACACTGCATCACAAGGCACGCAGGGCGCCTCCCTCCCCACCCCTCCTAGAGGCCCCAAATGCCTCCTCAGTCACTGCTGTCACACTGCACAGATGTAGCCAAAGGTATAAGTCTCACTTAAATTCAAGACTAAAACATTCATCATAGTTACAAATCTCTCCTCCAATCTGATGCTGGAAATGATATGTGACATTAATCTCCTCTTCCCTCTAGGGCTTGCCACAGATGAAAAACACTTTTGACTGTAAATGGCTCTCAGCATTGATACATCCTGAAACCATCTGTGTACATCAGGAAGAAGGAAAGCTCACTGGCTTCTGAAAGAAAAAAAAATCTCTGTTTTTCACGCTTGGGGCCTTACTCC
The DNA here is from genome assembly GCF_040802235.1 of Manis javanica. NCBI lineage: Eukaryota > Metazoa > Chordata > Mammalia > Pholidota > Manidae > Manis > Manis javanica. The sequence continues at coordinate 60,112,434 of NC_133163.1, read as the reverse complement.
TGAGAATCAAATTGGAAAACACGATTTTGAAAGGCACATTCAAAGACAGGGACAATCTGTGAAAAGAAAAAAGGCTGTTAGAAACAAGTAAACAATTCCATGCTTTGGATCTTTGAAAACAAGATAAAAGTACTTTATAAGAAAGAAAATCTAAGGACTCAGAAAAATTGAAGTCAGTTGTGGACCTGATTTGCTGACTCTTTTCATAAGTGGAAGGCCAGTGATTTTTTTTAAAGGTTGCCTTGCCTGTTTTATAAGAAGCAGTATTTGAGTTTTTTTTTCTTTCATAATATACTGATAGAAACTACACATTGCAAGCCCATTCTCACTGTCTATTGAAGAACAGACAAACTCCTTGGTATAGTTTTCAAAGATCTTTATGACCTGGCCCAGTTTGGCTTTCTGGCCATATCTCCCCCATGATCCCATATGCATCTTTTGTTCCACCAGTACTGAATATTAGCAATTTTTCACATATGTCACGTTCTTTCAGGTCTCTGCACATACATCACTTGCCATTTTGGGGATGCTCACCTCTTCCACCCCACTGCCCAGCCAATGTCTATTTTTCCTGCAAGACTTGGTATAAGTATCATATATTAGAAGTCTTCTCTGATTCCTATAGGATAAAACAGGATCCTGTCTGTTCTTATTAGCCTCTGACTCTCCATATTAATGCCTACACTAGGTGAATTTAAGTCAGAAAGTCCTCTAATGGCACAATGATTTTAATCCATTATCCCTCATGGACTAAATTTATAGAGAGGTCATTTAAAACTATACCCATAGTAGCTTTTGGCAAATATGAATATACAAGAATAGATTTATAAAGAAGGTATAATACCAAAGTATTAAATAACAAGTTTTTGCATGTTTTAAATTATATTAAAGTTTATATTCTTCCCTGTGTTTGAAACAATTTTATTTATTTATAATTCTTGATTTATAAGTACATAGAGATTTCATTCTCTTGGAAACAATAGCTCCTAGTTTAAATTTTTATACATTTCCAGAAAATATAAGCTAACATTTGAATGAACCCAGTAGTAGGCCAAATTTATGAAAGCAATTTAATCTTATATATATTACACATGCTTGTACATTATACTTTCCTAAGTAAGGCATCTCTGAACAATCTATTACAAGTAAATAATATCATCACAGAAATTGTTGGCATGACTGGAGTACCATTCAAATACACATACTTCCTGTCTCAAGTCTGTTTTGAGCAGGGGCTTGAAGATGGAGAGAATATGTATTTTTATGGAAGATAGTAAATAATAAATACTGCAAAATAGTATGTCTGCATGATTTTCTGTAGATAATTGTTGGTGAATTATTTACGGCAGTGAATTTTGCTTTGCTAAATTAAAGAAAAAGGAACAGCTTTGTTTTGCTAAAGTAGAAATTATGAACCTAGGGAAATATAAATTTTGAGTTTGGAAAGTGGGAATAGTACATGGGCTTAGGGTAAGACATGGGAGACTGAGATCCTAGGTGCCAATCAAAGACATTTAAAAAAATCAGAGTAAATGCCTATGTGATTGAATTAAGCATTTGGTAGTCATTATGGCTTCTAAGAAGAAAACAGACAAAGATAATTGTTCTAGCTATGAGAAGCATGAAGAGGAAGAAGAGAGGTTGGCAAGGGATTGTTTAGAGGTAAATCCCAAATGGAGGAGGAAGAGAAGAAGAAAGAGACGACCTGAGAAATACTGCCGTAAGGAAAAGTCAAAGGTAATTCCAGTCACACTTCAGGAAGCTCACGAGGCTAGTGGTCAGCAACACTGAAACTAGGTTAAAGGTGGGAGAACACCTATGATGTGTACATTCAGTATTAAAAATGTCAGTCCTTCTTAGACTGTTATATGAATTTACTTCAGATCAAGTAAACTTCCAAAAGGAATTTGTGAAGGGGTTACAGAGGGAACAGAGGTGATATGACAAAGTGATTCTAATGATCAGCTGGAATATAGACTGACAGAAACAGCAAACAAGAAAAGCTTAAGGGATAATAAGGGGGAAGTTTCTTTTCTAGCTACTAGAGGCTTTTCCAGTGCTAAAATAATAAGAAATAAAAGCAATGTGATATCTGTCCTGAGAATTAGTAGACATGATTGCACAAAAATGAAAACTTAGAAATAATCCATAATATATGTAAAAATGAAGTATATGATTAAGCGATCTTTCAAATCAAAGGAGAGATAAATTATTCAGTAAGTGGTGCTAGAATAATTTGTTAACTATTTTAAAGTAAAGAGTGAGACTCTTCCCTCATATACTGAAATAAATTCCAGCTGGATTAAAAAGTTAAATGTAAAACACACACATACACACGTACACACACGTACACAGGAACACAAAAATGTAGGTAAAATTGTTTTAACAGAATTGAGAAACTTTTGGCTAGATTGACCAAAAAAGAGAAGACTCAGATTATTAGAATCTGAAATGAGAGGACATTACTACCAATTTTAAGAAATAAAAAGGATTATAAAGGAATATTACATACAGTTGTAACCAATAAATCAGATAACTTAGATAAAATTGACAAACTCCTAGAAAGACACAAACTATTGGAACAGACTCAAGAAAAACAGGCAATCAGAATAGACCTATAACAAATAAAGAGATTGAATTAGTACTCAAGAAATACAAAGGAAAATCCAGGTGCAGATGGCTTTACTGCTGAATTCTACTAACCATTTAAAATATAATGGATACCAATTCTTCACAAACTCTTTAAAAAATTAAAAGAAGAGGAAACACTGCCCAGCTCATTCAATGAGACCAGTAATACTCTATTACTAACATCAGACAAAAGTATCATGAGGAAAGAAAACCACAATTCAATATCCTCAATGCATGTGAAGTAAAAAACCTCAACAAAATACCAGCAAACTGAATCCAACAGGATAAAAAGAATTATATACCATGACCAAGTGGAATTTATCTCAGGTATTTATCCCAATGTTAGTTTAACATCTGAAAATCAATTAAGGTAATCCACTCTATTGATAGAATAAAAAACAAAAATAGAAAAAGAATTTGATTAAATTCAATACTTCTCATTATAGAAACACTCAGCAAAGTAGGAATAAAAAGGAATTTTCACAGCCTGAAAGAGAGCATCTACTAAAAACCCATGGCTAACAATATTTAATGGTGAAAAACTGGAATGCCTTCCACCTAAGACCAGGAACAAGATAATAATGTCTACTCTCACCACTTCTATTCAATATTACATAAGAAGTTATGGACAGGGCAATTAGGGGAAAAAATAGAAGTTATCCAGATTGGAAAAGGAGTAAAATAATCTCTAATCAGAAATGGCATGGTCTTGTATATAGAAAACCCTAAGGAATCCACTGAAAAACTATTTGAACTAGCTAATGAATTCAGCACGATGGCAAGATAAAAACTCAATATAAAAAATATTTCTATATACTTGCAGTGAACAATCTAAAATTAAATTTTAAAAACTCCATTTATAATAACATCATAAAAGAATAAAATGCTTAGGGATAAATTTAACAAGAAAAGTATAAAACTTATCCTCAGAAAACTACAAAACATTGTTGAAAGAAATTGAAGATTTAAATGGATAGAAAGTCATCCATGTTCATGGACATGTTCATGAGTTAGAAGTCTTAATACTGTTAAGATGGCAATATTCTTCAAATTGACCTACAGATTCAATGAAATCCCTGTTTGAATTTCAGCTGACTTCTTTTTAGAAATTTATAAGTTGATTCTAATATTCATATGTGGTTTCAAACAATCCAGAACAGCCAAAACAATTTTTAAAAAGAAGAAAGAAGTAGGAGGACTTAAACTTTTCAATTTCAAAACAGTACAAAGCTACAGTAATAAAAAGTGTGGCATAGTGATAGATATATAGGCCAATGAAATAGAATTTAGAGTCCAGAAGTTCAATGGGGGTAGAACAGTCTATTCAACAAATTATTCTGTGGCAACTGGATGACCATATGTAAAAGAATAAACCTAAATCCTTATGTCATAACACTTCCAAACATTAAATTGAGATGGATCAAAGACCTAAATGTAAGAGCTAAAACTATAAAACTATTAAAAAGAAAACACATGGGCAGATCTTCATGCCCTTGGATTTGGTGACAGTTTCTTAGATATGACAACAAAAGTGCAAGCAATGAAAGAATAATAGATGAATTAACTTTCACCCAAATTTTAAAACTTTTGTACATCAAATAATGCTATCACAAAAGCAAAAAACAACCCACAGAATGGGATAAACTTTTGCTTGTCATATATCTGATAAGGGCTTAATATCCAAAATATATATAAAGCACTCTTACAACTCAACAACAAACAACCTGCTTTTAAAATGGGCAAAGAACTTTAATAGAAATTTTTCCAAATAAGGTATGCAAATAACAAGCTTGCAGAAAGATGCTCAACATCATTACTAAGTAGGGAAACCTTGTTCTCAAAACCACAATGAAATACCACTTCATGTTCAGTAGAATGGCTGTATTTTGTTTAAACATGGAAAATAACAAAGTGTTTACTAGAATGTGGAGAAATTGGAACATTTGTACATAACTGATGTGAATGTAAAATGATGCAGCCCCTGTGGAATTCAGTTTGGCAGTTCTTTAAATACTTCAACATGGAATTGCCATACAACCCAGCAATTCCATTCATAGGTATATATCAAATAGTTAAATCAGGTACTCAAACAAATATATGCACATGACTATTTACAGCAGCACTATTCACAATAGTAAAAGGTAGAAATGACCCAAATCTCTCTCAACAGATGACTGGCTAAACAAAATTTGATATATCCATATGACAGAATATTACTTGGCCCTAAAGAGGAATGAAATGTTGATACATGTTACAATATGGATGAACTTTGAAAGCATGATGCTAAGTGAAAGAAGTCAACTACGAAAGATAAAATATTATCTGATTCCACTTCTATGAGATGTCCAGAATACGCAAATCTATAGAGACAGAAAGTGGATTAGTGGTTGCTTAGGACTGGAAGGAGGTGTGAGGATGGGAGGGAGTGGAGGGGTGATAGATAAATGGTATGTAGTTTCTCATAGCAGTAATAAAAATTTTCTAAAATTGACTGTGGTGATGGTCAGATATTCATGACTGTATTAAAAAACTACTGACTTTTACAACTTAAATGGGTGAATTGTACAGTATGTTTATTTTATTTCAATAAGTTTTTTTTTAATGAGTAAGAGAGAGAACAGGAGAAATACACACCAAAATGTTAACAATAGTGAGATTACAAGCAAGCAAATCGAGCTCCCAAATGGCTACTGGTTCATATTAAGACCTCATGCAAACTTCAAAGAAAAGGTAACTTAAAAAGCAGTCCAGTTCTAGACAAAACGGATTAAAAGAAATGAAATTTTACCCCCTACCTATAGTAGCAAGAAAAATACAAAGACAAAAACATGTAAAAAAAATTTTTTCAGCTAACACACATCAGTGATCTCTAACTACAGGGTTCAAACTAGGTAAGCCTGCAATTGCCTCAATTTGTGGCATGAAGTTTCCAGCTATTCTGTCTGTATCAGGAAGCCAGGAAGTGCCCAGTGGATTCTCTGGGTTGAGATCAAAGTGCTGGAATTCTCTGGACAGAGTCCCAGGGAGAAGAAAACTGCATAGAGAGGGAATGCCACAGACCTGCACAGATTTCCACTCCAGTGTCCAGCTGATCACTAATCAACATATGTTCTTGTGGAAATTACCCAATGTCAAGGAAAGAACTATTCCAAAGAACTAGAAGTGATAATGCCTAGTTTTCATATGGGTCCAGGAACAGTGCCTGTTCCCACAAACCAGACAGGAAGACCTCATGATTCAAGGGCACTGGGTAGAGAATACAAAGGGCCTTGCGTCCGTATTGTGGCATAATTAGCCCTGGACTGAGTACTGACTGCTCTGGTTGCACCTGACAAGTTTTAGAAGTGAGAATATCCACAAAATAAAGAATTATATACTCTCAAAACTCAGTAATAAGAAAAACAATCCAATTAAAATGGAAAAACACCCACATCTGAACAGACACCTTAATAAATAAGATATACAGAAGCACACGAAATGCTCAGCATCACATATTGGGAAAAAGCAAATTAAAACCACAATGAGATACCACCCTTTACCCACTAGGATGGCTTATTTAAACCACTGACATACCAGTTGTTAGTGAGGATGTGGAAGAACTAGAAATCTCAAACACTGCTGTTGGGGATGCAGAATGGAACAATCACTTTGGATAACAGTTTTGTGATTTCTTAAAAGTTAAAGAGACATCAATCATATGATCTAGCCATTTCCTTCTAGATATTGACCCAGAGAAAGCATATATGTTCCTGCAAAGACATACAGGAATGTTCATAGCAGATTTATAGATAAAAACTAGAAACAATGCAGCATATATGAACAGGTGAATGGATAAACTGTGACATTTTCCCAGCAGTAATATAAAGGATTAAATTATTGATACATACAAGAACATGAGTGAACCTCAGAATAATTATGCTGAGTGACAAGAGCCAGACTCAAAAAGAAGTGCCCCTACTGTGTGCTGTCATTTATATAAAATTCTATAAAATGCTGGCCAAACTATATCAATGGAAAGTAAATCGATGGTTGCCTGGGCATCAGGCAGGAGAAGGACAAGATGGGAAGGAAGAAAGGGATTGAAGAAAAGTCACAAGAAAACTCACAGCGATGATTTCACAGGTGGACACCAATGTCAAAGGTTTTCCAACTGTACACTTCAAATATGGACAGTTTATTGTATATAAACATCAAAGCTATTTTTTAATTGTCATTCCAAGACAAGGTTCATGATTTTTTGTTATACAATGAAATCATAGTTTATACCATATTTTTTACCTATTTTTTCCCTAAATAAGAAATAACTTGTAAAAAATAAATCATGGCAATTTGTAATAGAAGAAACCTTAGAGGTTCTTTAACATATCCCCTCTTTTTCCGATGAGGAAATTGCACCCCAGAGAGATGATCTGTCCAAGGTCACATTGGTAACAACTAGGAAGACTCCTGTAGTATTCTTTACATTCTCCCCGATTCTTTTATGTTTCAAACCTTCTGAATAAAACATTCTTATGAAATATGAACATATAGACTACATATGTTATTACAACTACTCTAAAAGCTCTTCAGTTTTCATTTGGTATGTAAGTATATTTTTAAATATAAATTTTATCTGAATTATTTGCATACTGTAACAGTATTTACTTGATCTTAAGTTTTGAAATAAATCTTTTTTTATATGGATGAGCCTGACGTATCTGTCTGGTAACAGGAAGCATGTAAGACAGGTCTCATTATACTTGAATTTCCTTCTTACCACAGTTCATGTGAAAACAAAACATAGACCATATCTTTGCATTGGCAAAATAATTAGATGTTCATATAGTATGTATATTCAAAACAGAATCTAGGTTTATTCCCAATTGTAGCCAATTGAACTAAAAATAATTTGATGCCAGCAAAATGAGAACATCAAGGTTGGATATAGTCTTAAAAAGTAAAGTGTTTTCAAACAATTCTTCACTTTAGAAATCTAACAATGAGGATTTTCTTTGGAATTCTCATAGGGCTGTTATTCAATAGAGGAATGTAGGAGACACATTCAGAAATCTATTTCAATAGGCAAGAGAACTTATATTTCCTGCTGTCATCAATAATACTACAAACCTGGACACTGTGCTGAACTTTTTATTCCACATCTCCACCTCCTTTTGCTCTCCCCCTTTCCCAAAAAACATGTTTCCTCAATGCCCCCTTTGCTGGGTGACATATGTTCTAGAAGAGACCCTGACTTGAAAAACTGAGCAGCTCAATATGTATGGGCCAATCTATGGTTTACCCAAACCCAATGGTTTTAAGAGGAAAAATGTTCAATAAATATGTATAAATAGATACATTTATAAATTCTAGATACTTTGGGATTTATTCATAAGATATTCTGAAACATTTTCCAAAATGTGTTGTGCTAACCAAATATTATGTAACAATTATCCTTTTGCTCATCCCTTAGGCAGAAATGTTCACACATTAAGAGAGAATTGAGTATGATGGCAGAGAGAATTGAGGATGATGGCATCAGGCTGCTCAAGCCTTGGACTAGCAGAATGCATTTGAGGCACTTAGTATTTACCACGTGTATATGACAGATTCTCCTACCTAGTAAAACCCTCAGCCTCAGACCTACTAACATTTAATGCTGTGTAATAGAATATAGATTTTTAAATGCTGTCTTGACCCAGTTTTGAGGCCCTGGATCGAGGCCGATCGTTTCCCCTTCTTGGGCAGCCAAGCATGTCTATGCCCCCAGTCATCTCCCGTGGTGGCGCTCACACACCAGACCACTATACACCTGTTCTAATTAACCCCAGGACAGGTACCAGACAACCAGGAACAGCCCCTGTGCTCCAGAGCCCACTGAAAGTATTCAGATTATCCAATCCTAAAACTTCTTGCTCTAACTTGCCCGTTCCTTCCTCAGAAATCATGGTACAGGTGCTTGGTCAAGGTTTCCCTCTCTCCCTCTGTCCTGTGCCCTACAGGAGGGTCCCCAAACCGCCCTGTGTGCTGTGCCACGCTTCCCCAGAGAACTGTGAGCACCACAAACTATAAAGGCTCCCTCTGGGTTCTCCCTCTTGACCTACTCTGGCCTTACCATACCTCACCCTAAGTAATACGGTTAAAACAACGAAGGGAGGAAGGTGGGAAGAGGGAAACGGGTGGAGAGAAGGCAGGGGGAAACTACTTCAACTGGCTCTTAAAAGTAGCATGTTTGTTTTTGCTAAAATTCAACTTCAAATCAACAATATTTAAGTGCAGAGTATAAACTCTTTATGAAAGAGTAACGAAATACAGCAAGAATTTACAAAATATAATAAGCTATATCTGTTACATATTGAGCACTTAATGAGTCAGGCCATTTGCTTCTATCCTATTATATGATCTCATCTAATTCTGAGAAAAGACCAGGGAGGTAGAACTACTATTATATTTATATCAAATATAGGAATCTGAGGCATAGAGAAACTTAAAAATTGTCCGAAATGACAGAGCTAGCAAATGTTGGCACTGGGATTTAAACTCAGGTTTCTCCAAATTTAGAACCTAAGCTCTTAAGCACTGTGATACTACCTCCAAGTAGCTGTTATCCAACAAGTATTTATTGAGCATCTATTGTATGACAGGCATTATATTCTGTGTTAGAGGAAAAGGTACCAAACTGATGCTCAAGACACTTAACCTTCTAGTGACAAAGTGGTTATTTTACCTATAAGAACCAGATAGCTTGATAGGTATCAGATGGATTTTATCCTGGAAGCTACAGAAGTATAACCATTCACTTGATCACACATCACCTCATAGGGTGCAAATAGATTACACTATTATGCATTGCTCTGACCCTCCATTGACACACATGCATGCACAGGTGCACACACACACACACACACACACACACTCCAGCAAACTTGCTTTTTTTTGGCTAATTCTTCCACTGCCCAAGGATGAAATCTCAAGAAAATCTCCTAACTCTCTTCTGACTACTCTCAATAATCAAAAGTCCTCAGGTCACTTTTAGCCACAAGAAATTTCTCTTTCATATCGGAAATGTGTAATGCAGAGCAATGATCAAACCCTGGCAGGGGACAGGTGGAGAGAGCTGTTCTCTGGGTGCAGTGGATGCTTACACTCATGACATACTATTGTGGGTTTTTCAGGTGTTGGGAATCCCCACCAGCAGTCTCTCATTGCATGTTCCAGTACAGAGGTGATACTGATAATTCCAGTAGCCTGCGACAACCCCCACCCCAGCCCCCACACTCTGGTGACCCACTCCACACAGTCAATCTTGTTGAAATTTTATCAACAACCACCCACCACCACCACCACTACCTGAAGCCCCTTTGAAGACTGGCTGTAATGAGGTTTCCTCCTTTTGCATGGCCTTCCGAGGCCACTGCCCCCACCACATCCCTCCTGCCATTGGTAGAAGTGCAGTTATCTCCACACACAGCCCAATGGCTTCTCTCTTCAGAGCTCTTAGACCTGAGCAAGACCCCAGTCCATTGGATCCCCAGTTCTTCATAGCAAGCTCTGCCCCCTACAGGCTTGTGGTGAGCAGGAAGCACTTGGTGATCCTCCTCCTTAAGAAAGGGAGGGGAGCAGAGTACCTCAAACCCCCAGGAATTTGGCTTCTACTCAGTGTTTTCATACCTTGATGACCACATTGGTGTGTCCAACAAAAATGGCCTAGCACCTCACTTTGGAATATGGAGATGTCCAGCAAATACTCTTCTCAGCTTTTCAGGCCTCAGCCAAAACCAAGACAGAGTCTCATTTAACATTCTGTTTCAGAAACAAAGAAGGATGCTCAGCATACTAGTAACAGCAGAATTTTATCTGTCTCTATAGGATCATTTCTACTATTTCCCACCAGGGAAAATGGATTTGTCTTCCAGTCCAAGCTTTGCTCCTAGAAATGCTTTATGAACCTGAGTACATGGCTAGTGCTCAGTTTTGCCTGAAATTATAAAAAATAATTATAAAAATGTTTTAAAGGTTGTTGAAAAATCTCTCCAAGAAAACATGGCTCTGTCACTTGAGGCTCATATATATGAGTCTTCTTAGTCCAGAAAATGGGCAGAAAACTAAAAATTAGTCAGAGAGCAACAGAATTGCCTTTAAATAAGCCTAAATTCATGACATCATCCTTTAACGAATCCTTAAAACTCTTAGTTTCCCAATCTAGAAGCAAAGTCACTCACACTCTAACCTGATTTTGTGCTCCAACTGACCACTAAACTTCTACATTGCTCTCTTTGCCCAATTCCTTACCTTGTTAACTCAGCCAGTAGACAAGCTCATCCAGGATTATTCTCCTCCCAAAGACAAATTTAAGCCAAGTATGAGGCCCCTGGTACCTGTTGGCAGGCTTCTTGGAAGTGAACAACTTCTGATTTATAAATACCCTGTGCACCACTATCCCCTCGGGGGCTCCACCACCTCAGGACGAGCTCCTTGTTAGCTGTTCACTTATCCTAGGACAGGACATGGGTCCAGTGCCACTTCATCACAACACCTACCCCACCCCAGGATCCTATGCATCGACATTAGTGCCAAAAAACTACCTGAAAAAGATACACCTTTCCAAAATATGTTGTTTACTGTGTTTCCCCCTTTATCCTTTTACTTTTAAAGAATAAATTTTTCTCCAGTGTTTTATATGACTGCATAGAGTAACTGCCTTATTTTGATTAAAATTACATCATTTTCTTCTATCTTTAGTGCATAGGTACCACAAACATAAGGTAGGTAAATTGATGTTATTTTAAGAAATTTTCAATGGGATGATCAATAAAAACAACAAAGTACATAACTCTAGTGTTGAGGTCCTAAATCTCATTATTTCTCAAAAGGCTTTAACAATGTCCAAAGTCGTATGAAAATAATTGGCAATGGCGTCTTAAAATTAAAGGATTTTTTTTCTTCAAGCACCAACCAAGAATGGAAGAATTTTCAGGGAAAATCTAATTCGGAGGTACTGGGAAGCAAATCTTTAGCAAGTGGTCTTTTTTTCTCTGTTGATGCCTCATCCACCGCACTGATGTTTGAGTCTCTAGCTGAAGATTCTATAGGTTCTGAATCAATAATAACCTTTCCTAATTGTTATGGATGGAATATTTGTACCTTCCAAAAAGATTCATGTTGAAGCCTTAACCCCTACTGTGGTTGTATTTAGAGTAAAGAAGTAATTAGGATTAAATAAAGTCATAAGGTTGAGGCTCTGATCTGATACCATTAGTGTCCTTAATAAGAGACACCAGGAAGCATGGAAAATGAAAGGCCACATGGGGACATAACAAGAAGCCAGCCATCTACAAACTAGAAAGAGGGCTGAAATCAGAACCAGCTGGAACCTTAATTTTGGACTTCTAACATACAACACTGTGAGAAAATTAATTCCTGTCATTTAAGCCACTCAGTCTATGGCATTTTGTTATGGTAGCCTGAACTGACTAAGGCAGTGAGCGGACCGAAGGAGAGGACCGAAGGAGAGGACCAGAAATTTCCAAGTATATATAAAAATACAAATATATTTCTTTCACACACTGTTTATATATGTAGTCCTATTCATTCTTAACAATCTTGGTATTAGGCAGAGCTAGCATTATTAATCCCATTTGACATGGCTAATCCCAGATTAGACCCAGAGCTTTTAACTCCTATCCCCATGTTCTTTCCCTCCCCCTCACACCAGCAGACTCAGAGCAGCTTTAGAAATTTTCCCACCTCTGAGTCAGCTCACGGGAGATCTCAGGGAAGCCTAGCACTGGGTCAAGGATAAGACACTAGACTCAAAAATTTATCTCTTGGATTAACCTACTATTGCTCAAGAAAGCCATTAGCTCTCAATAAATTCAGTTGAGAGAAAAAAATAAAATTAAAGCTGACATTGTGCTCATTTTCAATTATTTTAATTATTAAAATGATAGTAGTTTTCACTTTCGTACAAAAACTTCTTTATCACATTTGAGATTTGAGTATCTGTAATACAAAGGAATAAGTCTTGGCCACTCCTTGTCCAAGAACACACATCTACAGCAACTCCTGGGAAAAGGAGCTCAGCCACACCTTGAAGTTCAGTACATCCACCCTTCTGATTAATGTGGAGCAGCTGAGCACCTAAAGGAACAGTTGCCATATGGAAGATGAATGCCCCATATCCCACTGAGAGGCCCTTCTATAGGCCCTGGTGTTATTTTTAAAATATCTCAGTTCTGAAGGTCACTCCATTAATAAGTATTTCAGTAGTTTAGTAATTAGCACAGATATGACCTACCATTAAAGCAGCATTTACTTTTAGGCTCATCTTTCTGCTCTGCAAATCAGTGATGATAAACTTTAAAAAATGAGCCAATATTTGATAGTTTAACATAACTGAGTTAGAGTTCATATTCAAAATGTTTATTTTATCCAACCATAATGTCTTAAACTATGTCTTAATAGGCAGCCAAAAACCTTTTCACTGACCTTTGATTTTAACTACCCCTAATAGAGTATGCCTCCCTTAGCTCCCATTTCAATTATTCTTAAAGATAACTGTCTAACCCTCATGCTGGGAAAAAATTCCTTGTCTTTAGCATGTAGACCTCTATCAGCATTTACCTCATTCTCCCCTTTGAGCCTAGTTTGTACCATACTAGCAAATAGAGGCCTATCTCTGAGTACTAATACCTCCCAGATTAGCTGTCAAAAGCCCTTTACACAGAATCTTCTCCTAATTTGGTGCTGAAAAGAACCATTCTCACCTAATTGATCCTCAAATGATTATTACATTCAGAAAGAATGGAATGTCTGTCCAATATAGAACATAAATGTATTCAAGCTAAAGTAGTATTTTGTTTGTAGTGATTTTTATGTGTATCCAGAGAAAAGGGACACTTTAAAATTGGAAACATGGAAAAGTATGGACAGCGTTTAAAAAATAATTTTAAGAACTCATTAGCAACATAAATATCCAGTAATAAGGAACTGGGATAGATAATTAGATAGGTAGATAGGTAGGTAGGTAGATAGGTAGATAGATAGGCAGGTAGGTAGATAGATAGGCAGGTAGATAGGTAAGTAATAGGTAGGTAGATAGAAAGGTAGGTAGATAGAAAGGTAGATAAATTTCCATTCAATAAAATGCTCTGTGTTTAACACAAATGATACTGAAGCTTCTGGTCTGACATAGCAAATTATTCACAGAGCTGTTTATCTCCCCTTCAAACAAAGTTTCTGTAAAACTTACAATAAATAAATACAGAAGATATTAAGCTCTTCACAACACCAAAAGGAGAAGTCAGGGAGTCATCAGCAGACCAGAGCTTTACTAAAATCTCTAGCAAATGGCAGCTAGATGGATCCTTCAGTCAGATAAACTAAAAGCAAAGATACAAATGTCCCAGCATTGAAGACATCTGGCTTCAAAGTGAAAGAAGTAGATGCTAAGCAGAATGAATGAAAAGGATCAGTACTTAGAAATATCCCCAAGAAATTCTGTAACACACCAAAAATAAAGAGAATATTCTAGGAACTTCCAGGAAAGGGCTGTGGAAACAAGTTACATAATGTCCTTGATGTCTGATAAATACATTATCTGAATTCTAATAGTCATGACATTGCATAGGGAAGCAGGGTCATTCCCCACAGAAATATTTAGTAATGTACTGCCCACATATAAAAACAGTCCTGACCCAAATACCCATCCCCATGTCACTCTAACATCTGTCCTCACCAATCATATCACAGTCTATTTCAATCTCTTATTTGATTTTTTATAAATAAATAAATAAATATTTTGATAAATATAACATATAATATATGGCATAAATAGATTTTAAATTAAAATTGCAAATCTTGAAAGATGTTAGATCTCACAGAGCTAACAAAAGTGTTGGTAACATCTTGAGTCACCAGCAAAGCTAATGCTAAATGAAGATTATTAGCAGAGTTAGATCAGTTAAAGGTTAATAAGGAGAAAATCATCTAGGAAAATAACAAGAAAGAGTTTTCAAAGGAGAATCATTTAAAATCAAAGGATTTAAGATAGGCACTTGGAAGGAAGTCTTGTAATATTTTTGTAGAAATTACTATCTTTATGGTTGTGCTGGAAAATGAACTATGAACTTGAAAGATGTGATCTCATGGTATCATTTAATTTTATCAGAAAATGGTACCCCTGAAACAATCCAATTTAAATAGATTTATATTAAATAGACTTTCCTGGTGCTAGTTTTCCTGGGAAACAGGAGACTTCCTGCACAGATAAAGGAACCAAAACAAAATCGTGTTTGTCTTCTCATCAGCAACAATAAATCCTGAACATAGTGAAACCATGCCTTTAAAATCTAAGATAAAATGACTTTATATCAATAATTTTATACATAATCAAACTACTCATCAAATATGAAAGCCAAAGAACAACACTCAAGAACTGTTACTGTTAGGTAGAAGATAGTCATGAGCAGCTGGGGAAGGGGAAAATAAGGTTCAAGAGAAAAAAAAACCTGCCTGAATACCACCTAATTAGGGGCTCCCACTTGAAGACAACAAAGGCTTTCCTTGTCTGTTGGGAACAGGACAAGCCAGTCCCTACCAGATCCCAATGCAGATGCAATCAAACAAAACTAAGAAGCACCCTAACTACACCTCATCATAATCTCCTTAAAATAAAATTGCAGTGGGCTGTTCTGTGAGCATTCTGGGAAAGGACAAAGGACATATGTAAGCAGATCTGTCAATTAAATGACCTCACCCTGTCAGTCAAAGAGGTGACTCCTAGCCAGAATGTAATGAAAAGGCCTCCTGCCTAATGGATTGGAGACTTTGTCTATCTTCACTCTGGCCCACTCTTCCTTGGAGTGTACTCAAATAAAACTTTCACTCTGCTTTGCTATTGTGTCTCTGCAAAGGGATAAGACCCAAGGAGAACAAACTCAACCCACAACAGAACTCTGAAGGTTTGCCTCCCATATTCTCTTCTAAAAGAAGTACTTCAGCAATATTTTAAGAGACAGAGAGAAAGAGATGATAGAGATAGAGAGATGATAGAGAAATGATAGACAGAAATGATAGAGAGATGATTGATAGAGAGAGATGATTGAGAGAGAGAAAGATGATTGAGAGATAGAGAGCAGGAAGAAAGGGATGGAGAGAAGGAGGGAGGAGGGAAAGAAAAGTGAGAGATAGACAATCCAAGAAAATGGCATGGAAGGCAGGAGGAGATTCCTGCTTTGGGTAATAAAAGGCCAAGTAATTTAAGCCAAACCAAGCCACACTTGAAAGAATACACAGAAGTTTGACTAAGTATACTATTAAAAATCTTAAAAGCATCAAATGGAGAAATGGACAACATTTCCACTGTGCATTTCTAAGGGTGAATTTTTTAGAAAGTCATTGTCTTGCCTCAGGGTTTCAACCCCAGGCCAAGGTTCACTATGGATTCAATGAGACTGAAAAATGACAACAGAACATTCTTGGGGTAAAGAGGTTTATACCTGGCTTTATTCTCATGGTGGTAGGTCGAGCACTAGAATCACATCTGCATCCAGCAGTCTGCAGGTCCATAATCAAACTCCATCTCTGCCTCCTCCCAGAGCACTGGGCAGGGCTCCTTATATAGTGACTCAGTCAGTAATAGCTTATTGTCTACAGGTGTGGAAGCATTAGCCTAGCAGTAGCCAATTACATCATCAAGTAGTTTAGGGTCAGGTGAGGGTGCAGGCCACAGGAACTTACACTTTCCCCACAGTCATTATACATTATATATATATTTTTATATTTCCTAACTAATTTTTTTACCAGAAATGGTAATTTATTACCAGAATAGCAAAATTGTGAGTCACTATTTTAACAGGATGATTGTCAAAATGAGGTTTTGGGTTTGATTATAGTTTTAGTGCACGCTAGTCAAACTGAACCCTTTTATGAGGTGACAGATGTGTGCAATTTGAACACAATTTTAGAAAAGCAATCTACACACTGCCAAAAGTTAACTTTGACAGGTTAAATGAAGAACACCCTAATTTACTAGTTTGAAACTATTTTGTTAGTAACAAAGGTATTCATTCCTTTGCCGGGCATCTATTTAAATTTAGGAAATATGACTCAAATATGGTTCATTGTGAATCACTACAAATTCTCACTTTAAATGAGAAAGAGAGTTGCCTTGCCAATGGGTTTCAGCCCCGGGCAAGTTTGCTATGGATTCAATGTGACCAAAAAAAATTGACAGCAGAATACTCTTTGGGGTGAAAGGGTTATACCCAACTTTATTTCCAGCTGGCAGGTCAGTCACTAGAATCCCATTCACTCAGAGCGAGTCTGCATGCAGCAAGCCAGTCTCTGCCTCTGGGCCCCTCTGTCCGTACAGCTGTCCTCTGGGCCTCTGTCCTCAGTGCTGCCACCACTCCAGCCTCTGCTCTGCTCTCCTGCACCCTTGCAGCCCTGCCACCGTGTCATGCCCAGAGCACTGGGCAGAACTCTTTATATAGAGTCAACAGCCATGTATTGCCCACAGGTGTGCAGTGAGCTAGTCAACCAGGTCCAGGTGAGAATCCTAGACACAGGAACTCTCGTTTTATCCACAGAGTACCATAGTTTAACAGTGTAAGTTTTCTTTAGAACAATGGTTTTAACTTATTTGTAAAAGCTAAAGCCTGAATTCTTTTGGGAACTTCCCGGAGACTATTAACTCTCTTTAACAGTTAATAGTGATCCCCAGATGTAACGATTTATATTTCAATGAAAAGAAATGTCATCATATTACAGACTTTTCTCTAGAAGCTTTGGAATATAAATTTCTGTAAATTTGTAGAAGAAAATTCTTTGTGATTTCAATGATAAAAGTACTTTTTTTGGCTCTTGAGAGTATTGAGAAGGCCTTTTAAATTCTATCATTGAATAAGAAGAGAATGAGGAGTTGCAGCTTCTTTGTTTTTAAAAGTAATTGATAAAATTCATTTGGGCATGAAAACTTCCATTTATTTCAAATTCCACTTATGCTTTATATATCATCTTAGAAGGTGAGTTTTATTTAAGATACTTAGTGTTTGGCTAGTTATTTGCAGACATATTTCCTTTCCTAGATTTTTAGAACTGTTAAATATGAAAAAGATTTCAGTAATCAGTTATGATTGTTTGTAAATTATTAAGTTGTAGAACCTATTTGCATTTGTGATTTTTAAAATAATATTTAACATTTCATAGTCTACTTAAGGTTAATGGAAATCACTGTTTTAAGTCTAAGAAAAAAGGGACAACTCAAGCAACATACATCTAAAATATGAATAATTTCATTTAAGGCGAAAAGGTTTGTCTTTTTCACTTTTTCAGTTGAAAATAGTAATAGATTGTTTAGTTCTATTTAAACCTACCTGATATTCTTTGCACTTCTGCTAATTTCTATTTTATAGAAATTTTATAATAAAATAATTAACAATTAAAAACAAAAAAGAGGGGAAAAAAGGAATACAGAACAAATGGAACAAATAGAAAGCACACAGGACACTTGATTTAAAGTCAATACATTAGTAATTACATTTACTATAAATGGGTTAATGTTCTAATTAAAAGGTTAAAAATACTAGATCAGATATACTCACACATATATGCATATAAATATGTATATATATGATATATACAAGATATCTAAAACATATAGCACAAGGTTGAAAGTAACAGAATAAAAAAATTATGCAATGGAAAAGAAAAGTTTTATTAACCAGATATAATAGGCTTTAGGGCAAAAGACATTACTTGTCATAATGATGGTCCCTCACATTTTAAAAGATTCAACCCACCAGATAGAGCAATATTAAATTTAGCATAAGCTAATAACTTAATTTTAATAACAAACTCTAAGTAGAAAAAGCAAAATGTTAAAGGATAAGGAGAAATAAATTCATAATCATGCTATGAATCATAACACACCTTTTCAATAATTGATAGAAAAAAATCATAAAGACCCCAAAACAAGCCTCTTTGAAATCTGATGAAAAAATATATAAATCCACAGATCCAAGCACAAAGAATGACAGTCAGAAGAAATATGAAGAAAACAATGCTGAGGTATATCAGAATCAAACTGCAAAATACCCACTGGCAAAATCTTAAAAACAGGCAGAAGGAAAAAAGACACACTATGTATAAAGGAACAAGGTTTAACTGACAGCACACTTATCAAAAATTATTTAAACCAGAAGACAATGGATAAATATTAAAAAACTGAAAAAAAACTTGTCACTTAGAATTCTTCAACCAGAAAACTTACAAAAATAGAGATAAATAAAGACTTTTTTTCAGAAAATCCAAGCTGAGAGAATATATCCGTAGCATTTGCCCTGCAAGAAATATTAAAGGAAGTTCTTTAAGCAGAAGGAAAATGAAGAAAATTTGACTACATAAAGGAATAAAGAGTATCAACTGATAAACATGTGAGTAAATAAAAATTTCATATTTAAATCTCTCTTAAAGATCATTGACACTTTAATGCATAAATCATAACACTGAATTATGAAGTTAATAGACAATGTAAAAGTACAATATATACCTATAATAGTAAAAGGTATGGGAGCCAATAAATGTAAGTATATTTTTGTAAATGTCTTACAGTAGAGGGGAAGTATTACAAAAGTATTTGAAAGTACATGGTGATAAATTAAAGTGGTATATTGTGATCCCTAGAGCCACCACTAAAATACAAAAACAATGCAGAGATACAGCTAAGAAGCTGATATTAAAAATAATGTGGAATTTTTAAAGACTTGGGTAACCCAAAGGAAAATAAAAAGAATAAAAAAGGAATAAAGAACAGAAAAGACAAAGAGAAAACATGTAGCAAAATGATAATATAAACCCAGCCATGTCACAAATTATATTACATGTAAATGGTCTAAACACTAAATTGAAATGTAACATTGCCAAAGTGGATAGAAAATGAAGCCCCTACTATATGACATCCATAAGAAATCCAATTTAAATACAAAAAGACTAAGAAGTTAAAAGGAAGAGAACAGAAAAAGGAATATGCAAAAATTAGTCACAATAACAGTGGTATAATTATACTAATACCAGAAAAAGTAGATTTCAGAAAAGAAAATATTACCAGGGACAAAATAGTACCTTTCATGATCATAAAAAAAATCAATTCATGAAAAGGATAGAACAATGTTAAGTGCTTATGCATGTAATAACAGAGTTTTAAATGCATGAAGTAAAAATGGATAGAACTGACAGGAGAAAGAGATAAATCCAAGAATATAATTGCAGATTACAGTACTTATCTCTCAATTACAGTAGAATAAGTAGATAGCAAATGAGTAAAGATGTAGAATATTTGAATGCCATTATATGCAGCTTGACCTAATAGATAGTTATAGAAAACTATACCCCAAAACAATAGATTAACATTCCATTCAAGTGCACATTATTTAACAATAAATGATAAACAATATTCTTTACCACAACATCTTGAAAAGAAGGCTATAACTATACAAGGTATTTTTCTGACCACAGTAAAATTAAACTAGAAATTTTACTAACAAAATTTCTGAAATTCTCCAACTATTTGGATATTAAACAACATATTTATAAATAACTCATGGGTCAAAGAAGAATCCATAAGGAAAAGTAGAATATATTTTGAACTGAATGAAAAATTTTAACAACACATAAAAGTTAGTGAGCAGAGAGGCCAAGAGGGCAGCGTGAGTAGGACAGTGGGAATCTCCTCCCACAAACATATGTATTTTTGAAAACACAACAAATATGAGAAATCCTAAAAAAGAGACCAGAAGACACAGGACAACAGCCAGACTACATCCACACATGCGAGAGCCCAGCGCCTAGTGAAAGGGGTAAGATACAAGGCCCGGCCCGGCGGGACCCGAGCTCCCCTCACCCCAGCTCCCGGAGGGAGGAGAGGAGTCACAGCTGGGAGGGAGAGGGAGCCCAGGACTGCTAAACACCCAGCCCTAGCCATCCGGACCATAGCACAGACACAGTGCATGCATGGAGGGCTGGAAACTAGGGAAACAGGGCAGCAAGAACTCTGAGTGGGTCCCGAAGCTGATGCCCCTGTGACAAAGAAAAGCAAGTGCTTTTTGAAAGTCTTAAAGGGACAGGGATGCAACAGCTGGATGGAAACAACCTAGGTCAAAGTCCAGCAGCTGGAAATTACAGGGAAACCTGGGTGCACTAACCCACTGGGCAACAGCTCTGAGACGTCTCACAGAGGTAAACAGCCAAACAGGCCCCCGTCTATTACCCCTCCGGGGCCCAGCCATAGCAGAGAAGCAGCCTAAGCCTGGCCACGCCCTCAGAAAGGGAGCATCGTCCATACCAGCCGGGCAAGACACAAAGACCCAGTCTACACGCAATTGCCCAACACAAGCCACTAGGGGTCGCAGTTGTCCCAGTAAAGAAAGGCCAGTAGCAAGTGGAAAGCTGGCTCTCCCAGCTGACAATCAATAGCACATATCAAAATGAAAAGGCAAAAAAATTTGATACAGACAAGACTAACCCAGACAGTGTCGGCATCTGCTACATCTTCTCCTGAGAAGGAACCTGAGGAGATAGATTTAACCAGTCTTTCTGAAAAAGAATTCAAAACAAAAGTCATAACCATGCTGATGGACTTGCAGAGAAATATGCAAGAACTAAGGAAGGAGAATACAGAAATTAAACAAGTTCTGAAAGGACGTCAAAACAGAATGGACAAGATACAAGAGACCACTAATGGACTAGAAAACGGAACAGGAATGCAGAGAAGCTGATGCAGAGAGAGATAAAAGGATCTCCAGGAATGAAAGAATTCTAAGAGAGCCGAGTGACCAACGAAATGGAACAATATCCACATTATAGGGGTACCAGAAGAAGAAGAGAGCGAAAAAGGGATAGAAAGTGTCTTTGAAGAAATAATTGCTGAAAACTTCCCCAAACTAGGAGGAAATGGCCTCTCATACCACAGAGGTACTCAGAACTCCTATGACAAGGGATCCAAGGAGGGCAACACCAAGACACATAATAATTAAAATGGCAAAGATCAAAGACAAGGACAAAGTATTAAAGGCAGCCAGAGAAAAAAAAAGGTCACCTACAAAGGAAAACCCATCAGGCTATCATCAGACTTCTCAACAGAAACCCTACAGGACAAAAGAGAATGGCATGCTATACTTCACGCAATGAAACAGAAGGGCCTCGAACCAAGACTACTGTATCCAGCATGATTATCATTTAAATATGAAGGAGGGATTAAACAATTCCCAGACAAGCAAAAGTTGAGGGAATTTGCCTCCCACAAACCACCTCTACAGGGCATCTTACAGGGACTGCTCTAGATGGGAGCACTCCTAAAAAGAGTACAGAACAAAACACCCAACATATGAAGAAGGGAGGAGGAGGAGGAATAAGAAGGAAGAGAAATAAAGCATCATCAGACCGTGTTTATAATAGCTCAACAAGTGAGTTAAGTTTGATAGTAAGATAGAAAAGAAGCTAACCCTGGACCTTTGGTAACCACAAACTTAAAGCCTGCAATGGCAATAAGTACATAACTTTCAATAAACACCCTAAATGTAAATGGACTGAATGCACCAATCAAAAGACACAGAGTAATAGAATGAATAAAAAAGCAAGATCCATCCATATGCTGCTTAAAGGAGACTCACCTCAAACCCAAAGACATGCACAGACTTAAAGTCAAGGGATGGAAAAACATATTTCATGCAAACAAGAGAGAGAAAAAAGCAGGTGTTGCAATACTAGTATCAGACAAAACAGACTTCAAAATAAAGAAAGTAACAAAAGATAAAGAAGGACACTACATAATGATAAAGGGCTCAGTCCAACAAGAGCACATGACCATTATAAATATATATGCACCCAATACAGGAGAACCAACATATCTGAAACAAATACTAACAGAACTAAAGGAGGAAATAGAATGCAATGCATTCATTCTGGGAGACTTCAACACACCACTCACTCCAAAGGACAGATCCACCAGACAGAAAATAAGTAAGGATACAGAGGCACTGAACAATACACTAGAACAGATGGACCTAATAGACATCTACAGAACTCTACATCCAAAAGCAAAAGGATACACATTCTTCTCAAGTGCGCATGGAACATTCTCCAGAATAGACCACATACTAGGCCACAAAAAGAGCCTCAGTAAATTCCAAAAGACTGAAATCCTACCAGCCAACTTTTCAGACCACAAAGGCACAAAACTAGAAATAAACTGTACAAAGAAAGTAAAAAGACTCACAAACACATGGAGGCTTAACAACACTCTCCTAAATAATCAATGGATCAATGACCAAATCAAAATGGAAATCCAGCAATTTATGGAAACAAACGACAACAACAACACAAAGGCCCAACTACTGTGGGATACAGCAAAAGCAGTCTTAAGGGGAAAGTATATAGCAATCCAGGCATATTTAAAGAAGGAAGAACAATAGCAAATGAATGGTCTAATGTCACAATTATCGAAATTGGTACAAGGAGAACAAATGAGGCCTAAGGTCAGCAGAAGGAGGGACATAATAAAGATCAGAGAAATAAAATTGAGAAGAACAAAACAATAGAAAAAAATCAAAGAAATCAAGAGCTGGTTCTTTGAGAAAATAAACAAAATAGATAAGCCTCTAGCCAGACTTATTAAGAGAAAAAGAGAATCAACACACATCAACAGAATCAGAAATGAAAAAGGGAAAATCACAAAGGACCCAACAGAAATACAAAGAATTATAAGGGACTATTATGAAAACCTATATGATAAGAAGCTGGAAAACCTAGAGGAAATGGACAACTTCCTAGAAAAATACAACCTCCCAAGACTGACCAAGGAAGAAACACAAAAGTTAAACAAACCAATTATGAGCAAAGAAATTGAAACGATAATCAAAAAACTACCCAAGAACAAAACCCCCGGGCCAGATGGATTTACCTCGGAATTTTATCAGACATACAGAGAATATATAATACCCATTCTCCTTAAAGTTTTCCACAAAATAGAAGAGGAGGGAATACTCCCAAACTCAATGTATGGAGCCAACATCACCCTAATACCAAAACCAGGCAAAGACCCCACCAAAAAAGAAAACTACAGACCAATATCCCTGATGAATGTAGATGCAAAAATACTCAATAAAATATTAGCAAACAGAATTCAACAGTATATCAAAAGGATCATACACCATGACCAAGTGGGATTCATCCCAGGGATGCAAGGATGGTACAACATTCGAAAATCCATCAACATCATCCACCACATCAACAAAAAGAAAGACAAAAACCACATGATCATCTCCATAGATGCTGAAAAAGCTTTTGACAAATTTCAACATCCATTCATGATAAAAACTCTCAGCAAAATGGGAATAGAGGGCAAGTACCTCAACATAATAAAGGCCATATATCATAAACCCACAGCCAACATTATACTGAACAGCGAGAAGCTGAAACCTTTTCCTCTGAGATTGGGAACTAGACAGGGATGCCCACTTTCCCCACTGTTATTCAACATAGTACTGGAGGTCCTAGCCACGGCAATCAGACAAAACAAAGAAATACAAGGAATCCAGATCGGTAAAGAAGAAGTTAAACTGTCACTATTTGCAGATGACATGATATTGCACATAAAAAACCCTAAGGACTCCACCCCAAAACTACTAGAACTGATATTGGAATACAGCAAAGTTGCAGAATACAAAATTAACACACAGAAATCTGTAGCTTTCCTATACACTAACAATGAACCAATAGAAAGAGAAATCAGGAAAACAACTCCATTCACAATTGCATCAAAAAGAATAAAATACCAAGGAATAAACCTAACCAAAGAAGTGAAAGACCTATATCCTGAAAACTACAAGTCACTCTTAAGAGAAATTAAAGGGGACACTAACAAATGGAAACTCATCCCATGCTCATGGCTAGGAAGAATTTATTGTCTAAATGGCCATCCTGCCCAAAGCAATATACAGATTTGATGCAATCCCTATCAAATTACCAGCAACATTCTTCAACGAACTGGAACAAATAATTCAAAAATTCATATGGAAACACCAAAGACCCCAAATAGCCAAAGCAATCCTAAGAAAGAAGAATAAAGTGGGGGGGGGGGGGATCTCACTCCCCAACTTCAAGCTCTACTATAAAGTCATAGTAATCAAGACAATTTGGTACTGGCACAAGAACAGAGCCACAGATCAGTGGAACAGATTAGAGACTCCAGACATTAACACAAACATATATGGTCAATTAATATTCAATAAAGGAGCCATGGACATACAATGAGGAAATGACAGTCTCTTCAACAGATGGTGCTGGCAAAACTGGACAGCTACATGTAAGAGAATGAAACTGGATCACTGTCTAACCCCATACACAAAAGTAAATTGAAAATGGATCAAAGACCTGAATGTAAGTCATGAAACCATAAAACTCTTAGGAAGAAAACATAGGCAAAAATCTCTTGGACATAAATATTAGCAACTTCATGAACATATCTCCCCAGTCAAGGAAAACAAAAGCAAAAATGAACAAGTGGGACTATATCAAGCTAAAAACCTTCTGTACAGCAAAGGACACCATCAAGAGAACAAAAAGGAACCCTACAGTAAGGGAGAATATATTTGTAAATGACAGATCCGATAAAGGGTTGACGTCCAAAATATATAAAGAGCTCACACGCCTCAACAAACAAAAAACAAATAATCCAATTAAAAAATGGGCAGAGGAACTGAACAGACAGTTCTCCAAAAAAGAAATTCAGATGGCCAACAGACACATGAAAAGATGCTACACATCGCTAATTATCAGAGAAATGCAAATTAAATCTACAATGAGCTATCACCTCACACCAGTAAGGATGGCTACCATCCAAAAGACAAACAACAACAAATGCTGGCAAGGCTGTGGAGAAAGGTGAACCCTCCTACACTGCTGGTGGGAATGTAAATTAGTTCAACCACTGTGGAAAGCATTATGGAGGTTCCCCAAAATGCTCAAAACAGACTTACCATTTGACCCAGGAATTCCACTTCTAGGAATTTACCCTAAGAATGCAGCAATCATGTTTGAGAAAGACAGATGCACCCCTATGTTTATCGCAGTACTATTTACAATAGCCAAGAATTGGAAGCAACCTAAATGTCTATCAGTAGATGAATGGATAAAGAAGATGTGGTACATATACACAATGGAATATTACTCAGCCATAAGAAGAGGGCAAATCCTACCATTTGCAGCAACATGGATGGATCTGGAGGGTATTATGCTCAGTGAAATAAGCCAAGTGGAGAAAGAGAAATACCAAATGATTTCACTCATCTGTGGAGTATAAGAACAAAGGAAAAACTGAAGGAACAAAACAGCAGTGGAATCACAGAACCCAAGAATGGACTAACAGGTACCAAAGGGAAAGGGATTGGGGAGGATGGGTGGGCAGGGAGGGATAAGTGGGGGGAAGAAGAAGGGGGCCATTATGATTAGCATGCATAATGGGGGGGTGGGAGAAAGGGGAGGGCTGTACAGCACAGAGAGGACAAGTGGTGATTCTGTGGCATTTTGCTATGCTGATGGACGGTGACTGTAGGGGGGTTTGTGGGGGGGACCTGGTATAGGGGAGAGCCTAGTAGACATAGTGTTCTTCATGCAAGTGTAGATTAATGATAGCAAAAAAAAAAAAAAAAAGAAAGGAAAGGGGGATTACTCCCTGATAGGATAAAACTAACTGCAAATCAATGATTAATGCATGCTTTAAATATCCCTAATTTTGATCACTTAAAGGGTGTCAGATGATTGGCTATGGAGGTACATTTTTTAAATAATATTCCTTCCTCTTAAAAAAAAAAGCACTTCCTGTGTAGTGACCTCCAATGAGTTCTACACAATGGTATAAAGGGCATATCAAAGTGTGGGCAAAGGGTCTGTTTGTGTTTATACAGAGGATCAAAGCCTAATTTGCCTACCCAGAAAATGAACTAAGATACAATATGAAGAAGAACTTCCAACATCAGCACTCTCTGGAAGACTTGTACCAGAAGATGATCATCAAAAAACCCCAGCAAAGATCCAGGCACTGCTACAGTTGTAGCTGCATTCATCCCACTGGTTCCTGGACTTACCATGGGAATGAAGAAGGAGATATCTAAGCTGGCCTGTGCATACAATAAAACAACAAATTTTACTGGATCTATACTGTTGGAACTCAACCAAGAATTAGGAGAAGTGCAAGTTGTAGCGCTCCAAAATCTTACAACTACAGACTATCTACTGTTAAAAGAACACATGGGATGTGAACAGTTCCCAGGAATGGGTTGTTTTAATTTGTCTGATTTCTCTCAGACTGTTCAAGTTCAGTTGGACAATATCCATCATATCATAGATAAATTTTCACAAAGGCCTAGGTTGCCTAACTGGTTTTCTTGGTTTCACTGGAGATGGCTGGTAATTATAGGTCTGCTTTGGTTATGTAACTGTATTCCTATTATGTTAATGTATGTGCTCAATTTAATTAGTAGTTTAAAACCTATACATGCTTAAGTTACTCTACAAGAAGATATGTCAAAAAAATAATCAATCTTCCCATGTTTTCTTCCGTCTGCTACTCCTATAGCTTTTCTTCTTCCTTCCTAATTACAACCCTTAAATAGAATTCGTGCCTCATATCAAATTTACCATGTATCATAATTCTTCCAAGTGGTAAAGATACCTCAAGACAAATGCTGGGCATAGAAGCCACAGGGCATAAATCTGCAAAGAAGTAAAAAGCTAACCTTTTCAAAGAATATGGCTTCTCTCTCACTTACCAACTTTACATTTCCCTGTATGGCCCCAGAAGATGACTGGTTAGCCAGAGAAGGGTAAGATTCCTCAAGGGAGGAACAACCTAAGACAGGCACAGTCGCAGGGGGGCCATCAGGTGAGAAATTGGGGATCAACAGAGGTGAGGCTTAGAACCTCACCCCCCCCCCCGTTTTGAGAGAAATCTTCTGCATCCGGGGATGTTTTGTTGCCCTTGTCTAGCTTGGATTAACACATAGTCTACAGGCACACACCTGATCATCTACATTTGCTCTCTTACAGCACTAAACTATGTTTTCTACCTTTATCTTGCATCTACCTTCACCATTTTATTAAAAATAATAATAATAATAAGGGAGAAATGTGGGATTCACATATAAATCAAGTATAAAAATCAAACGAATATTCATATTTGACCTGATTGTTTATAATTCATAATGCGTGATCAAAACCGAAAGTTTGTGTGATGACAGCCCTTGTACTGTTCACCATGTAAGAACTTATTCACTATGTAAGAATTTGTTCACCATGTAAGAATTTGTTCGTTATGCTTCAGAAGATTGGAGACTGATGAGAATTAGGCTTGGGGTGGATTAATGATTGTGCATTGAGCATTGAGTCCCCTATACAGAATTTTATTGTTGTTAGCAACTATTTGATGACTAAATATGAGAGATGCCCTCTCAAAAAATAAATAAATAAATAAAGTTAGTGAGCTACATCTAATGAATTGTTTACAGGGAAAAATAAGCCCTTATGTTAGAAAACAAGATCTAAAATCTATTATACAAGCTTTCACATCAATAAACTGAAGAAAAAGGAACAAATTAAACCCAAAGTAAGCAGATGGAAGGGCACAAGAAAGACAAAAGCAGAAATCAGTGAATTAGAAAAAAGCACTAGGAAAATTAATGAAAAAATTTTTTTAAAGGTCCTAGAAAATAACCCTTTCAGGATGTGATTCTGGAAGTGGATCCCTCACTGGCCAACAGTCCTCAGGAAGATGAGAAGAGCGCGCTGATAACCGGTCAGTGTGCTGTCATATCACAATTACTGGGACTTTCACCTGAGCTGAACTGGAATGGGGCACATACAGAGGGGGAAGCATATGCAGGTGACCCTTGAACAACACATGTTGGAACTGTATGTGGGTCCACTTATCACAGATGCTTTTTCAATAAATATGATGGAAAATAGTTTGAAGATTTGCGATAATTTGAAAAAAACATTTTCTCTAGCTAACTTTATTTTAAGAATACAGCACATAGGACATATACAAAATACATTAATTAACTATTTATGTTATTGGTAAGATTGTCCACAATAGGGTTAAGTTTTGAGGGCGTCAGAAATTACATGTGGATTTTTGACTGCACAGACAGGGTCAATTCCCCTAAACCCCATGTTGTTAAAGGGTCAACTGTATGAGTATTCAGTTGGTCTGGCAGTTGGGCCTCTTTTCAACCATTTGTATTTTCTTATTTTCCTATGACTGACATAACTTGCTTTCCTAATTAAACATAATTTTTAAGAAAAAAACACATGTCCAAGATTTGGCAACATCTGGGACTGACACCATTCAGAAAACTCTAAATTCAAAAAAGGGTTTAACCTATACCTACGTATGAGAATCATTGCATTTTAGAATCCCAAAGTACTTCAGCAATAAACCCAATCAAGCAGTTTATTTTACAGAGTAGGAAGCCAAGTACTATAGAACTTAAGAGAATTATTCAGTCACACTTAAATTGGTAGAAAAGCTAAAATTAGCATCCTACTCTGTGCTCTGAATTAATAGTGACTAAAATTTCTGAACTATAAATCAGAACATAAGGTATTATTATGTGTTGGTGTCTCATTTCAGGAGAGAAAGAATACCTGAAAAAGAACTGGTATCATAGGAACATTGAGAAAATTTGTGGAGTTAACGGGACATGCTATTTAAAACTGGGACCACTTGCAAAATATTGTTGTAATGCACATAAAACCCCTCTTTTTTTTTGCTTTTTCAAAAAAAAAACCACACGTAGTGAACCTGAAAAACATTCCTTTTCCAATTACATTTTAAATTTCTAGAAGGTAAGGAATTTCTCTTAGCCTGATCATTTCCATTTCCCTAAAAGAATCCTACACAGACACTAACTTAATATTTGCTGATTCTGCTTCTATATGTGGGCACACGTAACAGAAAGGAAAATGTATCAAAAGTAGAACCATGACTAATTCATTTCACTATGATTCCAAATTTCCTACTAAATGTCTCATGGGAATTATCCTAGATTATGCTTTTGAGAGGTAAATAAAACTTTTTGGGAAAAACTATTTGAGTATATGAGTAACACCTCAAACCGTACTATGCCTGTGTGTCCTCTGGGAAGAGTGCTATATGCACATCCATAGGACCTGCACATCCATGTTAGGATTGCCCCATTCTTTACACTCTGCCAAGAACCCTCCCCACCAAGGACAACTGGGGAAGGTGGGGATCAAATGTATGAAACAGCCACACAGCACACAGCAGGCCTCAGCAGCCTGGCCCACCCATAGGCACCTTCCATTTGAATCTGTCGCCAGAACACACCCTTACTTTGCTCTTGTTGGTATCTGGTAGAACCATAATGAGGGTGATTTATTCAAACTACACTCAAATATTTCATGAAGAAAAAAGGGGGCCTGATTAAATGGGAAGAAGAAAGGAGAGCATTATAGTTTCCACAAGAATTCTTCGAATCGAAATTCTGACTGAATCTTTATTGATCTGAAGTAAAAACATGAAAAGAACTAGAAAGAGGAGGGGGAGAGGCAGCCTCAGCCAGAGCATGGAAAATTGGGAAAGAATTCTGCAACATAGACTCCCCAAAGACAATTAGCTTAATTATCTCCACGGGCATTCACTGCATTCCGTGTATTTTGAATGACTTTACTGCTAATTAGACTAAATGACCTTCAGCATTTCTACACAATCAGTTACATTCTATAGAGCATTTATTTTCAGTGGTATTTTGATAACAATTCAACTCATAGCTTACATGCTAGAAATGATTTTCTCTTGATATTTAAAGTATACAAGGGGAATACCATGCTTAAATATTTGTGGGGAAAGATTCAAATGAAGAAAATAAAATATAAATTATTATATAATTTCTTCCAATTCTATAATCCTATAGTTTGCCTCTATACAGCACTTTATAGCTATAGGTGGACTTTAAATTCAACTGAAGTATGTCTGAAGACAATCAAAGTCTATCCTGTTCCAAAAAAAGTAATTTGAGCAAATGAAGATACAAGGAAACTTATAACTAATTAACTGATAACTAAGAGAGCCTAATAGGTAGAAAATATTTCTAGTCATTAGACTTGGGCTCCTGAAATGGGCTCCTGAAATGGGCTGAAATGAAATGGACTACTGAGCAGCCCATCTCTGGAAACTCTGAGAAAGAAGGTAGGTGATTGAGGAGCTAGTAAGGATTCCTGCACTGGAGAGTAGGTTGAGGTAGGTGTTTTCACAGTCCCTGCCCAACATGACATTTGTATCATGCACTTGCACTTCTAGTCAAGGTATCATGGAAATTAAGATGGAATGTGGCCCAGATGTTGAGAGGATGTGGCCCTGGGGCAAGGACGAACTCTGTGTCTGACCTCCTGCATTCTTAGGGTAAATTCCTAGGAGTGGAATTCCTGAGTCAAATGGTATTTCTATTTTGAGTTTTTTGAGGAACCTCCATACTGCTTTCCACAATGATTGAACTAATTTACATTCTCACCAGCAGTGTAGGAGGGCTGCCCTTTCTCCACATCCTTGCCAACATTTGTTGTTGTTTGTCTTTTGGATGGTGGCCATCCTAACTGGTGTGAGGTGATATCTCAATGCGGTTTTAATTTGCATTTCTCTGATGGGACATCATGATGGGACATCTGATGATTAGGGATGTGGAGCATCTTTTCATGTGCCTGTTGACCATCTGAATTTCTTCTTTGGAGAAGTGTCTGTTCATATCCTCAGCCCATTTTTTAATTGGATTATTTGCTTTTTGTTTGTTGAGGTGCGTGAGCTGTTTGCATATTTTGGATGTCAACCCCTTATTGGGTGGAGTATAAGAACAAAGAAAAAACTGAAGGAACAAAACAGCAGCAGACTCACAGAACCCAAGAATGGACTAACAGTTACCAAAGGGAAAGGGACTGGGGAGGATGGGTGGGAAGGGAGGGATAAGGCGAAAAAGGGGCATTACGATTAGCACACATAATGTGTGTGGGGGGGAGAACAGGAAAGGCAATATAGCACAGAGAAGACAAGTAGTGACTCTATAGCATCTTATTATGCTGATGGTCAGTGATGTAATGGGGTATGTGGTGGGGACTTGATAATGGGGAGAATCTAGTAACCACAATGTTCCTCATTTAATTGTATATTAATGGTACCAAAATTTTAAAAAAAGTAAGTGCATGAAAGTGGTAATAAACAAATAACCTTTGTTGTACTGAAATTTTAAGAGACTGTATTTTCAAGCAAATAATTTCTCTTTTTAAACATCATTTATGTTATAACCAGTTGAGTCTTATTTCATGCAAAATAAAACTATCTTTATAAAAATGAAAAAAAAGGGCAATTTGTCTATTTATTATGACACTTTTCTAGCAGATAGCAACACTGTATCTTGCGCTAATAAAATTAATATGTGTATTGCAACCATCCCCTGACAAAGGACAAACAAGTTTGATAAGCAAAAGGCCCCTTTGGTCAAATATCTAAAATAACCTCTGTTTTTACATGAAGAAATTACATTTCTGACTTGTGTAATGATAGGTATCTGAAAATGTGAGCAAAAAAGTCCTCTGTTGGTATCAGTGTACAAGTTAAATGTGATGCTGGATAAGACAGTTCATATGGTCTGCTCTTTGTTTATTGATCAGAACAGTATTTTTTAATTTTTAACTTAAATCTACAAATCACGTCATAATGAAATGTCACTATGTAACAACAAATATTCATTTCCCATTAATAATGTACAACATCAGTGTTACTTAGACATAAATTAGAAATTACTATATAACCATCCATTTAATGGCTATTGATTATTTTTTGTTATGGAAATTCTGGCAGTACAAAAATTAACTGCCTTTAAATTATTGCAGCCTCTTGTTACATAGATACTATTCAATGCTACACTCAAAATGTTGCAGGAAACAAAATTCAATCAATACCGTCTGTGAAAAAATCAAAAGAAATAAAAAATTCTTTAAAGAAACAGGAAGCAATGCTGTTCATGAAAATTATATCATGGATGTTAAACTCTACAAGAGACTAGTTTCTTGACTCTCGGATCAACTTCTCCAAAATTGAGTTGCCGGGAAAAAGGAAGATTTAATTCACCTATAAATCTCACTATCAGTCTAGCTATGATCCAGAACTAAACTTCAAAATCAGTTTTTCCTGTATTGGGTATGCCAGTATTGTCTTTAAAAGAAAGTCTCACAGTAATGATGAATAGCATGGCCTTTTCATTGTTCTAGTCATTTGCTACTCTAAGTGTAGTCTGCGAACTAGTGACATTACTGTTACCTGGGAGGTTGTTAGAACTGCAGGGTCTCAGGCCTACCAGAGCTACAATTAGAATCTGCATTTCAACATGATTTCCAGATGATTCGAATGCACACTCCAGTTTGAGTACTGTTCCAGATGACATATGCAATTGAAAATTATCACGAATTTGAATTACTGTAACTTTGTAAAATTTTACAATTTGTATTGACCGAAGACCATAGTAAGCCATACAATGTTGCCATGATATCAATAACTTTAATTTATTTTTTAGAAATCAGCTGTCTCTCATTAAAATATTGCATTTCCCTGATGATTAGTGATGAATATAAGAATACTCAACATCACTAACCATGAAGGAAATGGAAATCAAACCCACCATGAGATATTACTGCACACCTGTCAGGTTGGCCAATTTTCAAAAAAAGAGAGTAAGTGTTGGCAAGGATGTGGAGAATTTAGAACCCTTGTACCCCATTGGTAGGAACACAGAATGGTATAGCCACTATGAAAAACAGCATGAAGTGTCCTCAAAAAATTAAAAATAGAACCACCACATAATCTAGCAATCCCACTTCTGAGTATTTATCCCCCCCACCAAAAATTGAAATCATCCTCTAGAAGAAATATTTGTACTTTCATGTTCATTGCAGTATTAATCACAATTGCCAAGATGTAGGAAACAAACTAAATGTCCAACAGTGGGTGAATGGATAAAGAAAATGTGGCACACATACCCAACAGCTATTATTCAGCTTTAAAAAAGGAGATTCTGCCATTTGCAACATGAATGAACATTGGAACATCGTACTAAATGAAATAAGCCAGTCACAGAAGGACAAGTTCTGTGTGACTCCACTTACATGACGCATCTAAAATAGTCAAACACACAGAAACAGAGAACGGAAGGTAGTTAAGAGGGGCTGGACGAGGGGAAAATAAGAGTTGTTATTCAACAGGTATAAAGTTTTAGTTATGCACGATGATTAATTTTTGGAGATCTGCTTTACAATATTGTGCTTATAGTTAATGAATAGTACAGTTAAAAATTTCTTAAGAAGGCAGATCTCACATTAGGTGTTCTTAACCACAATTTTTTTTAGAAGTTTTATAATAGCATGTACAGCATGGTCACACTTTTTGTTGAAGGATATTATGCACAGAAGAATAAAATCTCAGAGATCAAATATGTGTATAAAACAATATACTTCCAGTAATACTTTACCAGACTCATATCCAAATACTTTTATAGCTCTCAGGACATACTTAACTTTCCCAACATTAGTCACCGATGGGGGAAATACCTTCTTAAAATTAAAATGTGTAAACTCCTTAGTGCCTAAAATGTCACAAAAGAGATGTCACACAAGAAAAAGGAACCATTTCTACAGAAAAAAAGATATTGGAGAAAGTAAGACTTCCATCTGATATAGGAAATTAAATTTCCACAAAAGCAAGATGTGTATTTTGAAACAAATTTTTATACTCCAGTAGCTGTTTTTTCCAAAGTTTGATTAAAAGTTCAAAACACCCATTGCATTGTGGTTAATAATTCAATTTGCATAACTCCTAAAGAATGGTGTAATATTCCTTATTATTGAGGAAGATGCACTTCTTTGGAATTTGCACAAAAACACCAGAAAAGCCAGTGGCAGCCTTGAGCGTAGCATAGCACACAGGAGACAGCATGAAAAAGGGTTAAGAGCCAGCACAGACTTAAGTTTGGTATCTGATTCCATACCTATCAGCTGATAGGTCCATGCCTTCCCCTCTGTGCCTCAGTTTCTTCATATTCAAAATGGGACTGATTCAGTTTACAACATTATTACATAAAAGTAGTGCTTTTTAAATAATAAAAATAATACTTTTATTACATAATACTAGCTATCACCATTATTATCTTTAGTGTAATTTAAAGTGTGTATCACAGTTCTTAAACTCTAATTATCATGCAACATATGATATCTGTTAGTGTTATCAGAATCATCCCATTTCAGGAAACTGAAGGAAATGAGGAGGGGAAGCAACCTTCTCACTGAAGCTTTGATGTGCACATGGCATGCCACTGATCTCAATTTGGAAAGGATGATTTTTTTCACTCATCTAGAGTCAGGAAAATGTTATGAATACAGTAACTTTTCTTAGTACCCATCTTGCCTCTGTTTATAGAAAAATCTGGTTTTCACTCATAATTATTCCATTCATTGAAATGTAAATGCTTAGAACACACTGTTGAATAGTACATGATTCCTGACCTAAAGAATCTCCCATTAACAAAGATAATTACTAGTGTAGGTAACAGCACGGTAGCTAAATCATCAACAGTTTTTTCTAACCACCACTGCAAGCTTTAAATCTCAGAAACAGTGATAAATAGATGACTAGCTCCAGGAATAATCCCAAAGCTAGACTGTTAACTTAATTCTTTGATCTTTGTCCTATGGTGGGCCTTTCTCTAATGCTATAAATTGCATAAGTAATGTTTTATGGAAAGAAAACGCAAATGTTAATTAACAAATTGTGTTAGAAAATGGTATTCTGTTGTCCTATGAGGGTTAGAGGAACTATTAGGACTGATGTAGATTCCCAGAGGTTTTATCTAGTGAAAATGTTGTTGCACTAACTATATTATCTATTCAAATAACAGGTAATGTTTTCCCACATCCCTGCAGCCACACACCAAGATCTCGATGTCCATGTCATTGCTATAGAGCCAGGGTAAAAAAGATTTAGCTGCTAAACTGTCTTCACACCCTGGACAGAGGGACCCAGGTGCTTTAAGAAGCTTCCATGGCTTCATTTGGGTGAACTATTTAAACAAAACAGCTGCTGAAGTATTGTGGCTCTCATAACTAGTGAATAACCACACTGAGACATGGACTTGGCATCCTTCAGGAGCAGACAATCCCTGGGAACACAGACACCTTCAAGCACCCAGACGCCACACCTCTCTGATCCATCCCCAGAGACTCGCTGCAGGTATCCATGGCCATCCACTCCTGGGGCTGGTGTCTGCCTCAGTGGCATCAACCAGGCTACTCCAGAAGTCCCTTGGCAAGTCTCTCAATATGATTTTAGTACATCACTTGTCATTCTTTGTCTAACTAAGCTTCACATGCTTTTGGATTTTACTATAAATTTTTTTTTCAGTGGTTAAAATAATAACATTCTGACTGCTTCATTGATTCTATTCCCAACAGTGGTGTAACTTAATTCATTCCACCAGAGTGGTTTTATTTCATTCTCCTCACTCACAAATTATTTTCTTAGTTTCTCTTAGATCATCTTTCAGGTCAGCAGGAATTTCAGAGGCAAAAGAAGGTGAGTTGAAGGAGTGGTGATAGATAAGCAGTGATGAACAAGACACAAACTCTGGGTGTGTTATTCAGCAAATGTTTGAACTACCTGCCTCCAAAGTCACATGCTGAAGCCCCAGCACTCCATGTGGTGGTATTTGGAAATAGGGTCTTTGGGAGGTACTTAAGGTTAGAAGAGGCAATGAGCATGGGGTCTTCATGAAGGGACTGGCACTCTTGAGAGACACAGAAGAGCTTGCTTGCCCTCCCTCTCTCACTCTCATGCTTGCTCTCTTGTGATGTGTGTGTGTGTGTGTGTGTGTGTGTGTGTGTGTGTATGTGTGTATATGAGCACTCATATATTGAGAAGAGGCCATGTGAGAACACAGAGAGGAGGCAAGCATCTAAAAGCCAGAAAAAGGATCCTCACCGTGATCTGAGTTAGCCCTTCCCATCCTCCAGAACTGGGAGGAATAAATTCCTGTTGTTTTGAGTCACCCAGTGTATTTATTTTGTTATGGCTACCACTAGCTGACTAGCATGGAATAGTCCCAACATTATTGGTCTGAATATCATTGTAAATCTTTAATATTCTGGGGCCTCCATTAGCTGAGCATGTCAGGAATTAATTTATTTATTCATTCATTTATATGTAAGGCTTACAGAATTAGGAAATCTAAACTATATACTTAGAAATGTCAGTAACTGACATTCCTTATATATTATATCAAACAAAGTTCTCTTTGAAACTTTAAGCTATACAGTCATCATAAACTTAAGTATAAGCATGTTCCATAATGCACGAGGAGATTAACCATAAGGCTACAGTGCACCAAAAATTCAAATGTAATATCACTTTAACTAAAACAAATTCTTTTTAATCATTTGACAATTTTAATGAAATTCTTTCTACTTGGGCATGGTGCTAGGGGCTGTCTGTGCAAGAGTGTGTGGGGAGGAGTAAGAAATCAGGTAAAGTACATGGCATGAGCCCCACCCTTTATGGGCCTAATCCCTGACATCCCCAAACCCAGAAAATACCTACCTGAATAAGCTTCTGCAATAATGAGTTTGCCTGTGTCTATCATAGACATAGATTATTAACTTCATTTTTCAAATTCTCATTCCTATGCTGTTTATTGTGGCTTCAAATCTAGTGTGAAATATATATAATTATTCCCAAAGTGAGCATTTTTCCAAGTATAAAGATAGGAATCAATTTGATTTTCAGAGTTAATACAGCCTAGTAATGTATTATGCAAAAAAGGGAAAAAAGGCTGAGCCTAAAAGTTTTTCACTTACATACAAAAACAGATTATTCAAAGACACACAGGCTGCATTCAAGGCTCTCCGTTGGAGATAATGAGACACCATCTGCTTGTCACTCATTTACAGAGTTTTATAGAGTCAGAGAAGAATGTTTAAATACTCCTCCCGAGCTAGTTGCACCATCTATTTTTCCATAGAGCATAACAGAAACGCATACATTTCTTTTAGAAACTCAATAGACTATTTTAGTAAAAGAAATGCACTTTTTGAATATATTTAATCTCTCAGTAACATCGTCTAGCAGGAAAATGTATTTCCTCCTTCAAAGAATATTTAAGAGCTTATCAACACCTGTTTCACATTTATTTTAAAAAAGAAAAATGTAAACTTGAGTGTCACCACCACCTAGGCCTACAGGAGAATAAAATGAAAATGCAAAAGCAGAAGCACAAAGGATTAGGATGGAGAGAAATGCTTCCCTGACCAGGAAAGGAGGGTACTACTGTCTATGGGATCAAAAGTAGATTTGGGAGATTAATATGAGTCGCAACTAATCTCCCATTGTAAAATATGTTCTTAAGACCTTTCATGCCCGAAAAGTATGCAGTGGAATATTACATCAAAAAATAAAATAAAGGACTGTTCCGATAGCAACTGATTTCAGAACAATTTAAAACTAAAGTGTGTAGCATAAACTTTTATTCACCTATAAAAGGCAGGAATTAAGGTCATAAATGGCTTTACTCCTCAAGAACTACTTCCTCGTATGTAAATGGTGTCCTAGAGCTATAACGGCTCAAGGATACTGTTTTGCTAAAGTAGTTTGCTCTCACATGGGACAGCATAAAAAAAATGTCACGGGAAGGTAGAAAGTCATGCACTGCAACCAAAAGGAAAATCCAAATGACAGCAAAGAGGTTTATATACAAACCAGATAAATATTACTATTTCAATATTATTTACAATGAATATTATTTAAAACTATTATTTTTTTTAGAGGTGAAAACTTCAATTTAGAAAAGCACAAATCATCAATGGGTCCTTGGGAAAATAAATGGAATGAACTACAGAACACGGGATGGGAATGACTGTAGACAAAAGGAGAGGTCCTTCATCGGTCGAAATAAGAGAAAGAAGCAAAAAGAAGCAGAAAGAAACAGTTTTCTCTCTCTCTTATCCACAAATACAACCTTTAGTCACCTCCATGACTCAAGTCACCTCCACAATGAAACCTTTCCTGACGTCCGCAGTCAGATTCACCCACTCCTCCCCCATCATCTCATTTAATGATGACAGCTGCATGGGCTGTTCTCTCTTGGGATATCAGAGCCTGGCAAACTGTGGATAAATAGTAAGTACTCAGTAACTAGTTCTTGGAATTAATGAATTTCTCAAAATGTATTTGATATTTCTAGATTTTCCTCCTCAACATGTCCACCAGATGGCTTCAGGGACAAAAGACAGGGAAGGGAAAAGATCAACATGAGGATAACTTAGATTGAAAATTCCGTGTGCAGGGACTCAGAATTCCTTATAACTTCATAGTCACCACAGAGCCTCACACAAGGCTTTGTGTTCAGTAACTCTAAATGGGTATTTGTAGGTTTGAGTTGTTAGATTTGTTTAGATGAAGGACTTTTTTTAGTCCAATTACTATGGTTCTGCAAACAGAATCCTAATATAGTTGAAGTTGTTGAGATGAATTGCAGACTTATATTTTGGAACTTTGTTCCTAATCCTGTGCCTTCAGCCCCTAACTCTGGCTGTTCTTTTCTCTGTGCTACCCTTTTACTTTACACATATCGTATCAACTCACTAGTTAGACCATCTTACAAGACCATGTACTGTGGTATTAATTCTTGTGCCACTACCAGCTAAAACAGCCATTCAGCAGTCATTTGTTGATGACAACCCCACCAAGACCTACAATATGTTGATCTTCTACCCTCCATTCTTACTCCTTTTGTATCCTCACATCCCAATATATCCAGTGTATATTCCAAGGTTCAGCACTATATTCACTCCAGTGTATACACTCTCAGCTCTCCTGGTCAGTCTTCTGTCACTTCGTTGTACCTGCCTGGCAAAATCCAACCCTGCTTAGATCTAACTTTCCATCTATTGCTCACTTGCGCCAGAGTAACTAAAAGCATACAAACATAAGCGACATAAAATGCTCAAAATACTGACTAGTCTCTTTTTAATTTCATAATCAATAACTTCATAGTTTCCCCCAGGAACCAGAGTACATTTTTTCTAGAATATTCACTCTCCAACCCTTCTGGATAATTCCTCCTCCCCTTCTTCTCAAACTTAGAATACCTTCTGTAATAAGGTAACAACATTGGATAACCTTTGTTATTATTGAGAAAATAAAAGCAATCAGAAGAGAACTTCTACAAAATTCTACCTTCCTACCCAACTATTGCTTCTATCCCTGCCTTCCCTTCTGCTACCTTTATGGATAAACTGTCCCTACTTGCATCAAAGCCAAGCTTCCATTTATCCACTAAATCCTATCCCCTTTTACCTATCCAAAGACATTTCTCTAGGAATTTATCCTCTCTCCCCTATGCCATCAATGTTTTCCTTTCCATTACTTTATTTCCATTTGAAGAAAACATGGCATCATTTTTTTTTAACTCTCCCTCCATCTCTCATAATATTTGCTCCTTTACCTACCATTCCATTGCTCTTCTACACTTTTTGGAAAAATACCTCAAAGGAGTTGTATGTACTTGTTTCCAGTTCATCTCTTCCCACTCTCTCTTGAACTTAATACAAATGATACGCTTATCCCCACACCTGTTCACCTATGACCTCCATGTCCTAAACCCAATCAGCCATTCTGAGTTCTAATTTCATCTGAGTCATCAAAAGAGTTTGACATCTGTGATTATTCCCTTCTCTGAGACACATGCCCATCCCGTGGCTCCAGGACCCACACATTCCCAGCATTCCCACACATCCATGGTTACTTCTTCAAAATCTCCTTTGTTGTCTCTTCCAAATCTTCCCAACTACTGAGCAGTAGGATGCCCTCACATCCTTGGACATCCTTTTTCTATCTAAACTCACTCTGTGTTGGTGATCTCATCCAGTCTTATGACTTCAAATACCACCCAGAAGAAGCAATAACTCCCAGATTTTTATCTCCATCCCAGACCCTTCCCCTGACCTCCACCTTAACATCCTCTGTCCCCTACCTCAACATCTCCACTGGATATCTACCCAGGATCTCAAATTTAACCTGTGCAATGGCAAACTCTTTTCCTGTTTTCAACAGTTTTCAATGGCACCTGTTTTCAAGTTTTCCATCTCAGTAAATACAATTATATCCTTCTGTCTCCTCAGGATAAACATCTTAGAGTTATCCTTGACTCCTCACACCCTACATCTATCAGTAAATCTTGTTGGTTCTACCATTGAAATCTTCTTCCTTCCTTCCTGGCAATGCCAAATTTTAGAGAGAATGTGGAGTAACTTATGAATGAGAGCAACTCTAATTCAGCACTGGTAGGAATGAAAAACCACACAGACACAAAATTAAACATACTTTACCACATGGTACAGCAATCACACTCCTTAGTATGTATCCAAAAGAGTTGAAAATTTGTGTCCATACAAAAACCTGTACACAGATGTTCATATCTTTGTTCATAATTGCCAAAACTTAGAAGCAACCAAGATTTCCTTTAATAGATGAACCCATAAATAAACTGTGGCACATCTAGACAATGGAATATTATTCAGTGCTAAAAGGAAATGAGCTACCAAGCCATGAAAACACATGGAAGAACCTTAAATGTATATTACTAAGTGAAAGAAAGAAACCCATCTGAAAAGGCTACATACTATCCGATTCCAACCATATGGCATTCTGGCAAAGGCAAAACTATGGGGACAGTGAGATCAGTGGTTGTCACGGGGTTCAGGGGCAGGAGGCAGTGAATACGGAGCACAGAGGATTTTTAGGACAGTGAAAATATTCTGCATGACACCATAATGATGGATACATATTACCCTAAATTTGTCGAAACCCACAGAATGTATGCAACACCAAAAGTGAACCCTAATGTAAACTATGGACTCTGGATGGTAACGATTTGTCAGTATAGGTTCATTGATTCTAACAAATATAACAAATCGTGAGTGATATTGATAATAGGGGAGGCTATGAATGTGTGGGGGTAGGGGGTAAATGGGAAATCTCTAGACCTTCCTCTCAATTTTTCTGTGAGCCTAAAAGTACTCTAAAAAATTAAGTCCTTTTAAAAGAGTGAGGGAGTTCTAAAAGCATCCCAGAGCCTTATAAAAAAGAGTCTTATAGAATTCTCATTCTTTTACCCCCAAAAGTTTAATTCTATTCTAATTTTATTCAGTCCCTGGCTGAACTGTGACCTCTTGAGAGCAGAGGCTATGTATGGTTATTTTTAAAAAATCCCTAGTGCCTAACACAGTGCCTAGCACATGGTGAATATTCAACAAATGTTTATTAAAATGGTATATGATGTTTTAGACTAATTTATGTCACATTTTAGATGGTTATTTTAATAAATTTGGTCTTTTAAATGCATCAAATAGCAATTTCTACAGAAAGTAACATTTACATTCATGGGAGGCCACCAGAGTCTTATTCATATACTTTGGACTTAGCTGATATCCCACTTTTCCAAAACCTTTCATGTGCTTTCCTATATATTACCTTATTTGTCATGATTTTTTATTTCTTAAAGGTATCAGGATGGCACATGCATAAGAATTCTAAAATAATATTAAATATCATATACAGAATTCCAAATTTAGGATATTACTGTTTCAATTACATTCTGTCAAATTATTTAAAGAAAATTTGAATGTCAAGTAGAAAAATACTAAATACCAGGTACAAATCTATAGTTTCACATTTTTACCAAGGGCATTGTTCTCTTCTCCTTAGGAGGTGGAAGCAAAGCATACTGGAGTTCTGCCCTGAGATACAGGGTAGGGAGAGTGAAGGGCAATAGTTTGTACTTCCAGAAGACTAAGGAAGTGTTAGAGGCTGAGTTTGGATTTTTCTCTACTTTTCTCTGTCTGACTAATTTCACATAACATAGTACCCTCAGGGTCCATCCATGTTGTCACAAAAGGCAGAATTTCCTTCTTTCTTATGGCTGAATAATATTCCATCACATACGTAAGCCACATCTTTTATACATTCATCCACAGACACTTAGATTGTTTCCATACCTGGCTATTATAAATAATGCTGTAATGACTAACTCTATTGAAGTAATCATTTTGCAACATACATATATCAAATCATAATTTTGTACACCTTAAACTTACACAACATAACATGTCAATTATATCTCAACAAAGCCATGGGGTGGAGGAAGAAGGCTAGAGGCTGAGAGAGCAACTGCGGGTAACAGAGCTCCCTCTACCCTGATGCGGTGCTTTAAAAGCTTGAGAGAGATGCTCCTCTTACCCAAAGGACACCTGCAGCATAATTTCTGGGTGTACATCTCAGTTTAATCCAGCCCTTAATTCATTGTGCCCTTGGACCTACAGGTGGAGGAGGCAGTAGTGTGATTAATCAAGGGCACAATGAATTAAGGGCTGGATTCAACTGAGATGTATACACAGAAAAATAGTGTTGCTGAAAATGTGATAGGACTTTCAAAGGCATATGAAGTAAATTCTATAAAGTGTAAAATACAAATCACCATAGAATTTGTTCTATATAGCCCAATACAAAATCTCCATCAAAATAGGAAAAGTGAAAATAAAATCCTACCACTACAAATTCATGTATTCTGTGTCCTCCTCCACTAAAGTTTAACTATACTTTTGTTGCTAATAAAGAATCTTGTGTTCCATCAGTCCTTAAGGAAAAGGCAAATGGTCTGGTCAGGGGGAAAGTATCCACACTGCCCTGCTACATGTGTATAAAGCCAAACTTGCTCACCTTGCTGGGTTCCTGGGCCTTGTGTTCCAGATCAGAATGGTAAGCCCACTCCATGGGGTAAGGGTCCTTCACTAAAGACTTCGGATACTCCTGGACTTCACATAGTTTTATTGAGAAGTGGAGTAAATCAAAACCAAAGCAGGGCCCTGAGCAGCCACCATCCGTACAGAACGGCCCAGACTCTGGACATGAGTCAGTTCCCTTCATTCGGTGCAGCCCTTCCTTCGGTGGCAATGACTTGCCCGGTACTTACGATACTTGTTTTAAACCAACTCTCAAATTCTAGGATATTTAGGGAGATGTTAGACACTAACAATCAATAAATAATCAAAAAATATCACCAGATTGTGTGAAAGGAAATAAAGGTTTAAGAGAAAAAGGCATAAACTATATTTTAATCTAAAAGCATTTGCTTAGCATTCTGAGTGTTTTTACAAATTTATTAAAAATATCCCTTAAAAATAAATAATTGTCTACCAGTAAAGAAATTCATTCTTGTACATTGGAAATCCCAGTACATTAACATGAGCAGAACTTTTGTAGTTACAAAAAATGGAACAAGCTGTACAAGTATAATTATGATGCATGAATCAATGGACTCAAATATTGTCTTATTGACTTTGCCTTAAAATGAAAATTTTGCCTAATATTCTTGAGCTTTGGTTAATCACCAACAATTGCTTGGTCGATATGGTGAATTCTATATTTTCAAATTACCAACTCCAGTAGACAAATTTCTTTTAAATTGGATTCATAATTCTAAATTTCCTTCTCTATAAAAACTACATTATTTACTCAACCACAAATATTTCTTGAGTACCTATTATGCCCAGATTGTGGAAATAGAATTGTATGGGATACACAGATGTAATTCTTCCTCTCAAAGACTTTATAGTACAGATGGAAAGGTGAATCCTACACAAGATAACAGGTAGAGATCTACAGAGAGTGAGTCGCTCTGGAGGCCCAGATGGGGAGGCTTCAGGAGAATCAAACGTGAGATGAACGCCCATGTACAGAGATATGAAGAAAAGTCTTTTATTAAAACTGGACTTGCAACTGTACAAGGGGGAGTCATAAAGGATGGATGAAAGAAACAACTGTGCTTTCTGGGACATAAAGATGATGTTAGAGGAGGGGAAAGACT
Organism: Manis javanica; assembly: GCF_040802235.1. Classification (NCBI taxonomy): domain Eukaryota; kingdom Metazoa; phylum Chordata; class Mammalia; order Pholidota; family Manidae; genus Manis; species Manis javanica. Next base: position 60,067,801 of record NC_133163.1, on the reverse strand, counting down.
GCCGGCACCCTTTCCACCAGCTTCCAGCTTTCCATTCGCTCACAGTTGTGTGTAACTCCAGAATGTTCTGACTGTCATTAACCAGATTTTAATTCAATTTCTCATATGAAGACTTTCTAGTCTGATCTCACCTTCTTAGATATTCGACACACCTTCTTGCTTTGCTAATATCCATGTCTCTGTAATTCTATGACTAGAACTAAGCATTCTCAAGAGTTTTCTTAACTCTTCAGGATCCTATAATCATATGCTGTTCCTACAGAGTTCCCTGGGCGATATGTTGGTGTCTTTTTGATCTTTCATAGCTTGTTTCACACTCCAATCTGTACTGAGCAACCTCCATTGCATCTCTGTTAAATATACAAAAGAAACATCAAAAGATGGAAATATTACCAAAATATCCAAAAGAAGATAGTTTGTAGAATTGTTTTTGTAAAATATAATGATGTTATAGATGAAGATTCAATTTTAGATATAAAATCCTAAGCCCCCAGGCTTTCCTGTGGAACCAAAAATGATCCTGCATCTAAATTTTCACAATTGATAAATGTAGTCTCTGCAACCTTTTTGCTGGACAGAACTCTGAAATAGGGGGCACCTGCTTTCCATGATTTCTGTTTTCCTCTTAGCCTTCCTACTCACCTCCACTTTCCCTTTGCCCTTTAAGGACCAAACCCTTTTCCCTTTATGGATCTAATTAATTCTCTCATTCTCTCTCTCTCTCTCTCTCTCTCTCTCTCTCTCTCTCTCTTTCTTTCCCTCTTTCCCTCTCCTTGGAGAAGAGATTCTAGACATTATTTCATAAAATCTTGGGGACTTAATTTGCTGCCCTCAGGGAACATTCCCATTTTAAAAGAGGACCACAGCAAGGGGGCAATGTTTCTCCCAAGAGAATGAGGTATGACAAATGGAATTAAAGTCACATGAGAGGAGACGTGTTTTTTGAGGGCAAGAGTTGTTTGGAGAGGTTTTGGTGATTATAGCAGGAACTTCTCAACACTCCACATTTAAACATTGAGCTAGTCTATCTCTTCTGGTGAATGGGTGGTGGTAGTAGTAATAAAATAGTAATAGCCTAATGTTTTGATGTTTATGAAGTATTAATAGCACTCATTATACACTGACCTAAGTAATTTTCATATTTTGTCATGTAATCCCCATTATTATCCTCAATTTAAAGATGAAGATGTTGAAGCAAGAAGAGGTGAAGAATGCACACAAAAAGCTGGGATTCAAATCCAGAAAGTGTAGACAAGTAGACCATGACTGCTAAGAATAGTGGCCAACAGCCCCACAGGAAGGAATAACCAGCCCGTGTGCCCATGTGGTGCATGGGGCTGGACCTTTGCCTAATCGTGACCTGGCCAAAGCCACAAGAAGTATCCTGCTCTTCTGTCCAACCTCTCCTCCCACCCTGGGCTGCCTTTATGCTTCTCAGTTTCCCCACCTGCCCAGTGCTCAACACCACTATGTTTTACCCTTTTCCCCCTACGGTCCTCTATCCCTCCGTGTACCACCTCTGCTCCTCAAAAAGTGAACAGACTAAGGTACTGGTGTTCTGGTCCTGTAAGATTCCAGGGGAGAGCTGGTTCATCTAATTACCCATTATTGGTGCCCTATGGCGACCACTTTAAACATACTAAAACATAAGTGTTTTCCATTTCATAAATGTTCAGTCTCTGGAAAGTCTAAACAGTGCTTTCAGAGAACAATTTGTTTCAAAATGCAGGTCACAGAATTTTAAAGCAAGGAAAGATGTCCACAGTCACCTGGCCCAGCCCAGAGAGCTCTAGCGACCTGGCTACCCACCCACAGTGGGTTTGTTCCAGCAATAAGACCCAGATTTTCTCACTTTCCATCTGATTTACTCTGCAAAAATTTAGCAGGTATTTGTTTATGCCTCATGTACTGAGAATACAAAAGGAACATGAGATCTAGTGCTCTTTCTACTGCTTTTGGTTACAATCATGTTGTAAACTTTCTTATGGTGAGGACATCCGCAGCGACTAAAAGGAAAATAACGTCTTGAGAGTCGCCACAAGAAAGCTCATTGAGAAGAACAACATTTCTGTTTCTTTTACAATCAAGTGGAATTAGATTGTAATATGAACTGTTGGAGCCGGCAAGGATTTTATAAAATATTTATTAATATATTCATAATATAACCCAAACTCCTTATTTTACCAGTGAAATCAATGAATCAGTGAGGAGGCTACCTGGTTTCATGCTTCCCACCACACCTGAACCTTCTATTTCTGGTTGCAAGCAAAATAAAATAAAAAAGAAAGAGAGTGAGATTCCAAACCATCAGGCTCCCCAATCACAGAGACTGCAACTTCCATCTGGAGAAGACGAGCCGGAAGAGAGGTGGGCTTGAGGACACTACATATATTCCTCCTTCAACAACAACTTTTTTCATTCTGGCTGAGAAAGGAAAACAATGAAAAGGCAAAGCCAGTATTCATAAACTGAGCAAATGACAGGCATGCCACAGTTTCGATGGCTTTGGCTGACAACCGTACAAAGCTACATGATCTTTTGACCTGGAACTGCATATTGCCTCTGAGACATGGAAAATCTAACACAATTCTGACTCCAAGATAAGGATTTAAGGTGGAAATGAGCTTTTCCAGAACTTCTGGTGAATGCTGATACCTAGGGATAATAATGCCACAATGACTACTTTCTTCACAAACAAAAACCTGCCATATGTCCAGTTCCTTTTTTTGCCTTCTTTTCTAAACATACAGCTAGTCATATATTTTGGCATTGTTTTCTATATAACAGCATCACTATTTCTTGCCTTCTCCTTCAAAACTGTCTGTTCCTTATCATTAACTGGTATTTGGGGACCAAATTTCAATCAGTGTGGAATGTACACCACAGACATAGATTTGACAGTCTCCTGCCTGTCAGAGATGCTCCACAGTGGAAACCTAACCATTACGGAGGGGTTAGAGCCACGCTACAGTCATTTCTCAGGCTTTGTGATATGCAGGAGAGCCTAAATGAAAACATGAATAATGTTTTTTAATATTCTAAGGGCTGACTGCCTTAAGTTGTTTTTCTCCTTGCTTAAACCAAAAGCACAATAGGGGTAAGTGTTATATTCAAAACAAGTACCAACACTAAATTATAAACACTTTAAATAATGAAAATATGCATATAAGATATTACATTTTTATGTCCATAAAAGTAGTTAATCATAGGATAAAAAACAGAACCTTCCAAACTATGAATATTCTGGAAAATAACTCAGTAATCAAGAGAGACAGTTACTTGGCATGAATGTAGCTGTTAGAATGAAAATATCAAGAAGTGGCCTTATATTTTGATAGCAAGGATGACCTCTTCTGATGACTGCATTGTAAAACATCTATTGACCACTATGTGCCAATAACATTCATATGAGGAGACTAGAGCTCATATTCATTGAGCACCCACTGTGTACCAGGCTCTAGATATTGACTTCACTAAATTCTCATGACAATTCTTTGTGGGAGATATTGGTTTGAATCATGTGTAATTTCTGTTCTTGTGGGTCAGAAAGGTCAAATATTGGAAAATTCATAGAATATGACCTGAATGTTAATGTTTTCATTTTATAGGTGGCTCAGAGAAATTAAATAACTTGAAGTTTATTCAGCAAACACACGGAGAAGTTGGGATTTCAACCCAGACGCTTGTACCATCCCATCACACCTCACTTTATCTTAAGTAATTGTTAAACTGAAAGGATCCCACAGGCTTTCAAACTATAAATCTACTGACCCCAACCCAAGCCAAAGTGCCTGAATTGTTTGAGAGCTTTTTCTTTGGTGTGAGGATGTGATTCTATTAAAATTCTTTTTCTACATACCTATTGCCCTTGTTTCATTAGCTTCATTATACCTATAGTCATTGTATTTTCTGAACCAAAAATTGGAACATATGATCAGAGAAAAACACAGGTATTTGTGAGGAAAAGAATATAAAATAAGTATGACGGATATTATCCTAAGAAATTCTGGAGGAATAGTCATCATAAATACATCACCTGCACACTGCAGTGTAATTGTTTTTATGTGGCTGCCACACTCTACTTGTGGCTCCCCAGGGCAGGTTCCATGTTTTACTGATATTTTTGCCACACCCTCAATTTTCTATGACACAAACCCTAAAGCAATTCTTGTGGTAGTAGGCAGAGGCAATCAGAAGTGCCATGGCTGGGAGGCATTAGAGAGTAGAACAAAGACATTCTCCTTTCTTTCCAAAAGTCTACGGAAGTTTTGAGCATGTGTAGAACAACTATTCATCAGGTACTTCTTATGCACTAGTTATTTTGTTAGATGCTATAAAATATATGTGGGAGGCTTCTAAGAAAAGGGAAAGATTTAATCAGCCCCTGAAAGTAAATGAGACAAAGAGAATAGGAGACACCCATGATTCTCATACTCTATCATAGATCAAAATCACCTAGAGGACTTGTTAAAACACGGATTGCTAGGCCCAGCCCAGAGTTTTGGAGCCAGTAGATATGAGGTGAATTTTTATTTATAACAAATCCTCAAATCATGTTCACACTGCTGATCTAACCAACCATACTTGGAGAACCACCCGCATGGATCGCTGAAGATCAGGGAAACAGCATGAGCAGTACTACAGATGATGGAAACAGCACAAGGAGGCTGACCTGTCTGGAATATAAATGAGCTATTGAGCACCTGACTTGCCCCTGTGAAGGCAGACTACTTCAGTGCAACCGGGGGCATGCTTCTAGTTCTAATCCACTTGCCACAAAGCACAGCCTCAACATTTGGCAGAACGAGAGACACAGAACGAGAGACAGCTGCCAGCCCTCTCCCCAGGTTAGAAGCCTTAGCAAGTATGCAGAAGGAGTCACTTCCTAACCTCCAATATTCCCACAGTTTGTCTCTGTAGAGTTGCACATTAAGGCCAACTGAGTCTATAGTCCTATCTGAAAAAAGAATTTTCTTCAAGGTACTTGAGTGTCTGGTTGCTTTATAAAAACTCCCAAGGACTCTTACACTTGCAATGCAGCTATAAAAGTGAGCAAAAATTTCTTTCTAATTATTTAAAATCTTGTTTCCAAAGATCTGTAGAAATTAATATTTCTAATTCTCCTCCAGTGTTTAATCTGCTATGTCACACCCTGGTTCTCTGGTGATCCTGACTTCAGTGGTACAAGACATTGTCTCACAATCTCTCAGCAAGAACAGACCTCTTCTGCATATCCAAGCATTGTCTTATATTGCTGATTTTTTTAAATGTGAAAGGTCTAAGGCTTAATCAACATTTTCCAGATTGTTTAACAGACGTGGACCCACATGCTACAGCTGAGCTCATCATGGTTTACAAAGCAACTTCAGTGAGGTTGTACTGCCTGTAATCTCCTTTGTCTTGTCAAGTAAATAAGTTGAATCAATAGAGTGAACAGAGTGGCTAATGAGAAACCCTCATAATAGAGACTGAATTACCTGATTCAGTGAAAAGCAGACCTTAATCCATCAAAAAAGAGACTCTACCCCTATGCATCTTTGATTGATTGATCTTCCTATTATTTACCCATTACCCACTGTATGAACAATAATCTTAATTCATAGAGTTCAGTTTTAAATTCACCAATGATATTAGTGGGACCAAACTAAAAAAGTTGTCATGTATCAAAAAAAGGAATACCAAGAGCAATAAAATTTTTAAAAGTGTAAAAGCAAGAAGAAAGATGCAAAAAACTACCTTGCTATAGAGGGCAAAGAGGAATTGTCATATTTTAAAGGTAGTAATAATAATAAAACCATTAGAAACTTGCCCGGACATCTCCCTTTACAAAGAGTCATTAAAAGTTCTGTACAAACATGGGAAAGAGCTTTAGAATTCTCTCTTTCTACTGTTGAAATGACCTAGTGCCTCAAATGAAACCAAGGGACTATTTGCATTTTAGAGATAGATTCTTTAGCTGCTCAAAGAAGGAAGACTGCAGTCTTCCAGGGATGTTTTATTTATTTAGAATTTTGTTTAGAACATTTTTTTTTGTTTAGAATATTATTTATTTAGATAAATTTTATTTATTTTGAATTATGTTTGCTTTTTAAAAGAATGTAATAGCTGATAATGCGGGACACATCTTAAATTCAACATTTAAAAAAAATGAGCATTCCAATTAGTAACCAGAGGTATGCAGTTCCCCTAAAGATAGAGAAGGATTAAAAATTTCAGACTACCAAAAATAACTCTTTAGGCTAGCCTCATATCAGTGTATCTAAGCATATTTGTCCCAAGATATTTTCCCTTAATTAATTCTATTTATATGACCTACAATAAAGTTGAGTGCAAGCATAAAAGCAAATATATGATTTGCATTTGCATACAATAAAGTGTCAATAATTCAGAATCAACTAAATTAGATTCTCATAAATTAACTCGGTTGGGACCTAAATTTGTACCACCTCTGCAAAATAATTTACTAAGCAAACCAACAGTGCAAACATGATTACAAGACATTTTTAAGAACTTTATTATATTAATTCTTTGGGTGCTAATGATCCTCCTGATAGCAATGGGCCTTACTTATTTTTATAGTTAAGCAAAGAACAACCTTCACCACTGGTTAGTTCTTATGCCTGTGTTTCTTTAAATTCCTCCACATTTCAAGTGATTTCTGACTGATGAATAAACCCCATACACTGTGCTTGCAGCAACACGAGAGCTGCAGCTTCTGCCACCATGGGAATCAGGTGGAAAACTCTTGACTCAGCAAGAGAGGAAGAGAAGAAACTAGGATAAGTAAGGATACAGACAAGCAGCCTGCCCTTCAGGAATGGCCAGCCCACACTGCCTGCCATCCCTCCAAAGCCTCTTTTACTAAACTGCATTCCTTTCCTAGGACTGCCATAACAAACTACCCCTCAAACTACTGGGCTTTAAGCAGCAGGAACTTATTCTTTCACAGTTCTGGATGCCAGAAGCCCAAAATCAAGGTGTTCAGGGCCACTCTGTAGACGACAAGTCTCTAGAGAAAAATCTTCCCTGGCCTCTACAGGCTGTTGGTGGCTCTTGGATGACTTTGGCAGTACCATTCCAATCTCTCCTCTGTCCTTCCATGGCCTTCTTTTCTGTGCATTAGTAGAGTGCTTTTCAGCCAACAGAGCAGTTCTGCATATGACCATTAGTGCACTTGATATATGCTTCCAGTTATAAGCTAAACAAGTACTATGGATGCAATGCACGGTTTGATGACTATTGTTAACACTATGGTATGACATATAGAAAAGTTATGAGAGTAAATCCTAATATTTTCCTATAATCACAAGAAAAAATTTTTTTTTGCTTTCTCTTTTTATTGTGTCTGTCTGAGATGATGGATGATAACTAAACTTACTGTGGTAGTCATTTCACAATATGTGTAAGACAAACCATCATGTTGCACACCTTAAACTTATAGAGTGCTCTTTGTCAATTATATCTCAATAAAACTGGGAAACTTTGCCTAACTTTTTAATTTTTTAAAAATAAAATGTAATTTAAAAATTAAAAATTCCACAGGAAGACAAAAAGAGGTGGCTTAGGGCTAAGTGGTTTGCTCCTGAATGAATGGATATCCACACAGCTAGAGCAGAGTTTATTGACCTGGAGTCTATACCCACTTATTCCCACCCTCTTGGAAGAATTACATGCCAAAAAAATGAATGCAAAATTCAGTTAAGCTTGTACATATCTGGATTTTTCAGGGAACAATGCCTATGTATATTTATCAGATTCTCAGAGGGGTTTGTAACTCAAAAAAAGGCTTGGAACCATTATTGTCAAAGAATATGTAGTCTATATGTCTTCCTGTAAATTGAAGTTCCCTCACATGAGAACTTGACCATCATTTATTCACTCATATAGCCCTATTCCCAGTGTAGATCCTGGCACGATGCAGGCTTTCTATAAATCTGTACGGGGTAAGTGAAAGTTGAGGAGAGAGTTTGTGTCCACACTGGCTGACAGGACCTGGAAGTGTGGGTTCTCTGTGGCTCTAGTAGTCACCTGGCCTGAGGACTGCTGGGGCCCCTGCCAAGGAAGGGATCCTGAAGAGCAGGTGAGTGAGGAAGTGCACAAAGGCAAAGCCAAAACTTTCCCCAAGAAGTAATTTGTCAGTCCCTCCAGTGCTTAGATAAATGAATGATCAAGGGCTCAAAGTTCCTCACCATACATCAAGATTACCATAATTTTCGTGGCTTTTTTATCACTTGCCTACAGAAGTATGTCAGCCTATCAAATTAAGTATGTGTGTTCAGTGGCAGTCGTTGGCAGTATTGATATACATTTTCTCTTAAATGGACTGATCCCTCATTTAGCTGTCATCTTGCATCTGCCACTGAAAACAGAGAAGACAAATTGGCCCCATATTTCAAATTCAGCAGAGTTATTTATTTTGTTAAGCACAACATATTCAATTCATCTCTGCTAGTTTTCATATGGCAGCAGAAGAGTCAAACCATCCAGTCGTAAAACTAATGGAAACAACCTTTGAATTGCTAAACTGGTAGGCTGACATTGCTGATTAGATTATTGTGGGAAAATAGTGAGTTGTGAAAAATGTTATTAAAATAAGCCCCAAATTTTCATTTTATTATAAGAAAGGGGTTTAAGTAGCTTTGTAACCAAGAATTCTCTTTTTATTGAGGTAAAATTTGTGTATAAGATTGTATTAGTTTCAGATGTACAATATAGTGATTTGATACTTGCATATACTACAAAATCATTATCACAATATCTAATTACCAACTGTCATGACACAATTGACTCCCCTCACCCACTTCCCCCACCTCCCTAGGCCTCATCCCCTTTGATAACCACCAAGTATCTCTGAGTTTTGTTTTGTTTGCTTTGTTTTTCAGATTACACGTGAAATCTCATGGTTTTTGTCTTTCTCCATGTGACTTGTTTCACTTAGCATAATACCTTCAAGATCCATATATATTGTCACAAATGGAAAGATTTCCTTCTTTATTATGTGTGAGTAGTATTCTGTCACATTCACATATACATATGTGTGTGTATATGTATATATAAATATATACACACATACATCTTTATCCACTCATCCATCCATCCATGGATACTTGGGTTTTTTCCATATCTTAACCAAGAATTCTTTGCTGTCATTTGGCCTGGGGTAGTTGCAGTATTTCTCATTTTTGTTATTCTCATGTCTTGCAAACATGACTAACTATATCATACTTTGGTATTCTGCTCAGAAAAGAGTATGAACAAATTACTTTGAAAATTCTCTGCTAAGGAGCAGGGAGGAAGAATTTTGGAAAGCCCTTTTTGAAACAAAGAAAAAGCGGAGAGAGAAAAAAAAGAATAAAAAATAAATAAATAAAAGGAAGATAAAACAGCTACCACCAAACAAGCTATGCCTGCTCGGGAGCATAGACACCTCCATGCTCTTATAACCAGGGAAAATTTTCATACTGTTCTAACCGAGAAAATGAATCTAAAGGCTACCCTTGAAACATGAATTCTCACCTCTAAATGAAAACCCTGACTGTGTTAGGTTCTTTTCTTTGCATAAGAAAGAAGCCGCTAAAGGAGCACCATATTGATTTCTCTTTAAAGATTAGCAGCCTCTACCTCTCAAAAGCAATTAAATATGTTTACCTCAGAAACACTGAGACTGGGTCTATTTTGTCCTTTTCCATTTGAAAGCACTAGAGAGCCAGACAAGATACGAATTCCCTGAATAACCCTTCCACATACACTGCAACATCACATGGATTCCCTTTCAAAATGCTTTTTGATTTTTCAATGTCTCTTGTTCTTCCTTTCACAAGAAATTATTTTGTCCAAGGCTATTAAACAGTGAGCTTGTCATTTAAAAAATGTTTGAAGAACAGTATTTCATATATGCTCAGAAATAATTAATCAAGTCTCTTATTCCACAGCTAGGTTCTGAAACACCTTCAGTCATCTAAGGGCAGAACTATAGGAAACTTGGTGAACATTATTTTGGGCACATTAGTAAACACTGTAGAGCCTTGTTGAGCCAAAGAATTATTCCTGGAAAGTTAATGTGTAGATAATTTTCTTGCCCTACAAAAATAAATGTAACTGAGAGCTTTGCTGTAAACATGAGTCATAAACACAGGATCCAACACTACGGTTGTGCAGTTCGCTCCCCTCACCCTGATCCTGGTTCTGTCTGAGCCTCGCCATTTAAAATTTTGATATTTTGTTCCATGTGGATTTTTCACATTAACTTAGATTTTTTAAAATACTATTTTCTTCATTGCTGAATTTTTTGGCCTGTAAGTTTTGCACCCTAAGAGAGTACCTCACTTGCCAAATAGTCCTGGCCCCAAGCATGACCTCTTTAGGCCTAGCCCTAAATGTCTCTGTCAGAGGGAAGGATCATGTTTAATGTTAATGGCTCTTCAAACTAAAAAAGATTCTCTATGTTTTTTTCTTCCTACAACTAATCCAATACAGATCATTGTATTTACTTAGAAAAAAAGAAAGAAGGAAAAAAAAAACATCCTTAGTCTCACCACTTAGCAATAACCACTGTTAATAACTTATTCAATATCTTTCTAGACTGTTTCCTATGTTTGTCAGTATGACACATGATAAATACATGACTGAATATTTCAAAGGTATGCTTATATAACATTTTTCCAGATTAGCCATGATTTTAAAAGAAATAACATCATTTCATTTTTTACAAATTCATTGCATATTGACTTTTATAAATATAGTCTCTCTGTGGGTGTGGAGGAGTTCAGTATCTCTGCATTCCAGAGCTTTTCTAACCATTACATGAAACTTCTAATGAAACTTCTAAAAATAAAAAAGGGCAATTCGTAGGTCAGGATATATAGAGTTCCCAAAATAAATGTTACAAACACAATTTCCAGAACTCATTTAAAAACATAATGAGAATGTCTCCCTCTCTTGCTCTTATGTATCTTTCTATATCTCTATCTACTAACTTACACCATAGTTGGTTAAAAATAATGGTTATTATTATTCCTATTAATATCCTCATCACTTTAGCATAGTGAATTATATTTGATTATCAGACTTTGAGATCAGACAGCCCAGGTTTGGATATAAAACATGAACTCCTTGAAGACCACTTCAAGATATACTGTAACATCACATGGATCCCTTTCAAAATATTTTTTATTTTTAATGCCTCTTGTTTTTTCCTTTCACAAGAAATTATTTCATACAAAGATATTATACAGTGAGTTTCTCATTTTAAAAAATGTATGAAGAATAGTATTTCATACATGCTAAGAAATAACTAACCAAGTCTCTTATTCCACAGCTTTAATCCTGCATGTTGACATCTATCAAGTGTCATAAAAATACCTAACACAAGAGCATGAGTTATTTTGAACTTGCCATAAAATTAAATAAAATTATCTTTAATAAAGTTTTATTTAAAAATAAAATAAAATGCTTACCATACTTCCTAGCACTTAGTAAGCATTCAATTCCACACACATAAATTGTTATAATTAAGATTCCTATCCTCAAAGGAAAATATAATCAAATATGAGGAATGAACTTGCGTTCAAATAATGCAAATATAGTAATAATATAACATAATAAAAGGTAGCCAAGCATGAGGATAGTCAACCTTTGGGTTCAAAATTTGAAATTCACTGAAAAGAGTTTTTATAATCAGTCTCTGTTCATGGAAGAGGCCCATAAATGTTAAGCAATATCATAGCCAAAAAGAAAATTAATACAAAATGACCATGTAAAATGCCTTCTTAGCTACTTTAACTTTCATTTTCCAGTTGATTTTCCAATACTGAGAAAAAATTAAATACAGAGAATGAAATCGTTCCATTGAGTATATTTATGTGGCAAAGGTGATACATGAACATCAAAAAACAATCAGAAAATTATGAACAGAGCTCAGTTTAACTCAGATACAATTAACCAAATGTAATTGATATTTGATAACATGGATTCTATTTAGGCTGAATTAAGAGCCTTGAAAACAGTATAACACTCTATAAATATTTATTTATTTGTCTTTAAGAAACACTTAAATGTCTATTTTGGAAGTATATAGGACATAAAGTGTTAATCCCCAATCTGAAGTTTAATTTACCATCAGGGAGTGCAACTGGTATCAAATTGAAACAGTATGAAGGTTCCTCAAAATATTATAACTAGAACTAGCATATGAGCCAGGAAGTCTACTTCTGGGTAATTTTTAGAAGAAAATGAAAAACTCATTTGAAAAGACATATGCACCCCCATGTTCATAACACCATTATTTACTATACCCAAGATATGGAAACAACAGAACTATCTATCAGTGGATGAGTGGATAAAGAAAATGTGGCACATATAAAATGGGATATTATTTAGCCATAAAAAAAATAGTGAAATCTTGCCATTTGCAAAAACATGGATGGACATTGAGGGCATTATTCTAACTGAAATGTCAGACAGATAAAGATAAATATGGTATGATCTCACTGAAATGTGGAATCTAAAAGAGACAAAACAGAACAAAAAACATCCAGCCTATTGTTTGGTATGCAGATTGGTGGTTGCCTGAGAAAGGAGGTCGGGGACAGGTAAAAATGGGTGAATGGGGTCAATAAGCATAAATTTCTGATTATAAAATAAATAAGCCATGGGGATAAATAATAAACCATGGCGCCAAGATGAAAATGAGGTTTCTCAAGTACAGTTAATAACTCCTCCTGTTAAAAGCTGCACTGCCTTGAGGACCCCCAGGGTCTGCCTTCTATCCACCATTTTAAACATAACCTTTCTATCTGATGTCTCTGCTTTTAATTTCATTCCTTCAAACTGGGTTTCTGTCACTCTACCCAGCCACTCCAGATCTCTACTCTGTCCACTTCAATTTTCCTCTGGGTGCTATCTTTTCTATTTCTCTTGTCCAAAATAAAATAATCCATATATGAATTGTCCAGTCAGACTTGTACAGTTTTATTACCTGATCATTCCCTCTGATTTGTGTAATGTCCCAGACATTTTCCAGAACTGGAGAGTTGGAAGTTCTCAACTTGCTACTCCTACTTGCTAAACACAGAATAATTATCTGTAATGATGATAGCTTTGTCTACCTCCAAATTGTAGTTAAATAAGCAGTTTTAGACTAGGTAAAATTAATGGAAATATGATTTCAGGAATCCAGGAGTCCCCTCTATCTCTATTGAGTCTTATCATAACAGAAAAGTAAGGTAGTATTTAAAGAGTATTAAAGTTGTATCAAAAGGATACAAGAGTCAAATTGAAGATCCTATCACTGATGAAAGATGAGGTAATTTGAATATCCATGAGAATAACAACTGCAATACTAAAATACATCAAAAATATTATTATGAGTTCATAATGCTTTAAAAATACATTGCTCTCTTTTGGAATATGCTAGGCAACATGTCATTTTGAAAACTAATAATGGAAAAGAATCTAGCCTTATCTATGTAAGCCATACTCAGGATAACCAAGGAGTTAATGAAAAGAAGTTACTCTGTTTAGAATTATTCTAGTTAATAAGGAATGACAAACTTCTGCTCCCAACAATGATGAATTAAAAAGGATTTGATTTTCCCCCTCTAACATAAAGAACTAAAGAACCAGAAAAAATATGTAAAACAATAGTTTTCAGATATTAGACAACAGATAGTGAAGAGCAGTGATCATGAAAGTGAAAAACAAATGAGGGTAGCCCTGACATTGCCTGTAGCTTACTGCCTGACTGTCTGGACCCTGCAGTGAGAGGGAGCCCAAGGAAAGCCCTGCAAACCTGATGAGTTAAGGAGGTAGAGAGCAGGGCCAGGGAGGCCAAGACACCTAGAGTTTGTGAGTCACAGTAAGGGAGAAGAAGAAGCTGGACAGAGAGAGAACCTCAGAGATATGAAGGGGGATCCCCATGAACCTTTAAACAAGTACTGGCATATATATGAGTAAAGGCAGAGTCTCTGAGGGCAGGAAAAGAGCCGATGGAAAGTAGTAAGCCAAATTCACACAAATCTAGTTATTGTGTTCCCACCAGCTAGAATATCAGACAGCAGTCTCTGGAGGGTAGCATCTTAGTAGTAAGGCTAAAATAACCTTAGAGTAAAGGCGGCTATGGATCCATTCTAACAAACTTAAAAACAAACCACAAAAGAGACAAACTGATTCCAAATAACTTCATATCAGGAAAAAAAGTCCAACACTATTTAAAGGAATAAAATAATATCTAGCACTCCAATGTGTAAAATTCATAATGTTCGTCACCCAATCAAAAATTATGAGGCAAGCAAAGAAGCAGAAAAGTATAAGCAATAACCAAAAAAAAAGAAAAAAACCAACCACTTGAAATAGTCATAAATGACAGGGATGATGGAATTAGCCAATAAAGATCTTAAATACTTATTATAAATATAGTCCATATATTCAAAAAGGTAGAGGGAAACATGCATATTATGAGGAGATAAATATTAAGATAAAGTTCTAGCCAAATGGAACTTTTAGAGGTAAAAGAAAACTCTAATATGAAAATTACATTAGAAGGGACTGATAACTATTAGATACTGCAGAAGACCAGTAAACGTGAAAAGATAGAAATAGGAATTACCCCAAATAAAGTACACAGTTAAAAAAGACTGAAAAAAATATCACAACTAAAATGACCTGTGGGGGAATATCAGGCATTCTAAAATATGTGTGATTGGAGTCCTAAAACAAGTAGGGAGTTAGAAAACATATTTTAAAAAACAATGGATGGACAATTTCCAAAATTGATGCAAACTATATACAACAGAGGATAATTCTCTGTGGATCTCTCACATTCCTGCATATCTTACAAGCAGAGCCATTAACTACCTTTGTTCTGAGCTATCTTTTGAAAGATGTTTGCATAGCAAATAGCCTTGGAAGACAGAGAGTCTCCCTCTCCTGCCTTAGAAGATAGAGATAGTATCACTGTCTAGAGCAAAGGGAAGGTTTAACTCCTATTATAAAGCATTCATGTTTCCTAAACTCAAGAGCCTCATTTATAATGCTGCTCACTTGAATATTCAGATGTCACATGGACCTCTTCACATCACCTTGTAGGATTTGGGACTGAAGGAAAGGCTGATACTCTAGCTACTATTTTTGTTGTGAGTAAAAAGTACTTATCGAAACTGTGGTAAGTTAACTTGCAAGTAGGGTAAAATCCTAGAACCTTCAGTTTTTGATATATATCCATGAATCCAAGCAGCTCAACATATCCTAGGAAGAAGAATCATAAAACCACACAAGGAAAATCACAGTCAAATTGTTGAAAATCAGTAATAAAGAGAAAACATTAAATGCAGCCATAGGAAAAAAAGGCACATTTTATTAACAGAGGAATATAAGTAATATTGACTGAATATTTCCCATAAGAAACTCTACAAGCCATAATAGAGAAATAATTTTAAAGTGCTGAAAGCAAAAAACAAAAAACAAGCCAAAAATATATGACAACAGTAGCACAATAAAGGAGGTAGCAAATAGAAGTATACTTCTGTGAGGTTCCTTAGAATAAGGTGTATAACACACTTGAAGGTTAACTGTACTAAGATAAAAATATACATCAGATACCTTAGATCAGCCATAAAAAAATAAAACAAAGAGACATAACTATAAGACAATAGTAAAGAAAAACAGAATCATTAAAAATATTCAATTCAAATGAGGGCAAGAAAAGGGGAAAAGAAACAAAAAGCAGATGGGATTAAAAAATATACAAATTGAAAGACCTATACCCTGAAAACTACAAGATACTCTTGAGAGAAATTAAAGACAACACTAACAAGTGGAAATTCATCCCATGCTCTTGGGTAGGAAGAATTAATATTGTCAAAATGGCCCCCGCCTAAAGCAATCTAGAGATTCAATGCAATCCCTATCAAAATACCAATAGCATTCTTCAACAAACTGGAACAAATAGTTCTAAAATTCATATGGAACAACAAAAGACCCCGAATAGCCAAAGCGATCATGAGAAGGAAGAATAAAGCAGGGGGAAATCTTGCTTCCCAACTTCAAGCCCTACTACAAAGCCACAGTAATCAAGACAATTTGGTACTGGCACAAGAAGAGACCCATAGACGAGTGGAACAGAATAGAAAGTCCAGATATTAACCCAAGCATATATGGTCAATTAATTTACAATAAAGGAGGCATGGATATACAGCAGGGAAATGACAGCCTCTTCAACAGCTGGTGATGGCAAAACTGGACAGCTATATGTAAGAGAATGAAACTGGATTACTGGTGAACTCCATACACAAAAGTAAACTCAAAATGGATCAAAGGCCTGAATGTAAGTCATGAAATCATAAAACTCTTAGAAGAAAACATAGGCAAAACTCTCTTGAATATAAACATGAGCAACTTTTTCCTGAACACATCTCAGACAAGGGAAACAAAAACAAAAATGAGCAAGTGGGACTATATCAAACTAAAAAGCTTCTGTACATCAAAGGACACCATCAGTAGAACAAAAAGGCATCCTACAGTATGGGAGAATATATTTCATAAATGACATATCCAATAAGGGGTTGACATCCAAAATATATAAAGAGCTCATGCACCTCAACAAACAAAAAGCAAATAATCCAATTAAAAAGTGGGAAGAGGATCTGAACAGACACTTCTCCAAAGAAGAAATTCAGATGGCCAACAGGCACATGAAAAGATGCTCCACATAGCTAATCATCAGAGAAATGCAAATTAAAACCACAATGAGATATCATCTCACACCAGTTAGGATGGCCACCATTCAAAAGACAAACAACAAATGTTGGCAAGGATGTGGAGAAAGGGGAACCCTCCTACACTACTGGTGGGAATGTAAATTAGTGCAACCATTGTGAAAAGCAGTATGGAGGTTCCTCAAAAAACTCAAAATAGAAATACCATTTGACCCAGGAATTCCACTCCCGGGAATTTACCCTAAGAATGCAGCAGCCCTGTTTGAAAAAGACATATGCACCCCTATGTTTATCACAGCACTATTTACAATAGCCAAGAAACAGAAGCAACCTAAGTGTCCATCAGTAGATGAATGGATAAAGAAGATGTGGTACATATACACAATGGAATATTATTTAGCTATAAGAAGAAAAGAAATCCTACCATTTGCAACAACATGGATGGAGCTAGAGGGTATTATGCTCAGTGAAATAAGCCAGGCAGAGAAAGACAAGTACCAAATGATCTCACTCTTCTCTGGAGTATAAGAACAAAGCAAAAACTGAAGAAACAAAACAGCAACTGACTCACAGAACCCATGAATGGTCTAACAGTTACCAAAGGGAAAGGGACTGGGGAGGATGGGTGGGAAGGAAGGGATAAGGGGAATAAGGGGCATTACGATTAGCACACATAATGTGGGGGTGGGGGGCACGGGGAAGGCAGTATAGAACAGAGAAGACAAGTAATGTCTCTATAGTATCTTACTACACTGATGGACAGTAACTGTAATGGGGTATGTGGTGGGAACTTGATAATGGGGGAATCTAGTAACCACAATATTGCTCATGTAATTGTATGTTAATGATACCAAAATAAAATATATATATATATACAAGTTGGTACATATATACCCATTATATCAATCATTGCAATAAATGGAATTGGTTTAAACATTCTAATAAAATAGCAGAGATTGTCATTCTATGAAAACAGAAGATAGCTATAAGACTATTGTAAGAAATCTGTTTTGAATATAAAGACATATGTAGGTTAAAGTAAAAGTATGAAAAAATTTATATCAGGAAAATATTGTCATGGTTATATCAATATCAGATAAAGTAATTTTCAGCACACAAAAGATTCCCATCAACCATTATACAACAAAATAAAAAACACAGAAGGACTGGGTAAATTTCTGGAAACATACAGCCTACTAAGAGTGAAGCATAAAGAAATAGGAAATATTAACAGGCTGATTACTAGCAAGGATATTGAATGAGCAAACAAAAACCTCCCCAAAACACAAAAGTGCAAGACTAGCTGTCTTCACCAGTGAATTCAACCAAATATTTCAAGAAAACACCAATCCTTCTCAAACTCTTCCAAAAAATAGAAGAGGAGGGAACATTTCCAAACTCATTTTACCCTGATAACGAAACAAGACAAGGATGCCACCAGAAAAGAACATTACAGGCCAGTATCCCTGATAAACATGATGCAAATATCTCAACAAAATATTAGCACACCAAATTCAACAATACATTAAAGGATCATACATAATGAGCAAATGGGATTTGTTCCAGAAATACAAGGATAGTTCAACATCTGCAAATCAATAAATGTGATGTACCACATTAATAAAATGAAGTCATCTCAATAGATGCTGAAAAAGTTTTGACAAAATTCAACATCTGTACATAAGAAAAACTCCTGGATATAAAGGGGATGTACTTCAATATACCTTATTAATAAAAGGCATATATGTTAGTTATTAACTATTATTAACATACTCAATGATGTTACCTTTGAAAGCCTTATCTCTAAGATCAGGAACAAGACAAGAACAACTACTTTCATACTTTTATTCAACACAGTATTGGAATTCCTAGCCAGAGCAACTGGGTAAGAAAAAGCAATAAAAGTCATCCAAATTGGAAAGGAAGAAACAAAACTGTCACTATTTATAGGTGATCTGATATTGTATACAGAAAACCTTAAAGACCACCAAAAAAACTGTTAAAACTAATAAACTCAGTGAAGTTGCAAGATACAAAATCAATATGTAAAAATCTGTTGCATTTCTATACAATAATAACAAAGCATCAGAAAAAGAGTAAAAAAACAATCCTATTTACAATTGCATCAAGAAGTATAAAATACCTAGGAATAGATTTAACTGAGGAGGTAAAATATTGTACACTAAAAACTTTAAGACATTAATGAAAGAAATTGAAGAAGACATACATAAATGGAAAGATATTCTATGCTCATAGATTAGAAATATTACTGCTGGTTATTACTACCCAAGTAATCTACAGATGTAATGCAATCCATATCAAAATTCCAATGGCATTTTTCACAGAAATAGAACAAACAATCCTAATATTTGGGACCACAAAAGACCCCAAATAGCCAAAGCAATCTTGAGAAAGATGAAAAAAACTGGAGGCACTACACTCTCTGATTTCAAACTATATTACAAGGCTATAGTGATCAAAACAGTATGGTACTGGCATAAAAACAGACATGTAAATCATTGGAACAGAATAGAGAGCCCATAAATCAACCCATATATATATATATATATGGTCAATCTATGGCAAAATATGCAAGAATATACACTGAGGAAGGAGAGTCTCTTCAATAAATGGTGTTGGGAAAACTGGACAGCCATTTGCAAAAGAATGAAACTGGATCACTGTCTTAAAACATACACAAGAATTAACTCAAATGGATTAAAGGGTTTAACATAAGACCTGAAACAATAAAACTCCCAGAAGAAAACATAGGCAGTAAGCTGCTTGACATTGGTTTCACAATTAGTTTTTGATTAAACAATAAAGGCAAAGGCAACAAAAGTAAAAGTAAGCAAGTGTGACTACATCAAACTAAAAAGCTTCTGCATAGGAAAACCATCAACAAATGAAAAGATAACCTACTGAAAGGCAGAAAATATTTGCAAATATTATATCTGGGAAGGAACTAATGTCCAAATATATAAAGAACTTATAAAACTCAATAGTGTAATAAACAAACAATTTGATTAAAAAACTAGGCAGAGGCTCTGAATAGACATGTTTCCAAAGAAGACAGACAGTTGGACAACACTTACATGAAAATATGCTGAACATCAGGCAAATGCAAATCAAATGAACATGAGGTATCAACTCACATCTGTCAGAATGGCTATTATTAAAAAAACAAGAAATAACAAGAACTGGAGAAAAGGAATACTTTTCTCCTCCACCTTTTTGGTGGAAATGCAAATTGGTGCAAACACTGGGGAAAACAGTATGGATGTTCCTCAAAAAACTCAAAATCCAACTTCCATATGATCCAGCAATTCCACTTCTGTGTACTTACCTGAAGAACATAAAAGCACTAATTCTAAAAGATATATATACCCCCACATTTATTGCAGCATTATTTATGAAAACAAGACATGGAAACAGCATAAATGTCTACCAACAGATAAATGGATAAAGAATATAAATGGATATAGATATAAAATGGAATATTATTCAGCTATAAAAAGGAAGGAAATCTTGCCATTTGGGGCAACAGGGATGGACTTTGAGGGTATTATGCTAGGTGAAATAAGTCAGACAGAAAAAGATAAATACCATATGATCTCAAGTATATGTGGAATCTAAAAGAAAAAATGCAAAGCTCATAGAAACAGAGAATACATTGGTGATTGCATGACAGAGTGGGGGCAAAATAGGTGATGGGCATCAAAAGCTACCATTTCCAGTTATAAAATGAATAAGTCATAGGGATGTAATGTACAGTGTGGTGGCTATAGTTAATAATACTGTATTGCATATTTTAAAGCTGCTAAGAGAGTAGATCTTAAAAGTTGTTATCACAAAGAAAAAAATTGGTAACTATGTATGGTGATGAATGTTAATTAGATTTATTGTGGTGATCATTTTGCCATATATACAAATATTGAATAATTGCATTGTACATATGAAACTAATATAATGTTATATGTCAACTATACCTCAATAAAAATAAACAATGAAAAGCAAAATTTTTAAAAGTTGTCTCTGATAAAGGGCTTGTATCTGAAACATATATATATATATATATATATATATTTATATTTATATATACATTTTCCAATTCAACAATAATCAAACAATCTGATAAAAATCGGCAAAAGATTTTAGTGGACACTTCAAGTAGATATGTAACTATAAAATAAGACATCAACATCACTCTTCATTAAGGAAAGACAACTTAGATCTGTAATGACACACCCATTAACATGACTTAAGTTACAAAGACTGATCATGCTGAGTGTTGACCTAGATGAGAAGATGAATGGAACTCTTCAGCATTGCCAGTAAGAATGCAAAATAGTTGATCCACTTGGAAAAGAGTTTGAAAGTTTCTTACAAAGTTATAACTATAAACTCAGCAATCCCACTAATATATGTTTACCCAAGAGAAATAAAAAATATATATTAATGATAAACACGTTGTTGGTTTTTCTTAAGAACTCATAACCTGTCACTCCCTTTTAATATGAAAGAGGAAGGGGTCTTTAAATATACATAATGGAATCCTTAACAATGAAATTAATTTGTTTCTGGGATTTGTTTCAAAATAACCCAGGACATGGAATTTGATAAGACAAAATATTACATGGGTTTAATATTGTTTTAATTAGATAAGCTGTACATGGGGGTTCATTATACTATTCTTTCTACTTTTGCATGTAGCTTTTTAAAGAAAAATAGTCCAGGGGAGAAATATCTAAATTATCTCCTCTTTAATCTGGAAACAAAAATGGTATCAATTAATTTAAGATGCCCTTGATCTTTGAGTGAAATGCCAAGAACTACAAATGTTGAAGGAGTATTACTTTTAATTTGTAGCAGTTGAATTCCCCTTCTCAACTTCATGAAACAGGGGAGTAGGCTCAATAGAGGAAGCTGAGGCTTAAAGATCTGAGAAATTTTATCATTTACCTCCTGTTTTTATCTTTACTCCAAAATCATGAGAGCCACAGTTAATGGAGAAATGCTTTTGATGTTAAGGCAGATATTACTCTTCTGCAGGACAACAACACATTCTTTGTGGACAGTCTCAAGTAAAGCAACTGTGGTTGGCCATTAACTATTCCAGCAGAATGTAAAAGTCAAGTTTAGTACACCAAAGATTCAAATCTTGAAGACACAGCTCTAGAGGACCCAGAACTCATGCTTGCAATCTTACCAAAACAAGTAGGAGGAGAAGCTACACCTTCTATCAACAAAGATAGAAGTTCACCCAATGCAGCTCTTTTCATCCAACACTGAGTTTCGAGAACACACAATTATTCATTTGGTGCCCTATTCTATATGCTAAGTAACAGGAACCATGGAAGTCACTTCCTTCCTGCAGATGCTCAACTCAAGTTGATAAAATTCATATGGAGGTGGCAGCAGACATTTACTCATGGTCTGGAAAATGAGAATGAGGTTCAGGAGGACCTTATGCATGTTTAAAATCCATTTCTTTTAAATGGATTGCTGAAGAATTTGGAAATAACTTTGAGTTCTATTCTTAATTATACTTTAAAATACTATTTCTTAAATGGTGTTCCCAAGATAGGCCATTTGATCATTTCATGATTAAGCTATATATTTAAATCCCATAAAGATTTAGACATAGTAATCATTGCTTTCTTTTTTATTGTTAAATGCCTGAAAACATATACAAAACTCATGCAAGGTCTGGCAGGTTGTCTTGTACATGTCCGTGCCGGTAGACATCCAAACTTCCTTCACTCTTTTGTAAACAGTGCATTATACATACTATGTGCCTCAATAAATACTGAGTTTTGCACTGAAGGAGAGGGAGAATAGCACTGGTTATTTCCCTTAGCTATCTAAAGGTAATCTATACTTTCATGAAATGTATCATATGGTCCAGATTTGAAACAACAGCCTCACCCTAGTTAAGACTAAGAATTTGTATTGTCCAAGTACAAACTTGCTCTGGGAAAGGGTCAGTATCTAAATCTACATTATGATTTATAGAATGGATAATATTTAGAATGTAATATTACACTACATAATGAATTCTCAAATTTTGAGGGCTTTTTACCCAGTTAGTTGATTGATTGATCATCCAGTCCTCTGTCCTTGTTCTTCTGGCTCTTTCATTATCTAACACTATCTGTAACAGAGAACGAATAGTGAAGTGAAGAAGTGATACAGTTGTCAGCAGCTGAGGCTCACAGGTTAGTGCTAGAGAACACAGGATTACTGAGGTCTATTAAGAACAAAGAATTTCCTGTCTTTGGATTATTTTTCCGAAATTTTCCCTGACCCCATTATGATGGACAATTGAGAGTTGCTTATATAAAAAAGAAAACTTAACCAAAATTTTATGTAAGCAAACCCAAGACACAATATTTTTAAATTATATCTTAATTTTTTTAAGAAACAAAATGCCTGGTTAGATACCTCTAATGATAAACTCTTAATCTCCTGTGAGTTAGCTTGTTTTAGAACTCCCAACCTGCCATTCCCTTGTTTTTAGTTTTAAGAAAACATCAGAGGATGCGTGACAGCATTGATTGTGAGCACTGTCAACACTCTCCCTATGTGGTTGACCACAGCCCACTTATAAAAGCTTTCTATCCATTCCTTTTATGTACAACAAGCAAAGAGAAGTTTATTCTTCTGGCAAAACACTCAAGACATCACATTTATTTTGTTTTTTGCCTTAATCTTTTCTACTGTCTGCCATCCTTATAGATGATTTAAAGGTGAAACATCTAGACAACTTCATGCCCCACCTCTACACTCTCTGCTTCTTACAGGAGATGACCTTTTCTATACAATTCTTAAAGCAGCTAGATGACCTTAAATATTCAGTACATTTCTCCCTATTGTGAAAGTTTATTCTGGCTTCTCTCCTGACACCATCACTTTCACATAGCTAAAGTATAAATGTGTAAATTTGTGTGAATGCCCTTGAAATCCATCTGGTAGAAAATACATCTACAAATAAAACTTACGCTTGTTTTCATTTTACTTTATATGAAATCTTCTGTAAGAGTAAATAGTGAGTTTTACTAAGTAAAAATCCAAAAACAAAGTGTACACAGTTCCCTGTTCTAGTGAGAGTATTTTAAATGGGCAATAAGGCATGAAAAGAGAAAAAAAAATTATAACATGGGTCAGTGAATCAAATGACCAGCTAAGGAGCTCTCACTGAAGTGACAGTCAACACCCAGCATGCACTTCTGGGCTTGTCAAGCAACAGGGATTTCAGCAGGAACCTTTCTGCTTAAATAAGTTGAAGTTCAGCCAAACTGGTAAGGAACTCAGAGCTGTATCAGCGGCATTCCACCATGAAGCAAATAACATTTTACAGTACTGAAGCCCTCATGCAAATGAATTGTAGTCATGGTCTCAAATAAAATAACCTTAGAGATATAGAAGTTATAATTGAGAATTTTAAAAGAAATGGATTTTAAACATACTTTATCTGAAATTAAGCCTCTGTTAAACCTTGTTGAGTGTGCCTTGAATTCACAGATGAATTCATCCCTTTTCATGGCCTAGTCTGATATTATACCATCAGTAACAGATAATTTTATAACGTTATTTTGATTGTTAGTCTTTGCCTTCATTAGAGACTCCCAACTAGCCTTTAAGTATTTACTCATTGCTTCTAGGATTGTGGATGTTAGCGACCAGACACTCTACCCTGTGGTAGCACTGACCATTTGGGGCCAACAGAATAAAGTCCTTTGAAGGTGAACAGCCTACAATTTTCCAGTAACTTCTGACTGCCTCAAGGAACAAAATAAAATTCACCAGAAAAGGCCATCCCAAAACACTAAGCTACATCTGGGTTTCTAAAGTTATCAGCCATAGCACAATCAAAAGGTTCTCATCACATGGCCTCCCTCTTTCATTGCGGTTACACAACTAGACTAGCATCTAGGCCAGACTATCTACTCAAGTATCATCTGCACTTCCATTATTCCTTGACATCCCTGGTCACTTATATTACCAGCCTTGTAGGCACCTGACTTGGTTTGGGCACTCTCCCTAAACAGCCCTTCTGTGGCATCTCCATTACTCCCTCACTCCCTCACAGCAGGCTGCCTGCTGCTTATCCATTGTTGATGGGGTGTATGTGCCATCATTTTCCAGAACAGAGAGAAAAAACAGCCCAAAATAATCAGGGACCTAACAGAAGAGGCCTTATCTGGGTCAGTGCCCCTGCTCTAATTGCCCATTTAAGAAATATCTCCCGCCACAACCAATGGGTGGACTAACACTTTCCTCTAAGGAACACAATAAAAGTGATTTCTAATTCCCATTTTTTGAGCTGCAGAAACCAGGTCCAGAATATTTATCTGAAACTAAGGCTGGTCATGGTTCTAGGCCAGGGACTGGCAAACATTTTCTGTGAAGGGCCAAAGAATAAATGTTTTAGGCTCTATGAGCCACATACAGTATCTGTCACACATTATTCTTTGAGTTTTTGTTTCTTTGTTTATAATCCTTTAGAAATATAGGAAATTTTTACCTCTTGGGTCATATGAAAAATGGACTGGCTGTATTTGCCCATGAGCTATAGTTTTCTTATGACAGTTCTCAGCATTGTTCTTCCAATGATTACCAACCATTATGGAGTGAATTGTGTTGCTCTGACATTCATATGTTGAAGCCTTGACTCCCCATGTGACTGTGTTTGAATATAGGGTCTTTAGGAGGTAATTAAAGTTAAAGGAGATACAAGGGTGGGTTCCTAATTTAATAGAATTGTGGCTTTACAAGATAAGGAAAGGTGATACATGTTTCATTCTCATTCTCTCTCTCTCTCTCTTTGTTCTTCATGCACACACTTTGAGGAAAGGCTGAGTGAGCACACAGCAAGATAAGGCAGCTTTGTAAAAGCTACAAGAAGAGGCCTGAGAACGAACTGTCAGCACCTTGATCTTGGACTTTCTGTCCTCCAGAACTGTAAGAAATAAATTCCCGTTGTTTAAGCCATTCAATCTATGATATTTTGTCATGGCAACCTGAATAGACTAAAACACCTGCTAATCCCACTAGAAACTGACCACATACAATTAGGTACCTACAGGAAGCAGGCTTCTTCACTCAGTTTGAACAGCCATCCATTTCCAATATACCTGTCAAGTGTTTAATATAATAAGTTATTATTGACTCAGTTACAACACATATAATAAGACCCAGATTTCTCAAGGTCACTTCCTATCTCAGATTCAAAACTTAACACAAAATCTAATGTCCTACTATCTCTTATAAATATTCTAGAGGATTCTTTAGCATATTTTTAGAGAGACAGTAATGCACACTACCCAGAAACCGTTTAAATGGAAGACTCAATGCCCAGTTGTAGGAAATGCAGTCAGCTGGCAGTCCCCCTGAAGGATCTTCCTCAGCTGCAAAAAGCTGATTCTCCCCAGATCATACCCTTCCTAGGGTGGCTTGTATCCAGTAACCAAGCAATGCAGGTATATGAATGTCAGGCCGTTTTTACCCTTTGCAGACAATGCTGCTACCTCCCAGATCCTTTCACATCTTGCACCCAAGTTCCATCT
Organism: Manis javanica; assembly: GCF_040802235.1. Lineage (NCBI taxonomy): Eukaryota > Metazoa > Chordata > Mammalia > Pholidota > Manidae > Manis > Manis javanica. The sequence continues at coordinate 60,041,520 of NC_133163.1, read as the reverse complement.
GCTCCTGGGGAGTCCAACCAGTGACAGAGACTTAAGCTCTATGTATGACAACTGGATTATTCTAAATGCTAATCAAATTAGTAAATACCCTTTCTCCAACTGCAAACCAAAAAGGTCATTTCCAATTTCACCACCACGTGCAACTTTTAATAAGTTATTCCAATCATCATATTACATTTTGAATTTTTTTCAGATCAAAATTTTTGAACACTACTAGAAACTAATTGTGCTCTCATTCCTGCGTGTTAAATTTCTTACCATTTAGAAATCCTGTTTGAGTTCCAAGTTTGCTGCAAAGCCCCCAATCATTCTTTGATTCCTCTAAGTTATTTTAAAGATTTTTTGTGTGACTGTATCCCTCCATCAATCAATTAAGTCCACTCTTCACTTACAGGCTTTTCTAGGACATAATGGCTTTTCATGCAAGATCATAGACCCAGATTAGGGACGCTATAATAAACAGTCCTATGAAACTTGTCAGTATGTCTGCTCTAAGGATATTGTTGAGGATGTTTATCAGTAATGAGAAGTGTCTTCTTCAAGAGGCCATTCAGGAGAAATGTATTTCTTGTCTCAGCATCAGGACTGTTGTGCTTATCCTAAGCCATTCATTTGCTTTTCTCTTATGTGAAGCATATAGAGCTCATACTGTGAGAACATAGTCTGCAGAGTGGTTAGGCTGATCTAGGCTGCGTCATAACTCAGCTTCGCTGCTTACAAGCTCTACAATCTTTGATGCATTACTTAAACTTTCTGTACTTCAGTTTCCTCATCTATAAAATAAAGAATAGTACCTTCCTCATGTGTGATCTCAAGAATAAAATTAATTATACACACATAACACTTAAAAGAGTCCTAGTACAGATAAAGAGCTCAATGTTATTATGATTTCCTTTCTAAACTGGATTTCTGAAGGCTACTACTCTATGTGGTGTATTTTGTGTTCACTGCTCATTTCCCAACTCTTCTTGACTCAGTTTTCACTTTGCTGTAACTTTCTGAACTTCCTCTTTTAAGATGTATATATTCATTATCTGTTTCTGATTATGAAACTAATAAATCTACAATCTCTAAATGTGACAACATGGATGGACCTCGAGGGCATTATGCTAAGTGAGATAAGTCAGAAAGAAAAAGACAAATACTGGATGATCTCTTGTATATGTGGGATCTGAAAAAGCTGAACTTATAGAAGCAGAGAGTAGAATAGTGGTTACCAGGAGGTAGGAGATGGGGTATTGGGAAGATGTTAGTCAAAGGGTACAAACTTGCAGTTAGAAGATGAGTAACTTCTGGAGACTGAATACACGGCACTGTGATTTCAGTCAACAATACTGTATTATATACTTCAAAGTTGCTAAGAGACTAGATCTTAAATGCTCTCACCACAAAATTAAATGGTAATTAGGAGATGTGATGGAGGTGTTAGCTAGCTCCACAGTGGCAATCATATTATAATATATAAATGTATTAAATCAATACACTGTACACTTTAAACTTACACAATATTATATGTCAATTATTTCTCAATTTTTCAAATAATAAAATAAAAAATATAAAAATTCTATATATAAAATATAGAATATTAATTACTGATAATAAATACCATTTATCAAGTACTTGGTATATGCTAAGCAATACCAAGAATAAAATTAATTATACATAAGTGATAAATACTTTGCATATGTTTGTTAAATTAACCTTCAGAGAAAACTAATTTCTCTTTACTTCATTCCACATATGGAGAAATTAAGACCTAAAGTAATAGTGCCACATAAGTCAAGATCCCCCAGTTGGAAAATGGGATTTGAACCCACATGTACATTATAACTTCACAATCCTGACATAACTACTAAAACATTTCCATGTATTTCCATCACCTACAGATGTTCTTTGTGTATGTGTATATGTGTGATATTCTAATGGAGCTACTTTATGTGTTTTACATTTATTTAAGTTTTCTACATAACTAATTCAAAATAGAGGTTTTAAAAGCTACACAACACTTTACATTTTGTTTATACCAAAATATACTTAGGCTAATTATCCCATTGTTTTTGCCAATTTGGTTTTCTAAATATAAAACTTACACAAACATTCTTACACAGGGAATTTTATGGTAATCTCCAATTATTTATCTAGCATAAAATCTTAGAAGTAAAATAACTGGGTTAAGATATATGGGCAGCTTAATGTTATTATTCATATTTCACAATGTCTTTAAGAAACATTGATCACTTTATTCTTGCACCAAAGTCCAAATGTCTGAGGTCAAATTTAAAAGTATTTTAAATTCTATTGGATTTTTGTTAGAATTGAATTACACTGATAGACTGACTTAGAGGAGAGAAATATAATTTCAACCAAAAATATGGTATGTCTCACCATTTATTCAAGTCTTCTTTTATAATCAGTAAAGCTTTATAGTTTTTCTTCATATAGACCTTATGCGTTTGGGCTAAAATTTATTTCTAGGTATTTTGTAGTTTTTGTTACTACTATAAAAGTCATTGTTTTCCATTATATTTTATACCTGATTTTCTATTGCATAAAGGAGAGCTTTTTAGTTATGTTTTTTTCTTTTTATTAACATTTAACTTGTAACTGAAAATGCTACTTATTTCTCATTAGTGTGTACCAATGTACTATTCACTGTTTAGTTACTTTCTTGGATAGTCTAGATGACAATCTGAAGATCAATGGAGAAACAAATGTTATTATCTAGGCAAAAATCCTACTCCTCTCTCCCTTCTCCATGCCCTTGCACTTATTCTATTCATAGTTCTCTGAAACTGTGGTGTACCAAGGTGCAGAGAGACAGTGCAATCAGCCCCAGCAGAGAAAAGTATTTTATCACTGACATTGTTTATAATTACAGGCTCATAGCAATAATAAATAGCACATACACTTATTCCCTGCACCCCGCGCAAACCTCTCCTTGCCAAGTCCCTTGGTATGTCACAGCTCTAGCAGGGCCCTGCATGGGCTTCAACAAGAGCACACCAGTAGAAGATCATTCTGGGTTCTCAGAGGAAAGAGGGGAGATCTACATAGCCAACAGCAGAGAAAGGTATAATGAATTCATAAAATAACCCTAGTATTTTTAAATGTAAAATCTATTTGTAAGGTGTTTTAGTCTGTAAAAAAGACTGGTTACATTGAGAGAAGAACCATGACGGTAACCTTATCAAGTGTTAATACGTTTTATTATTTTTAAGACTGATATTAGGTTATTGTCCATATATCATCTCAATATCATATCTTCAGTGACTTATCTTTACTTCATAAAACACATACTGTAAGTTTTAGATTTTCTGTATTCTCTCGGTATGTGTACCTTTTAAGAATCAGATATTTTATTTCTGATTTCAGGCCCTTTGAGGAAAGCACAATGTCCCACACACACGCCCAAACCCGCTGCAGAGAGCACTGCCCGAGAGTCAGGAACGCTCCACTCCAGCTCCTGCTACCAGCTTGACATATGGCCTTAGGAAACTCCCTTATTGCCTCAGCCCTGTTTTTCACCCTTAAAGAGGAAAACTCAAGTGACATTAATCTAGGAATCCCATGACTCTAGGATAAAACTCTAAATGGGAAGCTTTTAACTTCTCAAGGACATATACTCAGCCTGTCTTTAACTTGTGATTTTCCTTCTCTTTCTGCCCGCTATGAGTCATGACATTTGAGAAAATCCAGTCACAAAAAATAAAGCATAGATCATTGTGGGTAAAATTGCAATATTTCCAGACTCTCTTGTCTGGCCTTAGTGCATCTCCACATCAACACGTATTTCTAAGGGGTGGAGAGAAGAGGTCCGTCTCCATACCAATAAGTGATATAAGGCGGGTGGGGAGCAAGCATGCATGGGACCAGAGAGGTTCAGTGGGGACTTCGGAGCCAGCCACAAGAGATGAGGGTGAGCAGAAGTAGATGACTGCTTGTAAGCAATAAATGGGTTTCTCCCACTTCATTTCTCCCTTTGACTTATTTTGGCTTCAAAGGTTTATTTGCCCTGGGCTGGGAACACATTTTTCCCCCTGGAGTTACAAACATGAAATTTAAGAACTCTTTATCTAGTCTTTTCTGAGCAGATACTGACTGTTGGGAGGCTTTTGGATTGCTTGGTGTGATAAGAAGTGGCCCTGTACCTTCCTCAGCATTGTCACTTACAGAGCTATGATAGATAGCAATAATGTATCCAAGGAAATGTATGTGGAATAAGTATGAAATCAAACAAAAATTTTAGTAGGTGTATTTTAGTAATTCATTATTTAAAGCCTAAAATACATCCACAGCAAAAATTAACCTATTCTGAATGATTTAAAAAATCATATAAAATGCCATTTCTTCACATTTTGCCATGACATCTAAACTTTTGCTGTGTAGTTTTACTGCCTTAGAAAATACAGAGGAGATAGTTCTCCTCTTTGGGGAACATTCCCCATGAATTAAAAAAAGGGCATATTAATATCATGATTTGAAGACCTGAATCATCCATGCTGAGATGGATGGAAACAGTTTATGATTTTTTTCTTCCACATGTAACCACTCATGGAGAAATCTTTGGAAATGACAACATAGCCATATGTAACTCCAGGGAAAAATCCCGGGGGGAAAATGTGAAACCAAAATCAGTCAAAGGGAGAAATAAAGTTTAAGAAACCCATTTATTTCTTATAAGCAGTTGTCCCATCTCTCTCTCAACCAGGCTACAGCAGAAGAGAGCCCCACCCAACCTCTGGAGGCCAGATAAGTCTTCACTTGCTCACGTAATTTCCTGTTGATATGGAGAAGACTACTGCTCTCCACCCCTTGGAAACACCTATTGATATGCAGATGCACTAAAGCCAGGCAAGAGATTCTAGAAATACTGAAATTTTACCTGCATCATACATTTAGAGGCTTTACTTAACAGGACTGTAAAGTGCCTTATGATATAGTAAGCCATTATTATTTTTATTTCACTGTTATTTTTACCTAATTAAGACAGCTGACTTCCTGTTCTTTCACACAGTGATTAAAACTTTGAAGCTGCATGTTATGATAATGGAGAAAGACGGAAGAGCAAGCTGCCAACCTGTGTGATCTCCCTGGACTCTGGTCTCTCCCTTGCAGAGGCAATGCAAGCTGTGATGAATACTTTCTGGGCTTAATCCTTTTATCCACAAAACACTGACAACTTGCTTACCTTCTCTGTGCCTCTGATTTATGAAATGAGGATAATAATGGTACTGACCTCACAAGGTGGTAGTAAGGAATTAATGAGTTAAGGCAAGCAAAGCTCTCAGCGCCATGCCTGGTATGTTGCATGCACTGTTATAAGCATTTCCCGATATGCTCACTGGCTCTGTGCTCCAGCGGCACTTGGCTTCTTTAACTCCATAAACATAATGATCACTCTCTTGCCCCTAGACTCCACACAAGGACTCTCACAGCACTTACAACAGTCAACAGTCACACAGGCATTCATGTGGCTATTTGCTTTAGATCCACCTTTCCTCCAGGTGGAACTTCTGTGAGATCAGGAACTGCTCTGTCTTCCACTGCACACCTGGACACTATGTCAGTACTTATGGCAGATGCGCAAGAGATGTGTATTAAACACTGAGTGAATAAATAAAGAACCCAAGAGAAGAAAAAGTAAATTCTAAAAAAATTTTAAAACCCATCATAGGAACTTGGGTTTGTTAAGGCTCCATGTTTCAAGTTCATTCCTTATCTGCTGTATCATATTACATCAACTCTCAATTCAGCTTAAAACCTTAGAGCTAAGCTTTTACATATTTCCTTTCAAAGTGGCTTCTTCAGAAACCATACTGCAGAAGGCAAACACATATTTTAGAGAACTGCATAAATATATGATAGGATCTCTGAGATTACTTCATTTATTTCTTCTTTGGAATTGCAGATACTATGAATGAAAATCTAATTAAATTGAATCAGTCAGTAGTAAATACAGTGTTCCCAGAATGCAACTTCTTAGCAGATGATACAGGACTTTGAAAATCAGTGCTTGTCCCTTTAGGAAGTGGAAACAGAACAACAATAAGCTCAGTTATTTTGATAGTGTTATTTTGGTTTAGGGAATGCCGTTTGTAATGAGGATGTACTTGCAGAGCAAGAAAATGATGTGCTGTGGGGAATACGTATTTGATTTCTCACATTACTAGGATATTATTACTGTTTTCCTATAAGGAAATTAGTACCCTCAGAAGGCAATGACCAGATGGCTAACATTATAAAAAGCATTTTAAACTGCTCTGGGAGAAGGTTTTGTATAATAATATTATTCAAACCATCACTCAGAATACACTTAGAGGGTCTTAGGAACCTTTGGGCCACAAAGAAAGCGAGTTTGACAAAAGCTCTGTCTTAAGTTGAATTAGCAAATTCAGGGTATATCAGTATACCCATCTTTTTCCAATTCATTCAAATATACAACCTAGTTATGCCTTTTCATTTAGATTTTTACATTACAATTTTGCTACTCAAAATACGGTCTGCAGGCCAACAGCATGATTTTATCTGGGAACTTGCTAGAAATGCATAGTATAAGGCCACACCTCCGTGTGCAGGATCAAAACCTGCATTGGACAAGATTCTCAGGTGCTTTGTATGCAAATTAGATTTTGAGAAGCACTGCTGTTGTTTTACTAAAAGCAACGAGAATGAAATGAAGAATTTCAGTGCAAAAAAGAAATACACCATGTGTGACAAAGGTGTATTTGTTAAAGTCCAGGAGGTGGCGCCACAGCGTCTGGGCGCAGCGGAGTTGGAAGGCCTGCACCATCAGCTCTGCCTCTCAACGGCACTTCTCCCAACTCACACCCTCTGGACCCACCTTTTCACCCAGCTATTGCTGTGTGGCCATCTGTAACCTGTCTCCTCCCCTCAGCGGCCCCTAGGAGCTATGACTTTCCACCCTGGGCCTCTCTGCTGCCCCCAGGAGAGGTGCCTTTGGGAACCTACTGACTCTGAAATGTCTACACCCCTTGAAGTGAAAATTCTCCCTCCATAGGGCAACCCTTGACCAACTCTGAATAACAGCTACAGTTAATTAAGAGGTAGATTCAACAAGGCCCCGCAGGAGAAGTCCCAGCAGCCAAAAGCAGGGACTAGCTATTTACAAGAACTCTGGCTTTCCTCCAACCAACAGAATATGCAAAGTTGGTGAGAAGTCATTCCCACGATAACAATTGCTCCTCTATACAATTCCATTTTCCTAACAGACTCTAGAGATTCTCTCTTCTTAACTGGCTCTGAAGAAGTAAAAGGCTGTTGGAAGGACCACACAGCAAGGAGCGGAGTGTAACCTCAAAAAATTGAGCATTGTCCTCAAGCAATAGCCAACAAGGAGCAAAGCCCTCAACCATACAGCAGGCAGGAAGTGCATTCTGTCAACAAACCAAGCGAGATTCTTCCCCAGCTGAGCCTCTAGATAAGAATGCAGCCTGACCGACACCTTGAAGATGCCACATAAGATCCTGAATAGAGGACCCAGCTAAGCCATGCCACTATCCTGACCACAGAAATTGTGAGATTAGAAATGTGGGCTGTTTTAAGCCTCTAAACCATTGTGATTTCTTATGCATCCATAGAAAACTAATAAAACCTCCATTAGACTGCAAGCTCCATGAAGTTAAGGACTATGCATGATATGTCCAACACATCATAGAGTCTGTGACACATCCCAGTTGTTCCATAAATATACTTATATATATAAACATATATTTTGGGGTTTCCTGAAACAGAATTCACTGTACTTATATCTAAAAGTCTGTCTTGCCATCATTGAGTACCAGAGGAAATAACCATATATTAAATTTCTATGAGACTAAATGTATACAAATTATAACACAAATAAAATATGCAGTCAAAAAGGAAGTAATACTTCTAAGTGTCTGATCAAGATTTGCCCAAATATTTCATCTTTGAAGTTAAGGCTCCAGCTCCAATCACACACACACACTGTTAACATACATTTCCCTATTATTTCCTAGCCTTTTAAAAAACAGTTGAGCACGTACTGTATATAAAATTACTATCCAGGCTAATTCACTTAGCATCCTATTGTAAGCATGTTTGTTGTCACCATAAAATCAGCAGTTTTCAAAGACACGTCTGAAACCATTGGCTTTGCACAGTTTCAACAGTGTTCTCCAAGCATCCTGTGCCTGATATTATCTCATATAAATAGCCTGGCACTCCAAACAGGTGAGGCACAGCTGGCCTCTGGTCTGGTACAGCCAACTGGACCCAGATTACCCCATTTCAGTCATGTCTCTTCCCCTCACCAGAGGGGCTGACTCAGGATTCCAGATAAAACCCCAACAAATTGAACAAAACATCACAACACTCTGGTTTATAATCAGCTCAAATCCTCTTCTAACCTAAAACTTCTTGCCAAGCGCCTGTTACAGCTACTGAAACAAGCTCACTGATACTAAGTTGTTATACATTTACATACACATTGATAATTTGGCCATGGGCACTTACTATCCTGATAAATTTTTCATTTTTTTACTTCATTGCCTTAATCTCACTCATTATGGGTTTCCCATACAGATGCCATATAAAATGTGTGACAATACCAGCTAGAGTTAAGTTCAAAAACCCTTGCTTATATGGCTATCTCATTACTGAGCACCCTCTTAAAAGGCTACTGACCAAGAGTGATTAAATATGCTGAGTAGGGTGAGAATAAAAGAAACTAAGACACAAAGAGATGTCAGTTACTTGTAAAGCAATCACAAGCAGCAGGTATTTGGATTGTTAGTGTAATTACTTACCTTCCTTTACTTAAGGGTCTATAACGCTTTCTGACAAGAAGGAATCTGCTCTAATATTGAAGATCAGCAGGAAGAGAAACCATCTAACCTTCCTCAGGGATGAAAGTTCATGGCTGTTGTTGACCTTGTTGTTTCTGTTGTTTCCAAATGGCCAGAAATGTCTTCTCTCAGATATCTGGGGGGAAAGGGGTGAAGCAATTGTTTAGTTGGTTAGTTCACTTTTATTAAAACCTACCCCTCCTAAGTGATTTCTCACAAACATTGAGAAAAACTAACACACTTTAAAATGGCAATCAGGTCATCATTTCCAAGTCTAGTTGAATCCAACTCTTCATCTACTCTACACCTGCACCAACACAGCTGATTGTACCTAGAGAAAAGCCCATCACTGTGCTGGTGGATCTCACTTTAAATTCATGACCACTAGTTTCCTAACAAGGCAGAACCCTTGCATTCGAGCACTAGATTCAATTCCATGTCTCCTACTCAAAAATATCACTTCCAGGTCCCTCCCCCCTTCTACATCATTAATTTTACCATCTATATTTGTCATGCAATGTTCCTATCATCTTTTTAAAGGCACTCATGATTCCACCTCCCTCTCCTGCTATGGCTCCATGTCAACACCCTGAAACAGATGAATACTACTTTCTCTGTCCAATTTCTCTCTTTCTCTTCTCCCTTAAACCCACTCCAGATTGTTTTTACCCAACTGCTCCATATCAAAACTGCTCTTTCCAAGCTCTCCAACAATCTCCAAATGTAAATCCACATTCCTTGTCATACTTGACTTACCAAACTTTGACAATGGTTGAGCATTATTTCATCCTTGAAACACTTCCTTCACAGGACACCACATCTTCCCATATGCTTCTTCTCAGTCTTTTGACTGGTCCTCCTAATCTCCCAACATTTTCATGTTGGAGTGTTTCCAGGCTTACTTGCCTGGAACTTCTCTTTGCCAGCTATTATCTATCCATACATATCTACATTGTTCTGTCATGATTTCTATTCAAGTCAGAATAGGGTACATAACGTTGTAGTACCACCTCTTCACAATCTCAGTAGCTTGATAAATTCATGTTACCTGTCAATTGTGGGTTGCCTGGGGGCTCCGCCCCACATTATCATCTCTCTGGGACACAAACTGCTGGAGCAGCTGTCATTTGGAGCATTACCAGTTTCTGTGGTAAATTGTACATTGATTGCCAGAGTTTCTACCCAAAAGTGACACATATCACTTCCACTCTATTTCCACTAGACAAAGCAAGTCACATGACCACCGCAAGCAGGAAAGTACAACTCTAAGATGAAACCATATTAGAGGGGGAAATGGAAACATTTGTTGAATGGCACTAAATGGTCACCAAAACTCCAAAGTTTGTATTTTTCAGTCTAGGTTCTCCCCTAAACTCTGGATTCATACATCCAACCCTCTGCTCAACACCTCCTCTTAGACATCTAACTGACATCCAACTAAGCATCCTCAAAACTGAGCTCCTAATCTCCCCACTCCGAACCAAACCTTCTCCTCTCAGCTTTTCTGTTTGAGTTCATGGAAGCTCCACCAACTCCCTATACAAGTTCCATAAGGGTTTACTTCAGTATGTCTAATACCAAACACTGTGGCAAAAAGGAGGTTGAACAAATGAACTATTGAATAAATATTGTGGTTTTTGTCTCAGCTCGCTCTCTGATTTCTTTACATCTTTTAAAAGTAATGAAATAAAGGGAATACCTCACTCAAATAAAAGATTCAGACTAAATGAATATTGTGACTTTTGAACACTACTGTAGCTCTTGAACACCCAGGACCTGTTACTAAATTCAGATATCGTGTTGAGTCCCCTCCCTCCCCTGCCCCCCAACTAGCCTACATTAGGAACAAGCGCTGCACTAGTATTTCTCTGACATCTGGTAGCCTCATAACTGACCTTCCCCTCCCTCTTCATTCCATGTGTCCATTCTCTTTCTACACCTTTCAGGGAGCCACAGAATATGTCACACTTTTTTCTAACACAGGTTACCCTGTGATCCTCATTAGACATGTCCAAGGCTACTTACTACAAGATAGATTCTTCCTGTTTCAGAGCTAATTGTTTTTTGCACTTATTTTTTTCTCAAGCTTCTCAAGACCTCTTCTCCTTGCTCATTAGATAGATGCCATCCAGGTGTAGAAGTTTGCTTCCTAAAGCCTACCTGATTTTTAATGAACTGTTTGCTGGATCTAACTGACATACCAGATGAGATGGTTGTCAGTTGTAAACTGATAGCTGCAAACCCAGGGGGCCTTAAGTCAAGACTGAATAAGGAAATACAACAGCCCAAACTAAAGGTGCTATGCCCAAATATATATCTACGGATTTGCTACTCTTTTTTAAATAAGTTTGGATTATATCTAAATTCTATCCTTCCGAGCATCTTCTCCCTATGTTTGTTATGGTAATTAAATCAGTAAATATATGTACTTAGAACAGTACCTGGCATGTAGTCAACTCAATTTAAGGATGTGTTTCTGTTCCTATTTTATTTTCTTTAGGATTACTAATTACTTAATAGTCTAAGGAGATATATCTCTTAAATCATAATCTGAAGTTATTGCTATTTACAGGCTGTTATCAACATTTTAAATCTTTGCTTGATTAAAAAAATAGTGTAAGATCTAAGTAAATTAAATTCACAGTGAAACTGTGATTAAACATGTTAGGAAATCTGGATATATCAATGCAGCATGTGAGACAGGAAAATAATTAGCTGCCAAGGACCAATAATTCAGATTCCATAATTCTGTTCTGTGCACTAGTTCATAACAGAAGAGTTCAGGAGAGGCAGTGCTGAGTAACCTACCATAATAAATAAAAGCAAGCAATAAAAACAATAAAATAAAAGCAAGCAAAAGAAAGTTGCCATACCTGAGTGGGAGAGAATAAGAAATAGCAGTTTTAGCCCTAAACTGATGAGCTGAATAATGTGGAGCCAGTCACAGATCAGTATTTTACTCAAATATGGACAAAGATGAGGCCCCAAATCTCCTAGGTACCATAGTATGAAAGTGTCTTGCCAATGGGTTTCACTACAGATTCAGTGTGACCAAAGAAATTGACAGCAAAACACTCTTGGGGTGACAGGGTTATACCCAACTTTATTTCCAGGTGGCAGGTCAGTCACTAAAATCCCATTCACTCAGGCAGAGTCTGCATGCAGCAGCAAGCTGGTCTCTGCCTCTGGGCCCCTCTGCCTGCACAGCCATCCTCTGGGCTTCTCTTGCACAGTCGTCCCACACAGTCGTCCTGCACAGCTGTCCTCTTGGCCTCCCTTGCACAGCCATCCCACACAGCTGTTCTGCACAGCCATCCTCTGGGCCTCTGTCATCGGCACTACCACCACTCCAGCCTCTGCTCTGCTCTCCTGCAACCTTGCAGCCCTGCCACTGTGTCGCGCCCAGAGCACTGGGCAGAGCTCTTTATATAGACTCAACAGTCATGTATTTTCCACAGGTGTGCAGTGAGCTAGTCAACCAGGGCCATGTGAGAATCCTGGCCACAGGACTCTCATTTTATCCACAGAAAGCATTCATTTTGCCATGTCAGTTGGTCAGAAAATATAAATTTTCTCAGTTGTGCCTCTAGACATGATCCCAACCACATCTGGAGAAAGCTCTGATTCCCTCGGACTGGGCATGTGTGTAGCCAGCTCATTCGCCCACACTGCACTCTGTCCATTCAGACAGGGGCCTCCAGGAAGCAGTGTCTCTTCCTTTTTTAAAAAATGTTTTAATTTTGGTATCATTAATGTACAGTTACTTGGACAACATTATGGTTACCAGACTCCCCCCATTATCAAGTCTCCCCCACATACCCCTTTACAGTCACTGTCCATCAGTGTAGTAAGATACTATAGAGACACGACTTGTCTTCTCTGTGCTATACTGCCCTCCCCGTGCACCCCCCCTACATTATGTGTACTAATCATGATGCCCCATTTTCCCCCTTATCCCTTCCTTCCCGCCCACTGTCCCCAGTCCCTTTTCCCTTGGTAACTGTTAGTCCATTCTTGGATTCTGTGAGTCTGCTACTGTTTTGTCCTTCAGTTTTTCTCTGTTCTTATACTCCACAGGTGAGTAAAATCATTTGATACTTGTCTTTGTCTGCCTGGCTTATTTCACTGAGCATAATACCCTCTAGCTCCATCCATGTTGTTGCAAATGGTAGGATTTGTTTTCTTCTTATGGCTGAATAATATTCCATTGTGTATATGTACCACATCTTCTTTACCCATTCATCTGCTGATGGACACTTAGGTTGCTTCCATTTCTTGGCTACTGTAAATAGTGCTGTGATAAACATAGAAGTGCATATGCCTTTTTCAAACTGGGCTGCTGCAATTCTTAGGGTAAATTCCTAGGAGTGGAATTCCTGGGTCAAATGGTATTTCTATTTTGAGTTTTTTGAGGAACCTCCATACTGCTTTCCACAATGGTTGAACTAGTTTACATTCCCACCAGCAGTGTAGGAGGGTTCTCCTTTCTCTACATCCTCACCATTTATTGTTGTTTGTCTTTTGGATGTTGGCCATCCTAACTGGTGTGAGATGATATCTCATTGTGATTTTAATTTACATTTCTCTGATGATTAGTGATGTGGAGCATCTTTTCATGTACCTGTTGGCCATCTGAATTTCTTCTTTGGAGAAGTGTCTGTTCAGCTTTTCTGCCCATTTTTTAATCGACTTATTTGCTTTTTGTTTGTTGAGGTGTGTGAGCTCTTTATATAATTTGGATGTCAACCCCTTATCGGATATGTCATTTATGAATATATTCTCCCATACTGTAGGATGTCTTTTTGTTCTACTGATGGTATCCTTTGCTGTACAGAAGCCTTTTAGCTTGATGTAGACCCACTTGTTCATTTTTGCTTTTGTTTCCCTCGCCCAGGGAAATATGTTCATAAAGAAGTTGCTCCTGTTTATGTTCAAGAGATTTTTGCCTATATTTTTTTCTAAGAGTTTTATGGTTTCATGACTTACAGTGTCTCTTCCTTTAATGAGACATTTCATGAGTTCTGCCTATTCCTCAATATTCATATCTTCCATGTGAGGTTCATATGGAACAGCCTATGTATATTCAGTGAATTTTAAGTTGATAGCAACTTAAATTTAAATACATTCCAAAACCCTACATTTTTTTCCTCCTCCCCACATTTATCTTTTTGATGTCTCATTTTACGTCTCTTTTGTTTATATGTCCTTCAACTAATTACTGTAGTTTTCATTAATTTTACTACTTTTTTCTTTCAACCTTCATAATAGCTTTCTAAGTGACTAATTCACTGCTTTTACTATAGATTTACCTCTGGTAAGATTTTATTTTGTATGTTTGTTATTAATTGCTGCCTTTCTTTTTCAGCTTAAAGGTGTCCCTTTAACATTTCTTTTAAGGCCAGTTAAAATTCCCTTAGCTGTTGCTTATCTGGAAAATATTATCTCTTCTTCTATTTTGAATTGCATCCTTGCTGAGAGTAATCTTTTGGGGAACTTTTTTCCATTTCAGTACTTTGAATATACCATGTCACTCCCTCTTGACCTGCACAGTTTCTGCTGAAAATTCTGCTCATAGTTTCATGGGATTTCCTTTGCATGTAACAAGTTGCCTTTCTCCTGCTACCTTTAAGATTCTCTATCTTGAAATTTTGACATTTAAGCTATAATATGTCTTGGTGTGGATCTTTACGTTTATCTTATGTAGAACTCTCTGGGATTCTTGGACCTGGATGTCTATTTCCTTCCCCAGATTAGAAAAGTTTTTGACCATTATTTCTTCAAATAAGTTTTCTGCCCATTTCTCTCTCTCTTCTCCTTCTGAGACTCCCATATGCAGATGTTATTCTGCTTGATGTTGTTCAATGGTTTCTTTAAGGTATCTTCACTTTTAAAAATTCTCTTTTCTTTTTTCTGCTCAGTCTAAGTGAGTTCCATTGCTTTGTCTTTCAGCTCACTGAACTGCTTTTTTTGCTTCATCCAGTCTGCTGTTTAACCCCTGTAGTGTATTTTTCAGTTTAGTTATTGTATTCTTCAGCTCTGACTTCTGCTTGGTACTTTCTTATATGTTCTCTCTTTGTTGAAGTTCTCACTGTGTTTATCCATTCATCTCTCTAGTTCACTGAACATCTTTATGACCATTATTTAAACTCTTTATCAAGTAGATTACTTATTTCCATTTCGTTGAGGTCTTTTTCTGGATTTTTATCTTGTTCTTTTATTTGGAACATATTCTTCTGTCTTCTCATTTTGCCTGATTCTCTGTTTGTGTCTACAGTTACCTCTCCCATTCTTGAGTAGTAGCCTTGTGTAGGAGATAAACTGTGGGGCCCAGAATTGCAATCCCCCTGGCCACCAGAGCTTCACTCCACAGGCACCCCCTGTGTGGGCTGTCTGCATCCACTGGCCTGGCATGGGGCAGGGTGGGGCGCTCACCACTGTGTCATGGCTGAAGCTCAGGATCCGCTGGCTATGGCACAACTATGGAAAGAGGTGGCACAACTACCTACACTAGCAGGTTAGAGGAAGATTGCCACAATGGTGCCCAGTACAACTTCTGTTGCTGGATAGAATCCCAACAGCTTCCTGCCTCTCTGATATCCGCTTCATGTTAGTAAGTAGGTCTCCTTCACATATGATCTATGCACTTTCAAACTGCCTCTTTTGTGCTGGCTTCTGAGGCAAATGAATCTGCATATGAGCCCTTTAAGAGTGGATTCGCTGTTCCCTAGAGCTCAGTGGTTCTCCTGGACATAATCCCCAATTGGTTTTTATTCTAGGGACTCATCTCTCCCATGTAGCACCCAAGGGTTCACTTGCCTGATTGGGGCATAAACCCCTCAGTCCTCAAGGAAAAATTCCATATTTCTGAGATCCCTCTAATTGTGGGTCAGTAAGCCCAGGGCGAGGTGTTCAGTGGGAACATGTCTCTGCCTCTCCTACTCGCCACAGGCAGCCCTTTTATCCTTTGTTGTGGAGGTTCTGTTCATCTAATTTTTAGGACTTTCTCAAAGAAAATTATTCCATATGTAGCTGTAGATTTGTTGCGTCCATGAAAGGAGGTAAATTCAGGATCATATCATGCTGCCATAAGCTCTGCAGAATTTTTCAAAAATGTTGATGACAGAACAGAAGCTTATTAACATTTACTGACAATGAAAGTTCTAAAATAACATATGAAGGTGAGATGCTTCTTCCTAAAGAATCAGGAAATATAAAAGACATGCTAATAGTATAATAATAACCATCCCAAGACAATAAGTCAAGAATTAACTGTCTGCAAATAATCTTCTGTGTAAGCAGTACCTTGACTTTAAGTTTCTTAAAAATGCAAAAATGGAGATGAGGGAACTAATCATGCTAATTAACTCACTGTGCCTTGTAACAAATTTTAAGTAAAGGATCAGGCAACTAGAGAAAAAGACCAAAATCTCAATTAGTTAATCTGAATAGAACATAAATACTCTCAGAACTCATTTGCCCTTTAAAATGGAAAAGAAGACCCAGGATGGGGGGAACAGTGATCACTCCATGTTGGCAGCCTGGCATTGTTATTTACGGCAGCAGTTTTAAGCTCTGCATTCCCACAGGAGTGTTTACTAAATTTGGGCAGCAGAATGTGAAAGTTAATATAAACTATCCATAATCAGCCCACCTCAGAGAAGTCATGTAACCTAGGACTTTGACAAGTTCTATTATCTTATATTCTGCTTAAAAAGTGTTTCTGTCCAGAAGCTTTGTAGGATGTCACACTCAGAACTGTCAACAATAATCTCTAGTCATAAATTATGGATAAGAGTTTTCTGCATATCTGGCACCATTTTTAAAAGACTACACCACCATTCTATTAAATTGTGATACTATTTTCAATGTGTAGGATGTGAAAGTATCAAGTATGATTTATTCTTTACTTCTAAAGGATCTAGTTCTTATATCTATCTATTCCCTTCTTGGAATCTGCAACCTCTCTTTCCACAGGCTTGAGCCTCCATGTTGTCAGACACTCAGGTATAGCAGACTTCAAGGCTGTGTTTTCTTGATGCTGCAACTGATATTTCCATCTACCATCCTCAATGCAACCTTCTCTTCATGAAGTTCTTTAAAGGATATTCTACACGCAGTGCCTCTGGTCTCACACACCTTAAAATTCCTGTCATGACTAGCCACCACCACTCACATTCGTTTATAAAAATCAGACTTCCCAAACTACTTTTCTTCTGAAATCACTCAGGATCATCAATGACCCCACCAAATCCAGTAACTTTTTTTTAGCCCTTACTTTCCAAGGCCTGTCTGCTCTATTTTGCATTATTGGCTACAACCTCCTCAAAATACCTTTTCATTTGGGATTTCAGGATACTTCATTTCTCTGATTTTCCTCTTCTCTTTACAATTCCAGGGATACATATTTTGTGGCTGAATACTATCTACTTCTTTTATGTGAATGAACACAGCAATATTGACCACAATGAAATACTTTTTCTTTAGTAAACAGAGATGAAATATTACAAGGGCAACAGGATGCCCAGGGAAAGGGACAACAGTAACATTTCTGCCCAATTACACTTTTCTTTGTGCGATCTCTGTAAGGCACATGCATTCTGAGTAGCTGGGTGTGTGATTTAAATGGAAACATGGAAATGTGGAGGATACAGGAGATGTCTAACCTTCTGAGACTAAGTGGATACCTTCTGTATCCCTCCTGAGCCCCTGGCAGACATACTAACAAGTATGGCCTTGGGTAGACTATATCGATTCATCATATCCCTTGCTAATAACTTAAATTATTTAACATTATCATCTGCTGTGTCTAAGATTTCTATTCAATGGGCTTTTTTTTGTTTTTAAGTTTAAACTGTAACACGATAAGGAAATGTTCTCACAGCTTTTGAAATATCAGTCATCAGTTTGACTAAAATTGCATATTCTAGCCAAATGTATTCTTAATATTATTACAATTATAAATGATCTGTCTTTTATTTTAGGTATTCAAGTTATCAGGGAAAGGCTGATATTTTTAAAGCAATAAGAGGAAGCTTGTTGAAAACATCAGTTTGATTTTGCTTGATCCTACTAGCTGGATATCCCAGAACTGAAACTCAGAGGAACTTTAAATGAAATGAGTGAGCTGATTATGAAAATATGACACTCTGTACAGCATACTGAAGACTTCTGTTCATGGCTGTTTTGCGGTATTTTCTTTTTTAGTAATGCAGATTGATGAAGCTTTTAAACAGTAATCCTAAAGAATCCCCCTTGAAAGACTCAAGGGAGGTCCAAAGGAGATGACATTTAAATTGAAAAGAAAGAGCTCTACTAGCCACCCACAAGGGGATAAGAAGGAAAGCAGTGCATATCCTAAACCCAGCTCCCTGTTTGCCTGCCCTCTCCTCCTCTGGGCCTCCTTCAAGAGAGTTAGTTGGTAGCACTCAACTATTTCTCCTGTAACAACCTGTATTATCCATTGGTTTCAACTTTTGCAATCTCATTTGGAGAATGGGGTATGAATAGATAATAAAACCAGAAATTCTTCCTCTTCCACAAATGTGTTAGTAATTATAATAGGTGCTACCACTGCTGGACCCTTACTCCCTATCAGGCGCCGTGTGAAGCACTTTGTAGACATTATTTCACGAGTCCTCACAACCACTCTCTGTGGTTTTATTACCCTCAACTGACTGACAAGAAAACAGCTTTGGAGAAGTGAGGAAATTTGGCTAGGAAGCAGCAAAGCCAAGATTCCAATCCATATCTTTTTTATTCTAAAAGAAGATTCTTTTCACAACTAGATTAATCTAAGTCTTCCCCATATCTTTGATGTATGAATGCTGGACATTGAGGTGAACACTTTATTCTTGGTGTGCTATCCCAGAGAGGGAATTTTAAATGCCCTGCAGTTCGGGGTGTGAATCCCAGCATGGCAAGAATCCAGGAGAGGAAGTTAGAACCACTGGAAAAGACAGCTGAGGACAAACCTGCAGCTTCTTCCTCCTCTTCTATGGATGGTGGCCACCGCTGCTTTTATAAGATGTAAAGAGACGTTTCATCTACATAACTTTCTGAGAAAGCCTATTTCTGTAAGTAGAACTTGAAATGTGTTGCCTACTCTCCTAATGTCATCAATACCTTGAGATAAATCCATCTTTTATAATCCTGCAGACTAGATCAGCCTCCATCTTCAATTCTAGGGAGTCCTGCCAATGCTAGTAAAAAAAAAAAAGATAAAAAAAGGAAAAAAATTAATATGTTGTTTAGGCCAAATTTAATTCTAAGTCTCAGTCTCTTTGAGTAAATCTCAAGTTGATAAACATATATATATATTGAAAGCATAATAAGGTCACTTGTTTCTCAAATGTGCACATCCCTGTCACAAGTCTACTAGAAGCCTCTTGAGAACCTAGCCTAGTAGATTATACAGTAATTGGAGGTTGACCTTTTCTGCAGAGTTTAATGAATTAGAAATTGCATTTTTAAACTTGGTTGATATGCTATCAAATGTCAATCATCATTTCTTTAATCTATCTCAACTACACTATAAATTAAGTGAGTCCAAAATCTAATTTACTAGGCCAGCAGAGGAGTGACATAGCCAACAATTATGGGGGAAAACTTCAAAGACCCTTCCTGAAGTCATCTTAAGATGGCAGTGACAATAAGGATGGCAACTGATTTACAGACACAGTCATGAGAGCTACTGGTGGGGGTGGGAGGAGGAATTCCCAAAGTGGGAGTTTGAAGTTGTAACTTGAAGATAGCTTAAACAGGACTCAAAGTCTGGTGAAGACTCCCTCACACCAAGTACAATGCCTACAGTGTGAAATGCATATTTTCCACTTAAATTATACCTAAAACACATCCATGATTAAGCTTAAAATATACTTTTACAGCTGTTGTTCCATTTTACAATTTTTGATGTAAAAATTTGGGGTATATCTCCCTTAGTCAACTGTTTCTATTTCAAACAGAATCAATTTGCTGCATGGTATTTCATGTGCTAGAGAAAGCAAATATCCCCAACAATTTTATATAACTAAGCATCTCTGTAATGCCTCTTTGTTACATTGACATCATTTTGTCTTCCTATTCTCCTAAATAAGGACATTATTCAGTTTATTAAAGATTTTCTAGTGTACTTCTGACATCTGCATTTCCCACAAGTTTCCTGAGACACTGGAAGTGAGTTATTTGTGTAGACTGAAGCTACTTATAAGCAGTGTTGGAATAATGAGTAAGTAAGTTCAGTCAGTTCTGCAAAATAGCTGGTCAGTTCTAAAAGGAGGAAAATAATCAATTTAACAAATTGGACGCACATTCTGCTCCAGGCACTATGCAAGATGTTCCACTGACTCAAGAATAGACAGAAGGCAGCCTCTGATTTCAAGGAGCTTAAAGCCCTGGGGTAGGAACAAAATGTGTGCAAACAACTGTAAGTGATACCCTTTGGTGCTAAGCCAAGAAGGTAAAATAGCCCCTTTTCATCATAAAACTTCTGAAATATATTTGCTCAAATAAAGTCATCATTTTTAGAGGTTGATTTCAAAGGAAAGTAACAGGTTTCCATATATGAATACCTGTGTGTGTATGTGTGTGTGTGTGTGTGTGTGTATAAAATGCATATGAGGCATTTTATAGTTTGTTGAGATGTGATTTTCTTTAAAAGCACCACGTTTTTATACACACACACACACACACACACACACACACACACACACACAAGGGAATGAAGCTGCCTTTCTTCTCCCTCCCTAGCAGGAAGGCAGCCTCGATGGAGGGTCCACACAAGGAGAGCATCAGAGCACGGTGGCAGCCCAGTAAGGCCAGGATATTGGAGAATTGAGTAAAAAAGTAACTAAATGGAGGATAATGGGAGCCTGGCTTTTTGCTGTCAAGGAAGGTACAGATATGAAAAGGAGGAAGCAGAAGGAACCCTGCAGTGTTAGACTGGAATTGAGGGTATTGGAAGAACTCACAGTTTTTAATATAAATCCAGAAAGATAGAGAATATAAAGGGATGTAAATGAGTATGTAGACATATGTATTGTGTATATATATATGTACTATGTATGTGTGTATATACCTGCACAGATGTCCTTATTCTGTCCCAAAGAGGGCCTAGGAACAGCAACATCTGAGTAGGAATGAAGTGTACCTAGCAAAGATTTTACTTTTAAATATCACTCCTCAGTTAAAATAAACAAATATACAAACAAAACAGGACTTACACAACTGGCTGATTCCAGGGTGGCTGGGGCAAAGAATAAAGATTTGTCTGTAGTCTTTAAGAAGCTGCC
The DNA here is from genome assembly GCF_040802235.1 of Manis javanica. NCBI lineage: Eukaryota > Metazoa > Chordata > Mammalia > Pholidota > Manidae > Manis > Manis javanica. Next base: position 60,020,405 of record NC_133163.1, on the reverse strand, counting down.
ACTGGCTGAACCTGGAACAATTTGAGCATCAGAATAAATAGTAATTGTAATGAATTATAAGTCACTGAATAAAATGTAAGTCTCCTGGAACATACTGATATAAATACATACATGCACACACACAGACAGACATACGTACTATAGAATGGCAACTAGTAAGTAGCAGAATTAGAAAGTTTTCATTTGGCAACTATTAAAGTAATAACTAATTCAGGCAAGATACATAATAAGCGCTAAAAAATTGGTAGATAAATGTGGGAGGAGTAACTAGATTTTACATGCTCTCCAAGTGTCTCTTCACAAAATACCTTTTATTAGAAAGGGAAAAAGAGATAACTTTAGAGTGGAGAAACCTGAAAGACATCCTCTTAACTAAGTGATCAACGTTAACATCACCCAGCAATGAGAGACTAGACAAGCCACTGTTATCTGATAGGGTGAGATGAAAACACCACATCACTTCTGAGAAATTTCAGCCCAAATCTGGGTCTTATCGTGAGGAAACATCAAACAAACCCAAATTGGCCTATAACCCTCTAAACTTTCAAGGTCATATAAAGTCAAAAAAGACTGAAGAATTGTCTTCAGGTTGGAGAGTCAAACAACTTGACAACTAGGTGTAAAATACAGTCCTTGAGTGTTTCCTGTTGCTAAAATTAAAATGGATCCTCTAGGTAAAAGATAGATGGGAGTCTTTTACACTATTTAACTTTTCTGTAAATTTGAAAGTCTTTTAAAATAAAAGTTATAAAAAGAGGCAATGAGCAGAGGCATCTGTTATAAGGGCAGCGCAAGCAAAGTGAGGTGGGATTCAGAAGAGAGAGAATCACATCTCTTGGTAACTGAGATAGGTCTGTGTTTATTATTGCTGCATCACGTGGACCCAACCTAGTCTTTCCTAGAAAAAAAAGCCTTCAATTGGCATGTGTTGAATGAATTCATTGGTTGGTTAAGCAGGGAGAAGAGGTGTCAGTCAGGAAAGGCTTCAGAAAGATGAAAAGAGGGGGGCATTCTAAGCATGGGAACAGCATGAAGAAGGTCACAAAGGTTAGACAGTGGGCAGCACAGGAAGTCCAGGAGGCTGGAGCAGAGACGATGCTCAGGAGCACAGGGGGCTGATGGTCGGGAAGGTAGTTAGAACAAATGATAGTTAACACATAGTGTCGGGTGAGGTAAAAAGTGAACCCTGGATTTAGAAGGAAATTGAAAAAGCTTGTGAGACTTTTGTAAGCAAAGTTAGGTTAATCTTTCTTCTTCTTTCCTTCCTCTAACAGAGGTATAAATGTGCAGGGGTAGATCCAAAGGAGGAAAAAATACAAGAACAGTTATAGTTTATCTACCAATTAAATGACAAAATCCCTTGGTTCTTTAGCTTCATTTCCCAAGGAATCCTACAAGATGATGTTCCACAGAACCCTATGCTAATAACTGTTCCATGATGGAATAACTGTAGATTAAGCTAAAGTGACCATATTTCTCTCTTGGGTGACTCCTTCCTGGGATGATCCAAAGAATGACCTCAGTACCTTCCTCATACCACCCACATCCGCCAGGAGAGCCCAGAGGAACTGGACATGCTGTTCACACCATCAAGCAGATAGGAAAGGCTAACAGCCTGCTCAACCACAAGGCATGAGGACTTTGAGTGAAGCCAGACACGAAGTGGTCGAGCCCAAGCACTGGCAGAGGAGCAGGGCCCTGTGCATCATAACTTGCTACTTCTCACTATCTGGGTCTGGTTTCTGTGTAAACAGCCACACACAGAGATTGTAAGAATATAGAAAGTCAAATCCTTGCAAGTGCTCTCACGAGCTGGCCTCTTTGTGGCACTTGTTCTAGCTGTGGTCTGGTCACTGTGGATATCAGAAGAGTTAGAGGAAGTACGCAGGAAAGGAGTTATTCATGATGCGTAAGGGTAGTGCCTACGGGAGATAGAGAGAAAAAAGGCAGCGGGGATGAAATGAGTAGAGAAAGGTGGCAAGGCCCGTCTGACGGAGGCTCAAAGTGCTGCAGACTTGTACTCTATCAACACTGATGGGAACACCTTCTTCCTTGATTGTTCACATTCAAGGTCTGGTGACTCTCGCCGACAGTGATGCAAACATCCAGCCCACAAGGGGGAATGACTGATGATTTCCATGAAATTGAAATTCAGCAGCGTGTGAAGTATGCACGGCACCTCTTCAACCACCATATTGGATAATTACCAAGCTGAAAGATACACAAGTGCTGCATAAACTTGGCAAATATTCAAGGAGCAAATAACTTTCTTGTGTAACTGTGGTTCTTCCTAATATGAGAAGGAAGAAGGAAGCAGCAAGAAGTGGTAGCAGCAGACAGCAAGAAATAAGTGGAGAAAAGGGGAGGGCAGCCCTTCAGCTTTCCCTCCTGGTAAAAAAGAGGGAAGGTGTGAATGGAAGAGAAGGAAGGGATGCATCATGCATGCAATAAATTTTTTGTAAAGGCCTAAGGTGCTTTTCAGGGATTCTCAAGCTTCAGTATGCTCAGGAGTCGCCTGGGCAGTTTGTCAAGAATGCAGATTCCAGGGCTTCCATTCCCAAAGGTTAGGGTGACTCATGAGGTTTAGATATAGTACTCAGAAATCTGAATGAGAAAAAGATCCTCAGGTGACTGTGACGCAGATGCCCATGGAACACACTGTTAGGGACTCTGTACTATAACAATTTAGTACAAGTCACTTGGTTCGAGGATATCCTGAAATGTTAAGTTCACCTATGAGTTGGCCAAAACTTATGAGCAAGAAAAAAATAGAATCATGTCATCTATGCATGGGTCCACTTCAAGGTCTTACATATCAACTGTGTATTATGTACAGGTGTGTGTGCAGGGAGGAAGCCTGCTTTAGTAAGGGGAAATTTGGAAGATAAAGGAAGGAATATAATAAGGTTGATGTCTTGATATAATACAGTCTAATCCATGTAAATGCATGTATAATCCACCCTAACTCTAAAGAAATCAACCTCAAATGAACTCTTAAAAAGAAGACCTTTTTGTTAAAGGGTCGGCCACAGGATCCCCCTCACAGTCATGCCCTGGCGGCAGGGAAGTACTGGGACTCAAGCCTTGAGGGCAGGCAGGCTGCCTGACTTCAACATGACCCTGACATGTCTTTGCTGTGTAACTGAGCAAATTCAATCACACAACTATCAGAACAGTGACTTCTCTGAAATGGATATGTACTACCAGCCCCTTCTCAGGGATGTTGAAATGTTCTTGGTAATGCACGTGAGGGGCTCAGCAAAAGATAGGGCAACAGAAAGCATTCAATTAACATTAAAGGAGCAGAAAATTGGAGCTGATATCTCTACTCTTTCAGGTATTTGCTGAAAAAAATACAGTTTTTTATTTAGGAGAAAAGAAATAAATTAAAAATGATCCTAAAAGCAGGAATTCCTCACTAGGGATCAGTGTGCTGTCACGACTCCTTCTGAAGCATCTCACGGAGATGGTGACTGCTCTGTGCACTTGCCCATGCCACTTTCATTCTTCACTAAGAATTTAGGATTAGAGATGATTTGACTTAACTCCTAATATAAGGAATGAGGAAATCCTGTTCAAAGAGCTTGTGATTTCCCCCAAAATCATACAGGAGATTCAAATCTACTCCTGCCAACTCAAGGATCTTTCCTCTGTTCACTTCTGCACTTTCTCCTACACACAGACTTCACCTCAAATGCCTATTAACAGTCACACTGGACTGGAAACCAGGAAACCCAGAACCCTCCTCCCACTTCCTAGCTAAAGGCCTTGATTAACTCATCCTACCTCTTGAGCATCAGCTTATACTGTTATAAAATAGAGATAGCACTACCCTTCTCAAAGACAGTTATGCAGATCAAATGGGAGCACAGATGTCTGAATCTTCTATACACTGCAACACTCTAGATATTTAAGGTATTATCTTTGTCACTGATATTGCCATTACAGTTACTAAGAATAGGTCAGATTCTGATGGAGATGGGCTTCTGAAAGTTGGCCAGCAGAACATACTCACCCTCAAAGCTATACTCAGTTTCAGCTCGGATACAATTCATTTGTTCAAGTTAATTTAGGACAGTTCATTTTCTGTCACATAAAAAACCCATCAATGTATTTGTCCAACTAAATAATTTTCTAATCCTATGAACAAAACACTGAAAACCCATTCAGCTATTTTGCTTTGCTTACAACACAGAAGATGTATCTGCCTGCTATAGCGGCAAGAGCCTTTCCCAGCACTGTGCCAGCACGTGAATGGACCACGGGGGCTGAAGCAAGGGCTCTGGACCAAAAGGCAGGAGGGGAGTGTGCTCTTCCAGGAATAAGCGGCGCACAGCTTGGCTGACCAGCAGAATGGAGACAGGTCAGCAGCCAGCTACAAATCATTCTGGGTGTGAAACTGCTGTGTCTGTAGGAAGCTGGCAGCTGTGGCAGCAGGCAGTGATCAAAGCTGGTTACCGCTGTAGGCTGACCACCCCTCACCAGGGCAGGAGCTGCAGGCTGACGACCACCCCTCACCGGGGCAGGTTGCTGTAGGCTGATGACCACTGTTCATCAGGGCAGGATGCTGTAGGGCGACCACTGTTCACCAGGGCAGGACGCTGCAGGCTGATGACCACCGCTCACCAGGACAGGATGCTGTAGGCTGACAACCACTGCTCACCAGGGCAGGACACTGCAGGCTGATGACCACTGCTCACCAGGGCAGGACGCTGCAGGCTGACCACCGCTCACCAGGGCAGGACGCTGTAAGCTGACCACCCCTCACCAGGGCAGGAGCTGCAGGCTGACAACCACTCACAGTGCAGAACGCTGCAGGCTGATAACCGCTTACCAGGGCAGGAGCTGTAGGCTGACAACCACTCACAGGGCAGGACGCTACAGGCTGATGACCACCGCTCACCAGGGCAGGAGCTGCAGGCTGACAACCACTCACAGGGCAGAACGCTGCAGGCTGATAACCGTTTACCAGGGCAGGACGCTACAGGCTGACCACCACTCACCAGGGCAGGACGCTGCAGACTGACCACCACTCACCAGGGCAGGACACTGCAGGCTGACCACCACTCACCAGGGTAGGAGCTGCAGGCTGACGACCACCACTCACTGGGACAGGATGCTGCAGGCTGATGACCTCTCACCAGGGCAGGAGCTGCAGGGAGCCAGAGGGCTGGGAAAAGGAGAGGGAACTCTCTCAGGATAAGGCTGTGGCCTTTTCAAATCACCTTATTTTCTTTACTGCTGAGACTTAGAAACTAGAGCGCTTGGAGGGATACACACAAAGCACTTGAAAGAGAGTGTAGAGGACCATCAAACTGGAAAGCATTTGCTATGGTGGTGCCCAAGACCAAACTTTGTAGTCCTTTTATTCTGATATTTTTAATAATACCTTTACCCACAAGCAACTGAGGGATGATATTAGGTTTTCTGTGTTTCCAGGAGTTGCTAGGCAACATTTCTAAGCAGCTGGAGATATTACCATAGTAAGCAAGCCATGTTCTACCACAAAGGCTATGGTTTGAAAAATACATTTTTCATCTATCATCTATAAACCCAGTGTTTTAATACTAGTGGCTTTTTATTGTAGCTAAAATGAGATGCAGCTTTTGATAATAGTAACTACAGAGTGCTTTGGCATCGCCCTGATATAATTCTGCTCTGAGAACACACAGACACCAAAGCACACATCAGTTTTTATAGGTACCATAATTCAAGCCTGGTCAACAAAATAAATCAGAAAATTCAGCCAGGCACATTTTTTAATAAAAAGAAGGGTATTTTAAAGAGCTTTTAGAGGTTGGTGTTTTGGGTTTTGTTTTTAATTTCAAACTGAACAATCAATTTTCCCTATTTATTTTCTTTCCCTGATTTTCTTTATTGTTAGATTGAAAGATGTAGAGAGCACCCTGTGATACCATGGGGTTTACTTGATATCGTGGAATCTCAATTTTTTTAACTTAAATAATGCTAGTGGTCTATGCATTTTTGCTAAGTTCAAATTGTGATTCCTTTTAGTTGACTGCTTGTGAATATCCTCAGTGTGTGGGATACTTTGAAAAATTTAAATGTTGACTCTGCCTGGAAGTTTAAATAAATATACATATGTATCTGTGTGTGTGTGTATATATATATATATGTATATATACACACACATACATACATACACATACACATATATATATCCAGAAACCCTGGCTGTATCTCTGCTGTTACAGATAATCAGCTGTATTTTCTCAATCGCTAATGGAAAGCAGTTGACTCATACTTAACTATAAGTATGTTAATCAATATCAGATGAAATTATTTCGCAGTCTGACTCATTGCCAAAACCAAAACTGTTTCTTCAGAGCCAGACAGCTATCCCTAATGCACAGCCCTCTTCCCCTCTGACGGGCATGTAGTATGAAACTTCTAATACGAAGGTATAGAAAGAGTTACTTGGACCCCAAGTAGTTTTGCACAATTGGCTTCCACACAAGACCTAGAATTTTCTTAAGCACAAATTCACCTACTCTCTTTCACCAGTAAAAAACTGGTCGATAGTGACTCAAGTGCTAAAAATACCAACTAAATTTACCATATGAAAACTAAACACTTTTCAGACTCATTTCCCCCATATGCCCCCATTTGCGTAGTTTTAGGAGGAGAGTCAATTATTTCCAAAATAACACTCTTCTTTCTGATTCTTTTTTGACTGAGTTCTACATAGACAAAAGAGAGAAACAGTGAGAGAGATAGAGAGAGAGAGAGAAAGGAGGGAGAGAAGGGAGGGAAGGAAAGAGGAAGAAAGGAAGGAAATGTAATAAAATACTCTTACATTTATATGGCATGTTTTGAATTTTTCTTGCAGCAGTGGGTACTTTGTAAAACAAATAGTTCTGAGGCTAAAAAATTTGCCAACAAAAGTAAGCAAAGAGGCACATTTGTATTCCAAGAATAAGTATCTTCCATAATGGGCAGTTTTCAAAATCAGAGCTACAGAATTAAAGTAACTTTAATATTTGTATTCTTACTCAATGTTATTAAGCTAACAGTCAGAATTAGGAAAATGATTTTCTCTTCTGTTAAGCAATAGGCTCTCACTCATTCATCCAACAAGTTTTGAATGTTTTTCAAAATTTGTTGAATCTGAAAGAGAATGTTTTCCCTGCCTTCAAGGAGCTCATGGCCTGGGAGAAATTTCAACCAAGCAGCCAGGCAATTGTGGTGAGAGAAGTGCTGGATGAAGTAGTAAACGCACGCTGGGAAAGCACAGCCAGGCTCCGGAGGAAGCGGTCTCCAAGGTGAGGCCTGAAGAGCCACACCTGGAGGAGGTGTGGGCAAGGGGAGCGGCGGGGAGGCAGGAGTGTGCTGGAGACAGGAAGGCTTGGGAACCTAGGAAAGCAGCGCAGGGTGGCAGGAGCCATGGATGGCATGTGGGGACATATGGGGAAGCCAAGGGAGCTATTGAAAGAACTCTGGTACTGAGCAATAGCTTAATGGAGAATGGTTCAAGTTTAAGGTGGGGTGGGACTCATCAGATTCACTGTCTGAGAGATCACTGAACTAGTCTGCTCGGGCTGCCATAACATAGCAGCACAGACTAGGTGGCTTAAATAACAGAAATTAATTTTCTTACAGTTCTGGAAGCTAGAAATCTCAGAACAAGTTGTCAGTAGGAGGCTTCTCTGCTTGCCGTGGAGATGGCCGCATTCTGCCTGTGTCTCTGCATGGTCTTCCCTCAGTGCTGTCTCCCAATGCCATCTTCGTAGAAGAACACCAGTTCTAGTAGATTAGGGCCCATCCTAAAGACCTCGTTTGAAATTATTTACCTCTGTAAAGGCTCTGTTTGCAAACACAGTTCCACTCCGAGGTGCTGTAGGTTAGGACTTCAACACATCAGTGTTGGGGGGACACAGTTCAGCCCATAATGGTCCCTTTGACTGGAAAAGTAGGAAAGGCCCTGGAGACGGTCTGATTGCAGGAAAGGGAGCTGACGGGAGGACCCACGGGTGTACTTCCAGGAGGGGTGGCCATTAGCAGCACCCAAGGGCCGCCACAGTCTGTAAGAAGGAAAGGACTGGAAGCATCCTTCAGAAATCAGGGCACGGAGCACGATGACCTTGCTGAGTGCTCTTCAGAGGAGCACTGGGGTGGCACCGAAGGCCAGTGACAGGCCCAGGTGACCCCTCAGGAAGTTCATCCGTGAAGGCGGGAGAGAGCTGAGTGAGACTGAAGGAAGACAAACTCAAGAGAGGACTTATTTTTATCAAGTCCTTCAATAATTATTGAATTCCCAAAATTCACAAAAGGCTGAGGAAATACATTAATGAAAGCTTGCTATTGGCAAGATCAACATTTGGAGCTAATAGGGAAATTACAATTATGTTTTTAAGAAAGAATATATGTATGCGTGTGTGTGTGTATATATATATATATATATATATATATACACACACGCACACATATGTATGTATATGTATATAGTCAAAGACTGGATTACACCAGAGTGATAACAAATGCTGAGTTTGGGAGTTTGACTTAGAATTATCTATTTTTAAGAATTTCTTCAATGTCATTATTAATAACAATAATGAAGCTGTCACTGAGTGCTTATCATGCATTAGTCAATGTGCTATGTGCCTTACATTATCTTCTCTAATCCCCACAAAAACCCTCAGAGGTAACTACCATTATTCTCTACATTTTATAAATAAGAAACCTGAGACTTAATGAAATAATTTAGCCAAGGTCCAGATCTAGTGTAAGACAGAAACTGGACTGACTCATCTTCCTAAAAACCATGCCACAAACTCTTTTCAAAAGGTGTATTGGTTTATTGGTGAGGGGAAATCTTTTGTTTAATTTGGGGAAAAAACAAGACAGAAACTATTTCATATAAAAATAGCAAAAGAAAGTAATGTGTTTCTCAATTCTCTCAGCACTTGTCACTAGCCTTACAGAGTACAGAAATTAGTTAAATTCTGTCATTAATCAAAGAACACCAGGAATTTCATGTTGTATGTGCCTCTCACCTGCCAATTTGATTGACGATTAACTTCTCAAGGGTAGATGCATGTTCTGTACCCTTGTTGCCCCCACCTAGCTTAGTGATTTTGCTGTAGGAAGCTAACTAATGCCTATTAAATGTTTATTTGTTGAATTACTGGATGTTAAACAAAATACTGAAATAGAACAAAACAGGGTTAATGTACAGGGACCTTTTTGAAAAACACATTCTCTTTCTGAGATGTGATTTCTACTCCTTGCTTAAGTATTCTGAGCCTTTGCTGATACCAAACAGATTTTCAAGCACTGTTTTCCAGTCTCTATGAGGAAAGGGTGGTTCTCTTCCCCACCCTTCTTCGGCAATGATGAAAGGAGGTTATTTCTATCTCTTCCGGAACCTGAACAGACACTTTACTTCCAGCTACTTATTAGACATACTCAGTCAACACCAACAATCAATCACACCTCTTTGTTTTGCTACTAAGATCGCTAATGGAAAACAGTTGACTCATACTATTAACAATTGAAGGTCATGCATAAATGTTATAGTAACCTGTAGCTGCTTAATTCCCAAATCATTTCTTTAAACAGATATCAGAAGGAAGTTACTGTAATCCTTCATGCAACAAACTGGATTGGCTCTGCTTTAATAAACCACTAATTCAATTTAACAGCATTTCTTCAATCTATTAATGGACTCATGTTTTCACGTGTGTTAAGACATGTAAGTCTAACCATTATTAGGTTGATGGTAGTGCTATGGTACAATAGCATTTTTTAAGTGAAAGTGTTCACATATAAGATGAATTTTCTGTCTCTACACAAGAGCAAGATAAATCAATGATTAATTTTAATTCATCTGATTTCCTTTCCACTTAGTTTTCAGCCACCTAAACTGCCATCTTGGAAGGAAGCATTGAGTGTGGGTATAGTCTGTGCAGTTACACTACTTGGGGTCAAATCCCAGCTTTATTATTTGTATTTTGTTGACATCCTTTGCCTCTATTTTCTCAACTCTAAAAAGAGGATGATAAAAGCATGTAAAATAATAATATAAATATAAAGCATTGATAAGTTAAAGGATAATGTAGGTGACTTTCTAACCAGAGAGCCAACTGATTTTTTTGAGATAAAATTCTCAATTTTAGCCATTTTAAATTGTACAATTCATAGTTTTTAGGAGACTCATGATGTCATGCAACCATCCCACTATAAAACTGCAGAGCATTTGCACTGCCCAGAAAAGAACCCCCCACCCATTAAGCAGCAATAGTCACCTTCCATTGTCCCCTACCCTAACCTCTGGGAACTGTTAACTTGCCTTTTGCCCCTGTGCATCTGCCTATTCTGGACATTTCACATAAATGGAAAAAATATAATATAGAGCCCACTAAATGTATTCAACAGAAGAATTAGCATATATCTAAACTTTTGAAGACAAATGTACAAAGAATTAGAAACAATTAAAAGAGGTTGCCTCTGGGGAGAGAGAATGGAACTAAGAGTAGAAAGAGCAAGGTAGCCTTTTATTTCAAGTTCTTCACTGTTCAATGTACATATTAATTGCTTTGATAATTTTTATTCCAAAAGGGGATGTTAAAAACTTAGTATTTATCTCATTAGATTATTTGAAGATTAAGTGAGATAATAACTGTGAAATATTTGGCCCAGGGACTGGGACACAGAATGTATTTGATGAATGTTAGTTATCATTATTATTACTAGTAAGTATTAACCAGGTGTGATTGGTTACCTGTTTGTGTCCTCTCCAAGTTAGTATGTGAAATCCTAACCCCCGATGGGATGGTATTAGGAGATGTGGACTTCGAGAATTAATTAGGTCATAAGGATAGAGTCCTCGTTGTGGGATTAGTGCCCTTTTAAGAAGAGACATGAGAGGGGGTGCTTCTCTTTCTCTCTATTTTCCACCATGTGAGGATACAAACAGAAGACAGTCATCTGCAAACCAGAAAACAGGATCTCACAGACACCAGACTTGGACTTCCAAGCCTCCAGAACAATGAGAAATAAATTTCTGCTCCTTCTCCTACCCAGTCTTCTGTTACAGTAGCCAGAATGAATACACCAGGTTATCAGTGTTACACAGAAACAGAATCAAAGCCTCTTTCGGGACAGATACCAGGGGACTTAAACTGAGATGAATAGTAGAGTACCATGTATTTTATGGATATACCATTAGTATGATATCAAAATAGCTATTTAAGTATAGCTCAAATTCCCACCATTCTTTTATATGATCAGATAAGTTTTGATTGAGAAGAAAAAATCTTCCAAATAAAACTGGAAGCTGTAACTACATTCTGCTATTTAAGTGTAGTGCTGTCTATTGAGTTATTGTAGGACAAAAGGTATTTAGGGGCACCAACAAAACATGTCAGGAATATGACATTGAGCTCCTGACCAAGCCAAGGTCATAACAGTGGTGTCTCTTGTCTCATGAGAACCATGGACCTTCTACAGAAGTTAGCACATTAATACACTTGATTTTTGAACATGCTTTAATTAATGCCACCTATTAACTATTGTACATCAAAGGGACAGGTCAGGGCAGCACACTGAGATGAGGCTAAGTGCTAGCACTAAAGTACTAATCACAATCCAAATATATGCTATGAATTATAGGTGAGTTGAAGACATTGGGAACTAAAATGGACCTTGGCACCAATCTCCCAACTCTTAAATCTCTTCTATAGCAAAATGGCCAAGTATCCTGCTTAGGAAGTTAAGAAGCTACTGAGGTACATGCTGCAGGCCACACAAGCAGTAAGAACCAGGGAGGATGAAGATTTTCTGGAAGTCACTTCCAGAGACACAGAGCTGTGGGTGTTTCTGAGCAAAGACTTCAAGCCTTCTTTAAATTAAGATGGCATCAGAAACAACAGCGAGCCCTTCACAAACAGACTCCAAGTTTAAATTCCAACCCCACCCCTCAATTTAGTTGGGTGGCCTACATTCTCTAAGGTCTGTAGTTTCTTCATTTATTACTTAAGTCTTAACATTAAGAGTCCAATATCATAGCGTTTTTGTGAGGATTAACTATAGTATACCAATAATGCTGGTAAAGCACTTAACCCTTTGCCTATCAAACAGTCATTGTCATCAAATGTTATTCTCATTTTGTTCAACAGTAGCAATAACTCTGACCGAAGCCACATACTCACTGAGGCAACAATTTTTGCCACATAAGTTGGGCTCTTTATGTTACAATAGCAGAAAAAATTACTCTGTTAAATGGCTTTACCTTAGTACAACAAACCATTGAGATAAAGACATCTAACAGGAACATCACCTTTTCCTGCTGAGCTCGAGAGAGCGCTCCATGCTCCCAGAGGAGCTGAGCTGAGACTCCCCTCGCCCCTCCCCAGGATTCCCACAGTGCCTGTGCAGAAGTGACAGTTCTGGAAACAATAAACAGAACAATCACCTACTTTCCTGGGAAGGATATCCATGAAGGAGGCCAATAAGACAGCCTACATGAATTGGGAATTATGAAACCCTCCTGGAATATCTGTTTAGAGGTTGTTTTCATTTGGAGATACTGGTTTCAGTTTCCCTAGTGAAACACATTTGCTTTTAGCCTATTTCTCCTTCCATTCCAGAACTGTTACTGGGCATGAATTTCCAGGGTCCCATAAAATCTCAAATCCAGAAAGGATCTTGGAGAATTTCTAGTTCAGGCCCTTTATATCACAGATGAGCAAACTGTTGCATGAAGAGATTAAATGGATTGCCCACTTTACTCAGTGCAGATGGAAGATGCTGAAGTACATGAAAATTGATCTTTGCCAAGGTACAAAAGACCTAAATACCTTGTTAGTATCCAGAATTACTGACTTTCAGTTAGTGCTCTTACTAGAAAATAAAACCCTATTCCTAACTACCAATAGCAAGCAATTTGGTGACAAATAAACTATTCTAAAGTAGTAACGGTCATTTTGTTATTCCTCAACTACCACAGGATTCCAGGTAATTCCCAAGCATGCTAATGAATTCTGTCTGGCTAGCTAATGCAGTTTTCATAATTTATAATCCAAAGCCTTTGAGAACAAGAATCTATTAACATGCTAATATACCTTCTTACTATTCTAGTTGCTTTTCAATTGTAATTACCTATAGACTGAGCCAATGAGAGGCAGTTTTTCCAAGTAATTAGCACCTTGGAAATCAAAGTCAGACCGGTTGCTGATTAATATTCTTGGTTTTAGCAGTTAACATTTCTCATTCCAGCAAATTACTCCAGTGGGTTCAGTTGGCAGATGGGGGCCATGGAAACCCAAGCCTATTCAATGGCCAAAGACTATTTTGAGAAAATATAATTATGACATATAAATATGAGAGCTTGATTCACTTGACAAAATATTATATCAAAATATTGTTTCAGCTTTAAAATACTTTCTTGGTCAATTGCAGGAATTTAACTATAAATGTACATTAGATACTATTATTGAATTACTATTGATAATCACAGATACGACAATGGCATTACAGTATGTAAGATAAATCCTGACTTACTTAGGAGTGAAGTGTCATGATGTCAGCAACTTATGTCCAAATAGTTCAGCAATAGATGACATATAGGTAGGTAATAGAAAAATGTCAAAAATATTTTTTGTCTCAAACAGATCTATTACTTTGCCATCATGAGTGAAGATATATACTACAAAGGTTCATTCCAAGGAAGCTACCTATGTACTTGAAAAACCATGTTAATAAAAGTATCTGAATTGTGTCATGCCTTCCATTGCCAATCTTTTTCTCTCTTTCTCATTAAATTATTGAGAATTGGGGTTTAAACTGAAAATGTTAAACAATTGCAAACATATTGTAATTCCTTCTATATCTTGGTACAAATATCTGTTGAATATAAAGATATTTAAAAGTAACTTTGAGGGCAGTGTTCCCAGTACCAAGGAGCACAGATTCTGGTCGTGCCTTCTCAGTCTTCAGCAGCCTCAGGAATGATGCTGGTGTAGCTACGAATGTCTTTTAGACACCTACAAGTAGCTGACTTTGCCACTCAGATCATCTCTAATGCTTTTACTTAAGAAAATCACCCTCACCTTTACTCAGCATTAGTCATTCAAAGTCAAACAAACAACAGGCTTGAAAATGTGACTTGATTTAGTTATAAACAGCCAACTTTTTTTTCCAACATTTTTTTTATTTTGTTATCATTAATGTACAATTAAGTGAGCAACATTATGGCTAGTAGACTTCCCCCATCATCAAGTCCCCACCACATACCCCATTACAGTCACTGACCATTGGCATAGTATGATGCTATAGAATCACTACTTGTCTTCTCTGTATATACTGCCTTCCCCATGGCCCCCCACCCAAATTATGTGTGCTAATCGGAATGCCCCTTTTTCCCCTTATCCTCCCTTCCCACTCATTCTCCCCAGTCCCTTTCCCTTTGGTAACTGTTAGTCCATTCTTGGGTTCTGTGATTCTGTGGCTGTTTTGTTCCTTCAGTTTTTTCTTTGTTCTTATACTTCACAGATGAGTGAAATCATTTGATACTTGTCTTTCTCCACCTGGCTTATTTCACTGAACATAATACCCTCTAGCTCCATCCATGTTGTTGCAAATGGTAGAATCTGTATAAACAGCCAACTTTATACTCTCCTTTAAAATTCATTTTAAAATAAACATAATTAACTGGTTTGAATATAGTGGTCAAACTAATAGTAGCAGAGAATCTATTTGCCATAGAAATTATAAACGTGGAACATTAGATAAGTGTGCAAATAAATCAGATCCCACAACCTACAACCTCAGGAGAACCATAAGGAGTTACTATACAATTTACCAAGGATTGTGTGAATATTTCTGGTGATATTTAAAGGTAAACCTAAACTAAAAGCAATCAATGAATAATGATTAAGTAGTAAACATTCACTGAAACATCAGAATACCATAGCTGACATTTCCATATATGCATTAATCCTCCAATATCTTGTTCTTCAAAAGATAAGCATGATGCCAGATGAAGACAAGAAACTGTTGTAGCTATTTTGGAAACAGACTGTTTTCACTTAATAGCAAATTAAAGCTGGCTTTTCAGAGGACTACATGTCAATAAATAAAATGTAAACTGTCACATGATATATTTATCTGCACATTTGATAACACCACCTTTTTCCTTAGTTTTTTTCTGAAGGAAAATGAATTGCAAGTATGTAGTAAAAGACTGAGAAGTACATTGTTCTATATTAAGCTATTAGATTTAACATAATGCAAAAAACATTGTGTAATTGCCTCCCCAAAGTCAGAAATTTTATATATTTCATCAAGGATGAACTCCAAAACCTTCATTATAGCAAAATGTTGGTGTATATAACGCTGAAAGCAGTATACATACACACACACACACATACACACACACACACACACACACACACACACACACACATTAGTCATTTGAGCCTGATTCACATATTTCTTTCATTTTAAATAGAAAAGATACCCCTGAATCCCCAAATAGGCTCTGGTTGATGGGGCAGCCAAAATCTGGAATTCCAATATTATGTCAACTTATTAACTTAATGAATATTAAAAAAAAAAAAACCTTACCCAGCTGTGAAAGTCCCATCCCAACCAAGCCTGACCTAATAGAATAATCATTGAATCAAATGAAAGAAACAAGATAGATATTTTTTCTTTGACACTGAAGTAAATCTTCATTTCTGAGATAATTCTGACTATACGGAACTTTATGACTTCCTTAGCATGGGAAATGAACTGGAAAAGAGCAAGGATAACCAAGATGGAGAAAGTAGCATGTGAAAAGCTAAAAAAAGAGGAGTAAAAAATTGATGAAGTCAAGAGAATTGTGACTCGGTGATTTTCAACATTTAATTCTCCCCCTACCTTTTAACCACAGAATGATATTCTAGCAAACCAAATGATTTGCAAATCTCTGGGATCCATTTGCTTAGATGGGGTCTTTATCTCCTGCATTTTCCAAATAGTTTCTTTTGCTTCTTGCAAAAGTCTTTAAAACAAAAGCAACCATCTAAATTTAAGATGAAATCTCTCAGTATTAAATGCTAGCTTATTAGATGGCTATAAAATTGCAACACCATCAACTTTAGCAATAATGAATCCCCATGGTCTCTGATTTCATGAGGAACCTGACATATCATCAAAAAGATGAAGAAACATAATCAGATGTCATCGTTAATGATATCCAATTATTCTACCTGTGACCTGAGCCATTATAACTTACACCTTATAATTGCAACTCATCCATTGGGAAAACCAACCTCAAACATTATCATAGCTTAAAGGTCACTTGGAAAGTATGCGATTATAACACAATTTTGTGATAGTTATGGAAATGAATTCATTTTCGATACCAGGTTCCAGATAATATTTGTTCTCTAAAGAACAAACCATAGAAAATGAGTTAAATATATTGTATTTGCAGTGTGTTTCCTATTCCTCAGACATTTTTGAAAGGAAAATCAAGAACAAATTTTCCTTAAATAATTCTCTTTCCCAGCAACCTTTTTTCTTCTCAAAACAGCAGCTGCCATCAGTGACTCTCTTTGTCATGGGGCCTACTATATATTTGCAATGATGAAGTCAGCTTCCTTCCCTCCTTTCCCTATCTCGCCCTTCTCTGTGCTCTTGGGCTTAGAGTGGTACTGCTCTCAGGCCTCCTGTTGGCCTCCAGTAATAAGGGAAGACAGCAGGGAAGCAGAAAGTACCCCATTCTTTATTAGTGGAAACAAACAAAAAATCTGCTAGTTTTTCTTTATTAGCATAAATCCAAGCTGGAAATACAAAAAGAAAAAAAACTTGAAAACAAATTCTACCATTTGATAGTATTTAGATCTCCACAATAACTACCATTTCTTAAGATAATAATAATAACTACTACTTCTTTCTGTGTGCCAAGCCCTATTAGGCACTTTACACACATCTGATTTAGGTTATCTACTTCTTTCTTTCTCTTGGTTTGATTTTCGCATGCAAAAGCGAGGAATTGATAAGGAAGACAGAAATATTAGGTACCTGTACCCAAACTATTTTGCCAGAAATTATTGCATGCCTCAAATGACTGGTACTTACACACTGGGATAAGAATTCAAAAGCAGAAAAGGGGTGGAAATAGCAGGGTCAGAAGATGTCCAGGTGGCCCTGAGCATCCCCTGAGCCCCAAATTAGAGCACAGAATGGGAAGAAGAAGAAGTCTTGCCATGGTGTTGAAGCGAATGTTAGTGTAAAAGAAACTTCCTGTCACTAGTGGTGGTGAATTTTGGAACCCAAATAAGAGATTAGGAGAAGCAAACTCAAGATCCTGGGGACGTGAGAGCAGGCAGAAGGGGTCCGATCTGCCTTGAGTCCAGAACACCAAAGCCTACAGCTTTTTATCTGCTTCTCCCAACCGATTTGACTATTCTCTCTAAGGATTTAACTGAATTTAGCGATTGTTTTATTACATAGATGATGAGGAAATGGTTGTTAGAATGAGATAGGAATTTTGGCACTTCAACTTCCAGGAAAGAAGCACTGATGCCTCTTTTTATTTTTTTTAATCTTTCTTGTAAAAAGAGTAAAAGTAATATATGTCAGCAGTGCTAAATCTTTTTTTATGACCTATTTAACTTTATTTTCTTTTTTATTAAGGTATCATTAATATACACTCTTATGATGGCTTCACATAATCAATGTTGTGGTTACTACATTCACCTATATTATCAAGTCCCCCCCACACCCCATGATCATGGATAGGAAGACTAAATATTGTCAAAATGGCCATCCTGCCTAAAGCAATCTACAGATTCAATGCAATTCCTATCAAAATACCAACAGCATTCTTCAACAAACTAGAGCAAATAGTTTTAAAATTCATATGGAACCACAAAAGACCCCAAATAGCCAAAGCAATCCTGAGAAGGAACAATAAAGCAGGGGGTGGGGGCTATGCTCCCCAACTTCAAGCTCTACTACAAAGCCACAGTAATCAAGACAATTTGGTACTGGCACAAGAACAGACCCATAGACCAATGGAACAGACTAGAGAGCTCAGATATACACCCAAGCATATATGGTCAATTAATATATGATAAAGGAGCCATGGACATACAACAGGGAAATTACAGCCTCTTCAACAACTGGTGTTGGCAAAACTGGACAGCTACATGTAAAGAATGAAACTGGATTATTGTCTAGCAAGGCTAAATCTTTAAAACATAGTATTGATGAAAAAGTATGTATGCCCTTTTTATACATTCAAAACATGGCAAAACAATATGTTGTTTATAAGTACATGTATGTGTATATAAAAGCATTAAAATAGAATGGGTCACATCTTTTTTCCCTCCAACATTTTCTTGTAGACAGTATTAGTGTAGCAAAATAAATGTTCAAGTTTAGGCAACTAAGTTGGGAATGGGGCAGGGAAAAGGAGTAATTAATCAGTCAAGTTGGCCATCAGACATTACTTTTTAAAAGCATTAATAGATAGTTTTTTTCTGTATGTTTTCTTATAGATAGAGTTCATTATTATCTTTTTTTTCCAACTTTTTAGTTTTGCCTTACCCCATCCACAAATAATCATAAAATTAGGCTCATAATAGGATTAGGGAAAAATCAGCCCAGATTTAACAAAAAGAGTGATGGCCTTTATTTTTCTAACCTCTTTCTCACAGTTAAGCTTAATCGAAACAAACGGATATTGTCCTGTTTTAGGTGACTTTTATTTTGCAGTGATTAGTAGCAGGTAACATTGGCATATTAATCAATTTGGCCAGTTTTTTCCTATTGTCTGTAACTAAAATCTTAATTTAAGCCTAATTAGAATTGGCATTATTAACAGTTTTTGTATGAACTTTCACCTAATCTGTAAAATAAAATAGCTATAAAACATTCCTTTGCACAGATTGCTGTAAAGAAATGAGAACAGTATTTGATATCCTTGGTAGGCCAAGGTCTGTCTAAACACACAGAGAGCAATAATTATGGACTTTTTCAAAAGGGGCTTTTATTGGCTTAACATCTTGGGATGAGGGTGAATTTCTACTTCCACTAGAGAAGTTGATTAAAATTTGCAGGTTGGTATGAGCATGTAGACACAGTCCCGCCTGCATCCAGCACCAACACAGTGATGGAGCAGAAGTTTCTACATTTGTTAAACTGCTCTGCCGTAATGTCCTCATCCTTCTCAGAGCATCTCTCAGTGTCATCATAATCAGAGAAAGTACAGTGACTACATAAATGAGGGTAGCCATTAAGGTAAACTATTTCAGAGAACAATGACTTGAGGAAAGAGCTATTTGTATTATGCACAGCCTTAGACTCACTTCTCTCTCTGGATCACAAAGAGAAGATGGATAATCTTTGGTTAGATGAACACTTTATGAGGTTTTGTACCACATAAGAAGACATCTTCAGGGCCTTGTGTATGTACATTGTAAAACCTTGAGATATTTTATGTTGCAACATACATATTTAATGTGATAATAAAAAAGCTTATTTGTGTCAAAGTCTCTTTTACCCTTGCTTATATAACCAAACAGCTTGATGCTACTGGCTAAATTTTCAAAACTTCCATTATTCACAGCTGCAGTGGGAACATCCCCAACTTCCATTGGTATAAATCAGATTCAAGCAGCAAACGACACATTCAGGATGAATAATATGACATCCATATGGAAGCACAGTGTCGGAGACTGAAGAAACTATGTTTTTAAAGCCCAGCAAGTTTCTTTAGTTTCAAAGTGTTTCTACAGTAAGATATTATTTTGTTTCTTTAATTAGAAAAATTATTATACTACAATCCAAACACTATTTAGTACCTTGAACACAACATGAGAAAGGACAGGACCCTGTTCATAAAAGATAGAAATAGTCTTAAACTAGTTAGGTGAACTAAAAAGAAAACTTAAAAACCAGATCTCCAAATGGGAATTCACTTGAATGACACCAAATGGTATTTTACTGCACAACCAAGGTAGCTACTTAAAGACTTACAAATTCATCTTCATATATTTGTTACTGACAGCAGAATTATTAGAAGAAACTATTGCCATAAATAATATTATGGGATTAGTATAAGTTCTAGAGAAATGAGAGCCATTGATTAATTTACTTGATTCTGAACATTGAAATGTAAATAGTGGGTTAAATATCAAGCAGCACATTATTTGACAAAAAAATCACACAAAAAAATCAGTAAACTGTGCATCAGACTTACTTAGTAATATCCTAAAGGTAGCTCACAATGATGTCTAAAAACAAGTGTTCCTGGTTATTATGTTGGGTGGATTACTTATGGCATACTACATTATCAGAAAAGGTAAGGCTCAAGGGCTGTTTAAACTATTGTGGAAAAAATTGCTCCAGATATCATTAGTGTAACTGGCTTAATCAAAATATTTATCCCCTTTGATCTTTGGCTGGCTGCCTATCCCAAAAGATAGGAGGATTTGAATCGAGTTTGGTAGTTGCTTGCTATTCAATCCGTACAGCAACAAAAATTTATAACTCAAACTCATAAGCTAATATTTACTACATTAATCATGTAAAGATAACAAATTCAGTTCTACTTCATTTTATTATAGGAAATGCAATTTTATTCTAATGTGCTCTTGATGTAGTCATTTTATGAAAGTAATTCAAATAAGTCAGATTTTAATTAATGTTCTGTGAGCACTTCCTAGACAAATTTAGCTTGTATATAATTGCATGTCATGATAGTGCCTGCTGGTGTTGATACAGGTCAGATGTTTTAAACAAAGCTCACTTTTGACACTTGTTAGACAAGCATTAAATAATGTTATCAGAGTAACTCTCAAATAGAACAAATGACACTTCATACTAATTACCCATTTGTGATAAACTTTTGGTGGTGTCTTTTGTGAAAAGCAAAAAAAAAGAAATATCAGCCCTTTCACTACAGCTTTGAGAGGAAAAAAGAAACAATTGCTTTCAAGATATTCTGAGAAGAGGATTGAGTCACCTATATTGGAATAAACTGTCTAGTCAGAGCCACCCAAGCTTGAGCAAGGTAAAAAGAAATGACATGGGCATTACACAAACATATTATAGCACAGAACATTCTTGCAAAATCCAGAAAAAGAAACCAAAGTATAGGAAAAAGAGAACTCAAAAATTAGAAGAAAAACAGTAAAATTCATTGTTCATACCATAAGACAATTTAAGAATATCAGTGCAAAAGAATAAAAAAGCTCAAATACTAGTTGATAAAACAGAATAAAATGAGATAATTACATTTGAAACAAGGAAAGAATAGACATTGCTGAAATAACTCAGAAAAAATACACCAGATAATGACAGTCACTTCTCAGAAAAAAGAAAAAAGCTACGGGCAGTGGTAGAAATGGAATACAAAAAGCACCGAGCACAAGGATAATGTACTGGAACAGAATTCAGCAACTGAAACGTAAAAGAGATCCAATGGTACAACAGAAGAAAAGTTCCTAGAAATGGAGAAACAACCGAGTCTTCAGATTTAAAAAATTTTCAGGAAATTTTGAAACAAAGCATTCAACTCTAAAACATATCCAGTTAAGTTTCTGAACTTCAAAAGAAAAACCTCTTCAGGAAACAAAGGCCAGGAGAAGGGATCATCTTCACAGGGAAAAAGGTATCAGGTTGTGCTAGAACAGAAGAGAAGGAAGCACTATGTATAAATTTATTAAGAAAATGTAACTCAAAAATATAATAGCCATGAGCATTTCTTTAAAAGTTTGCCCTACAGTGAAATCCAACAGTGAGATGGATAAATACAATGACCTTCAAAATAAAGAGAATGCTGGTGAGACTAAGTCACCTTAAATGTAAAGCCAATCCTAAACCACTATGGCGGTTGTAGTTATATCTGTTCAGTGCAAAAACAGTGTAACTAACAAAACTCAGGAGGTAAGGGAAGGAGAAGTAGAAATTATTAAAGTGCTAATTATTTTCTCTTTGAAAGCAGGCAGTCAAAACATAGTTTTTTTAAATCACTCCAATCTCTTGATGCTTTAGACTTTTTTTCCATCCTTAAAAAGATAGTTTAAGAAATAAAATCTGTTAAAGAAATATTTACTTTAATTTCAACAATTAATTTTACTCATTTTTTTCTACCATTAAATTCAAGAAAAACTAACAAAATACCATTTACTTCAAAAATATCAGTACTGTGATTTCATTTTTAT
Organism: Manis javanica; assembly: GCF_040802235.1. NCBI lineage: Eukaryota > Metazoa > Chordata > Mammalia > Pholidota > Manidae > Manis > Manis javanica. The sequence goes on along the minus strand of NC_133163.1, from coordinate 59,998,224 downwards.
TTACATTATTCTATTTTTTTTCCTCTATCCTTCAGTCTATCTACAGGAAAATATCTAGAATGAAGTTTACTAAATGGGAATTTCTAGATGCGATTTAGGGGTTTGTTTTTGGTGTTGGGTTTTTGTTTTTGTTTGGTACTTCCCAGAATTGATTTTGAAAATTCATGTTTATCATTTTTACAAAAATAAAAACTAATATGCTAAGATGTTAGCAATTAGAATAATAATTCTGTATGTTGGAAATGTGGATTCATTCATTCATTCATTCATTTATTTAAAAATCTTTAATGGGTACTCAGGTATTAAGTACTCTCCAAGGTGCTAAGTATACAACAGTAAACAAAATCCCTTTCTTTAAGAAGCTTGTGAGGAGGAAAGAACAGACAAAAAACACATGGAAAATAAAAATGTACCATGTCTGAGAGGAACAAGTTGAGCTATGAAGAAAAAAAAAATCTAATAATAAGATGAACATACGTCTCATTTTGCCAAGGGCCAGTCCCAGTTTATAACTCTGTTTTCAAGTTCTTAGGTATTTGAGGCTCCATTTCACCCTCAGAAGCATCCTGTTTGGGATGAAAATTATATGTTCACCCTAGGTAAGGGTTCACCTAGGTAAGGGTGATATGAAATGCTCTATGATGGGTGTCAGAGAAGTCCTCGTAATAAGGTAGCATCTGTGCAGAGACTTGAAGAAAGGGAGGCAGGAAGCCATGGAAATTATCTAAAGAGAGGAGTACTCAGGCAAAGGAAAAGCAAGGAAGAAGACCTTAAGGCCGGACATGGTGGCATCTTCCAAAACCACAAAGAAGGCCCAAAGAGATAGAGGTCAGAGGTGAGGTCAGAGAGGTTGGGAAAGGAAGAAAGAGAAAGTGAGATGGTCACAAATGGTCCCACAGGCTCTTGTGAGCAGTCAAGTTTTTAATTCCAAATGAGATGAGAAGCTGAGAGAGTGTTTTGATCAAGGAATGATTTGACCTGACTTATATTTTAGAATAATCTGGCTGTTGTGTAGAGTCACACCACAATGAAGCAAGAGTAGAAACGGAGAATGAGGAGGTGATTAGGACAGGCCAGGTGAAGGACGATGGGATCAGGGTGTAGTGGTGGAGGTGGCAAGAACGGAGACAGCAGCTGATGGGTGATGGCTGTTTTTCTTCTTTGTACTTTCCTGTATGTTTAAGATTTAACAGAATCAACATTTTCTAAGGGAAGAGTAATGGTGATAGCTTCAAGAAACATTTGAGTAGAATCTAACAGAAGCAAATGGCCATTTGAAGGAGGTGAAGGAGGGGCAGTCTTAAAATTATCAAGTTTTTGGCTTAAGCAGCTTAAAAATCATGCCACCATTCATCAAAACAGGAATGTAGAAGACATAACAAGTTTTGGGTGTTAGAAAATTGAATTAAGGGCCCACAAAACAGAACTGACCAGGCATTAATCAGGCAGCAAACATACTGGTTTTAGAAAGTGACCCAGGTCTGGCATATAAAATTTGGGAGTCATCAACATAAAAGTTATACCTGAAGTTATATGGGAATAACTGAAGGAGAGTGTGGACACAGGGAGAGGAGAATGTGCCATGGAGAAAGAGGAGCCAGTACGCTGAACCAGAGCAAGAGCATCTGGGAGGACATGCGGACGAGGATGGTGTCCCTGAATCCTGAGGAACAAAGACCTACCAGGAAGCACCAAACTTGAAGCTTCTGTTTCATTGTACAAGTTCCTTTTCATTGTAAACTTGATTGTAACTCCAGGGGCAAAATACTTTCCCAGCCCCGGAGAAGATTACTTTTGAAACTGAAATCAAAGGGAGAAATAAAGTGGGAGAAACACATTTGCTGCTGACAAGCAGTTTTCTACTTCTGCTTGCCCTCGTCTCTCATAACCCAGCTGCAAAAACGGACCCCACCCAACCTCTCCGGTCCTGATACGCCCCGGCTCCGCCTTGTAATTACCTATTGATATGGAGATGGCTACTTCTCTCCACCACTTGAAACACCTATTTATATAGAGACCCACTAAGGCCAGGCGAGAAATTCTGGAAATATTGCAATTTTACCCACAGCGATAAAGAGATAAAACATGACCGCACCGGTGATGTTACCTTTATATTTGTTTTTAGTTTATGTAATCCTCTTTTTAGGCATATCCTTTAAAAAAAAAAAAAAAAGGCCTTGGGAATTATAGACTAAATAATCTATATTAAAATACTTTCTTTATAATATCATTTCCATTTATATCCTATTAAGCTATCTCCAATCTTCCCTAATATTCTTGCCTTAATCAGTGTCATCTTGAATGAATGATTCAAGTCTAGAAAGACTACAGACATTCCACCTGTCCAACGCTAAATGAAGAAACAAAAGTCTATAAAATCCAACTTAGGTTTTATCTATTCCACTGCAATACAAGGGCAAGTTCATATATTGCTGCTTTTTTCATTTATAAGTTTATCAGATACAAACTTTTTCTATGGAAATTTCTTTGACTTTAATAGATATTTTAAAACACTTTTTTTCCTAGTCAATCTGTGATTGGTGGAGCATAACAACAAGAAAAAAGGATGCTCTGGCAAAAAGCCTCCTGATTTTCACTCATAAAATATATTTATGATTAAAAAAAGGTGATAAAATAGGATAGTATGAGCTCTTCTCAGTCAGTGGTGTTATTTCATCCACACATTTGCAAATGCTCAGCTCTCAACTATCTACCCTTAAGAAGAAATCGGCAAGGCAAATTTCTCATTTTCCTAATTTCAAGGTGACTGAAGCCCAAGGGTCTCCCATAACTGCTGTTCATGGACATTTAGGATTTACACTCTTCAGGAAATAGACAATTCATACATTTTAACACTCAAATCAACCTTGAGTGCCCTTCTATCCTTCAAGTAATAAAGACATGATGATCAATTTTGCACATTTTCGCCCTGGCATCTTACATGAGCTGTGGAAGTTTAACAGGGTTCTATTTCTGAAAATTATGCTATGTTACTTTAGCTATTCTGATACCCAAGCATTTGGAAAGGTGAATCATTCATTCTGTTGCCTAGGGAGATATTTCCAGGGAAAAGGAATCTGAGTTGTCTTCCAAATCTAAAACTTTCTTTCAAATTATGCTTTTTTGAACATGTCATTGATTACCAGGTGTCTCCTAAATAATACCTTCTCTTCTCTGAGGATAATTTCAAACTAGTACATTTAGTAAGCATCCTTTGTACAAAGACATTTTTTCTGTCAGCAAGTTCATCTCTTTGATCAAGTAAAACTGCATTCATTTGGACACACAGTGTTAATTTTTTGAATTAGGAAACTATTTCTTTTTGACTAAAGGATGGACTTTTGTGTCCACCTGCTTTCTTTAGCCTGAAAAAATAAAATGTGAACTGCATACACAGCATTAATAGTAAAATCAAATGCATGTACTGGCTCTGAAACATGATCTGCAGACAATCACTAACAACTGAGAACTTGTAAGAAATGTTAATTCTTGCCCTGTCCCCAAATCTAATGATCCGAATATGTGGGGGAGGGGCCCAGCAAACTGAGGTTTAGCAAGCCTTCCAGGTGATTCTGATGAAGTTAAAGTTTGAGAAGCACTAACTATTAAAAGTACCTGGAGCAGTTTTTTTCTTTAAATGGGAATGTGCAGGAGAGGAGAACAGGCATTATCAAACTAATTAAATCAAAATCCCTGGATTGGGGCCTGGGCATCAGTGTTTTAAAAGCCCCCAGGTAATTCTAATGCACAACCAGATTTGAGAGCTACTGCTCTAGGGACATCCTGTCTTAGATGATGAAAATCACTCTTTAACTTATATAAAACAATTTGCTAGTTTTGTGATCTGCTATTTTATTTAGGCACTTACTTTATCTGCCTGATCAGCCTGAGAGTCCAAATATTATCCATATTTCATCGCCTGAAGTGCTTAGTACAATCTTACCCACACTGAATTCAATGAGAATATATTTCAACACCCCCTTCACAAAGTACCATTCCATTTGGTCCTCATTACAAACCTCTCAAATAGGCAAATCGTTACCAGTTTTTTTTTCTCAGTAGAGCTCAAAGAGGGTAACTGACTTATTTTCTTACAGCTAATCACAGCAAAACCTGAACCACCAGCCTAGAGATCTTTCAAACACTATGTTTCTACTTTTCAAATTCCATCTGGGATGCAGAGTCTTCCCATTTCCATTTACACTATCTTCTTTTATCTCATCTCCCCCCAACCTCCAACACTTCTGGGACAGAATTTATGCCTTTCAAAAGGCATCTTTGGCTTCAGAGTTCTTCCTGGCTTTAGAGAGTTACAGCCCTCCTCACCCTGCAGAGACATGAGGCATTGATTTCAAGTTGCTGAAGTGCTGAGGCTACAGAACACAATCTTCACAAAAGAAGTTCTGAAAGGGGAAAAAGTAGATAATAAAATGAACATGACTCTTAACTCATTGGTCTTTACCACAAACAATTCTCAAAATACAGGAAATCATCAAGCAGATGTGAGAGTACATTTTTTTTCTAAATGAATTTGCTATTGTCTTAACCACAGCTTTCAGATGGCTCGACATCTATGGCCCTGAAAACACGGACCCAGTGAAGTTATAACCTGAATAGCATGCAAATACATCCGAATGCCGGGCCGTGCACCATCTGCAATTAAGGCCTGTAAATAATCCTTCTTTTCCTCCCAAATCCAAATGATTATACTGTACACAAGCCATATTTACAGAGGGATCACGAAACACTCTCATTAAAGGCTTGTGAGTATTACCTCCTTCTTGATTATTTCTTGAATAGTTAGTTGGTCTGCATTCTTCAGAGTGTAGGTAAGCTACGTGAAGTGTTCTAAGTTTTGATTAAAACTGTATTCAGGGTGCAGCTTCTGTCTTTGTAAAGAATCACCGTCTTTCATGATTATCAGTTGTGGTAAGGAAGTAACTCTTAAGGCATATTTTACTTTTACTCCCAGACTGTACAATCTCAAATATTTTGCATGTTTTATTTACTGCATCCCCATAATAAAATGTAAACCATGTTAAGGGAATAAAGATAAAGAAATCTGAGGTCCAAGATAGTGGCATAGGAAGATCTCAGATCACTGCCTCCACAGACTAACTCTACAGTTACATATGCTCCCATACGGAAAACCTTCCTGAGGGATCTCACAAAGCAGGAGCTTCTTCCTAAGGAGGGAGGGGCTCGTACTCCACATCAGCCACCCTGATCCTTGAGATCTGCTCCAGAAGAGGTTAAGTCCCCAAAATGCCTAGTTTGGAAAACCAACAGGGCTTATATTCAAGAGATCCACAAGGCTGTAGGAACTGAGACACTGCTCTTAAAGAGCCCACACACAGACTTACTGGCCCCAGGGCCCAACACAAAACAGCAGTTTAAAAAGTGCCTAGACTATTTGTGAAGGAGATCTGTTTGTTAATCTTAAAGAGCCTACTGGACAGGCAAGGGCCTACTGGGCAAGGCCCTCTTAGACAGAGGCACTGGAAGGTGCCATGTTTGCACTCTCCCTCTACCTTGCTGGTGCTGGCAGATACACGCACTTTCCCTGCAATCTCCCACTACCTTCCTGAAGCTGGTGGGCCCCAGCCCTGCACTCTCCTGCTAGCCTGCTAAAGATGACGGGACACATACTTTCTGCACTCTCCTGCTAGCCTGCTGAAACTGGTGGGAGAGTGAGCTCCTACACGCTCTGGCTGCCCTACTGAAGCCAGGGAGTGCACGTGATCCCTGTGTTCTCCATCTTCTCTACTAAAGCCATGGGGCATGCCCCACCCCTGCACTTTCCAGCTGCCTTGCTAAAACTGTCCACACAAAGGACTCTTCTTGATCACCTGGTGACCAGGGGTGTTTGCATTCCTGAGTCCCACAGGACTCTAACAATCAGACAGACAGTTCTTGGCAGGCTCTCACCCCCAGAGTACTGGACAGTAAACTGTGCAGTGCCTTGGACTATTTACTTTTATTTACTGCATCCCCAAATTTTATTACAGGAGAAAGTAGATAAAATATGCCTCCAGTAAACATAGCCCCAATCTTCCTGTGAAAAAGGTCTATTTTCTTATACTAGAGTTTTACCTGAATGAACAGGCTTCAGAGTAGCCACACATCTAGAGGCCACAGAGGTACTCTCAAAGGAATGTAGACTACAGAGGGTGCCTTTTTGTGCTATCCTTATGTCTCACTACTGCTTTACAGTACCTCCCAGAAAAGAGCTTATATACCCATCTGGAGCCCTGATATTTACAACTGCTAACCAGGGGACATTGCCAGATCTTCTAGTCTGGAGGTCAGCAGGGTTTATGATTGTGGTCCCATAAGATTGCATATATTTACATACTTTAGAAGCTGCTTCCAAAGGATCTGGCTTCCAATCAGCCTGAGACTAGGTGCTAAATGAGATTTCTCCCCTTAGAACACTGGCAGGACCTGGCACACCCTCAAATATTAGGAATTATCAAGAATAGATCAGGTTACTTAAACATTCATAAATGTTCAAGAGACAACTAAAAGCTAGTAAAAGCTTGAATGAAAAGTTTCATCACCTAAACAAGGTCACTCCTGCAAGACAGGGAAAGGTAGCTGTTTTTCCTAATACATAGAAACAAATGGAGAAAGTCAAGCAAAATTAGAAATAGAGCAATATGTTCCAAATTAAAAAACAAGATAAAATCTCACAAAAAGACCTCACTGAAACAGAGATAAGTAACTACCCAAATAAGAATTCAAAGTAGTAGTTTTAAAGATGCTCACCAAATTCAGGTGATAAATCAAGATAGTGAGAACTTCAACAAAGGCATACAATATATAAGAAATACCAAACAGAAGTCACAAAGCTGAAGAATATAATAATCAAACTGAAAAATATAATAAGGATGTTCAACAACAGACAGGATGAAGCAGAAGAACAGATCAGCTTTCTGGAATACAGGGCAATGGAACTCACCCTAATGGAGCAGCAGAGTAGCAAAAAAAAAAAAAGAAGGGTTTGAAGAAAGTGAAATAGATTAAGAGAAGTATGGGACAAAGTGAAATAGAATAGTATCCACATTACAGGATCCCAGAAGGGGAAGGGAGAGAGAAAGCAGCAGAAAAATTATTTGCAAAATAATGTATGAAAACATCCTTAATGTAGGGAAGAAAACAGACATCCAGGTCCAGAAAGCTCAGAGAGTTCCAAATTAGAACAACCCAAGAGACTCACATCAAGACATATTATAATTAGAATGACAAAAGTTCAAGATAAAGAGAATCTTAAAAATAGCAAGCAAAAAAAAAATTTGTTACATAGAAGTGAAACTCCATAAGGCCATCAGCAGAGTTTTCAGCAGAAATTGCAGAATAGGCAAGAGTGGTATGATATACTCAAAGTGCTGAAATGAAAAATATTCCAACCAAGAATTCTTTACCTGGCAAGGTTATCATTCAGAATTGAAGAAGAGATCAAGAGTTTTCCACACAAGCAAAACTTAAAGGAGTTCTTCACTACAAAACTGGCCTTAAAAGAAATGTTAAAGGAATTTCCTTAAGCTGAAAATAAAAGGCACTAATTAATAACAGGAAAACATTTGGCAGTAAAAATTACATTGGTAAAGGTAAATAAGCAGTAAAGATAGTGGATTAATTAGTTATAAAGCTAGTATGTAGGTTAAAGACAAATGTAATAAAATTAAACATACAATAATCAGTTAAGGAATTCATAAAATAAGAAGACATAAAATGTGACATCTAAACATAAAATATGGTAGGGGAGGAGAAAAGATGTAGTTTTGAAGTATCTTCAAATTTAAGTTACTATCGACTTAAAATAGACTGTTATATACATAGGATATTATGTGTGAACCTCATGGTAACTACAAAGCAAAAACCTATAGTAGACATACAAAAGATAATGAGAAAAGAATCTAAACACAACACTAAAGTTATCAAATCACAAAGAGATATCAAGAGAAAGAAAAAAAAGAAACAAGGAGGAACTATAAAAACAGCCAGAAAACAATCAACAAAATGGCAACAAGTGCATACCTATCAATACTTACTTTAAATGTAAACAGACTAAATTCTCCAATAAAAAGACACAGAGCAGCTGAATGGATAAAGATACAAGTCTCATCTACGTGCTGCCTACAAAAAACTCACTTCACATGTATGTATGAACACACAGACTGAAAGTGAAGGGATATTCCATGCAAATGGAAATAAAATGAAAACTGATATAGCTATAATCATATCAAGCAAAATAAACTTAAAGACTATAATAAAACATAAAAAAGGGCATTACAAAATTATAAAGGGGTCAATCCAGCAAGAAGATATAACATTTATAGATATGTATGCACTCAACATAGGTGCACCAAAATACATAAAGCAAATATTAATAGTCCTAACAGGAGAAAACCTCAGCAATATAATGGCAGGGGAATTTAACACTCCACTTTCATCAGTGGATAGATCATCCAAACAGAAAATCCAATATGGAAACATTGGCCTTAAAAAACACATTGGACAAGATAGACTTAATAGATATGTATAGAACATTACATTCAAAAGTAAAAAAATACACTTTTCATAAGTGTACATGTAGTATTCTCAAGGATAGATCACATATTAGGCTACAAACAGGTCTCAACAAACAAGAAGTCTGAAATCATATCAAGCATCTTTACTGACCACAATGATATGAAATCTGAAATTAATTACAAGAAGAAAACTGGATTAAAAAGTATGTGAAGATTAAACAACATGCTACTGAACAATTATCAGGTCAAGAAAGAAACCAAAGGAGAAATTAAGAAAATTAGAGACAAATGAAAATGTAAATACAAGTTACCAAATCTATGGGATGCAGCAAAAGCCATTCTAACAGGGAGGTTCTTAGTAATACCGGCCTTCCTCAAGAAACAAGAGACATTTCAAATAAACTATTTAATTTACACCTAAAGGAACTAGACAAAAAACAAATGAAGCCCAAAGTTAGCAGAAGGAAGGAAATAACAAAGATCTGAGGAAAAATAAGTAAAAAAGAGGAAAAAATGACAATAGAAAAGATTGAGGAAAGCAAGCACTTGTTTTTTGAAAAGATAAACAAAATAGACAAACCTTTACCTAAACTCACCAAGAAAAATAAAAGATAGGGCCTAGATAAATGAAAGAAAAAAATGAAAGAAAAATTGCAACTGATAGCACAGAAATTAAAAGGATCATAAGATACTATGAACAATTATATGGCAACCAATTGGACAACCTAGAAGAAATGGATACATTCCTAGAATCACAGAATCTTCCAAGACTGAGTCATAAATAAATAGAAAATCTGATTTCAATTACTAGTAAGGAGATTGAATCAGTAGTCAAAAACCTCTCAACAAACATAAGTTGAGGACCAGACAGCTTCATTGGTGAATTGAGCCAAACATTCAAAGAAGGAAAGATTTAATACTAACCTGTCCAAAAACTTGAAGAAGAGGAAACACACTTCCAAAATTCATTTTGTAAGGCCAACATTACCCTGATACCAAAACTGAATAAAAACCCACCCCCTGAAAAAATTACAGACCAATATCCCTGATTAATATTAACGCAAAAATCCCCAACAAAATATTCCCAAGCCAAATTCAAAAATTCAGTATGACTCAGTATCCAATATCAATCATCATGATACACATTAATAAAAGGAAGGATAAAAATCTTGTCATCATCTCAATAGATGCAGAAAAACTATTTGACAAAATTCAATACCCACCCATTTATGACAAAAACTCTCAATAGAGGGAATAAAGGTATGATATAATTAATCATAAGAAATACATATTTGATCATTCATATATATTTCTCAGGTATATTTGGTCTCTATCCACAGTTCCTGAAAATACTGCAGAGTCTTAAAGGTGAAATGGGTGTTTTGTCATGGTAATGAGGAACTTTTGGACCCCTACCCAAGGGCAGGAGCTGAAGGTTGAATCAGCTGATGGCCAATAATTTAGTCAATCATGACTATGCAATGAAGCCTTAGCAAAAACCCTAGAGAAGAGCTTATCTCTCTGCTCTGTTCTATGCTGCTTGGGTGGATACTGCTTCTCAGTCAGGGAGAGCTTCTATGCTTGGGCAACCAGAATGTCTCCATATGCTAACAAGCCAGGCCCCAAGCTCCACAAGGATAGAAGCTCCTTTATTTGGGACCTTGCCCTGTCTTTCTTTATCTGGCTGTTAACTTGTATCCTTTAGGGTATCCTTTATTAAGCTAGTAAATGTGTTTTCCTGAGTTCTGTGAGTTGCTCTAGCAAATTAATTGAACCTAAGGGAGAAGCCATTGGAAACTCCAATCTGTAGCCAGTATGTCAGAAGCACAGGGAACTGCCTGGGGCTTGTAACCATTGTCTGGAGTGGGGAGTGGAGGGCAGTCTTGTAGGACAGAGAACTTAACCTGAGAAATCTGGTACTGTTTCTGGGCAGACAGCATCAGAATTGAGTTGAGTTCTTGGACAGCCTGCTGGTGTTCGAGAATTGCTTGGTGTTAGTGCATGTAGGAAGACCCCCCTCCCACATACTTACACACATTGGAATCAGGTCCAGGAATCTGAAGAGTCATACTACTTCCACCTCTGTGTATAATATTGTTACTATTAAACATATATGTAGGGAAAAAAGACAGCATTAAAAGGGGAGGGGTTGGGGAGGGTGACTGGGAAGGGAGAAGGGGATTAAGGGGCACAATAATTCACAATCACAATATAGGTAGGTCACAATAGGTAGCACAGAGAAAACAATGACTCTATAACATCTTACTATGCTAATAGTAACTGTAATAGTTACAGTGACTGTAATAGAGGGGGTGAGGACTTGATAATATGAATGAATGTTGAAACCACTGTGTTGTTTATGTGAAACCATCATAAGATTGTATATCAATAATACTTTAATAAAAAAATTAAATAAGCCATGAGGATGAAAGTACAGCATAAGTAATATATTCAATTATATTGTAATATCTCTGAATACAGATGGTAACTATACCTATCATCATGAGCATTTACTAATGTATATAATATCAAATCATTATTTTGTACAACTGAGACCAATGTACTGTATATCAACTATACTTCATAGAAAATAAAGTATACAATTCAGTTAATTCAGTTTTTAAAAAATAAAATGGCAGTCTATGAAAAAAGAAGATGGACAGAGAATTTGAGTAGACGTTTTTCCAAGGAAGATATACAGATGGCCAACAGACACATGAAAAGACGTTCAAAAACATCACTAATTATTTGGGAAATGCAGATTAAAGATATCACCTCACACCTGTCAGAATGGCTATTATCAAAAAAACAAGAAATAACAAGTGTTGAAAACAGTGTGGAGAAAAGGGGACCCTGTGTACTATTGGTGGGAATGTAAATTGGTGTAGCCACTATGGAAAACAGTACTGTTCCTCAAAAAATTAAAAACAGAACTCCCATATGATCCAGCCATTCTACAACTGGGTATTTATCTGAAGAAAATAAAAACTAATTCTAAAACATAGATGTACTCCCATGGTCACTGCATCATTTTTTACAAGAGTCAAGATACAGAAGCAAACTAAATGAACGGATGAATGGATAGATGAATGGATAGACTAAAAAATGTGGTACATATATTCAAAGGTATATTACTCAGCCATGAAAAAGAGAAGGAAATCTTACCATTTGCATGGCATAGACCTTGAGTGCATTATGCTAAGTGAGGTAGGTCCAACAGTAAAAGCCAGATAACATATAGTTTCACCTATATATCTAGAAAACAAATTTAGAAACAAAACAAAACAAAACTCATAGATACAGAAAACAGAATGGTGGTTGCTAGAGAGAAGGGGGCTTAGGGAATTGGCAAAATAGGTGAAGGGGGTAAAGAGGTACAAACTTCCAATTATAAAATAATGCCATGGGGATATAATATATAGCACAGTAACTACAGTCAATAATATTGTAGTGCAAACTTGAATGTTGCCAAGAAAGTAAATCCTACAAGTTATCATCACAAGAAAAAAAAATTTTTGTAACTTTATATGGTGATGGATGGTAAGTAGACTTATTGTGGTGATCATTTCATTTCACAGTATATGCAAATATTAAACCATTATCTGTACACCTCAGACTAATATGTTGTATGTCAATTTTACCTCAATAAAAATAGAAAATGATAAAGAAACAGGGTTATCTAGGATCATGTGGACATCCTTGATTCAGATGAAAAAGTCATATTACTATTCATAAGGGAGGAGCCCATGAACTTGCCAGTAAAAATGTTAGCATGCTGCCCTGTCTCTGAAGTCAGGTGGTGTCGATCACACTCCCTCCCAGGACCAGGAAAGTGCATGCCTCACTGATGGCTGGCTAACCACAAAGAGGAGGCGAGCCAGTAAGTAAGCAGAAAAGGACATGAGAACCAATACAAAATCAAGACTTGAAACAGAAACCATAGGAAGCTGTTCACAGGGCCCCCTCCATATAAGGTGCACAAGAAATGAAGCTAATAAAAAATGTTTCTTCTTCATAGTTAATGTTTAGAGGTTACAAATACAAGTTGGCAAATCAAAAGCCTAAATTTAAATGGTGGGTCCACTAATTTATGTAATCTTTGGTCATGTACTTAGCTTTCTTGTGCTTTGGTATCTTTATCTGTGAAGTGGGGATATTAATAGTTCCTACCTGATAGGTAATATTGGTAGAGGGCATAGAAAGAAGCTTGGCACAGAGCACACTATGGATATTTATTATTATTATTATTATATGTCTCTTCTTAAACTGAGGAGAGTTGTACTATAAAACATACAGGATAGAGATTGTAAGTGAGTCTTTGGGCTCTCCATAGCTTTAAGCCTGTGCTCCCTGCCACAGCAATGAGTTTCCTCCTCAGTAACCTGTATTCTGGTCTCCTTATTTTCCACAACAATCTGCAACCATTTTTGGCTCTTCACCTCCCTTATTCTTAAACAGGTTGTAAAGATTTCCAAGCTATTCAAGTTATATAAATTACAAAGTTTATGTAAATTACAAAGGCTTCCAAGTCTAAAATTTTCCAACTATATAAAAATTATATCCTATAGGATCATACTAAAAAATGAGTAGATTTTGCTAATGTGAGACATAAAAATTATATTTAACTTTCAAAATAGAAAAAATCAGAGCTGCTCTTTCTTGGAGAAACTGAAATCAAGGATGAATTAATTTGACTTACATTTATCATTTTGAAGGGCAAACACCCAGGCCAAAATAAATATTCGAGGTTGATAATAAACTATCCATAGGTTCAGGGACAAGATTTAAATACCAAGGCTACATACATATATATATATATATATATATATATATATATGTATGTAGCAAGATAAGTACCCTCCAAACTCCTCTGGGTTATTTATACACCAATTTTTTCCTCTTCTGTAATGTTAATCCACTCAGCATGTGTTAAAAAAATAAGGGTTAGTGCAAACCTGATAAATGAGTTCAACTGCTAGTCATGATCTAATCAACTCTTCCATCTGACCAAAATCAATATTTTTTAAAGCCAAGATTCTGGTCATGTTTTTCAGAACTGGTACTAAGTCTCCCATCTAAAAACTAATACCTCCTGGTCCTGTGCATCAGTTCAGCCTTTTCCAAAATGTTCATGTATCTACTATCAACGAAACAAGACCAGAATATTTATTAAAGCAACTTCTGATGTCTTTTTCAGTCCTGAATTTACAAGTAATCTAACTCTGAGACACAAAACAGAGAAAATACAGATACATAGTGGGCCTCTGACTGAATTTGATTTTTTAAATTACTACAAAGAGTTCCATAGCATGTCAGTATTTACATTTTTTAAGGTATTATTGATATACACTCTTATGAAGGTTTCACAAGAAAAACAATGTGGTTACTACATTCACCCATATTATCGAGTCCCCCCCAACACACCCCATTGCAGTCACTGTCCATCAGTGTAGTAAGATGCCCCAGAGTTACTACTTGTCTTCTCTGTGCTACACTGTCTTCCCCATGACCTCTGCCACACACACCATGTATACTTATCATAATACCCCTCAATCCCCCTCTCAGCATGTTGGTTATTAATAGGGCAATTTCTGGGTTAGCTATTAAAGTCTTAATAAAACCCAATACATAAGATACCCTCTTTTATGAAGAAAGAAGTGGTTAGAAAAACATGAAATTATTCTTAATTATTTTCATCCTTTGAAATAACAAAAGCCAGCATTCCTTTGAATAGCCAACGTGCTAGACAAACACTTCAAGTGCCAATCCACAAAAACAAGTAAATTCTGCATATGCTCTAAAAGAGGGTTAAAATGACAGTCTTTCCACATTTGCCAGCAGAACTGAAGGGTTATTCTGTCTCTGTTGGAGATATGTTGGAATAAGCAAATGACAGCAGAATAGAAACCTCTCAAGAAAATGATTATATAAAACTAACTCCACAAGCTACATTTAAAATTTTTTTAGCTTCATTACCTCTCATAAGTTCCAAAGTCTACTTGGGGATATAGCCTTGTGTTTGGGAATACAGAGTGTCAAATCAAACTAGGTCGTAGGTTCAACCCCTGCTCCGGGAGCCTCTGCTCTCCCAGCATAAAATGGGGGTAGTGATGTGGGTCTTGTAAACTTGCTGTACAGATTACTTTGGATAACTCACATCCAGAGCCCTGCACATCACAGGTGCTCAGTACCAAGTACATTTTATACTTCCTGTGTGTTTTCTTAAGTGAGGTTTTTTTCAATTAAATTTATTTATTGCTTAAATGACATGAGTGTGTGGAATATTAAATTAATCCCTGGGATAGTTGAATAAAATTAAAGTGGATTTAGGTTTAAGAAATTCAATAAACATTGTTAGATAGAATCTAAGATAGGCAGGAAAAATCACAGCAACTTAGACTTACAATGAACTATATGCCATGAGGAAGTCAAGATGGTCACAAAGCAGTGAATGTGTTTTGAAGCAAAACTAAAGCTACCACTGAGTGTGAGCATCGCAGCTGTGTCTGCGCACATTAAGCAAATGAAAGGCTAACAAGAACCATTTAGATAATTCATGTCAACAGAAACGGGCTTTTCTTTCTTCAAATATCCAGATATTTCAGGAAGAGTGTTTATTATCTTGAATTATTCAGTAATTGCTTCAATTCCACAGGTCATATGTTGCATATATCGATACAGCTTATTTCTTCAAGCTGCACAAAGAACAAAATGGCTGCTTAGTTGTACGATGGTCATGAAAAAGCAATTTAAAAAGCAATCAAGCCACTTGGTTAAAGGCAGATCAGGAGAGTACAAATCTAAGGTTATAGTACACTTTTATGAGTCATCCAGTGCTCAAAGGGTATTTACAATTTCAGGACCGACCTAAAGAACATATCTAAACATTATAGCCTCTGAGTAGTTAAGGAAATACAGTTTTGCTCTTTTCTTCTGCCCAAACACTATACAGAGCTATTTACCAGGTGGGAGGCAAAAGAAATAGACAAAATCCTAAGGCCTTTGCCATCAAAGCCTGTTTTATTCAAAGGTCCATTTCCTTTTATTAGCCTGTACTTATAGGCTGTGGCTGCACACAAAATAAACTGGAGAATTGAGGCTACAATCCAACCAATTCAGTCCTAAAATTCCTGCTTTTGTCTGAAATGTCTAAGTGCTTTTCACCCTGAATTGTGTAGATATCCTATGATTCTAAACACTACACTTCACTTGCCCTATATAGATAGACAAACATATGTTAATTAAGGGATTCATTTGAGAACATGATGTATTCTGTTTCCCATGCTGGTAATGAAGAATAAGACATTGAATGATAAAGTTTCTTAAAGTCATTGACACGGCAAGATGAATTTCATTCTGGTTGATGAAAGAGATTTCTTTTCTAAACTCATGAATTTAAGCTACGTTTGTTCGATTCTTGAAGTTTTGTTTAAAACCTAATTGTATTTTAAAACAGAATTATATGCAGGTCAAGAGCTAAGAGAAATTCTTTTGGAAATACATTTTCTATATTTTCCTCTAATGTGTAACTTTGTTCCTATTTTCACTATCTTGGTTCTGACTTTAATTTTTTCTTATGGTGACTATGGTAATGATCTTTTAACTGGCCCTAATGTCTCCAAGCTCATATCCTTCCAGTCTCTCTTCCATGTTGTCACCACATTTTCAGATGCAAACCTCAATAATGACACTCTGAACTAAAGTGTTGCAGTGACACCCCACCACCACTACTTCATTGCTTGCAAGAAGGATCCACTGCATGTATGCAAATCCGTTAAGGCACGTATACTTAACATCTGATCACTTCCTCAGGTTCATACCTCACCACTTACCTATTAATACCCATTACTTGCCCTTCTCCAGGTATGACACACATTTCCTATCCCTGCACTTTTCCTGAGATTGCTTTCCCACATTGCCCACAGATGAATACCTAACCATCTTCAACACTCAGCCCAAGCAACACTTCCTCTGGCATTTTCCTTGATGCCTACATCCTCTCAGATATGAATTGATCAATCCATCTTTAGTTTCCCCATTGTTTGGAGGTCCATTTGTTGAAATCCTATCCAATCTTCAAAATCAATCTTAAATGCTCCTTTCTCCATAAATAAAATGGCCATATGATTTATCTTCCAAATTGGTTCCATTTGAAAATGAGTGATGTCTTATTAATAGCTATCCCAGGACAATAGATAGAAATTAGGACTATCCCAGGCAAACCAGGACATATGTTCACGTTAGCCAGAAAGTCCCTCATGCTTAGTAAAACTGAGTATGAGCCCTTCCACCTTATACTTCTCTTATGTGTTCTTGCAATACATTCATGTATGTTTGTTTTGTCTGTATTCCTAAATTGTACTCTTTTTAAGGGCAGGAGTTACATTTTATTCATCTTTGTATTTTCTACTATACCTGCCAGAATGCTTCACATATAAAAAATATTTTTAAATACCTGCTCACTCAGAACAATTGGTAAGTGTGGTGCTATCTATGATAGTTGAAGAAACAAAGCTAAGTATCTTCTAAATGATACTACTTGAGAATTTTTATCTAATTAGCAACATGTTCTAAACTAAACTAACCAATCTGAATCGATTATATCTTGAAATGTCAGTCATTTACTTAATACATTAGACTCTAGAGAAAAGCTTTCTTCCTTCTCATTGGGGTTCTGCTATGTCATGCTGATGGAGAAAAAAACAGACATCTAAAACTCTTAATTTTACCTAAATATAGGCACCTTAAAGGAAATAATCTCCTGAAACTCTTTGGCTTTTCTATAAAATTATCTTCTACTTGTTCTGAGAAGGATTGTTCTACTCAATACCATTTTTGTGCCAAACTGTTGAGAAACTCAAGAAATAGCTGAATTATTTGACTCCAAATAGAAATAAGGTTATAAGAACATATCAAAGGCAAATTTAATTCACTGATACCTTTGGAAATGCCATATTCAGTGAGCAGATTGTAACTGAGCATCAGTAAATTTTTACAAATATGTTTTTTCTAGAAAATAATTTTTTCAAACAATGTGAATACAATATTGTCTCTTAGCATCTTTAATCCAAAATTCTTTTTCAAAATACAGTGTAATGAAAATATTTTTAAGCTGGTCATGGGACAGGAGTGCAGCACTGATAATACAGTTAATGATTCTGTAACAAGTTACCACATTGAGAGACAGTAACTGCACTACAGGGGTTGAAGATTTAATACTATGGGTAACTGTTTAACCACTGTTTTGTTTTTTGTTGTTGTTATTATTATCATTAATCTACAATTAAATGAAGAACATTATGTTTACTAGGCTCCCCCCTTCACATGGTCCCCCACACACACCACATTACAATCACTGTCCATCAGCATAGTAAGATGCTGTAGAGTCACTACTTGTCTTTACTGTGTTGCACAACCCTCCCCATGCCCCCCCACTACATTATACATGCTAATTGTAATGCCCCCTTTCTTTTTCCCCACCCTTATCCCTCCCTTCCCACCCATTCTCCCTAGTCCCTTTCCCTTTGGGTTCTGTGATTCTGCTGCTGCTTTGTTCCTTCAGTTTTTCTTTGTTCTTATACTCCACAGATGAGTGAAATCATTTGATACTTGTCTTTCTCTTCCTGGCTTATTTCACTGAGCATAATACCCTCTAGCTCCATCCATGTTGTTGCAAATGGTAGGATTTGTTTTCTTCTTACAGCTAAATAATATTCCATTGTGTATATGTACCACCTCTTCATCTACTGATGGACACTTAGGTTGTTTCCATTTCTTGGCTATTATAAATAATGCTGCAATAAACATAGGGGTGCATCTGTCTTTTTCAAACTGGGCTGCTGCATTCTTAGGGTAAATTCCTAGATGTGGAATTCCTGGGTCAAATGGTATGTCTATTTTGAGCTTTTTGAGGAACCTCCATACTGCTTTTCAGAATGGTTGGACTAATTTACATTCCCACCAGCAGTGTAGGAGGGTTGCCCTTCCTCCACAACCTCGCCAACATTTGTTGTTGTTTGTCTTTTTGATGGTGGCGATCCTTACTGGGGTGAGGTGATATCTCATTGTGGTTTTAATTTGCATTTCTCTGATGACTAGTG
This sequence comes from Manis javanica, assembly GCF_040802235.1. Lineage (NCBI taxonomy): Eukaryota > Metazoa > Chordata > Mammalia > Pholidota > Manidae > Manis > Manis javanica. The sequence goes on along the minus strand of NC_133163.1, from coordinate 59,979,590 downwards.
ATGTGGAGCATCTTTTCATGTGTCTGTTGGCCATCTGAATTTCTTCTTTGGAGAAGTGTCTGTTCAGATCCTGTGCCTATTTTTTAATTGGATTATTTGCTTTTTGTTTGTTGAGGTGTGTGAGCTCTTTATATATTTTGGATGTCAACCCTTTATCAGATCTGTCATTTATGAATATATTCTCCCATATTGTAGGGTACCTGTTTGTTCTATTGATGGTATCCTTTGCTGTACAGAAGCTTTTTAGCTTGATACAGTCCCACTTGTTCATTTTTGCTTTTGTTTCCCTTGCCCAGGGAGATATGTTCATGAAGAAGTTGCTCATGTTTATGTCCAAGAGATTTTTGCCTATGTTTTTTTCTAGGGGTTTTATGGTTTCATGACTTACATTCAGGTCTTTGATCCATTTCAAATTTACTTTTGTGTATGGGGTTAGACAGTGATCCAGTTTCATTCTCTTACATGTAGCTATCCAGTTTTGCCAGCACCATCTGTTGAAGAGACTGTCATTTCCCCATTGTATGTCCATGACTCCTTTATCATATATTAATTGACCATATATGTTTGGGTTAATGTCTGGAGTCTCTATTCTGTTCCACTGGTCTGTGGCTCTGTTCTTGTGCCAGTACCAAATTGTCTTGATTACTGTGGCTTTGTAGTAGAGCTTGAAGTTGGGGAGTGACAATCCCCCCCCCACTTTATTCTTCCTTCTCAGGATTGCTTTGGCTATTTGGGGTCTTTGGTGTTTCCATATGAATTTTTGAACTATTTGTTCCAGTTCGTTGAAGAATGTTGCTGGTAATTTGATAGGGATTGCATCAAATCTTTATATTGCTTTGGGCAGGATGGCCATTTTGGCGATATTAATTCTTCCTAGCCATGAGCATGGAATGAGTTTCCATTTGTTAGTGACCTCTTTAATTTCTCTTAAGAGTGTCTTGTAGTTTTCAGGGTATAGGTCTTTCATTTCCTTGGTTAGGTTTATTCCTAGGTATTTTATTCTTTTTGATGCTATTGTGAATGGAATTGTTTTCCTGATTTCTCTTTCTATTAGTTCATTGATGTGTTTTATATTTGAAACCAACACAAGATTGTGTATCAATGATACTTTAATTTTAAAAAGATAATAATAATATATATACATAGTTTAATGGAAAGTGTTAGTTCTCTTAATTTTGTACAAAGTGGCTTTGAGTCTAGAAAGTCAATCCCTTTGAGGAAGCCGTGAAAACAAACCAACCCTGGGCAATAGTTTTTGATTTGTGGCCCTATGAGGAAGGTTTTTCTCTTATAGAAAGTTCAGTCTACTGTCAATGGACCAGCAGTCCACATTCAAGGACATATTAACTCCAAAAACTTAGATCTGGGCCTTGTCAGTGACCACATGACAGAGGTTGTCTCTACCTCTGCATCTCAACCTCTGCCCGTTCTTCATATCTTGACTGTCTCACACCATTTTCTGAGGTTAGAGTTTAATTTGTTCTGTAACTATGTACAGCTAAGAGATGACTTTCACAGCATGATGGACATTCTAGAGAACTCCTTAGTTATTATAAAAACTGATATTTGAGTAGAGCCCCTGTAGCACATTTCCTCAGATTGACCCTAACAAATATTCCCACTTCCTTTACTACAAATCGCAAAACACAGTAAACACAATACCTGTGGAACAACATACCGACTCCTTGCCAAATGTCATCCTCGTTGTCAAGCAGTAGATGTTGGATACTGTCCAAAAAAAAATCTGTTCCTTTTCATTTATATCCTCTGCCTAGGTAAACAAAATTTAAGGAGGCTCATATAAACACATACCAAAAGGTGTTTTTTTTTAATAGACCAAAAAATAAAAGAGCTGGGAGAAACTAAGTAGAATAATAAAATGAATTTAGGATTCAAGTTAGACACAGAAATGTATACTATAAGTTCCTATAAAATTACTAGAGGTGGCCTATAAATTTGACTCTGACCTTCCTAGCAGTGAAAGCAAAGAGGAACTCAAATCAGAAAATTCTTATAGTCAATATGATAGCAAAACAGCAATTTTTCAGGAGAAATTCAGATTTCTTAATCTGGGGGGAAAAAAATCCTCCCAAAGTTCTTCACTAAAAGGATCCTTTAAGTTATGCTGGACTTTATTCTGTTCTCCGTACTTCTAGTTACTTGGCTAGTTAGTTTTAATAATGTAATAAGCATCTGTGAATCTACCACCCATAGGTAGAGCTAGGACCTGGGCATTAACCTACACTAACTTTATGATCCCAACCTAGCCCAGCCCCAGACTCTGCCTACCAACGTTAACCATCATCTTGAATCCCATTTTCTTAATTCCCTCAGTTCCTTTTTATATAAGTGTATTGCATTTATATGTACTCCTATATTTTTTTTATTTTAGTTGTTTTCAACTTTATAAAAATAAATACCATTTTGTATGTAATTTTTAGGGCTTGTTTTTCTCACCTAATATTATATGTGTCACTATACATCTGTCCAAACCCATAAACATATAACACCATGCGAACCCTAAGGTAAACTATGAACTTTAGGTGGTTATGATGTGTCAGAGTAGCTGCGTCCTTGGTAACAAACCCATCATTCTGGTAAGTGAAGCTGATATTAGGGTAGACAATACCTGCATGAGGGCAGGGGCATATGGGAAAACTCAGCACCTTCCACTCAATTCTGTTGTGAGGCTTAGACTGCTCTAAACCAATAACTTCTATTAAAAAATTAAAAATAATTCACCATATTATTGTATGTTGCTATAATCTTTTGATTGCTTTACAACCCACCATTCTGTGACCATAACCCAATTTGTTCATTTATTCTCTCATTAGTGGTTGTCTGGGTTATTTGGGGTTTTTGCTATTGTGAGCAGTGGTACTATGAATATTGTGTTCATGTCTCCTGTTGAAAATGTACAAGAGTTTCATAAGGTTACATATCTGAGAGTAAAATTGCTGGATCATCAAGTATGTGTCATGTTTAACAACATCCCCTTAATAAATATGGCCATTTGTAAGTGCTTCGTAAAGAGTGAAATTTCACATAGCGCATAAAGAGCAGGGCAGCAAAGTATAATTCACTTAAAGTCATTCACTGCTTTCTGAATGTCACTTGATCCAGCAGTAATATTTATCCAAAGAAATAGATTGCTTTTCCCTCTATGAATATTATTCCTCTTAGTGAACTCTAGGAAAACTTGAGCAGCAGGGAGTTCAAGGTTAACATTTATGTCAGGAATGTAAAACGTAGACTGACTATGTGGTTGACCGAAAGTAGGAAAATTATAAGCATTTTTTATGACCCAATAACACTGCAGGAAATTTCCAGTTGTTCCTTGAGGGTTCTCTTTTTCAGCGTCCATTAAATATTCTTAATGATATCAACTAGAAAAGCTCAGTGGGTGCTATAGCCTCCTCCGCATTTCTCCTTAGCACATTTGACTCCCCCTGTAAATGAAACACTTCGTCCCTGGGCTGGAGCAGCTAGCCAGGCAGACCATGTGGATAACTTAGTGGTAAAAGAGAGCAAGCCTCTCTGAGGAAATGGATGAAGTTCACTGGCCTGAAATACAGTTGAATTAGGACCCAGAAGGAAAAAAGATGAAGATGTTGGCAGATGCCAGATCAAAGAGGACCTTTAAAGAGATATTAACAGCATCTAGTTGATCCAATGGTAACTGGGAGCATTGACGGATCCCAGCCTATAAACCTCACTTGGGTTCACTGCGCCCTTCTGATTTGAATCATTCCTTGTGTATGACCTTGAGTTCTTTCACAAGGGCCTAATGTTATCTGCAGTAATACTGTTTCTCTACTCACTTGTCGGTAAGTATTTCTGATTAGGTTCCACCCTGGCACCCTCCTTCCCCAGCTACAAGTAGGAACCAGCAAAAGTGGCATGAGGCATCAGGAGACATATAAACCTTATCAAAGCATATGATGAAGATCTGTTATTAAAATAAATAGTGTGCAGAGTTTACTAGACCTCATACTTGAGTTATTTTTAAGTCTTCAGTGGGAATCACTTGATCTTTATTGGACCCAAATCTCAAATTTTCTCCTAGCAGCATATGTACCAGAAGTCCTCTCTGGCTTTTTTCATTTGAATGTGTTGGATGTGTACAGCTTACTTGGAGCTCAAAGGGTCAGCAACTTAGGAAATATGTCTTTCATATCCAGATACAGCCACCAACAAAATCACAATGTTGGCCGCCCTCTCCTCCTCCCCAGTGCATGTGTACACTAAACAATCAAGGAATCCAGAGCAAAGGTAAGATCCAGCTTAAGCAGAACATAGCCAAAGTTCTTCACTTTGTGGAGGAGGAGTTGCAGAATCAAAGCAAATAACTAGAAAATGAGACTATTTGCCATGTTCATCTGAGTTTCCATAATGTGACTTCATTTTTAGAAACATAATATACCCCCAATAGTTACTAACACAAATACACAAAATGCAGATCCAGTTGAGGATGGTTCCTTTCTACCTCCCACAATATCACTTCTAGTTTCCATGGCTAATGGAGACTATTCTAAGCTTTTCTGTCATTGTACCTTGATCACTAGGAGATACTAGTGTAAAAGAAAAAGTTTAGAGCTTAGTTTAAAAATGTCAAAGAATATAAATAATCAATCAGTTTGTAGATAACCAGTGATCTTCCTAAATATGAAAGGGGTTTTCCAAAATATAGAGCAAATATCAGACACAGTGCCAAAGAAAACAAGCAATCAGCTTATGTTCAGGGTGTATACAAAATCATGATATCCACAGAGGGAATCAGGCAGCAGCCTGAATAAGATGTACACCTAAGAGCAATCCAAGTCTGACACACATTTATATTCCTTTGATACAACCCAAAAGTTGTATTTGTGAAAAGCTTGGAAAAAAAACATAATGGTTTGAAAAAAATTTTCTGCATAATCCCTGATTTAAATACATGTTTGCTTCTACTGTTTGGAAAATTCAAGTAAATGGGGAGGATTTTTCTTTTTTGGTTTAAATTATCTGCATAAGTGCCTCAATACTAAAATGTAAGTAGGCTCAGGCTTAATTTGTGTGATACAGTAAGATGAGGCATTTCCTCAATTGCCAATATATGGAAAAGAAGTGTGGCCTAGTGCAGCCTCACCCTGGACCATCGTGATTTTACTCCCAGGTCTTTGGCTGCCCTCACTCCAAATGCTGCCAAGTCCTTGCTTTAAAGAAACACATTTCACAATTTAGTGATCTCATAGACTTTTATTCAGTGATTCTTGAATCAGACACTATCTAATCTATCACATAGAAAGGAGTTCCTAATAGCTGTATAAGGAGAGAGATATTTATAGAACAAAGTGAGCAAGAAGAAGGAAGCTATACGTGGCATTTGCTGATTGGCTAAAGTAAGGTGACTTCCTTTATGGAGCAAAAGAAAGCATTGGAGATGGGTCAGGTAACTCATGCTGAGAGGCAAGCATGGAACAGTTGACCTAGTAGGCCTTCCTTTTCTGGGGGAACTGAGCATAGAAACTGAGTTAAATTTTGGCTTACTAACATGGGGGTTAGCATAAGCAATTCCATCCTGGGTCTAATCTAGAAATTTCAACACCTCCCTTCCTCAACTTCCCCACTTGTACGTGTGTGTGTGAGAGGGACTGAGCGAGGAACCCTAATGCAAGCACTAAGATGCGCCTGGACTAGTCCTGCTGGGCCACACCTCCTTCCTCAGCTTGTTTGCAACATTGACATACACTGAATTGCATTCTTATAAGTAACATCAGTGAATTGAGGGAGAACAAAAATACAGGAAGACCTTGTATTATAGTAATATGGAAGAAAGCTGGAGAAGGGAATAAGCAGACATCAAGAGCTGAGATCACCACGAGAAGACCCTTGAGATGTGTCCCAAAGACAGTAATCTAGAAATACAGGTAAGCCAGAAGACCATACTGCGGAACCTACCTGAAAGCTGTGAACACAAACTGATAAAATTTAGAGTGAAAAAGCTCAAGGAGAAAACTAATTTTGATATTTTAACATAAATTGATTAAAAAGTTTCATCCACACATGCATGCAGAGAAATATGTATTTGGAATCATCATTGATAGTTCTTACGAAAGTAGACAGAACACATTTGATGGCAAGTTGATGAAACAATTCTGAAAGACATCATTTTCTGAGTGCTTTATGAAGAATCTAAAAAGTCAAGGTAGTAGGGGCATACTTACAGTTCAGAAGTCTGAGCTGACCAGCTCAAATACAGCACTGCAGGTACCAATAACATAGCACTGGGAGCATTTTGGTGCCACAGATATTTTGAAATTTTTGAGAAATTTGGATAGTTCTTTGTCCACTAATTACTCAATATCTGAAAATCATTTTTTAAATTAAATAAAGATCAGATAAATTATCCATTTAAACATCCTTTATTTTAAATACTTAATAGCTATTCATTCATAATTTTATACTTCAGTTTCTTTCTGAAACCTGACATAAAATTATCTTTTAATATTTATTATTATTATATAATAGTCATGCACTTACCATCTATTAGCTCATAACTATGATAAGCATCACCAACATAATTATTGTTAAAATAGAATGACTCATATGAGATTAATATTTTTAATATTGATGTACCAACATTAGAAAAACAATAACACAATTGCTACCTCTACACGCCATCTTGAAGGGCCATGCTTTCCCTTCCACTCCAAACAATAGGTAGAAACCTCAATCTCAATACCTGAAATCTAAAATCTAAGCATACATGTTAAGGCTACCCAAGTCATATCAAAGAGATAGGTCCTATTTTGCAAATAAACATATAGGTATATGGAAATAATTCCTGAAATTGTAAGTTTTTACTTCTTCATACCCACTAGCAAAGGCTCAAAATTGAGCGCTGCATGTGTTCACAGTAGGTTTCAAGAAGCCTTCTGGGCAACAGCTACTCCTTAAGGACACAGAGAGTTGAAGCACACAACAGGGAATGGAGACCTGGGGACCAGCACTGCCAGAGAGGGATGCTACTGAGTATGAGAAGTCTATGGTTTACCACTTGAATTGTCTTCTGAGCCAGAGCCTATGGACCACATTTTAATTTCATCAAGTAAAAATTATTTTTCCTGAAATTTTAAATTTCAGTATTCATCAGATAAAGTTCAAACTTTATACAGAACTTGTAAATTGTATAACCTTAAAAAATTATACAATTTTCACATAACTGAAAATTATGGAATTTAAATGTGGTTCCTATTCTAATACTCTAACTCAAAACTTTAAGAATCCACATGCTGTGCTTGCAAAGGTCATCCAGGATATATGCTAAATGTACAGTGATCCATGATCACCACAGATCACCACGTTGATCACTCACCCTTTAGTTGTTAGCTAAATAATATATAAGGTCTATGAATATAGGCTTAAACAGCACATGCTTAGGTTATAGGTTTTATGATTATTTATACATTGTATCAATTGTTTCACCATCTAAAGTTCACATTCTGTATTCAAATGTGCAGAACACAAGTGCAAATATAACATTAAACCTCCATGACAATAAGTTATTACAATCTCTTTCCCCACACCTCCCCGTTCATAACAGAGGATCATACTCTAGTCATGCTGTGGGTCACCTTGTCCATTTATATTAGAATTCTAATTTGTTCTGGGCCTATGAGCTTATAGACCAAAGCAGTGGTTCAAATACTTCTCAGTAGAATAATTTCATCTGAAAGGTACTATTCTTTCTAGACTTATGTTCATAAGTGCTTTGAAAGGGGGCAATAGCCCTGTGGTAGTCATTAGAGATGTTCACACATACATTGTTTGCCCTTATTTGGGGCAAATTATGGCATAGCATGTCCCTGCCACTTTGAAATTAGGCATAGCCAGGTCATTTCCAGGTCAATATGCCTAAGAAGCACACGTATCCCTCTGCCCTTCAGGGACAGTACATACGTCACCAAGTTCCTTTTCTCCTGCCTTGGCAAGTCTGGGAGCACATAGTGAGAGAAGGGCCCCAGGGGACTGCCAAGTCCCTGCAATGACCCAAAAAATACATTAAGCATAAATAAATATTTACTAGAAATAAACTTGTTGAGTGTTAAGCTACTGAGATTTGGCAGTTGTTAGTTACTCCAGCAAACTTTGCCTATTCTGACTTACAGATTCTTAATGGCTACAGAAATTTCTAGAAATCCACTCACAAAGCAAGTACAAGCCATCTAAGATTCTTTACAATAATAAATACTGGTAAAATCACAAATATGCTAAAAAGCTAATAAGTGCAGTGTACTGTAGTGGAACTTGCTGAGAGAGTACAAGCCACACTTAAAAACTAGATAAAACATCAACTGACACAGTAGAACAACTTTGGCAATTAGGATAGGTAACCTCAAGCAGAAATCAAAGCAACAAATCCAGTCATCACACTCTGAAACACCCAAGCTTAATTAATATCTCTAAATAAAGTTGAACATATAATAAAACAAAGGGCAGATTAGGACACCTAAGGAAGACCATTAGATAGATGAATAATGATTTTCTTAAATTTCACTCTGCCCTTACATAATTTATAAATTATCTCTACACATCATTGTCATATAAATCTTTCTAAAGTCGTATGTCATCTCCCTAATTCTGAAACCATAATATATTCCTACTGTTTTTAAATCAGAATGAAACTCCTTGACCAGGGCACTGAAGGCCTCACAAGCTTTACATGTATTTCCCACCACAGCCTTCACACACCCCTGCCATTCTCACCCCACCCCAATCAACTGGTTTTTTCACCCTACATACTATGTTCTTTCTGATCCACTCCTCCCACTATGCAATCTCTAAATTCTTGGAATACTACAAGTGTACACATAACTCAGCTTCTGATTCTAGATGGGTTTCTACTTAGTATTGAGAGTATACAGGTTTTTCTTTTCTACCCCCTTAGTTAGATCACCAGCTCTCCAAAGGCAGCACCTGCCTTCCAATGCTAGCAAACTCTGTATACATTAAACATACTTAAAAATTTGTGTTAATTTGATACGACTTCTGACAAGAGCAGCAATGGACACAAATAATAAGAATGCACCAAAGCAGAAAATAGAAAATGGCAAAAGATTCTAAATTATTTAAAATCAACAAGATCTTGTTTATACTTCCTTTGAAAGAGGATTTATTTTTTTCAAACAAAAGCTTTCACTTCCAAATAAAACAGTGGCTTGACTCCCACAGGAAAGGATCAGTGTATATCCAGAACAAAATTAAAGTATGTGTGTGGATTTGCCCAGATGTGAAATCCCAGGCTTTACTGGAGAAGGTGGAACTTGCTGAGAGAGCACAAGCCACACTTAAAAACTAGATAAAACATCAACTGACATGCATTGGTATTAACTGCTGAGCAGACCTGAAGCGTGAACAGGGGGCTTCACACAATTGTAATGCACAGTTCGTTGGGCAGTTCATTGATTTGAGATTACCAGGTTCAGTAACAACCCTTGCTGCAAAGACACGTCAGACCAAAATTCTGTTCATAAAGGACTCAGGGCAGGAATGCCCTGGAGCTGGCTTTTCAGCTGCACGGTAATGAGCCATGTGCTAATGAGCTCAGGCACTGAAACCACTGGGCTGTACCTTCTCTTTGGGAAGCTCTCCAATAAGTTTTCATTTAGATATCTGTGTGTTAATATCATTTACATATTGCCAGAGAGATAAACTGAATGGATTTTTCTCTCCTCATACGCTGGTAGTTTTCTTAAGTGTTAATAAGCTATTGAAAAGGTATTATTACAATTAAATTTGAACAGATAATAGACCCTCCTCTTTGTCTGATTGGAATAACTCAGATTGAGGACTAAGAGAAAAACTGTCCCCTGAAGGACTTCTAAAATTGAAAGCAATTATATTCCAAATTTCTGAGGGATCGAGACTCTTTTGATTCCCATTTTCACATTTAATACCTGAGCCCTCATCCACAGCCTCACTTCTCCCTAAAAACATTTAACATTCCTATTTTCAAAGCCTTTTATGATCAACAGGAGCAGAAGGGAACTTTACTATTTGCCACTTTTGACTGCTAAGCAGAATCCTCAGTGTAGCACCATTCATTCACGTCCTGGAGAGCCAGGAGGACCTCGGCCGGCGCGGTCCCCCCTCTGAAGCCACTTCTGCAAAGAACCAAAGAAAGCATTATAGCAGACTTCAGAACAGTGCTCTTTCACAAGGTTAGATGTCCAAGGAGCAAAATATTTCTTTTAATATGTGCCTTCACATGAAAACTGAAGTGAAATTTATGGAATTCTACAAAATACATTAGTATAAGAGAATAAATAGCCTTTGCTGTGATGATGCAATGCTTGAGCTGAACATGTTTATTTTGCTGAACCTTTCATACATTTGCCTTATTTCACCATTTCTCTTTATAAGAATTATCTCTTCACAATTGTTATCACCCCCTGAGCTTGCCAAATGAAACTTTCATCATTACTGCACTCAACAATTTGCTTGAAATGTGCTAGGATCCTTTCAGAACAGTCTCCGCAGAGATTGTTGTAATTAGATCATGGTAATTTATTGTGCAGACAAACTCATATCTCTGTTCAGCAATTCCATTCCCTAATGGGGAGATTTATAATTCACCTCTAACTTTACTATTTAGAAGACAAAATATTTATAATAAAAGGGACACCAAAACAAATTACCAAGCCATCTGATGATTTCCACGTAAGGAGAAAACAAATTTTTTTAATGCTATTGGACTGTCTACTCATGCAGAATGAGAAAAATGAAGCATAGCTCAATTCAGGCAAACTACATATACACTTTGCATGACTTAGGGGAAATCGTGTATTCTGTATTCAGCAGTCCCCCCTTATCTGCCATCTCACTTTCCATGGTTTCAGTTACCCACAGTCAACCATGGTCTGGAAGCAGATAACCCTCCTACTAATGTATGATCAGAGTGTCAATATAACCTAACACTAGGTCACAATACCTAGGTCATTCACCTCACTTCATCTCATCATGTAGGCATTTATCATTTCACATCATCGTAAGAAGGGTGAGTATAGTACAATAAGAAAATTTGAGAGATCATATTCACATAACTTTTACTATAGTAAAATAAAATCTTTTATTATATTGCTATAACTGTTCTATTTTGTTATTAGTTATTGTTGTTAATCTCTTACTGTGCCTGATTTATAAATTAAACTTTACCATAGGTATGTATGTATAGGACAAAACATAGTCTATATAGGGTTCATTACTATCCAGTTTCAAACATTCACTGGAGATCTTGGAACATATCTCCTGTGGATAGGAGAGACTACTGTATAGGTTTTTCTCCTCTGTAAAAAATATCTTGTTTATTAATTAATATACTTGATTATTATATGAGTAAAATTAACTCCCAAGTGCATAAATATAAATAAGTAAATACATATACATATGCAAGCACAAAGTATTTATATTCTCTCAATAATTACACATCTTAAAAACCTATTTTAAGGAAATAATAAAAAATTATCCAAAAAGTTATGCATAGAATGTACTGAAACACACACTTTTATTAAGAAAAAATAGAATCAACCAAAATGACTATAAAAGGTTATAATATGCAACTATTAAAAGTTTTCAAAGATTAATTACTTGGAAAAAAAGATAAAAATGTTCCATTTAAAAGGATGCAACATTATATATACAGTATAATCTCAATTCTGAACCATATACATGTAAATATATAATGTACAAACAAAACCCTGGAAAAAATATATGAACACACTAACCATTTTTATTTTTGAGTGATTTTCATTTTCTTCTTTATACTTTCATCTTTTCAAATTTTCTAAAATAACCATGTATTACTTTATAAATTTCAAAATAAAGAATAAATGCTATTTTGAGAGAAATCTTTACCTAATAAAAGAAAACCAAAGCAAAAAGAATATTTATCACTTAAACTAGTTACAAAATAGCATTCCAGCTGTTTACCTGGGGCTCTCCTACTCTGCTTTCCATACTCAATTTAAGCCTCCTCATTTGGAAATTCCGTGTGATCACATCTCATAGCAGAGTTGACTTTCTTCCCCACACACTGGTGGGCTCTGGATCCTGCCCTCGTTGTTTTCATCACACTGCACGTGCTCTGTGCAAGTCTGGTACTTATACATTAGCATGATGACTTTGGCCTATATTGAGGATGACTTAAGAAACTGTCCTTTAAAACTACTCCCTGTATTTAATGTAAGGATTTTTGAAGGTAAAATATTTTTCCCTAATTATGCAGTGTCCCCTCATGAAGATCAATTGGGGAAAATTCTCAATTTCAGTAATAGTCCCATTCCTCCAGGGAAACATATTTGGTTTTCATCTTGTGAACACTGTGAATTGTACAACTAAGCATGTTTCCCTCAACTTGTTGGCTGCTAGAAAGTTTAGCGTTAATCTGCGACCCACCTCAGGCAAAACTTGCACAGCATGCTTTTAGTATGTGCTTCTCGCCAGGAGCTTCATTATACTTTCAGGCATTCTCTGACCTATTTTTTCACTTTTAAAAAGCTATCTCATCTTAGTGTACAAATGTATCATTGTATATTTTTAAAACCCTTTTGAAACCAGTCATGTTATATATAAAGCAGCTAATTAATGAAACAAAATTCATTTTTGTACTTTTATTTTCCATACAATTGAACAATAAGCTTACATTTTCTGTTAGAGTCAGTGTTATTGATTCCTGAACTTACTCTTCTTTGTGGAGTCAAAATATTTCTACTTGACATATTTTTTAAACATCTAAAAAATTAATTGGAGAGGGGTGTTTGTTTCTTTCTCCAGATGGTTGGTGACTTGTCAAGAAGGCCACTATGTGAATGACCCTGTTTTCTACCACATCATAAAATGATTAAGTAGAAAGTTTAATTTATTCCCATGACCAAAATCTTAATTTACAACATCAGCCATGGTTAAAATATTCAGACATCTGTTCCAGTTACATCGCAATGGCAAAGACACAGTTCTTTCTTATTTGGCAAGCACAACAAATATATCTGTTACAAACATGTCTCATCTATCAAAGTTGCTCAGAGCAGAGAGCATTTAGTGACTAAGTAAGGCATGGCAAAGAATGATAAAAAAGAAAAATGATTTCAGCCATAGTTACGCTAATTCAGGAAAATCAACCATAAATGTTAAATCTCCCATCAAGTAAATATTTCCCAAAAGGAAGTTTGACCACCATTTCAACACAGCCTCAATAAATATAATCAGTGCATTTGGAGCAATCATTGTACTGGGCTTTCCTTTTTGCTAGTTGGTTCCACAGCAGTCTCAAATTAAACTGAGACCTCCAGAAACCCCAACAGACCAGCCCATAGTGAAATTAAATAGGCAATGGCAATGGGGATGGGGATAGGAAAACATTTTATTAGAACATTCAATTTCATGAATTTTCCAAAGTATACTCTTACTTATTTTCCAAAGTATGTTGATATCTTTGGTTTTGTTTGTTTTTTGTTTTGTTTTTTGTTCCATCTTATTCATACTTTATCATATATCTCTCTAGGGCATCTCACTAAAGGATATCTGGAAGGGCAAAGAAAATACTATCAGTTATCTGTCCCCTTAGAGCACACTCCCCTTCTAAAGAATGTGCATTCCTGGTTATTTATGGATAAATGAAATTCTGCTTTCTCCTGGGTATTCCCCAAGTGATTAAATAAAATATAGTAAGGATATTTTTAGATATAGAGAAACTATGGGTAATGAAATATCTTTGGGACAGAAAAAGATAGATGAAATGACACCTCTTCTGACTCTCCACTTAGGCAGCTCATAGTCTACAATAGCCTATAACTCTCTAGGAAGGATCAGGCCTGAGAATTCTGTTGGGCAGGATGAAACCATTATGCCATAACTTGACTGACCTGAGGTCAAGGTTTGGAGGAGCAAGCAGACTTGGAAGACTGAAGCAGATGCTCTAAGACCAGGTAAACAGGGAACTAATCAGAAGGCCGAAAGTTTAGCTAAGACAAAAGAGTTCTATCATTACCAAAGGTTTATGTGATCTTTTATCATACAATGCGCATTGATGGAGTAGCTAAGGCACTCCTAATATTTACTAGTATCCCAGAATACTCTCCCAGGCTGCAGGATTCCACAGATTTGTGACATATGGTTAACATTCCCAGAACAGCACAGTGTAACACAGATAAAATAACAACAGGGACAAGACCTTCCACATATTAGCCCTTGTTCTATGCCAGGCACTGTGCTATAGATTTCACATGCCTTTTGTCATTTACTTCCCACCACAAACCCAGGGGAAAAAATTGTTCTTTCTTTACAACCCCACTCTCCTGAGCCATACAAAGGCTGAGAAGAACACCATAAGCATGAAGCTGACTCCAACCCAGATTCCTTGTCAGCTTGCCCTGTGGAGCCACAGGAGACAGGCCACCATTATTTTTCCCACATTACAGTTAAGAAATTGAAATTCCAAATAACTAAGTAACTTACGAAAACAAGATGCTCATGAATGGCAGAACCAGGCCTCATAACTATACTTTTAACCAATGTCTGAAATATCAAGGGATGAAAACAGGAGTTTCATTAAAAAAGTCTTGCAAATGGCCAATAAATCTATGAAAAAATGTAACTCCTCTGGTATGAAAGAATGTAAATTAAATGAGATAATATTAGTCATTGTAAATTGGGGAAGTTTTACCTTGATAAATACTTTTTGACCAAGGTAGGTGCTCATATCTTGCCAGTAGAAACATAAAGTGACCACTTTCAAGAGGACGTTATATAATATGATTTGATTTGACAAAATCAATACATAGAGCTAGCAATTCCACTTCTAAGTTTTAATCTTTGGAAGTCATAAAAATGAGTCAAATATTTTCTATATGTTCATTTATGCATTTGCTCAATGAATAAATATTTTCTAGGCACTTGGGATAAAATGGTGAGCAAAATATACTTGGTCTATGTCCTCATTATGATATTATTTACATTAAAAATTTGGAAATAATGGGGGTTAAATAAACTATGACACATCCATAAAATACAATAAGTTGCAGTCATAAAATGGAATGTTATGCCATAGAAGAATGCTTAAGATATTAAAAAATGTTCATGATACATTAAGCAAAAGTTGATTATAAAATATGGTGTTATGAAGCACAAGTTCAGTATAGTACAAATTTTGTATATTTTAAAATTGTATTTATTATTTTACTCAACAAATACTTATTCAAAACCTTTCATATGACAGACCTTTGGGAAATAGCTATAAACAAAACAGATAAAGTCTTGACCTACATAGGACTTAACATTCTAATTAGGAAAAATGCACAACAAACAAAAATGATAAATATATATCATATGGTATACAATGCTTTGGAGAAAATGGAGTTAATTTAAGCCAAAGAACAATGCTCTGATCAGATAATATTTGAGGGAAGACTTAAAAATGTAAGCCCCAGGAATATCTGATAAGATCATTCCAAGCAGAAGCAACAGAAAGTGCAAAGGACCTGTGGGAAGAATGGGCTGTGTTCTTGGAAGAGCAGAGTGAGTGAGAGGAAATGGTGGAGGATTGTCTGAGGGAGCTACCCCAGGAGGTCAGATCCTGTGAGATTTGAAGGTCATGCTTGAGAGTGTGGACTTCATTTTGAATGAGATGGGGAGCCATGGCAACGTTTTGAGCAGATTGGTGATAAGACCTGATTTAAAAAGGAACACCAGCTATTTTGTGGAGAACAGACATTAGGGATGACAAAAGCAAAGTAGACTACATGGTTGTGGAAATGGCAAGCAGCTACTAGAGTTTATCTGACATTGACCAATTAGGGAAATGAGAAGAAAACTAGAATAATAGATGTGAAGAATGATCAAAAGTTTGTCTAGGGACATGTGGCGGCCATGAAAACATGACTCTCAAACCTCCAGTGGCAGGGAGTGTGTGGACCAGTGGCTTAGCTGTTGAAGCAAGTTCACACCAAGGTCGTGCTTCCTCCAGGCCGCTCCTGGATGATGACCGCTAGGAATACAAAGCCATGCCCACGCAGAGAGCTGCAGGACTCCTCTGATGGTGACTTTGGCTCAAGGGCTCCCCTTCAACCTTGCAGAAACTTAGAACTGCACCAAAGTTCCTGCCCAACCTTGCTTTCTTCCCTCCGTGTCTCACAAGGGTCAGCCCTGAATCACAACTCACAGCAATTCCAGCCTCCTCCAGCTTCTCCCTCTTAAAGCTCACTCCCCATTTTTTCTCACATTTTCCCCAGTAGATGGGATAACACCTTTAATTCCATCTTGGTATCTGCTTCTTGGCAAATGCAAATATGCTGAGTTTAAGAAACTAATAAACAAGCAGCCAAGTGGAGATGTCTAGTAGGCAGTCTAGAGTTCAGGGTTGAGACTAGAGATATAAAATGGGAGCCACCAGCACACAGATGGTATTTAAAACCATGGGGCTAGATAAGATTGCTTTATTTAAACCTTCATTTCCTTGAGTGTCCAGATTCTATCTATCTACCTAAGAAGAATAACCCTAATATACTAGTTCATGCAAAATTGTGTTTTTTTATGGCTACCTTCCTGGTAAGAGCCAGCCTGTATAGGAATTCTGCATTTTAAATTAGGATGTCCATGGAGTGAACCCACAGGATCAATCTGTCTTGGTGTAATGTTAAGTCTCATGGCAACTGAATGAAGGAGATAATTTTGAGACTTTTCTACATGCATTCAGAGTCAGACTCACTTTCATTAATGTTACGGAGTCCAAACTTGTACCACTCATTGCACCACAGGCCAGTAAGTCAGGAGACAAGGTCTTAGGGCAAGAAAACTCATTTTATTTGGAAAGTCAGTAAACAGAATATAGCAGACTAATGACCTAAAGAACCATCCTAACTCAGGGTTGATTTCAAGCCTCTTTTATGCTAGGGAAGGGAGGAGCAGGAGGGAGGCTAAGGTCAGGAGGCGATGGTCAGCCTCAAACATCCGGGCGTTAGCAAGGGTCTGAGGAGGGTGGTGACACTGCTTGTCCTTGGCTAGTTGACTCCATTCATTTTGTTGACATGGGTCTGGCCACAATGCTCCTGTAAATCCTAGACAAACCAGTCATCATTTTTGTATAAACTTCCTTTTCTCATCAAGAGATGCAAGTTTCAGGTAAGGGCCTAGTTGCATCAATCTTGATCATGGGCAAACTCCTTTTGATGATAAACAAGCCTATGTGCAGAGCCAAGTAGAAACTCAGAAGTTAAGGCAGCAAAGGAGACAGATACAATATGAATGCAGAGATGCCAAGTCTTTTTCACTCTGTTACACTAGACTAACTCAAACTTCTAGAATTTATTTCTTTCCCTTTCATTTTTATTGTCTAGTTTCTGCCTCCAGTCAAGTCATCCCTTCACCTTCCAGCCATCGCTTTTTCATTTTCTTCAGTGATCACTATTTTATTCCTAGAAAAGGTTTCTAAGAAATTTCGCTAACCATACTGTGGGGAAGTTGGGGTTCCTATGCCCAGGATCCTCACTAACTTAAACCACCTGATGATGTAACTGGCCTATTGCTGGGCTGCTGCTTCCACACCTGTAGGCAATAAGCTATTATTGCACTATATAGAGATCTCGGCCCAGTGCTCTGGGTGGAAGCAGAGACACCAGTGCTCGACCTACCCCCTGGAGAACAAGCCAGATAATAAACCCTTTCACCCCAAGAACGTTTTGCTGTTGATTCCTTTGATCACACTGAATCCATAGCAAACTTGCCTGGGGCTGAAACCCATTGGCAAGACAATTGGTGAAAGTCGGCAGGGTTCACTGGGAAAAGACAGACTGGCCTTATGGGAGGGGTGCTTCAGCAGACTGCCCCTGTGAATGGGAAAACAGTGGATCGTTCCCCAGTGGGTATGTGGTCTGAGGTGGCTTGCCTCCTAGAGGACTGGGCCCCACCCCAGGTCTGGAGGCAAATGGAGGTGACACCTGAGGCAGTAGAGGTGTCTCTTGATACAGTAAGCAGATCCTTTGAGAGACAGAGTGCCTGTAAGGCACTGGGGACTGTGGGTTGGCTGTTTCTCACACTCTTAAAAAAGGTCTACAGAGGAGACCCAAGAAATGGCAGCACGAGAATGTGAGCTGCAAACTTCAGTAGATTCCCTGAGGAGGAAAGAGGCATTGTTGCAAGAGGCGGCATGCGAACATCAACTGCAAAGCATTGAGCTGAAGGTAAGAAACCTTCTGAAGACAGAGATAGCATTGCTGCGAGGCAGAGTAAAAAAGGTAAAGATTGTAGCAGAGGAGGCACTCAGGGGAGGGGAGAGAAAGTTGCCATCAGCTCCAGAAATGGAATAGCTGGGGAAGGATAAAGAGGTGGTGCCAGAGGCATTGGCACCTCCTGTATTGAAAGCACACCCAGTGGTTGTAAAGAAAATAAAGACCCTGAAGCTCAAAGTTCCCCAAGGAGAGGAGCAGCCCCCTCCCCAGGTCGTGGAGCACTCTATGCTCCACCCCTATACTCAGGCTGAGCTGGTGAATTTGGGCTCCCGGTTTAGGCAGAAGCCCTCGTAGTCAATATCAGCTTGGCTCCTGTGTCTGTGGGACTTACGGGTGGATGGGATTGTTCTGTCAGGATCAGAGATGGGAAAGCTGTCTTCCTTGACTGTGCAGCCTTCCCTGACTGAGGCAGCGATTACAAAATGCACACACCCCAGAGTCACCCCCTCCTTGATTGGCTTATGGCTGCACTTCGTGCTGTGTGGCCCAATCCCGGTGATCTGCCATCCTCCCCTGTTATATAGCAGACATATGCTGAGCTCCAACAGGTGCTATGAGAGCTTAGCATAAGAAATGCCATCTATAGTCCAGAGAATTATGGCCCAGATGAAGAGATTTTCACTACTGGGATGAGAAATACTGTACTTCAAATGGCTCCTACATCCCTCTTTGGGTCTCCAGTGGCCATTCTTTCCCCTCACTTAGGGCATCCCATAAGCAAGGTGACACGTACAGTAGCAGACTTAGGAGAGGCAGAAGCAATGAGAATCTGGAAAGAAATAAGACCCGTTACTCATAAGAAGAATTCACAGGGCCCCACGAAGGTTACGAGGACCCAGATGTGGGTTGATTTAATATGGCAGGAGCAGATGGGAAGAAATTAGATACGAAGTCAAATAGGATCTTACTGGAGCTATGGCAACAGCTGAAACCACAGCAGCAGTTCCAGCCATTAAGGCCAAAAAGGCAGAGGTCAGAGACAGAGCCACAAGTTCAGCCTGTGTGTTTGCAAGACTTCCTGCTGGAGAGCAAGCCAAGCTCACTTGAGCCCACACAGGAAGGTGATTGGGGAACATGGTTTGACTGAAGGGAAGGTCAAGGTATCTGCCCTGAGGGACCAGGGGGTGTCCGGAGGCCACATGTTGAAATAGCTATCCATCGGTCCCCAGTGAACATACAACATGTCCTGGCTCTGGTGGATACTGGGGCTGA
Organism: Manis javanica; assembly: GCF_040802235.1. Taxonomy (NCBI): domain Eukaryota; kingdom Metazoa; phylum Chordata; class Mammalia; order Pholidota; family Manidae; genus Manis; species Manis javanica. The sequence continues at coordinate 59,960,118 of NC_133163.1, read as the reverse complement.
ATGTTCACTGATTCATGGTAACTGAGCAGTTCCCCGGGACCCCCACTATCATAGATGGATATGGGGGGAAGGCTATCAGAGTGAAAAAAGCCCAAATCCCTTTGGGAATAGGGCATCTACCCCCAAAAGAGTATACTGTGCATATATCTCCTATTACTGAGTATATTTTGGGGATTGATATCCTGCAGGGTCTATGGTTGCAGACCACTGCAGGTGAGCTCAGACTGAGAGTACATGTGGTGAAGGCAGTTCTGAGGGGACATGCTAGGCACCCACACATAGCTTTGCCTGTGCCTCGGCAGGTGACTAATACCAAACAAAACAAACTGCCTGGAGGGCATAAAGAGATTGGAGAAACTCTCCAGGAGCTGGAAAAGGTGGGTGTTATAAAGCCCACCCATAGTCCTTTCAATTCCCCAGTGTGGCCTGTGTAAAAGCCAGATGGCTGTTGGCATATGACTGTGGATTATATAGAACTGAATAAAGTCATACCCCTTATGCATGCTGCTGTCCCCTCTATTGCAGGCCTGATGGATACCCTCAGCCGTGAACTAGGAACATACCGTTATGTAGTAGATTTTCTTTTCCATTGACATTAAGCAGGAAAGTCAGGAACAGTTTGCCTTCACGTGGGAAGGATGGCAATGGACTTTCACGGTCCTCCCACAAGGATACCTGCACAGCCCCATCATCTGTCATGGACTTGTAGCCCAGGACTTGGCTACATGGGAGAAACTACCAATGGTGCGGCTGTACCATTATATTGATGATGTCATGCTCACGTCTGATTCTCTTTCAGATCTAGAAGGTGCAGCACCTAGACTGCTGCAACATTTACAGGAGAAAGGATGGGCGGTGAACAGCACCAAGGTTCAGGGACCTGGTTTGTCTGTTAAATTCTTGGGGGTTGTCTGGTCAGGTCAGACCAAAGTTATACCAGAAGCAGTTATAGACAAAGTCCAGGCCTTTCCTACCCCCACAACTGTAACATTGCTACAGGAATTTCTGGATCTTCTAGGCTACTGGAGAGTGTTTATACCACACTTGGCACAAATTCTGAAGCCCTTATACCGGTTGGTATGAAAGGACATCAGGTGGGACTGGGATGAGACATGTGCATCTGCCTTTACTACAGCAAAATGGGCAGTCAAGGCTGTGCAGGCCTTGAGTATATAGACCCATCAAGGCCCTGTGAGCTGGATGTTCATGTCACTGAAGATGGTTATGGCTGGGGTCTCTGGCAGCGGCTTGAATGAACTTGTGAACCCACTGGATTCTGGTCACAACTCTGGAAGGGGACAGAGGTATGATACACTTTGATAGAAAAACAACTGGCTGCTGTGTATCATGCCTTGCTGGCTACAGAACCCATCACTGGAATGGACCTGATAAAAGTAATAACCACCTATCCCATCATGGGGTGGGTACGAGAGTGGACCCAAAAGCCAAGGGGTGGTGTGACACAAACACTTACACTAGCCAAGTAGGGTGCTTACCTATAGCAATGTAGTGCCCTCTCTAGTAGCCCCTTGAGTAAAGAGCTCCAATGCTTGTTGGGGCCAGTGACATATACTAGTGAAAAGCAGGAAGAACTTGCTTTTGAAGCATTAGTAGTAGAGAGTCACTATCGGGAGGGAAGAGCCCTTATACCCAAAGATGCATGGTATATAGATGGCTCCAGCCATGGGCAGACCCCAAAATGGAGGGCCATAGCTTTCCATCCTAAGACTGAGATAATATGGATGGAAAATGGTGAGGGGAAGAGCAGCCAATGGGCAGAGTTGCAGGCTGTGTGGCCCAGGAGCCATCCCCTATAGTTGTCTGCACTGACAGCTGAGCTGTCTATCAGGGCTTGACCCTGTGGCTACCAATCTGGTACCATGCCAACTGGCTGGTTGGTCACCAACCCCTTTGGGGGCAAGAATTATGGCAAGACTTATGGGCCTGTGGTCAGACCAAAATAATTACAGTATACCATGTGACAGGTCATTTGCCACTGGCATCCCCAGGAAATGATGAGGCAGATAAATTGGCCCAGACACTCTGGTTAGAAGGAAAGCCTGCCCTTGATGTAGCCCAATGGCTACATCAGTGTTTGTTGCATGCAGGGCCAAAGTGAGCTGTAGATCGGCAGTGGAGCTTGCCTTTGACCTTCGAAGAAGTTAGTAGAACCCAGCAGGAGTGTGTCGTGTGCTCCAAAAGAGACTTACACTGAGTTCCACAGCAACATGGAACAATAGCTAAGGGGCCTATACTCCTCATCAGGTGGCAGATATACTATATTGGGCCTCTACCTGTGTCAGAAGGATATTGGTATGTGACGACTTGTGTGGACTCAGCTACTGGACTTCTAGTTGCTTTTCCTACCCGTTGTGCAGACCAGCAGGCGACCAAAAGAGGCCTGGAGCGTCTCTTTGCTGCCTATGGCCAACCACAGGTGATTGAGAGTGATCAGGGCACCCATTTTACTGGACATACACTGCAAGAATAGGTATGACAGCTGAGAATCAAGTGGAAGTTTCATGTGCCATACAATCCTACCTCAGCAGTCATGATAGAGAGGCCCAATGGCTTGTTAAAATCTGGACTAAAGTCAGATACCAATAGTCTGAGGGGATGGTCAGTCCGCTTATGGACCGTATTACGGCGTTTGAATGAGAGACCCTGAAAGGGAGCCCTGAGCCCTGAAGACATGTTAACACATGTGGCTGCCTCCCCATACAACTGCAAGTACAAACCAAGGAAGAATCACTGAAGCTGAGGTTTGGCCACCAGAATAACATCTTGGTGCCAGCACCAACTGCACTGAACCCCAGAGACTCCATTGAGTGGACATGGCCTTGGACCTTTCACCACATGGACCAATGATGGCTGGCTCTCCTGGCACCTTGGGGACAAGGCCTGGAAGCTGACCTCCTGTGTATTCCTGGAATAACAGCAGAGTGGCCGCCAAAGGTCACAGTACTATATCCTGAACAGCCAGAAGGTAAGAGCATCTTACTGGGGAGTTTTGTTTTATCATTATGGCCAGTGCATGCACCTCCAGTAGCACTATATATAGACCCTTCAGTAACCCCCACGGGGAAAGGAGTAGAAGTATGGTTTACGAGACCTGGAAGGGACCCCTTCCTGCTGTAGTCCTATCACAGGACCACTCTCTTGCATGCATCCTACCTGATGGACAAGATTTACCTATGTTGGTGGCATTGAAACATGTGTCTTATGGCCCCTAAAGTCTTTGTGGATTGGGAACTTCCTCTGGCTTAAGGATTATTATAATTTTTGTATCAAAAATCTTGCTTTATTTTAATTTTTATTATCACTAAGCTTTTGTTCTCCTCTGTTGCTATTGGGAATCTGGTCACAGTGCTCCAGCTTTCTCACACAGGGACCACTGCAGAAGATTGAAAGCATGTAGATTTTAAGGTGAGAATCCTGGAGGGGTGGAGTGTGGGGAAGTTGGGGTTCCTATGGCCAGGATCCTCCTGAACTCAAACCACCTGATGATGTAACTGGCCTGTTGCTAGGCTGCTGCTTCCACACCTTTAGGCAATAAGCTATTATTGTGCTATATAGAGAGCTCGGCCGAGGGCTCTGAGAGAAGGCAGAGATGCTAGTGCTCGACCTACCGCTGGAGAACAAGCCGGGTAATAAACCCTTTCAGCCCAAGAACATTTTGCTGTTGATTCCTTTGGTCACACTGAATCCATAACGAACTTGCCCAGGGCTGAAACCCATTGGCAAAACACACACTCAGGAATATATAGCTAAGACCCCTAAACTTTCCCAAAATATAAAATGCAGAAAGATGCAAGATCCCCACCTTTAGTTGATGAAATTAGGTAACAGAGAAAAGGAAAACTGAAAAATATGATAAACCGCAAGAAAATAATATGGATGGGGAACTGTGAAAGTTAGACAAGGAGAAAAGGAATGGGGCTACAAAGTTATTTAGCAAAGAGTAATAGCCACTTTTTTTTCTTATTTCCTTCTGGCACTTGCAGCAAAAATGTTCTCTGAATTCAGTACTTCCTCTCACTCCTATCAGCTGTTATGTTTAGCTCCCATCTCCTTCCCCTCTGTGCCTGAGTATACAGTTATTTCCTCCCTTTTCATACACACACAAGAGAAATAAACATTCTCTTGGTAACAAAAATGAATCAACTACACAAAAAATTTACTAAAACTACATTAATAAAGTTAGGGGAAAATCATATCTATATTCTCTAAACTGATGGATAAACATTATTCACTTCTCAGCAGTCATTTTCTTTCATTTATATTGTTCATACCTCTCAGAACCCAGTAGTAGAACAATAGAAGAAAGCCTGAGTATTCCCACAGAAGCAATGAATTAGGATATTTCAGATTTAGCTGTCCTCAAAAATCCAAAATGTGTAGTTACTGCACTTGATTGGCATTATTTTACCAGGGCTCTTTGTACTGTCCCCTGGGCCAAAGGCCAAAGGTTGCTGGCAAATAGCCCCTCCCTCAGCTCATATACTAAAAATAGTGTAGAAAGGCAACTGAGCCTTTCTGCAATGCCAAAGGACTATGGGGAATGTATAGAGACACCCCAGTTTTATTGTGAAACCTCAAATTAAACCACCACTGATACTAATAATCCCAGGAAACATCACAATACAATAATATGAAACTAGCCTGATGTCTACCCTTTCTCAAACAAAAGTTTTAATTAAGACCGTTATGGGATTTCCCTCCATCCCCAGGGAAATACAATTACAGTTCTATAACTCAGTCAATGGAACCATCGGATTCAATTTGAAAATTTTGAACACAGTCTTCGGCAATATGTCTGTTTTATAAAATCGAGGTACACCTCAATATACACAGATTGCCTAAAGCACCATCAAAAACATCAGAAGTAATTTGGAAAAGAGAATTAATGTTTGCATGAAAAATAACATCATTTAACACATGCTGTTTGCCTAAAGAAAGAAAAGCTTACAACTACTCTTTCTGTGAACTGTAAACACCACAAAGACTTTAAATGGAAAGAATGAAAATAAATTTTTAAAGTTAAGTGCAGATTGACTATCAGGGAAAAGAAACACTGCCTTCAAATCATGAATATCTCCTCTCCGTTACTTAGGACATTAAATAGATGCGCTCAAGAACTAGGACTCTTATCACTGGGGAAATGTAATAACTTTAAATTAGATGTAAGGACAGGAACAGCCTAGGTGCCCATTCCTGGGTCTTAGTTTTTTCTCCACCCTCAATGTGAGTAAGCTCAATACACATGCTGCATAGAGGTAAATTGGGAAAGAATATTCTAGCCAGCAGAATACAGTGTGCAATTCAAAAGTATGCAGTCCTCAGGAAAGCCTCCAGTGAACAGTCAGCCCTTGTCCCTACCTGCCCCATAAAGCAGCCTTCCTCTATGGGTGGATGTGCTTCTCAGCTGCTCTGTTTTGACCACTACCTTCTCCCACCATTGACAATGGAAGGAAAGGTATCACTGTTCTCCAACTGTAGGGATTTGAGTATTGGAGAATGCTAAAAATAAAATTCCTGGCACAGATATTACTTTTCTTAGGAAGGACAATGGGGCAAGGAAATGAAACATTCCTTCAGATCAGCAAATACTAGTAAGTAGAAAACATGAGAAGACTTGTTGATAAATCCATGAGAAGTGCTCTAGAAATACTTGAGAAAAGCCACTGCATGGATCTAGATGTCCCGTGAAGAAGCAACTCCCCATCAGCAGCACTTGTTACTGATTTGAATTTTATTTTATTAATATTACATCATGTATACTTTATTTTACATTATATTAATATATTATGTTAATATTATTCTATTATTGAGGTGAATTCATTTGTACCCACAGATAAGTTAAGGCCTTGGGAAATTTGGATTTCATACTAAAATTTCAGTTTGTAAAACTGAAAATTTTACTTTGATTTATATAATCTGAACATTTTTATCTGATTTATTCAACATTAGATCAAGCTGCTACTTATTGAATGAAGAATGGAGGGGTTCTTGTCCCTTATTTGTGTTTCTAATCAAAAGATGATAAAACAATGTTAAGGCAGAATCACTCCTGCATACCATCTCCTATAGCCAGTCCTGTTAAGACCCCAATGATTCCATGAAAAGAAGACATTTGTTTGCTATCATTTATTGCCCCAAAACCTGTGCAGCACCCTGTGTAATTAACTGGTCCCCACCACATGCACAATGCATGACTTCTCTCAAACCACTAGCTCAATTGTAACAGTAAACACACAGTGCTCACTATTTCCAGACACTGTTCTAATTACTCTACACATAATAATTTACTTATTCTCACTTGGCCCTTTAAAATAGTTGCTATTTTTAGTCCTTGCTTTAAAGAGAAGGAAATCAAGGTATACAGTTAAAAGTCAGGGTGTGTACCTAGGCAGTCAACACCCACAGTCTTAGCCCCTAAACTTCACTGCTTTAAGAACTTGGCCTGAAGATTTAAGCAGCTGACCCCATGCCACCCCTTGCTCTGGGTTCTGCTGAAGAGGAAGAGGTAGCACTGGTAGAGAGAAAGAGGAGTCACTCAATAAAGCAGCAACTTAATAGACAAATTCCAAGATGAAGGAATGATGCAAAAGGCAAAGCAAAAAGGTTATCTTTCAAAGTTAAAGGAGAGATTAAAAGTTTCCCAGATAAATGAAAGTTAAGGAATTCACCTCCACCAAACTGGCCTCACAGGATATGTTACAGGGACTTTGGTAGATGGAAATGTTCCTAAGCCTAAATAGTTTCCACCAGAGAAAATAAACCCACAGTTAAGGTAGTAGACCAATTACTTACAAACCAAATATGAAATTAAGCAAAATAAAAGTAGTAAAACCAACTATCAACAAAATCAGTCAAGGGATACATAAAAAATGCAGATTATAACATTTAATACATAAAGTGTGAAGGAGGAGGAGAAGAAAAAAGACGTATTTTTAGATTGTGTTTGAAATAGAGTGACCATGAACTTAATATAGACTATTATATATTTGGGAAACTTTCCATGAACCTTATGATAACCACAGGCCTAAAGCCAATAACAGATACACAACAAATTAAAAACCAGAATTCCAATCATAATACCAGATTATTAAACAACAGGAGAAGAGTATAAGAGAAGAAGAAAAGAACAGAGAGGAACTACAAAAACAATAAGAAATCTGTTAAAATGGCAGTAAGTATATACCTATAAATTACTACTTCAAATGTAAATGGACTGAGTGCACTAATCAAAAGATATAAGGTGGCAGAATGGATACAGAAACATGACCCATCTATATGCTGTCTACAAGAAACTCATTTCAAACCTAAAGGCATACATAGACTGAAAGTGAAGGGGTAGAAAAAGATATTCCATACAAATAAAAGGGAGAAAAAAGCAGGAATAGCAGTACTTGTATCAGACAAAATAGACTTCAAAACAAAGAAAGTAACAAGAGATAAAGAAGGACTTTACATAATGATAAAGGGCTCAGTCCAACAAGAGGATATAACCATTATAAATATGCACCCAACATAGAAACACCTAAATATGTAAAACAAATACTAATAGAACTAAATGGAAAAATAGACTGCAACTCAATCATATTAGGAGAGTTTAGCATCCCATTACATCAATAGACAGATCATCAGACAGAAAATAAATAAGGAAACAGAGACCCTGAATAATATTTTAGATCAGATGACTTAACAGACATCTCCAGAACATTCCACCCAAAAGCAGCAGGACACACATTTTTCTCAAGTGTACATGGTATGTTCTCCAGAACAGATCACACATTAAGCCACAAATAGAGCATCACTAAATTCAAAAATATTTAAATTGCATCAAGCAACTTATCAGACAAAAATTGTATGAAACTAAAAATAAATTAAAAACAAAAAAATCCACAAACACGTGGAAGCTAAACAACATGCTTCTTAATAATCAATGGGCCAATGAACAAACCAAATCAGAAATCAAGCAAAACATGGAGACAAAGGAAAACAAAAATACAACAGTTCAAAATCTGTGAGACACCACAAGAGTGATTCTGAGAAGGAAGTACATAGCAATACAGGTCTCCCTCAGGAAACAGGAACAACCCCAAATACACAGTCTAAACTCACAATTAAATAAACTAGAAAAAGAAGAAGTGAAACCCAAAGTCCATAGAAGGAGGGACATAATCCAGATCAGAGCAGAAATACATAGAGAAGAATAAAACAACAGAAAAAAATCAATGAAACCAAGAGCTGGTTCTTTGAGAAGGTAAATAAAATAGACAAACCCCTAGCCAGATTTATCAAGAAAAAAGAGTATGTACACACATAAACAAAATCAGAAACAAAGAAAGAATAATCACAATGGATACCACAGTAGTGCAAAGAATTATTAGAGAATTCTATGAAAAATTATATGCCAATAAATTGGGCAACCTAGAAGAAATCGACAATTCCTAGAAAAGTAAAACCTTCTAAGACTAACCCAGGAAGAAGCAGAAAATCTGAACAGACCAATTACCAGTAACAAAACTAAATTGATAATCAAAAAACTCCCAACAAACAAAAGTCAAGGACCAGATGGCTTCACAGCTGGATTCTACCAAATTTAAAAAAGAACTAATACCCATCCTTCTTAAAGTATTCCAAAATGTAGAAGAGGGAATATTTTAAAATTCATTCTATGAGGCCAGCATCACTCTAATACCAAAATTAGACAAATACACCACAAAAGAAGAAAATTATAGCCCGATATCCCTGATGAACACAGATGCAAAAATCCTCAAAATATTAACAAACTGAATTCAAAAATATATCAAAAGGATCATCCATCACAACCAAGTGAGATTTATTCAACAGATGCAAGAATGGTTCAACATCTGTAAATCAATCAATGTGATATACCATATTAACAAAAAGAAGATAAAAAGCATATGATCATCTCAATAGATGTTGAAAGAGCATCTGACAAAATTCAGCACCCAGTCATGATAAAAACTTCCAACAAAATGGGTACAGAGAGAACATACCTCAACATAATAAAGGCCATATACTATAAACTCAGGCTAATATCATGCTCAATGGCAAAAAGCTGAAAGCTTTTGCTCTAAGATCAGAAACTAGACAAGGACATTGACTCTCACCACTTTTATTCAACATAGTTCTGGAGCTCCTAGCCGTGGTATTCAGACAAGATAAAGAGAAAAGGCACCCAAATTGGTAAGGAAGAAGGAAACGGTCACTATTTGCAGATGACATGATACTATATATAGAAAATCCTAAAGACTCTGTGAAAACCTATTAGAACTATTAACTGGATTCAGCAAGTTGCAGTAAACAAAATTAATACACAGAAATTGGTTGCATTCCTATATACTGAAAACAAACTAGCAGAAAGAGAAATCAGGAAAACAACTCTATTTATAATTACATCAAAAACAATAAAATACCCAGGAATAAATTTAACCAAGGAGGTGAACGACTTTTACTCTGAAAACTGTAAGACACTCCTGAGAGAAATCAAAGAAGATACCAATAAATCAAAATCTATACCGTAATCATGGATACAAAGAGTTAATATTGTCAAAATGGCCATCCTGCCCAAAGCAATTTATAGATTCAATGCAATCCCTATCAAAATACCAACAGAATTTCTCAATGAATCATAGCAAGTAATCTTAAAAGTCATATGAAACTACAAAGGACCCCAAATAGCCAAAGCAATCCTGAGAAAGAAGAACAAAACTGGGGTATTACACTCCATTCAAGCCTTATTAAAAAGCTGCATTAATCAAAACAGTAATGGTACCAACACAAGAACAGACCCATAGATCAGTGGAACAGAATAGAGAGCCTAGGAATAAACCCACATGTATATGGCCAATTAATATACAATAGAGGAGCCATGAATATACAATGTGGAAAAGACAGTTTCTTCAATAACTTGTACTGGGAAAACTGGACAGCTACATGCAAAAGAATGAAACAGGATTACCTTATAATTCTATACACAAAGGTAAATTTGAAATGGATTAAATACCTGAATGCAAGACATGAAACCATAAAACTGTTAGAAGAAAACATAGGCAAAAATTTCTTGAATATAAGCATAAGGAATTTTTTCTGAACACATCTCCCCAGGGAAGGGAAACAAACTCAAAAAGGAACGAGTGGAACTACATCAAACTGAAAAGCTTCTGTACAGCCCAGGATACCATCAGCAAAACAAAAAAGCACCCTACAGTACGGGAGAATATATTCATAAATGACTCATATGATAAGGGGTTAACATCCAAAGTATATAAGGAACTCATATACCTCAACACTCAAAATACAAATACTAACCCAATCAAAAAATGGGTGGAGGACCTGGATGGACATTTCTCCACAGAAGAAACTGAGATGACCAACAGGCACATGAAAAGATGCTCCATATTGCTAATCATCAGAGAAATGAAAATTAAAACCACAGTGAGATATCACCTCACACCAGTTAGAATGACCACTATCCAAAAGACAAGAAGTAACAAATGCTGGCAAGGATGTGGAGAAATGGGAATCCTCTTACACTGCTAGTGGGATTGTGAATTGGTGTAACCTCTGTGGAAAGCAGTATGGAGATTCCTCAACAAAACTAAAAATAGATATACCATTTGATCCAGTAATACCACTTCTAGGAATTTACCTGAAGAAAACAAAATCCTCTGATTCAAAAAGATTTACACACTCCTAGTTTATTGCTGCATTTACAATAGCCTAGAAATGGAAACAACCACAGTGTCCATCAGTAGATTAACGGATCAAGAAGATATAGTATGTATACACAATGGAATATTATTGAGCCATAAAATAATCTTGCCATTTGTGACAACATGGGTGGACCCAGAGGGTATTATGCTAAGTGAAATAAGCTAGTCAGAGAGAGACAAATATCATATGATTTCACTTACTAGTGAAATCTAAAAGCAAAGCAAAACAGAAGGAATAAATAGCAATAGATGCATAGACACTGAGAAGTGACTGGTGCTTACCATGGGTTAGGGTTTGGGGTGGGTGGGTGGGGATGGTGAGGGGGATAAAGGGGCACAAAAATTTTCAACCATAGTGTAAGTTGGTCACGGGGATGGTGGTACAGCATGGAGAACATAGTCAATGATTCTGTAACATCCTCCCATGTTGACAGATAGTGACTGCACTAGATGAAGTGAGGATTTAATAATATGGGTAACTGTTGAACCACTGTGTTATATACTTGAAACCAATTTAAGACTGTATATCAACTATACTTCAATTTAAAAAAAAAGATAAAGCCAAAATCCAAAGTGGGCCCAGGGAGCAGAGTAAGTCTGTCCCAGACTACCTCTCTCCCTAATATCTCCACTTCTACAAAAGGCAACACTTCCTTTCTTAGTGTCCTTGGATGCTTGACCCATATCAGAGCTCATTTAATGGTGGTGAATTGAGGGAGGTGAGGGTTCAGTTTCAGGATCTTGCTACTTAAATGTGGCAGTGAGCCTTAGTGGCAATTATAAGATGTTGGTATGTCCATTTCAACTCCATTTTTCTTTAAACAGGCTTTTTCCAAATGGCATATCATCTTTTAACTTTAGAAAAAAATCAAGAACAAAAAGTGACAAGTTTTCACACCAATAAGACTGTATCTCCACCATCTCCGTGCTCTAGCTTCCAGTAAGCCAGCACTCAAAAGGGTAGAACTGTCATTTTGACACATAAGTTATACTTTGGCTCCTCAAAAAACTGTTCTCTTGTTCTTTTGCCAAATATGTATGGAGTATTAAGGGTAAAAACCCCATGGTGGCAATCTTGGTTTGGGTTGCTGGCATCTCATAACTGGCAGTGACAGAAACACTTCTGTAGGTGGTAGGCATGGACGGGGTACCAGGGCAGTGTGACCAGCTGTCATGTGCCTGCTAACAGGGTGATTTGTGAGCCTCCATGAGCCTCTTTAGGGACATCTAACCAAATTAATGGGGCCTTATGCCATCTTAATTTCAGGTAGAGAAAGGAAGGGTGGCCTTCTTTTACATTCACACACCAGGGTACAGCATGGCGTATTTAAAGTGAGGGTTCAGTTTAGATTCATATTACCTCATACTTGGACAGCTACAGTCGCCTTCCAGCTGGCCTCCCTGCCTACAGACTCTCCTTCCCGTGGGCTGCATGATATCGTCCCCAAATAGCATTTCATCATGTCATTATACTGCCCAAAACTTAACTCTATTCCGTTAAATGAGGTGTGCCTGTGGGCAACATAAAATGTGGTTCTAACTATTAACAAGGGCTCGTAGGCTGATCAGCCATCCCGGTTTTTCCAGGACTGCCCTGCTGTTAGCACTGATAGTCCCACAGGCAGGGAAATCCTCAGGCCCAGACAAACTGGAATGGTGGGTCACCCTAGCTGACCATCGACACCAGCTTGGGATCGGCATAAAGGTGTGTGGGTGTATTTTATTTTTTTTATGATGTGCTTCAACACAGAGAAGAACCATTAACAGCTGCTATTTTTACGCCAAGTAGCAATGAAATTTAGTTGCTTACTTTGTATAGGCAGCTTGGTTGCTATAGCAACAGTGAGTGGCACACTTGATTGTTCAAACATATAAAATCGACAAATCTTTCAGTGTTTGCTTCATCCCTTTAACTTTTAATATTTGCTACCTCAGGGCTGAGCCCGTTTTATTGTTAAATCATGTTATAAAAAAATCATAATTATTTACATTCCAGAATATTATTATCACCAATTAGTTATCTTATTTATAACTACTGTTTAAAACATACTTTTCCTTTGAGAGGATTTTTAGGGCATCACTTTAATTCTAGACACATGAATTGTAAACTCTCTATGGACAGTATGTTTGAACAGCACTTAATTCCTTGTGCACAGGCAGTACCTAACATATACCCACAATAATAGTGAGTGGTCTGTACATCTTCATGGGTTGAAGGCAAGACCCTGATAATGTTTATTTATGTAGACCCTACCTTGCAATAAAGAATTTAAGGGGGCTCTAAAAATACAAGACAAAGCAAGCAAGAAAAAAATGGAGATAAAAGGAAAATGTGGCTAGGAAAGTGAATTGGTGCCACAAGTAATATTAGTACAAAACAGATGCATGCAAAGAAATTCCATTTCCTTGCAAAATTCTAAAGAAGAGCTGCACATCTGTTTCTGACTCATCTACCTGGAAATTCAAAGAGAAAAATCATGTTCTATTTTAAAATTCAATGTTCTTTATGTGGAAACAAACCAGTAACTTAGAAACAGCATAAATATCTATTTATTGATAGAGAAAGGAGAGATGGTCTCACAATTATCATACAGTCTTCACACAAAGGATACCTGTTAAGGATATATGTCTAACTCAATGGCCAACTATGTCAACTAAAGCCTCTTGTGTAGGTGAAGAGTGCTACCTGATCATTTAAAAATAAAAAGGTCTTATTCATCTAGAAGAAAGAGAAATGGATACCCCTGGATATTATCAAATAATGATATTAACTTTGATTGTTAATTCCTCCAAATATTTTTCTTCTAATTGACTCACAAAACCGGAAAAAGAAAGGTATTAGGTATACTACATACTAATCAATATGGCTTTGAAGGAAATCATGTAAATAATTTTATTTAATTTTTCTCTGTCAAAATAATGGGAAAGAAATTGTTATCTGTTTGTTCAGTGCCAAGAAACTGTTAAACACAACATGCAATAGGATACCAATAAAAGCAATCACTTGCATTTTGTCTCTATAATATACAAAGGGATTTTACATTCAATACTTCACTTGGTCCTTTTATGACATTAATTGTACAAAACAGGAAAATAAAGTGGAGCAACTTTTCCAACTTGCAAATTGTGATTTCAGAGTCAACCTTACTTCTGTCTCCAAAGCTCATCATCACACTGTTGCCTCTGACTAATGAATAAATTAGCCACAGAGTACAAAATATAGAGATTCTTTAGCAAGACCATCATACACAAGTTATAAAAAATAATCTTGGCTGTGATATTGTACAATAGGTACAGAAGAGGTTACCGCTGAGGAAGACCTTATAAGTGCAGGGTACCAGGGACCTCTCAGTACAATTTCTGACAAATTCATGTAAATCTGCAAATACCTCAAAATAAAAAGGGCTTTTTTTTTATCAAACTGGCCTCCAGTTTGATCTTCATGCTTTAAAAAAAAAAACAGGATAAGAGTAACAGTATTGGGAAAAAGGACTTAGTGAAAGGGGAAATAAGACAAAACATAGGGAGTGGAGCAGCTATGAATAAATTCTCCTCACCTAGAAAATAAATCCAAAGGAAATGCACTGAATTGAAGATAAGGGAAAACTTTCTAATAATCTTTCTCATAATGGAACTAAATATTTCAATAGTGTTAGGAAAATTGCCCATCTGTCTTGGACAAGGAGGGTTCACCTGCTTGCAGGGAAGGGGCTCAGTAATTGGTTTCTTTTGGTTCCTTCGCAGTTCCACAAGATGACAAGAGTCACGTGAGGAAACAAACTAGTTAGAATGCTGCTTCTATCACTTTCTGGTTGTGGAACGTGAGCCGCTCCTGGAACCTCCTTTGGCCCCTGTTTTCTTATTTTTAAATAATGAAAAAGGGATGCTCCACTTGTAAACTGCAAAATGCTAGAGAAGTACTAGTTACTGTACTATCTGCTAGTTCAGAAGGCTCAAAAAAGATGTGTTTGATTTCTATCAAAGTGTCAGAGATAACTTTTAAGAACAGGAAGAACAGGTAAACCATTTATCCATCTGGTGGGAAATAGGCACAGAACATCAACTTTCCCAAAAGAAGAAATAAGTCCATCCTTTACCCTTTGTCTATGAAAATGTTTAATATTCTCCCACTGGAGATTAACTTTTCTCTAACACCATAGGCCCAGTCTCAGTTCTTATTTATTACTGCATTCTCATATTACATAATGCTTAACAGTAGATGATCAGAAATAACTGAATGTACATCAGAAAAGGGTCTATATCTATAGAAACCCCAAGTTTAAATTCCAACAGGGCTGCAAAAGATGACATGCTGAGGTTTGTGACCCACTGACTGTCAAGGATTCCCTACAGTAGTGGGCACTGCGGTGCAACACTGAGGAGCCTGCTCCAGGACAGAAGCATTCAGTTCCCCAACCCCGGAGAGTCTTGGTGGTCCACGGCTTATAGCTAAGTCCCTTTTCTGGCCTTGCCATCACCAAAGAGAGGCACCTCACCCCAAGTCACACCTCCTCCCCAGGGGCATAATGACCTAGGTTTTGTGTCTTATTTGGGCCAATTCTAAAGGGCCATCTCTGCTCCAGAGGTCTCATGGGATCAAATGAGGCTCCTGTTAAAACTTGTTTCAGTCAGTATTCTCCAGAGAAACAGACCTTATAAGAGATATATATATATACACACACATAAAAAGTGATATATTATGAGGAATTGGCACACAGTTTTGGAGGCTGAGAAGTCCCTAAATCTGCCATCTGCAAGCTAGAAACCCAAGTAAGTTAGTGATGTAATTCAGTCCCAGACCAAAGTCCTAAGATCCAGGGACGCTGATGTTGCAACCGCAGCTCAAACAGTTAGGCAAGCAGAAATGAATTTCCCCTTCCTTAGTCTTTTGTTCCATTCAGGCCTTCAGTGGACTGGATGGGGCCTACCCACATTGGGGAGGGCAAACTGCCTTACTAAGTCCACCAATTCAAAAGCTATGTCATCCAAAAACATCCTTACAAACATACTCTGAAAAAATGTTTAGCCAAATATCTGGGCACCCTGCAGCCCAGTCAAATTGACATATAAAAATGAACCACCACACAAACATTAGAATTCAACTTTTCCTTCTACTCAACTCTGCCTCCAGCTACTACCCCTTAACTGTTGATTCCTAGTCCACTTCCCAATAAGTTTTCTTCACATAAAATGTCTCAGAGTCAGTTTCTTGGGAAAACTCACCTGTGTCACCTACTCTTCCTACAAATAAAAATAATGCTTCAGCTAGATGCATCCATTTTTATAAGTGCTCTGAAGTTTGAAAGAAACCATACTGGAAAACCAGGCCTGCCTTTTGTGACAAGAGCCTAATAACAATATGAGAAAGATTTTATAGATATCATTATGCTTCTTTGAGAAAACTTAATTTTCATTAAATCTCTCAATTTTTTCATTTCATGACTCATAAATACATGTTAAGAATTCACCCAAGTTCTAAATTATCTTGCTGCTCTTTTTCAGGACAGTGTGAAAATATACTTGCTAATCAATAAGAACAAGGTTTGTGGTATCTTTTTTATGCTATCTCTTTGGTCCACTGAAGTGCAACTGTGAAGCTGCCAATATATACTCCAAGCTGAATTATTTGGATGTTGTAACTTTATACATTGAATAAGTGTAAAAATTGATAAAAAGCAGGTAATTCTTATTGCATTCTCAGAAAAACAAAGGAATGGTTTACTGAAAGTAATTTATTTCATTGATCTTAACTATGTCAGGCATATACATAAATTATACTTCTTTAATTATATTTAAAAAGTATCGAAATATTTCTTCAAGTTAAATGGTTCAACTTGGGAAGTATTTGATGTCATGGGACTACTAGCCAGCATACTTCATTATTTATCTGTAATTTAAAGGCAACATACTTAGGATTCACAAAATTCATTTCATTCAATCAATAAGCCTACTTTGTGGATCAAATTTCTGTGCCACTCTTGAACAGAGAGTCCAGATATTAACCCAAACAATGTGGTCAATTAATATATGATAAAGAAACCAAGGACATACAATGAGGAAATGACAGCCTCTTCAACAGCTGGTGCTGGCAAAACTGGACAGGTACATGCAAGAGAATGAAACTGGATCATTATCTAACCCCATACACAAAAGTAAATTCGAAATGGATCAAAGAGCTGAATGTAAGTCATGAAACCATAAAACCCTTAGAAAAAAACATAGGCAAAAATCTCTTAGACATAAACATGAGCAACTTTTTCAAGAACCTCAACAAACAAAAAGCAAATAATCCAATTAAAAACTGGGTAAAGGATCTGAACAGACACTTCTTCAAAGAAGAAATTCAGATGGCCAACAGGCACATGAAAAGATGCTCCACATCGCTTGTCATCAGAGAAATGCAAATTAAAACCACAATGAGATATCACCTCACACCAGTAAGGATGGCCACCATCCAAAAGACAAACAACAACAAATGTTGGTGAGGATGTGGAGGAAGGGGAACCCTCCTACACTGCTGGTGGAAATGTAAATTAGTTCAACCATGTGGAAAGCAGTATAGAGGTTCCTGAAAAAACTCAAAATAGAAATACCATTTGACCCAGGAATTCCACTTCTAGGAATTTACCCTAAAAATGCAGCAGCCCAGTTTGAAAAAGACATGCACCCCTATGTTTATCGCAGCACTATTTACAATAGCCAAGAAATGGAAGCAACCTAAGTGTCCATCTGTAGATGAATGGATAAAGAAGAAGTGGTACATATACACAATGGAATATTATTCAGCCATAAAAAGAAAAAATCCTACCATTTCCAACAACATGGATGGAGCTAGAGGGTATTATGCTCAGTGAAATAAGCCAGGCAGAGAAAGACAAGTATCAAATGATTTCACTCATCTGTGGAGTATAAGAACAAAGCAAAAACTGAAAGAACAAAATAGCAGCAGACTCACAGAACCCAAGAATGGACTAACAGTTACCAAAGGGAAAGGGACTGGGGAGGATGGGTGGAAAGGGAGGGATAAGTGGGAAAAAGGGGCATTACAATTAGCAGACATAATGTAGAAGGCAGGGCACAGGGAAGGCTATACAACACAGAGAAGACAAGTAGTGATTCTATAGCATCTTACTACACTGATGGACAGTGACTGTAATGGGGTATGTGGTGGAGACTTGATAATGGGAGGAGTCTAGTAACCATAATGTTGTTCATGTAATTGTAGATTAATGAGACCAAAATAAAAAAAAATTTCTGTGCCACTCTTATAAATATGAAGAAAATTGCAAGCATATTTATTTTTACTTTCAAGATGTTCCCCCTGACAGAGGTTTATTAATCTGTTAATCTGTTCAGCCAAGTTACTATCAGGAAATAATTATGAATCAGAAAGGGAAATAAACACACCAAGCTTGTGGACTCTCCACCTTTCATGATTTTTAAACTTTCATAATGAGCATCTGATTTGGTGCTCCATGATTTCTGACTCTGTAACTCTATTCCTTCTCTAAAATTTTAGGGGCTATCAGATCCTCCTTCAGTCTCTTAGAAGAATTGGGTAGGAAAAAATATTTTTAACTTGAAGGCCTAATTGAAGATTTTTAGCAGAATCAAGTCTGGTTTCCAACAGGGCGATTCAGTGGTCTCCATGGTAAAAGAAATGTAGAGTACCTTTTTAATAGCACAGTACATTAAAAAACAAACATTTTTCCTATGCTTGATGTATTAGAAGATACACTTTGATTACATTTAGTCATTACTTTTTCCCTCTCTCTGCACAAATAAAATGTCAAGGCAAGAAATATCTTTTATGTGTACCATCACAAACAAAATGAGGAAATATTTCATTACCATAAAATGTGAATAGATTTTATTCTAAACTGGACATTGTTGATGAAACTTAGCTGAATACTTAATACAGAAATCGGATCAAATGAGATAATATGGATGAAAATGCTTGGTAAACTCAAAGATCTAGCAAAGGTACATGATCATTACTAATCATCTGTGTTGACATCAAGTAAAAGACTTTAAACTTTGACTGGCACTGTGCGAAATCCATCACATAAAACCCTTCATATCCAAGTCTGAAAATGATTGAAGCTGACAAATTATAGGTCCTCCCTGAATAGTCTTCAAAGAGTGACATATTTTCAAAACAAGTAGGAACCAGTCAGCTTTGGGAATGACAAAAACATATAATATGTGCTGTTAATTGCTGACATTTACATAGAGTTGACATCAGATATCACTTATCATAGCAATTACTAATAGTCATTTGCATATCCAGCACCCATAATGAAATTTTGCTAAGCTCAATTTTTAAAACTTTATTTTCGACCCTCAGTTAGTATCTCCTTTATTCATATGAAGTATAATGTAGGGCTTCCCAACATTTTTTTATCATTCACACATCACAATTACACGATGATAAAATTTGTGCCAGGTCCCTCCTGACCACCTTGAGCTATAAGGGAATCAACATCTCGGCACACCTAAAACCAAAGTGGGACACCAGCTTACTATGGTTAGTTTTGTAGAGATCATCTGTTCTCAAGTTCATCTATAATCCACCAGCTTACACCGAGCAAAAGATCCCTAAATATTTATAATTAAGATTAAATTTCATAAAAATTTTCGTAACATTATTCCATGCCTTGATTGAGTTTATTACAATGACTTATTTACAACAAATGGTTCATGGCTTCACCAGTCTCTGTCTCCAATGGCATTAAATATATTCACATTATGGTGCAAATAATAAAACACTGTCATCTTGTTGTGTTGGGGGACAGTGGAATTCCTGACAGAAAAGGTGTGGTGCAAGAGTGACAAATTGGCCAAACACTTTGACTCCTGGAAATTGAAGATCTGCAGCTTTGTAGATATAGAAAGAAATAAAATCTACAAGGAAACATCTCTGCCTTCCCACTGGTAGGTCCAAGAACGTGGGAGGATTTCCTGTGGACCATTCAGCTAGAACAGTCTGAAGCTCTTTAAGCCACACCCAAGAAAATCCTACCTGAAGGGAGGAGCAATGAGGTCTTGAAGGGAGGGGCTGCCTGGGAACAAGGGGCTGGAGGGGTGGTCCCTTCCGGCATTTCAGAGCCAGAGGAGCCCCCAGGGAAGCTACAAATGCCTGCAGAAGTGTCCACAGGGTAAGAATAGCTTTAAATTTCTGACAAGCCCAGAGAACACAAGTTTCGTGTTGGTCTCAACTTACCATGCTATCAGCTGGAAATGCCCCGGAAACTCACCTGGGCTGATACTACTTGTGAGGATCCCCCGCAGGCATTTCCCTATCAGCAACAATATTGTGGCTGGACCAGCCCTTGTGGTTCTTATTATGCTTGCAGGACACAGATCAGCAACTGTCAGGGAACTTGGAAAAAACAAGGTTAGTCACGTACAAGTCCTGGAGGCCACACGGGGAGGTCACGGGGAGAGAGAGTGCAGACCAGGGTACTGCCTTTACTGGGGACAAGGGTGGGGTACTTAGGGTTTCTTAGATGCAGGCTTTAGTGGTAGACTTTAAAAATAAGAGCAGGAATTAAAGCGTGGGAAGGGAAAAGTAAGTAGTAAAGGGTCAGTTATCTACGTCAACCAGGGCTTTCCTGAGGGCCCTTTATGGGTGGAGCTCTTCAGTTGTGTAGCTGGCAATGTGTTTATCCCATTATTTGAGATGAATGTCTAAAGTGGAGGCCTCAACAATCGAAAGCTTAGTGTCGGGCACTCCCGTTACAATAAAAAATGTTGACTGTCAAGTTCCTACTGTACAGCAGCCATCCTCCGGTCACTGCCTGTGTCAGATCCTCCCCCCTCCTCCTACCCACACTCCAAGCAAAATGGAAAAGGATGATTCATGAGTCAACAAAAAGCTCCTTGCCCTCTATTCTCAGCAGCTTCCCTAGGTCCTTCCAGGCGGAGGAAGAAGGTTTGATAAGAAATCACAAATAAAGAGTATTGATGACTGCTGGGCACTGGGCATTCTATTCTTTGAGTTGAGACTACCTAGAGTTTAATGTGACTCTTGGACTTTTTCTTATTTAAAGGCAACAGAAAAGTCCTGGGGCCTGCCCACATTTCATCCATGGGAAGGGAGAAACCAATTCCAGTGGGTATATTTTAAAGGAGCATAAGGGATTTAAAAAAAATCACTGTGCACATACTTGTGTTACAGGTTACACAGAAATTTGTTTAAAACAGAGAGTACTTACAAATGTATAGCCTTTTCATGTTTTCTTTAAACTTTATGAAACTTCTCTGAGTTGCATACCAAAAATCTGGCCTTTTCAGAGTGTTTTATAAGAGGGCTGTAAATCTCAAAGTTGCCTGAGTGTGTAACTGACCAAGTAGATTAAGAATAAGAACGAATCATGGTCTACAAGAGAAAAGGGAAATTTTCAGACAAATTCAGTACCTAAAGTCAATTTTTTTAAAAGAAAGAAAATGTGGAATTTATGTTACCCAAGAACATCAGTTAGAAAACAAAGCCATCTTACTTATAAAAAAATCATATAATTACTTCAAGTTATCAAATTATGGCCTGAAAATATTAAGAATAAAAAATATTCAGTTGTTAGCATGTTGATATTTCTTTTTTATTCCCTGCAGAATTTTTTTCTTTCAAAATCCTCTAATTTATTGGTGTCAAGCATAGAGTAATTTTAGTAAAGATGCTGAAAGAATACAAAGCTTTCTGTTCATGTTTCAAAGGTCTTTCTAATTAGACTTTATATGAGTTATTGGAGAAACCCTTGTAATTTTCTAGGAGTGACTCCTTCCTCATATAAAATAGTATTGACTGACCAATTGGCTTACAAAGATGAGAATAATGAGTTAGTATAGAGAAAAAAGAAAATAAGAGAAGAAAAAGACTTTTCAAAGCAACCTTGTACTGCTAAAAAAAAATTAATTAGTCATGGTAATATATATAATAACATAAAGTTTACCATTTTTAACATTTTTAGCATACACTCCAATGGCATTAAATATATTCACATTATGGTGCAACCATTTCCACTATCCATCCACAGAATGTATGTTATCTTAAAAAATGAAACTGTGTACCCATTTAACAGTATCTTCCTATATCCCCTCCTACCATTCTACTTTCTGCCGCTATGAATTTAACTACTCGAGTACTTCACATGAGTAGAAACACATTTGTCTTTCTGTGACTAGCTTATTTCACTTGCCATAATGTGTCCTCAAGGTTCATTCATGCTATAGCATGTGTCAGAATTACCTTCCTTTTCAAGGCTGAATAATATCCCTTATATGTATAAACCATATTTCATTTATCCATTTATAGATGGACACTTGGTTTCTTCCATCTTTTGGCCACTATGAGTAAAGCTGCTTTGGACATTTGCACAAATACCTCTTTGAAACACTGCTTTCAATTCACTTGGGTATAAACCTTGGAGTAGAGTTGTTAGATCTTATGGTAGTTCTATTTAATTTTTGAGAAACTTCCACACTGTTTTTCATAGCAGCTGCTACATTTTACATTCCCATCAAAAGTGCACAAGGGTTCCAATTTCTCCACATCCTTCATAACACTTGGTTTCTGTTTTTTGGGGGGTATGAAATGGTATCTCATTGTGGCTTGATTTGCATTTTCCTGATGATTAGTGATGTTAAGCATCTATTCATGTACTTACTGGCTATTTGTATATTTTCTGTGCAGAAATGTCTATATCAGTCCCTAAAGCAATCTTTTACTTTATCCTTTGCTAATTTTGCAAGTGATATCATAGGAATATGTAAAAAAAAATTTTTAAGACTTTATTTTTTGGTGTTTTTGGCAAGCACCACATTTATCTAGCAATGTAAAACAGTTCAAATTTTTTTTTTTTTGAGTAGCAGCATGTGTCACTTCTTACAAGGAGAAAATATCAACCTAGCTACTTTGAAATTCTGTTTAGCTTAATGCTTCTAGATCTATACAACCACACAGACAACTGGAGACAGAAGGCACTCTATCAAGTCAAATGATACAAAGTTATACATCAGCCATCAACCTCATGGGGCTGGTGAGCACTTAAATGTAATTAATCCCAACTGAGAGTACGCTAAGCATAAAATTCACATCCGATTTCAAAGCTTTAGTATTTTTTTCATAAAATAAAAATCTCAAGTATTTTAATTGATTATCTTAATGTCCTGAGTTCAATAAAATACATAATTACACTGAATTTCACCAGTGTCTTTTTTTAATGTGACTATTGGAAATTTTTAAATTACATGTGGCTCCCATTTATGGCTCACTTTTATATGTCTATTAGACTAAACTATCTAGATAATTGTGACTATATAGACCATTTCCATGAATGTGGATATACAAATAAACTTAAAAGTAGAGAACTAAGAAAATTCTCCGAATCAAATTCTTTTTTAATAACAACCTTATTACTAGTGTATTATGAACACTGTCCAAAAACTATGTAGGTGATTATCTTTGTTCTATATTCAAGTTTTTTAGTGTAAACACTGCCTCCTGCATTTAAATTTGCCTTCCAGGGATTTCTTTGTTTCCAGAAATAAACTGCTGGGAACTCTTTTGAGTGTAGAGCCTATGCAAAGAAATAATAATTTTCAAAAGATGTACACAACACAGATAACTGATAAACAAATGGTATCCAAAATATCTAAAGAACTGCTGCCAACCAATAAGAAAAAATGCAGAATTAAATGGGCTACACAGAAGAGGAAACTGAATGATCAATAAACTTAAAATAAAGGAAGTGTGTATTATGAAGACAGGATACTATCTCATACCCAGAACACTAACAAAATAGTTAAAGACCAGGATTCTTCCACCTTAAGAGCTTTGTCCTTACTATTTCCTCTATGCCCAAATGTCCACCTGACTTGCTTCCCCTTTTCATTCAGATTTTGGCTTAAATGTCACTTTATCTAAGAAGGGTTGCCTGACCTAAAGAGCCCGTCACCCGCCACCAATCCCCTCCCCGTGGCTTGCTGTCTCTCAGCTTGCTTTACATCACTCCATGGCCCTAACCACTACCTGCAAACCTATTTGTTTGTATAGTGTCTGTCTCTCCCTCACTGAAACGAAGCTTTCATGAAGGAAAGGAGCTTTTTTATTGCTATATTACCATTTTAGCTACTCAATAACAGTTGCCAAAAGAATAAATGCCAGCCAAATGTCTGTGAAGATGTAGGGATAGGGGAACAACCATCTTCCAAACATTGCTTATGGGAGGGTAAATTGGCATTATTTTTAAATGCAAGTAGACAATATCTACTAAAGTTGGAGATGCAGGCTAACTAGGACAGAACGACTACACCTCCAGGAATATAACCTAGAGAATTCTAGCACAGAAGAGCATGTGACAACATTATAGTATTGTCTGTAACTGCAAAAACACAGGAAGCATCTTAACTGTCTATCAGTAAAGGAATGTACAAATAGTGATTAATTCATATGTGATAATATGCAATACTAAACTGAATTAAAGGCCCCCTGAAAACATGATGAATGAAAATAGCAAGCTATAGGATGATCTTTATAATACATCATTAATATTAATCTGTGTAACCCCAAAAAAATAGTATTTATTGATAATACATACGAAAGCATGGATAAATAATACATAGCAACTTCCGGCTGGTGAAGGAAAGGAAGGAAAAAGCAGGGGTACAAAGAGGGCTAACAGTATTTATTTCTTTAAAGATAATTAAAATAATCTGAAGCAAATTAGGCATGTGTTAAATCTATGGGACAAAACATGGGTATTACATTATTCTCTGTATTGATTGAAATATATTTTACATTTTTATAATTATAAAATCAGACTTAAGCCAGGGAATTCCTTTTCCTCTTATAACTTGTAAGAGCAAGTTACTGGTTAGAAATGATAACTACAAGCTGCACTATTTCAATCAGAGACTGGTAATGCATTTTCTTTATTACCTGAGAAATATGAAATCTCCAAACCCAATATTGACAAGATTTGTTTTCAAGATATATTTTGCAAACAACAATCAACTTTTGATTTGGAGAAGTTTCTCCAAAATTTCTTCTTATTCAAAATATTTAGTATCTATTAGATACATTGTCACAATCTTCTATTACTGTTTTTTCCAATAGTAACATCTTCCTATAAACACTGCAGATCTGAAAATAAATTCCTGAGTTAATCCTCTCTGGTTCCCGGTTTCTAACTAAAGCATATTACTTTGGTGTGATTCTATTTATAATGAAAGAACTAGGTATTTATTGACAAATCCTCCCTCTCCGCCAACCCACACACACACAATTTTTAATTAAAATTAAAAAGACACAGGAGGTAGGACATTTTGAAAGCTTTTAAAAATCACTGTAAATCTTAACGCATGCTGGTACCAACAGAATTCACACCTCTTTGCTTTGTATTACAACAGTACCTTTCACCAAAACCCTGAAATTCCTTCTATATTTATACCTTGCTTCACCAATGCACAATGGTTTTACTGACATTCACATTTCCTACTGAGTCTTCTGCTCAATCTGTCTCCCTGTTTCTCTCCCTAAATCCTCCCCTCTTGGTGTATACTTCAAATCCAGTGTGCCTGAGGCATACCATAATAGAGAACTGGAACATTCTAGGCAATGTTTTTAAGTTCAGATACAAATGGTTGAATTATGAAAATTTTGTTTTACCTGAATTTTAGAATCTGTACCATGTCAAGTAAGTAGTTAGATTATATAATCAGCTATTTATTTAACTCTTGTTAGTTGTGTTGGCATCCTGACATTCTTCCAGATCCTTCAACAGTGGGTCCACCAAATCTTAACATAAAGTAATTCATAATGTATGAACTGTTCCATAAAGTAAGAAAGAATAAATGCACAGCCCTTCCACATATGAGGCTGACTTCCTAACAAACATTCAGAGTAAGAAGGTGAGCTATCTTATTCAAGAAATGCCTTTTCAAAATATGATTGCTATATTTGAAAAAAAAAAAGGATTTGTAGATCTGGGTATTAAAAGTACAATGTTTTGTGTAAACATATTATTTTCCAGGCTGTGAATTAACCAAGCCTTTTTTAATTCTATTGTACAGATCATAGTCATCAGCAAGAACCTCTCTGTCTACATGTAGCTTTGCAGCTAAGAGGAAGTCAGTCATTATGAATGTTCATTGAACACCACAAAGCATTGCACCAGACTGAGAGAGATAAGGAAAAAGGAAAAAAATAAGCCAAAAAAAAAAGGAAATTCCTCTTCCATCAAATCAGAAGAAAAGCCCTTTCAGTGATGTGTAAAAAAAAGAGAACTGTTCTCCAAAAAAGAAATACAGATGGCCAACAGACACATGAAAAGATGCTCCACATCACTAATTATCAGAGAAATGCAAATTAAAACTACAATGAGGTATCACCTCACACCAGTAAGGATGGCTGCCATCCAAAAGACAAACAACAACAAATGTTGGCGAGGCTGTGGAGAAAGGGGAACCCTCCTACACTGCTGGTAGGAATGTAAATTAGTTCAACCATTGTGGAAAGCAGTATGGAGGTTCATCAAAATGCTCAAAACAGACTTACCATTTGACCCAGGAATTCCACTCCTAGGAATTAACCCTAAGAATGCAGCAATCAAGTTTGAGAAAGACAGATGCACCCCTATGTTTATCACAGCCCTATTTACAATAGCCAAGAATTGGAAGCAACCTAAATGTCCATCAGTAGATGAATGGATAAAGAAGATGTGGTACATATACACAATGGAATACTACTCAGCCATAAGAAGAGGGCAAATCCTACCATTTGCCGCAACATGGATGGACCTGGAGGGTATTATGCTCAGTGAAATAAGCCAAGTGGAGAAAGAAAAATACCAAATGATTTCACTCATCTGTGGAATATAAGAACAAAGGAAAAACTGAAGGAACAAAACAGCAGTGGAATCACAGAACCCAAGAAAGGACTAACAGGTACCAAAGGGAAAGGGACTGGGGAGGATGGGTGGGTAGGGAGGGATAAGGGGGGGAAGAAAAAGGGGGGTATTAAGATTAGCATGCATAGGGGAGGTGGGAGAAAGGGGAGGGCTGTACAAGACAGAGAAGACAAGTAGTGATTCTACAACATTTTGCTATGCTGATGGACAGTGACTGTAAAGGGGTTTATAGGGGGGACCTGGTATAGGGGAGAGCCTAGTAAACATAATATTCTTCATGTAAGTGTAGATTAAAGATAACAAAAAAAAAAGAAAGAAAGAGAAGGGGGATTACTCCCTGATAGGATAAAACTAACTGTAAATCAACAATTAATGCATGCTTTAAATATCCTTAATTTTGATCACTTAAAGGATGTCAGATGATCGGCTATGGAGGTACACTCTTCTGATAATATTCCTTTCTCTTAAAAAAAAAAAAGCAGTTCCTGTATGGTGACCTCCAATGAGTTGTACACAATGGTATAAAGGACATATCAAAGTGTAGGCAAAGGGTCTGTTTGTGTTTATACAGAGGATCAAAGCCTGATTTGGCTACCCAGAAAATGAACTAAGATACGATATGAAGAAGAACTTCCAACATCAGCACTCTCTAGAAGAGACATACCAGAAGATGATCATCAAAAAACCTCAACAAAGATCCAGGCGATGCTGCAGTTGTAGCTGCATTCATCCCACCAGTTCCTGGACTTGCCATTGGAATGAAGAAGAAGATATCTAAGCTGGCCTGTGCATACAGTAAAACAACAAATTTGACTGGATCTATACTGTTGGAACTCAACCAAGAATTAGGAGAAGTGCAAGTTGTAGTGCTCCAAAATCTTACATCTTCCCATGTTTTCTTCCATCTGCTACCTCTATAGCTTTTCTTCTTCCTTCCTAATTACAACCCTTAAATAGAATTCATGCCTCATATCGAATTCACCAAGTATCATAACTCCTCCAAGTGGTAAAGATACCTCAAGACAAATGCTGGGCATAGAAGCCACAGGGCATAAATATGCAAAGAAGTAAAAAGTTAACCTTTTCAAACAATATGGCTTCTCTCTCACTTACCAACTTTACATTTCCCTGTATGGCCCTGGAAGATGACTGGTTAGCCAGAGACGGGTAAGATTCCTCAAGGGAGGAACAACCTAAGACAGGCACAGTCGCAGGGGGGCCATCAGGTGAGAAATTGGGGATCAACAGAGGTGAGGCTTAGAACCTCACCCCCCCTGTTTTGAGAGAAATCTTCTGCATAAGTGGATGTATTATTGCCCTTGTCTAGCTTGGATTAACACATAGTCTACAGGCACACACCTGATCATCTACATTTGCTCTCTTACAACACTAAACTATGTTTTCTACCTTTATCTTGCATCTACCTACCACTTCAGCATTTTATTAAAAAAATAATAATAATATTAATAAAGGGAGAAATGTGGGATTCACATATAAATCAAGTATAAAAATCAAATGAATATTCATATTTGACCTGATTGTTTATAGTTCATAATGAGTGATCAAAACCGAAAGTTTTTGTGATGACTGCCTTTGTACTGTTCACCATGTAAGAACTTATTCACTATGTAAGAATTTGGTCACCATGTAAGAACTTGTTCGTTATATTTCAGAAGATTGGAGACTGACAAGAATTAGGCTGGGGGTGGATTAATGATTGTGCATTGAGCATTGACTCCCCTATACAGAATTTTATTGTTGTTAACAACCATTTGATCAATAAATATGAGAGATGCCCTCTCAAAAAAAAAAAAAAAGATAACTTGTATCTGATGCACTGTATGGTTGTATCTTTTATGCTAACCCATGAATAACTTTTCTCCTCTGGAATTTTCCAATTTGATTTTTCTTTATTAAAATAACTTTTAAATACTAATGATCCATTACAGATGTCTGAATTATGAAGTAGTATTGAAAATATTCAGATAGTTAAGTTAGTAAATCTAATTTAGACTATAGGAAGATATTCTCTCTGATTGCTTATATAAAACTACCCTGTCCACTTCCTTTTCCTCTTTCTATTGATTAGGCTGTATTGGCCAATCTGCCTTAAACCCCATTTCAAGTAGTTAGCCATTATCTCTGAAGTGTTTTTATCATTTTCGAGTGAGAGTAGAAAATATTAGGACAGAATCTCTCATCTATCTCTCTATTTCTGTCTTTATACTTACTGAGCATTATTTTGTGCCATTCTATAGTATCTAGTGTCTTACACATATTCTCATTTAGAATATAGCTTCATCATATACCAAATACATAAAGGTTTCTGTTGTACAGATGAAGAAATTGAGATCCTGAGAGCATTTGACCAAAGTCACACAACCAGTGAGCGGCAAAGTCTGGATGTGAACTGAGTCAGGCTCCAAATCTTATACTTGAAGAGGATATACATGCTGCCCTGCCCTAGAGAGGGCAGCAGTCGGCCCTTTACCATGCCATTCTACCAGCAGTTGTGTTGCTGCTGGCTCAGACCCTTCCTCTACACTTTAGTTGGATATAAATCCCTTGTTGTTAGATCAAAGTGGAGTTATGGACCCGAAGTGCCCAGGTTGGCTCTGTGGACAGTCTCCAGTTACCAAATCATAACTGACCTTGTGGAATACCAGGGTGATTCAGAAGATAATCCCTTTCATGCTCCACCAAGAAGTGAGTGGTTAAAACTAGTATAGAATGAGGGAAACAAGGGGTAAACAAATATGAACTACAACTATTATAATTATATATGAAGATAAACTGGAGAGCCAGATATCATTATTATTGTGAAGAATTATTTAACATCATGTCTGATTATAGAAGAACTACCACAACACAAGTGCCTTGGATGAGATGGCATGGTAAAACATCCATTTCAAAAAGGTTTCCTAATAAAAATTTCAAGACAGGAAATTAATGTTAGAACAAATAAGAATAGGACCGCAAAATAGAAAAAACATCCAACTGCATAAAATGAACATAATGCTGAATACTATCCTTACCTGAACTTGTCTTTCATTTGTCTTACTTACATACCACCTTCAAGATATAATAAAAGTTCAGCCACAAAATCAATTTAAAAAAGAGAACTACCTGGCCTAACTGCATAGAGTGATTTAACAGCAAAGCATTTTCCTGCAAAGACAGTTATATGCTATCTGGAAGAACTTCCAGTTCTTTATATTTTACTAGTGATTGATTAATTATAGGGAAAAGATTCAATCTTTCCTCTTATTCTCAGCAGGAAACATCAGCAAGATGATTTGAAGGAAAAGAAGAGATATAGATGTATTTGGTGTGATCAAATAGGAAAGACATCTGTGATTTCAGCTGGCTCTCCCAGGTTGCAGTATTCACCTACTATATTTACCTTTTTCTATTCTTTCTCTTTTTGAGCTGTTTTCCTACCCTCCTAAGATCTCTGGCCCATAACCCTGCTTTAAGAGCTACTATATTGGGAAACTAACTCTTCTGCTTTTATATTTTTTTCCAGCTTTACTGAGGTATAATTGACATATAACATTGTATAAGTTTAAGGTGTACAATGTGATGATTTGATACAATGACATGTTGTGATATGATAAACTAACAAGTTTCATATACACTTTTTTTAGTCTAAGTGTTTATTGTTTAACTCTCAAATTCTCAAACTTAAACACCAGTTCCTTAGGGAGGGGCTCTCTCTTTCCTGTTCAGTTCTGTATTTTCAGAACCTGGTACAAAATTAGTGCTTAAAAAATAATCGCTGATCAGCTGAGTATTGCAAGAGCTCCTCTTGGGTGGAGAACATGTTTTTAGGTCCTCAAAGGCCCATGACAGCATGTAAACATTCAAATTGTTTCAAGATAATAGCTTAACTGATCATTCTTCTCCCCTTTATTTGATGCAATAGAATGCATGTATTTCCCATCACCTTCTAGGAGAATTTAAAGATCAGGACAGTTACCTAGAAACAAAGTTTA
This sequence comes from Manis javanica, assembly GCF_040802235.1. Taxonomy (NCBI): domain Eukaryota; kingdom Metazoa; phylum Chordata; class Mammalia; order Pholidota; family Manidae; genus Manis; species Manis javanica. The sequence continues at coordinate 59,929,467 of NC_133163.1, read as the reverse complement.
TTTTGAGGTATCCAATAATTTTGCTTTCAGGTTTGATGGGTCATTAGTTCAAATGCTATAACTAGAGCATTGAATTTGAGAAGATAGTAGAAATAAGGAAGTACCTCTTGGAGAAACAAGGAATACCTCTAGATTAAAAGGAAGAAATTGGGAGTAATACAAAGGAAGAGATAAGTAGAAGAGGATTTCAAAAGTCTACAAACAGTCCCAGAGAAGGTGCCCAAGAAAGATAAAGGGTCACAGTTTCATAGGAACTGTGGACAGTACACCCAAAAGCTGACCAGGAAGTAAATTACAGACTGTTCAAGCCTTACTCAGCAAGAATGTCCTATTGCCTGGGCCCCGCCATAAATTCACCTATTGTTTTTACCAACCTCAGGTCAAAATTTCACTTCATTATCATCCAGCACCTCAACCATTAGTTTCCCTGTGAGGGTAGTTTTCTCCAAGCCCCATTTGCATAAGAACTCCAAAACAGGGAGGTGGGACGATGGACATCTGGTGAGTGGGAAGAAGTATCCTCACATCTGTACTTAAAGGAGGGTAAAATGAGCAATGAGATTCCTACTCCACTCTCACTGCAAAATGTTGAACCTTCTATTTTCAATTGATGGGTCCTTGAGGCTTTTGAAGTAATAATTTCTTTGTAACTTATTAGTGGGGCTATTCATCAAACATGGTGGCTTGAATACACATGCATGCTTTCGTTGTGTCCTAAACTATCTCCAAAGTAATGAAAGACTAAAAAGAATAGAAGAAATTACAACAGATAACAGATACTATAATTTTGGAAGGTAGAAATAGATAGACCAGTGGTAACTGACTTAGCAAAGCAGAGGAAATGAAATCTAAGTGCATGAAGCTGGGAAGCCAAAAAGAAGCCAGTTGGTGTTCCATAATCGCAGAAAGCATAAGGAATTTGAAACACTGCTTAGTACGAGGGTGGAGGGTGAGAAGTAGGACTGAAAATAGGAACACTAGCTGAAAATTTATCTAGAGAGCAGTTATTTTCCCATCTCTCTCCCCTCACACCACTCAGCCAGACAACTTTCCCTATCTTGTTTCATCAGGAATTTAGAGACTGACTCTAGAAAAATCAAACCAATGATTCCCTTCTCCCTGTCAATCCCTAGAATAATGAGAGTCAAGAAATTGGAGAAACCCCGTCTATAAAACTTGATTAACTCAAGAGAAAATATCTAACATGATGAGATCTAGATGTCCACCCCAAGTAAACACCCAGATCCCTGCCCAATGAGCAACACCAGACAGCTTTTTAGTGTTGCCATCAGCTTCTTACTGTCTCACTCAGTAAACCAAGCATCACTAGCCATTTGAGGAAATCCTAAACATAAAAGACAAAGACCTAAAAAACTGGTTTAAAACAAAAAAGGAAAAGGGGAGCTCAGCAAAGAGAAACAATAAAAGAGTCGTAGAAACCACTGATAACGAATAACTTCAAAGGAGGGAAAGATAGCATGGCAATCATAAAACAAGATAAGAATGCTACGTATTTTTCAGAAATAAAATTTGGAGAAGAATAAAGCATTATTGAAATTTTAAAAAGAATAAAACTTTAACAAATATGCTGAAAGATAAAATTTTTTGGTTTGGGTGTTCCTTCCAGAAAATATGAAAAATAAAGATGAACAATAGGAAGAAGACCATTAGGAATTACAGACAAAGAGAAAAGGAAAAAAAACATCAAAGAAATAAGATAACTTCCCAGAATTTAAAAATATGGGTTTTCAAACTGAAAGATTACACTTGGTGCCAAGAACCATCATTTTGTAATTTTAGTTCTCCAGTATCTTCCAGACCCTGATAGCTTCTGGTCTAAAAGAAATCATACACAAAAGCTGAGGATCAGAATGAGATCAGACTTTCCAATAGCAATAGAACCTAGAAAGCAATGGAGCAATAATTTTAAATAGGACAGAAAATTGTGTTTATTTAAGGAATTCTATACCTATCTAAACTATCAAAGATGACCATCAATAAGACATTTTCAATTATGTACATTTTCAAAAAATAAATTACTTTCTATATACATCATTCTCAAAAAGCTCCAGGATATTGTACCCCACTAAAACACATTGTTTACTATATTATTTTAATATCCTTTTGATGCACAAAACATCTGTAGTGGTAGCCTCCCCTTTCTTTCTTGATACTGAATAATTTGTGTTTTCTCTTGTATTTCCTTGATGGCTTTTACTAGAGGCTAATCTATTTTACTAATCTTTTCAAAGAAACAGCTTTTGATTTAATTAATTTTATTTTTTCTTACCTTTTTTCTTGATATTTACCTCAGATTTCAACTTTTACTGTATTATTCCCCTTACCTACCCTGACCCACAAGTACATCACAAAAGGATCTGATACCAAGATACATCATTTCCATTAATGGGATTTAAGAACTACTTTCTTTGCATTTATCTTTATAAAAAAGCATTATACTGCTCTTTAATCAATACATCTTAAAAGCTTTTCTGTAAATAGATGAATATAAGAGTAGAGAAAAATTTTGTCATTCCATCCTACTGCCCAATTTACCCCTCTTCTCTCTAAAAGGGAAAGGGGGCAATTATGATACAAAAACACACAGAAGATCCTGTCTACTTATGGGACATGTTTTCTAGAAAGCCTGGAAAAATAGAAAATTCATAACCATGAAAGGCATTGGTGGTGACCAAACTAAAAGGTGATAGAAGAGACTGATGTCTGGTAATCAGAATTGAAAAGACAGTGCTGAGATTTAAACAGGGAGCTCTAGACAGAAATGAGAAGTGTCTTCTACATTTGGATCCATGTGCTAATGCTTCACAGCACAAAAATCTAAAACCATGAATCTCAAAAATCCCGTATCATAAGTTATATCACCATTATAAAATGTAATTTTGTAGAAACTTCTATTTTATGTGACAATACCATAGAAAGCTCATAAAACATTTGACTTACAAACATTCTTTGAAAATTAAAACTAACTTCATTTTGGTAGAAATGGAAGTGAAACATCACCTAATTTTCTGACAAAAACATTTGCTGTGCTCGATCGTTATCTCCAGAAAAGCTTTCTTCCCAGATAAGTGATCTTCATGGGAGCACACTGAAAGGTATGGGAAGATATAAGAAGAAATTATCTAACTTGAAAGAAAAAAACACACTAATTACTTTAATGGAATTAATAAAAAAGACAAGAATGAAGAGGATAAAGTGTGGTTCAATAGAGGACACAAGGCATTCCAATCTCTGAGTTCCTATATTAACTCTGTTACTACCACAGCATGTAATCAAGTCATCATCAATGTTTATGTTTTTCATCCATTAATTAAGGACAGACAGAGAAAAGGTATAAAACATACGCCATGAAAATGAGCTCAGGAATTTCCCATCTTAAATGCCTACCAGTTCCCAGTTCCTGATACAACCCTCCTGCATTCTTTCTATGACTGCAGAAAACCTTGAAAAAGCTGAACCTTCATATTTGATCCAAAAACTAAGGTTGGCAGACAAAAAGATCTCCCTTAATGACAGCCACTACCCTGTCATTCTCTATCTCTAATCTGGTATTAGTTTCTTCATAACACTTATCATTGTCTGAAATTATATATATTTTTCTCCTTGTTCGGTACATAGATTATGAACTCCATGAGGGGTGGCATTTTGCTTCATTCATTGCTCTATTTCCAACATTTGAAAGCCATACCTAGTCTAGCCATTGTAGGGACTAAATAATATTGACTGAATGAATGAATAGATCTGATGCTGGAAACCAGAAATTTATACTGAAGCAAATTGAAACAGTTCTACTATTTCTCAAACTGGGATCTTGAATTATCTGGAAGTCTGCTACAAATACCACCACACTGACAAGAGAAGTCTCAAAGACATTTTACCCTGCACTGTGACAACTCTGTAATACTCCACTCCTGGAACCATATGCTTCTGAGTGATTTATCTGGGCTAAATTAATATTTTTACAACTATTTTAGTTCTTCACAACCTACTCACACAGTGTAACTTAATTATGGATTCTCACACTGGGTTCTTAAAAGAGAGACAGCAGGTATCCATATATTGGGTTTGTGGACAAAAGAAACAGATATCACTGAGTCATCCTACAAACTCCAGTCGATGTCTTATAATGGGAGATCGTTATGGCTCCAGACACATTTCCCTTTCTGGGTCGTGGCTTGGCTGCTTGGGACCCCATCTTTCCCATTACAGGCGGAGACATACAACTCATCCTAATGAATAGATATGTCAGCGGCAGCCCCATGCTATGAACAAGACACACACACACACACACACACTCTAGTCCACTAGAACAAACCTAGCTTGTCATTGATCCCTCACCTCAGAGTTTATTCACTGCTAAGATTCAGTTATAGATTTATGCATTTTGAGAAACACTTTTCTAAAAACCTTTAAGTCAGTGCTGGGCACTCATAAGAAATCAGTCCTTTAAAAGAGACTTGAAAAAATAAGAGAGTCAACTATACAGTTTTATAAAATGAATGGGAACTTTTCCTAACTAGCCAGCTAAAAATACATATACAAATATTGATAGTTTTCTTATTTACCAAAGATAAATAACTACAATTGATAATGAGAAAAATGTTTCTTCTCCTAATAACAACAAACACATTCTTAAAATACCAAGGAACAACAATAATAACTGCCACCACATACAACATTTACTGAACTCCAACAGAGACAGAGAAGGAATGGCCAGAGAAATAGGATTTGGGGAGGTTTGTTTTAGGAATGTTTTTTCTTTCAGATTAGAAGACTCATAGGCAGATGCATAAGCCAATGGGGAGGAACCCCTTGAAAATGAAATGTTGAATGTACTTGGGAGAAAAGGTGAGCTACTGAATTCATCTAATTAAACAAGTTGAATTTATATCCACATTGAACATTTTACAATTGTTCCTTCTCCTCCCTGACATGACCACGTGCTGTGTTCACAGAAACACTACTTCTCTGTTTGTCTGACTGTAGGAAAATCAGAAAAGAAAAATTCTTTTGACATGATCCCCACCAAAAGAGTAATCCGTATAATTGAAATAAATATCCTGATAGTCAAGATAACTTGCCTTTTAAAGATAAAAGTAACCTATTGCTTTGATCAGGCAGATAATCATTCCTCAATTCTTCATTACACCCTGCTAGTGTGGGCTGGGTCAAAATAAAAGCTTTATCATTTTATTTGCATAATTATTCAGGGAAGGATGTACATGGGAACTTTTGATGTGAAACTCCCCTCTTTTCCATATTATGGCCTTGTTTCCACATGATGTTGTATGTTGAATATCAAAATAGCCATGGTCCATTGTTATGGTATGAAGTTAGCTTTACCAGACAATGTTGGATATGCATATGTGAGTTTGGATCACATGAAATCACCCCTGTTGGAGTCCTATGTTATATACACACGCATACACACATATATTCGAGATCATCAAGATTTTTTAAAAAATTATCTGTATTTATTAAATGTTGACATTCCCAGCCACTAAGCTATTAGCAGTAAAATCTGTACAGATAAAGCAATAAAGATTAGAATGTTTCTTTTTATTTTTAGTAGAAAAGTAAAATGAATTCTTATATTTAAGACAGGCTGTTGAGCTCTTTTTCTCTCCTTTGCTCTTGTTTACTCTTTTAATTAGTGGCCTTTTTCTAATTTCTCTTTTTCAACACTAAGTTATGCAAGTGATGAGGGGGTCACACTGAAGGCACTAATCTACAAAAGACAATCTCTAAAGATGGTATCTTTCAAAAATGCATTAAATTAACAAGTAGGAACTTCAGCCTGTTTTAGATAATGATGGCATTTGCAGCTTATCTCCAGACCCACTTGGGAAAACTATACTCGGATTCTTGCCACGTGCAGCAGGAAGCTATTATGGGGACATCTCATGTCCCCAGGAAGACCACTCAGGTGCAGACCTGTGTGTGTGTGCAGTGGGGGGCGGGGGGCACAGTTTATTGAGGGGTGCTCTCGGGATCAATACTTGCAGGGAGTGAGGAAAGCAGGACTGGGCAGAGGAAAATGAACTTTGCAGTGATTTCAACAAAAGACCAAAAGACCTCAGCTAATCCCATAAGAAGCCCTGGAGCTAGGATGACCCTTCCAGGTTGTCCTGTGCTGGGAAGAAACAGAGCCTTCATGCTGCCACATTGAACCAGGCTTTGGATGTGGGCTGTCCTTCCACCAGGAAGGTAGGCAAGCCCTAGGGCAAGTTTCAGAGACCCAGCTGAATGTTATCAGCTGCCAACGTGCCTGGCAGTGGGAGAAATGAGTGCTTTTAGTCCTGAAGAAAGGCGATTTGGGCAACATACCATAGCATCTACTACCCAGGTACATTAGGCAACAATAGGTTGTTTTAACCCAAAGCTTCTGTCCAAGGGGCATGTCACAGAGTTCACTGGGCTGAGATTCAAAGAAACAATATGCTATCTTGTCTCTTCCACTAAAAAAGTTCGTGACTTTTGGAAAGCTGCTTTCCTCTCTGCCTTCAGCTGTAAAATCAGAGTTTTGACAAGGGAATCACCTATGGTCTCTTCTACTTAGACAACCCTAATTTTGTTGCCTTAATTTTCAGCAAATTCAGGAGAAAAGGATTTCAAATGTAATCATGCCTCATAAAAAGTTAAGTTTCACTTAGATCCTATTATTTCCCTGTTAAATTAGATCTCAAAACTCCAAAGTAATTTTCAAGTCCCTTTGATAACATTAATACTAGTAACTTTTAACTAAATAAGAGTAAAATTTAAGTCACAGAAGAAGGCGAATGAAGATGATTAATCATAGAACCCTAGTGCTGAGACTAGAATCTCAGGCTGCTGAATTTAAAACAGGAATTCAAAAGACCTACTTTAACCTTGACTAATTCCATTGTCATCCATTTCCCAAAGAAACAGAATTGCTAGTGAACCCATAATGAATTTGACTGTTTCTGCAAAACCTGGTTGTGCTATGTTGCTTCCACTAAGACGTGGGATAGCCACACTATCTCTGTTACTATCTTCTGTCCTTCTTTGAAAAGGTCAGCAACGTCATCTGGGGTCTCTATTACTCAGAAAAGTCCACTGATAGACATAAAATGGTCATCTGCCCTCCCAAATACATGAAAGTCAGGGGTCTTTGGCACATTCATATAATTGCCTTGGAGAGGTGAAAAGACAATTAAAATGACTACACTAGGTTTACTAGCTCATTCTGTTAGGGCTTGCATAGAATCTTTGTCCCTTAATGGGACAAAACGGAGAGAACTGAAGGTAGAGGACATTGATCTTTTCCTGGCACTAAGCTTCATGAAGAATAGCTTTTTGCAAAAGGGCGGCTTTATTTCATCTGTTTAAGTATTCCCCATCATGCATGCAACATAGCATTTTCTTTAATGTATTCCATTCCTAGTTCTGCCTTTTATTTTGTCAACAGCAATTTTAATATTAATGATTCATGCCCAAAAGAGAAGGCGAAAAACAGATAGTTCAGAATAAAATGACTCTTTTTTGTCATAGGCAGGAAGCTAACTTAAACTGATGTTAAATCAACCCTAAACATGAAAACATAAAATGCAAGCTGTTGATTTTAACAGAACTTGTACATTGTTTACTCTTGTGAAAACCTGTTTTTAGTTATTTGAAACAATTTTCTATTGTAAAGCACCAACATGTTTCCTACTGTTTACATCAAGCATATGTTTTTATTTTCTACTGGAATGTTTCCATGTGCTTGGGTATGATTATGCCCCAATTTCTGGGTCACTTTTCTAGAATATGTAATGCTGAGACTGCATTTTTGTAATAGGAAGGGAATTCTGTGTTTTATTTAACAGTAGCCATACTACTCAGTGCAAACTATGAAGCTTCAAAACAAAGAAAAGACATGAAAATAATCCTGGAAGATTGATAGCTAATGAATACCAGCAGTAAATTCCTGACATCTAAGTCCCACCTAACTATGCATCTACTTTGTTTTTCTTTCAAGACATTAAGCTGAATCATACCAAAAGCAAAGAAGCTGAAGGAGCCATGGAGTGCATTTGTGACATGCCTCAGCCCCCTCCTCGGTCCTCCATTCTAAATATCCTCAAGTGTTGTCTTGAGATCTGTATACTCCATCATGGCCAGAGAAATGTTTCCGGAACAATATAGGCAGTGAACACAGGACGCAGAGTGCAATATTTTGGCATAAAAATATTGTTGCTAAGAGATAAAGGAGATAAGTAAGTTGGCAAGGCAGAAATGGAGTTTTTGCAATTAAACCTTGAGAGAGAGAGAGAGAGAGACAGAGAGAGCTCAAGTTCTAAAATACACATAGACCTGGAGACTACTTGGCGAGGGTCACTGGAGTCTAGACAAAGTGCCAACTGGCTGTGCTTTGCAGTGACTTGGAGTGGGTCAAACTTGGCAACCTTGCATATCACAAGAGGCTAGAAAGCACTTTGGGCTCAAGTGTACTTTGAGCCATACACAGCCAACTCTGGTTTCCTCAAAAGTAGGCAACTGCCCTGCATCTCTGAAGTCAAGACTAAACCAGGAATGAGAATCAACATACTCCTACTATTGTGGGTTACATTGTATCCTTCCCAAAAATGTGTTCAGGTATTATTCCTGGTACCTGTGAATGTGACCTTATTTGGATACAGGGTCTTCGCAGCTCTAATCAAGTTGAGATGAAGTTAGACTGGACTAAGGCGGAGCCTAATGCACTATGACTGCCATCCTTACAGAAGAGGAGAAGCACAGACACATGATCAGAAGGAAGACATTATGAAGACACAGAAAAATGCTGTGTGATTGGAGTGCTGTGTCCACAAGCTAAGGAACCATAAAATTGCTGGCAACCATCAGAAGCTGGAAAGAGGCAAGAGGGGATCTTTCTTAGAACCCGCAAGAGAGAGCATGCCTTGCCAGCAACTTGATTTCAGACTGATGGCCTTCAAAATGCTGAGAAAATTAATTTCTATGGTTTCAAGCAACTAGGTTTGTGGTAATGTGGCAACACTAGGAAACTAGTAGACCTGCCTGGAGAATAGGAACAAGGGAAAGAGATGGCCCTGCACTGAAACAATTGAAGACAGGATCATGAAGCAAGCAACATTTGACAAACAAAAGGTTTCAGTAATTTGAGATGATGGAAGACAGGGAGGACAATCCAATAGACAAACACTCCACGAACAGTGGAGAGCAGGGGGAAAGGGAAGGTCATATTTGGCAAACATTGGGAAGTCCAATCTTACTGCGCCACTAAGTGTATATGAGGTCAGTGGAGGTAAGACCAAATACCAGTTGAGGTCATATTGATCAGAGCAGCCTAAGGAGCTCAGACTTAACCCACAACTAAGAAGAGGTATTAAACTCTTTTTGGCAAAATGATTTGATCAGAGCCAAACATAAGAAGATTAATTTGTTAGTGTACACAGAATGGCTTGGGGAAAGAGAAAAAGAAAAAAAAAGTGAATATCACTTAGGAAGCTACTGCAGAGGTGAAAGCAAATAATAATAATAATAATAATAATAAAGTATAAAACTTGATAGCTGAAACAGGAAAGGAATAAAAGAGATAGAAGTACAAGCTTGGCAAAGTTAGACTTGATAGTTCCAGACACTTGATTTCATGTAGGGATAAAAGAATAAGTGAAGTAAAAAAAAAAAAAGAAAACAAGAAAAAAAAAGAATAAGTGAAAAATAACTACTCCTGGGTAATAAAGATGAGAGAAACATCATTAATACAGTTACAGTGGAATAGAGGTGAACTGAGGGAAAATGTGAACTGTTTCCTGCTACACAAGAGGCTGCATTCTTGCCTGAGAAGTCTCAGAACCAGTGCAGATCTCAACCTGAGCTACACAGCATCGGCTGGGGGTTGGAAAAGAAGAATATGGGGCAAAAAGCAGACCAGAAACATGGTATCTCAGTGGGGCACACATGTGGATCCCCTGAGATAATGAGAAAGCAGCCATGCTGCCAGCTCGAATAAGCCACAAACCACAGTCTTGAATGTGCCACAAGTCAACCCTTTCCTGAAGCCTGAGCACAGCTCATCTTCACTGGTCCCCAGGGAACTGTGGAGAAGGTGGAGATGCAGACAATGGAGAGCAGATGAAGGACTACAGGGGGCCAAAAATTAATGCTCTTTCTGGCTCAAAAGGGAAAATAAAGTTTGCATAAATCTCCAAGTACACATATTTTTATTAAGCCAGGACATATAACAAGAAGCACTGTAAGTACAAGGACTATAAAATAAAAGAATATTCAAATTTCTAAGTCAAAGTCAATAAAAAATATCTTTTAAGAGAACGAAGGTATCTAACTTACACTTGCTAAATTATGCACTCTGAAAAACTATATTAACCCCAATTAAAAATTCTGTTTTTCTAAGAGAAAATAAAATTGGAAATTCTCACTTACTAAATTAATATAGATGAAGCAATAATTAATTAGCAGAAGAATGTGTTACAGATCATGCTAAAGGAAAAGCATGGCCTCCTTCATGTAATAGTACCTACCATACATCAGACTGTTTAGCACAGAAGTAAGCAAAAAACTACATGGCCCATGCCTGCATGGGAATCACTGACAAAAAATAAGGAACGAACAAATAGATTAAATGGCCAGAAAAAAGATACTGTGGTAGAAAATAATGAGTAGGGAACATTTACTTTAGATAGGGTGGGCCTGGAAGTTTTCTATAAGGAGCTGACATTTAGGATGAGAGAGCTGAGATCTTAGGATGAGAAAGACAATGATTTTTTAGTTGAGACATAATTGACATATAACATTGTGTAAGTTTAAGGTATACAATGTTGTTGATTTGATACGTTTACTATTGCAATATAATTACTACTAAACCATGAGTTAACACTTTCATCATGTTACATGACATAACTTTGAAGTATATAATACAATATTGTCGATATAACTATGCTGTCCATTAGATCTCCAGAATATATTCACCTTCTACTTGCAAATGTGTACCTTGAACAGTATCTCCCCAATTCCCCCACCCAACAGCCTCTGGCCAACATGAAAAGACACTTAACATCACTAATCATCAGAGAAATGCAAATCAAAACCACAATAACATGTCCCCTCACATCTACTAAAATAGTTATCATCAAGAATATGCGATAATGAGTGTTGGTGAGGATATGGAGAAAAGGGGACCCTTATGCACTGCTGGTGGGAATGTAAACTGGTACACCCACTAGAGTAAACAGTATGGAATTTCCTCAAAAAAGTTAAAAATAGAACTACACTATGATCCAGCAGTCCCAGTTGTGGTTATATATTTAAAGGAAATGAAAACAGGGTATCAAAAAGCTATCTACACTCCCACATTTATTACATGATGTTATTAATGATAGCCAAGATATGGAAACAACCTAGATGTGTCAATGGATGAATGAATTATGTATACAATGGAATATTATTCAGCTATGAGAAAGAATGAAAATCTTGCCTTTTGCAACAATGGATGGACCTTGAGAGCATGGTGGTGCTGTGAGATGAGACATACAGAGAAGGACAAATACTGTATGATCTCACTTATATGTGGAATCTATAAAAGCCAAACTAAGAAAAAGAGCAAATCTTTAGAAGAACTGGAGGAGATAATGTTTCTGCTAAAATGAATGGTGAGAAGGCCCTAAGAGCAGAAAGCCCTCAGCATGTTCAAAGAACTGAGGGAGAAGACCATTGCAGATGGAGCAAAGAGGGAGGATGAGAAAGGCACCAAATGAAGCCGCAAAGAACAGCAGGAGCAAGACAGAGCAGCCCCTGAGAGGACATCGTAATTTGGAAGTATTACTGAACACTGTGGGAAACTGAAGAATTTTACACTAAGACACATGATCCAATTCTTCTTGCCTCAAGTCTTATTTTTGCTTTATAGAGATTAAATAGCACAGAGCTTGGTAACATCTAGATACTCAGTAAGTGGCAAGGATAAAAGATAGGAGACATAGTAGGAGGCTCTTTGAATAATCAAAGTTATAAAGAACATGGAGAGAAGTAGATATAGTCAAGAGATATTTGAGATAGAACTGACATGAATTAGGGATAGAATGGAACAGAGAGGTGATGGAGAAGAATCAAGAATGACTCCCAGTGTGGTGACTTGGGAAACTGGCTCAATGATAACACCACTGACTCTCAGAGAAGAAGCACGTTTGGGAGATGGAATCAAGACTTCAGTTTTGAGCATGTCGAGTTGGGAATGCCCATGAGACTGTCATCAAGATGCTCACCTCACATATGCACGCTGTTAAAAGCAAGGCAACAGAGGGGTCACTTGTACTCAGCACTATGCCACCAAACCAAGACATGATTTAATTTCAGTTTTAAGTTTTAGTTCTCCCAGAAATGGAATGTTAAACAGGTCACTCAGGAATCGCCTGATTAGCATTAATTAAGTAATCTGCCTGATAGACCCTGCCATCCCCTTGCAACAACTAAACCACTTTTTCATCCCATACAACTTCCTTGTTCCTGCTCCCTTCTGCCTATAAAATCTCTTGCCTTGTATGACTTTTCAGATCTTCTTTCTAGCTAGTAGACTGGATGCTGCCTGATTAATGAATCACTGAATAAAGCCAGTAAGATCTTTAAAATTTACTCAGTTGGATTTTGTTTTTTAAGAAATAGATTTGGGCTGGGCATACATATGTAAAAATAGAAGAAACCACTCAGAGTATATGTAGAGAAACTCCCACGCTTACAAGTGAGGTGCAGGAAAGAGAAATCTGCCAAAATTCATTATCACTGTCAGCACACATGCCCCTTTAAGTCCATTCCTAGGATAACCACTTCCTTATTTTTTTTCATAATTTGGCCACCTAAGTAGTTAGGCATAATGATATGTTTAGTTTGCCCATTTCTGGCATTGAGGTTAGGCTATCTGCATACAGTGAGTTGGAAAGCAAATGCTCCTTGTCAATTCTCTGAGATAGTTGGTTTAAGATTGGAATTATTTCCTCCTTAGAGTGTTTGATAGAAATCATGGGTAAACAGAAACCTGGACTTTTCTTAACTGGAAGGTTTTTGATTACTGATTTGGTTTCTCTAATAGATATTGAAATATTCAGGTTGATTCTCAATTATTGACACTAATACAAAAAAATAGACAAGTACTGACTAACACACCTTTTATAAGCTTGATATATACATTTTTCCTTTCAGGAGAGAGTGAAGGGCTGGGTTTAAACCACCATTAAGTTATTACTAAATTTGCATTTTCAGAATGTATATCAAATTACTCAAAAAAGATACTGCATAGCTGACAGAAAGAAAATGCAAGATTAAATTTTTACCACAGGTAAAAACTAGATTCAGTTTATATGCCTTCCCGGATTTGCTCAGGTGAAGCTTTCTGCTCAATGCTAACAGAACCTCAGTTAAGATCATCTTCCACTAACTGCATTGTTGAAAACCTCTAACAAGAAATTTTGCTCAACAGAAGAAGGTTCGGCGCTGCATCAGTTTCAGGGCCTTGTGTTTGTGGCCCTCCACCTGCTTGGCCTACTGGCTGCAAGGCTGGCTGCCCAGTTCTTACACACTGCTCACAGCATGACCTGAGAGTATCTCACCCCTCCTTCCATCATTAGTTTCTCTGTTGCCCCTGAAGCATAAGACACTGGAGGATTCCCCCAGCACACATACACACACACACACACACACACCATCAAAGCCCAAAAGGTTGCAGGCTCTGGCAGACAAGGCCTGCTCTGGCTGGTATATGCTTCACAGGCTTGGGCCCTAAGGCAGTTGTTCATGCAGTTTGCTGTCTCTGCTGTTTCGAATCCAGATTCCCAGCTCAGTGCTGCGGTGATCTGGAGGCACAAGTTGAAAGTATGGGACAGGTGACATCCACAGGACAAACTCTGACTAGGAAATAGGAAACTTCACACATGTTTTCTTCACTCTTCCTCTCCCTGATCGAAACTGATTTGAGGCACAGTCTACAGCCTCCATGCAGATGGTCTCCTAAAATTGATTAATCCCCTGCATGCATCACAAACTCCTGGCCAGCTCAGTAACATGCCCCAGTGGGTTTTCTATCCCTCCTTTCTTGCCACTACCTCTCTGCCCTCTCTCCTGACCCTAGGATTGTACTGCACACTTAAATATTAACATGTAATATTATACCTCAGACTATTTTCTAAGGAACCCAAGGCAACATAAATAATCAAGTATTACATTATATTTTAGATTAAAAATATATTTTCCTATTTTTGCATTGGACTGCTTACCTCATATGTTCATAATTATAATTACTGTCTTTTACAAACATTTTTAGTTTCCTTACTTCTCTCTTTGGTCACACTTGCCTGTCAAAATCCATCCATTCCCTTTCTTCTTTCCTTCTTTCCTCCCTCCCTTCCTTCCTTCCTCTTTCTTTTATATAATACACATACACAAAATTGAATAAAACATAAATATATATTTTAACAGTAACAAACAACCCAAAGAAACAGAATTTTGTCAGCACCCCAGAAGCCACATGCCCAGTTTGCTGAAAGTCCCCTCTGAGCCCCACCTAGACTTAAGCATCTTCCTACTTTAGCCATCACTACACATCAACAGTTCATCAAAGCAACAAATGGAAGTGGAATGGACACCCAGATGCCAAGGTTCTCTCTACCTCACATCCCAGGAAGACCTGAAACTTTATCATGATTACATGCACAATTTATGGTCAAAAGTTTGACAAAATAGAGAGCAGCGCTCAAGATGGCAGCATGAGTAGGGTGGTGGAAATCTCCTCCCAAAACCATATATATTTTTGAAAATACAGCAAATACAACAATTCCTAAAAGAGAAACCACAAGATACAGTACAACAGCCAGGCTACATCTACATCTGCGAGAACTCAGTATCTCACGAAAAGGGTAAGATACAAGCTGTGGCCCGGCGGGACCCGAGCACTCTCCACCCCAGCTCGCCAGCAGGAGGAAAGGAGTCACAGAGGGGAGGGAGTGGAATCACAGGGCTGCTAAATAACCGGCCCTAGTAATCTGCACTGGGAACACAGACACCGCATTGCACGGTGTACTGGATATTGGGGAAACGGAAAAGTAAAATCCAAGATGGAGACTGTGGATGGGTCCCCACAGCTGGCTGCCCTGGGACAAAAGAAAACCCAGTGCTTCAAAAGTCTTAAAGGAACAAGGGTTTAACAGATGGACAAAATCATCCTGGCACACTCAGTCCAGCAGGCTGGGAATCTTGAGGAACTTCAGGTGCCCTAACCCCCTGGGTAGCAAAGCAGTTCTGAAGTCACGGCAATAAGCAGCCTGCCATTCATTCCCTGCCGCCAGCACTGCAAGCAAACTGGCTGACCTGCCCCTGGGGTGGAGAAGCCAGGGAGGAGCTCTGCCCACAGCAACCACACAGAGTCGTCTCTCAGCATGCAGCTAACTGGGACAGATACAGAGGCTGCCACCAGCCAGCTCGCAGCTGCCCAGCACAGACAGAGGAAGCCGGAGCAAGGTCCAGAAAGCATAAAGGGGTGCTATTCTCACAGGAGAACACACCTGGTGCATCTGCAAACCCCAGCATTGCCCTAGGCTATCCTGATGGCAGCACTGCCCACAGCAGCTCAGGGGATTAACCCAGAGACTATTCCCATGTGTGGGTAACTGGCACAGGCAGCAAAGAAAGGCAAGGCGACCAGCAAGCAGGAAGGGACTTTGTTCTCCCAGCTGACACACACACCACCTGCTGGCAATCACTTCTATTGACACGAAAAGGCAGAAGAATCTGGTCCCATCAAAAATCATTCAAACAACCCCAGACAGAGAGAGGGCTTGGTGAGATAGATATAACCAATCTTCCTGAAAAAGAATTCAAAATAAAAGTCATAACCATGCTGATGGACCTGCACAGAATTATGCAAAAGCTAAGGGATGAAGTCCGGAGGGAGATAACAGAAATTAAACAATCCATATAAGGACTTAAGAACAGACTGGATGAGGTGCAAGAGACTGTTAATGGAACGGAGATGATAGAACAGGAATACAGAGAAGCTGAGGCAGAGAGAGATAAACGGATCTCTAGGAATGAAAAAATATTAAGAGAATGGTGTGACCAATACAAATGGAACAATACTCGCATTATAGGAGTACCAGAAGAAGAAGAAGAGAGAGAAAAAGGGATAGAAAGTATCTCTGAAGAAATAATTGCTGAAAACTTCCCCAAGCTGGGGAAGGAAATAGTCTCTCAGACCATGGAAGCCAACAGATCTCCCAACAAAATGGACCCAAGCAGGACAACAACAAGACATATAATAATTAAAATGGCAAAGATCAAAGAAAAGGATGGGGTATTAAAGACAGCTAGAGAGAGAAAAAAGACCACCTAAAAGGAAAACCAATCAGGCTATCATCAGACTTCTCAACAGAAACGCTACAGGCCAGAAGAGAATGGCATGATATATTTAATGCAATGAAACAGAAGGGCCTTGAACCAAGAAAACTGTATCCAGCACGATTATCATTTAAATTTGAAGGAGGGATTAAACAATTTCCAGATAAGCAAAAGTTGAGGGAATTTGCCTCCCACAAAGTACCTCTACAGGGTATTTTAAAGGGACTGCTCTAGATGTAAGTACTCCTAAGGCTAAAGAGATGTCACCAGAGAAAATATAATCACAGCAAAAAAAGCAGACCAACAAAGTCCTAACTAAAGGCAAAAAATAAAATCTACCATCCACAAAAGCAGTCAAAGGAAACAAAAAAGAGTACAGAATAAAACACCTAACATATAAAGAGTGAAGGGGGAAGAATAAGAAGGCAGAGAAATAAAGAATTATCAGACTGTGTTTACAATAACATAGTAAGTGAGTTAAAGTTAGAAGGTTAGATAGTAAAAAAGATACCCTTGAGCCTTTGGTAACCACGAATCCAAAGCCTGGAATGGCAAAAAGTACATATCTATTGATAATCACCCTAAATGTAAATGGACTGAATGCACCAATCAAAAGACACAGAGTAATAGAATGGACAAAAAAGCAAGATCCACCTATATGCTGCTTACAAGAGACTCACCTCAAACCCAAAGACATACACAGACTAAAAGTGAAGGGATGGAAAAAGATCTTTCATGAAAACAATAGGGAGAAAAAAGCAGGTATTGCAGTACTTGTATCAGATAAAATAGACTTCAAAACAAAGAAAGTAACAAGAGATAAAGAAGGACATTACATAATGATAAAGGGCTCAGTCCAACAAGAGGATATAACCATTATAAATATATATGCACCCAACACAGGAGCACCAGCATATGTGAAACAAATACTAACAGAATTAAAGGAGGAAATAGAATGCAATGCATTCATTTTAGGAGACTTTAACACACCACACACTCTAAAGGATAGATCCACCAGACAGAAAATAAGTAAGGACACAGAGGCACTGAACAACACACTAGAACAGATGGACCTAACAGACATCTACAGAACTCTACACCCAAAAGCAGCAGAATACACATTCTTCTCAAGTGCACATGGAACATTTTCCAGAATAGACCATGTACTAGGCCACAAAAAGAACCTCAGTAAATTCAAAAAGATTGAAATTCTACCAAACAACTTCTCAGATCATAAAGGTATAAAACTAGAAATAAATTGTACAAAGAAAACAAAAAGGCTCACAAACACATGGAGGCTTAACAACATGCTCCTAAATAATCAATGGATAAGTGACCAAATTAAAACAGAGATCAAGCAATATATGGAAACGAATGACAACAACAGCACAATGCCCTAACTTCTGTGGAATTCAGTGAAGACAGTTCTAAGAGGAAAGTATATAGCAATCGAGGTCTATTTAAAGAAGGAAGAACAATATCAAATGAATAGTCTAAAATCAAAATTATTGAAACTGGAGAAAGAAGAACAAATGAGGCCCAAAGTCAGCAGAAGGAGGGACATAATAAAGGTCAGAGAAGAAATAAATAAAATTGAGAAGAATAAAATAATAGAAAAAAATCAGTGAAACAAAGTGCTGGTTCTTTAAGAAAATGACCAAAATAGATAAACTTATTAAAAGAAAAAGAGAATCTACACACATAAACAGAATCAGAAATGAGAAAGGAAAAATCATGATGGAAACCACAGAAATACAAAGAATCATTAGAGAAATCTATATGCTAAGGAGCTGAAAAACCTAGAAGAAATGGAGAACTTCCTAGACAAATACAACCTTCCAAGACTGAACATGGAAGAAACAGAAAATCTAAACAGACCAATTACCAGCAACAAAATTGAATCGGTAATCAAAAAACTACACAAGAGCAAAAACCCCCGGGACAGATGGATTCACCACTGAATTTTTTCAGACATACAGAGAAGATATATTACCCATTATCCTTAAAGTCTTCCAAAAAATAGAAGAGGAGGGAATACTATCAAACTCATTCTATGAAGCCAGCATCACTCTAATACCAAAACCAAGCAAAGACCCCACTAAAAAAGAAAATTACAGACCAATATCCCTGATAAACATAGATGCAAAAATTCTCAACAAAATATTAGCAAACCAAATTCAAAAATACATCAAGAGTATCATACACCATAATCAAGTGGGATTCATCCCAGGGATGCAAGGATGGCACAACATTCGAAAATCCATCAACATCATCCACCACATCAACAAAAAGAAGGACAAAAACCAAATGATCATCTCCATAGATGATGAAAAGCATTCAACAAAATTCAACATCTATTCATGATAAAATCTCTCAACAAAATGGGTATAGAGGGCAAGTACCTCAACATAATAAAGGCCATATACAACAAGCCCACAGCCAACATCATACTTAACAGCAAGAAGCTGAAAGCTCTTCACCTAAGATCAGGAACAAGACAGGGATGCCCACTCTCCCCACTTTCATTCAACATAGTACTGGAGGTTTTAGCCATGGCAATCAGACAAAACAAAGAAATACAAGGCATCCAGATTGTTAAAGAAGTCAAACTGTCACTATTTGCAGATGACATGATATTGTACATAAAAAACCCTAAAGACTCCACTCCAAAACTACTAGAACTAATATCAGAATTCAGCAAAGTTGCAAGATACAAAATTAATACACATAAATCTGTTGCTGTCCTATACACTAATAAAGAACTAGCAGAAATAGAAATCAGGAAAACAAGTCCATTCACAATTGCATCAATAAGAATAAAATACCTAGGAATAAACCTAACCAAGGAAGTGAAAGACCTATACCCTGAAAACAACAAGACACTCATGAGAGAAATTAAAAAGGATACTAACAAATGGAAACTCATCCCATGCTCTTGGCTGGGAAGAATTAATATTGTCAAAATGGCCATCCTGCCTAAAGCAATCTATAGATTCAGTGCAATCCCTATAAAAATACCAACAGCATTCTTCAACGAACTGGAAGAAATAGTTCTAAAATTCATATGGAGCCACAAAAGACCCTGAATAGCCAAAGCAATCCTGAGAAGGAAAAATAAAGCACAGGGGATTACGCTCCCTGACTTCAAGCTCTACTACAAAGCCACAGTAATCAAGACAATTTGGTATTGGCACAAGAACAGACCCATAGACAAGTGGAACAGAATAGAGAGTCCAGATATTAATTCAAACATATATGGTTAATTAATATACGATAAAGGAGCCATGAACATACAATGGGGAAATGACAGTCTCTTCAACAGCTGGTGTTGGCAAAACTGGACAGCTACATGTAAGAGAATGAAACTGGATCATTGCCTAACCCCATACACAAAAGTAAATTTGAAATGGATCAAAGACCTGAATGTAACTCATGAAACTATAAAATTCTTAGAAAAAACATAGACTAAAATCTCTTGGACATAAACATGAGCAACTTCTTCTGGGCAAGAGAAACAAAAGCAAAAATGAACAAATGGGACTATATCAAGCTGAAAAGCTTCTTTACAGCAAAGGACACCATCAATAGAACAAAAAGACATCATACAGTATGGGAGAAAGTATTCATAAATGACATATCCAATAAAGGGTTGACATCCAGAATATATAAAGAGCTCACACACCTCAACAAACAAAAATCAAATAATCTAATTAAAAAATGGGCAGAGGTTCTGAACAGATACTTCTCCAAAGAAGAAATTCAGATGGCCAATAAGCACATGAAAAGTTGCTCCACATTGCTAATCATCAGAGAAATGCAGGTTAAAACCACAATGAGATATCACCTCACACCAGTAAGGATGGCCACCATTCAAAAGACAAACAACAACAAACGTTGGTAAGGATGTAGAGAAAGGGGAACCCTTCTACAATGCTGGTGGGAATGTCAATTAGTTCAACCATACACAAAAGAACAAAGAAAAAACTGAAGGGACAAAACAGCAGCAGACTCACAGAACCCAAGAATGGACTAACAGTTACCAAAGGGAAAGGGACTGTGGGGGGGGGGGGGGGGAAGGAAGGAAGAAGTGGCATTATGATTAGCACACATAATGTAGAGGGGGGGACACAGGAAAGGCAGTATAGCACAGAGAAGACAAGTAGTGATTCTATACCATCTTACTATGCTGATGGACAGTGACTGTAATGGGGTATGTGGTGGGGACTTGATAATGGGGGGAGTCTAGTAACCACAATGTTGCTCATGTAATTGTAGATTAATGATACCAAAATAAAAAATAAAAGGTTTGACAAAATAATCCATATCTTTATTCTAAGACACAGCAAAATATTCAACCACCACAATAACAAGAAAAAGATGTCAAATGTGTCTTTCATGACTCAGGGTTCCTTTGATTATCTCAGTGTCACCTGTAGGAACATACAGGTTACTAAGAAAAGAATTTGGATATCTAATCTTAGAGGTTTGGTATCTTAATCTGGGTGATATTACATGAGTGTATACACATGTCAAAATTCATCAAGCTGTACCTTAAGATTTGTGCATTTTATTGTATGTACCTCAATAATAAAAAATTTCTTTTAAAAGATAAGAATTTGGAAGCAAAGGGTGACTGTGGCCAGAAGCAGACTGGAGACTGAGTTTCCTTCCTTGATCTGCATTAGTGCACCACTGTTCATAGGAAGTGCTTACTTCTCCTATCAACCAAATAAGATACTACAAGACCATCGACAAACTCAACTACAGGGCAGCCAGATAGGTATTGATTTGCTTTCTCAAGGGCCATGGGCTCCAGTGAATCAGACTTCTGGGAAACTAACTGTTGCTTTTACACTTTGTAGTTTTCCAGCCAAACATTGAAATGCAGACTGGTCCTTCCTCTCCTGGTTACGGGGGTTTACAGTTGGGGTGTGAGGAGACTTGCGCCTGTCAAGGTGTAAGTTTCTTTTTCTTTTTCTTTTTCCTTTGGCAAAAAAAATAATTGGAGAAAAAAACAAGATTCACATCAGCAGTGAAAGAAATATTTTTAAATCATTTTTTAAATTGATTATCCTCCCCAACGCTCTCTACTCCCTCCCCAGGAGGGCCCTATAGACACTCTCCCACATCCTTTGCATACCAATGTATTAAAACTAAGGTACACATGTACAGTTTCTGGGTTCTTTCTTTACACACAAATGGAATCTTCTTATAATCATTATTTGGAAAATTACTTGTACTGGCTTTATGTCTTTCACAGATATGACTTCAGGTCAGTTAACACAGGACAGATTGATTCTTTTTAATCGCTGAACAATATAGCATAGATGTAATATGCTTTAATCATTTCCCTATTGACATCCACGAAGGTTACTTTCTGGTTTCTGCTTCTTCAATGTAATACATCAATAAAGTTCTTATGTACTGGAGTTCTTATTTCAATGGAATAGATTTCAAAAAAAATAGGGCTCCTGAGTAAAGAAAGAAGTGAACATTCTTTTACTGGCCATTTTTACTCTTCAGTTTTGCCAATCTAATAAATGGAAAGAAGCTATCTCATCGTTGCCTTTACCTAACTAAGTATCTTCATTTTAGTATTTGTTGTATATTTTCTTTCTATTGATGTGTTCAGCCTTTTAAGCTTCCTAACTTGAGTTTTATTTTTGGTATCAATTTGTGGGAGATCTTTGAGAGATATTTAGCCTTTATATCTGGCTGATGGTTACTATCCTTCAAAACTCTCTAACAAATCTCCATATGTAATGTAAATTTTCTTCTCAGTCTAGTGGTTCTCTTTTACTTTTACTTTCGTCTTTTGCTACAGAGTTTTTAAGTTTTTATATAACTGTGGAGGAGATTATCAGTTGCCCACAAAAAACCATCCTGTATTCATCCTTGGCACAAGGCTAGACTATACTTCCCAGCTCCCTTGCGCTTAGGTGTGGCCTGGGACTAACTTCAGCAGTGTAACATGACTGGGAGCAGTGTGCACCGCTTCCCAGATTTAGGCCTTACAAAGTAGCCGGGGCCCCTCCATGCTTCTTTTTCCTCCCACCAGATGGAACCTGGACATGACAGCTCAGTTTGGACCATGGAGATGACAAAGCAATAAGTATCAGTCAGGGTCCAATCAGAAGACAGAAACCAGGAGGAGTTTAATATAAGGAATTACCACACTCTTATACTGCGATGAACTAGTGGCCATAAGATATAAGGAAACACTATACAGGACCCAAGAGCTGAGGAAGGGCATGCCAGGAAGGCCAACTTAAAGAGGGATGCCCCTCCCCGAGGCTGGGGTTCAGACGTCATTGACAGGTATAGTTCAATGCACTAAATAGCAGAGAATTTTGCTTGTTTGTCCAACCCAGAGCTGGTTTGTAGTCCCCGGAAAAGGAAGCAAACCTGCAGAGTGCAGGCAAGTGCAGATCATCAACCTAGGCCTGGTGGCACAGACATCCTAAAGGGGAGGGGGCCTGGGGCACAAGTCTTCAAAGGGAATTGTGGGACCTGGGCAGGCAGAAGGACTTCAGGAGCCAGTTTTTGTAAAAAGTGAGCCTCAGGACAGACATCACCAGAGCAGGCTGAGGCTGTAAGGTCGCCAAGGGGCCCTTCATCCTGGGTGTACATTGGGAGCAGAGCCCTATTGGATGTTCTTGCAGCCACACTGCTGACCTACCAGGCAGCTACCAGAAACGCAGAAGCCCCTTCTTCCAGCAATGTCCCTCCAGCACCCTCCACTGAGAGCTTACTATCTTGCACGCTACAAAGGAAAGATGCTTAAAGGAATCCTGTACACTATCACAGAACATGTATTGAAAGTGAATGTGGAATTAAGTGCAATTAATTAATGGTGCACTGTAACTTGTCGACTTGGAAAAAGCCTGAATTCCTGAACAACCCACAGTCTACCTGCAGCCTGCTACCACCTGGAATGCTTGCCTCAGAAATGTTACATGCTTGAGAAATAAGCTGTTGTATTTTAAGTCACTTGGAGTGGGAGGTTCTTTGCAATAGCAGTTTGGTTTTATCCCAACTAATTCAGTAATCAAATATGTAGATCTTTCCTTTTATGGCTTCTGGAGTTCCTGCCTTGCTTAGGAAGATCCTCTAACCTTCATTTAAAACATTATTTCATGTGATTAAACAATTAGGGAAAGACTCATCAAAAGAAAACAAATACTGTCACCTTGGTTATAACTAGTCACCAGCTACTTCCTAATATAGATAAGCCAAAAAGGAAAATAAAGACAGAGGAACTTATGTATAACTAAAGAGCTACAAATACAAACTACTCTAATGCCTTCAAGTAATTTCTGTGAATAGTTTCTGAATACAGACTTACAGCAGCTGCAGAGAGGGATTTAATATAAAATAATCACAATAATTAGTTCTAGCAGATTGCCTGTCTTCACTACTTTATACAAACATTTGTTAATTAAGCAAGAGGTTTGAGCAGCTAGAAAAGTGGAAGGTAGAGTTCAGTGCAAAGTTCTACTGTCTTCCTCTAGAAATTACTCCTCTGGGCTACATCTCAGGTCTAACGTTAGGATTGTCCCGTCCAGTAAAAAGCTAATTATAGCCTCTCCATGTCCTCTCCAGCATCCTGCTTTCCTCCAGCATCATGTTCTTTTCTGTAAAAAGAGAGTATGTCCTTATAGATAAAATCAATTAACACTTACGGCTGTGTTGCATATGCACATCGTATGGGCTGGCCACTTGGGGAAATTCAAAGGAAAAACAGAGCCTCCTCCAGATCCAAAGGTTTCACAGGCTCTCAGGGAATGGGCAACCGCATGTGAAATAGGACATCCACAGGGACATATCACTCAGTAAAGCCTCAGGTTTAACAAGTGCCCACCAGCTGGAAGAACAATGACAGACACAGGATGAACACATTGACCATCTCCCCTTCCCTGCATCAGAAGAAACCATAGTATATATATGTGTAAATACTGGCTGACTACTTGAGGCCACCAGAAGATAAAGCAATAGTCAGAATGTGGTGATTACTGGAAGGTGGGTGGTGATAAACATCATTGTGCTTTTTGCATTTAGTGAATTTATTACATGTTAGTCACTTGTTCTAAACAACAGCAAACATAAAATCCACTGGCAAGTGGAAAACTGTTGTTTTGTTGTGTCCTAGAACACTGTCCTGGAAATTCAGGCTTAAATTTGGGGTTAATGGAAAATAAAACCACCTGCCATTTCCCCAACATTTTAACCATACCACTGCCCCTCCATTCCTGAACGACCCGCAGTCTACCTGCAGCCTGCTGCCACCTGGAATGCTTGCCTCAGAAATGTTACATGCTTGAGAAATAAGCTGTTGTATTTCAAGTCACTTGGAGTAGGAGGTTCTTCCTCTCCACTTAAAGAGGGATGGCCCTCCCCGAGGCTGGGGTTCAGACATCATTGACAGGTATAGTTCAATGCACTAAATAGCAGAGAATTTTGCTTGTTCGTCCAAGCCAGAGCTGGTTTGTAGTCCCTGGAAAAGGAAGCAACCCTGCAGAGTGCAGGCAAGCGCAGGTCATCAACCTTCCTCTAAGCATCTCTGACTCCTTCACCTGTGTACTAAGTTCCTACTATCCTTTAAGACTTAGCCCAAATGTAGCCCTTCTGTCAGGTCCTTTCTGAGCTCCACTAGAATAGAATTGATTCATCTGGCATGAGTGTTGTCGTGGTGCTTTGATCACATTTACTACATGTTCATCTCTTGCTGATCTGTGGCACAGACTTGGTTCTTAGATATATTTCTACTGTGTGGTATTTAATGTGGCCAATGAAAGTTTATTAAATGAGTAAAATTTTCACTTTTGCTATACTGCCTCCATCTTCCAATGTCAGGACTCCAAATTCTTAAAATCTGTCATTGGGAGACTAACAAGGTTCCAGTAAAATCGTGTGCTCATTTGTACTCAGAGCAATGTTACAAGTCCCTCTGCCACGGTCCCTCAGGCCTTCCCTGCGGTGGGTGATGTCCTGGACGTGCGCTGCCCTCTGCTGGCATTCTTTTAAACCAGTGCAAACGTGGTACCTGCAGTGACAGGCTGGCCTTTGTTTAAATGGTGGTTCTGATACCCCTGTGGGGCTGGACAACAGATAACTGCACTATCCTAAGTTATGTACAGGGGGCCAATAGTGCAGAATGTTCATTTTCATTTTACAGTCTGTGAAGGATAGGCAGCATACCAAACGGAAATAAAGACTATAAACCAAAGGTTTGAGTTGCTTTAAATATTTGTATCATTTTTATTATGCTCAGAAATTAAGGTGGCTTTATGCCAAACTTTCTAGAACCATATGACTGTACCAAAGAAATATAAAGTGTCACAACCCCAGGGAAAGTGAAGAGTTTTAAATAACTGATGGTCCCAATCTTTGATTCTATAAAATTATAAAACAAATGTGTGTTTATGACTTGAAAATACATTAATAATAGATTAAGTTAAAACAGTATGTGTGTGGGAAATAATACTCCAGGTATCTTTCTCCAGGTGAAGAAAGACAAATACCATATGATTTCACTTATTTGTGGAATCTAAAAACAAAACAAAACAGAATGAACAAAACAGCAGCAGACTCATAGACACTGAGAAGTGACTGGTGGTTACCATGGATGGGTGGGTGGGGAGGATAGAGCGGGATAAAGGGGCACAAAAATTCTCCATCACAATAAAAGTTGGTCACAGGGATGGTAGTACAGTATGGAGAATATAGCCAGTGATTCTGTAACATCTTCCTATGTTGACAGATAGTAACTACACTAACGGGAGTGAGGCTTTAATAATATGGGTAAGTGTTGAACCATTGTGTATATATTCGAAACCAATATAAGATTGTATGTCAACAATACTTCAATTAAAAGCATGTGTGTGCATGTGTACATGTGTGCATATAGATATACATATATGTATATATGTGGTATGTTTAATTTTGTAAATATATATTTTATATGTAGAGATCTGAGGAAGAAGAGTCAGGAATAATACATCAAAATGCTAATGATTATAATCATTAGATGGCAAATTTTTAGCTACTCAACTTAATTCTTTGTATACCTGTATTTTTCTAAATTTTCTGAAATAATCCTGAATCACTAGGTTATTGAAAAAATGACAACAGAACAACTCCTAGTTAATGTAACCAGGTAAGACACCAATAAATAAGACTTTAAATCCAAATTAAAATTATGCTGCCTAGTACAGGTAAGAGAGGCTCCTTCTGATGCAGGCATCACTAAGAGAAACAGATCTTCTTCCTGTCAGTTACAGGAAGAAATGTGCTGAGCCCCAGAAGGCTGTCCTCCTGGGGAGCAGGCCCTGTGAGCCGTGATTCAGGCCAGGTTACATGGCAGTCAATCATTAAGCCAGTCTGTTCTTCACATGGAAACCAGCAAAGTCAAGGCCCTCAGTTACTCCAGAAATATGGCTGAGAGGCTGCTTGCTTGAGTTATTCCAAAAAAGGAACCAAACTATAGGCACTTGAGTGCCCTACGAATGTTCCAGAAAGGGGGGTGGGGAATGCCATGAACACCTGGTAAAGAAAGCTCAGCAATTTTCTTTTTAATTATTGAGATAAGAAAGTGAGTTTGGTTTCATTTAGCTGTTCAAATAGAAAGCTATTTAACTATTTAAACAGAAAAGCCTCCTGATCTACCATCTGCCCTCCTGTAACAGCTATGGCCTTTCTGCAGAGAGAAATTTTATAGTGGATTTGGTTTGGGAAACTTCTATTTTATGAGTTAGAAATTGATTTCAAGAGCCTTCAGCAGAGTAAAACACACACAATTGTATATTTGCTTTGTGGGTAAGTCCACACTGCCATGCAATACAAACTAAATCTCCTGCTCATAAACACTAGGATGTTTGGCGTTTGAATTGCTTCTCTTTTAGAGATGTGGTCCTGATAATCTCTTCCACAAACCATCAAGGACCCAAACCCTCCCCAAATGTCTCATCCTTCCTTCCCCAGGCATCATCCTGTACTGTTATCCTCCATTTTACTTGGGCAAATAAAATTCAACATCAAAGCAACAAATATTTGTTATGGGCCCACTTGCTGTCCCCAGTGAAAATGTACTCTCCCAGATGGGCCCCTATAACCAGAAAAATCTTCTTTCTCTCTTCCATAAGAAAGCCCATTCCAGAATTTAAAGATTGTTTTAAATTACATATCCTTCAAGAAGCAATTCCATAACAAAGGGAGCCTGTCACAGCTTTTAACCCATCAGCTTTTTTTATGCTTCCAGGATTTTAACTACCTAGAATGCCCAACACATTTCTTCATCCTGTAAAATCTTTTGACCTCAAAAGTCTAGCTTAACTGTCAATACCTCAGTCTCCCCTAACATATAAGTTTCAATCATTCCTGGATAATGGTTCCCAATTGCCTTGTATGTAATGTACTTCAGGCAGAGCTCTAACATTGTATTCCAATTTTTGTTGACATATCTGTCTTCCCCCTTTAGACTGTGAGTTCCCAAGGAAACAGAACTGTCTCTTATTGTGACATTCCCAGGACCTACTGTTCAATAAATCAATGCTGAATTAATAAATAAATGAATATAACAACCCCTACAGAATCCAATTTGCCTGTATACTTTTCCATATACAATAGAGAGAGTAACAGATTCAAAAGACAGTGTGAGAGCTTTATCTTGAGTCTTTTTACAATGTGTGATAAAATAGAACTGAATGAGTACTATTTTAATTAATACTTAACAGGATGGCATTTATTAATATTTCTGTAGAAGGTAGTGTGAAAGTAGTAATTTTCACTTCAGAGTTTCTCATGGGGAAGCTGCTTTTCAAGAAGAAAAGTAGATTTCCTAGCAGCTCAAATTTCCTCTCACCAAATTCTGTTAAACCAACACAGTCAGCCAAGAACTATTGTACATTTTGTCACCCCCAAAGAATGTGATTTTTTTTCCTGCGGTGTTGGTGTGGACTTTACCACATTCCTTTCTTCAGCTTTGTGTGCCACAGGCAGCTAAGGAAATCTCTTCAGCAATAAAAGACCCTGTAAATTTGTTTTCTCTCAATTCATTTAGCCTTTTGTTTTCCTGAATAATTTCTCTTCCTTGGGAAATTTGTATCTCCTTAGTCACAAATTGTGTTTTTCCCCTAAACTCTTCCCTATTATTCCTACCATTCCATACATAAATTTTTCCATTAACCTTTGAAATGAATCCCTTTGTTGGTTAAGTTCAATTGTGTCTACTTCCTTTTAGCCAGCAAGCAAGTTAAGAAAGATACAGTCACTCTGTCAAGTCTACAGTAATATAACACACATTCCGCAAACAAACACAAAACCAGCTACAAACCAAAGGAAGTTCCCAGGGTGGTGATTAGCCAAGGTCCAGGCTGCCACTGTTCTGTACCTTGATTGGCTCACCTGTGAAGCCGTAGGTTTGATGTATAGAAAAATAGCAAGAGTCACTGTCCTCATAACTCAGTTAAGTAAAAAAAAGTTTAACCTCTATTACCTATCTCAGATGAACATGGGTCAGTATGACAGTATAAGTAGGAATGCTAGGTTTAACGCCTGCACAGCTAATGTCCATCTTCAATAACCAAAACAGTATATTTGGCTTATATTGAGACTTCTGTTTTCAACTTCAAGGTTGAAACTGATTCATCTCTAAAAGTCTATGGCTAATTGTATCCCTCAGGCAGTTTGTACATCCACAGTCCAGTTAAACTTAGCAAAATGGTCATTTATGTTTGTGCATACTCTAATTTCCAAGGTTACGAATCAGTGTCAATATTCTCTGGATGTGCCCGCAAAAGACGCCACTGGTAGAACAAAAAGGCAACCTACAGTAGAGGAGAATATATTCATAAATGACTCATCTGATAAGGGGTTAACATCCAAAACATATAAAGAACTCATATGCCTCAACACCCAAAAGACAAATAACCTGATTAAAAAAATGGCAGAAGACCTGCACAGACATTTCTTCAAAGAAGAAATATACAAATGGCCAACAGGTACATGAAAGGATGCTCCACATTGCTAATCATCAGGGAAATGCAAATCAAAACCACAGTGCAATATTGCCTCACACCAGCTAGAATGGCCACTATCCAAAAGACAAGAAATAACATATATTGGCAAGGATGTGGAGAAAGGGGAACCCTCCTACACTTGGTGAGAATGTAAATTGGTGCAGCCATTATGGAAAGCAGTATGGAGGTTCCTCAAAAAACTAAAAATAGAAATACCAGATGACCCAGTAATTTCATTTCTAGGAATTTATGTGAAGGAAAAAAAATCCCTGATTTGAAAAGATATAAGTACCCCATGTTTATCACTGCACTACTTTTAATAGCCAAGATATGAAAGCAACCTAAATGTCCATCAATAGATGAATGGATAAAGAAGATTTGGCACATGTACACAATGGGATATTATTCAGCCATAAAAAGAAAAGAGATCTAACCATTTACAACAATATGGATGTATCTAGAGGGTATTATGCTCAGTGAAATAAGCCAGGCAGAGAAAAACAAATACCATATGATTTCACTTATTTGTGGAACATAAAAACAAAGCAAAACAGAAGGAACAAGACAGCAATAGACTCACAGACACTGAGAAGGAACTAGTGGTTACCAAGGGAGAAGGGTTGAGTGGGTGGTGGGGGAAGGATGCGGGACATAAAGAGGTGCAATAATTCTCAATCACTATATAAGCTGGTCATGGAGACAGTAGTACAGCATGGAGAATATAGTCAGTGATTCTGTAACATCTTCCTATGTTGACAGATGGTAACTGCACTATCGGGGGTGAGGACTTAATAACATGGATAACTGTTGAACCACTGTGTTGTGCATTTGAAACCAATATAAGATTGTATATCGATGACACTTCAATTTTTAAAAATTGATTAAAGAAAAAAAATATTCTCTGTATGGGCTAAGATCTCCTAATGGAGTATTACCCAAAAATCAATCTTTTGGTGTGCTGATTAGAGAGCAATGTGAATATATGACTTAATGTGAATTAATACATGAATCAATTTATATCTATGATAGAAAGACAAAGACTTTGATGGCATCAAGAAAGAAAAGATTGCTCAGTATGAAATGCCTCTTATTTCCTATGCTAGATGCAAAACAGATTAGCTTCTACCCTACAGACCTGGATGAATACATTCCATCTGCACCTCTGTGGCAACCAACTAGACACTATGGCTCCAATTTAGGATTATTATATAAAGCTGGGTTTCTTTCCAAAGTGGTTTGGTGCTGTAAAGGGAACAAAAATAGTCTATGCTCTAAATTTAGAAACAGAAAAGACAGATGTGGTAAAATATTAAGCATGATAGACAGGATAGTATTAATCATGTTGCTGACATTAAACTAATTTCCCCCTTAGAAAATTTCTTCACAAAGAAAGAATTACCCAGACACAGTCCAGTCCCCATTGTGTTATTAAAAATTCAGGAGGCTTATAATATACTGAGAGACCATGTACAGAATATTTGGTGGTAATATTTGGTAGGTGGTAATATTTGGGGTCTAAAACTCATATTAAAATTTGAAACACTTTGATTTATCATAAATTTGATATATGGTTTATCAAATTAGCAAAACATTTACTTTTAATAATGCTTGAAGCTAATACTGCAGCTATTGTAGATATGAATAATTTAAATTTAAATTTACATGTTTAATCATTTCTGTCTAAAAAAATCTAGTAAAATGTAATGTTAGGTCGAATGTTTCTCTGATTTCTATGTAAATTGCAGTGTTAGTAAATTTGCTTGTCACTTAATACAGTTGAGAATTTATTTAATTACTGAGTATTTCTATATGTTTGTATAAACCTTATACACCTTTCAGGAAGAAAAATTTACAGTGATCTAGTACCTAGTTCCTTTGACTTATTGGAGTAGAGGTTACTTTTCTAAATCTAATAAAACCATCATTTTTTGTTTTGTTTTGTTTTTTAGGAGAGCAAGGCAGAGGCTTTTATATAGAGATAAAGCGAGGGGACAGAGCTCCCAGCTCATGCCAGGAGGGGACAAGAGAGTCCCAGAACCATAGATTATTTAAAATAAAGCCTCTCATCTAACCATATTATTTAAAATGCTTATTTTCTTTACTGTTATTATAAGAGCATCATCTTAGAAGCTAAATACATTTTCCTTTGTGTTTTGCTCAGTGCACTTGACATGTTTGTTTTAGATAAGATCCCATTTAATTCAGCTGGGATTCCTTTTCTCTAAAGGAAATGGGCCAAGGGGACATGTGCAGGGAATAGTGGAAGTGTCCTTATGATTGTGGAACTTGGGATGATAAAACAACAGGTGATCCATTATCTTTATAAGTCTGTACCTGAGTACAGAGGAAAAACCTTCGTCCCAGATGAAGGCAAGCCCAGAGGTCATTAGCAAGTCATGCTGTCTCCAGAGCTCTATGGCAAGAGTAAAACTCTCATAGATACCAAGGTGAGCCAAAGGCCACACATGGACCAGACTTTTATGACACGTGAGCAACATTCTGTCACCATACATTTCTCCTCACTCTTTACAAGAAGTGCCACCAAAGCATATGCTGATTCACTAATTCATTCAGCACATACATTTTGAGCAATGCACTAATGCTACAGGTACCACCAGCCCATACCTGCAGCTTGAGCCCATTAAGCCAGCAGTCTCCACGTGCTCAGACCCCCACTCATCCTGGGAAAAGGCAAAGACTTCTCAAAGTGTAAATATCAGACCAAAAAATCCCACAGAAGCCATTTAGAATCAAAGGACAAAGTTGAACTCTGTATGTTGAATTTCTTCTTAGACCTGCTGCCTGATTTTCTCGAACTAACAATTTAACTTTTATTAGCATAACCTTATTTTAATGTCTTTCAAAATCTTGGCACATGGATCAGGCCTTATATTTTATGACTAATTACACAAATATACAAACATCTCTTTAAAATGTGTACAACATTATTCTCTTGGCCCATATAAGTTTACAACCCTTTGTGTTTAAATCCCCTGTGGTTCGTTGGAAGTGCTCAAGCAGTATCTTTAGGGGTAGTGGAGAGCCGTGGTGGCAAAGGGGATGCAGGTTAGAACACCCAGAATGACAGGAGGCATCACTGACTTGGTCAGTCAGTAAAATGCTTCCAAAACAGCTCAGTAATACTTTTCTTTTGCAGCATATAAGTATATAAGAAATGTGAACAGGATACTACAAAACAGAAGCATTACAAAACTGATCTTGTAGCAGAAGAGAAGTCGGAGAGAGTTTCATGAAGTAGATGAAAACTGAGGCAAATCTTGTCAGGTGGGGTTGGAGCCTTCTAGGTAAACGAAAATAGAAAGGACATTCAAAACACTGAGATATCACGTTGCATTTGGAGAACTAGGTGTGGCTAAAATAACGATGTGGCAGGAAATCAGACTTGAAAAGGCAAGCAGAGGTCAGACCACAAAGAGCTTTGAATTCATTTCTAAGGATAGGTTTGAGTGTAAGTCTGGGGAATCACTTGGTCAGTTCAGGTGAGAAGAGAGAGGTATAAAATTAGGAATCGTTGATTTACAGGTTGAATTGAAAAGTAATATACATTATCTAGATAGAACTTGCAGGTCAGAAGGGAAGCTGAGGATCTAACCCTTTTGAGCACTATCATTTAAGAAGCACAGAAGTAAGAGTCCACAGAGCAATTTTTAAATGAGCAGCCAGAAAGTAAGAGGAAAACCAGAAATGAAAAAGAACATACAAAGAGTTTTGAGGAGAAAGTTTCTAACAGTGCAGCAAGTGAAGTAAGAGAGTAGAATTCAATGATTCAGCATGAAGGCAGCTGGAAGAGTAAGAGGGAAGCCGGACTGCAGGTGGCTGCGGACTAAAGGGAAGATGAGGGTATGAAGACAATCCAGCCATGCTTCCCGAACATAAGGCTGGAGGGGAACAGAGGGTCATGAGGTTTTGTTTTTAAAATGAACAAAACTTAAGCATAGTAGTAGAGGAGAGGAAAAGGTTCAAAATACAGGAGACTTAGGAGAGATCACTGCACTACTGGAGTGTCAAAGACAGTGAGAGCAAGCAGGATCCACAGTGATAGCAGAGGAATGAACCTTGAACTCTGAACAAAAGGGGAGGAGAGAAATATGGGTGCAGATGAAGACTACTCTGAAAAATCAGTGGTAGCAGTTAAGGGTATTCACACCTCCAAGCATTTGTTAAGGAGAAATGCCTAGATTAGGAGGTGTTAGGTAACGTCAAAAAGTTGGGACTACTTGGTACAGGGAGTAGGAAAGAAAGCTGATCACCTGGTGCCTGTGTGGGTCTGCTTGGGGTTGGAGACCCTAATTTTTTCTGATCACATCTATCCACAATGCTTGGAGTTTCTACTGAGGCTCAGTGGCCCGAGAAGCCCCCGTGGGATTGATTCAGGTGACACTACATGGCAGATGGGCAAGAGGGTTGAAGGTGCTAACCAGAGAAGTTTAAAAGATGTAGGTGAGCAAGGGAAGCAAACTAATCCAGCAGAGCTATGTTACTCAGAGGGCAAAGTCAAGCAAGATATCAAGGAACTGGAAGTCTTCCCAAATTCAAGAACTGAAGGTATGGGACAGCTAAAAGGACAAAAGGCAGGTGGTTCAAAGTAGACAAGTTCCTGGTGGTGACCAGATCCAATAGTGACCATGAGAGTGAGTTCCAGAGGCAGGGAGAGGGCACAGACGAGGGAACTGAGGTGAAGGAACTCCAGGCTAGGATACAGACTAAATTTCCTAGGACTATATTATGCGCCAGGCATAACGACCTCATAATAACCCTTTGAGGTAGAAACTATTATTATCATTATCTTCATTGTACAGTTGAGGAAACTGAGACACAGAAGGGTTAAGCAACTTGCTGAAGTCACACAGCTATTATAGCAAAAACTCAGGCAGTCTGGCTACAGAGCCCTTGCTCACAAAATGGTATTACATTGCTTCCCCTAGAACAAGAGCAACTGCACCTGGGAGCCGTGGGCGGTGTGGCTCAAATCAGGAGGTATTTTCTGTAGGAAGGATAGAAGATGAATGATCACCTAAGACGCTACAGCATCAATCACAGCATTTATTGAGCTTCCACTCTGTACCAGTTTGTGCTATTATAAAATAACTGATCCTGGCATAGCAGCTGTAGAAAGAGCCAGGGTTTCATTTCTTACATATTCCTTTCCTGAAATTTGCACAAACGTTTTTTGTTATAAAAACAAAACTAAAAAGATACCCTGGTATTCAGCCTGCTCGATAGTAGAGTCTTAAGTTAATTGAGTCTATAAAAATCCACAGCATAGCAGCCAAATATATTCATCTGAGAAAAAAACTGAACAATTCAGAGTAGAATCAAAGCATGCTGCACACACAGGAACAACCAGCTGGTGATAGTTACTTCACAGCCTGCCTCTGACAAAACTGGCAAGTTTCACCCAACATTAGTCCACCCAGACAACTTAGAACTATTTTTATTGCAATATCTTAGAACATCCTAAGGAAAGTATTTAAAGAGGTCACACTCACTTTTTAAACACAATTTCAAACCTCTTCTCAAATAGTGTGGCTATGTGAAAAAGCTCCTGCTTGTTCAAATATTTCACTACATCATGTTGCTTTTGTCCATCAGTTTTTCAACATTTACTGAGAATTATACCAAGATATAATTCTCATTATATGGCCCAACTGGCAGCATTGCACACATTTTCTGCTGCCTAAGTTATTGATAGAAAAAGGATGTCAATATACTGTCATAACATGCTTTATTCAATATGTGTGGCAATAAACCTCAGAATGAACTATGACATACCATAGTTTTCCTATATTAATAGAGGATGGAGTCACCTGTGCTTAAATTTTATAACCTCCTTTAAATACGTTATGATTTTATCGGTCTTCCAAAAAAAAATCTTTATAGGGAATATCTTGTCTCTTTCCACACTCATTCAAGAAATAGCAAGGTCAAAATGGAGCAGCAGTTGGCTAAGAAATGAGAGTTAAGAATTATAATCCTCTGTAATGTGAATCTTAAGGCCTACTGATCAACCATAGGAAAATGCAAACACTGGTATTATCATAGAAATCTTTGGAAGGAAGGGTAGCCTAGAAAATAGAGACGTGGATTTGAACGCCTGCAACCACTAACTGGATGTTTGTCTCTGGGTACATTACATAATTGCTCGGAGCCCATTTCCTCACTGATAAAATAATAACTTCTTCCTATGATCTTTGTGAAAGTTTCAGTATTAAAGCATGTAGCACAGTGCCTCATTTAGCACAGAGCTACATAATATTTCTCTTTCCTTCTGTTCAATTTGCCCTCTCAGCAGCTTTTAACCCAGCTGGTCTCTCCTTTCTTCTTGATACTCCTTCTTCTCTTGGGTTCTCTCATTTTTTTTCCTCTATCTTAAAAGGCTCACTGGCTTGCTTCTTCTCGTGTACCCAATCCCTAAACAAAAACCCACTAAACAAAAAAATAATGAGTATGGGATGCATTGGAAAGGAATGTCTTCTATTTTTATCTTTCAACTCTCTCAGTAAACCAACTCATCCTTTCCCCGGCTTTCAAGACTGTCTGTTTGGCAACTGACCAGCCCAGGGCTCTCCTCCTGGTTTCAGACATGCAAATACCACCCATTTCATACCTCAAGGTGGAGATCACAGACATCCCAAATCAACATGTTCAAAGCTAGATTTTTAGCCTGACTCTAACAACTATGCCAGCCCTGACCTGCCCCTTCTCCAAACTTACTTATCCTAAGAAACGACGCATAAGCCTGAAGCCTGAGCATTAGCTGACTTTGCTCTTTCCCCACCCTCCATACCTAAGCCATCATCAAGCTGTGTCAGTCCTCCATCAAGACGACCCTCATGTTCCCCTTTAATTCAAAGTCTGGATTTCTTAGAGGTCCAAAAGAATCAGTAGATTTCAAAAACCTCTAATTAAGTACATTTTAAAGATTATTTTTAAATGAAGGGTTTGATCACAACTAGACAAATGGTTTAAAAGTAAAGACTGTTCCTTAGAACATAGTCCTACAGGATGTTAGTGGTTGTTAGAAAAGGGATACATAGCCAAATAAATTTGGAAAATCCTAGATTAAACAAAATTAAGCAAGTTTTCACAATGGTTGTTGTTTTCACTGTAAGACTTCTCAGTTTTTAAATGGGCATTGCGACTCCACAGAGGAGCATGAGCCAAGTGTCATATATTCACCTCCCTCCGATTTAGTTGTTTAAAAGGGCCCTATGTCACTTCACTGCTTACCTGGGTCACTCTCAGCTTTCCCAAGGACTGAAATTTGCTTCACATCTGATTATCAACTGAAACTTCTGGACTCGTGTCTCTCTTCATTTAACATTCTTCTTATTCATGGCATCAGCAGAGAGGTAAAGGTGAAGTTTGCCACATACCCTTAAGTGTCCATTATTTCCCAAAAGAGCACTAAACAAACATCCATAGAAATATCAAACTTTCCTGGAGTAACATCAGAAACATAAGATGTTCCCTCAAGCATAAGTTGGCATCAATCCACAGACAAAACTGCCACTGTGGGAGCTGTAAGATCCAGCACATATGCCAAGGGACCCAGGAGGAGTCTCATTACCTGTGCCTTGGGGAATAAGAAGATAGACCTCAGTCCTGGCTGTGGACCTGCAGTGGTCCGGGAATGAGTTCCAGCCCCTCTTGTGGCCACCACAAGAGCCTCTTGGATAACAACGTCTTAGACAATCATCCACAGACAAAAAAGCCTTTGAGGAAGCCCAGGTTTCCACTGGAGAAGTTCCAGGCACCATTGGAACAAAAAAATAATGAGTATGGGATGCATTGGAAAGGAATTTGATATCAAAAGTACAAGCAACAAAAGCAATGATAGGTAGAATTACATCAAACTAAAAAGCTTCTGCACAGCAAAAGAAACAATCAGCAAAATAAAAGGCAACCTATGGAATGGGAGAAAATATTTGCAAGCCATCTATATGACAAGAGGTTAACCAAAATACATAACAAAAATAAAAGGCATCCAAATTGGTAAGAACAAGTAAAACTGTCACTATTTGAGATGACATGATACTATATATAGAAGATCCTAAAAACTCCACCAGAAAACTTTTATAATTAATAAATGAATTCAGTTAAGTTGCAGGATACAAAATCAATGTACAGAAATCTGTTTCATTTATATCTACAAATAATGAACTAGCAGAAACAGAAATTAAGAAAATAATCCTGTTACAGTTGCATCAAAAAGAATAAAATATCTAGGAATAAACCTAACCAAGGAAATGAAAGGTCTATACTCTGAAAACTAAAAGATATTGATGAAAGAAATTAAGGAAGACACAAAATAAATGCAAAGCTATTCCATGCCATGTTCATGGATAGGAAGAGTATTGTTAAATGGCCATCCTGCCCAAAGCAATCTACAGATGCAATGCAATCCCCATCAATATACCAATGGCATTTTTTCACTGAACTAGAACAAATAATCCTAAAATTTTTATGGACCACAAAAGACCCCAAAAAAATACTAATCAGTCTTGAGAAAGAGGAACAAAGGTGGGAGTCTCACACTCCCAGATTTCAAATTATACTACAAAGCCACAGTGATCAAACAGTTTGATACTGACACAAAAATAGATGTCTACCAATGGAACAGGATAGAGGGCTCCGAAATAACCCATGCCTATGTGGTCAATTAATATATGACAAAGGAGACAAGAATATACAGTGGAGAAAAGACAGTCTCTTCAATAAGTGGTGCTGGGAAAACTGGACAGCTACATACAAAAGAATTAAACTGCATCACTGTCTTATACTATACACAAAAATAAACTCTAAATGGATTAAAGACCTAAATAAAAGACCTGAACCATATAACTCCTAAAACAAAATGTAGAAAGACTTGAACAAAAACATTAGAAATTTTTTCTGGATATGTCTTCCCAGGCTAGGGAAACAAAAGCAAAAATAAACATGTGGGATGATATCAAACTAAAAACTTCTGCACAGCAAAGGAAATCCATCAACCAAATAGGACAACCTACTGTATGGGAAATGGATTTGTAAACGATATATCTGATAAGGGGCTAATATCCAAATAAATAAAGAACTCATACAAATCTACACCAAAAAACAAATAATCCAATTAAAAAATGGGCAGAGGACCTGAATAGACATTTTCCCAAAGAAGACATACAGATGGCCAACAGACACATGAAAAGATACTCAACATCACTAATAATCAGGGAAATGCAAATTAAAACCACAATGAGGTGTCACCTCATACCTGTTAGAATGGTTTTCAAAAAAGACAAGAAGTAGCACATGGTAGCAAGACTGCAGAGAAAAGGGAACCCATGTGCACTATTGGTAGGAATGTTAACTGGTACGTCCATTACGGAAAATGATATAAAGATTCCTCAAAAAAAGTAAAAAATAGAACTACCATAAGATCCAGCAGTCCTACTTCTGGGTATATATCCAAAGTAAATGAAATTACTATTGCTAAGAGATACCTGCTCCACTATGTGTACAGCAGCATTATTCTCAATAGCCAAGACTTCCATGGAGACAACCCAATGTCCATGAATTGATGAATGGATAAAGATGATGTTGCATATGTGTGTGTGTATTATGTATATATTCATCCATGAGAAAGAAGGAAATCCTGCCTTTTGCAACAATATGGATGGACCTTGAGGGCATTATGCTAAGTAAAAGACAAATACTACTTGTTCTTACTTAAACACAGAATCTAAAAAAGCCAAACTCAGAAATAGAGAGTAGAATGGTGGTTGCCAGAAACTGTGGGTGTGGGACATGGGATGGTGTTGGTAAGAGGGTACAAATTTGAAGTTAGAAGATAAGTTCTGTGGATCTAATGTACAGCGTGGTGACTATAATTAACAATACTATATTGTACATTTTAAAGTAGATCTTAAAAGTTCTCCTGACAAGAAAAAAAAAATTGTAACTATCTGAGGTGATGAAATGTTAACTAGACTTTGGTAATTTCACAAAATACCTGTGTCAAATCATGATACTGTATACCTTTAACTTATACAATATTATATATTGGTGATAACTCAATAAACTGGGGTTGGGGAGAAGAAAGTTGCTAGCAGAGTAGATCTTACATGTTCTCACCACAAAAAAGAAATGGTAACTATGTGAGGTGATGGAGACATTAACAACTCTACTATGATAATCATTTCACAGTATGTAAGTATTTTGAATAAATAAGAAATATCAGATTTTCCTAAGGGCTTGGAGAGGCAAGGTGCAGTACATGATAGCAATACAAACAATTTAGAGTCAAAGAGGAGACATTACCAAGTCCTGTAGTCACCTCTCCCTCAGGAATTCCTCATTGGCCACCATTGTCCTTTTATTCGTCTTGACACTTGCCTAATCTCTCTCCTCCTCTTGATCCCTACCTTCCCTTTCTTCTCTACTGTTCTTGACTTTCCTCTCTTCTTAAACTATGCAGTCTTTATTTTTCAAGCATATCAGATAACTATTTGTTTCCTTTTCCCCTTCCAATCTATGCCAATCACTCTCAACTGTTACTAGGATGTTTTTCTGAACAAAGCACTCTCCTCCAGCAGAGAAACTCAAGATTTGCTATTAGCTACAGAACTGACTTAGTTCAGGATCTTATAGCCAGGATTGAGTTCTTTTGGGGGTAAATGTCTTTGTTTAGAAAATTTTGATTATGGAACTTCATTTTATTTCAGAACATATGGCAGGATTTGTTTCATAGAATTCTTTTGAATTGTAAATTTTAAAAAGAAAAAAAAAAAAGAAGCAAATCGGCACTTCAGGCATTCCCAAAATGTTGGGAAGCCCATGTAAGGAAAAATAAGTCAGCTACTTATACAATCACCATGTGACCCGGGGCCTCAGATAGTGTCCTCACCCATCATTTGCAGGTACAGGAGGTGTCCCATCAAAGGTTAGGTCAGCAGTTTGATAACTCACAATTCCCTATAGAACCTCATCTCCCTTCCTACACACACACACACACCTTCCCAGGTTTGTCCCCCACCAGGGCTCCCTGGGAGTCTGCTCAGTGGTGCCTTAAACTCCTGTGTTAGAGCAGGTTGTTACCTGCGGTCACAGAATCACTCATCTCTGTGCTGCCCACAGGGCACATGCTCAGTGCCACTGTGCTCTGGAACACCGCTGAGGTCTCCGTCCAGCCACCACCCTCATGATCACCCACGGCAGCCAATTGGCGTTGCTGGTGGCTGTGCTCTTGGCTCCCCGTACCGCCCACTCTGACTGACTCAGCGAGCCAGCACTGCATCTGTTTTCTGCCTTCCCTACTCCCTCCCAGTGCTTGGCTTCCCCGAAAAGTTCTGACTACCACCAGATACTTCCTGTATTGCCTTCTTTTAGAGGGGTCCCTAAGCAGGGCTGCTTTTCCCATGCAACTATGATCCTTTTAGGATTTCATGCTTGAACTATCTCTTCCTCCGGAGGGCGCATGTGCCACCAGGATGACTAATCCCTCTGTCCTTTCCTCAGGGATACTGTAGATCAATGATACGTATCAAGGGCCAAATGCAGCCTACCACGTGATTTTATACAAAAGATTTTGTTGAAATACAGTTGTACCAATTCATTTTCATATTGTCTGTGGTTGTTTGCCACTACAATGCCAGAGTGAACAGTTTGACACATAGAGTTACAGCCCACAAAGACTAAAATACTAACTTGTTGAACATTTGCAGTATGAGTCTGTTGATCCCTGCTATCAATGAAAACACAGAACAGTGTTATTCTTCAGTTGAACCAGTATAGTTTGAGGAGGTCCCCCTTTGTACATACAGAGCAGCCATCCTGTCTGCCCAAATAACAAGACAAAAGAATCAAAGGATAAAACATTATTCTAGCACATGTCTGGGGTACTGCATGCCCCTCTGATCATGAAACTTAAATTAACAGACATAATAAAAAACTGCAAGGGAATGATAAATCCCCAAATGAGGATCATGACTATCTCTAGATGAAGAAAGAATGTGTTCAGGGCAGGGTGGAGAGGATGTTGACTGTACTTATAACAATGGTTTCTTAGGTTGAACAGTAAGTACAAAGGGGCTCACTTGTTTGCATGTGCTACATACCTTTCAGATCTAATTCCCTTCCTGCTCCACTTCTCCAAACCATGAGAGGCTGACCTGTGTGGATGGAAGCAAAGGGCTCACTTGCCTCCTGCCTTCTGACTGGGCCTGGTAAATAGAGCTCAAATGGGTCTCTGAGACAGGGAGTTGAGTCAGATATTTACTCCCCCATCTTCCTACAAACTGAATATGTCCCTTGACTGAAAGCCATAGCTCCCCATGGGAAATCTCTGCACAGCCTTCTCTGTCTCCAGTAATTGCTCCATTCCCCAGCCCCTTTTATTAGTTATCTGTTACTATATAACAAGTAGCCCCAAAACTCAGCAGCTTAAAGCAAAAAAATTTTAATATCTCACAGATTCGGAATGCCTCTGCCCCAAGGCCTCTCACAAGGATATAATCAAGGTGTCAACTGGAGCTGTGGTTTCATCTGAAGGCTCAGCTGAGGAAAGATCCACTTCCAGCTCACTCACATGGTGTCACAGGCTATCGGACTGAGGCAATTCTCAGATTCTTATGAGGGTCTCTCTATAGGCAGCACAACTGATGGCAGTTGGCCTTCCCCAAAGCAAGTGAACGAGACAAGCAAGACAGAAGCCACTAATCTCAGAAGTAACATCCCATCACTTAAAGTATGTCCTTGAATAGCACATACCTAAAGCAAGCAACTAGGTTCAGTCTATGCTCAGGAGGAAGGGAAAACACCAGGG
Organism: Manis javanica; assembly: GCF_040802235.1. Lineage (NCBI taxonomy): Eukaryota > Metazoa > Chordata > Mammalia > Pholidota > Manidae > Manis > Manis javanica. The sequence goes on along the minus strand of NC_133163.1, from coordinate 59,887,245 downwards.
CATCAACATCACACTTACCAATAGGCAGGAGCAGTGGGGACCACAGAGACTGGTTATCACACCCCTCCAGTCCTAGAGGCAAAAGCCAGCTGTTAGTAGCCCTGGGGTCACTGAAACAACTATGGAGGTTTCCCTAAACCCTGGTAAATAGTCCCTTATTAAACTCTTCTCAAATTATCTTATTTTTCAAGGACCCTGACTTATGCCTTATACTTAAAATTGTTTTGTTTGTCTACAATATCTCTTATTGAAAATGTTTTTAAATGTTATAAACATAAAGGCTGTGCTGGAATGTGACCTTGATTATAAGATGTGAGTAAAATAGACATGTGCTGGTTTACCAAAGCCTTGTCTACAAAACCTACTTAATAATTGAAATAATGACTTTGGAGATAATTAAAAGGAAAAAACAATGAATAAAAGAAGTAGTCTTTTTGAATCTCCTAATCTAAGAATGGCACTGCCTAAAAATATAAATGAATTCAAGAAGGGTTTAGATTATTTACTGTGTTTAATCAGTCATTTCTGACATCTCCCAACATTTTGGATATATTCTCTAGTTTTTTGAAATGCCATTAATTTGCCCTCCCACAAAAGTTCCTTAGCTCCTCTATTAAAACACAGGAGTAGCTCGGGGGAGGGTGGAAGGGGGACTGATAGTTTGTGCTTAGTATGCTCTTCTAGCTCCTTCATCTTGTAATAGACAAGTTTTATAAATCATGCACTTTAGAAAAATCACTTTAAATGGTCCATAAATTAGCAAGGTCAGGGTATTCTAAACATTCAATATAATATCCTATTCATAATCCTCATTTCATATGAAATCACTTTGCAAGTTCTATTAACATCCATAATTAAGTACAAGAGGAAAGCAGCTGTAAATTAAGCTTGGGAATGAGGGAATCAAAAGACTAATGTTCACAAGATTTGAGGCCATAAGAAAAACATTTGAAAGTCTCAGAGCGAGACATCATTTTTCCAGACAGCTCAGTGTAAAAGACAGTAGTAAAAATAACCTGAGAAAGTTTTGACAGAGCAGAAAATGGAAGCACACAGCCAGAAAGAGGAAGAGAAGAAGGTTCAAATCAACCTTTTCAGTTATAAGTAATTCTAATCCCTCCATGGTCCTTGCATAAGAAATGGAATTTGTTCTGACAGAACAGCGAAAGATAAGAAAAAGAAAATGGGGAACTAGAAAGAAAGACAAGCTAAAGGCAATAATGAAAACTGATCATAACATCTGGGAAAATGTAGATGACCTTTATGGGAGCAGACGCACAAATTCTACTGAGACTAATTACCCTATTTTCAACTTTGACTTTATAGGAAGTATGAATCTTGAGAGTAAAATAAATGTTTACCTTTAATGAGATGACTTTTAGGTAATAATGCACAGCTCTCTCACAGACAGATTGAAAAAATTTCCATTCCTAACATTTTGCCGGTACTCGACATTTTCATCAATCACTTCCACACTTACTAATTTGAAGTTTAGTACTAAAGCTAAAATAACTTACATTTTTATTAAAATGCTTACTTTCCTAGAGAATTATTTTTGTCCCAAGAGTATTTATCATGTTCTGAAAAAGCAATGGGAAGCAAGACTTAGCATGTCAGCTCAATGCTTACAGATCCCAGGGCTCTCAAACTTCCCTCCTTCTCTCCTCCACCCAAGTGTAATTCTGCAAGCCAGAGTGGAGGCAACTCTTTCTGGAATGTCTAGTCCTTCAAGCAGAGATATAGACATAAAAACTAAAGAATAGTGCTGAGACAGACAGCAATTTTTATGCTTAGTCGCTGGATGACATGAATTTCCTAATTTTCTACTGAAGCTGGTAAAAAAATTGAATCACTTTGAGCAAATATTAATATTTAGGAACTATACCATTTGATTATCTGATCTGAAAAGAAAAGTATATTTTTAAATCAAGGAAAATTTTCAAAACAAGGATGATTTGATGACTTGGGGACTTTTAAACCTAATAAATGCTTACACATAAAAATTAATCTTTGACATTATATACCAAGTACATAATTCAATTGATTTTCCCATTGCAATCATTTGAAAAATGTTCTTTTACACTTCATAGCAGATTCTTCCAAATCTTATAAGCAACTATCTCAAAATACAGTAAATGTCACTGACCACTTAAATAAAATTCCTGAAGGAAGCTCATACATTGGCTGTGATAACTCACTACCTCTTGTTATAGGTAAGTAAATACCATCACTACTAATAAATCACCTCAAATCATGATATTGAGAGGGACAGTAGTGATAATATCAGTGTCATAACTATCTCACTGCATCTGTATTAACTCATTTCAGGTATGGCTCATTACTTCCTCTTTCCCAGTGCTCATTAAGAGGGGACATCATCTACTTAATGTTATGAAAAAAATAGGTCACAAATAAATGTAAGTCAAAGACTTGAAATGGGGACAAAATTCTTCTGTGAATGTTAGTGTTAATGTTAACTTTCACTTGGCAAAAAAAAAAAAAAAAGACAGTATAGACAGTATAATTTTTACCTGAAAAGAAACCTTGTCTTGAGTATAATACATTTGAATTATGTGGAGTTTTTTTCTCTTAGAGTTCAGAGCTCCTCATTACCTAGAGAGAGATGACTGAGTTATTAACTAATTAGGCTGATTTTGTTAAGGAAATGCCAGTACATTTGATTTTATCAAAAGATTTTAAAGTGACAGTATCAGATCCTTCAGACAAGAAAAAAAGCCTTCTTTGAATCTGGATATCAAACAAAATCATACACTGGAATTCCACTGTAACTAGGAAATTTCTTCACAAATCCACTCAACAAATATTGGCTCCAAACACTTATTGAAACTTGCTATGTGCTGGACACTGTACCAGCCACTGGAAATATGTAGATAAATAGAACATAGTCTATGCCCATTTGGTGCTTAGAGTATGTAGAGAAAAGGGTCAGTAGATAGATTCTGCAAGACTGAGAGGTAAGGAGTCTAATGAGGGTGTACATTCCAATTACTAATTACTGTTTGTAATCACTGTTATCATAGGGATGTGGCTTAATTCTTTCAGGCCTCTATAACAGCATACCACAAGCTGGGTAGCTTATAAACAACAGAAATTTATTTCTCACAGTTCTGGAGGCTGGAAGTCTGAGATCTAGGTGCCAGATGATCAGGTGAGGCCCTCTTGTGGGCTGCAGGCTTCTCATTGTATCCTCTCGTGGTGGAAGGGTCAGGGAGCTCTCTGTGTCTGTTTTATAGGAGTGTTAATCCCATAGTTCATAAGAGGTCTCCACCCTCATGACTGAATCACCTCCCAGAGACATCACCTACTCACACCATCACCTTTGGGGGTTAGGATTTCAACTTATGAATGGTGGGAGAACACCACAAACACTCAGACCATAGCAGGCATGTCTCTTTTAACAAAATATTCTTAAAGGCTCTATTGGATAATGATTTCGCCTTGGAGGGGAGGAAAGGAAAGGAAAGTGTCAGTCTGTGTTTCGGAATTTTTCTCGCCATAGACTATTACCATCCCTTGTTTCAAAGAGACATAGAAGACACATTGATGCTCTATGAATCTGGTGAGAAAACAGGAGCAATGAGCACGACCCGACAGAAAAGAAAGTTTTGACAACAAAGCTCTCTCTCCTTGGACAAGTAGCCTCCTTCTTCTGTATCTTAAAGAGAAATTAATGGATAGGAGAGAAGCCCAGCCCACTCTACCCCACAGCAGAGGTGTAATGGCCTTGAGGTTAGAAGGCCCAGGTAGGAGTTGGTGTGAAGGTGTGTGTGGAGGAGGAGGAAGGGAGCTCTCTGGAAAGTCCGAGTCCTGATCTCAGACTGAACCTCCCCTACTCAGATTATTTATAGTCCTTTCTCCTCTAACATCCCCTAAATTGCAGTATGGGGGAAGAGGGAGATCGATATTACACAACAGGGTCTGCCTCTTCTCAAGGTGCCTTTATCCTGTGGGGGAAAAATATGCAGATTGATCCTCAATTTATGGTCCTGATCAAAAGGTGGATCTCTCCAAACCACCAAGTCACCTAGTTGTTTGGAAACTATGTCAAGCACCTGGAAAGAGTGGAAAGGGAGCTCAGTCTGATGAAAACTCATGTATGAGTTAAGTAACCTCTTACAGAAAACTCAGCCAGAAGCTGTTCTGCATTAAGTACTTACTATATTGCAAATGGGCTCCTCTCATTAGAATTCATGCTCTCGGAGGGTAGGGACAAAGGCTTTCATCACTATTCCTCAGTGTTTGGTACCAGTGTGTTTTCCCTGCATGAAATACTCAGTACTTGGTTAGTGTTGAATGAATGAATAGTGAGCAGTTCCCTGAGAGATTTACTCTAAAGTCAAATATTGACTTCCAATTCCCTTATTTTATTTTTAAGTATTTGTATATAAAATAAATAAAATAAAGAGCCATCCAACTCTTAATAGCAGAAATGGGCAGGATAGTATCACTTCTAACCCAACTAGCCATGCTATCCTGGAGCAACATTGGGATCACTCTGCAGGTCTCCATGTGGTGAGCCCCACTCAGCATCTACCAAGTTGCAGATGCCATGAATGGTATCAACTATTTCCATTAGGTTCCATCAAAAAGAATTGCTGATCTTCTTTTTGCTGTGGATCTGTTACAACAGTGTATGGAAAATTTCATACACATTATTCCAAGTTATAGCTTCTGGACTATATGTATTCTGATGGAGTGATACACAATCAATAGGGCTATAGCCAAAATATGGCCAACATGGAAAATAATAAACTCCTACTCCAATTGTCTCCATTTCTTCACCTTTCCACTGAGAACCATGCTAAGTTATACAATTCCAGGGTTTCCACACTTTATTCATCTTTGTAAACCTTCTCTATCTTCTATCCCCAACCCCATCCCAGGACCTAGGTAGGGCATTCTGCAGAACACAGTAAATCTCACAAATATTTGTCAGATGACTGGCATTTATTTACAGCTAAATGTTACAGGGAAGAAATACATTGTCTTAGAAATCCTCATACATCTGAAAATCTCAGGAGGCCAAGGGACAATAATTCAGATGGTGGCTACACCGAAAAACCTCAGAAAAGAAAACCAGACACCTCATTACCTGAAAGTAACTCTTTAAGTCTGTTGCAAATGTATTTTATTATTTTTATAGTTTTCCTTACAACTTTACTCCATAACCTTTTTTAATTGATGACAATATTCTTTAAGTCATTGAAATTTAACTGCCTATTTGTTCAATGAAGATATTTATATAGTTGTTTTTACAATAGGAATAACAGGTTCACTGCAGGCAGAATTGAACTATTTTGATGGTATTTCAATTCCTAAGTATATCAAAAGGGTATAATTATCTTTCATTGGAGTTTCATTTAATTTTTTATTCTGTCAGGAGCATTATGGGTACTACATTTTTCTTGCTGTATCATCCATACCCACCCAGATAAGAAACAAGGCTAATCACAGTTCACTTTTTTCCTTCAAAAGTGATGTCATGCACAAAATTTCTCAGTCATAATATAAGTTGGTCACGGGGATGGTAGTGCAGCATGAATAATATAGCCAATGATTCTGTAACATCTTCCTATGTTGACAGATGTAACTGCACTAGTTGTGAGGAGGATTTAATAATATGGGTAACTGTTGAAACACTGTGTTGTATACTTGAAACCAGTGTATACTTGAAACCAGCAGATCAAGTATACTTCAAAAAATAAGTGATGTCACACAAAATCTAATTATTAATATAAATTGGGATGAAAGTACAGCATAGAAAATATGGTCAACACTTCTGTAACATCTTTGTTGACAGATAGTAACTGCACTAGTTGGAGTGAGCTTTTAATAATGTATGTAACTGTAACTGTTGAATCACTCTGCTGTATACCTGAAACCAGTATTATACTGTATATCAACTATACTTCAATAAAAAATATATCAAAAAGAGTGATGCCTTTTAAACATTGGAACAAGAAATCTATATTTTACTTTATTATTCAGCATGGCCTCCAGTTGTTTCCATTCTGAATTCTACATTACAAGTAAATCAATTCTAATTTTCTCAAAACTAAAATTACTCAAGAAAAATTTCAGTGGTAGCAAACATTGATCCAGCATGAAAACCGAAATAATTTAAAATTCATTACCTAATCTGTTCCCTTGCCCATTCAATCTTAGAAATAAAATCCCCCCTGCCAAATTCTATGCCAGTGAAACTGAATTGCTTCATCATTCTTTTACATCAAAGACTTCTTTTTTCAAACACAATTATGCAAGATAGGAATAGCATCTCAAAAAATGCAACTATGTTAAATAATTATTTAATAATGGTGCAATTCAAACTCTCCCAAGTTTTAGCTAGTATTATTAATTTGCTGAGACACAATGAATTTTTAATGCTACATGGAGTAGTCTGAAGTTTTCAACATAGCTTAAACTTCTTTTATAGATGGTACTTTGAACCTATCTGTTATAATTAGATTTGTGGGTGGGAGAGTCTTTAAAATATGTTAAAATTAGCATAATGCTTGGTTCTAATTTTTTTTTACTTCTAGTAACTTACAGCTATATTATCTAACACACATGTTCATAAACATACTAAATATCTCTTTGACATATATAGGGGCAATTATTATAGCCCCATTTTATTGGTGGAGAAACTGAAAGACTAATGAGTCATAAAAATGAATGAAATAAAAGGAATAAGAGCTCGGTTTCCCAATTCCTAATCAAGTGCATCTCTTTTGATTACTAAATTTTTAAGACTCAGATTCTAGAATGAATTATGTTATTAAATCTTCAAAACCAAAATTTGTTTCAGCTATTACAGCAACTTGAAGTTTGAAGATGTAATTTTCATTTGTTCACATTGGTTCAATTTCTGTAGAGATCAAGTTTAGAGCACTGCATTCAATTAATTCAGATGCATGCATTGATGCTGCCAACCAATACAGAGAAAGGAGGAAGTACAGATGTAGTGATGAGTAGAGATGATGAGTCCACATTGGGAAATACTGAATGTGGGATCCAGATAAAGATATTAATGTGGAGTTATTCAGTAGGCAGCCCTATACATGGACTCTTACATACCACCTAAAGTCCCAGAAGGCACCTGGGACACAACACACCCCAGTAGGGCAACAAAGGAGACAGTAGGTGTCAGTATCTGTCAGGGTCCACTTAGCGAATAGAAACCACACTCTTTTTAATAGAGAGAATGTAATGTGGATCATTGTTAACTATGTATTGAATAGCTGAAAAGGCAAAGAGGGAACTCTAAGGTATCAGACAGATAACCACTGTAGGAAGCCACTACTGCTCCTGGAGTCAGGGAAACAAAGACAAGAGGAAGGGATGATTAAAATTTAGAAGCTGGAAGGAGGCAGCTGGTATGCCCGGGACCCAGTCCTCTGTACTTGCCTGACGCCGGTGTCCCTGAGGGAGTTGTATGAGGCTGATCCTGCCAATGTTAAAGACACTGCTAGCGGAATTCTAGTGCTGCTATTGGACTCAACTGCCACCGCCAGGGTGAGGTGAGGCGAGGGTGACTGTGACAGAATCAGGAAGCAAGTCCTTCCTCCCTCCACCAGCTGTGCAGTTCCCCCGGCGCCCTTGCAGGGGAGCCCAACATGGAGACTGCTGACCAAGCTAAATGTAGCTGAGAGTCCCAGCCCCAGCGCCACAGAGTAAGGTACAGCGGGATGAACGGTCTGAAATTGGGAGAAGCAGCAGCTTAATTAATAATTGACACACACTGGTTTATTCCAACTGGGAGGAAAAGGTTCAAAACATTTTGATAGATGAGGTTGAACTGAGTCATAGATATTACTATGTATTGAACACTTGCAGTGTGTCAGCATGGTATGAAGCATTTTAAGTCTATTAGCTCATTTGATTTAATCCTCACAACAACCATATGAAATAGATATTATTATTCCCTGTTTACAGATAAGAAAATTGAGGTTCTGGGAGTTCACATGAATTGACAAAAATATATAGATAGTAATTCCTCCAGTCTAAACATTTGTTTTCCTTTATAACTTGAAATAGTGTTTTTCAGACTGTGATCTGTGGAAGACTCAAGCTCCGGGTGGTTACCTGAGAAGCCTCTGTGGGGATGACAATCAGGTGAGGCTCGGCTCGCACCCCTGCTTCAAGCTGCAGGAGCTTTACTGTTACCTTTTTCACAAATGAAGAGGGGACAGAGGGAACATGAGAACGCATGTAAGATGCCTTTGGAAGATAGGAGTCTTGAGCTGAAAAAGCTTGAAAACATCTTCCTTAAAAGCAAACTAGTATCTTCTTTTACCCTATAGAGTTTAGTTTAACTGCTTAGTTTAACATCACTTTTCTCCTCTTCTAGTTTGACTCTCAGATGAAAGGCGAGAATTGCTTTCTTAAGATCCTACTGGTACCATCTAATTGCTCCTTTCCTAAATTGATTGCTCCTACTAAGAAAAGATGCTTTTAATTTATTTCAGAGTTTGACAGACTCAGTAGTGCTCTTGGCCTCTGCACTCCACATCTCCACTCAAAGCTGAAGCCCAGGAGGAACCTTCGCTCCCAGCCAGCTCCAAAGTCCCCTGCATTACCTCTCCCATCTGATTCCTTCATTTTATAACCCAGCGTTCTTCTAAGTCTCGTTGGCGTCCTGAAGGAAACTAGTTTTTCTCTAGGCAGTCTACAATCATAATACATATGCAACAATTTCAAAATAAAACCCCTCAATGAAGTCTGCTGAAACCCTGAGCAGTCTGCTCAGGAACCCCAACAAGCCAGAATGTCAGATCACAGCGCAGAGGGGCCGGGCGTAAGGCAGTGCATCTCCATATCACAGCAGAACATGGTGTCGAGTCAAATCCAGGCATTAGATGAAAGGTTACTAAGGAATCATTGTCCTTGACCTAGAATTTGTAAATCTTTTTATAAAAATTAATTTTATTTCAACTGAGTCTAGCATTTTAGTCATTATGTGGAAGCTATACATGATTACCCTTTGGGAATGAGGTAGGGTATAAAGATTATAAAATCTGGGTCATACTTGCAATTAGTTATTACTACACACATAAAGATCTTTGTGCATCTCAGGCTTTATCAAAGAATTTCTGCAAGTATATCAAAGAGCTATAATATGACACTGGATAAGGATGCAAATTAATTTTAAGCCACGTGGAGCCATTAAGAATGAAAATGAACATGCCATGGAGAATTAAGGGCAATTAAAAACACAGCTTTTTAATCTGTGCAAAACAAACTATAATGTTTTATCATCACAAAGCAACTAGTCTTTATAATGTTTAAATGCTCACATAAGAATTAGAGAGAATACCTTAAATCAAAGGAAAATAATTCCTTAGAGTTATTTTGTGTGGCTTTGTCATTTCCAAAATACTTTCCCTGATTACTCATTTGAGTTAGAAAACAATCCTTTATCCCGGAAGGGACACCTGTATCCTTAATTTACAATGACCAGAGACATTCGGCGACATCCCAATATCTGTGTGAAGCCCATTATCACACAGAAGGTAAAGAGAGTGACATCTAGGTCTTCTGACTTCCACAACACAAAACACAGCATCCAGCAAGATGAGTGGACATTGCACTGTTCTTGCTCCTATGCTAGTATACACACATGCTTATGTGTGTACACATAGGCTCTCCTTACAGCTTACATCTAAAATAAACCAGGAAAATTTACAACTATCCCCCAAAATGGCATTCTGAACAGCTTAACAACATGAAACCATAAACTCCCATAGCTAAACTTTTTTTCTGCATGCATTTATCACATTCTGCTAGGTATTTTTGTATTTTTATACAACTCAATTTCACTATTAGACCACAGACTTTGAGAGAAAAGACCATACCTTATATTAAATGTATTTTCTTGTCCTTAGAGAATTCAACAAAATATTTTATACATACTGTACATACAATATGTGGGGTGAATTAAAATACAAGAAAACTGTACCACAAGTCTTTTAAGACAAAAACAAATTTAACTGCTTTCCCAAGGTAGCCAACTGAGGCAAGCATTTGTATGAATTAAGCAAGTGTCAGAGTCAGATCTAAATCCTAAAATATAGACAAAATAACAGAACAGTGAATTTCTGAGATTTAGAAGCCTTTCATAGGCTTCTGATTTAGCCATTACCTCTGTTTTAGGTAGCTTTTGGTATGATTAAATCTACAGTCAGAATCATAAGTCAATGCATATCCAGCTTACTTGATATATGTGTTGAACTGCTGCTAGATTTTTAATAAAAATGTACTGTGGGAATGAATGAAGGATGCCATCAGCAAGTAGATCAGTGACACCAGAGATGCTGAGCTTTGTGGCTCAGGCTCCAGGCATTGATCCCTGCTGAGATTATCAGTGACTTCACCAGCTCAGTCAAGTCTCCCCACTGACCTGAAAAGTAGGCAGGTCACATGCCACACCACTTACATCAGCCCACAAAAAAGGAGGTAACCTGCTGCCATTGCAGTAATAGTAAATTGAGGTCTTATTTTCGTAGAAAAGTCCCAGCTCAGAACCTATCAGCTTCACTCACCTGATAGGCATTGTGGAGAAGAAGCACCCCCTTATACTGGAAATCTCATTGCAATTCCTCTTCTTTCGAATTTTCCTAGCATCAGATCAGTAAGCGTCTGGAACATTCATGGCAGGCTGAAAAAAGAATGAAAGAATGAGCATTCTATACAGAAACATGTAAGTTATACACAACACACATCCCTGGACTTTCCAAAGATAGAATGTTTTTTATATTACATTCTCCAATTACATTTAAACCCTGTAGTTAACAGCTTTTCAGTAACTTGAACTTTCACTTAAAGATGAGAAAAGAGAAGTTTGACTTTAGTTCTGGACATATATAAAATCCATCTCTATTTTTTAAATTCCTGCTGGAAACTTCTAAAAAGTTCTTTGATTTTAATTTGTCCTGGGCCTTTCCATTTTTTAACTTTATTCTAAAGAATCACTGTAGCCTATGTGTCCGCATGAAACTATACTCACTAGTTCTCACAAGCTGTCCTGATTAAAAGTTTGGCTGTGTGTATTTAAGTAATAAACTAGCAAAGGGGTGAAGTTACTAATATTATACTGGTAAATGAATCTTTCTCAAAAGCAAATGTGAACAAATGCCACATCTCTGCACATATTACCTCCTTATCAAAATTATGTCAAGAACAGGTTTAAGGACTATAGATCTCACAGTTCAGTTCAAGCCATTTAAGCTGTTATGCATGTTCACTTTTACCTCATGTCACATAAGAAGATATTTTAGAAGAACCACAGTTTCCAGATATTTCCCTACCAAGCACAGTACATTAAAGTTAACTGAATATAAGGAACAATGCGAATAATTTTAAAATTTGGGAGAGAGCCACACATAAGTAATATCTTGTCAGTATATCCTGGGTTCATCCCTGTTATACTTAAGAACAAGTAATTTATTAACAAAAAATGTAATCATATGCTACTCCATAAATACTTTTCTCCACAACGTTTCAAAAGTTTGAAAATACAGGAAAGAAAAGTGGGACTCTGAGCTAATATGACAGACAGCAGGACACATTCCAACCAAGCACAGTTGTGATTAATGGATGTGCAAACTTCCATTCAATAGAGGTAACCTCCAAAGCACCAAATAGAAATGTTGACCAAATCATGGGTTGTTATGATAAGTCCTCATTGTTTTTACAACCCCAGAAACTGTTATCCAGTTGGAATCTAATGGTTCAGCCACACCTACTGATGGTAACATGAGAATTGATGCTCCTAAACAAAATATTCACACTATAATGGACATCATCTCTGAAAATGGACTCTCTGAACCCTGATAATCCTGTTTCTATTACACATTCATTCAAATCATGATCGGCTGGACTAAGGATAAATGCTCAACTCAATTAGCATAATCAGATTTCTTCAGCTGAAAATTTGGAATTGGAATCAAATAGCCAGTCAGCAACATGCTAACCCATGTGTTCTGGAGCACCTCAGCAAAGGAGTCAGACATGGGGCTGGGTTGGAAAATGGGAGGTGGTGGCTTTCCAATCTTTCCAGCTCCTTTCAGACTCCCTGCTCATTCCTGCTCTTGTGATATGTTCCTGTTTCCTTATTAAAATTCCCATGTTGCTTAATTCTCCTTGAGTTGATTTCTTACCTAAAACCCAGAGCATTAAGGAAACATACACCTATATGTTAAATTACTCTTGTACTTTCATTTACACTTCCATAGGTCTACAGCTTATCTCCTCATCCAAAGTATGAGCTCCCTGAGAGTTATATAGCATAATATAAATATAAATTATAAAAATTATTTTTAAAATGTATAAAACAAATAAATATAAAGTATACTGTTTAAATGCCTTGCATATATACATAAAATATATCTAATATATTGAATGGAGAAAGTCAGATTTAAATACTTGTGCATTAATTATAGCTCTATGTTGACATCTTCTTTCCTTTTTATTCAAAAGTGTTATTGTTTATAATCATGACCCATTGCATGATAATTATGATCCACTGCTTGACCCACAAAACAAGTACGTATGTCTTTTTTGGAGTGTTAACCTCAGTATTTGCAAATACCAGGAATTAACCTCCTGGCTCTGTTTTCTGACTTGGATGACAGACTGTGTTATGTGCTGTTCTGTAGATTACTACTGCAACTAGTCTGTGTTAAAATGTAAACTTAGAAAACCAAAGAGCACTTCTTAGAAGCATAGATACACTACCCAGGGGACAGGGAAACTCCCACCCCCTGGGAAAAAGTTCATGTAACCAGTTCAGAAACAGTTCAGTTCCATGACTCCATGCTAAAGCGCAGATGGTGAGAAAGAAAAGGGCTAGCTTGGTAATTTTTTCACTTTTCTTCTTTAACTGTCTTTCAGCCTGTAACCATCACCTCTCCTCTTGAAAATGCTTCTCTGAGGTGTTTGGAGTGAACCTCTGGCAGGTCTATTTGTGTTTATTTTAACCCCAGAGTGACCAGAAGCAGGCCTTTTCTTGTTCATTTGAGGGTCCTTATATCCATACCTACCTCCTTCCAATAATAAGAGAGAATGTTCTCATTACTTCATGCTTAGATCCAGCACCACTCCCCTAGCAGCACTTTTTAGTTTATTTCACTTCTTTTCAGTTGTCCTCCATAATTCTACCCATTCTAAAGTCATGTGTTTCTGCAGCACTCCTTTACTCAAAAATCAATATGGCTCTCAGAGGCCAAAACTGATTGCATTTACCCATTTAGCCTAATTTCCTACTACGCTCTTTCATCTACTCAATATTGTGTACCCGTCACCTGCCAGGGCAGGCAGTTGCTAAGCACCAGGAACACAGCAAGAAATACAGACAAGTAAATAGTATGCAAAGACTGCCGTTAAGTGATATAGCACAGAGATGCAAACAGTGCTGAGAAAACATGCCAAAGGTACACCAAACCCAGTTGGGGTGGGCTTCTAAGAAAAGTTTTCCTGGAAGAAATGATAGCAAAAAATGAAGTCTAAAGGGGAAGCAGTTATCTGGAAGGTGATGGCAAGCAAGAAAGTAGCCTTGGGAGAGCAAGGGGTAGGAATATGGAAAAAGGGAAGTATTCCAAGCAGGAAGAAATATGTGTATGGCCATATAAGCAGGTGGTGGCAGTGGAAATGAACAAAATTTAGATGAAAATAGATAGAATCAGTAGTACTTGGTAACAGATTGGATGTGGGTGGTGAAAGAGAGGGAGGTACCAGAAATGACTACCAGCTAGCTAGCCTGAGCAATTGGGTGCACAGGAGTATCCTACAAGGAGATGGACTAGTGTTTGATAAGATTACAAAGTCTAAATAAGACTTTTGCTCAATATGGCACTTTGGGTACAGGAAAGAACATTTTAAAAGTTGAGCTCTTGAGAAGGATGCATCAATATATTTATAGATGAATACATATCAAATAGTTAACATTTTTTTTAACAATCAGCTTGGTCATCTTTTTACTTCCTGATATTTTCTAAATGTTTTGATATGAACACATATTACTTTATAACATGGAAAATACAGGGATACTCTAAACAAAGTATTATTTTAAAATCTTTATATATACATATATATTAATAAGAACTTATATGAGTTAGGAAGATAAGGCAGGACTGCAGAAAAATATAACATTTTACATTTTTCTGGGACCACTATGAGCCCTATTTATTCTTTAAAAAATTTAGAAATTGCATTTTTGTAGAAATACCAATGAGGCAGCACATCTGGTATTCAGTCAAACACATGTGGTAAAGTAACCCTGCAAGGCTCACGTCTACTCACCTGCTCCCTCCAGGGTCAACTTCCCCTACAACTGAAGAAAGCAGTAAGCGAGACTGATGCAATGGCCCAGCGTAGCTCATCAGTAGTGTGAGAAATTAAGGCCACATTATTTCTCATTAAGCTCATGGACTTAATTATTTGAGTTTTTTCCACTTTCTACCCGCAGGCTTTCTGTCTCATATCAGTCAAGTCATTTTAAAATTAGAGGTATGAAGGTAGTTTATTATTTATTCATTATTTTTTCCTTCATTTCAGATGGCTTGAGGTCACTCTAGACCTTTAGCTCCCTTTTAAAATTAAGAAAAACACCATATACTCACCTCACAATATTCAGCTCTTTGAAAATCTAAGTAATGTTATTTAAAATCCAATATCAAATGATAGGTATGAGGAAGAGATCATGCTCATCAGCCAATTACTCAGTATGGCATCCATAACAAAAACAGACTACCTGCTCACCAATACTTCCATCCTTTTCCTGGATACACAACTATACTGGGCGCAGCCACTTGGCTATTTGGATGAGGATGATGGCAGTGGAGATGGTGAAAGGGATAGGTTTGAGGTCAAATAGAATCATTCGGACTCTGTAGCAGATTGGATGTGGGAGGTGAGGAAAGAGGGAGGCATCAAAAATGACGACCAGATGTCTAGCATGAACAACTACATGGACAGGAATGCCATAGAAGGACATAGAGAAAAGTGTTGGGCTGATAAGGGTATCATAAAGTAAAGGGGAATTTTACTAACTCTGACATCTTGGCATGGGAGAAAACAATGGAATATCAATAGAAGTTGCATTTGCCCCTTACTATCCTGGTCCATAAAAACCTACTACCATCCTTCATTCACTTCCCCTACCCACTAAGTGCAACAGACTCCAAGGCCTAGTAGCTGGTGGACCCATTAAAAAAAAGGAGACTGGGTCCCTGAATGACTACATGGATGGTATACAACTTTCCTTTGGCTGCTGTAACAAATTACCACAGTTTAATAGCTTTTAAAAATGCATATTTATTCTCCTACATTTCTAGAGTGAGAAGTCCTAAAAATGGGTCAATAGGGCTTCATTCAAGGGGAGAATCTGTTTCCTTGCCTTTTATAGCTCCTGGAGCCTACTTGCATCGCTCATAGACCCATCCTCCACCTTCAAAACCAGCAGCGTAGTATCTCTCAGCAGAGTATCTCCCTCTTGCTCCTTGTGCTTCTGTCATCACATCATACAACTTCATCTGTCCTGATGCCCTCCTTCCCTTTTAATAATCCTTATGATTACACCCAGATAATCCAAGATAATCTTGCCACATCAAGATCCTTAACATAAGAACATCTTCAAAGTCCCTTTTGCCATGTAAGGTAACATATTAACAGGCTCTGAGGATTAGGACATCAATATCTCTGCAGGGCAGAGGGCCATTATTCTGTCCACCACAGAAAGTATTTGGGACTTCACGTGAGTGAGAGAAAAATAGTACTGTGTTAATCTACTAATTTCAGGGGGTTTTGTTTCTTATTAGCTGATATTACTTAACTAATGGCATCTATTAATCCAACAGTAAACATCTGTCCCTGGCTGTATTGTACTTAGGTTAGCAACCACACCTTACTACATTTTGTTATTTAAAAAAATGCCCCACACATAATATGTAGTAATACTCCAAAACTGTTTGCTAATGATGATAAGGGCATCATGTTATAAACAACTAGAAATAGTCTAAGAATAGATCAAAACTTTATTTTAGCAAATAGCTTCAACCCTTAGTTATCTTAAAACTGCAATCAGCACTTTTAACACCAAAGGGAAATTTGGCTAATTTACATGTTACCTTCCTTTGTCTGATTTCTGGTAAAGGTGCTGCCAAAAAATGAAATGGGACAGAAAGAAGGAAGAGCATACAAGGTAACCAGACAACCCATAAGTAACCATAATTAAGTGGTTTTTCTCCCTTTCATGAAATGTAGAACTGTGGCATTATTACTTCAAGGTCATATCAACCTCAATGTCCATGGATTTTACTTTCTGTAAACTTGCTCTTGCAATCATGATTGGGTTATCACCTCATGTTTTTATGAGAAGAAAACTAGGAGATGAAGTAGGGTCCTGTTCCCTCTAAACATCCATCACCAGCAAATTCCTTATTACTCTAATGACTGTTCACTGGAAAAAACTTTTTAATGCTTTTTCATGTTTTCCGATTTAGAAAAAGAATTTAATGCGACTGCATTTTTAACATTTTTCTGTGCTTTAGGGAAGCTGCTTTTAGGAGGGAAATGTAATGAATGTTTTTAATCATACTAAGATGGTTTGCCCAGAGTCTATGGTTTAATTCAACTTTTCAATGACAACAAAATAGAAAAGACTAAGCACATTTATCACCTAGGGCTCCTCCCTTCTCAACATGGCCACCTATTGTTTAAATATATTTGGAAGATAAATCTTACTTAGGGAAATAGGAACAGATAATTTTCACACTTTATTTTTTCCACATAGATCTCTATGAATCATTGCCACTCTTCTGAGAGTTCCAGACCCCACCTCTCCAAGCTGCTTCTATCTTCAAAATACACCTCACCCTATCCCACAGATATATTCCCTTCCCCTTTTCCTAGTTTGTTTCTATGTGCCCTTCAGGTTTGCAACAGATTCTTAATGTCTTTGGTGAAAATGTCACTGTTGAGATTAAGCCCCATTGTTCTACTCAGGTCTTTAACTGCTGCAAAGTAAATAACCTGCTTTCAATAAGCTTGTCCTCTGATTTCAACTGAACAGTAATCAAAGAATAATTTCTGTCCAATTTTTCTATTCCTTCATTTGAATCATACTCTCAGAGGTTCCACCTATCTCTCTGAAGATGCTCAAGTTGCCTTCTCATCTCTACATCTACTTACCACTTTCTAAAGGGCTGCAACCAAATGTCCATGATATTCTAATATCTTTCTCTTCCAGGTCTAGAAGATAGCAAGCATCAAGGGAGACATATTTGACAACTATAATACAGAAAGTGATAAAGGCTTTTACACACCATAAAAAACTGTCCTGTAAATACTGACTGGATCTTAGCAAGGGGAGAGTGGATATAGAAAATAAACCATCTGAAACAAGGGTTTCCCTGCTTCATACATCTGTTGCCATCACAAGATATCTGTATAACTTCACAAGTGATATCCCTAACTTTAATGAAGTTTCCAGAAAATGAAATATTTAATCATTGTCACATGTTCCACCATTAAGAATGCTTCAGGGTATATGTGAGCAGTTGTGTTTTATTATACTTCCAAGTTTTCCATTTTTTTAAAATTCATGAGCTAGTCTGGCAAATGAAATGGGAGGCTGATGCAATCAACAGTAATTTGTGCAAAATCCATCTGCCTCTATTCTAATAATTTTGAGCACTCCACCCACCTCTTCACCACTTCTTTTGTTTCTGTGTAGCTTTCATTGCCTGGCCCACTTCGTAAAAAAGGAAAGTCATCATGCAAATGACCTAGACAGTAGTTGGAGGCACTAACTGGGGGCAGTGAATCCCTGGTCAGATCTCTTTGGGACCCTCTGGGCAGTGCTCCCTCTGCTGTCACTGCACCCTGGGATAATGTGTCAAGGTAGCTCCAATACCTAGCAAAACTTTAAGTTGTGGTTATACAATAGCTCCAATACCTCTCCAGCAATTTTTTCAAAGTATTCCTTAGACTACCTCTTTTGTCATTGCATCTGTTAGCCTCCCCCTCTCAAGAACTACCCTCAAGGATGTAGGACAATAGACTTCATTGTAAGCATTTCAGAATTCTTCACTAAAAGGTGTGATTAAGGACTAAAAATATTATCATCCGAAATAATTAGAGGAAGTTACGGTCTAATTTAGTTCTGTGATATGAAGCTGTTCTAAGTTGGTTTTATTGGAAACACAAACTCTATTATATTCTAAATTCAATTGCACAATTCCACAGCAAAGAATTGGGTAATCCGTATAGCTCTTCAATTTTCTTGCTAAGATTCAAAGTTTTGCTTACTTCAAGTTATGAAGTATGAATTATTTCAGTGAATCAACCTCTAATTTTGAGGAGATTTATGGAACAACTCTTTAATTAGTCTCTATCATGCTTGCTTAAACCTTCCCAGCCATCTCTCTCCTAAATGTAAATTAAAGTGAGAGGAGAAAGAATCTGAATGACCTGCCAGAACACAGCTGGCTACTTGACAGATAAGTCTTCATGAGACCCATCATTCTGAAGAATGACATAATTTTAGTTCTAAGCACTAAGCGTGCTCAGAAAGAGTTATAAGGCAGGGCAATGAGAAGTCAGAGTAATAATTTGTATGTATGTGAATAGACTAGGTAAATATTTACATCTGATAAGTAATGCATACTCATTATTTATCATTCATTTTTAATAGTTTTCCTGCCTTGAAAATATTTATTTACCCAAGCAGATATTCAGCTTCTCCATAATTTTTAATTATTGTCAACACAAAGCATATTAAGTTTTACCACCATTATGTATTTTTTCATTATTACTATAAGCTTTTAACCACAATTCACAAAACAAGCATCTACAAACTAGGCCTTACCAGTTCCAGAGTGTCAGTTTAAAAAGCAATCTTTTTCTTTTAACCACCTGAAAACATTACGAACAGAAAAATTACAAAGTAAATAGACTGATAAATACTTCTATTCTGTGACTCATAGAAGGAGCTACCATTATATGCTCAGAGACACAGGACAAAGTATTTTACATGGATTATCTGATTTAGTCCTCATAAATACTCTCTAAAGTATGTTCTATATTACTTATATTTGGCCAATGAAGGAACAGAGAAGTGAAGTAACTTACCCAAGCTAAATAGCTAGTTAGAAACTGGCCTATAGTTTAAGCCTAGATTTTTCAGGACAAAGTGCTCAATTACTCAATGTTGATGTTCATAAATGCCCAATGAGGGGCTGCATTTTAACCCCCCTAACATCTAGATGAGACTATAATACAGACAGGTTGCTATCAAGAGAATATGGGCAGAACTGATATATACTACTTTCAGACTTGGTCCATTACAAACCTCCCAGGAGATTCTTCGTGCTCACCAGCCATCCCATCTCCCATTTGATGTCAACTAGTGTTCCCAGGTAAAATGCAGGACACCCAGCTAAACTTGAACCTCAAAAAAGCAACAAATAAAGTTTTAGTGTTAAGTACAGTGCATGTCATATTTAAGACATATTTATACTGATCATTGCCATTCAGGTTGTCAAGTCAAGCAAAATGTAAATGTCCCAAATAGTGCATGGGACATACTTATACTCCTAAGTTATTTGTTGTTTTTCCAAAATTCAAATTTAACTAGTGTCTGTTAGTTAGCAAACTGGTCCCTGTACATGGAGGGCAAAGAGAGACCGAAGCAAGAGGCAGAGTACTCTGCACTGGAAGGCAGCAGGTTTAATAAGCATGGGAACTTATGAGGCCTATTTCGGGTAGCAGCAAGACAAATAGATCTCTACACCTGTGGGGTAAAATCCTTAAAGTTTACATAGAGGCCTTAACTGGGTTCAGTCACCATGCCAGCCAGATGGGCTCTCTCAAGGCTGTGTCCTTGAAAATGGCCTCCACCGTGGAAATGGTGGGCAGAATGTACATTCTGAGATAGAAGAGGAACCTCCAGTTGCCCAGGATCCAGCTCAAGGGTCAACGAGGGGATCCAGCTCAAGGAGGAGGGTTGATGACCCCCTCCAATAGTGTCCAGAATTTTAATTTACTACATCTGGCAACCCAAATGTCAACAGCCCCAGTATTCTTAGATGCAACCTCATGCTGAAGGTGGCAGAGCCACTGTCAACACAGGTCTGATGACTGCAACCTCAGACATCACCTTGAGCTTCACATGATGAGAAATTTTAAAGCTCTATGGCATTAAGCCACTGAGACTGGTGAGCTAATAGAATACAAACAATACTAATACAAGTGCCGAGAATTTACCATTCAGGCAGCACAGAGAGTAGAAATCACTTGGGTTTAGAGTCACACCAGTATGTCTTGATTTCAAATTTCTGTCACACTACCTTCCAGCTCTGTGACTTAAATTTTCTAGCCTCAGGAGGAGCCAAGATGGTGGCATGAGTACAGCAGCAGAAATCTCCTCCCCAAACCATATATATATTTGTGGAAACACAACAAATACAACTATCCCTAAAAGAGAGACCAGAAGATATAGGACAACAGCCAGGCTACATCCACACCAGGGAGAACACAGCACCTCACGAAGGGGGTAAGATACAAGCCACAGCCTGGTGGGACCCAAGCACGCCTCACCCTAGCTCCTGGCGGGAGGAGAGGAGTCAAAGCGGGGAAGGAGAGGGAGCCCAGGACTGCTAAATACCCAGCCCTAGCCATCCGCACCAGGAGCACAGACACACAGTGCGTGGAGTGCTGGATACTAGGGAAACAGGACAGTAAAACCTATGAGCAGGTACCCGCAGCCAGCACCCCTGGGACAAAGAAAAGCTAGTGCTTTTTGAAAATCTTAAAGGGACAGGGACCCCACAGCTGGATGGAGGCATCCTGGGATCTTAGCCCAGGAGCTGGGAATCCCAGGGAACTCCAGGTACCCTAACCCACTGGGCAGCAGCGCAGCTTGGAGGCCACTCACGGCGATAAAGAATCTCCGGCCCATTCTTCCTCAGGGGTGGCTCTGCCATAGCAGAGCAGCAGCCTGAGGCCAGCCACACCCATAGCAACTGTGGAGCTTAACTCCACAGCGGCCGGGCAAGAATCAGATACTCCATCTGCACACAGCTGCCCAGCACAAACCACTAGGGGTCAATGTTCTCCCAGGAAAGGAAGGCCACAAACTAGCAAGAAGGGACGTTCTCCCAGCCGACACACGCACCAGCTCTCCGCAACTACCTCTATCACCATGAAAAGGCAGAAGAATTTGATCCAGACCAAAATCACAGAGAAAATCTCTGAGAAGGAGCTTGGAGAGATAGACCTAAGCAATCTTCTTGAAAAAGAATTCAAAGTAAAGGTCATAACCATGCTGATGGAGCTGCAGAGAAAAATACAAGAACTAACAGACAAAGTAGGGAGGGAGACTACAGAAATAAAACAATCTATGGAAGGATTTAAAAGCAAAATGGATGAGATGCAAGAGGCCATTGATGGAATACAAACCAGAGAACAGGAATGCATAGAAGCTGATGCAGAGAGAGATAAAAGGATCTCCAGGAATGGAACAATATTAAGAGAACTGTGTGACCAATCCAAAAGGAACAATATCCACATTATAGGGGTACCAGAGGAAGAAGAGAGAAAAAGGGATAGAAAGTGTCTTTGAAGAAATAATTGCTGAGAACTTCCCCAAACTGGGGGAGGAAATAGTTGCTCAGACTACGGAGGTACACAGAACTTCTGAGAGACGGGATCCAAAGAGGTCAACACCAAGACACATAATAATTAAAATGGCAAAGATCAAGGACAGGGACAGAGCATTAAAGGCAGCCAGAGAGAGTAAAAAGGTCACCTACAAATGAAAACCCATCAGGCTATTATCAGACTTCTCAACAGAAACCTTACAGGCCAGAAGAGAATGGCATGATGTATTTAATGCAATGAAACATAAGGGCCTTGAACCAAGGATACTGTATCCAGCATGATTATCATTTAAATATGAAGGAGGGATTAAACAATTCCCAGACAAGCAAAAGTTGAGGGAATTTGCCTCCCACAAACCACCTCTACAGGGTATTTTAGAGGGACTGCTCTAGATGGGAGCACTCCTAAGGCTAAACAGATGTCACCAGAGAAAATAAAATTACAGCAAGGAAAGCAGACCAACCAAATACTAACTAAAGGCAATAAATAAAATCAACCACCCACAAAAGCAGTTAAAGGAAACACAAAAGAGCACAGAATAAAACACCCAACATATAAAGAATGGAGGAAGAGGAATAAGAAGGGAGAGAAATAAAGAATCACCAGACAGTGTCTATAATAGCTCAATAAGAGAGTTAAGTTAGGCAGTGAGATACTAAAGAAGCTAACTTTGAACCTTTGGTAACCACAAATCTAAAGACTGCAATATCAATAAGTACATATCTTTCAATAATAACCCTAAATGTAAATGGACTGAATGCACCAATCAAAAGACACAGAGTAATTTTCTAGCCTCAGTTGTTTCATCCATAAAATGGTAAAGCCAATGCTTTCTTAAGAAAATATCATAAAAATTAAATAAGATAGGCAGAGAAAAAGATGGCAGAGTAGGAAGGCATGGCAGAAACCTCCTCCCAAAAACACAAAAGAAAATATAGCAACTACAACTAAACTTTAAAATGACCTGAAGACTACAGGATAGACCACCTACACCTGGAGAAGAAGAGAAGACCATGAAGAAAAAGGTAAAGTGGCAGAGCTGCAATCAAGCTGGATCCAAGTCCTCC
Organism: Manis javanica; assembly: GCF_040802235.1. Taxonomy (NCBI): domain Eukaryota; kingdom Metazoa; phylum Chordata; class Mammalia; order Pholidota; family Manidae; genus Manis; species Manis javanica. The sequence continues at coordinate 59,864,500 of NC_133163.1, read as the reverse complement.
CCCTCACCTCAGGCCACAAGGATGAGAAAGAAAAATGGAGCAGAGAAGGGGTAGAAGCCCAGGATGGTTATACACCAGGCCCTGGAGATCTGCTCCAGGAGCATAAGCACACATTACCCTGGTTTCTGGTGATTAGCAGGGCTGGAAACCAGGGCCAGGTGGAACACTCTGGGAGGCTGAGACTCTAGTCATCTGTGGAGGGCAGGCATGCTCCACCAGTCCTGAGACCTAAAGCACAGGAGGGAGTTTGAAAGACTTGCCAGCAGTGGGAGGGGTGCCAGAGGGGTGAGGGTAGGATGGAGCTCTCCCCTCAAGAGAAAGGGCAGGTGGAGGATACCTCCCCAGCCCTCCCTCAGCCTAACAGGTCAGGAACTCTTGAGAGTTCCAGACATTCCATCCCCCTTGCTAGCAATGCAGCCCCAAAACTCCTCCCTGTAAGCACTGCCAGTGAGCCAACCCATTCTTCCCAGCAGCAGCATCAGACTTTGCTGCCTGACAGGCAGAGGGAGACTCTCCCAGGTTTCTTGACTCTGTTTGGCCTAACCTGGTAGATGCCACCTGGAGCCAGCCCCAAGAGCTCCTTCCTCCCAACAGATGTCCAAGCCCAATGCTGCACATGAGGCCTGGGCAGAGCTGCACATCAGCCCACTCACACAATAACCCTGCAGGCCAGGCAGAGGGAAGCCACCCACAGTAACTCCAGCAGAGACTTCTGTGCTGATCACAAAGGCATGGCTAAAGCAGACTGCTGACCCTGAGTCACACCACTACAGAAGACAGACAGAAAGGCCACCCCGCTCACTGCATGCCAACTGCTGGGGCCACTGCAAAGTAGAACCAGGCACCAGAGAATAAAGAGTCATGAGCTTCTGGGCAACATAGGACACCTCCTTCATAATACTATTACTCTATAGTCAAGGAGGTATAGCAGAGCCATCTAAAACCATCTAAAACCACAGAAACCCTGACAAAATGACGAGGCAGAAGAATATGTTCCAAACAAAACTACAGGACACCAGAAAGAGATCTAAATGAAACAAATCACCAATCTTCTTGATAGTCAAAAGTCTCCAAAATAAAAGTCATAAACATGCTCACTGATTTACAGGAAAATATTCAAGATCTCAAGGAGAACTTCAACAAATAGAAAACCTGAAAAAGAGCCACTCAGAGCTGAAAAATACAGTATCTAAAATAAAATATACAATACAGGGACTTAAGAGTAGAACACTACAAGTAGAGGAGATGGTGAGTGAGATGAAAATTTAGAGAACAGGAACACAGTGAAGCTGAAGAACAGAGAGAAAAAAGGATCTCTAGGAATGAAAGAATGATAGGATAGCTATGTGACCAATCTGAACAAAACTATATTTGCATAACAGGGGTACCAGAAGGAGAAGAGAGAAATACAAAGGAGTAGAAAGTCTCTTTGAGAAAATAATTGTTGAAAACTTCCCCAATCTGGGGAAGGAAAAAACCACCCAGGTTATGGAAGCACAGAGATTCCCCTAACAAAAGGAACCCTAGGAAGACAACACCAAGACATATAACAATTAAAATGGCAAAGATCCAGGATAAAGAGAGGGTATTGGAAGCAGCCAGAGAGAAAAAATATTACTTATAAAGGAAACCCCATCAGGCTATCAGCAGACTTCTCGGTAGAAACTTTATAGGCCAGAAGGTAGTGTCATGATATATTTAAAGCAATGAAAAAGAAGGATCTCCAACCAAGAATCCTATACCCAGCAAGATTATCATTTAAATTTGAAGTAGGTATTAAAAAATTTCCAGATAAAATTTGAAGGAAATCACCACCACTAAACCAGCACTGCAGGATATGTTAAAGAAACTGCTACAGATGGAAATGTTCCTAAGGCTAAATATCTTTCAAGAGTAAAAATAAATCCACAGTAAAGGTAGTAGACCAACTAACTACCAAGCAAGTACGAAACTAAAAACAAAAGAGGTAAAGTAAACTATATACAAAATCAGTCAAGGAACATACGAAAAGTGCAGATTATGACAATTAATACAAAAATGTGGAGGAGGAAAAAGGAAAGAAAACTACATTTAGATTGTGTTTGAAATAGACTAATCAGAAATTTAAGATAGACTATTATATAGTAAGGAAATTATCCTTGAACCTTTGGTAACCACAAGACTAAAGCCTACAATAAATACACAGTAAATAGATAGATAGATAGATAGATAGATAGATAGATAGATAGATAGATAGATAGATAGATAGAAGTCCAATTACAACACTAAAGAAAAACATCAATAAAAAGAGAAGAGTATAAGAGAGGAAGAAAGGAACAGAGATGAGCTTTAAAAAGTAGCCAGAAAACAATTAATAAAACATCAATAAGTATAGATCTATCAATAATCACCCTAAATTTAAATGAACTGAATACATCAGTCAAAAGATATAGGGTGGCAGAATGGACACAGAAACAATACCCATCTGTATACTTCCTACAAGAGACTAATTTCAGACCCAAAGATAAACACAGACTAAAAGTGAAGGGATGGAAAAAGATATCTGATGCAAATAATGGGGAAAAAAAGCAGGACCAGCAGTACTTACATCAGACAAAATAGATTTCATGATAAAGAAGTACATTATATAATGATAAAGGGGTCAGTCCAACAAGAAGATATAATGATTATATACATATATGCACCCAACATAGGAGCACTTAAATATGAAAACAAATACAACAGAATTAAAGGGGGGAATACACTGCAACACATTCATTTCAGGAAACTTTAACACACCACTCATCAATAGATCAACCAGACAGAGAATAAACAGAGGCATTGAACAACACATTATCAGATGGACTTAACAGATATAGAGAACATTCCATCCAAAAGCAATGGCATACATATCCCTCTGAAATGTAAGTGGAATGTTCTCCAGAATAGACCACATACTCGGCCGTATAAAGAGTCTCAATAAATACAAGAAGATTGAAATTGTACCCAGCAGCTTCTCAGACCACAGTGGTATGAAACTAGAAATAAATTACAAAAAGAACACAAAAAAGCCTACACACACAGATGTTAAACAACATGCTTCCAAGTAATCAATGGGTCAATGAACAAATTAAAACAGAAATCAGGCAATATGTGGAGACAAATTAAAACAAAAACTCAACAGCCCAGAATCTGTGGGATGCGGTGAAGGCAGTTCTAAGAGGAAAGTACAGCACAGTACAGGCTTACCCGAAAAATCAAGAACAAGCCCAAATAAACAGTCTAAACTCACAATTAAATAAAATAGAAAAAGAAGAAAAAATGAGGCCCAAAGTTAGTAGAAGAGGGACATAATAAAGATCAGAGCAGAAATAAATGAAATAGAGAATAAAATAATGGAAAAAAGTCAATGAGACCAGGAGCAGATTCTTTGAGAAAATAAACAAAATAGATAAACCCCTAGCCAGACTTGTCAAGAAAAAAAGTGTACACACATAAACAAAATCAGAAACAAAGAAGGAATAATCACAATGGATACCACAGAGACACAAAGAATTATCAGAGAATTCCATGAAAAATTATATGCCATAAGTTGGACAACCTAGAAAAAATAAACAACTTTCTAGAAAAATACCACCTTCCAATAATGACCCAGGAAGAAAGAGAAAATCTGAACAGACCAATTACCAGCAATGAAATTGAATTCATAATGAAAAATAAACTCTCAAAAAACAAAAGTCCATAACCAGAAAGTTTCACAGCCGAATTCCACCAAACGTTTAAAGACAACTTAACACCCATCCTTCTTAAGTATTTCAAAAAGTAGAAGAGGGAATACTTTCAAACTTATTCTATGAGGCCAGAATCACTCTAATACACAAACCAAAGACACCACAAAAAATAATTATAGACAAATATTCCTGATGAACATAGACACAAAAATCCTCACCAAAATATGTGTAAATCAAATTGAAAAATACATCAAAAAGATCATCCATCATGACCAAGTGGGATTTACTCCACAGATGTAAGGTTGGTACAATATTCATAAATCGGAATCATATACCACATTAACAAAGGAAGGATAAAAAACACATGATCATCTCAATAGATGCTGAACAAGCATTGGACAAAATTCAATATCTATTCATGATAAAACTCTCAACACAATGGGTTATAGAGGGTACTCACCTCAACATAACAAAGGCCATATATGACAAACCCACAGCCAATACCATACTTAATAGGAAAAAAAATAAAAGCTTTTCCTCTAAAATTGGGAACAAAACAAGGATCCCCACTCTCACCATGTTTACTCAATATAATACTGGAAGTCTTAGCAACTTCAATCAGACAACACAAAGAGAAAAAAGGCACCTAAATTGGTAAGGAAGAAATTAAACTATCACTATTTGCAGGCAACATGACATTATACATAGAAAACCCTAAAGACTCCACCAAAAAACTGCTAGAACTAATAACTGAATTCAGCAAAGTTGCAGGGTACAAAATTAATACACAGAAATCTGCCAGATTCCTAAATACTAACAATGAATTAGCAGAAAGAAAAATCAGGAAAACAACTCCATTCACAATTGCATCAAAAATAATAAAATACCTAGGAATAAACCTAACCAAGGAGGTGAAAGACCTACACTCTTAAAACTATAATACACTCATGAAAGAAATTAAAGAAATCATCAATAAATGGAAATCTATCCTGTGCTTATGGATACAAAGAATTAATATTGTTAAAATGGCCATCCTGCCTAAGCAATTTACAGATTCAATGCAATCCCTATTAAAATACCAACAGCACTTTTCAATGAACTAGAACAAATAGTTATAAAATTCATGGGGAACCACAAAAGACCCTGAATAGCCAAAGCAATCCTAAGAAAGAAGAACAAAGCTGGGGAGATTACATTCCATGACTTCAAGCTCTACTATATAGCTACAGTAATCAAAACAGTTTGGTACTGGTATAAAAACAGACCCACAGATCAATGGAACAGAAAAAAAGGCCCAAATATAAACCCATACATGTATGGGCAATTAATATAAGATAAAAAAGAGCCAAGAGGGGAATCACAGTAAGATGGCAGCATGAGTAGTTCAGAGGAAATCTCCTCCATAAAACATATATATTTATGAAAATACAATAAATACAACTATTCCTAAAAGAGACACCAGTGGATGCAGTACAACAGCCAGGATAGATCTACATCTGCAAGAACTCAGCATCACATGAAGGGGGTAAGATATAAGCAGCAGCCAGGTGGGACCCAAATGCTCCCCCACCCCAAAACCCAGCGGGAAGAAAGGAGTCAGAACGGGGAGGGAGTGAAAGCCCAGGACTGCTAAACAACCAGCTCTAGAAATCCGCACCCGGAACGCAGACACAAGGTGCACAGGGCACTAGGTATTAGAGAAATGGAAAAGCAAAACCTGTGGGCAGGTCCCCGCAACTGGTGCCTCTGAGACAAAAGAAAAGTGAGTGCTTTCTGCAAGTCTTAAAGAGACAGGGACCCCATAACTGGATGAAGTTGTCCCGGCAGCTTGGAATACTGGGGAAACTTAGGCGCCCTAAATGGAGGCAGTGCAGCTCTGAAACCCCTCATGGGACTAGGCAGCCTGCCAGTCATTCCTCCAACTGGCGTGGACCCCAACACATGGGCCCAGTAGCAGGAGAGTGGTAGCGTGCACCAGGGGCAGAAGCACTGGAAAGAACCGAGAGCAGATCCATGCACTGCAGGAGAGGCTTGTGCTAGCCCGCAGTGGGGAGACCGAACAGCCTGGGCGTGGCTCGCACACACCAGCAGCAGTGAAGCCAGAGCCCGGTAGAAGCCTGAGCAGAAAAGCCCCACGCGCACCGGCAGTGGAGCCAGAGGAAGAAGGCACGCTCCCAGGAGCCGACTGGAATCCCAGCCCAATGCACAGACACCCAGGCCAAACACAAAAGCTGCTGCTGCCATACAGTTGCCCGGCAGGGTCGCCGCTAGCACAGAGGAGTGCACCTGCATGCCTGCCACTCCCCGCAGGGCTCCACACTGCTCTGATGGACACCCCGCCCTCAGCAGCTTAGGAGATTAACCTGGTGGCTGTTCCAGGAGTGCAGGTAGCCGTCACAGGCAGTGGAGAAGGGCAAGGCATCCAGGAAGCAGGAAAGGACTTTCTTCTCCCAGCTGACACACCCACAACCTGCCTACAGCCACTGCTATCACCATGAAAAGGCAAAAAAATCTGGTCCAGTCCAAGACAGTTACACCTGAGAAAGGATTTGCAGAGGCAGACCTAAACAGTCTCCCAGAAAAAGAATTCAAAATAAAAATCATAAACATGCTGACAGAGCTGCAGAGAAATATGCAAGAGCTAAGGGATGAAGTTGGGAGGGAGATTACAGACGTCCGGTGGGAGATTACAGAAGTGAAACAAACTCTGGAAGGATTTATAAGAAGAAAGGATAAGATTCAAGAGGCCATTGATGGAATAGAAACCAGAGAACAGGAATGCATAGAAGCTGATGCAGAGAGAGATAAAAGGATCTCCAGGAATGAAACAATATTAAGAGAACTGTGTGACCAATCCAAAAGGAACAATATCCGCATTATAGGGGTACCAGAGGAAGAAGAGAGAGAAAAAGGGATAGAAAGTGTTTTTGAAGAAATAATTGCTGAGAATTTCCCCAAACTGGGGGAGGAAATAGTTGCTCAGACTGCGGAGGCACACAGAACTCCCGAGAGATAGGATCCAAAGAGGTCAACACCAAGACACATAATTATTAAAATGGCAAAGATCAAGGACAGGGACAGAGCATTAAAGGCAGCCAGAGAGAGTAAAAAGGTCACCTACAAACGAAAACCCATCAGACTATCATCAGACTTCTCAACAGAAACCTTACAGACCAGAAGAGAATGACATGATATATTTAATGCAATGAAACATAAGGGCCTTGAACCAAGGATACTGTATCCAGCACAATTATCATTTAAATATGAAGGAGGGATTAAACAATTCCCAGACAAGCAAAAGTTGAGGGAATTTTCCTCCCACAAACCACCTGTACAGGGTATTTTAGAGGGACTGCTCTAGATGGGAGCACTTCTAAAAAGAGCACAGAACAAAACACCCAACATATGAAGAATGGAGGAGGAGGAAAAAGAAGGGAAAGAAATAATCAGCAGACTGTGTTTATAACAGCTCAATAAGTGAGTGAGATCAGACAGTAAGGTAGTAAAGAAGCTAACCTTGAACCTTTGGTAACCACAAATCTAAAGCCTGCAATGGCAATAAGTACATATCTTTCAATAATCACCTTAAATGTAAATGGACTGAATGCACCAATCAAAAGACACAGATTATAGAATGGATAAAAAAGCAAGACCCATCTACATGCTGCTTACAAGAGACTCACCTCAAACCCAAAGACATGCATGGATTAAAAGTTAAGGGTTGGAGAAAGATATTTCATGCAAACAACAGAGAGAAAAAAGCAGGTGTTGCAATACTAGTATCAGACAAAATAGACTTCAAAATAAAGAAAGTAACAAGAGATAAGGAAGGACACTACATAATGATAAAGGTCTCAGTCCAACAAGAGGATATAACCATTATAAACATATGTGCAACCAATACAGGAGCACCAATATATGTGAAACAAATACTAACAGAATTAAAGGAGGAAATAGAATGCAATGCATTCATTTTGGGAGATTTTAACACATCACTCACCCCAAAGGACAGATCCACCAGACAGAAAATAAGTAAGGATACAGAGGCACTGAACAACACACTAGAACAGATGGACCTACTAGACATCTATAGAACTCTACATCCAAAAGCAACAGGATACACATTCTTCTCAACTGCACATGGAACATTCTCCAGAATAGACCACATACTAGGCCACAAAAAGAACCTCAGTAAGTTCCAAAAGATTGAAATCCTTCCAGCCAACTTTTCAGACCACAAAGGTATAAAACTAGAAATAAATTGTACAAAGAAAGCAAAAAGGCTCACAAACACAGGGAGGCTTAACAACATGTTCCTAAATAATCAATGGATCAATGACCAAATTAAAATGGAGATCCAGCAATATATGGAAATAAATGACAACAATAACACAAAGCCCCAACTTCTGTGGGACAGAGCAAAAGCAGTCTTAAGAGGAAAGTATATAGCAATCCAGGCATATTTAAAGAAGGAAGAACAATCCCAAATGAATAGACTAATGTCACAATTATCAAAATTGGAAAAAGAAGAACAAATGAGGCCTAAGGTCAGCAGACAGAGGGAAATAATAAAGATCAGAGAAGAAATAAATAAAATTGAGAATAATAAAACAATAGAAAAAATCAATGAAACCAAGAGCTGGTTCTTCAAGAAAATAAATAAAATAGATAAGCCTCTAGCCAGACTTATTAAGAGAAAAAGAGAGTCAACACACATCAACAGAATTAGAAATGAGAAAGGAAAAATCATGATGGACCCCACAGAAATACAAAGAATTATTAGAGAATACTATGAAAACCTAAATGGTAATAAGCTGGAAAACCTAGGAGAAATGGACAACTTTCTAGAAAAATACAACCTTCCAAGACTGACCCAGAAAGAAACAGAAAATCTAAACAGACCAATTACCAGCAACGAAATTGAATCGGTAATCAAAAAACTACCCAAGAACAAAATCCCCAGGCCAGATGGATTTACCTCGGAATTTTATCAGACATACAGAGAAGACATAACACCCATTCTCCTTAAAGTTTTCCAAAAATAGAAGAGGACGGAATACTCTCAAACTCATTCTATGAAGCCAACATCACCCTAATACCAAAACCAGGCAAAGAACCCACCAAAAAAGAAAACTACAGACCAATATCCCTTATGAATATGGATGCAAAGATACTCAACAAAATATTAGCAAACCGAATTCAAAAATCAAGGGGATCATACACCATGGCCAAGTGGGATTCATCCCAGGGATACAAGGATGGTACAACATTCGAAAATCCATCAACATCATCCACCACATCAACAAAAGGAAAGACAAAAACCACATGATCATCTCCATAGATGCTGAAAAAGCATTCGACAAAATTCAACATCCATTCATGATAAAACTCTTAACAAAATGGGCATGGAGGGCAAGTACCTCAACATAATAAAGGCCATATATGATAAACCCACAGCTATCATCATACTTAACAGTAAGAGGCTAAAAGCTTTTCTTCTGAGATCGGGAACAAGACAGGGATGCCCACTCTCCCCAATGCTTTTCAACATAGTACTGGAGGTCCTAGCCACAGAAATCAGACAAAACAAAGAAATACAAGGAATCCAGATTGGTAAAGAAGAAGTGAAACTGTCACTATCTGCAGATTTCATGATATTGTACACAAAAAGAACGTAAAAACTCCACTGCCAAATTACTAGAACTAATATCGGAATTCAGCAAAGTTGCAGGATACAAAATTAACACACAGAAATCTGCAGCTTTCCTATACACTAACAATGAACTAATAGAGAAATCAGAAAAACAATTCCATTCACAATAGCATCAAAAAGAATAAAATGCCTAGGAATAAACCTAACCAAGGAAGTGAAAGACCTATACCCTGAAAACTACAAGACACTCTTAAGAGAAATTAAAGAGGTCACTAACAAATGGAAACTCATCCCATGCTCCTGGCTAGGAAGAATTAATATCATCAAAATGGCCATCCTGCCCAAAGCAATATACAGATGCAATGCAATCCCTATCAAATTACCAACAGCATTCTTCAATGAACTGGAACAAATAGTTCAAAAATTCATATGGAACCATCAAAGACCCCGAATAGCCAACACAATCCTGAGAAGGAAGACTAAAGTGGGGGGGATCTCGCTCCCCAACTTCAAGTTCTACTACAAAGCCACAGTAATCAAGACAATTTGGTACTGGCACAAGAACAGAGCCACAGACCAGTGAAACAGAATAGAGACTCCAGACATTAACCCAAACATATATGGCCAATTAATATATGATAAAGGAGCCATGGACATACAATGGGGGAATGACAGTCTCTTCAACAGATGGTGCTGGCAAAACTGGACAGCAACAAGAGAATGAAACTGGATCACTGTCTAACCCCATACACAAAAGTAAATTCAAAATGGATCTAAGACCTGAATGTAAGTCATAAAACCATAAAACTCTTAGAAAAAAACATAGGCAAAAATCTCATGGACATAAATATGAGTGACTTCTTCATGAACATATCACCCCGGGCAAGGGAAACAATTGCAAAAATGAACAAATGGGACTATATCAAGCTTAAAAGCTTCTGTACAGCAAAGGACACCATCAATAGAACAATAAGGTATCCTACAGTATGGGAGAACATATTCATAAATGACAGATCCGATAAAGGATTGACATCCAAAATATATAAAGACCTCATACACCTCAACAAACAAAAAGCAAATAATCCAATTAAAAAATGGGCAGAGGAGCTGAATAGACAGTTCTCTAAAGAAGAAATCCAGATGGCCAACAGGCACATGAAAAGATGCTCCACATCTCTAATCATCAGAGAAATGTGAATTAAAACCACAATGAAATATTACCTCACACCAGTAAGGATCGCCATCATCGAAAAGACAAACAACAACAAATGTTTTTGAGGTTGTGGAGAAAGGGGAACCCTCCTACACTGCTGTTGGGAATGTAAACTAGTTCAGCCATTGTGGAAAGCAGTATGGAGGTTCCTCAGAATGCTCAAAATAGAAATACTATTTGACCCAGGAATTCCACTTCTAGGAATTTACCCTTAGAATGCAGCACTCCAGTTTGAAAAAGCAGATGCACCCCTATGTTTATCACTGCACTGTTTACAATAGCCAAGATATGGAAGCAACCTAAATGTCCATGAGTAGATGAATGGATAAAGAAGAAGTGGTACATATACACAATGGAATATTACGCAGCCATAAGAAAAAAACAGATCCTACCATTCATAGCATGGATGGAGCTAGAGAGTATTATGTCCAGTGAAAGAAGCCAAGCGGAGAAGGACAAGTACCAAATGATTTCACTCATTTGTGGAGTATAAGAACAAAGGAAAACTGAAGGAAGAAAACAGCAGCAGAATCACTGAATCCAAGAATGGACTAATAGTTACCAAAGGGAAAGGGACTGGGAACGATGGGTGGGAAGGGAGGGATAAGGGCAGGGAAAAAGAAAGAGGGCATTATGATTAGCATGTATAGTGCGTGGGGGGCACGGGGAGGGCTGCGGAACACCAAGAAGACAAGTAGTGATTTTACAGCATCTTACTATGCAGATGGACAGTGACTGTGAAGGTGTATGTGGGGGGGACTTGGTGAAGGGAGGATCCTAGTAAACATAATGTTCTTTCTGTAATTGTAGATTAATGATACCAAAATAAAAAAATAAAAATATATATATATTTTTTTAAAAAGAGCCAAGAATATACAATGGGGAAGAGACAGCCTTTTCAACAACTGATATTGGGAAAACTGAAGAGCTACATATAAGAGAATGAAACTGGATTACTGTCTAACTCCATACACAAAGGTAACTCAAAGTGGATCAATGACCTGAATGTAAGTCAAGAAATCATAAAACTCTTAGAAGAAAACATAGGTAAAACTCTCTTGAATATAAGCATGAGCAATTTCTTCCTTGACACATCTCCTTGGGCAAGGGAAACAAAATCAAAAATGAACAAGTGGGACTACATCAAACTAAAAAAGCTTCTATACAGCAAAGGACACCATCAGTAGAACAAAAAAGGCGTCATAAGCAGTATGGGAGAATATATTCATAAATGACTCATGTGATAAGGGGTTAACATCCAAAATATATAAATAATTCATATGCCTCAACACCCAAAAGACAAATAATAACCCAATAAAACAAAGCAAAACAGAAGGAACAAAACAGCAGTAGACTCATAGACACTGAGAAGTGACTAGTTGTTACCAAAGGGGAGGGGTTGAGGTGCATGTGGGAGGATGGGGAGGGTGGTAGAGGTGCACAATAATTCACAATCACAATATAAGTTGGGCACAGAGACAGTAGTACAGCCTGGAGGATATAGTCAGCAATACTGTGACATCTTTCTACATTGAGAGATAGTAACCACACTAGAGTGGGTGAAGATTTAATAATATGGGTAACTGTTGAACCACTGTGTTGTACATTTGAAACTAATATAAGGTTGTATATCAATAATACTTGAATAAAATTGAAAAGTTAAATAGGATAATAAATGCAAAAAAAGAATATTTAGCACATAATAGATCTGTTACTGATTTTTATTGTTGAAAAGTAATAGATTAATTTTACATTTTTAATACTGAGCTACAAAATGATTAATTCTATGCCCTTTTAAAGTTCATTTTATTATTTATAATCAATTATTAAATATGTAAGACTTGGTTTAAAATTAACCATTTTTTATCCCATTGTCTTTGAAGTCAGTTATTGGCTTTACTGATTTTTAGGCTGAGACCAGTCTTTTTGCTGAGTTTTCCAAGTGGACTAAACAACTAAACAGATTAGTTTCTTCTCATGGTCCTCAACACAAAGTCCAACAGGCACTCTGGACAAAATCTGAAATCTGCCCTTTCTCCTTTTCCCTGAGCAACAACTCACCAGGTAGAATTTGAAATCACTGTCATTTGAAATCAAATAATCATCAAATCACCCTACTACTATTAAAGGCCATGGTGCTCATCATCACAAATCCCAAGACTGAAACATGCTCCCCATACATTCAGAACCTGGCTGTCCCTAAAGCACAATGGTTAGGCCCTCTTTCTGACTTAGCTTACTTGTGTAACAGGAAAATAGCTGTCTTATCTGAAGGTTTCAATCTTAGGCAAGTTTACTCTGGATTCAGTGAGACTGAATAACAACAATAGAATGTTTTGGGGTAGAAGTTCTTACACCAGGCTTTATTCCTGTGATGGCAAGTGGAGGGCTAGAATCACATCCACCTCCAGGGTGATCTACAGGCAGCCAGTCCATCTCTGCCTCGGGGACTCTCCACCACTGCAGCCCCAGAGCACTGGGCAGAGCTCTTTATACAGCCAATAATAGCTTATTGCCCACACGTGTGCAAGCCTACACCTGGGAGCACTGCACATGTGCAGTGGGCAAGCAGACCAGGGCCATGTGAGGATCCCAGCTATGGGGACCTCCATCTTCCCTACAATAGCCTAATTGGAAATCACCTGCATAGAATAGTATTTGTTAAAACATTTTAATCAAATTTTTTTAATCTTGTGAGTGATCAAAATTAAGCTATGGTGTCATTATCTTCTCAAAGAAAAAACTAAAAATGAAAGTGAAGCCCTGATCTCTTAATGATTTGGAGTTAATTTTTTTGTGCCAGTTTCTAACTTAGGATAAACCATAAGTACAAACACCTTCAGAAAGGTGCTCAACCTAGAATGCATGAACCTCCTGAAGCTCTGTGCAAAACTCTGTGCATTTGTGCATAAATATGCTTTTGTCAGACTCCAAAAGATATTCAGGGGCTTATAGAGATGTTCCATAGGGTTTATGTCCTCAAAAGCAATAAGGGCATGTTTCAAGTTCTACTTATTTTAAAATAATCAATAAATATTTAATATTTTCCCCTTTTAAAATAGCATTTTAGAGCCTCCAGTTAGGATTCAAGTAGATGAAGATCCAAAGAGCACCCTGTCTTGCCAATGGGTTTCATCCCCAGGCAAGTTCACCATAGATTCAGTGAGACCCAGGAATGACAATTGAATGTTCTTGGGATAAAAGGGCTTATTACCCCAGCCATAGCTTGAGCACTAGATTTATATCTGCATCCAACAGTCTACAGTTCTGTAATCCTCCTTTGTCTCTGCCTCCAACCAGAGCACTGGGCAGAGCTCTTTATATAGTGACTCAGTCAATAACAGCTTATTGCCTATGGGTATAGAAGCAGTAGCCTAGCAGCAGGCCAGTTACATCATCAAACAGTTTAAGTTCAGGTGAGGATATTGGCCATAGGAACTTCAATTTTCCCCATACACACACCCATGATCATTTCCCACTCAGCTGAACTGGCCAGATGCCAGAGTGCATGTGGCCACTAAACGGTTGAACAGTATGTTTATTGTTAGTGACCAACTGCTTAATTTACATTCATAACAGACTATTGGTTAAACTTGGGAAGTTTAAGGAACAGGGTCATTAACACCTGTCTTGCCAATGGTTTCAGCCCCAGACAAGTTCACTATGGACTCAATGAGACTGAAAAAATGACAATGGAACATTCTTGAGTGAGAGGGTTATACCCAACTTTATGCCCACGGTGGCAGGTCAATCACTAGAATCCCATTCACTCAGAGCAAGTTGGCCTGCAGCAAGCTGGTTTCTGCCTCTGGGCCTCTCTGCCCCCACAGCCATCTCAGTCTCTGTCCTCATTGCTGCCACCACTCCAGCCTCTGCTCTCCTGCAGCCCTGTAGCCATGCAGCAGTCTAGAGCACTGGGTGGAGCTCTTTATATAGACTAATAACATATTACCTTCACATGTGTAGTGAGCTAGCCCACCAGGGCCCGGTAAAAATCCTGGCCATAGGAACCTTCACTGTCTCCACAATACCCAATTTAAAGTTGAGCATAAAAATGATAATAACTCTCAAATTTCACCTCAGAATGATCTTTTCCATAATTCCAAATTGCATTCATCTGATAAAATTCTTATACAGAACTTTCAGATATCTTCCAGACTTTAAAAATATAACTAAGAAGGTGAAATAGAATGACAATTACATTAAATTTGGCTTTTTAATTCATTGGAAATAAAAACTATCCACACTTGTAAACCATTACAGAGAAGTGCTTACAAAATAACAGACATCTTTTGTATTTCAACAGATGGAAACAAAACACAAAAAGATACAAAATAAAGCAACTGGCTTTTACATAAAGCTCAAAATGCAAGAACTCCAAGCATTAGATTTTTTAAAAACACACACATTTTCTCCTACTTTAGATGTTTCCAAATAATTTGATAGGCATTATGTCTGCAGCTTGCTCTTAGGAGGATGGGGAGGGGGAGTTCTTTGTCCCATTCTTTCACCTCTTCTGAAGGTTTGAAATTCATTCAAAATTTTAAAAATTAACCTACATTTAAATATCTATTTTATCCTAAAACATACACAAAACAATGTCATTTTTAATTTACTTGCTGAAAAACCATCTTCTAACTCATCAATTTAAATAAACAATGTATATTTCTTGCTAAATACATCCAAGTACATTTAGATTATTACATTTAGAGATGTGGAGAAAATGGAAGTTCCTATGGCCAGGATCCTCATCTTACCCTAAACTACTTGATGATGTATGGCCTACTTGCTAGGCTACTGCTTCCACACCCACAGGTAATAAGCTATTATTGACTGAGTCACTATATAAAGAGCTCTACCCAGTGCTCTGGGTGGAGACAGAGACAGAGATGGATTACAGACCCACAGACTGCTGGATGCAGACATGATTCTAGTGCTTGAGCTACCACCAGGAGAATAAAGCTGGCTATAAACTCTTTTACCCCATGTGGATAAAATGAGAGTTCCTGTGGCCAGGACTCTCACCTGGCCCTGGTTGACACCTGTGGGCAATTTGACTCTATATAAAGAGCTCCGTCCAGTGCTCTGAGTGTGACACAGTGACAGGGCTGCAAGGCTGCAGGAGAGCAGAGCAGAGGCTGGAGTGGTGGCAGCACCGAGGACAGACGTCCAGAGGACAGCTGTGCAGGAAGACTGTGCAGAGAGGCTGAGGACAGCTGTATGGGAAGACTGCGCAGAGAGGCCCAGAAGATGGCTGTGTGGGATGACTGTGCAGGCAGAGAGGCCCAGAGGATGACTGTGTGGGATGACTGTGCAGGCAGAGAGGCCCAGAGGATGACTGTGTGGGATGGCTGTACAGGCAGAGAGGCCCAGAGAATAGCTGTGTGGACAGAGGGGCCCAGAGGCAGAGACTGTCTTGCTGCCTGCAGACTCACTCTGAGTGAATGGGATTCTAGTGACTGACCTGCCACCTGGAAATAAAGTTGGGTATAACCCTTTCACCCCAAGAACGTTTTACTGTCAATTTCTTTGGTCACATTGAATCCATAGCGAACTTGCGCAGGGCTGAAACCCATTAGCAAGACACCCCAAAAACATTCTGTTGTCATTTCTAAGTCTCACTGAATCCACAGTGAACTTGCCTGGGGCTGGAACCCTCAGGCAAGACAAGAGTGCATTAAAACATACCACAATTTTTGTGTACTTACCTAAAAGTAAGATTCTTTAAATTTCGCAGTGCTACTTCATACAATTTTTGAATATTGATGGAATGAAATGTTGAGATTATATATTATCATGAAAATGGGAGTATCAAAAGGTTCACAAATGCCCAAGCTCCATGGTGTTCATATGGATCAGCTACAGGACGGGGAAATGCAGTCTGCATTGTCTCAGCTCTAGCAAAGACACCTGTATCTCTCAGAGCAGAGGTGGATTTGGAGCCAAGAGATCACAGCCTCACAACTGGCATAACTGGAAGCCATAATTTGGAGTTTCCCAATGGACACAATTGTTTGATTTTTCTCCAGTGAATGAGTTTAGAAGACTCACAGTACTATTGGTCCAGAGTTTCAAGTTTCTTAGTCAGATGCAATAGAAAATAGAAGGCAAGAGAGCCAAAAGTTCTCCTGAAAGAGTAATTTTAATTACTCACTGGATAGAATAAGTCCTATATAGATTTTTTTCTTAATGGAAAAAAAGCAAGGGGGAGGGATAGACCAAGGGAAAAACTGGAAGGCATCAAAGTAGAAATAATGGCCACAAGGTGCTTGTCAAGGGAAGAAATTTTGTGGTTGTGTTTGCAAAATGGAATTATGGTTGTTAAATAGTTTTTTGAGGGTAGAGAAAGGTTGATAAGAGACCTTGTGAGTAAGATACTGAGGTGGTGTGGAGATAAAGGTCATCACATAAAGAATAGCAAGGAAACTGCAAATTAAGGAAGTGGAAGAATTGTCCAGATGGATATTTAAAATACTCAGACGGACAGGAGTTAGTGGTAGAGAAGAATACTGCCATCCAGATGCCGGAGTTCTTAATGAAGTCTGGGGATTAACCAGAGTACACTGCAAAGAAGATGAATTTGGAATTAAATAGCAAGGCTTCAGGTCCAAGTTCTTCCACTTACTAGCTGCTCTTGGACAAATTATATACTTCCTAGGCCTCTTCTTTTCTTATCGGTAAAATGCCATTAATAAAATTTCATACATTTTTTTCTTGAGTATTAAAGAAATTTTAAAAAATTACAACAGTGTCTGAACACAGAAACCTATTTCTCTATGTCCTTTCATTTCAGTTTGCACACCTGAGCTCTTTTCTTTCTTGTAATAATGTACCCAGTTTTATCAACACACACTACTAACGTTCTTCTTTCCAGCCTCTCCCCATGGAGTAACAAGCTCATTGGACACATACCTGCCTTCCAAGTCAGTGAAGTTGCTTATCTCACCAAATGTTTTACGAATGTGTTACATGGCTCTTCATTTTCAGCCTCCAGTCTCAGTATTCTCACTGCCCTCTGATCAGTCTGAAGCCAAGTCACATAATTTAGATATTTTCATGGCAGCACTCCACTTCTGGGTGCAAAAGTCTATTATGGTAGGATATTTAATGATACCTCTATCATTAATTGTCCTCAGCACAGTTGAAAGTGTTGGAAGGCAGAGAAGCCCTGGGAAGATGAGCCAGGAGAGAGGAATGGACAAGCAAACCTGAAGGAAAAGCAGAGAGGTGACACAATGGGCTTGCATTCTGCGCATGGACCAAGATATGAGGAATGTAATTAACTAGGCTTGCGTTCCTGTTGGAGTTTCCCCAGAGCCATGAACTCCTGGGATACTGAAACTGGGTGGGGCTTTGGGTGTTGTTTGGTTTGATGGTTAAGATGTTTCATTTATCAGAATCTTAAACCATTCTCATTCCCTCTCTGGGTCCTTCAATTTGGAGCTTTTGAAGTCAGCCTCCTGCAGTCCTCTCTAAGTTCTGGCTCCCAAAGCCCTTTTGACAAGTGCACAAGATTCACAAAAAGAGGGTGAAACTGATTTCTAGCAGATGAAACCTGGCATTGAGTTTTGCCAGCAATAACATTAATGTTTGAAAGGAAACTGAAAGTCCATTCCAGAACTATGCCTTTCAGCAAAGTTTCCCACCATAATTTATAAAAATTGATTCTTTACATTTTCAAAAATAAGAAACATTATTGTCATCACTATAATCTCACTGTCCACCCATTGTTTTCATGGCCATCATCATCACCATACCCTTCCCCCCTCCTTATCATTAAATATTTCAAGTGCTCAGTATCTATAGGAATTGTGCTGGCAGTGCTAAGCACATAGATGCAGCCTTAGACATTATGATTAGCATACATAATGTAGGGGGTCACAGGGAAGGCAGTATAGCACAGAGAAGACAAGTAGTGACTTTATAGCATCACACTAGGCTAATGGACAGTGACTGCAATGGAGGGTGCGGGAGGGACTTGATAATATGGGCAAATGTAGTAACCACAATGTTGCTCATGTGAAACTCTCATAAGATTATATATCAATGATACCTTAATAAAAAATAAATTTAAAAAGAGCCAATTAAAAAAAGAAAATTGGTTAGCTCACAAGTTACATATTTTAAAAAAAAACATAATTTACCAGATCCACCAATTCCTCAGAAACCCCAAATATAGTGCTGTGGATAAAGTGAAGATTCCCATGGCCAGAATTCTCACCAGGCCCCAGTCACTAGCTCACTACACACGTGTGGGCAATGCATTGCTATTGACTCTATGTAAAGAGCTCTGCCCATTGCTCTGGGTGACACGGTGGCAGGGCTGCAGGAGAGCAGAGACAAGACCGGAGTGGTGGCACCACTGAACACAGAGACTGAGATGGTTGCAGAAGTAAAGAGGCCCAGAGGCTGGGCCCGGCTTGCTGCATGCAGACTTGCTCTGAGTGGACGGGATTCTAGTGATTGACCTGCCACCATGGAAATAAAGTTGAGTATAATCCTTTCACCCCAAGAACATTCCATTGTCATTCTTTGGTCTCATTGAATCCATAGTGAACTTGCCCGGGGCTGAAACCCATTGGCAAGACAAATACCTCTTTAGAAAAATAAATATTAACTATACATACACACACACACCACAGCTTGTGTGACTCCGTTCCAAGAAAATGTAAAGCCATGTGCATCACTGAATAACCAGAATCTGCCCCTTTATAACTACTATCCACTTGTCCAGCTTCCACCCATGGAGACAAAGCAGGTCTCATCCCTCAACTACTCTAAGTATGTTATTGTGACCTCCATAAATCTGATCTCCAAGCTGAATGGCCCAGATTATTTGTATTTTCCTTGACTGACAGGATTTCAGTTCTCTTGGCTGCTTTTCTCTGACATATTCCATTCTTTCCCAATCTAAGACAGCACCCTGAGAGCAGAGCACCCATGCGGAGTGGACTGGCACTCTCAAAACCAGATACTGCGCTGCCAGTACTGCATCCCAGAATGGCACTAGTCTTTTTGAAATCTTCAGCTGGTGACCCAGTTTTGCATTTTCTATGAACACACTCACCCCACCTGCACCAACTTCTGTGCCTGATGAGTTTGCCAGTGGCTATTTCTCAGCAGTCTTCAACTACACCATGCTGTTCAAAGATGTGCAACAGTATATTTAGAGTGATAAGTTAGATCCTACAGTTCATAGTTATGCTCTGCAAATAAAGTATTGTTACAGCTGTTAAAATTTTTACAAAGGAAATGCTCTCCAGCTGCTCTTACTTCTATGAATTAATTAGCTTTGCTGAAGTTATTTACTCTCAGGAGTTCACTCTATAAAGTATGCAGGATTAGCCCCTACAGTGCTCTGGCATCCTATCTCAGGTCAGAATTGTATTGTTTGGGGCTGTTGTATTATATTATATTATATTTTATATTATATTATATTATATTATATTATATTATATTATATTATATTATATTATATTATATTATATTATATTATATTATATCATATCATATCATATCATATCATATCACATCATATTATATTATACTATATTATATTATATTATACTAAAGTACATTATATAACTATATTAGAGTAATGTAATTTCTATTACAAGTAAATATAATAAGTGCATCATTATCTATGAATGGTAGGATTAAGGATAAATTTTATTTATCTTCCTTTTGCTCATCTGTATTTTAAATTGTATGCTGCTTTTATATAAAAGGTACGATTTTAAAAAGGTCTAGTATTAATAATAAATATTCATGAAAAACCAGAGTTCAAAAATCACATAACAGCAGTACAAAAGAAAAAAGTATTAGTGTTCAAAATGGCTTAAACACATGTAAATTATTCATTCTTTCCTAGCACTCAGAGACTTGTCCACTTGATGCCTAGGGAAGAAGACTAAAATTATAGCACTAAAACAACTTAAAAAAGCGAGGATTTCAACAGCAACCCTGAAATGTCTATAATACAGCATATGCAAGGAAAGCCATCACTTTGTTCCTGGGACTTTTTTAAACCGGCAAATGGGAAACATTATATTTTGCTATCATGTGAAAGCAATTCATTCAATAACAACCTTAATATTTACTAAATGGAACTAACTACCTTGAGATTTCTGCATAACATAAAAATTAACTTTTCAAGCAAAATATATGAAAATTGCACATTGTACACTTGTGTAATCATAATTCTATGCTGCACATGTGAGAAACTTGTCAAAACAGGGAGACCTAACATGTTAAACAGACTCTAATGGAATCCCAGTATAGCTCATTATGTTCTTTGCAATAGCGCTACATTAAACTGATGAACATAAAGCAGGAACAAGAAAAAGAAGAGCTAAAGGCAATCTGAACAAAGCTCGTTAAAGGGGAACGATTTGCTGTCAATGAACAAGAAAGGATGCACACTCTTTAAGGTTAAATAGCAAACAAGCAACACTATTAAGAATCAATAGTTTTGACAACTTAGGGCAATTATTCTGTAGAAAAAAGAATACCATATGAGATTTAAAACAACTTCACAATAATAATTAGAAATTCAGAATTCATTGAATTTCATTTTGTTTTAATGAAATATATAGCAAATCTGTCTACATTAAAAATGAAAAATAGAATAGCAAGCAGCAAAAGCACTGAAAATGCAGAGTGAAAGACAATTCTAGGAGAAATGCCCTCCAAAACCCACAATGGACTTCTCATTTTCTCCAGGCCAGAGGATATAATCAATATTCTTTCCAACCATTTGATTAAACAATTAAGGAGTTAAAGATGCCCAGATACTAAAAGTTTCACTTGCCTAAGATTAATCTGCAGCCTTGCCAGAAAACAGTTTCCAAACACAATGAGTTAGTAGAACCAACAGAGGCTGAATTGGGCAGTTTTGTTGTTGCCTTATAAGCAAAGAAGAGAAATACTTTGGGAAAAGCCTTTGTAATATGTGGTTTCAAAGCAGAAACTATCATTTCCCCCAAAAGAAGCAGTGTTTTGATATAAATCCAGGAGCACAAGTCACATGGGATGCAACAGTGCCCCTGGCACAAAGTGGTCCCCTGATACCAGGCAAAGCAAGGAGGGAGCGGATGAAACAGATCCCCTTACATGAACTAAAAGCCATAAAAAGGAAGACTTAATTTTAATGTCATAAACCACAAATGACTGGACATTCTCCTGACAAAGCTAAATATCTCATAAGAAGCTTATTTAAATATACAAGATGCTTTCTGTGTGAAAAAGTGTATTGTACTCTTTGTTGCATAATTTTTCATCTGACTCCATTTCCCTAGCTGGCTCCAGTACAGAAATGCAACTACACTGAGAGGCTATCGCAGAGTCAGTACAGACAGAGGATTAGCCTTTCAGAAGTCAGCCCAGGGGGAAGGTTGAAAGACACACAACCCACCAAAATTTCCCTTCAATATGAGCACTGTTAGAGTCACTCAATGAAATCAAACCATTATACCTCTTAAATGTCCCTATTAAATGCAACCGGGAGACACCTGAGGAATTTATCGGTTACAATTGCATTTTGCTGCAAGTGTAGATGCCTAACACACCAGAGAGGATTTACTTCACCCCACAAGTTTTGGAGAAATCTCTACAGAACTGGTATGTCACCAAGAACCCACATCCTTCTATATTTTTGCTCTGCCTTTCGTGGTGTATACTTTCCTCCTCAAGACCACAGAATGATGCTGCAAGTTCTCTCCACTGTTAAAAAGCTGAAAAACAACAACAGCCAAAATAACCTGGTCACTCTAGAACCACACTTTTAAACCCAAGCTTTTCAAAGCCCCCTCTCCCATTCTTCCCAGACAAGAGTAAGAATAACTTCTGATGCATGTCATTACCGTCTGTACTAGTTTCAGTTGCATACTTAGAATAAATTGTCCCTCTGAGATAGTAATGGCATTGCAAAGAATAAATTTAGTTATCAAACACCTCACCTTTCAAGATTAACTTGGAAATGTGGAAGGACCTCCATGTAAGTGCCTAATGTCTTATAGCCAAGGGTAAAATGCGCATATCTCTTACCAATTAGCAAAGGGCCTACAGGGTGGTGCTGGAATACTGGTCTACTTTTGGGACAACTAGTAATAACAATAGCAACCGCAATAACATTAGCACTAACTGTGTATCAGAGACTATGTTAAACACTTTTTGCTTATTGCATGAAATCTGAGCAATACCCTGTAGCTCTGTGCTGAAGGAGGTTTCAGCCCTGGGCAAGTTCACTCTGGATTCAGTGAGACCAAAAAATGACAATGGAATGTTTGGGGCAGAGGGGGGGAGGGGTTTATACCAAGCTTTATTCTCATGGTGGCAGGTCAAGCACTAGCATCTTGGCCACCTCTGGGCCAGTCTGCAACTGGCAAGTCCATCTCTGTCTCTGCCTCTACTCCAGGATCTGTCTCCACTCCAGGCTCTGCTCTCACCTCCAGCCTCTGATGTCCTCTCCCTTAGCACCAGGCAGAGCTGTTTTAACAGCAACACAAGCAATAATGGCTGATTGCAATGGGTATTGCCAGTGCAGTAGGCTAAGTATTACATTATGGCACATACACAGTGGGTGAGTACATTAGGTTCAGGTGAGGATCCTGGCCATGGCAACCTCCATTTTCCCTACATGCCCTATGTTTGAAGCACTTCTGTTAGCCTGTTTTAAAGCTGTAATACTTGAAAATTAGCTGTAAGTAACTTTCAAAAATCATACAGCCAGGAGATGACAGAGCTGGATTTAACCTAGATTATGTGAGTTGAGTAGGAGGTTGAGAATCAAATGTTCATAGTCCCTTTCTTAAATGGACTTTGGCAATAAGCCAAAGGCTTTACTAAAACATCTGTTGCTCTCCCAGAAGCTGAGAATACCTTCAATTGAACTGAAAGAAAAGGACAATAAATTGCAGATTCAACCCAGAACCTTAGTTTACCAGTTGCCATAGGTTCACCAGTCTGTATAACACAGTTTTGTAAGCCTAAGGATGCTAAGCCACAGGACTTTAAAGATACATATATTTTTTTAATGTTAGTTGCTAAAAACTTTTGTATGAGCTATTATATCCTCCCATAAATATGAGCCAATGTAAATCACCATCATTAACTTAGCTTAGATCCTGTATGTACTTCACAACTTGTCTATTGCTACAGAAGTCCTTATTTGATCACCACACCAAAAGGATAAAGGCTGTTAATGCTAAACTACATTTTTAATATTAAATAAATACATACTCATAGCCAGGAGAAGCAATAGTAAACCAAAGAATATTAAAGTCCATGTCACCATAAACCAAGATTAAAAGAACATAATAGTACAATCAAATCTATCCTCCTAAAGATAAAGATACCTTTTACTAGTTCTACCAACATACTGGTGCATAAAACTATAGATAACATGAGAATAGGATTGGTGACCCTCCTTTAAGCCAGCAAAATCTTGCCGTCATGAAGTCTCACAGGCAGCAATATATGTCATGCTCTTTCTGAAAACTAATAAACATGCCTAATAATTTTAAAGATTAAAGAACAACAAGTTTCCTTCCATTTGTTTGGTTTTGTAAGCAAAGGGCCTACTGTTTTGTGAGGCCATGGATTGAGAAAGTTGGGATTTGGAGGGTCTTTTGTGTATTTCTTTTAGTTTGGTTTTGTTTTTTTACTTTTTACTGAAGTGAAATTGATGTATCATAAAATTAACTATTTTATTTATAGTAAAAAATTCAGTGACATTTAGTACATTCATAATTGTGTGTGACTTCCACCTCTCTCTAGTTGCAAAACATCTTTCTCACCCCAAAATAAAATCCTGTATCTATGGGCACTCCCCCTAGGCCTTGGCAACCACTAATTTGCTTTCTGTTTTGTAAAAAAACTTATAAAATGAATGTTTTGATAGGTTTACTTGGGAATTTTTAATATTTTTACAAGCCTTTATTTTATAATCACTTAAATAAAGGGACAGACTTACTAAATCAGGGATATAGTGCAATTTAGACCCAGCATTTCTGATAGAATGCCTCCACCTTTTTCTTTTTCTTTTAGTATTTTTACCCACAAAATCAACACAGAGTGCCATATACTCTGGATGTAAATAACAGCTCCTGCTACGGTGGAGAAGGGTGAGAGGTCATGGAAGTACAGGCAACTTTCTGCCCTTCCGTGTGTATGGCAGTTGTCCAGGATTTTGTCTGGAGGATTCTGACAAAGACACTATGTGAGCTCTTACATGATATTCCTGTCCTTCACTTTACAAGTGTCAAACCATCCCCTAAAACAACTATGAGCTAAATTTTTAACCATAATGTTCTGTTGCAGAAAACTATCAAAATAAAACCTGCTGCTGGGCTCAAATCTCCCCAAAGGGAATAGGAAAGAGTGGTTATAATATAAAACTTCCTTTGTTGTCATGACCTGTACAGATCACACTGTCATACCAGGGATCAGCTTATGGGGAAGGGAATTGAAAAACCATGCCTAAAACAAATCTGACCATTCAACAGGAGCTTGTCATCTGCAGGCTGGCAGCATGACCTGGTAGAAGACACTTGGAAGGAGATCAGAAAATAATCACAAATATTTAAATAGTGCTTCCTGTGCTCCTGTGACTATGGTACAGTTCTCCATTGTTTAGTGATTTATTGAGAGTGCTTCATGATTTAATTAATTGACTAAGCATATATATACATATATTCATTTAATTTTCACAACAATCATATAAGAGAACTGGTATTGTTATCACCCTCACTTTACAGAGAATGAAACTGATACACAAAGAGGGTAAATGACTTGTCCAAAGTCACACAGCTCTAGATCCAGAATTTGGACCAAGCTGCTTGGGTCCAGGGTCCATGTTCTCAACCCGAAGGCCATGCTGACACTCTGCCCTGGACGGGGGCTGGTTACCTGAAAGACCAAGCCGTAAGTTTGGAATTTTAACTCCGTCCCCCTCCAACTTCTCCAGAGATGGGAGAAGAGTTGAAAGTGGAGTTAATAATCAATCATGCCTATGTAAGGAAGCCTCCATAAAAACTCCAACAGTACAGTTTTGGGGATGCTTCCATCCTCATCAATGCATGCATGCCAGGAGGGTGAGGTGTCTGATCTCCAGGGGAACAGAAACTCCTGCACTGCAGACCCTCCTGAACCTTGCCCTGTGTATCTATCTGGTTGTTCATCTATGCCCCTTATCATAACCTTTTATAAACTGGGAAACGTGTTTCCCTGAGTTCTGTGAACCGCTCTTGCAAATCAGTCAAACCCAAGGAAGGGGTCATGAGAATCGCTGATTTATAGCCAATGGGTCAGAAGCACAGGTGACAAGCTGGACTGTGAATGGCATCTGACGTCAGGACAGTCTTGTGAGACTGAGCCCTTAACCTGTGGAATCTGACACTATCCCCTGGCAGATACTGTCAGAGCTGAGTTAAACTGTAGGATGCCAGCAGGTATCAGAATTTCTTGGTGCGGGAAAAAGCCACACACACCTAACATCAGAAATGTTGTGAATGTGATAGTAGTGTGAACATAAAGGAAACACACAGAAAAAAAAGAAACAGGAGGTGGAGAACTGGACTGTTCTCTACTCAGGAGGGAAGGACTGGGTGTTTTCCCTAATACAAGTATATACTTGGTTTGCTGAAGTTCCAAGATCCTCCCATTTCTACTCTATCCCTCTTTGTCCTAACTGGGCCATAAGATTCTAAATATTCTACATTGATGCATCCCTGCCTCCAGTGTTTTGAAAGCTTTTGAATAATCACAGGAGAAAGCATAAGTTGACAATTCCAATTTACAAACTACAATGCTGTCTGGCCACACAGCGGTTAAAGTAGTTCTTTTTGTTTTATTTATTGCTAGATAGAAGAATCTAAGAAAAGCCTGGGAAGATTCATACCTTAGAACTGCAGTACTCTAGCAACTGATAAATTCAGTTTTAAAAAAAGGCATACTGTTTTAAGGCACATATTTTCATGCTCTAAATGATTGTTTGAGCATCATGTTGTCTAATTTCCCAAGATTACCATGAACTTTCAAAATCCCTTTCCATCTTTTCCTAGAACTCCCCCTCTTATTCCCTATGTTCTACACCCACCCTATCCAAATCTTCCGTGATGAAGTCAATGCACTGTATCTGCACAATGCAGCACAGTAGATATTAGCCATTTGTGTCTACTAAGCAGTTGAAATATTTTTGGTTCAACTGAGGATCTAAATTTTGATTAATATAGATTAATCATTTTAATTAATTGAAATTTAAGTATCCACATGTGACTAGGAGCTACCATACTGGACAGAGCAGCTCAAGATGAAGAAGCCTATTTGTCCTTCCCCACCCTTTACTAATTTATTCCATAGATATTTATTGTCCATTTGCTCTGGGCTAGGCATCATGGGAGGCCCTGGGCATGTAATTTTGAATGAGTCACCTCTGCCCTTATAAATGCTGAGGGAGATAGCTATTACTCAAGTATGCAAATAAGTTCTTAATGCCAAAGCATAGCACTGTATCTTACCATTCTAAGATATTCCCTTTTTTCACATACTAACATTTCCAAAACCAGGATGTGTGTCTGATATCAATGGCATCTTACAAGCACTGCCAACCAAGCCAGTCATGGCAAATTGTCATTGCTCACACAGTAATTATTCTTAGTGACATGACCAGACAACATGTAACCCGTTGACACTTCAGGTAACAAATTATATAAGCATCATTTAAGAAAAAAAAAGAAGTCCTGGTAGTTATCAGAAAATACATTTAACACTTTTTGGTAAGATCAAGAAAGCACTTTCTGTTGATACTTGCCAGGATAGCCAAGATAATACCAGAATCAAAACTTGTAGATTAGGGGTCAGTAGCTTTGAATAGAATTCCAAAGACAAGAGTGAGGCACTCTGTTAAGAGCTGTTGCATCAACAACGTACTTGAAGGTACAAGAATGACACTTGGAAGAACATGGACATCATCGACTGCATGTGGAATAGTGACTCAGAAGAGTCAGATTCCAAATTTTAAAACCTATTAAGAATACTCATTTGTTCATATTTTCCTTTTGACAAATATATAAGAAAATAGCTCTCTCAGTAAATATGAAATTTAAATTACGAAGTAAAACATCATATCATGGATTCATTGGGAGAGGGGATTTTTTTCTTTCCTAATAATACATAAAATAATTGAATATTTTTAAATACATGGCACCTTCTTGGAATTTGGCAAATGCAGTATTCAGCTATTCCAAAATCTCCGATATTTTTTTTCTTATACTTTCCCCTCTACCTGGAATGCCCTTCATACTCATCCTTCTGTTCCAGGTCAGACCTCTGATCTTTATGTCTTTTCCATCACAATTTAATCTTTCCCTCCTCTGAATTCTCCAGGTACCTCCTCAAGTCCTGATATGCACACATATACACAGACAGTAGTGAGATATATGTACACAGCCCACTAAATACCAAGCCCCTTCAAGGCTTGATTTGTATCCTATCTATTTTCCAGTCTATAATGCAGAGCTCTGCACGTAATAAATGCTCAGTAAATATTTGTGGAATTAAAAAGAAAACTTTTAAGAATACAATATTTAGTTCTATGTATCCAGACATGGAGTTTGATTTTCAACGACCAAAATCCATTTGGCCAAAACTTCCTGACTCCAACAAAAATGAAAAGCAAATGGCCTGAGTATTTCCTGTGCTTTCAGTGAGCAAGTAGCACAATTCTCTCTGCTCCCTGCAGGCCGTGACCCAAAGCCCGCTGTGCGTGGCTCTGTTGATCTCCATCGTCAGAGGCAGTCTGATGGTTGGTGCCTACACAGCCCGAATAAATCTACCATATTTTCTGTGGCCTATTTAGCAACACTATGACTACCTTATAAAAACATTGATATATGAAGTTTTAAGTTTGAAAATGTATTAAAGTTTTTGACATTTTTCTAATATGTTTTCTTTTCCTCAGATAGAGTTCAACCAATTGCTTTAGATGTGGTTATTACAGGGACAAGGTAGGTGTGGTCATTTAGTACAGAAAAATATAGAAAAAATTTTATAAGATCAAAGTTGGAAAATATGCTGCTTTACCTCCATAACCTTTTAACATTCCCTAACAAGAAAATGGCCCAGACTAGATTGATTTCATGCTGTCAGTTTCCAGGAAGATATCTGTGGTTTTCATCATTATCCATTAATATTAGCTGTTGATTAGCATAACTAAGTGATTTTAAGGTTTTCTAAAGTAATCAGGGCCTTGGGAGTTCTCCATGATGCTGTGGATATACTCAGGTTTGGCAACAGTTCAGGAACAGGGGGGCCAAACCGCCGACCTTCTCTTTAAGCAAACAGTCAGAGGTTCAAAAGGAGAGCAGCAGTGAAGAGAAAAGGCAGAAGCCAAGAATCTTCTTTACTCCCCAGAGATGCGGTCAACTTCACTTGAGGAATAAACTTTTATATTAGGATTTAGGGTTTCAAACAACAAATTCAAAACAGAAGGTATGTCCAAGGAGGGCAATTGTAATTGATCCTCACAGTAGCCTTGCTGGTTGGGTATTTTCACCTCCACCTACTGTCCCAAGAACATGGATACGAGCCCAGACTGCCGGCGTCTGCCCCGAGAACCCTCCACCCTCTACAGGAGATGTGCTGACATTCAGCTGAGATTCTTTCCCTTTTAAGTGGTCCTGCAGAAACAGGCTCTCTGAGCCCTGCCTCCCCCTCCTGGCCTCCCATAAGAACTCCACTTTTCTCACAACCCACCTAGAAAAGGCTGCGCATCGCTCCACATCCCTCAGAGCTGAGAATGCTGTCAGACTTCTCCCTCCAGAACACCTCTTCCAGACAGTTGCTCTTCCACCCTTACAGAACAGTCACTTCCTCTACAAGGCACATGCCACCTACTACAGTACCCCTGACTTTCTGTGACTCTGCCATATGCCAGTCTCCAAGTCAGATATATCAAAGACTTTGGTATGAGGATCACCATATTCCACTTGACTCATAGATCTTTAAAGAGCACTTCCACACCCTAATATTATGATTTTCTTCTTCATTATTCTAAGTGGTAGAAACCATCAATTTTAAGAGAAAAAGCCATCATAGATGAGGTTTATGGTATCTGCCCAACACAAGCATCTATTCACTAAGAAATATCCTGCATTAACATCTCTGTTTTTGTCTCTTCCTCTCCTTCTTCCCCTTTTACACACACACACACACACACATGCCTTCAAAAGCTGCATCTCTGTTACAGATCCTGCTGTCCTGGCCATAGCTTCCTAGTCTGGTGATAGACACCTGACCCAGATATGCTTCCTACCCTTGGATGGAAACTTTCTCTTCTACTTTTAATGAGACAGAAAGAAATTGTTGAATTTCAGCAGCACGAATTTAGGTTATACATAAAGAACTTCCTTTATAATTGCTGAGATGCTGCAAATTAACTAACCTTCGTTATCACATTATGTAGTTCACTTCCAGGCTTTTTACCTGTTACACACTTCTCTTTAGTTTCCAATAACACATGCCACCCTAATTTTGCCTGAATCTTTCTTATAAACTCTCTTCTTGCTTAAGGAATTAGAAATGTGTTCCTGATAATTGCACTCAAGAGTCTTAACTAAGACTGCTAGGGAATTAAAGTCAAAGTGTTTCTTATTATTTATATAGTTGATATTCAGATTTTTTAAATCGTCAGAGAGAGGCATAAGTAGATGTATCTGTTTGCCATGTCCGACTTTAGACTGAAGACAGCTCTTCAAAGCCAGAGTGATATAGAAACAGCCATCCCAAATGATACAGGGCTGGGGCTTAAAGCACTAAAGGTAATGGCGCATCTTTTAGAAATAACTAAACAGAAAAATCATGTTTACCTTAAGTTTATTTTATACCTTTCCTCATTTCAAGAAGGATTTGAAGGAGGGTTACAAAATACATAGAGTATTACAAGCATTAATTTTTTGTGTCAACTTGGCTAGGCCACAGAACCTAGCCATTTGACTATGGCTCTAACTCAACTATTACCTTGGATACCATTAAGAACCAGCTGCAAATTAGAGTGCTGTCAGCCTGGGACATGTACCAGTTTGCTAATGACAAGAGTAGTTATTTCATCAGACATTATTCTAGATGATTCTGTGAAGGTATCTTTTAATGAGAATGGTATTCAAATGAGCAGACTATGAGTAAAGTACATTATCTTCCATAACATCAACAGGCCTCATTCAATCAGTTGAAGACTTTAATAAAGAAGGACTGACATCCTTAAAGAAGAGGGAATTCTGCCAACAGACAGAATTCAGCCTTGAACTCAGCATGAACTCTTCCCAAGGTGTCTCCAGCCTACCAGTCTACCCTTCATATTTTGGACCTGCCAGCTACTGCAATTATATGAGCCAATTCCAAGAAAGAGAAAAAGGAAAGTGGGTGTTTGGATTCCTTAACTATCACATAAATGCTCTCCTGGATTATTGTTCATACAGTTGTTTAATATGATAGAGATAGTGTCCAAACCTTTATATTAGCTCTAGACCTACCTATTGGGCAGGGACAGTGTTTTACATTGGCACTAAATACAGCACTATAAAAACATTAAAATGTTATCGAATTTTATTATCAAGGATAATAAACAATTACTGCAAACTGAAAGGACTTCTTAGCTCGTTTGGGAAATCTGTTATTTCCAATATAAACTTTTCCATCCCAAGAACTATTATTTATTTCAATTCTGAAATTATATTTAAAATGTATAGGAAAATTATATTTACTCTATACATATAATAGTTGCCCACATCATGACCAGCATGTTTTACTAATTGCTCTGTTTACCTGAATTACTTATTCAAAGCTGTATTTGATTATTCAAAATAATGTTGTTTAATTTTAATTGAGTCCTCAAGCAAGCCGGCATGCAACTTCTCAGCTTGCCTGGTAATTCATCAATATGTTCATTATGCACCATGGTTAGGGCATGGGTTAAAGTGAGAGATTTGGTTGAAAGTATATCTGTCTACTTTTCTTTAGGCAGAAAAAAGGAGAAGAAATAAAACACATGTATAAAGAAGCTTTTTTCTAAGTTGTCTAAATGCCTTAAAATAGCATATCAAATATTGTTAACTTTATAGGGCACCTTTACCCTAGAGAATTAAAAACAAACTCTCTGCAACCCAAGGAGCGGTATTTTTAACTGCAACCAACAGGTAAATGACTTGAAGCCCACATCAGCTAATAAGCTGGTCCAAATCCACAGAAGAGGAACTTCCAGGACCGGAAGAGCCGTTCCTTCCATGTTCAGTGCATTTTCTGAGACTTATACGTGCGTTTTTACATTTATAAAGGTAATTAGAAGGGCAATTGCATTTCCCTATGATTTGTATTCTATCAACAGCTGCAAGCTTACAGCTGGAACAGATTTCTGCTCTACATTTAGAAATGGGGTTTTTGGCCAGCAGAGTTTGTGATTTTTTTGTTAATGGATTTTCATGCCCTTAGGCCAGAATACACTTCCCCGGCCTCCAGAATCCTCGCTACTGCCTAGAGTTTTACCTGGTGACTTCACTCTTTCAGATGGCCTGCTAATGCCAAAGACCTTTGACCTTATGTCCTTGATCTGTGTAGATTTTGTCCTCTATTTCCAACTTTAACCTGTATTGCTCTTCATTTTTAAAGCCATTTCTTCCTTTTCAAAATGTTCTTGTCATTCCTTCAATATCCCAACACTGTCTCACTACTGTAAATGAGTGTTGTCAAATGTATTCATTTACCAAATATTTATTGCAGCCTTACTAGTATCCAGCCTTACTAGTAGTCAGCAGGTGCAGCTGACAGCCAACAAAATAAGCAAACTAAATATCCTGTCCTCCTGGGGTGAACATTCTAGTAGAAGAGACAAATAACAAACACTGATTAATGCCCTGGTGGGGATGGGAGAGGGAGATACCATTTTGAAGAGTATATCAGGAAGGCCTCTCTGAGAAGGTGATATTTTTGAGCAGAGATGTGAATAAAGAGAAAGCATGAGTCACATGAATTCCTGGGGAAGAACAGATGCAAAGACAAGACAGAAATCTGCTTTATCCACTTGGAGAACAACAAAAAGGGGCACAGAATATGGAGAAGAAACACAGGAAACTAGGTCAGGGGGATCGCCAGGGGTCAGTTCACACACAGCCTTGGAGGCGCAATACAGACTTGGGATTTTTTTAAGTGTAATAAGAATTACTGGAGATTTTTAGCAGGAAAGTGATATGATCTGATTTGGTACTTTTATAAAATTTGTCTGGCTGTCATGTTTAGAATAGATTCTGGGTGGGGGCAAGAGTAGACAGAACCATCTAGGAGGCTACTGCATGGATCCAGATGAGAGATGAGTAGATTGGATTTCTTGATAATGATCCAGGGATAGGTTAAATGTTGAAGCAAGAGGTGAGCAGTGATCAAATTTGGTAGTGTTTACAGAATTTGATTATGTGAAGTTAGAAAATAAGAGATGAGTAAAGATGACTCCAAGGTTTGTGGCCTAGACA
This sequence comes from Manis javanica, assembly GCF_040802235.1. Taxonomy (NCBI): domain Eukaryota; kingdom Metazoa; phylum Chordata; class Mammalia; order Pholidota; family Manidae; genus Manis; species Manis javanica. The sequence goes on along the minus strand of NC_133163.1, from coordinate 59,831,407 downwards.
ACTGGTTGAATGATTGTATTATTTCCTGGGATGAGAAAGTCTGAGAGAAGAGAAGTTTGGAGAGTGGAATCAGGAATTAAGTTTTGGTCTGGTGAATTGTTAAACACCTGTTTGACACCTAAGTGGAGATACCTCACAGATAATTAACTCTATGATTCTGGAATTCAAGTGAGAAGAAGGGCTCTAGACATATATTTGCACTTATAAATATATAGATTGTATAAATGCCACAGAAATAGAAAGAAACACCTAGGGAGGAGTATATACATGGGGAAAAGCTCTGAGAACTGAACACTCCTGAGATTATGCCACCCTTTAGAATTAAGGAGAAAGAGGAGTTCTAGCAGAGACTCCTAGCAGAGAACACTTAGAAGGACTGGCCAGAGAAGCAGGAGAATGTGCTATGCTAGAAGTCCAGTGAAGAATAAACTAAGGTACACGGCAGGACCGGTAGCATCAACATCAACTGGGAATGTGTAAGAAATGCAAATTCTCAGACCCCACCCCAGAACTACGGATTTCAATACTGTGTTTTACCCAGCTTTCCAGGAGATTCTGATACACACAGAAGTTTAAGAACCAGAGTAATTCACTAAAGAGCCATATTAAAGATGATATTGAAAAGTATATAGTCCCCAGAAGTATTTGCTCAGACCCAAACTAAATACATGCTTATTTAAGCTCTGTGAGTTGTGCTATATTTTAAATTACTTTTTGTTTAATTTTACAGCATCAAGTGATGTTTGTATAACTAGAAGCTTTGAGGAACAAATATCTTTAGGAATCTCCCTTCATTTTAATTTTCACTAGATTTGTCTCACCACATAGAATATCTATTGTTTCAAGGAACTTGCTTCCCAACACTTCTTCTGCAAATAGACCCTACTCCATTTTGCAAACCAATCTTACTACCCTCCTCCCTTTCCCACCATCCTCAACCACATTATGGTTCACAGTATAAGTCAGGGTATAAAACAAACTCACATGGAAAAAAATTTCATACATGACAAACTGTGAAGTCTTACATATTTTAGATCATTGATTCCCAAATCCATCTGCCCATCAAAGTCACTTGGGAAGCTTTGATGGGATTTGGGGTTTTGTTTTTTGTTGTTTTTATACTTTCTGTAGATTCCTGGGCTCCACTCAAGATCTATCTCAAAACAGAATCTTGAGTAGAGCCCACAAATCTGTATATAAAATAAAATAAAAATAATTTATAAAACCCAGTTGATTTTGAACATTAGCTGGCCCAAAGAGCCACTGTTACAAACTAAAAGCACTTTAGAAACTCAGGAACCACAAATATGTCATGGCCAAGCAGTCAGGAGAGCAGAGGTTGGATTTGAATGAGCAAAGCAGGCTGTCAACAGTAGTAGTGTTTATACTGACAGGCAGGGAAAGACATGGGTACTCCAGGAATGATGATATGATAAAAGTTAAGAGACAACATAGCTGGTTAATTTGTGGTGCTATGAGATGATTAGACTCTCCAGAAAACAGGCAGGGTACAATGAGAAGTGGTAGGAAATAGGTTAGACAAGGGGCACTTTATCATCTGCATCAATAAATAACAGCTCAGGCTTCAAGATAAATGAGGGTGATGTAAAGAACAGGAAAAAGGGACTCTTCACCCTCCCAGAGTTTTAGCCCAGCTCTGAACTAATCAGCGAAAGTCCTTAGACAGGTGATTCTGGGCAAAAGGAGATTTTGCCCCCATTTGTGATTCTTAGTAAATGGAAAGACAGGACTAAACGGCATCTGATTTCTTGCAGATCCAGCGTTTATATATCTACTTATACATCCCACTATTTCATCATTTCCAATGAGTCCCCTTCAAGTATTCTTTGCTGTGCTTTGAATTTGCTGTGCTCCTAATCCATTAAGGAGAGAATAAATTGCCAAGTAATGTGGGCAAGGGCAGGAGGTTTTCTTCATTAATCTCACAACAGGAAATCCTGTGCCTGCATTCTAACAACAGGCAACCTGGAACAACACATACCTTTCTCCAAGGTTTGCTCTAGAGACTTTATGACTTTAATACAGATCCTTTTGACTGAGATAAGACCTTAAAACACACACATGTAAAAGATGGATTCATATCCCATACTGACTTAGAAGAATAAAACTCTGCAGCAAATAACATATTAGAATCTGAAACAACAAGCACTTCCGCAGTAGCAGCCATTTTCCCAAGGGACTTAGTGATATGTGAGACTAATACACTCATGTGATAAAGACTACACCTTCTATTTTCAAGTACACTTGATACAACCCAAAATCAATTTTCTCCTCTTTTTGAAGTTAGTTCCTGTCTGTCACAATCCATCTCTCTTTGGCCTCATCTCTAGCCATGTCCCTTTTTCCATCATACTATTTAATGACTACCATTGCAAATTACAGAGATGAAGAAGATTCAACAGAAGATAAAATGCTGTTGCTAAAATAGAGAATTCAGTGTTACCCATTTTAAAACTGTCTTACTGAAGGTCATAAGATTATTCTAATGATTCCATTCTTGGAAATAATTCTGTTGTTATATTCCATAATACACAGAATAATGTCCAGAGGAGATTTCAAGGTCAGAGGAATTGTGACAAAGGTCTACAAATGAAGGTCTTACAATGAATCAAAAAGCAAGATGAAGTTAATAAGGTCCCTTTTACTTCAGTCTGCTTGGTGCTCTGACTCTGTACTATATTTGGGACATCTGATGGCTCATCTGAGTTCCAAATAAAAGACTTACAGAAAAAAGCTGTAGAGGAAATAGAACGATTTCTCTTCCCCTTATATGATTTGTGTCCTGACAAATGATCTCTTTAAAAGTGGTGCCAGGATGTAGTAGAACTGACTTCCTATTAAAAAAATCTCCAGTTAAAGAGCACCTGTACCAAACCTTTATTGTTTGTTGACTTGTATTTATTAGGTTTAAGGGTTTAAATATATATAATAATAATAATATGTATCATATTATAAATGTATACATATATAAATAAAGTTTCAAAAACTAACAAGCTGGTGGATAAGGAAAATGTTGCAAAACAATAAAAGCTAGTATATACTTGTTACAATAGGCATAAAGCTGACCAGATACATGAGGAGATTGGTCTTTCTTTCTTAGCTCTAAGGTATCAGGGATAGTTTTGTGGAAAAGCAGATTTGAACTAAGCTTTGAAACATCAGCAAACTTAAGACTTCAGTATTTTGAGGGTGCCCACAATGTGCTGTCAATTCCGCCACCTGGGTGGATTTAATATTTGTTCCCGTATCTCCACCTGCTCTGCCTCTGCCCTAGTTCCAGCCATCATCATCTCTCATCTAAATGCCTGCAACAGCCTGACTTATGCTTTCTCTGTGGTCCAATCCAGTCCATTGATTGTTTTGGCCTACTTCCCATTCCTGGAACTTATCATGTGTTTTCCACCTCATTGCCCTTGTCGGTAGTTGCTACTGCTATAGAGTATCTGGCACATAGTAGCTGCCCAATAAACATATGTTGAATCAATGAATGATTGTTTCTTCTTCTGGTTTGTAAGTTTCACAATGACAGAGACCATGTTTATTTCATTCCCCAGTCTATTCCAAGAAAGTCAACATAGCATTTAAACACATAATGAGCAATCCAAAATAGTTACAGAAGGAAGGGAGGTACAGAGGGAGGGAGAGAAGAAACACTGAGCAAATACCAAACCTACTACATGAGTTTTTGCTTTAAGGACACGTTATTTTCCTTGTCATTACTGTAATAATTCTTAGTTCCTGCAGAAGCATATAACACCATGACACATTGTGAAATAAAGATAAGAAAGCATATTTTAATATCTGCCCCATTAGAATTGTCTTATAACTATATACCTTATTAAATGTGCTGTTTTGAAAAATAACAAATAGTAATAAAAATTCCATAATTGTACCTAAATTAGCCCCAAAGCATTATCACTAATACTTACTGTCTGTATTTCCAAATGCTAACTAATTACTAAATATGTATGTTTTCAGTTATTTTAGCAAGGCTTCTACTTGAATATTAAAAAGAGTAGGTACAAGATAGAAACAATCTTATTAACATCTATGTACAGTAGTTTAAGTCCTATAAAATAATTGCATATGCTCAGAGAAACATCATGTTTCTAAAGCTTGGTAATATTACTTCAGTGACACTAACAAATAAATGCACATTATTTTTTTAATAGAGCAAGAGATATGCCATTATCTGTTGGATTTAACAAACACACACCATCAAGACTGTTTCGTATTTAGTGCCCCAGGGTATACACTGCTTTAATAATGTATTATGAAAGGAAAATTGTTTTGCACTCTTCCTTGTAAATTATTCTTTCTTCTCCATTCTCCATGTGTTCAGATACCTTTTTCTAAAAAAGTACCATATTAAGCATAGAGATGTGCATTCAGTCATAATTTTTTAATCCACTAGGAACTTATAATACAGTATAAAACAATGTAAACACAGAAAACAGGATGAAAGGATTTTTTTGCTATAATATCAAGAAAGCTGCAAAGATGTCTTTTAGGGTAAGGAATTTAAAAGCCTATTATGTACCTTATGGGGTATGTATATGGCCTGTAAAATACAAGGTTGGCCTCATTCACAACAAAATTTTAATCTCATAAAAACTCTATCAACTATTTTTCTCAAATCAGAAAAACAAAAATTGAATTTAGGATGAAAATAAACATAACTTGAACAAAGGAAATTAGAACGAAAGTTCCCTAAAATTGAATATTCTGTGACTTTGTTTTAAGGGTACTGGCCCAGTTTTATGAAGCAATATTTATCTATAAACACTGCCATCTCAGGAGTTATTTCCCTGGAATTATAGTTGACCTTAATGATTCTCTTTATTCTCAATTTTTATGATTAATTTGATTGATATGTTGAAATGTTAATAATACAGACCTTCTGTCATAGCAAGATACCCAGTTTCATTCTTTACTTTTTTTCCTGATTGCTAAAAATTACAGTGTACATGATTTTCTAAAATTCTATAGGTTTACAAATTAGGCTCTCTATACCATTTTAATAACTTTCCCCTAACCAGAGAGAAAACTGTAAAAAATACAACTCTGAAACAACACTATTATTCTGCCTTCAAGACAATCTCTGGTAACATTTTCATGCATCTTTTTCTTCATATTTTGTTTTAAATAGTAATTCATGCAGTTTATCAACAAATATTTATTGATTGCCTGCTATGTGCTAGTCATTGTTATAGGCATTGGCAATACTACCATGAATATAACAAATTGCTATCATGGAAGGAACTTACAGGTAATGGAGATAGATATAAAGTAATAAGTATATAATATAGGATCGTAAGTACTCTAAAGAAAAGGATTTCAGCTAACTAGTATCATTTACAGAAATAGGGACATTGGGAAAGAAAAACATAGAAGGGAATCACAAGTCTAGTTTTAGACATGTTCAGTGTACAAGAACAATCAGGTCGTCTGGATAATGATCATACCATATTGTTGGTAAGGGTTTGTGGTCTGCCTCAAATTGGATATTTTCCAATTCAAAAATACATATTTCTGTATGGGGATTTTTAAAACCTACCTAGATATCTACCTATTGCTGGATATTTGCTTCCTTTTTTATAATTTTAAATAACCACCAGTAGAAATTTTTTACATACATAAATATAGAAATGCCTATTTTGTTACAGTAATTTTTAAACACGGAAATACTGGATCAAAGGATTTGCACTTTCTATGCTTTTTATTTAGATTGCCAACTTTTTCACCAGAAAGATTATGTCTATTTTCACACACTAACGTGCTACTTAGTATTTTATCTTTTCTTTTAAAAAAAAAGCATGTTTTGATATGTTTGATATAGTACAAAAATTATAGCTAATAATTATTGAGAAATTATTATTTGGCAAATGCTGTTTCACACTTATATGAATCATTTCCTCTGCAATTTAAGAAATTCAAGTTTTAAAGAGCTGAGTAAATTGCCGAAGGTCCCTTAGTATTAAGTCAGATCTAAGATTTGAATTTGAGTCAGCTGGTTTCATAATCTTTCTATTAAATAACAAGATTATATCTAATCTAATTGATTGATAATTGAATGATGGTTTTTTAGTATTTAATTGACAATTGTGATATTAATGTTTACTGTTTATTTTGTAATTTTGATGCCATCAATTCATTCATGCATTTATTCTATATCACATAGACACACTCTATGAAAATAATGTTGAATGGGCTCCATCAGCATGGAGGACATATCCCAGAGCAGGAAAGATAGCAAACTCAGGGTCAAGAAAAGATTTGGTTTTTAAATTCATTCCCAGCAGTATTGGCAACTATGGAAGGTCAGGCTAGGATTGCTGCTTGGAAGAGCCCTCAACTGGACTCTATAGTAAATGTTTAAGATCCCTTAGCTCTGTGGCTCAACTAGAAACCCCCCACTCTCAAATCTCAGAAGTCAAGTCTGAGTTATGAGGCCTGGGAGACATGATGGTTAATTTTATGTGTCAGTTTGACTGGGTTAAGTGGTGCCCAGATAGCTGGTAAAACATTATTTCTGTGTGTGTCTGTGAAGATGTTTCCAGAAGAGATTAGCATTTCAATTGTTAAACCGAGTAAAGTAGATGTGGGTGGGCATCATCCAGTCCATTGGGTCTGGATAGAAGAAAAGGCAGAGGAATGGTGAAGTCACTCTCTCTCTGTTTGAGCTGAGATACCCATCTTATCCTACCCTCATTCGTGCTTCTGGCTTTTGGGTGTCTATACTCACCTACATTATCAGCTTCCCAATTCTCAGGCCTTCCAGCTCAGACTGAATTATACCACTTGCTTTCCTGTTTCTCTAGTTTGCAGGTGGCAGGTAGTGGGACATCTCAGTTTCTATAACCATGTGAGGCAATTCCTATAAGAAATCTCCTCATATATAAATATAGATATTTACATATATATCCTATTGGCTTTGTTTCTCTGGAGAATCCTAATACGGGAGGGAATAAAATATGAGCATAAGGAAACTTGTAGCTCCTCTGCTTGGCAGGACCCCCACCCATGCAGGCCATATGAACCAGTGGACCCACCATGCACCTTCATATGGGATAAGGAAAGCCCCCAGTAGGTCCTCCACTTTACCAAGATAACTTTCACCCTCTCCAGTTAAGAGCCTTCTTTCTACCCACTAACCTGCAGGAATCTTGGGTTTCCACAGCTTGGAAAAGCAGCATTTTGCAGAGGTGAAAGCAGAGCCTCCAAATCAATAAAATTATGAGTAAAGTGACCTTTGATCAATCACATCATAAGAGATAGAAAAATGTAGAAATATAAATGATATCATGAAAAAAACATAAATTGAAAAATCCCAGTCAGTCCTACCAGAAACATAGCAGAGAAGGTGCCTACTGAACAGACAGCTGAACAGAGGCATCTGCGCCAGAAGAGGCCTGAGAGTATCGTCCTCAACACACTGAGGATTTGTTCTATCAGCTGCTTAGTGTGAATAAACCAGAAGTTTGCCAGATCTATAGCTTATATAGTATTGTGTTTATCCTTATTTAGCTAAAATCAAGTGTATGTAGTTTCATTAGAAACAGATTCAATCATTCTCACCAAATCCTCTTGTCATAATCCTAAAATCTGAGCTAAGAACTGCACCTCAAAGTATCATTTTATATCAATTCCTGCACAATGAAGTCAAGATTCTGGCACCTAAAATGAACAGAACCAGAAGCAAAGCCTCTCTTGCAGAATGCAGCCTGCAGGCCTCTTTCTCCCGGGCATGCTGCACTCTTTTTTCATATTCACGAGTTCATTTCTTCCTTACAGCAGTCTTGTGACTTATCCTTGAACAGATATTATTAACCCCCCATTAAGAATGAGGAAATTTGGATTCAAAGGTATGACCTGTCCAAAGTCACACACAGCCAGTAAATGAGGCCTGGAATGCTGGCTTCTATTCAACCACAAACACAGACCTTTTCTTACTTTATCAGACTTTTTGTATTTCATCATGATTTTGAAGTTAAAACAAAAAATACTTTATATTGGGACTCTTAAGTCCAATAAGCTTATCATCCAACTGGCTTTTTAAAATGGAGGTACCAGTTGGTCACAAAGGCTATAAAAACTCTCCCTGTGGCTTTTAAAGCATGTTTACTGTTCATTGATTGCTGTGACAATACTACCATAAATAACCCCAGATAGATTGCTATGTATAATCGCAGGAGACATCCATATGTATGAGTCACCTGTCAGCTCTCCAATCCCATCATTTCCAATACCTGTCAACATGTCATCAAGGACTCCCTGAGTTCATGACACAAACAAAATTTACTTTCTTAAGAAGTTGAAAATCATGCAGCACTACCTAGATTTGTGGTTGAAGAAAACAAAATAAAAAATACCCACTACATCGGGGTAAAAATGTGTATGGATTTTCCAGCTCACTCTGAACTGTTCTATGTCCCACCCCTACAGGGCAAGGATCCAGTCTCAAGGATAGAAATTCAAATCCCCTTATCATTTGTGGTTGAACAGTACCCACTTCATACCTCACATGAACTACAAGAAGCAAAGCAGAGAATTCTCTGGGAATCTCCCAAACAAACCACCAAACAGCAGCTTACCCTGATGTAATGTGTATCAGCCACAGCAATTTTCAGGAAAGGTTCTGGTCACTTGGACAGGATTAGTTGTGATGGCTCAGTATGACCAGGATGATGGTTAGACTGAGCGGCATTGACGATATGAGGGCAGATAAGAACCCAAAGGTCAGAAAGGCCAGTCGCCAGGTCAACAACATGAGCAATATGCATTTATGAACCCAGGAACAGGACAGAGGATGAGGGTCCAACAACAGGCAAAATCCAGGAATCAGACAATTCCCAGTGGGAGGGAGGCAGAAGGTTGCGATCCATGTAGACAATCCACAGGAAGGTAGAAGCAAGCGGTAAAAGTTCCAGTAAGTAAAAGACCCAAAGCCTAAGGAGGAAAGTGAGTCAGTTCAAGGAATCGATAGTCAAGGCATCATGTTGTAAATCTGACTCTGATAAAGATTGGTTTCACCCAAGGCCTCTTAGATCCCAGCTGCTAAGTCTCAGCACACAGCTGCAATAGATAAGTGGCTTCATCTGTCTAGAGGATGGCTGCTGGTGGTTCTGATAAAGAGAAGTTGAAAATAAAAGCTCAAATAAGAGTGAGTTTGCATTTTCTATTGACCTAATAAGTACATATGAATAAATTCATGTGCCATTTAAATAAAGCTATTAATGCTATTAATGCACACAACTGTACCCCTGGATTTATTTCACTCGTGTCTATAGAAAATGATCAATGTGGGTAACAATAATAATAATAGTAAGCATGAAAACAAACATTACTATGTGCTGTGCATTTTTTGTGGATAACAAGAAAATCACTCTAACAATAGTAATAGCTAATTTTATTAAGCACCAGCCTCTGTTTCTAGGTGCTTTACATATGATATGTTTTATTCCTCTCAACAATTTTCAGTTAGGAGCTATTACCATCTCCATTTTCCAGATGAAGCACAGAGGCATTAATGTTCTCAAGGTCACTCAGCTAGTGAGTCTGGATTTGAACTCATGTTTTTCAATCTTAGCAGCTATGCCTAGGAGGAAGGACTAACATTACACTAGATCTTATGACGGATCAAAGGAGAGAAAAAAATATTCACTCCACACTCCAAAATCTCCCTTCTTCTCAATTCTGATTCTGTCTAGCAAACAGCCTAAAGTTTTCAACTTCTTTCTGTCATCATCTCCTTCTACTGACATCTGGAAATGCTAAGTGCAGAAAAGTGGCAAGGAATTAATATTTACTGAAGTCAGTAGTATTCCTAAGTGCCAAGTTCTATGCTCAATACTGTATATGTGTGACCCATTCAGCAGGTGCCTTTAAAATGCCCATTCATTTATGCCCCTTTAGAACCAGGTGGACCAGAGATTCCCCTTACAGCAGCCACTGTTGCACATAGCCAGAGGGAAAAGCTAAATTATTCCAAAGTCATAACCAGAAAGGTGGGTTCAGAGGTCAGAATAGATTAGAAATGGAAGGCAGAAATAAGAAGGGAACTTGTGACAACCTGAGTCAACACTACAGAAAACGAGTTCTATAGTCCTAGAGGCTCATACGTTAATGATAGACTTGGTATAAGCAAGTCAAAAGTACTTGAAGAACCTAGGATAAAAGAGACAAGTTCTTTGAACTTCTCAAGACTTGGCCTAGCTTAGATTGTCACATTTGTGTGATGAATGAGTATAAAGTTCACTCAAAGCCTTCTTTCCAAGCAATGACAAGCATATGTGGGCAGTAACCCCTTGTCTATAATCAGATACTGAAAACTTGTAAGAAATAGAGAATATATGAAAAAGAAAATGAAGAATGAATATTACCATGAGGGTGAAGCAGAGGACAGTTAAGCAGCTATTTCCATTCAATCTGCCTACTGTAACCTCTCATGAGGGCATCTCATGCTTTAAGAAGGGACAAGAAAGCAACCAATTAAACATCTGTCATCACTTTCTCTTCAATGTTTAATTTGAAACAACTGTGTATTTCTTTCTAAATGAGAGTTAATTATTCAAGTGTGAGCTGGCTGCATTCTACATGACTTTAGCTTGGTCCAGACGAGCATTAATCAGCCAATGCATCAACACTGAAGCCTGCAGGCTCAACAAGATAGAAAAGGAACATTATCACAAAGGTTAGTGAGGCTGCATGTGTGAGTATTTCATTCATTGACAGTAACAAGATTAATGAATATAACCACTTGGGTATATAAACCATTGGGTAATATAACCAATGTTACCCTCAAGCTGTTTTTCAAATATTTTTAATCACAGAGCCAAAAGTCACATAATTAAACATCATATCTTATGTCTATATAGCAACAGACCCTGTCTATTAGGGAATCTGGGAAATGCTTCATGTTTTACTTGAGTCTTAGTTTTTCAGGTCTTCATTATAAGGGGATGGCTACTACAACTGCCTCTGTGATGTAAATCTATTTTGATCACTAGCTCTGACCCCCATTAAGGAGTCCAAAGATTTTCCCATTTCTTCTCCTTTTGCTCACAGGACTCCATGATCAGTTTATAACCCAAGTGGTATTTAGCCAAATGGCCATTTCCTTTATGGCTATCCAGTTACTCAAAGAATGCACTTTACTCTCTCATCTCCCACCACATTCCCTCATATGTGCTTATCTCTAGCCTCATGGAGCTGTTCATCATCAACTACACATACCATGTCAGACTCTGTCCTCAAATGAATTTTTTTCTGTCTGCACACAGAGAAAGAGAGTTCTGGTATCTCTTCCTCTTCTTATAAGTGCACTAGTCCTATCAGACTAGAGCCCTACCCTTATGTCCTCATTTAACCTTAATTACCTCCTTAAAGAGCCTATCTCCAAAAACACTCACCTTGGGGATTAGGTCTTCAACATATAAATTAAGGGGAACACAAGTCAGTCAATACCATTCATGCACTATCACCAGCTCAGAAAGCTCTTTTCTCTCTTCTCCACTGAAAGACATTCCACTCACGCTTCCAGATTCCACTAAATGTTATCTTCTCCAAGAAGTCTCTCCAATACAGTCAGGAACAGTTTATTTCCATTGTGGCACTTACATCACTTGTGTGTCAGTTGCTTGTGTGTCTTTCTCTATGAATATACCATGAGTTCTTGGAAACAAAGACTGTGTCAGACTTGTCTTGCATTGCCCATAACACGGGGCACAGTCTTGTGTGTCATAGTCACTCCCTCTTCCTGTATCTGCCATGTCTAGCACATGACTCTACACAATAGGCATTCAATAAATAAGAGTAAATGAATTTTCTTTCTTTCTGCTACTGACATTTTCTCTGATTCCCCTTTAATCCTTTTTGTCCTTTCTGAACTCCCCTCATTTCTCTTTTTTTCCTTCCTATAACATCATTAACATTTTAAGCCCTCCTAAAAATACATTTTGCCCACTTTACCATTACTTCCTTTCCTATATTCTTTGCAAATAAATACTGAAGTCTTCAAGTACAAAATTGTACCTATATTCCAACAACTCCCAGTCTGTCAGCAACCCGGTCCTCCCTGCTGAGCTCCAGTCCTGGAAGCCCAGATCCCTACTTGATGTCTCTAATTGATGTCCCACAAGCAGGCCAAACACAACCCATCTAAGCACAAATCACTCCACATCAAGTCAGTCTCCAAATTCTTTAGGTTAGACTGCCTCAACACCTGCCTTTCAGCACTTGCTTCATTGAGCCTGGTAGGCTACTTGCATGATGATGACAACAATGAGGGTGGGTGTGAGGGTAAATTGTGGAGGTGATGACAGTGATGATGGTGATCATGAAAACAACAGCAACAGCTTAACTGTTTTGCTCAGTTGCAAGTCCAGGCTCACTCCCACTACTCACCCCCACTGTCTTTTTGATGCCACCAGACCAAATACAATTACCCAATGACATGTGGTATTTCCTACTGTTTCTTTCTATACACTGCACCCTTAGCAGGCAGTATCATCCTCCACCTTTTGCATCCAGTTAACATTCACTCATCTTTCAAAACTTAGGTGACTCCACCACCGCATGGAGGAAGATTTCCAGGATATCCTTGGGACTCCAAAGGTGCTGCAAACATACCTCAACTATTACACTTGTATTACAAGCTTTCCTTGCTGACTCTTGACTTTCCTCTTCCAAGTCAGTGGTCTTCACTGCAAAAGGAACACACACACACACACACACACACACACACAGGAACTGAGGACTCACTTGACTTTATAAATAGAAATTGGATATCATGTTGCTGTTTCCAGTTACAAATTTGAATTAATCACAGTACATGAAAAATTGGACTTAATTTTAAAAATATAAAACTACATATTCAATCATCTTAGATATCATTTTCTTACTTTCATAGAATAAGCAGAGACCCCTCTATCTAACTCTCCCTGGGAAAAATGAACAAATGAATGAATCTTAACTGAGAGCCATTCTAACAACACTGAAATGTTCTTGAGACTGTCATAGCTACAATTAGTCTCAAATATGCTTAAACACAATAAAGTATCTTGCAGAGTTGCAAGGTAGTCAAGATTGGGACACATCTTTAAGATCAAACCGATTATTTACAAACCTCAATATGATTGTGAGATCTACTACTGCCACTGATGGCACACATGGCTCCTTGACCAGTTTCAGCAATGTTGCCAAACACTAAATAATGAGACAGATCACCAATATCCACGACCTGAAATGTAATCGATACAACAACACAGAAACCAGGCTATTACATTTCAACATGCCTGGGTTGAAATGGATAACAGCAGAATACACAAACAGTTCTTTGTGTACTTTTATGAGGAGACACAGACAAAACCCTTAACAAATGAAATAAAATGCAGCTTCACGAGCAAGAACCAATTTTGATTGAGCAGCTTCTCTTGACTCAAGGACGGCACTAGCCCTGAGAGCTAAGATTTGCTGAAACACATCAGGGCAGACAGACCAGCCCCCAGCAGGAAGGAATGTGGGAGATGTGGGCTCTATTTCACTAAAATTTCAATCTGATCACTCATCAGTGTACACAAACTGCCTGATAAATGCACTGAAGAGAAAGCTATTTAATTGCCAGAGGAGGTTTTCCTATGAATTTAATCACCTAGCAATTTATTTTGAAAAAATTGCTTATTAACTGACTAATAATTGGGTTTTTAAATTTTTAATCCTATAAATTGCTTTCAAAACATGATTGTATTTAACCTATATTATTTTTCACAAACTGATTTTATGAGGCAGAAAACTAAGAAGTTGTGTTGCAAAGAGCAACCGACTTCAATTATGACAACTCAAGCAAGCCAAGAAATAATCTTCTGGGAGCAGAGTGTGGAAATGTCCTTCAGCCTCCATAATATGTGCAAAAAATAATCACAAGCCATATGTCACCTTTCCACACAAGGCAAAGAGATCCATTCACATATATAATATAGATATATATAAAATGACAGGGCTGCTTTTCTTGTATAACTTATAGTAAATCTCATCACTTTGTAATTACAGTAGGTATGCCTTGAATTACAAACCTCAATACCAAACAACTTTAATTTGCATCATGATCACAGATTACCAAGTAATTTATATGCATTATCTCATGTGATCCTTAAAACATTACCTTGAGATATTATCTCTAATTTCAGCTGAAGAAACTAATGTTCAGAAAGGCTAAGAGCCTCTCCCAAGGTCATGAGACTGATGAAGTCTGAGCCAGAGCTTTTGCACGAAATCTTCTAATTTTGGCACTTTGTCCAGGCACCACTGCTGCCTCTGTTTAACTATATCCATCCAACCACATCCACATGCCTGATACTATGAATCCACCTCTTCAATATTTATTGATCACCTACTATGTGCTTAGCAGTATGTTAAAGGCTGGATATTCAAAGATGAATCGGATAGCCTCACTGTCCCCTCAGGAACACACAATCTACTGGGAAGACAGTAACATCATTGGCATTACCTAAAGGGCTAACATTTTTTCAGTGTTTATCTTGTGCCAGGTGCTATTCTGAGGACTTTACAATTATCAGCGCAATTTAATCTCACAAAACTCTTTGAGTCGGGTAATATTAATATCTCCATTGCACAGATAAGGAACTAAGGCAAAACCAAGCTGACACAAAGAGTAATGAGTAAAGTAGTAAAAAGACAGTGTTGAGAAAATTTCAACAGAGTAGATCTATGGGAGCTGAGCTGTAAAAGATGAACTGGACTGTGAAAGGTAGAAAGGAAGACATTCTCAGGCAGAAGGTGTAGCATGAAAAAGGTTGGCAAAACTGAAGGTACACTGCCTCCTCCAGTGTGTTCCCTGATCTTTGGCCTCCCTGTCTTTCTGCCATTCGTTTAACTAGGATTCTCTTCCCTCTACTCCAACCACAATATTCCATCAGGACTTGTGGGTTGATTGGATGTAGTTGGACAGATGAAGGAAGTCAAGGATGACTTCAAATATCAGGCTGGAACAACAGGAAGGTTGGAGCTGTTATTAACTGAAACGGGAGACTGTGCAGGAGCAATGTGGAGAGGAAGTAACAGAAGCTGCAGCAAAAAGGAAGCCAAAGCTCTCCCCCCTACACAGGCAGCATCTGTCTAGAGAGAGATAAATCTTTTTCTAACCTGTGTAAAACAAATGTGATGGCAACTCAAAGAAAAATCAAGAGTTTCGTTGCAGGTTAGGGTATTTATCAGACATCCAAGGAAGTTTGTCAAGTGCACAGTGGAATAAACAAATCTGGAGGTCCCTGCACAGGTCCAGAGGGGAAATATAATTTGGGAGTTGCAAGCTTCGTGATGCTATTTAAAATCACGAGACTGGTTAAGTTCATCAATGCAGGAGGGAAAAATAAAGGGGAGCTCTAAGGACTGAGGTCTGGCGTGTCCAATGTTAGGAAATCAAAATGATGAGGAGAAACGAACAAAGGAGACCAAGAAAGAATAACACTGAAGTAGGAGGGAAGTCAGGGGGCATCCTGGAAAATCGTAGGGGCGTCAGATTCTGCAGATAGGTCAGGTAAGGGAAGGGCCAGAAGGGGTCGCTGGCATCATTAGCAGAGCAGAGTCACTGGGGACTGACAGCAGCGGTTCCACTGGAACAGAAAGGAAGAAAGCTCGATTGGACCGAGTTTAAGAAGGAATGGGAAGTGTGGAACTGGAGACAGCAAGAAGAGACAACTCTTAAAGTTTTGCTGTAAAACAAAATAGAAAATGGAAGCCGTTGCTGGCACTATGTTAACTCACAGTTTTGTTTCAGTTGGAGAAACAGTTGCATGTTTGTATGCTAATGGAAATTATCCAGCAAAGAGAGGAGAAATGATGTGGCAAAAGAAAGAGGACAGAATTAATGGAGCAATGTCCTTGAGCAGATCATAAAGGATGGGAGCTAGGGAACAAGAGAGATGATTATGCAGCTAAGAGCACAGACTGTTCCTCTATGACTGGAAAAGAGGCAGAGTACAGGGGCACTGGACTGTGGGTAGGCTAGTGGAAGTAGCGATGGGAATTGTGGCACTTCTAGTTTGTTCTATTTTCTCATAGAAATATTTAATCTCACAAATCCTCACATTTGGAGGAGAGCTATCACCTGAGAATGAGACTGAAAAATACTGTAAGCATTATCAACAAAAAAAAATTTAAGTCTGATACAAAAAATCGAGCTGTCAAGGATATGTAACAACAAACACTCCCATACACTGCCGGTCTGCATGAAAACTGGTAGGGCCAGTGGGAAAGTGGTGTAACCATTGTTCAGCAAAGGCAAAGATGTACCTAAGCTATGACCCAGCCAGCAATGCCATGCCTAGGTATTTATCCTATAGAAATGTGTGCTCATGTGATCATGGCTCCTACACAAGAATAATTATGACATGACCTGCTCTTATAGTAGGTGGTAAAATCAATTTTTTTCAAAAGGAAAGAGTAACCAATCATCAAGATAGTCATTACCACTGAAAGGAAGGAAAGGGCTATGATCATGAATGAGCATACGGAAAGATTCTCAGGTACTAGCACTGTCCTATTTCTTAGCCTGGATGATCTGCTAAGCTGTACACATATGTTCTATGCCCTTTTACAGACTGTTCAATTTCAACATTTAAAAATGTACATTTTTAATCCCTTAATCTTACCATTTAAAGTTAACTCAGTCACTTTTGATTTAGCACCATGTCATCAGATAAATATTATGTCAATTCAAGATTCTCCACTTCCTTCCTTCTCCTCTAAAGCTGACATAATTTCCCAAGGTGGTTACAAGAAATCTTGGAATCTGGAGAAAGGCATCTAGTCCACACATGTACTTATCTGTACTCACAAGTATCTGCTAAGGTGTAGCTTGCCCTACCTGGTCACAGGACATGGGGCACTGGTGTTTGATACATACATACTCAGTTATTGTCTCAACTCTGTGCCAATGTCAAGGGCAGTGTATTCAGTCCTCCTCACTCAGACCTGGGCCCTCTTTCAGCCTACCAGTCCTCCCAGCACTTTTGCATGGTCCTACAGGCTCAGGACATTTCAGCTGCCTTCTCTCTACCACCCTGCTAAGTATGAAGACTAAGTGAGGCTGCCCCAGGCTTATCTACTTCCTCATCCTTTCCTTTCCATTTTCCTGCCCCAGACCATGGGAAGCAGGTCACAAGTCTTCATGTTCTAGAGATCTCCCAAATCTGGCATATTTTTCTAGTTTCATCCCCTTCAAATCTATTCCCCTACAAATATCCACATCCTGTCTCCCCTCCATTTTCAAGTTCATTTTATAAACTTTGTCCTTGGTCCATCAGTCTCTAGCTTTTAATATTTAAGAAAAGCTTTGGGGATCTAGAAAATTCTCAAGTGTTCACCATCACCTTTCATTCTGTCCAGTCTTGCTCCATGTACTTTGAAACTATTATTCAGCATATACTTACTTATGATTGTTATGTCTTCTTTATGTACTGATTTTTTGACACTACAAAATCTCCTTTATCTCTTGTAATAACCTTTGTCTTGGAGCCTATTTTATCTGATATTAATACAGTTGACTCAGTTTTCTTATGGTTATAGTTTACATGGTATATATTTTTCCATCTACTTATTTTCAACCTTTTTTGGTATTACCCTGCAGGTTTGAGTCTCTCTGTTCATTTTTATTTTTTGTCTTTTTCTCTGTCCTTCAGATTAGATCATTTCTATTGATCTATGTTAAATTTCTTTGACTCATATGTCTATCTTCAATCTACTGTTAAGCCTATTCAGTAGATTTTTATCTCAGGTATTAGATTTTGCTGTTCTAAAATTCATTTTTGGTTTCTTTTTATAGTTTCAATTTACTGAGATATCTATCTATAGATAGCTATTTATTCATTACAGAAATATTTTCCTTTATACTCTCTAACATAGTTATAGCCACTGCTTTAATATCCTTGTTTGTCAAATCTAGTATCTGGTTATCTTTGAGTTAGTCTTTTCTCATCACTATGGGTTACATATTCTTATTTTTTTCATGTCCAGTAATTTTGGGTTATATCCTGGACATTATGAATGATGTATTTTACAGACTCTGGATTCTGTTATATTTTTGTTTTGTTTGTTTGCAAAAAATTAGGATAAAACTCAAAATTCTGAAATCTCAATTCAGTTCTTTCAGCCTTGGCTGGGAAGCTTGGAGTCTTACTGCTTATGTGTCCTTCCGGGCTTGTCCAGATATCTGTGCAACTGATAGGAAGAACTTGGACTCCCTCTCCATGGCTCTTTCTCTTTCAGGATTCCTCCCTTACTTTTGAGCTGCTATTGTTGCCTCAAACTCTACCCTTGGTAAGGCTGTGCTGTGTGTGGGTTTGCTTTCCCTGTTTTTGTTTCTCAGTATACCAACTGGGACTTACCTTCTGGCTAAAACATATTTTTAAAAAATGGAAACCCATTCAGTGCTGCTCCCTTCCTCCAAATGTCATATGAAATCCATATATATGTGCCTACTTTGGTGTGCTCTCTAATGCCTTCAGGTGGTTTGATTTCTGTTGTATGCAGCTTTTAGAGTTATTTCTGGAAGGGTTATTCTGATAAGAGCTAGTAAGCCACAGAAGCAGAAACTATTACTTGCCATTAAAATCCAGGAATTTTATATCTATTACCACTGCCAATGTTATTGCTGCTATTGTTTTTTAATCTAGGTAGAAACTCGATGAAATCTTTCCTTCTCTCTGTACTACTTTGTATCTTCCTTCCCTGGGGCCATAAGATTCAACCTCACTGTCTAATTTTACTGTCAAAAGGATTAAAGGAAATAAAAAAGGGGGGAAAAATGCACTGATAACTATTTCAAATACCCTCTGTAAGTGCAAACATATTGTGGAAGAGGTAAGACATTAAACTCATCATCTGAACAAATGAGGATGTTGATCTTGGAGGTCCTCAAGGAGAAGGAGTTACAAGGGGGGAGAGCACAGAGGAGACAGAAAGAGCCAGAGCTGAGTGAGGGAGACAGAGAAGGCTGGCAAAGCCCCTCAGTGAGATGCGAGATGGGGAGAAAAGGCTGCCATCTAGGAGAAGGAGGTACTCCAAAACAGCTTAGAGCCCAAGCAAATGGAGAAGTCCTAAGTGTTAGAATTATGGCTTCATGGTATTTTAAGCCTAAAGATACTTAACAGTATCTAAATCCAAAAGCCTTATTTTGGAGACAAGGAAACTGAGTCTCACACTTTGCCTCAGAATTTTGTCAAGATGCCCACTCCCCTCAGCAAAGTCTGTGCTTCCCTGTTTTTTTAACACAGCCTGGGGCCTGTTCACATTTGCGTTTTGACCAATCAATGTTGTATACAATAGCTTATAAGGTCTGAGCTACCCAATTCATTCTTAAGCATGCTGGAGAATTCTAATATAAAACTATTTGTTCTTTCTCTGTATATTGTGGAGTTTTAATCACAGCAGAGTGAACTGAGGCTTTTTTATGATTGTATAGAATACACCAGGCTCCAGCACTCTTTTCTAATTATGATAAAACCGTGTGGCCTCTCATGGATTGCTTGATGTGATGTCCAGGTACAGAAGGCTCACAGGATTTTACAAAGATTAATTCAGATTAGATCATAAATGTACTGAAGGCAGTATCTATTAGGTGTTCCTGTCTGTCTGACTGATACTGACAATAATAAAATGATATGAGTTTCAGACTCCCTTGACCCGTGCAGCCTTCAGATTTAATCATTAGTCAGAACCTGCATTCTCCTCTAAAGTATCTTTTTATCATCTCAGTGAATTTAAGAAATTTCATTTTAAATACTGCTTCTATTTCCAAAGGTTTATTCTCTCCTCTCAATATCTGAGTTATAACAAAAGTTAACATCTTCTGGACAAATCAATATACATCAATATGAGAATAATGGTCTATTTATCCAAAAGGTAGTATGTGCTTCTAATGACAGCAATAGCCAAGTGAAAATAAAGTAAACCTTTGTGCACAATCCAAGGTCAAGTGTTGCTATGATTTATTTATTTATTTATTTTTGGTATAATTAATCTACAATTACATGAGGAACATTATGTTTACTAGGCTCCCCCCTTCACCAAGTCCCCCCCACAAACCCCACTACAGTCACTATCAGCATAGTAAGATGCTGTAGAATCACTATTTGTCTTCTCTGTGTTGCACAGCCTTCCCCATCCCCGCCCCCACATTATACATGCTAATTGTAATGCCCCCTTTCTTTTTCCCCACCCTTATCCCTCCCTTCCCACCCATCCTCCCCAGTCCCTTTCCCCTTGGTAGCTGTTAGTCCATTCTTGGGTTCTGTGTTTCTGCTGTTGTTTTGTTCCTTCAGTTTTTTCTTTGTTCTTATACTCCACATATGAATGAAAGCATTTGGTATTTGTCTTTCTCTGCCTGG
Organism: Manis javanica; assembly: GCF_040802235.1. Classification (NCBI taxonomy): domain Eukaryota; kingdom Metazoa; phylum Chordata; class Mammalia; order Pholidota; family Manidae; genus Manis; species Manis javanica. Next base: position 59,810,981 of record NC_133163.1, on the reverse strand, counting down.
CTTATTTCACTGAGCAAAATACCCTCTAGCTCCATCCATGTTACTGCAAATGGTAGGATTTGTTTTCTTCTTATGACTGAATAATATTCCATTGTGTATATGTACCACATCTTCTTTATCCATTCATCTACTGATGGACACTTAGGTTGCTTCCATTTCTTAGGTGCAATAAACATAGGGGTGCATCTGTCTTTTTCAAACTGGGCTGCTGCATTCTTAGGGTAAATTCCTAGAAGTGATATTCCTGGGTCAAACGGTATTTCTATTTTGAGCTTTTTGAGGAACCTCCATACTGCTTTCCACAATGGTTGAACTAGTTTACACTCCCACCAGCAGTGCAGGAGGGTTCCCCTTCTCCACAACCTTGCAACATTTGTTGTTGTTTGTCTTTTGGATGGTGGTGATCCTTACTGGTGTGAGGTGATATCTCATTGTGGTTTTAATTTGCATTTCTCTGATGACTAGCAATGTGGAGCATCTTTTCAGGTGTCTGTTGGCCTGCTATGATTTATTTTAAAAGAGTGCACCATAACCTCATGCTTCCCTGCTAACCAATAAGAGCCCAAATAGTAATTTAAACAAATAGCCTCAAAGTCTCCACTGTAATCCAACAGTAAGCTAGCTTTGAGGGGGAATAAACATAAATAATGGGGCTTGTATTGATTTCCTTCCCTTAAGTAAAAAACAGAAATGTTAATATTCTTTTAAATCTACATATATTCACCATATTATTTTTGAGGCTACAATTTCATAACCCAAAGATAATTTAAAATTTAGCCCTTGGAAATAACAAAACAGCAGCCATTTATCCAGCAATTGCTATGTGTAGAGCCAAAGAGCAGAAGCCATGTTATGCCTAACCCAGTAGGGGCTTTGGGGCCTCTTCTACTACTTTAGGGACCATTTATCTTTTCTTAAAATTTCTGGGTTTAATATTAAAATCCTCATTCAGAATATTTCCTCCAGTTCCAAATTACTGCTGTTAGGTGCAGCAACAAGCCTAGTGACCTCCACAGTGTAAAATTAGAATTCATATATGAATAAGACGGTGGATCGTGATCATTTTTAAACATAAGATATTTATTATTTCTCAACTACCTATGCAAATATACTACAGAATAAGTGATACCTGATTAAGCAAATTTACAAAATCCATAACAACAAATTCTCACTAAGCTGTGAGATAATACAGAGACACTACCACCCAGAGCCCATGCAAGGGCCTCGCCAACATCAGTGGTCAGCACCAGTGAGCAGGAGCAGAAAGGGAGGGACAAACACATCTTTTCAACACTTTCACAACATCTCTGACTCTTTGCTCGAATTTTTCCCACCATGTCTCTGGCAATTAATGGAGAAAATAAATAATGCCAGTTCCCTTCAGCCTCCAGACAATTTTATCCTATTTGAATATAAATGGTGTGTAATATTAATGGACACAGGTGCACCAACTTTTTGTTGTTTATGTTGCATTACTGTCCTAAGGCTAACTTAGAAACCTCCTCTCTAAGTATTGAATGCACTCATTCAATAAGCAAATATTTGGTTGTCTTGTAGGTGTCAGGCCACACAGAAAAGCAGGATGGAGCTAGACCAAGAAGAGGCCAGCACTCTAGGCCAAGGAAGGCTTCCGCATAGCTCTCCTCATGCCAACCAAAAGCATCTTTGGCTGCTCAGTCACCTCTCACCACTCAGCAACACTCACCCCTCTGGGGTCTTTGACAGTCTTATCTCTGCTGATCCCTACCCACTAAAGAGACACTTTCTATCAAGAAAAATATATTCCATTGTAGAAGAGTTATTTTAGTGGCAGCTTATAATTCAGCCCAAATTTTTGCTAATCCTTGAAAAATAACCCATCAAGCTAACTTTCAAAAGAAAAAACATGACAACCACATATTATGGTAGTAACTGTGTGATTGTCAATACACTAGTACCAGATTGTCCTATGGAAAATGCATTTTTGTAATATAATGTTATATGTCAATCACACTTCAGTTAAAAAAAAAGAAAAGAAAATGCATTTCTGCATACATGCCTCAGTGGGGTTGACAGTATAAACCACAGGTAAATAAAAAGTAAATGACAGATAAGAACTGTGGTATAAATATGGTTTTTAAGATGAATTACACCTTATATTACTCTGAAGTTTTTCTTTAGTAACTCTAATACCTTCTGACTAAAATACGTGATTCTCATCACTAAGATACATGTAATTTTTGGCCCTATGATGCTTTAATAACAAAACAAAAATCTAGTTTTATGTAGTTTCCCTTGGATTCTTTACTAAGATAATGCATCTTGAAACAAAAGTGATAAAAATAAGATGAAAGCAGTACTTATTTAGATTGGAAAATAATACATTTGCTTGTAGTTTAGCACTATACTTATATTTTTAATATGTAATAAGTCCCTGAGAGTTTTACTTCAGAAATAATCCCCAGGAAGTCCACCTCAAGACATTATACATAAATGTATACATAATACATTATTAATACAAAAATGTAATATCTTTTTTTTATTTTGGTATCATTAATCTACAATTGCATGAAGGACATTATGTTTACTAGGCTTCCCCCTTCACCAAGTCCCCCCAACATCTCTGTTCACTGTCACTGTCCATCAACATAGTAAGATGCTGTAAAATCACTACTTATCTTCTCTGTGTTGCACAGCTCTCCCCGTGCCCCACACACACACTATACATGTTAATTGTAATGCCCCCTTTCCAAAAATGTAATGTCTTAAGCTTTAAACAAAGTAAATTAATTTATTCCCTTTTTAAAAATTGAGTCTATTACTCCATAAAGGGCATTATGAGTACATTATTTGACATTAAAACCAAAATACAAAACTGCCTCAAGCACATTCTCTTAAGGGTAAATAAAAAAGTAAATGACAATAACCAGATGAAGGTGATATCAAGTAAGATTGCAAGCATCCTCTTGGAAAAATAGGGAATGCTACTTTATTTCATATAGAAACAAAAATATGTGCAGAGTTCAGCTCTTCCTACTACAATTTTCTTAAAGCAACCGAAAAGGCAAAGGGAAGAAGAGGACTTGCAGAGAACTACCCTATGCAGGCACTATGGTAGGCTGTGGGAATCTAGTAGGGCACAAAACAGATACATTCCCTGCCCTTGTGCAATTTACATGAGAAAGACAGATGAGCACTGAGAAAGTACAGTGTTACAGCATTTCAAATGGGGAAGAAACAACCAAGTGTTGTGAGAAAGAACATGAGCTCTGCTGTAGACTAGTACCTACACACCACCAGCTCCCAAAGACTCACACACGGGGCCTTTCTGTTGTTCTGTTTTTGTTATTAATAACTATGGAGAGTGGCAAAAATAAGTGACAGTTTGTACATTTAAGAAACCTTACCTAGATCTTATTGTTACTGTCTCTGGACTGTAGTGCCTGCCTTCTTTTTTCTTACGTCCTTTAACCAAGCCACAGTGTCTACTACATATTGAAAAAAAAAATTATGAATGATAATAATCCATTTCAAGGATGGCTTCTATACATATTTAACCCAAGGGATGATACCACATGGAATGTACAGTCCTGGGCCCTAGCCAGTGTGGAAAATATGAATAGACATACTTTGTATGGTTGTGGCATTCAACCTGCTCTTTGAACCACCAACTCCAGGCTCTATAAAATTGATTCAGTGGAGACAGATATTGATCATGAAGACAGCTAAAGCAAAGAGATCAACTCTGACCATTTCTCCTCATTTTCCCAGCAGCTCCTCAAGGTCAGGGAAAATGTCTACTGCATTCTGAAAATCTTCATTAGGCCCAGGACAGGGCCATTCACAAAGGGAGCCCTCCAGGTGCCTTTGAGGGAAGAGAAGATGTTAAAGGATTCACTGAGTTATTTTCACTGAAAGTAAACACAGCATCTTGAAGCCATGAACAGATAAATCTGGCTGAGAAAAACATGCATGTGAGAAAGTGGGAGAGGAGATTGGAATTGGAAGTTGGGGGCAGCCTGAGGAGGCCTGGAAAACCAGGTCAGAAAGCTGGCACTCTGCAGAAAATAAAGTCATCAAAGGAATTCCAGATACATTTCTCTTCTGTGAAGCTACAGGGAGCTTGAGAGGGAAAAGAGGCAGAATTTCAGGAAACTATCAGGATGTGATCAAAGAAATATGGTAATCATGGAGTCACAACAAATAATGGTAGGAAGGAATACGGAAATGAGAGAGAATTAAAGATGACTCCAAGTCTCCTACTCATTCGACTGAAAGAATAGCAGTGTCACAGAAAAAAGGAAAGCTCACGGAAATCAGGAAAGGAGTCAATTTGAAGGGAGGTTAATGAGCTTGGTTTTAAACATGTTGAGTTTGAGGAGAGGATTAAAAATGGCAGCATGAGAGCTGAGGCAGAAACCTCCTCCCAAAACCACCTATCATATGAGAATATAACAAATACATCAAACCCTGAAAGAGCAACAGGAAAGAAGCCTGCATCAGACTGTCTACACCTGGGGAAACCAGCAGACCTTAAGAAAAAGGGCACCAGTGCCACTCCCCTGAGACCCCCACCATCACTCCAGGGGCTGAGCAGCTCCAGAGAGTAGAGCTTCTGGGCAACAGAGGGCACCACCTACAAATATGAAACATAAAAAGAACCTGGTTCAAACCAAATCCCACAAACACCAGAAATAGGGCCAAATGAAACTGAACTCATCAACCTTCCTCAAAGAAATTTCAAAATAAAAACATGCTTATGTTTTTCATCATAAACATGCTTATGGAGCTACAGAAAAATATTCAAAAACTCAGGGACAAATTCAGGAATGAGATAAAAATGTTCAAGAGTACAATATCTGAAATGAAACATACAATGGAGGGATTTAAAAGCAGATTAGCATCCAGATAAGTGAAGAAGTCAAACTGTCACTATTTGCAGATGACATGACATTGTACATAAAAAACTCTAAAGACTCCACTCCAAAACTACTAGAACTAATATCTGAATTTAGCAAAGGTGCAGAATACAAAAGTAATACACAGAAATCTGTTGCTTTCCTATACACTAACAATGAGCTAACAGAAAGAGAAATAAGGAAAATAATTTCATTCACAATTGCATCAAAAAGAATAAAAAACCTAGGAATAAACCTAACCAAGGAAGTGAAAGACCTATACCCTGAAAACTACAAGACACTCCTAAGAGAAATTAAAGAGGACACTAACAAATTGAAGTTCACCCCATGCTCTTGGCTAGGAAGAATTAATATTGTCAAAATGGCTATCCTGCCTAAAGCAATCTACAGATTCAGTGGAATCCCTATCAAAATACCAACAGAATTCTTCAACAAACTGAAACAAATAGTTTTAAAATTCACATGGAACCACAAGACCCGGAATAGCCAAAGCAATCCTGAGAAGGAAGAATAAAGTTGGGGGGGAATCTCACTTCCCAATTTCAAGCTCTACTACAAAGCCACAGTAATCAAGACAATTTGGCACTGGCACAAAAACAGACCTACAGACCAGTGGAAAAGAATAGAGAGTCCATATATAAACCCAAACATATATGGTCAATTAATATATGATAAAGGAGCCATAGGTATACAATGGGGAAATGACAGCCTCTTCAACAGCTGGTGTTGGTAAAACTGGACAGCTACATGTAAGAGAAGGAAACTGTATCATTGTCTAACCCCATACACAAAAGTAAATTCAAAATGGATCAAAGACCTGAATGTAAGTCATGAAACCATAAAACTCTTAGAAAAAAACATAGGCAAAAATCTCTTACACATAAACATAAGTGACTTCTTCATGAACAAATCTCCCCAGGCAGGGAAGCAAAAGCAAAAATGAACAAGTGGGACTATATCAAGCTGAAAAGCTTCTGTACATCAAAGGACACCATCAATAGAACAAAAAGGCTTCCTACAGTATGGGAGAATATATTCATAAATGACAGATCCAATAAAGGGTTAATATCCAAAAGTTATAAAGAGCTCATGCACCTCAACAAACAAAAAGCAAATAATCCAATTAAAAAATGGGCAGAGGAACTGAACAGACAGTTCTCCAAAGAAGAAATTCAGATGGCCAACAGACACATGAAAAGATGCTCCATGTCGCTTGTCATCAGAGAAATGCAAATTAAAACCACAATGAGATATCATCTCACACCAGTAAGGATGGCTACCATCCAAAAGACAAACAACAACAAATGTTGGTGAGGTTGTGGAGAAAGGGGAACCCTCCTACACTGCTGGTGGGAATGTAAATTAGTTCAACCATTGTGGAAAGCAGTATGGAGGTTCATCAAAATGCTCAAAATAGAAAAACCATTTGACTCAGGAATTCCACTTCTAGGAATTTACCCTAAAAATGCAGCAGCCCAATTTGAAAAAGATAGATGCACCCCTATGTTTATCACAGCACTATTTACAATAGCCAAGAAATGGAAGCAACCTAAGTGTCCATCAGTAGATGAATGGATAAAGAAGAAGTGGTACATATACACAATGGAATATTATTCAGCCAAAAGAAGAAAACAAATCCCACCATTTGCAACATGAATGGAGCTGGAGGGTATTATGTTCAGTGAAATAAGCTAGGCAGAGAAAGACAAGTACCAAATGATTTCCCTCATATGTGGAGTATAAGAACAAAGGAAAACTGAAGGGACAAAACATCAGCAGAATCACAGAACCCAAGAATGGACTAACAGTCACCAAAGGGAAAGGGACTGGGGAGGATGGGTGGTCAGGGAGGGATAAGGGGGGTGGAAAAAGAAAGGGGGCATTAATGATGAGCATGTATAATGTGGGAGGGGGCACAGGGAGGGCTGTGCAGCACAGAGAAGACAAGTAGCGATTTTACAGCATCTTGCTACGCTGATGGACAGTGACTGTAGTGGGGTTTGTTGGGGGGACTTGGTGATGGGGGGAGTCTAGAAAACATAATGTTCTTCATGTAATTGTATATTAATGATACCAAAAAATAAAAATAAAAATAAATAAATAAATTTTAAAAAGGCAAGAAGGATTCCACCTTAAAGATAAGATTTCATTTTAATACCCAAGAAGTTAAGACATTAGAAATTCTTAACTTACTCTTTAGCAAACAATACCTCAGCCCACCTTGAGGCTGAGCAGTTGTCCTTGTTTCATATGCCCCAAGACCAAGATGCTGGTATCTCAGGGAGAAATCATCAGAGCAGGAGTTACTGGTGTTAATTCCAAATTGTCAGGGACCACTTAATAAGTCCACACCCCTAAGATTTTTTTCATGTTCTCAAAAATCCTCAACTGCCTATACAGCCCCCTAGACAATGCACCACCCTGGACTCTCTTGTCCCCTCCTGGTGTGAGTCAGGAAGTCTGTCCTTTCACTTTATCTCTAAATAAAAGCCTACACCCTGCTCTCCTACCTTGAGTGTTTGTGAAGCTCATTCTTTAGCTTTGTGAACAAGAACCTGGGCATCACCAGGTCAGGGTGAGAAGCTTGTCAGTTTGTCAGTGTTCAGTAGACAAGATTTTCCTTTACCTCCTATCATGACAGCTAGCCTCCAAAAAAAAAAGTTGGGCTGCTTTACTGGAGCTTTACTACAAAGAGAGGTCCCACTTCCCAGTGTCCAATCCAGTCCAGCCCCCAGGAGACCCACAGGTTGAATGAACTACAGGAGGGACCATCAGTAAGATTGGCAGAAGAACTCTCCACTTGAGTCCATACTGCAGAACTCTAAGAAAATTAAGTTTTATTGTCTTACACCACTAAGTTTTGGAGTTTGTCATCCAAAAATAGATAACTGAATCAGGTACTTGGAAATATATCTTGACTGATTAAATGAATAAATGAATGAATGGAATTCTTGTTTTTTTTATTGCTTTTGCTACAAAACTACCATAGCAACAAATGTGAATTTAAAAGCTCATAAAGAAACAAAGCAAGCTAACAAAACAAAACTCATAGATACAGAGAACAGATTGGTTGTTGCCAGGGAAAAAAAGAGTTGGGGTTGAGGAGGGCAAGTGAAATGGATGAAGGGATCAACAAGTACAAATATCCAGTTATAAAATAAATAAGTCATAAAGCTATATGCACCCAAAAATATGTTTATCACCACATTATTTACAATAGCCAAGATATAGAAGCAACTTAAGTGTCCAGCAGCAGATGAATAAAGAAGATCTGATACATATACACAATGGAATATTATTCAACCATAAAAAGAAATCCTGCCATTTGCAACAACATAGATAGATGTAGAGAGTATTAAGCTCAGTGAAATAAGCCAGGTGAAGAAAGACAAACATGATATGTTTCACTTACTTGTGGAATATAAAAACAAAAACAAAGCAAAAGTAGGAACTAAACAGCAGTAGACTCATAGACACTGAGAAGTGACTGGTAGTTACCATGAGGGAGGGGTTGGGGTAGGTGGGTGGAGAGGGTGAGGAGGATAGAGGAGCACAAAAATTCTCAATCAAAATATAAGTTGGTCACAAGCATAGCATTACAGCATGGAAAATAGAGCCAATGATTCTGTAGCATCTTTCTATGTTGACAGTAACTGCACTGCTGGGGGTGAGGATTTAATAATATGGATAACTGTTGAATCACTGTGTTGTACATTTGAAACCAATATAAGATTGTATATCAATGATAGATAAATAAAAATTAATTAAATAATTAAGTCAAGGATACAATGTACAGTATGGTAACTATAATTAATAATATTGTATTGCATATTTCAAAGTTGCTAAGAATAAATCTTAAAAGTTTTCATGACATCACAAGAAAAAAATTAAAATAAAAATTTCGTAACTTTGTATGATGACAGATGGTAATGGGATTTATTGTGGTAATTATTTTCTATTGTCCACAAATATCAAATCACTGCTGTATACCTGAAACTAATATAATGTTATATGTCAATTACACCTCAACAAAAAGAAGAAAGAAAAAATCCCATACAACCCATCTGAAAAAAAAAAACTCATGAAGAATGAATTGAGAGAAAGGAGAATATATGAAGAAAGAGAAAATGTCTTTTACTGAGAACATTCTATGTCCCAGGCACTATACCAAGGCATTTTCACATTTACATTTCAGTTTCTCAACAACCCAAAAAGGTAGACATTATTTTCTTGCATTGTCTTAATAAGAAAACTGAAGCTCTGGTAAATAAATTAGTTTGGTCAAGGTCAAACCATTACAAAGTATAGAAATATGGATTCAAAAACAAATCTTTGTTCTTACAATGCCCACGTTTTTTCCACTCCATCATTTTTTCCTCATAGACACAAGGAGCCAGTGGGGTTTAACCAGCTGCCCCAGCTTCACCATTAGTTTTTCATGGGATTTTGAGCTTATTCTATGACCCCTACATTCAAGTTCCAGTTCCCTATGCATGGTACTACTAGGATGACACTGTCCCTTCTTTCTTAAAATCCATCCCAACTCCTAGAATGGTTACAAAATTCCAGCAATCCTTCTTGAAAGAGTTGCTTATCCCCAGTGCAAGAAGCCCTTGAGACCAGGAGACCAGACCTAATGATCCCTCTGGGCCAGATGTACCTGTAAGGGTTCTAGTACCTGTAAGGTATTCCAGAAGCTAAGAACGGCAGGAAGAGAAGTAATGTGCCCCAGACCAAAGCATTAAAATGCATTTCCAGATCCCCGCACACTCATGGATATGATGGCTTGGTAAATCTGGGTGCAACAGTGAATAAGTATGCATTTTTTACAAGCTCCCCAACTGATTTTGATGCGCAGTCAGGTTTGAAAACCATTGTTCTGGTCCATTAAAAATATATAAATAATTCAGGAAAAACTGTTAGTTTTTACTCCTCAGGGCATATGTCACTAATGGTATGTGAAAGATGATACATTTTTAATTATGTGGATTGTCTAACTCGACATCTTCAATTCACTAGATGTCATCAACCATCTTATTTAAGGTGGACTTATATAAAGCCAGTTTAATATCTCAAAAGGCAAGTTTTTTAAATCTCAGCAGTCATTCTAAAACTGGTATCCTTATCAAATAAAATGACATGATAGGTTTGAGTTTGATCCCTTAAAAGATACTAATGAGTCTTTACTATAACGTTTCCAGCTGACATAATTCAGTAGGTTTTTATGAATGTATAGCTTGCCTTCATATTTCTCTGCTTTGTTAAGTAAGTGTAATGCGTTACTACTTTTGGGTCAAAATGGAATCTGGTTAAATCCTCCCAAAAGCTACTCCTATGTTTGCACTAAAGTATCCATGAAAACTTAAGACAGAACTTACCACACATATAATTTAGTGATCAATAACCTTATGCCAGAATCCTAGTGAAATCAAACAAAGTCCAAAGCATTTGAAAATGCATTGAGAAAAACCTATTTGTTCATCACACCACATGCTTTGGTTTGCATTATGAAAAAGAAGCCACTTGGGGGGAAGAAAACAATACACAATCAAAAAATATTTTAAACTTTTCCCGGAAGCTTTTTATCAAAGTATAAAAGAGATATAGAAAAGCTTATGTATCATAAGTGTATAGCTCATTAAGTTTTCACAAACTCAACTCATCTGTGTAACCAGCTCCATATAAACATGCAGAATATTACCAGCCACCCATTAAAATGGAACCTCATGTAAAATTCATAACACATATTTCCGTTTCCCCACCTTCCATCCCGTAAGTCCAAAGAAATGGCAGTGACTGGAGAATCAGGCAGACACCCTCTGTTCTCCCTTGGGCACTTCTTTATTGTGTCAGACACAATACCTCACAAGACTTCCTTTCTCCACCCCACTTCTCCAAACGTGCATCCAGGCAGAGACAGCAAATGCCAGAAAGTAATGAGGTGTGTACGGTGAGAGGCAGGAGAAGCTGCAATCAGGGGCTGGTGGCAGCTGCTGGCTTCTGCCATAGGAACACTGAATGCTGGAGAGGGTAATTTTTGTACATTATGGTGGTTCACATATCACAGAATTTAGCATTAGAGACAGCTGGCATGTCAGTCAAACAAATGCCTACTCAGAAAGGGGAAATTGGATTTGTACATTAACCTGCCCTTCACATCTCTGAAAAAGAGACCATATCAATACATCTTCAGACCATATCAATATATCAATAATATTTATGGCAGATATAGTAAGGAGTGGGGGGAAAGCCTACACATCCTTTCTGATGGCAAATACTGGGTTCATCTGCTCTGGGTTCATCTCACCTTGCTTAAGAAAAAGAGGAATAACCAACTTGAATCTCTGGGGAAAAATTACAGGATAAAAAAAAATGAGCACTATATAAACGAGCTGGAAAAAAAGAGCTGACCTCTGAAAAAAACTCTTTCTATATTCCAGAAGAAAATTTCCAAACTCTGATTAGCATTCTAAGAACAGTATTAAAAAACACAGGACCTAACAAAGTGACACAGGACAACACAGGACAGCAGGTTGAAATAAGATGGTAAAATGACGGAGGATATTAAGGAAATTAAAAACACTATGGCACACAGCACTGTTTTGGTGAATTGTTTGACAATATTTTCTAGGCTGATTATATGCATGCTCTTTTACCCAATAAGGCCTCCCATGGGTGTAATATTTACCCTTCTAAGAAACATCACAGGGACACCAAAATACAACTTTAAGTTAACAGTACTGTATTGGATACTGGAAATTTGTTAAGAGAATAGACTGCAAATGCTATAAATGCCCCCAAAAGATGATTTAAAAATAACTATGTGAGAAGACATGTTAATTAGCTTGACAGTAGTAATCATTTCACTATGTATATGTATATCAAATCATCATGCCATTACCTTAAAATATACATTTTTTTCAATTTTTAAAGAATGCTTATGGCAGCATTGTTTGTGGTAGACAAAAATCATAGACATCCAGCTGTCCAACTGTGGACAGGATAATATGGTGGTATACACAAATAATGGGGTACTATACAGACATGAAAATGAGCCACCTATAGCTACTCACCACAAGAATGAATGTCACACATGTAAGCTCTGTACAAGCAGCCAAAATGAACTTCATACTGGTTCATTTCACATATACAACGTTTAAAAGGTAAACTACGACATTTAGGGAGGTATCCTTAAGTAGTCAAACTATCACAAAAGAGAAGGTAAGGCAGTGATCACCATCAGCCAGAAGAGTGTTAGCTTTAAAAGGAGCCAAGCATTCATGCTGGGGTCGGGGTGGGGGGAGCCTCTGGAATGCCACGGTCCTCTGCCTTTAACCCATGCTGGCACACACATGGTTGATTCTCTTAAAATTTCTCAAGATATGCATTTGGCATTTATATCCTTTTCTGTATGTGCATCAGATTTCATGACATTAAAGAGTTTTAGAAACATATTAGCAGAATTTGATCCTAGGTTGAGGGAAAAGGCAGTTTTGGTAAAAGGAAAAAAAAATGAAGATAAACTTGTATCAGAGATCTTACAAAATACAATGGTAGAAACTAAGGATAAAAGCAAAAACAATGAGAGGTAAGAGGATGACCTTGGAGGAAAAAGAAAGGAGAGACTGAAATTTAGACAACTGATATTCCCAGGAAAAAAGTCCAAAATAAAAGAGAAGAGGAAATCAAATAAATAATAATTGAGTAACATAGATACTAGGCTAAGTACTGTATATAAATTAACCCACTGAAACTTTACAATGACCATATGAAGCTAAATATCATCATCAGGTTCCTTCCTATACTAGTCAGACAACCAAGACCTAACTTCCCAAGATCTTATGACTGGCAAGGTAGGCAGGGAAGCAGTAGACAGAAGCCTTGAACCCTTGCCTGTGAAGTGCTAGAGTCAGCCCTCTGAACCATTACCCCACACTACTCCCTAGTTTGTCCTGCTCTGGATTAAAATGTAATGTACTGCAACATGCAAGGACAAAGGACAGTGAAAAAGATCTTTAAAAAGATTTAAAGAGAAATTCATTTTGATCCAATGATTTTATACACAGCCAAGTTGACTCACACTTGTGAAAGCAATAAAACAAACTCAGATATTTCATAAAATATCACACATGTTATCACTCATGTATAAATCTTTTAAAAAAGTGTTTGAAGACAAATTTCACTGACCAACAGAATAGGCCTCAAAGAAGTTAAAAACGAGGAAGTAATAACATAGAAGGAAGAGCTCCAAAAATGATGCAAAGATTTAAATATTGTAGGAATAGATTAAGAAGGAAAACTAAACTAAAGCAACATCAAAACATTCCTAATTTTTTTTTCACAATAATCTGGAAATTAAAACCAGATTGCATTAAGAAAACCTGGGTAGTTGAAGACAATGAGCAGTGAGAAGGTGGAAGGTAGGTTAAACTGCTCTGGTATGGTAATCAAAATGTGGGTTTGCTCTTTAATGGTTAGAGAAATGTAAGTTAAAGAATGTTTTTTAGAAACTTTGAATATTAAGTGCCACTAGCAGAATTTACATGTGAATATCTCCAGAAGTAGGTAAAAGAAATGAAACCCATAGTTCAAAACAATGGAAATGCAAAGAAATAGGAAAACAAAACATGAAACAGTACAAGTAAAACCAGATGTATTAAAGTCAAAGGGTTGCAGATTAAGCCCCAAACTGCTATTCAAAAGCCCCATCTAAAATAAAGTGACATAAATGGGAAATAAAGTTAATGGAAAGGAAAATGTATGGAAGACAAAGTAAAACTAAAAAAAAGCAGCTATGAAAATACTAATATCAAATTAAGAGGAATTTAAGGCCAAAAGCATTACACAGGTCAAAGAGGGTCATTTTATATTAGTAAGTAATATGGTCCTTCATGCCAGCATAATAGTCAAGTTGTTTTATGCTGTTCTAGGATTATACTGAAATACATACGGGAAATACAAGAATACATTATCAGCAACTCAGTGGGAGTAGGGGACTTTGATGCAGTCTCTAGCATGACAAATCAAGTAGGTAAAAAATATACAAAGATCATATTTCAAGAAATAGATAAGATCAACTTAATGGATATATATATCAAATTGTGTAATCTCAAAACCAAACACCACCTCCTAAGAACTCCTAAGTAAAAGAAAGCTATCATTAGGATCAATTTAGAAATAACCAAAGGATATGACATCACCAGAGGGACTCAGAGGAAAATATTCAGAAACACTTAAAATATTAAGCAAGAAAGCATCAAAATAAATGAGCTGAGCACTTGTAAGAAAGCAATACAGCAAGTTAGGGCAAACACAAGGAAAAAGCAATAAAAGAAGAAAGTGATGAATAAGAAAACAAAAATATTAGAATTGTTAAATAACCCCAAAGATGGTTTTCTGAAAGAACCAGTAAAATGGACAAAATTCGGTAGAATCTAATTAGCAAGCAAAAACAGGAAGTACTTGTAGAGGATCCAGAAGCAGTTAATTTAAATATAGAAAATTAAAAGCTTTGAAAATCTGATCAACAAAATACAGTTGAACATCAGTTAGTTTAGCAAAAATTATAAAAACTTACAATAACGAGTGCCACCAATATGTGCTGAGCGCCTGAGTCTGGACTTCCGAGAGCTGCTTCAGTTTTGAGGTTGGGCAAGACTGGAGGCTTCACGAAGCTCAAGTTGCTTTTATTTTCATCTGTTCCCAACAGAAAGTCAGTGCAAAGGGTGTCTATCTAAAATGGAGGTGGGTGGATGCAGCTCCCCATCACCTCTCTTGCTTTTCATGGTGGCACACTGGAATTTTAGCTCGCCAGGCCAGAGAAGCTGAGAATGCAGGGCTCCCTGATTTTTTAATATCCCCTGACACTTTTAATACTAAAATCCAGAACCAATTTTTGCTACTCAAGAAGCCAAATTGCCTGTGCCTCAGGTCCAGATTCCATGCGTGACCCTCTGGTGGCACAACTCTGGGCCACCACCCTCATCTGCTTGCAGGATCTACGTGTTTTTCACCTCTGTCCACTCACAGCACATCTGTACCAAGGCTTGGCCATTATCTTTCACAGAGCAATACCCACTACCCTGATAGTTCCATTCATGTGCTTATTCATTCAACAAATATTTGATAGCTTTTTATGTGCCAAGCAAAGTAATAAACACTGGGAATACAAAAACGCTGAGGAAAAAGAACTGCCCTCAATAGAGACAGCACATTCTAGTGAGAAAGACAGAGACAGGTAAAGAAATGTATCATACCAAGTGCATACACTTAGCTATGGAAGCAAACCACATGGAGGAAGGCTTCACTGAAAGGTGTCTGAAAGAATAAGTATGAAGTATTTGTCTCTGTGTCGGGCTTATTTCACTTAGCATAACACCCTCCAGGTTCATTTACGTTGTCATAAATGGCAGGATTTCTGTCTTTTATAAGGTTGAATAATAATCTTGTGTATGTGTGTGTAATATATATTGTGTTTACATGTATAATATACATATATGTACATGTATTATATATTTTATATGTATATACGTAATTGCAATAATACTGTATTGCATACTTGAATTTTGCTAAGGGGACATACCTCAACTTAAATCTTCTCATTACACACATCCAAACACAAAATGCTAACTATGTAGAGATGATAGATGAGTCATTTAGCTTGATTGTTTCACAATATCTCTATTTCGCTATATATACACACACACACACAGAGATATATATATATAAAATCAAGTTGCACAACTTGAACATGTACAATTTTTATATCTCAAGGATATCTCAATAAAGTTGTTAAAGAATATATGTGAACTTTCTAGTTAAAGTGAGATAACTCTGAGCAGAGGCTGCCTGTCTCCTCCCCTCCCACGCCCATCTCCAGTCCTACCGATTCCACTATTCTCCTCCGAGCAGCCTTCTTGGCTGGATGGCCGCGGGTCCCTCCCAGCTGCCCTCCGTGTCCGTCACATCCAGCCTCACCACCCTTCAGACTTTTCCACTTGATCATACACCACCATGTGTACATCTGCCTCAGGAGCCTCACTGCTTTTAAGATAAAATCTGAATTTCTTACTTAACCTTGCTTCCATGGCCCTTGGAGATATGAATGAACCCCATCCTAGTGTACCAACTGGGAGAAGCAGATGTTACTCAATTGAAATGACCCCCTAGGCCCTTGCAAGTGAATTGCCTGTTGGATTTTCTTGCAGGTACCAACATTCTCTTTGCAACACATGACCAATATGATCCCAGGACCTGGAAATGTGCTCTGTACTTTCAGTGATGTAACAATGCTGGTGGTATTGACGTGCTGGAAACAGCTTGTGTCTCCATTAAGAATAAGGAAATCAAGAGCCTCAGAAGACAGGGAGAGGAAAGTAGGAAACAGGTAGCAGCAAAAGGGAGATTTAGGATCTAAGCGTGAGGCCCTACTTCTCAACCCAACATCAAAATGCTTTGTGAAGGAGACAAATAGTAGAGATTTCAGGTTAAGTGTAAAATCCCCAATCAAAAGGAGCTTGACTCTCTGTTGGTGTCCAGAGTTCTCCTCTAACAGGCAACCAGAGTTAAGTAGAGAGTGGTGCAGGGCAGGCAGAAGAGAACGCTGACTCACCCCCACTCAGGTGTACTTGGATGAGGGCAGGGATCTGCAAAGAGCCACAAGAGGTTTCAAAACCTTTAATGAAAGGTGAAGAAGGTACTTGAAAATCAGTACACTAGGCCTGGAGGGGTAATGGACAGTCCACACAGCCAGGGGCCAGCGTGCACGGGCTGAGTTTGGGAAGCGCAGCAGGACCAGTGTGAGCAGGTGTGGGAGCCTGGTCAGCAGGGGAACATGGCTGGGCTCTCCTGGAGCTTCACCAGGTGGAGCAGTCCACGAGTTACAGGAGCGGCAGACTGTCGGGGAGAGACTGATGGACAAACACCAAACAGCACAGCCTTCCAGCCAGGAGCCAGTGGTGACCAAATGACCCTGTATGGGCTGGTAAACTGACCACTGCACACAGAGGGCAAGAAAACAGAGGAAAGAGGCAGGTCACTCCAGATCAGTAGGTGGCAGGTTTCACAAGGGAACTTACTTCTGAGTCTTGTTGTCCCAGGCTGCAGGATGGGTAGATTCCCGTGCCCACCCTCCAGGTGCACTCAGTCACGTATGCAGATGGTCTCGACACCACCTTCCTCTCTCAAGGTTATATCCTCAAGACAGCAACTCATGTGGGCATTGGGGGCCGGAAGTACCTTCCAAGGGCCGGGGAGCCTCCTGTTACGGGTACAGCTCGCAGGTCACCTGCAGCCACGTCCTCTGGTTGACCTCCTCCAACACCCTTCCCGATCTCAGAACCATGTACCCCAGGGAATTTCGATCACTCTCAGGGAAAAGAGGAATTTTAATCACATTGAGGGAAGAGAATAGAAAAGAACATGGATTCTGGAGCAAACCACCTGGACTTGTATCCCAAGTCCACCACTCAGTAGCTATGTGATCCTGAGTTAGTTATTTAACTCCTTTGTGTGTTAGTTTTCTCGTTGGCAAACTGGTAGTAATAATAATGCATATCTCAGAGGTTCTCCTTAGCACACAGAACAGTGCCTGGCACAGAATGAACAATTCATGTTACCAATTACTATTAAATAATTTATTGAATTGTTTGCACTCTGTGGACCATCCGTGTACTATCTGTACGGTACAATCTGTGGGCTTTAATACCTCCCAGATTGGCAAGCTTTCATTAAGTGTTTAAGCCTTAGTTTCTGCATCTGTAAAAGGCAGATAATAATGCAGGGTGCCTAATAGATAATGAAGACTCAGAGAGGGGTAAGGCCTCCCATGGCAATGGCAGCCAACACTCACAGGGCAGTTAACAGGTGCTAGGCAGTGTTCTAAGCACATCACAAGCACTCAGTCATCCAATCTTCACACAACCCTATGAGGTAGGTACTATGATTAGGCCCATCCCACAGCTGCGGAAGCAGGGCCCTAGAGGTTAGAAAATGTGCCCAAAGCTGGGGAGTGGCAACGCTGGGATTTGAGCCCAGGAAGTGTCCCAGGGTCCATGCTCCTCAACGCTTCACTCTGCCACCCTCTGCTCTCTGCATTTGTGCTTAAAAGTCAACATTGGGGGATGTTTTTTCCTTAAAAAATACAGGGCATCTCTGTTTTCCTCTCCTTGCTAGGTAAAATACACTTCATTATGATTCTTGAAAAAAAAGAAAAGAAAACATCTCTGTAAACTCTGTGGATGACTTCTACTGGAATAGCAAATGGTCAAACTTGATGCTTAAAAAACCTGAAATACCCCGTTTCTAACATTTACCAAAGCTGTTTATCCCCACAGAAGATCTACGATCATATAATTCACTCAAGCATGGAAACTGAACAAGAGTGAGAGAATTTTTAACATTTTAGAATCTTCCACTAAATATAACTTTCTGACACAAATTTCCCTGTTTATGGTTATTGTGCTTTTGCTAAATAATGAGTATCATTGTATTTTAAATCTGTATTTCAGCTGTGACCAAAATGGAGCTGTGGCAAAAATATTAAACATTCTATAAGAAATTATAGGTAAAAGATGTGGGCACATCTGGAGATGCTAGGATTATGTGCAACCTCAAAATCCTGTTTCAGTCTCTTGTGCTATCAAGTCCAAAATTGCTACTTTTAAAAGAATTGATTTGCAGAGCAAATTTTTTAAGTTTCATGTATTTATAATTTTCTTCTTGAAACTCAGATTTTGCAAGCTTTTCATGCATGGTGTGGAGCTAAAGTCAAACTTTCCAATTTTGTACCCTTCCAACAAACTACTTTTTTTGCTTTTGGGGCCCAATTATTTCAGACAGGAGAAGGGGTTAGCTTTCAAAAAGCAAACACTAGAGCTACGTGTGTTGATAGAAAAAAATCATGTAAATCAGAAAAGTTTCCAGTTTTGTAGCAGCTACTGCCCCCACGAGGTCAAAAGTGTTAGTGCCTTCAAGCTATATTTATCTCTTGATAGAAATTTAATTTATCCTTAGCATTTTCTAACATGCTTCTGAAATGCTTTCTTGTTATTTTTGCTATATTATTCTTTATTTTCTTCCTTTAGTCTTTCTCATCCTTGTTCACTGAAGGCTTAGTCATATAAAAAACTAGAGTGAGTTAAAATGTTCACCCAATTCAAAAGCTAGTTCAGCAATTCTACAAATAAGTAGAAAGTGAAAATAATTCAGAGAAATGTAGCTACACATCTCTTAACAGAAAAGAAGAGCATAGTATAATTTTTGTCTCTTGATGAGTTTTGTTTCACAATTCTAAAATTTAATAGTAAAGAAGACTTGGCTAGAAATTAAAGGGTATTAATTTTGTTAAATCACAAAATTCAGAAATAAAGGACAGATGTATGAGTCGTCTAACACATAGAAAATCTTTCACTGATTATTTGAAACAAAATTATAATTTTCTTTCCAGAGAGAATAAATGATTAAATACCTTCTGCCTCTCTCCCTGCAGATACCTGGTAGGTTAGTTCTATTTCTAACTTTCTAAAGTCATCATCCACTGATATTTTTAGCACAAGGCACTGCTCTGTAAGTCACAGACTATCCACACTTATCTAACCTACATACTATTGCATATAAAGTGATTGAATGATAATATGTCTGAGCTCTTTTTTTAGCTACAACTGCCAAGAAACACTGATGTTACAGGGACAGAGTTGTGCAATGGAGTGTCCACTTTTAGCTCAGACTCCAAGCCAGGAGGGACTCTAATCACCAAAACACCTTTCCAAAGGCTTCAGCCCATAGACGATCCTCACCCAGCAGAGCAGACCCAGCACGCAGAGAACATAACCACACAGCATTCTGCAGAAACTGCTGCAACAGTCACCATTTTCATTAACAAGAAAAGCAGGCAGATAGTCTTGTCCTGCATTTTAAAGTCTAGCATAGCCTTTCACTAGTATTAGCTAATGAAGATTGGCTCTTAGGGTTTACTTTGAGCAGTTTATAAGTAAATCCTGTGACTCATAATAAAGGTTACAACTGTGTATCATGGAGCAAACACTATGGAAGAAGGGTTAAGTGAATGGGAACCAGGAGAAATTCTCCAGGTCCTGGTCAAAGAATAGATCAGAGATCAGAACTATTCTCAAGACATCCTGATTGAGAAGTATCCTCAAGAAAAGAACCAGAGATTGACAATGGGATTCTCTGCATATGGATTTATACTCTTCCTGTGGATAAATATGTACCAGATGGCTTGGAACTAAGTCAAGATAACATAGATAAGCAGATTCCAAAGTGAACTGGTAAGACAGACCACCACAAAGAAATGTAAATGAGATGATGCCTGTTCCCACCAAGCACAGACCTGGTCATTGTTGAGTGGGACTTACATCTATTACTGAGAGTGATCTTAAAGTCTATTAGGTAAGAGTGACCCTCAAATTATCAACCTCCACAAAGCTTCAAGTGGTTGAAAGGTGGGAGCCTGCATGCACTGAAAAAGTTCAAAGGGACAGAAACAAGTAGCTTTTGTAATAATGGCTTGTGATCCCTACTCATCCAATGTGCTATGTACAAAAATGTAGAGTGAATGGTATTAACTCCCACTACTCACTGATATTAAGGCTTTGTGTTGTCTTCAGAAAGAAAATAAACCAGTTAGCTTAATGTTCTCATTAAAAACAGAGTTTTAGAATTAACCGTACATGGTGGGATAATCCCTGCTCAGCAAATGAAGACTGTGTCTAACTCTGTGCTCCCTTCTTGCCTTATTAGCACTTAACAAATAATTAAGTAAGAACAACCTCACTTAATCCCATAGTTTCAGCTATCAATTCTTTGCTTATGGTTCCCAAACCTGAGTCCCTTGATTCCTGAACTAGCTGCTGGACTTCTTCCTTAATCCCAAAACGTGGTGAAAATATTGCCTGTGGCTGAACTTGCTATTTAAACTGTGGCCCAGAAAGGAGTACTGGTTTCACCTGGAGCCTGTTAGTAATGCAACTGTTTCAAACTTACTTCAAAATCTGCTGTAACTCCTAGGAAAGGAAATCCTGGGGCAAAATACCTCTAAAACCGAAATCAGTCAAAGGGAGAAATAAAGTTTAAAACCCATTACACTGCAGTAAGGGGCCTTTTCTCTCTCCTGCTCTGGCAGAAGTAAGCAAGACCTCCCCAAAACCTCCCAGGTTCAGATAAGTGCTTGGTAACCAAGGTAATTATCCATTGATATGGAGATGAACTACTTCTTTCCACCCCTTAGGAACACCTGTTCATGTGGATATGCACTAAAGCCAGGAGAGAGATTCTGGAATATTATAATTTTACCCACATCTGCATTTTACCTTTATCTCCAGGTGTTAACTCTGCATGTTCAAGTTTAAGAAGCACTGCTCTATGATGTTCTTATCTGTTGAATTTCAGTTCTTCGCAAATGTTTTCAAACAAGCAAAATACTTGACCTATCAAGCATCTCACAAGAATTTTATGAAGATTAATTTTTAAACTACTGCAGATTGAGTTATTTTTAAATTGCCTCTAAGATAGACACTATCTGCTTTAAATCACTAAAGTGAAATGTGATCCTTCCTTGGAGTTTCTTTAATCAGATACGTATCACTTCAAAATGATATCTTTACTGTAATTCAAAAGTAATCTCTAGATTTGTTACTTAGAAAAATTTCTAACCCCTACAAAAATTGTTGATTTTATGCATTTCAATGTTTTGCTAAAACAAACTATGCAGTCCCCAGACCAAGTTAAATATATATATACATAGGATCACTCTGTCACTGCTTTCTGTGTGAAGGCAGCTGAGCAGTATCTTGACACAGACCACAAAAAAAGCATCTTCCCCAGCGGAGCAGACACATTTCCCACAGGAAACAGATCCACCCCATCAGTCTTTGCAGTGTTCTCTACCTAAACACTCCGATCATTGCATTTGGGAAACACATAGTGCTCTGTTGGAAACTGGGGGCATGATGTCCTGCTTGGAAGACTTTTTCTAAATTGTCAAACACCTCTTGCACCTCGGGCTGCTCCACTGTCTTTTAATGACCGTATCTGAGAGTGCCAGATGGCTTTGTAGGTCAATAATTGTAGTCCCTCAGAATGTGTTATGTAAAAAATTTAAATGCTGTCCATCAAATTCTGATCAAGGCTTATTTTGATACGTTATTAATCCTTCCCAACTCACTAGCATTATCTTTTCTCTAAAGTATAAGTCACTTGTAGCATCCAGCAATTTATAGTTGCCTTATTTCATTTGTCACTGAAAGTGTTCTACACAGGCCAGATGACCAACCAGCCAGCAGGGATAGTGTGAGAATTCTTGAACTGGGTAAGGAGTTAGGACTTAATGACCTCAATGGGCCCTTTTAACTCCAAAATTCCACAAATTCTCAACTATGTCACTTCTACATTCATGAGTGATAAAATAAGTATGTGATTGTAACATCAAGTATTTCCTCATTAGAGAAAAATTTTTGATGGCTTGGGCTTTAAACAACTCAATAATTATACTTGTTAACAAAAATTTTTGAATATTCATTTAAGACTTCCATTAAAAACACACATATACACACACTATGCTATTCAGAAGATGAGTTTATGAGACAGGGACCATGGGCTTAGACAGAATAGGGTGAGGGCCTCCGGAAAAAGCAAGGCAGGATATTTACAGTCAGAGCGATGTAACTACATGCAAGGAAACCCCCTACCAAAACTCAGTGTTAAACATTAAGCTCTAGTCATTCTTCAGTGAGGTCAGTTAATATTCCCAATAAAGAAGAGTAGCACATGTTTTATTACGCTAATCATTTGTGATCATGTGTAAGATTCACTTCAGTATGCTAAAAAGCCCAGGCCTATGTGCTGTCTTTCCTCCTTCAGACCTGATGAGGTGATCTGCAAACTGGGCAACTAATTTAGCATGCAGGCCCAGCTATAAACAACATAGTAAAAGGCAGGAAGGATTCCACCTTAGAGGTAAGATTGCATTTTAACACCCAGGAAGTTTAAGAAGTAAGATTCTTAACTTACTCTTTAGCAAACAGACAAATAACTCAGCCCGCCTGGGAGGGGGGCCATGTTTGATATGCTCCCGGACCAAGACGGGTATCCCAGGGGGAAATCAGAACAGGAAATACCTTAATTCTAAATATTCAGGGACCACTTAACAAGGCCACACCCCTAAGCCTTTTATCACATTTCCAAAAATCCTCAACTGCCTATAAAACCCCTAGACAACGCATCTCTAAGGACTCTCTTGTCTCCTTATAGCATGAGCCAGGAGCTCTCTTCTCTCACTGTATCTCTAAAGCCTCTCCCTGGCTCTCCTACCTTGACTGTTTGCTAAGTTCATTCTTTGACTCTGCAGACAAGAACCTTGGCATCACATACTCATTATCTTCTTAGCTTTAAAAATGGGTTTATTTTATTAAGACTTTAAAGCTATTGTCTTTTCTGTTTTATTAATTATCTCCATTGATTTTTTCTATCTCATTAAAAGTTTAATTCTATCATTATTATTTCCTTTCTCTTTTTCTTTAGATTTGTTACCCTTTTATTTTCTTGAGTTGAATGCAAAGTTCATTTATTTTCTGTCCTTGTTCTCCAGCTGCATTTAAAACATTTATTCCTTTAATAGCCCTTTTTCCTATACCGGAAGTTTTTTGGGTTTTTTTTTGAGAGGGCATCTCTCATATTTATTGATCAAATGGTTGTTAACAACAATAAAATTCTGTATAGGGGACTCAATGCTCAATGTACAATCATTAATCCACCCCAAGCCTAATTCTCATCAGTCTCGGAAGTTTTGATACATAGTACAGTTCTAAATATTTTTTCATTTAAATTTTTGTATTTAAATTTTTTAGATATTTATTGTTCAGTTATATATTTTATAAGTTTTGACACTTTTTAATTCATGAGTAAATCAAACTGTTTACTTTCCAAACATAGTAATGCAATAAGAACAGAGCAAGTAGGTTTAAGTTTTATCATCAGATGCCATCAATTCCAAAAAACATCATGATAACATCACTCCAACCTTAAAAAAATGTTTCTTGATCTAAAATCTATACAATTGCTATGGTTACTGATGAGCTTTAATAATCTGTGTAACTGTGGGTAAAATTGCAACATCCAGAATCTCTTGCCTGGCCTTAGTGCATTTCCCTATCAATAGGTGTTTCTAAGGGGTGGAGAAAAGTAGTCCATCTCCATATCAGTTGGTAATCACAGAGGGGAACAAGGACATATATGGACCAGAGAGGTTGTCAAATGGGTTTCCTCCACTTTATTTCTCCCTTTAACTGATTTCAATTTCAAAGGTTTATTGCCCCAGGCTGGGAAGGTGTATTCCCCCCCATGCCACCCACCCAGAGTTACAGTAGCCTTCTAATTCGGACACTTTTATTACTTATCCTTTGGTAAACTTTGTGTTCCATATGGGACTCAATTCAGAGAACTCCCACTTATATAGTCCACACTCCATATATCGTTCTACACTCAGATATCCTTTAATTTGGAAGGTTAAGTAACATTTTTGGAATCATTTCCACTCCCTTGGGGCAAGTCTGTGGCTTCAATACCCATAGTATTAAATATGTTCATGTTTAAACAGTAAGTTCAAATAAACAATACTAGCACAGTACAAAAATGAAACGGTTCTCTCAATTTATGTGACCACTTGAGTTTTTGTTGTGATTAAATTTTAAAACAGTGAAATAGTGTGAACTTTGAGGTGTAATTTTTTTTTTGCAAGTGCAAATCTTAGTGCATATATGGAATCCTTTACTTAACTTGAGTATCTTCACAATTAAAATTTCTTTTTAAACTGTTTAAAACCAAAGCACTATCAAGAAAATAAATCATTACATTAGTGGCACAATTCAGAAATGTTTCTTCGTGTGAAGTTTTAGATGATAATAAGAAGGCAAAGTTGCAGTCTAAATCAGGCTTGAACAATGTACACAACTAAGCTTTAATATTGTTCTTGAAGATCAACACAGAAATTGTGGAGAAAGCTACTAACTATACAATAAAAAAATATAAGAAAATAGACTTATATTGAACAAATGATCAAATTTCAAAGAATGCCAGGAAAGCAACAAAAAAATATGTTGGCCAGAAGAAATCAGAATACTCAAATGCCTTGATCACTTTCACTATAACATTTGTTCTAACACAGGAAATCAAATGATGTCAATATTCACCACCATTTGGCCATTTGCTCTCATTTTGCAAAAGAAAAAAAACTTGGGAGGGTTTTACCAAAATGTAATAGAAATTTATCTTGAATTTTCTAGTTTATAGACCAAGAAGCTTTGTGAAAACCACCAGAATCAATCCCAAATAAACCGTTTTAAGAAGTTAGAAATTTATTGTGAAAATTAAAATTTAATGAATCTCTGTCAAACTGATCTTTTAAGAGCTTTCCAATTTTTTATCTGTTGTTTCAAATAAAAAAACTTTTGAATAAAAAGTATTCTTTAATCATCTATGAACAAAGACTGACAAATTTGGCTATAGAGCACAGCTATGTGAAAAGATCAATTTTTATGAAGTCTAAGACAAATTTGCAGAAGATCCAAAAATAGTACATGTGATGTTATTGTTCATTACAGTGAAGGATCAATGAAGACATTCTTCCATTTTCATAAAATACACTAAAATGTATTAATTACTTTTTCCCTTTTATCACACTTTCCTTTTGCTGCCTTTAAAATTTCGCTTGCCTTCTCTTCAAATTACTTTTATTGCCTCTTTTCCTACACTGGTTTGGAAGTTACATATTCTAGTTTGAATATGTTTTGGTCTTTGTTATCCTTAACTTTTAAAAATACAGAGTTAATTTATGTTGATCTAATGAAGTCAAAAGTTAATATTTCTATACATCTTCCAAATGCTTTAGACATTATTACCATTCATTTATTTTTTCTGTTTCCTTAGGAGGGAAAAACATCCAATTTCCCAGTACTACATCCTCAATCCAAATATGGGCTTTATGTCATATAATCCACAGAGAAGAAAAAATATAAATTTATTTAGTAACGTAACTTCACTATCCCGTATCTGGTATTGCCTATTATAGTCACCAGATAATAATACATTAAACCTAGACCAGCTGTTTTTCAATAATTAGACAATGGAGGAAGAATAAACATAACAAGAATGTTTTAATTTCCTAAGGTAAACTTAAAAAACAAGAGAAACATCTGTAGAATTACTTGATAAAATGTTCAAGATGAATACAAACCAAGCATATAATACAAAAAGTATGTATGCATGTACACTGGAAGCATGAAAAATTAAAATTAAAATGTAAAGATGGGCATTAAAAAGTAAATAATCCTAATTTGTCAGTGTTGTTTGCAAAATAAATGAAAAAAATGTTCATTTAAAATAAAACCAAGTACAAAAAGTCAGAGCATTTCATTTGTAATGGCCAATAAATGTTTTTGTCACAATATTGATCCCAAATATCACCTCTAAGATAAATGCAGACACCTGAGGTAGAAGCAGAGACCCCTCTCCAATACTACCTTTTCAAAAGTGTCTTCCGTACTATTTTTCTAGGGTACAGCTAGGATCCAATTTGATGTACAGGATGAAATGTTACTGGGTCAAAGTGTTTGGGCTTTATTAAGAGGGCAAGGAAATGACATAATCAGATCTGTGTTTCAGTGAACTGAAGAAAGGGACAGAGAAAAGGCAACTGGGGAAAGCAGACTGGTTAGGAGACTGTTCTAACAAACCAGGTGAGATATGATGAAGATTCTCATCTTACAGTAAGGTGGAGAACAGGAAATAGACTAGGGAGATATCAGAACAGAATTGGTAGAATATGGTTACTAAAATGTTGAGCAGATTAAGAGTTGAAAATGAGTCCTTGGCTTCTAGTCTGAACTGGACCACAAGCACATTCCTAAAATGTAGTGTCTGCGCTGGGAATACGAGAGGGAAGTTTCATCAAGTGGAGAACTAGATGAGAAAATGTCAGCTCACTTTTGGAATCAGCTAATAAAAGCATAAATTTATCCTGTTACCCCAAAATGTAAGTGTACATAGATGAGGTCTAAAGTCATCTTAGAGATAAGGTCACTAGGTGTAGTAAGTTCAAGTATGAATTGAAAATACCAAAGCTTCTCAGTATTACTAGTGATTTGGCAAATATTCTTAATCTACTCTAAGTTCATTAAATGGGTTAAACAATTTTCTCTTCAACAGTCTATTTAAATAGCTAGCAATTTAATAATAGCTAAATTATACACAAAAATGATTCAGGGTAATTTCTTTCAAATGGTAAGCTAAAAGGGTATGATGATGTGTTTGTTCATTCTTACCCCTTAAATACAGAGGTACTTTAGCACCTTCAGCTGTAATTGACATAGAAGTAGAGGACAGTTCAGGGGTAAGTACCAAATATCACTCAAGAGTAGAAACAACAATGCATTCTTACAGGGTATAAATTACGGAGCCAGGCAAATTAAATATGTGTTATCATCACAGGGTCTTTCCTCACTTCAGAACATGTGAACTCCAAAATATAATTTTCTTATAGCAAAAACAAGTATTTTGGGAGTGATGAAAATGCTCTAAAATTGATGTGGTGGTTATATACTTCAATATTCTAAAAACCATAGAGCTGTACAGTTTAAATGGTATGAGTCATATCTCAAAAACGCATTTTAAAAAATGAATAATCCACTAAAAGCAGATTTTATAAATGCTAATTTTACATTAGGCTTCTCAGGCTTTACTAGATTTCAGAATAAGCAGGGAAACAGAGAAAGTATATTTTATTGGTACTTAGGCCTAGTTCAATTCAAATAAAATGAAACAGAGTAATTTATTTAATCTAATTGAATATAATATATTAACAATTTTTTTAGTTTCTGTTTTACCATCATGATTGTATTCATGCAAGTACAATAACCAAACTGTCCTTCTAAGCACATATTATAGCACCACCTTTTATTTGCAGTACTTGATGTAAATTTCATTGTCAAACATCTGGCTTTAGCAATGTAAACATCTGCTACAAGTAAACTTTAAAAAGTAAAAGTGAATGATACTAATGAATAAATCAAAATGGAACTGAACATCACATGATAAAATTCAAAAAATACATATATAATACTGTTTCAATAAGAACCATAATAAATTTCACAAAATAGAAGCAAAAACAAAATAAAACAGTAATGTGTAAGCTCCCAAAACAGTTTGTTAAAATACTAAAGGATATAATATAAAATTTACCTCAGAAAATCACAGGGAAACAACAAAAACATTCAGTGAAAACCAAACCTGGTCTAGTAGTTACCACAGTCATTTTACTGCAAAGGCTTTCTGTTTATCTCCCTTTTTAAAAAATGATCAAATCCTTCACTGTTTATCTCCCTTTTAAAAAAATGATCATGTTTAATCACATAGGTTGGTTACTTTGTGGGAATTTCACATTTATTGTCAGTTGTGGGATTGTTTCCCCCCCCAAAAAAAACTTTTCCTCTCTATTTTTCCAAATGACCAAAAACATTAAATATCTTCATTAAAATTACCATACATAAAGTCAAATAATTCCTAAACAAATCATCATAAAAATAAATCTGCCTTAACAGAAAAGGTGTGTACATAATAAGTGCTGATAACACAGAAAAATATTCAAAGAATAGGCAAAAATGTTCACATTTATCATTACTACTAAGGACTTTGTTCACTTTCTGGTTAAAATTAAAAAACAAGTTTTCAAGAAGTCAGCAAGGACATTCAGTGCCACTTTGGATTTGCCTGCGATATACAAATGAGGCGTGTCTCTGTAGTACAAGGCAGACTGCCTTTACTCTTTAACATAATTAAGTTATAAAGATGTCAGATTTCTAAAATGAGTTATAATACTGTGGAAAGCAAAACAAATTTGTTCTTATTGCTCTTACATTCCAGCTTATTAATCAACAAATGTGAACATTTTTCCACACATTGTCTCAAACCATACTAATTCAAAAAGAGTCTAGAGAGCTATCTGATAGTTTCCACAGAAGAATAACAAAAGGCAAAAAAATGAAACTGAAATATGATTTCATCTTAAGTGTCCTTAATGTGTTTAGCACTTCAAGCAGCACTTGACACAGCAAGTTTCTTCAAGTGATCCATAAACACTTGTAAACTAACATCGTCTGTGAGAATAGGTGCTCCAGACTCCTAGAGGAAAAGAAAGATATTTGCTCTGATTAAAACATGGGATGATACCTTACAATGTGTAAAGAATGTACAAATGTTTAAAACAAAGAAATCCTTTTAAGCAGAATAATGCCTATGTTCCTGCTGTATAATAAAGAATCTGATTGGCCTTTGTACCTGTTCCTGAGAGGGAGACTATATCCTTGGAATTTCCTAACAGTAGTCTTTGTTATTCGTGAGCCCCTCAGATCACACCTGAATTTATGCTATGAGATGACTCTGGATGGGGGCCAGTCCCCAGAAAGGTCAACCATGTGATCAGAAGCTTGATGCTTTAAGACAGTCTGATCTCCCAAAAGGAAAAGAGAGGGGGAGCTAGAGAGTCAACTAATCATACCCATGTTAAGAAAGCAAAAACAAAAACAAAAACTCTAGATAACAAAGGTCAGCGGAGCTTCCTGTTTGATGCCTACCCCAATATGCTGGGACGGTGATATACCCTGACTCCATGGGGAAAGACTCTTTGCATCTAGAACCCTCCCAGACCTCGCTCTCTGTCTCCTCATTTAGCTGGTCTAATTTATAACCTTCCTAATAAAACTATAATAAATAAATTATAATAAAAATACAATAAATGTAGGGCTTTCCTAAATTCCGCAAATTGTTCTAGCAAACTATCAAACCTGAGGCAGGTCATGGGAACCGCTGTCACTCACTCACTCACACACACACACACACACACACACACACACACACACACACAGCAGCTAGTTGGTCAGAAGTGTGAGTGCCTTGTGATTCCACCTGCAGCTGACACACACACACACACACAGCAGCTAGTTGGTCAGAAGTGTGAGTGCCTTGTGATTCCACCTGCAGCTGCCACACATATACACACACACACACACAGCAGCTAGTTGGTCAGGAGTGTGAGTGCCTTGTGATTCCACCTACAGCTGGCATCTGAACAGAGCGAAGTCTTACTGTGGCCCATGTCCTTCAACTTGTGGAGCCTGCACTAATCCACAGAGGTCAGCATTAAATTTGTATTGCAGTTTAGGATGGCTCCATATTCAGCTTAATCTTTAAAGTAGTAAAGTGTTCATTTGTCTTGAATGAATTGATGCTTTAGCACTAAGGAGTAAATTTTCACAGGTGAAATTAATTCTACCCATTTACTCAAATAAAATTTCAATTACACATATTTTAACAGAAATACCAGCTAGAAGGAAGCAAATTTACAGTATTTTTTAAAATAAGCTATACTTAAAATTTTTCATTCAAATCATTTTCATTGATTTCTGTGAGTTCTAAGTAATTAGCAAGAGTTAGGAAAACTCCTAACTTCTATTTTAATAAACTATTGACAAAATAACGCTGGTAATTCAGTCCACTAATGGAATTTTATTATAACATGAAAACATTTTTCTAGAAGATTTTATATCTGGATTTTAAAATTTTCACCTGATATTCAATTCTTATTTATCAGTAAATATAAAAAGTCTAAAACAAGGAAATTAGAGGAGATCAGCAAGTTAGTGGCAAAGATGAGAATTTATGGCTCTTGTGGTTGTAGTTTGGCATAGCCACAGACACACTGTAACCAATCCTGAACAAAGAAAAATCTATCATGTGTTTTCATGCTAATTTATAAGGACTTGGAATGACTGATGATGAGGAAAGACAACAGCACTGAGATTAAAAGTTGAGCATCTGGAGCCAGACTGCCTGGGTTCAAATCCTGGGCCTTACAAAGCCTGTGTGACTCTGAGAAAATTACTTAACCTCTCTGTGTCTTAGTTTCCTCATCTGTAAAATAAGGATAATAACGGGACTTGTCTCACATGGTTGTTCTAACGATCAAACATGTTATGTTGTGTAAAACAAACAGAAAAATACCTGGCACACAGTAGACATACAAAATGTTTAAGCTATTATTATTACCTCTTAAAAATCCATTATTTTATAACACTGAAGTATTTTTCTTTATTCTACATTCATAGTTGACACAAAGATGCAAAGGTCTCAAAAATGTGACTTAAACTAATAACCTAGTGGCTCTTTTTACTTCCTATATAACTAAATCTGATTTTTTTTTCATTTACACATCTTCCACCTCAACTGACCCAATCCAGAGCTACTTCTAGTCAAACAAAATATATATGCATTTTCTCATTTATATACTGTCGAGGTCTTACTTGAATTATAAATACTAATGCACAATTCAATCTTACCGAAAATTTGCAGTTGACTGATCTCAGTATTTCAACTGCATCCTTTTTCTCTTTAAAATATCCCCAGGACTTAGGCAGAGAAGTCCAAGCTCTGTACCACATAAGTAAACGAACCACATAAGCAGCATTCCAGGAGCACATGCTGCCCTCTTCAGGCCATCCAGGGGTAATGCTTACCAGTCAGTGCCTCATTTGTGACAAAAACTAAGGTGTTCAAGTCCTCAATTTTTAGTAAAATTCTTGGCTACCAAGTTAACTCCCTAAATCGTAATCATCAATTTAGGATACTGATTACAAATTCAGATTTTGGAGTCAGACTGTCTTAGGTTCAAATCCAGACTGCCACAGTTCAGCTATGTGACCTTGGGTAAGTTACTTAACCTACAAAAAACTCAATTTCCTCTTCTGAAAAGTAGCGTTAGTAGTAACCACCCATAGGGATGTTTTAACAACTAAGTAGGAGTGCATAAAAAGCTTAGCATGGTGACTAAATGTACTATAGATTCAGTTTATTAGTTGTTATTATAATCATTATCTATAAAATTAACATTTCCTTCCAAAAACTGTAATACTTCTCCAGAAATTGTTAGTAAACAAAGCCATCCCTCACCACTACAGTAAAAGCCTTTTCTTCATTCTCTTTGGTTTTCTTATAGTCCTTATAGCTGCTTTCATCTTTTTTACTTTCTGGTCCTTAACCCCAGCATTTCTGACTCTTAGCAAAATAATGAAAAGACACAGGCTCTTATGAGCTCCAACTGAGCTTTCTCTCCACCTCAAAATCTTTGTCTTCATCCTTCTTACCACCCTTTGCGTCTGCAGAAGGGAATGTCTTGCCTCCATACAACTGCTTAACTTCCACAGAGCATCTTGCAATCTACTATATGCACCAATAAGCTGTCCCTCTGTGTCTCCCCATAAGCTCCTTACACTTGGTCCACAAATAATTTCTGTGCCCACACACTAATTATAATCATCCCTCTATCCTACTATTCAACTCAGGCTAAGTTTGCAAGAGAATTACTTATACTTATGACCTCCACTTCCTTATCACCCTCTAATTCCTTATAATCTATTTTTTACTCAACCACGACGCTAAAACCGCTTATCAAAGGCCACAAATGACCTTAGTCGTCAAACTGATTCACCTTTTTAAAGCCTTCATCCTCCAAGTATTTTCCCTTCTTCTTCCTTCCATAAAGTCCTCCCTGACTTATTATGACAGTATTCTTTTCATTTTCCTTCTACCTCTCTGATTATTTTATTAAATACTCCTACCACTTGTACTTTCTCAGAGTTTTATCTCATCCTTCTTTTCCCTCTCTACTCTCTCCTTCAATAAGCTTCCATTGTGATGACTTTAAGTATCACTTGTCTGTGATTAACTTTCACCTTCTTTCCCTGATCACCAAAGTCAAATTTCCAATAGCCTGCCCAGCTTGGCTATCTACACGGTATTTCAAACTCAGTGTGTCTAAAATCAAATACTTTCTCTCTGGTACATGTTCTCCTAGTTACCCAGGCTCAACAGCCCGCATTACCTTGTTCTCCCTCTACTATCTTTCAGAAATTCAAACCTACAGAAAAGTAGAGAGAAAAGTACAAGGAGCATTCATACACTCTATAACTAAACTCACTGATTCACATTTTGCCACATTCATTTTATGTTTCTATAAATTTTTTCTTGTTGAATCATTTCTACAAATTTAAGACATCACAATGTTTTACTCCCAAACATCTCTCAAGATGAGGGACAATATCCTACCATTATCACACTCAAGAAATTCAGTATTATACTAGTATCTGATATATAGTCCAAATTTAATAAATCATCCGATTACATTCCTCACAGCTAGTCTCCACCTCTAATCCAGAATCCAATCAGAATTCCGATTCTGCATATAGCTGTCTTGCCTTAAAGTAACTTTTACGTTCCTACAACTTCTAACCAAACCTCAGTGAGTCAATTTCTGAAGTATCACCCAAATCTCTTCCTTTTCACCATCTTGCCTTCATTCCCTCTTACCTGGATTACTTGAACAGATAATAGTTTCAATCTACAAACTGGCTCTAACTAATCTGAAGATCCAACTATATTATCTATGACTCAAATTCACTCCCCTGTCCAAAAGCCTTCAATAACATTCTATTACTTACCAAAAAAGACAGCTCCTCAGTCCATAATCTGCATTCAGGATCCATTCAAAACATAGTTCGGCTGCACAATGTGTTTCCAGTTTATTGTCCTACTATTCATCCCTACATGTACTCTATACCTTAGTCCATACTGACCTCTGCCTAGAATTTCCTTCCTCATGTAATTTCTACTTATGCACATAACAACCATTCTAAAAGGAAATGTCCCTTTTTCTGAGCTTTTTAATGCTCTCATACCCTCTCTTGTTGCCACCACATGACCGCTTCCTCCTTCCTCTTCTAACCCCTGTAATACTTTATATCTAAAGCCCAGAGCCCTGTCTGCCTTGTGTTTTCATTACTTAGGTATGTATCTCTCTCTCATACTAGATTGCAAGTTCCTCAAAGGCAAGAATGATGACTGCATACCCTCAAGTACCAGTACAGAGCTCTGCATACTGGGCACTCAGTAAATGTTGATACATTTAACCAAGAGGAAGGACTTCTATCACATTAAAACATATTAATAATGATTTCCAAGCCTCTAGCCTTTCTTGCTCAACTAAAATCCCTGACCTCTCCCAGCTTATTGTGGCCTTTTGTGGTCCATGGCCTAGCAACAAGCTTAAATCTCTTATATTACACACTTTATTGCTTTGTGTCTCAAGGGTGTGGTGCTAAACTTGGAATATAAAGGGGTTCTATCTATTTGATATGATCACATTTTTATTTTCTATGGTGCCACCAAATGCTAATTCTATTTTCTACTCTTATTTTTTCATTACTTTTCCAAAAGAAATCATTACCAATATACAGGAAAAAAATGTAGTTCTCACTAAAATAACAAAATACAAATACATAAAAACATGATTTCCAAGATCTACTATTTACACTTACCTGTCCCCAGGCATACATATTATTATGAGTCTGTGAAGGGTTGACTTTTGAAAGCAGGAAACGGGCCTTAATAGCAAAGAAGAAATAACATTATCTATCAAAAAAATATAACCTGAACAAATACATTATGCCATCTCAAATTAATTTTATTTAATACATTTTGGTAAAGCTAATTTTACCAAATGCAACTTAAAAAAAACCCTAAATTTTGAAATATGTAGGACACTATATGCCACAAATAGATAATAATAAATGCACCCTCTTCTCTCCATATGATACATTCATAATAATAAATTGTTGAGTCCAAAACTCAGCATATAAAAATAATGTGTGCAATAATTATGACAAGTAGTTTGAAATTTACTAAACACTTGAACATCACCAGATGTTTGAAGTCCCAAAAAAAAATGTTAAAAATAAAAATCATGAAAATCTAAATACTCTATCACTTTAAACAGTGACTCTCAAACTTTTTTAAACTGCAGCCTATTCAGTAAGACAATGTACCCAACATTTTATCCATTTAGCCACTGTGCCTTATCATCATGAAAATAATAACTTGAATAAAAGAGGGAAACACATTGGAGGAACACAGGGAGTCACTTATTCTGAAATTTAGTACCACACAAAATCTTTTTCTATTCTACAAGTAACCAGTTCAGCACAAGAGCCCTGACTTTAGAGTCAGAACATCTGTATTCAAATTCCAGTTCCTCCATTTACTGTTTCCTTGCCTATAAGTGACCTAAGTCTCAGTTTTATTATTTGTAAAATGGAGATAACAGGATTGTTACATGAGGATCAAAGGAGATAAGACATGTAAAACATTATCAGCTTTGCAAATTCTTAATACATGGTAGCTCTTATTATAAATATAGTAAAACTCTAACAATTGCTATCATTTCTCAATAATAGATACTAGTATCTACTACCCACTTTGTAATACCATGCCAGGGATATACTAGGGATAGCCACTAGGCATACACAGCAATAAACGAAGCAAGGTCCCTACCTTCAAGGAGCAAGTGAAAACAAAGTATAATTAATTTACTGTAACTCTGACAAGAATAATAAGGGAGAAGTAAAAAGTGTTTTAAGAGCATCTGTTTAGAGGTCCTAACCTAGCCTTTTGAAAGGCACAAAAGGGCTGTGGGTATATGTACGAGAATCATACTTAATCCTCGTAATTCTAAAAACCCAAGGCCTTTTATAATGTCATAATGCTTTCCTATTAGATGATATTTTCTAGAAAACTGAAATGACAGAATGAGGAAAACATAAAAAATTAAATTACCACAAACTTCATATTCACAGTCTTTATTAGTAAATAAACCAATTTTTAAAAACTACAGTAAATTATTCCCCAAGTTGTTCACGTCTTCTAGCTCAACTAAAGCTGGCATACCACCCTAACACCATCCTGGCTCTATTAGAGCTGGGCTAGAGGCAGAAGATGGGAGAAATGGCCAGGTTTAGGCAACTAGTTGATAACCTTTTTGCTCTGCTCTCAAAGGTAAGGCAAAAGGCAAGCATACCTTCCCCTTGGAACCTGCACGTGCCCATCCCCTTCCTCTTTCATTTGCCTACTGAAGCAGTTTACTCAAATTAAAGTCAGAAGGCAAGTAGGAACAACTCTTTGCAAAATCAGCAATGAACACACAAATTAACAGTCCTTACCTGGCTGCCCCCATGTTCTGTATCGATGTATCTTGGCATTGGAAATCTGGAGTGGAGAATCTCCTGTGCGTCATCCACTGGGGCTTGCAGAAGGTGGCGGAAATTTTCATATTCTGGCATGTCCTGATATCCTGACTTGCGCCACTGCGCTATGGTCTAATTTTAAAACAATTAAAGGAATTACTACTTTTAATTTCTTGTTTATCCAAAAATGTTGAGATTTTTTTTCCCAAAGGAAGTTATCTTCAGAAAGTAAGAAAATTCAAAACATTATTTCATTTAACTCAATTTTTTAAGTTAACAATACTAATTTTGGTATTGAGTAAACAGATGCAAAAATTAGGACATTACTTCTCCTTTAAAATTAAAAAGAAATAATAATGAAGCCAAAAAATGTTTAAACACTATGCTGATCATAGTGATATTAGCTAAAAGCTACCTACCTTAGCTAATGATAAATGGGAGTAAATTTTTAACAGAAGGTCTCCCTGAGACTTCAAAATTAATGAACTACTATTATGAAGTCTTTACCACTGAAATTGCATTCTGGCAAGATGTATAAACATTAAGGAAACCATTATTCTTTAAAAGTAAAGGGCATCAGTAACTGGTATCAACTAAAAATAATAATAAGTCTTTAGAAGCCCTGGATAATATTACTTAAAATGATGTTATCAGTAACTTTACTGTTGCAGTACAAATCAAAAATCATTTATAATGAAACAACTAGAAAAATAAATCTGCACAAGTTACTGGACTACTAGCCTATAAACTGGAGTGTGGGTCTATGAAAAAAGCATCTCGGTCTCGCAGGGGATCCAGAGAACAGTGCTTTCTCAGTCAGAGGAAGCACTTCAGTTCTGGCTGAATGCACAGATGCAAGCATGGGCAAGAGTTCTGCTAAATAACTGGACTAAAGCTTCATGGCTACCAAATATCCTGTTCTCTTCAACCATGTACCACTCCAATTAAGTTCTAAATTTTAATTCACTTAATGCTTTTTTAAGTGAGTTTTCAAGATCATGTGGAATATTTTTTAAGATACTTTAAATACTTCATGTGGAATACTTTTAAATGATAAAATAATGAAAAGGAAAGCCTCCCCACTGACAAAGGCTACCTTTTCCCCTCTCCATGTCTTCAGGCAAAACCCCAAAGTGTGATATGTCTATGTATACATCTATGCTCGCTCTTTCATACTATGCGTTGTATAAAATCTATTTGTCCAACTGTGTGTGGAAATAAAAGTTTATCATAGAGGAAACACTAGCCATACAGTAAACCAGGGAAGCCTCCACGAGTAAAAGACCTTACTTCACCTGTATGCATAGCTTCAAATGCTGTGGAATCTTACCTCACCATGATAAATCAGAATCTGGAAGAATGTGTCCATGAGAAGAATACGATCTGCAAGAATGCTGCTGCTGTCAAGAAGCACCGGCTAACATAAAGAAAACAATGAGGGAAGAGGAGGAAGGAAAAATAAATTACTTGAAGGCACAAAACAGATCTTTACAGGATATTTTAAAAATTTTAACTTTATACTTTATTACTTAAAACCTCTTGCTATTATGAACTGTCATGTTGTATTTTAATTTAGTTTTTGAGGACTCTCAAAAATGAAATAACAGTTTAAAAATAGAACAGAGTCAAAGAAATCAGGGATGACTCCTAAGCCTGACAGTAACACCACTGAGTGACAGGGAGGTTTGCGGTACAGCAAATTGGGAGATGCAAAAAGAGTTCACAGTATGAAATGCACGGTGTGGACAGAACTAATGACATAAATTTTGGTATTGTGCACAAAAATGGTAATGGAAGCTGTGTGATTAGACTGTACCACTTAAGGGAAGCCAGAGAAGAAACCAGAGACTGAACCCTGAAGCAGCCCACAGTTAGAGGACTGACAGGAGAAGCCAGCAAGAGGAGACTGAGTAGAAATAGGCAGTCAGCAGGAGGAAAGCCAGCTGGTGGTGTAGGTGTCAGAGAAGCCTGAAACAAAAGGCTCTCAAGGAGAATCTCCAATACATAAATACTGCTTAGAGTTCTGGCAAGATATTGGGCACTGGTAGCCTTGATAAGAGTGTTAGGTTGAGACTAATATAGGCTGAGAAGACAATGTGAAGTGAGAACATACAGAAAAGTCACTTTCTGAGTTTAGCTATGACTTGGATCAGAGAAATGGGGTGGCACTTAGAGAAAATGTAGAGCCCAGAGGTTTTTGTTTGTATGTTTTAATAAGGTGCTATTAAAGTTCCTATGTTAATGAGAATGATCCAGATGGAAAGTGATAATGCAGGAGAGAAAGAGGATAACTATAAAAGCCAACCCTTAAGAAAACGGAGCTAACAGCACCCACAGAATAAATGGAAAGGCTGGAATCTGACAGAGGCGGGGGTAGTGCTATGATGGGATTCCAGTTTTCTTCTGAACACTATTCTACATT
Organism: Manis javanica; assembly: GCF_040802235.1. Classification (NCBI taxonomy): domain Eukaryota; kingdom Metazoa; phylum Chordata; class Mammalia; order Pholidota; family Manidae; genus Manis; species Manis javanica. The sequence goes on along the minus strand of NC_133163.1, from coordinate 59,772,525 downwards.
TTCCAGATGTCTACAACTTACATATTATTATTCTGAAATAAAAAAAATTGCCCCTAAAATTTTCTGTCCTGATTCAAAAAACCGTAAGACCAACTTAAAGGTCAACGAACATAGTAAAATATGTATTTTCTAGAAAAGTAGACAAATTACTAAACAAAACTGTAGTAACAAAATAAAACATTTACCCACTATTTTTTGCAAAATAGTAAATAAAGGCATCATGAGAGATCACTAGTCAGTATATATATTAAATATTCTCTTTATACACTAAAGCATAAAGAGAACTTCCTAAAGTATTATTTTTAAAATATAGTCATTATACACTTTAAAGTGGTAAAACAGACTATTTTAATTACAGAATAAAAGAATATATGAAAAACAAGATAACTATTCTTGAGTTATTCTTGTACTTAGTAACTACATTTTTTTACTGGGACACCACAGTAACAAAGCCAAATTTTTTCCCCCTTTTACCTCTGGTGGTCCACTAAAAGAATACGCATACAGAATAGGCTGAATCATGATTAGAGACTGGGTCAAATCTTGACGCATAAAATGGTGACGATAATATGAACTCTCATCAGGACTATTGTTAAAAACTTGCAAGAAAGGCGATCTTCTTAAATGAAACATAAACTATAAGGTAAAACATGAGATAGTTACTATCACAAAAGCATTTGATTACAACTGTTAGCACAATAAAACAAGTTACTATACGAACATTCTCAATTATATTCCTTAAAAAGAATCTTATTCATGATATTAATTAGTCACTTAAAAATATAACTCAACAGCATTAAAAAAGGTAAAAGAGGTGACTCAGAAGGAAAACAAGAATAGGGACAAAATTCCATGCTCAGATCCAAGTTATTTTGAGGCTGATGCCAGGTGGTATGTTACTGGCATCCTTTGTTTTTATTCCCCATCTCTCCGGACATGTCTCTGAAGGTTTTTTTTAATTACCATTCATTACCACCACCAAGACTCTATGAGAACATAAAAATAGATTAACAGATTTTCTGTTTTTTTATACCGTTCCCAAAAGTTGCTCTGGGAAGGATCTCCATTGTTTTTTTTAAAAAGCACTTACATATACCCACTTGTTTCTTATCATTTAAGGTCTTCCTGATTCCTAAGAAACATTCTATTTCTTTCTCCTTTCACTTTCTCCCCTTCCATCCACTCCTCATAGGAAAGAGATAAAAAAGGGGGTGTGTTAGACCTGAATAAAAGACAGCACACTGTCCTTTGTACTCTGATACAATCAAAAGGATCCGCTCCAAACCATCCCATTGTCTTTCAACTCCCTTCGCCCTCAGGCCTGAAGTGCCTACACGCTGCTCCTGCCTGGGACTCCATGGTTCTCTGCCAATACATGGTGTTCATTGAAATAATCCTTCCTTTTCTTTTTCAGAGAGAGGCTGAATTGAGAGGCTCTCTCATCCCTTACACTTCCACCATTCCTATTTACACACAGTAGTGTGTAACTAGTGAACTTTGGGGTAAATATTCTGGAAATGATGATCTCCCTTAAATTTAGTCTATGTCACCTTTTATAAGCAGACCTTGAAAATCTAAAGAATAAGTATTTCTGAGTTCTCGTCTCTCTATTTCCAGTAGAGAAGAAAAGATGGGATGCCCAGCTCTCTCAAATCTAAAAGCCTTAAAAGAAGACTTGGAGTAGGGAGAGAAGAGAAAGTGTGGAGAATTTAGTGAAACGCTTAGCTTATACCCTCATTTCCTTCCCTATTAGTTTCTGCTACAAAGATGAGGCCTAAGCAGTACAGCAGGGAGAAGACAAGTAATATAGACTCTACAGCATCTTACTACACTGATGGGCAGTGACTGCAATGGGGTGGAAGGGAACTTGATAATATGGGTGAATACTGAGACCACAATGTTGCTCATGTGAAACTTTCATAAGTTTGTATGTCAATGATACTTAAAAAAAAAAAAAAAAAACAAAGATGAGGCCTAAGAATTCCCAAAAAGAAAGGGTTATTATACCTGCCTTAAGACAAATAGATTCTGTGCTTTTCTCTAGTTCTCCAAAACCGCAACCAGAGGTTTAGGGAAGTCTCCCTCTACAAACCTGGAGTTTCCTGGTTACTGATCAATAAAAGATTTTCAAGAAACTAAAGAATAGTTCTGAAAACAAAGTTGAAACTTTAAACAAAGTTTTCATGGGCAGAAATTTGTTTCCTCACCTCAATATTACTCATCCTTCCAGGCTAAGCTAAAACGCCACCTCTTCTCTAAAGACATATCAAACCATCCACTTGGAAGGATTCCTTGATCATTTCCTTTAAATTTTGTGAAATGCTCATAGCATTTCTCACTTCCCATTCTGTATTGTTTATGTGTATTTCAGATCTGAACCTTCAGACTGAAAGCTCATTGAAAATGGGATCCATGTCAGTCTTCTTTATTCTTGCACATCGTACTCATTTGAAAAAATAGTATCTCTGTTACTCACCATATGAACAACCTACACATCTTAAAATATGTATCAAAACAACAGATGACAGAATCCATATGCAAGTGGAAAAGTTTCTGTAAGACTAATGAAATTAGCTTCTTTTTCTATTTATCTGGTATGTCCTCAGGTGAGAAGCCCATGCTGTAAGACTAGCTGATAGGTAAAATTACTTTGGTACTACTGTAATTAGAACCTTTGCATCAGATGGAAAGCTAGTTTGCCTCACGCTTAAGTTTACGCCACAGTAGGGTTCCAGTGTAAATTTCTGTTCACCACAAATGAATGACTATTTGCAGGGCCATCATAAAAATACAATATACATTTCACTGACTAGTCAAAGCCCAATTAATTTCTTACTTAGCCATCCCATAACTTAAAACCTAACCAAAAGAATAACCCAAAACCAAAGGACCTATAAGATGAGTAATAAAAGACAAACAAAAAGTGAGATCCAATGCTACTGTCAACACTAAGAAAAGAACATGGCCCTTTTTCTACTCACCTGTGGATAAAGGGAGAAAGTTTCTGAAAATCTGAAGGAACTTGGATCATCTTTGTGATACTCTCCAAATTTCTGACACTAAGTAAAACAAAACATGTTAGTAATATATTCCCTGGCATAGACCTAAATCTGTTGCTTATACATAATTTTTTTTTAAGTAATTGCTCTTTAGGAGGTAGACTCTTGATATAGGATAAAAGTAGAATAATTACTTAAAGAATTACCAAGAGAATGATTACAACCAAAGAAATACATCTGAATTTCAGAAGCAAACAATACATTACTCTAGTGCAGTAACAACTCATCTTAAAATGTTTGGGTTCTTTTAAACTAAGTGTCTCTGATAACAAATAAAGAGCTTTTTTGTAATGACCAAAAGAAAACACCAAAGAAATGTTCAACATGTGCCCCCTAAGACTCTGCCTAAAAAAAGACAATACTGACAGAAATACACACAATTTAAAAATACCACAGTGACTACAAAGAAAGTTGATAGTATAAAATTTGGTATACTCAAAACAGTAACAAAAAGAAAAGAAGAGTTGAGGAAAAGAAAATCCAAGTCCAACAGGTAAACTAGTAAACAAAGAAGAAACACACAGGCAAAAGTTAGAAGGAAAGAAGGAGACACATAACACTGGCACAAGAGAAGTAAGTCTTCTTTGATAATGTAACAAAAGGCATCTGAATAACTGAGACAATATTCATGAAGAAGTCCTCGGCACCATGACTGACACTAAGCGCTCAGTAAGTGTTAGCTTCCTCTCTTGTTCTTGAGCAAAGCTTCTGACCTGAAAGGTTTTTCTAGTATGGATACAACTGATCTATGTCTGCAATGTTTATCACTGCACTGCATACAATCAAGGCAAAATAGCAAACAAAAAATAACAAAGGCTTCACTACAAGTACAGCAGGACTTCTGCTGCCTAGAATATTCAACTGTATCATTTCTATAGTTATTTGTGCCTTAGAGAGCACATAAAAGGACTAGTTGGTTTGATCACATTTTTGGCTACCATGGAAAGTCAATTCAGAATCACAGTTATCCAAAGGGTAGAAAAAGCTCTAGTGTAGAGCTAATCCTCAGAAATTAGATCTAGGAATAAGAGTGTTGCTGTCCTCAAAGCCCCCTAATAATATTTCACAGATGAAGTTTATCGATTAAGGATAATAATCTCCACTGTCCAATATGATAGCCACTAGCCACATGTGGTAATTTAGATTAGTCACAATTAAATAAAAATCCAGCTCCTCGGTTGCACTAGCCATATTTCCAGTGCTCAATAACCTCATGTGGGTAGTAGTTCCCTAATGAACAGTGCAGATTATAGAACATGTCTACCATTGCAGAAAATTCTCCTAGACAGCACTGAGCTAGAATATCAAATACACTGAAGACATTTTGAGAAAAAGACAATATATCACACATTGTTCAGAACTATCAATCACCTTATATTAAATATATACATTTAAATTTTGCCTAGAACTCTGTTAAAATAAAGCATTAGGCAAATCTTATATTATGATTAATGAGGGTAACAAAAGACTGTTCACTTTGCTTGGGTAACCAGGGTTGTCCAAGAGGCTGATTTCTTGAGTGGGACACATTTTGATATTTATGTCCAAACTTCTTGCTTTTCTTAGTTTTTTCACATCATTAAACATAATCTATTACTTCATTTTGATGGCTGACTAGCATTCCAGTATATTGGTTTATTGATATAACTACCTTAACCATTCCTTCATTACTAGCATTTACATTTATCCTATTATATCCTTATATCTTTAGGATAAATTCTTAGAGGTAAAATTTCCAAGTAAAAAGCAGTTTTTAAGCTTTTGATAGATGCCACCACTTCCTTTTATATATAAGGTTATATATACAGATGTATATAAAGGTTGTACAGATTCAATACCAAACCTACAAGCTATGAAGCAGTGCGCTTCCCTGAATACTAACCAACTCTAAGCATTCTCCTGTTTTTCTAACTCTTATCAGTTTGAAAGATAAAAACTGTTTTCTTGTTCTACTTTCCAACTTGGATTATAAATGAAATCGCTAGCTTCCTCACATGTTTACTGGCCACTTGCACTCATTTTGATAATTCTTTGTTCAAGACTTTTGCTCATTTTTTGCCCAAATCTTACTGATTTAAGAGCTCTTTTATATAAAAAAAATTTACATTCTGTAATATACATATAAAATGTTGGCATTAAATTCTGCTAATGGTAATTCTTACCACACAGATTTTTTTGTTTCATTTTAGTGTACTAAAATCTTTTGATATTTTTTTTAATGGCTCCTGCTTTTTCCATCATGTTGAAAAGATTAAAGCATATAGGAGGTATTCAAAGACCCAGTGGTTGAGTTACTCAGAAGTAATAGGCCTGGGCAGATAAAGCAACACTAATACAATTTTCTTAAGAAAAATAACATTTGCAAGAAGTCTAGTACTGTCTTTATTTCAGTAATTAATTATGCATAAAGGCAGCCACTTTAACAAGAGGGCCCTACAAGTCAAAGCCTAACCTCTATAAGAAAATGGTAATGACAAAAGTGGTTATCTTTAAAAACAACACAATTAAAGTGCCTGGTCCTGGTATAGCAAGAAAAAAAACCTGGCTGGGGTCAATTCTGCATGGAAAGCCCAAAAGTCTTAAAAAGAGAGACTTTCTGGGCCAAGTCTAACCCAATGAACTTTTACCCATCATAGCAGCATAGCTAAGGCAGAATATAATTAGTGGGTAAGTGGTAAACCACAGGTCAAGGATGAACAAAATTCAAGTATCAATTTTACATTGTAAAAGGATGCTATTCAATAGAAAAGGTCAGGAGTCAAAAAGGCAAGGAACAGATCTGTGAGCTGGATACAAGAGACCAAAAAAGAGACTGAGAACAGAGGTAGTAAATTATGTACTGATACCAGTACCTTAAGTGATTCTGACCAAGGGGAGCGAGAACTTATATTAAAGGTGTCAGAAGCAAATGCGGAGTAGCACCAATTTGGCCATACAATGTCTATTCGCTACAAAACAGTTTTTAAAAAGATGTCTATTTTTATTAAAACTGCTCTGAGTCATCAGGAAAAAATAAAGCAACTACATTCACTACACCAAAGTGAGGCAAAAAGAGTTTGCTTATTTCATAGATTTCTTCATAGAAAAAGCTTATAAAAGGGTAGTATGAAAAGGTATAAATTTTGTGTTGCTATCATTGCTATATGTGAAAATTCAGCAGTGTAGAATCAGTACAAAAAATGAGGCTACCTTCTCTTAGTGACTTAGAACAGCCTCTGTACCTAAGGTTCTTTGTTACCACCTGAAGCTTCACATCAACAGTACGCTCACTCGATTCAATCAATTAAAGAAAATAATGTATAGATCACCTCCTCACAACTTTTATCCCATATGAGGCACTCTTACTCCACCAGGGTTCTGTAAGACACTGTAATTTTTTAAAAATCGTTCTTTGAACCTTGCACACTATACAATGCCAGCCACAGTAATGGACAGCTTCCAAGTGAACCTGTTAGCCATTTCTTTAGGGAATCTTTCAATCCTACATGGCAACATGCAGTAGTAGGACTGCGGTCATTTGGATAGCTTGATTCTCGGTCCTTGACACAAGGTAAGTAAGGCCATGGATTACTGGTGAAAGTTGTGTTGCACAGAACACAGAGCAGCAGTCTGATAACATCAGCCCCTTCCAAACTACCTCCACCAACCTCCTCTTAGTCGCTTTCTGACTTACAGGAACAGACAAGGTACACTGGTGTGACAGAAGATCACAGTAAGATGTCATCATGCCATGACTCACCTGTGCTCTAGTCCCAGGAGCCTCGCTGCTGCTATAATTGCTGCAAACTGCAGAATACGTAGCTTACAAGTGAATTATAGTGTGAGGTTTTGTAATTTTGTACTTTTTTGTAACTGTGCCATTTATTTATTTATAGGCCATTCTGTTTTATATCTTATTAGTGTTTGTTTTTTATAAGCATGTCAAACAATATGGCAGATTTAATATTTTAGATATGAGCTAGAAGAGAAAGATTCTAGACACAAGCCTACAGAGCATCTTGAAGAATTTCAATCTTCTGAGTCATTTCACATACTCATGCAACAAGGGAAACAGAAAAAAGTCCACCTTTACAATGAAAGCTACTTATCAGTGGCTTTCACATGGGCTGTTAACCCAACTTGTACTATGTAATTTTGTGTCATATGATAATGTCCAAATGCACTATTAGCTCCAGCAAAACAGAAAAAGCATTTAACTACAAATCACAGCTATTTGACAAATAAAGGTGCTGCTTACTACAAACAACAGGTTTACAATCTCAAAACAATACAATGTTTGCTAAAACAAAGTCACATTCAGTGAAAAGGCTCAAGAAGCAAGCTGTTACAGAACACAACTTATTACCCAGAAAAGGAAAAGTCACAGTTGGTGAGAACCTAATAATATCAATATGTAAAGTTACAGTAAAATGCCAGGACAAGATGCAGTCTGAGAAACTGAAAAGGTTCCATTTTAAAACAATATAATATGTGAATGCATAGATGACATGTCACATGATGCTGAAAAGGTTTGTGTAAACAGCTGAAAAATAATAGCTTCTCTATTCAGGTTGATGAGTCAACAAATTTTACCAATAGGTCAATTTGCTAACTGATGAAATTCAAGAAAACTTTTTTGCTGCCTTAAACAAGCAGAGGTCAAAATATATTTAATGTTCTATCTTCCTATCTGGAAATAAAAGGTCCATCTTGAAGGAACTGTGACAGCATTTGCATTGATGATGTGCAATCAGCTATGAAAGGTTTTATGCTGCCTGTTTAAAAAAAGACAACACTGACATCCTAACACTGTCCTAAAAACACTCAGAGAGGAAATGAGAAAAAAAAAAAGTTCTGGATTATGCTAGAAAAATGGCCAATTTAATTAAACAAAGACTAGTTCACTCAAGAATGAACTAGATTTCCTAGATTTTTAGCAGAGAAGAGTTCTCAACAGGGTGTCTCAAAGAGTGAACTGAAGAAGTACTTTCAAGGAAATAACAGGTCAGAATTTGCTGAGCAAAAATGGAGCACTCAGAACAGAACTTATACATCACAGCTCATAATGTAAGTAATGGTTTCCTGGCATGTTAAAAACCCAAGTAAATCATCATTATGAACAGCTTTACTAACACACCCTTTGGTAATCTAGATCCAAGTAATCAAGACTTGTCTACATTTTTGTATGTTAATATGTATAATTTTATATCCCAATTAATTTTTCTAAAAACACTCCATTAAAATGAAAATAGAAACTAAACCATAGCAATGAAGAAAAATATGCAAAAAAGTAGTAAAACCAGGATTAAATTTGGAACTAATCTGACACCAGCTCAAAAAAAAAAAACAAGAAAACTAGTAGTTTACGTAACTGTCACTTTCATTTTAGGAAAAAAGGTTATTTTACTTGACTAGAAGAGATATGTCTACTATTCATTACTATGCCCTTCTCAGCAGCTTGAATAGGAGGTCTCTCATATAGTCTTTTCAGTTACACTGTTAAGTACTTTGAAAGAGATTATCAGCAACAAATATTTACTACAAATAAAAGCATATGGACTTAAAAAAAAAGAGCACAATGTGTACTTCTTACCAGCCGAATGAGCTGTCTGTCTAGCCATCTAAGAACATCTGGCCCTTCCTCTGTTTCTGCTCTATATATTGCCAGCCGGGCCATAAGAATGGCAGCTGCCTCCTGGTCAAAAGATGCAGCGATGTTTTGGATTTGAGTTTGAGCATCTGCCCAGCTAAAGACAAGAAGAAAAAGCACAGAAATGCTACTGAAGTATTATATTCATAAATCATAGTTGATTGTTATCACAGATTTAAATTAAAAACACGTAGAAAATTATTTTAATATTTCAAAATTCCAATATTACCTAGAAAATACAGCATTTTTTAAAATATCACTAATAGCAGTTTCAGAATTGCACTGTTTTTCAGAAAAATATATCCAAAACTAATAACATCCTCTAAAGTAACCATAAGATAGATTTCCAAATGCCTTCCTTAAAACTTGATTTCTTTAAGTATACATAATAGCATAGGTATGTGTGCATGTGCACATATATACCAGACATGGAAAATTTACTTGTTCAGTTGGTAAAAGCAGAAATATGGAAATACAAAAATAAAGCTTTTTTCTCAGCCTAAGTAATTCTCATTTACTAAACTGGAAAATGAATGAAATATCAGAAGCTTTTTTCTCATTGGTCTTTAATTTAATTACTTGTAATAAAAATTACATGACTAAAACTTCTATATATTCTTTTCTCTCCATGTTAATACACAACTATAACCAATCAAAAGTTAGTAAATGAAAATTTTAGTCTAAGATATTAATTTGATGTTATGTATAAAATAGTAATTTATTAAAGTCACATGTTCTATAAATCCAATCCTGTCAAATTATGCTGGGTAGACCCAGTAATAGTTTTTGTTTGTTTAATGCTTTTCTGTAATATTCAGCTCATTTTAATTCTAAAATACCTGATCTTAAGCAAGTCTGGCAATACTTATAGACTTCTAGAAAAGCTGGACCATTTGCACATGACTCAAAAATTTAAAAAGTGATCCCAAGGAAATTCAAACAGTAACATGTTCAAAATTCTCCCTTCTTCCTCTGTTTATAGTTTTTCTCAAATATACAAATAATTTTTGAACATTTTCCAAATGACTGACAACTGTGAATAATCTCAGTCTAGTCAAATAGCAAAAGGCAAAAAAGAATGAGAATGGGTAAAAGAAATGATAATTTTCAGTTATTTTTAATGTAATTTAAACACTCAGTAATTACACTAATAGTTTACTTTTTTTTAATTTAAAAAAAATCAAATAACTAAAATCAAAATTGTTTAAATTAGCATTTGACCAAGTTGGGAGACCATGATATTCACTTGTTTCAAACTGAAACATAAAGGTCACATTTTTCTTTTGAAAATGCAATGGCTCAGTAGTGGAACTACATTAGCAAGTAAGCACATACAAATTTACGAATTAATATCTTTTTAGCCCTAAATTAAAAAGTGTACTCTTCAAATCAAGTTTAAAAGGCTTACTCAAACTGTAAATAAAATCTATCTTCTGCTTTTTCTATACCCCTGTACTGTGATTCTTAACAACTAGTTCAAACCAAATTTCCCAGATCAGTCATTTTCTGTATGAAAAATGGCAACTTTTGATATATCTCAGGAACTTGAGTTCTTTACTTTCACATGGCTTCCTCACTTAACAAATACACTTGCCTAGGTCCCTAAAATCATATTTCCAAAAAATAAAAATGAAATAAGCCCTGAGGATCATGGCAAATAGTCAGGATAAGTTAATTTGAAAAGATGGATGCTTTGGTGAGACACAATGATCTAACTGGCACTGTAACACACATCTCCACAAATAGCCTCATAAAGTCTGGTCAAGCAAAGTGAAAATACATAAACCCAAGAGATTTCTAAGAAAGCTCCCTTTCTCTTGGAAGATTAACCTTTTTAAAATTTCTTATTTTAAGAATATTTCAAACATAAAAGCTCTGAGTAGAATAAACTCCTATATACCCATCACTTAAGTTTTATCCATTGTTAGCATGTTAATATATTGGCTTTATCATTATCTCTTCCTTTATACACACATACACACTTTTTCTTTTGCTGAACTTACAAGAGCTAAGTTAGAAATATTATGACCCTCTTCCCTAAACACTTCAGTGTCTATCTCCTAAAAACAGGAAAACTTTCTTTATTCTCTTATATAGCCCCAATTAATCAAATTCATGAAATTAAACATGGGTATAATATTATTCTTACAGATCATATTCAAATTTTCCCAATTGTTCAACAATGTCCTCTATAGCAAAATTTTTCCTGAGACAGAATTTTATCCAGGATCACATATTAGCTTTGGTTGCAAGTCTCTTTAGTCTCATTCATCTGGACTAGTTACTAACATTTTCTTTGCCTTCTAAGACATTTTAAAGGATTCTAAGCCAGTGGCTTTGTAAACTATCCCCCAATTTAGCATGTCAGTTATTTCTTAAGTAAATGTTTTGAATGTCCCATTTAAGTTCCACATATGTGTATGCATGTGTTGAGGGAGCATAAATAAACTGAAATGTCTGCCAAGAATCAATACTTTGAAGCACCTGATCTGAAATCTGAACTCGCCTTTTTATTCAAATTTATTTGACATTGGTACAGGATTTTAGTTCAAAGCAGGGTAATGAGCAGGACAATAAATCTACGTACAACCCCCTGCTAAGTAACAGATACCCCAACACAACTAACATTCAGTTCAGAAATTAGGCTCATGTCCATCACTCACCAGAACAGTCTCATGGTTCTCAGAGATGAAGCTACTGGTTAAATACTGTTCAATGAAATGAGTCTTAGATGACTTCAGTGTCTATTTTCTAGGCCATGCCTAAATCATGTAAATTTATACTTATCAACACTCTCCCCTCAAGACAATCAAGTCTAGATAAACAGAAATAGACCAAAAAGCCTATTCAGTTCTAGACTGACCTCATCTAAGAATCCTTTATTGATGAACTTCTTTGCAAAATTGCCTTCCTTTTATTTAACATTCCAAATACTTACATACAGAGGGATTATCAAAGTAGCTGAGAAACAATTTATTTCATTGTACTTAAGAAAAGCATTAGTCTCCAAAGAATTGGGGTTAAAAAAAAAGTGGCCCTTCACCACAGTTAGTTTGAGGACTGGTCTATCTCACAACATCATACAGTAGACCAAGCATGTTCAAGCCTTTCGCCTTCCACTCTCCCCCATAAGTAGTCCACATAGCAGACACTCAATAAAGGTTTGGTAAATGAAGTAAATGACTAATAACACTTAAAAATATATATAATGATAATAGTAGCTAAGAACTTTATCATCAGTTGAAAATAATGCTATTAATTATTGTTATATTATTACATACATATGTATCATGGATATTATATATCATTACTGTCTATTACAGAATTTTTTTCCTCTCAGGGAAATAAGGTAAATAAAAGAATATTTTGAAGAATATGTCTTAGAAGTAGTTCTTTTTTTCATTCCTTCACAGTCCTTAACAATGAATATATTAGCAAATAAGCTTGGTTAAGAAAGAAAATGTTCATTTTGTAGTCATAGATGTCACTCAAAATAGGAACCCAGCTTAGGAGTACAACCGGAATAGTTTTATAAGTAAACTAAATCTCTAGCAAAACTTACTTCCTAGCAATAGTGGTCACTCGGATGCGTCTCTGCCCACTTGAATGCTGATACTGAGTCACAAACTGAATTGCACCACGCCCTCCTTGAGGAATTGGAGCATTATGCTGTTTAAAATAAGAGTAAACACTAAGCAAAATCTAAGACATACATTGCTGTCACACAGTCACTGCCTATCTTAGCACTAATAAAATTCATTCCAAAATCAGTTAGAATACTTATTTCCAATGCATACAAACAGTTGTGATTTGCCACATAAAAGAGAAATGGATTGGGGAGAGGGTAAAAATGAAAGATAAGAGCAATGATTACAGCTAGGGAAAGAATTTCAAATAATATATAATTCAGAGGGACATGAAAGAACAAAATGAAGAGGGAAGTATAAAGAAATTGACAGATAAGGAAAGGTGTAAGTGAAGCATGGCAATTTTTCCTAATAGTAATTGTATAAAGAAAAATTGAGCTATGTCCTCCTCTCCTAAATATATAAAATGAAAACGAAACTTTTAGGAATATAATCACATGATGAATAGATGACCAATAGAAAACTATTAATGAGAAAAGACCAGTAGTAACATACAATAATGATCCTCAGAAAGAAATAGCAGTAGTCAATAGGGAAAATTTCTTCATGCCCCTTGACTACAGACTTTTTTTATTTGTTTTTTTGTTTTTGGGGGGTATTGTGGTTAATATGAGTCACTCTCTTTTTCATGTACTTTAATTGTTAAAAAAAATTTCTTCACCTGTCTTAGGAAAGCTATTAATATTTTGTGGTTCATTTTATGCCTAATAACTCCTAGTATATAAGTCAATAATTATACATTATATCATTCTTTAATATGATAACTTTCTCCTATACCAGAAAAAAAATCTCCCCAAATATTAGAATCTTTACCAGCCAAACTTTTTCGGGATTTTGATATATTAAACATTCTTGTAGGAGGTCTCATATATCATATATGCCTTGTGACAACTAGGAGAAGCTAGATAGCTAATTTAAAAAATGCAGAGCTAGAACAGAATTTAAGATTTTATTTATGCTTCAATTTTATATTAAAAAAAAAAAGAACAGAGAAAATGGAGACTAAAACTTGGGTTACCCAAGGTTGAGTATTTGCAGGTTTCCCTGACATATCTTTCTATTATAGTTTATCTTTTCCCCAAGAGGTTTAGCCTTGAGAAATAAAAAATGTCAAACAAAAACTTCAAAGCATAAATAGCTTTGGTTCATATTTACTATTGGAGAAAGAAAAGAAATATTAGTGGTCTACATTAAGGACTTGTTCAAATATACATTTCATTATTCAAATATAAAACATCGTACCTGATTGACAACCTCAAAATATATAGCTACGGTTGTAGTGGGACTGAGTCCACATATCTTCCACTGACAAGTGCCACCTGTTCCTATCTCCTGTAAAAAAAAAAAAAACCAGTATGTTTGAAAGCTAGAGAATACAATTTACCACTATAATACATATTAAGGTGAAAAGGGAGATGAAAAACTCCAGTAAGAAACTATCTTTCTCAAGTTTCTAACATTCAGTGAATGTTAAAAGCTTAAATTTTTTAAGATCATATAAACATATTATAACAAATTTTTACACAATAAAATTATAATTCAAATTCTTGCTAAGTAAATTACAAAATACTGATACAAGTTCTTCTTATCATAAACCTTGAAAGTATATCCCATTTAATTACAACTAACATTATCCTCCTATCCCTTTGATCTGTGTAGAATATTGACTTAACATGTAATATACACACATATGAATACAGGTTCTCTGGATCAGAACTGTATAAGTTAAGCAGTCTGATTCCCAAGATAACTCCTTTAGGTATAAATTTTTGCCATGCAAACTGCTTAAAATTAACTTTTTTTTTTAAATTAACTTTTAAATGCTGTCATTTTAAAGATGATTACCCACTTTGTTACTTGTCCCATCATCTTCTCAACAGCTATATGATTCTAGCATTTTAAATTGTATTGTATGCCCACTAAATGGGATAAGGAAAAAGGACCTGAAACTTAAATCTGGCTAACCTTGTTACTTCGTTGAAAACTCTACTAACAAAAAAAATTTCAGAATTTATTCAACTTTTACAAGTCTCCAAATATCCAAATCTGCTGTTTTTTTAGGCACACGGGATTAAGGAATAACTTAGGCATAAAAAATGGAAGACTGGTGACAGTACAAAAGTTTTATTTAAGGGTAGATAGGAAAAGGGGTATGCAGAATGAGCAATCACAAATAGAGGCATACAGGTGGAAGATGAACCACATTCTACTGAAAAACTTGGCCCACATAATAATTATGATAGGAATGCTACAGGCTGCCACCCCAGGTTTCTCTTGGTTCTGCCCTGAAAATTAACTATATTTTGTTTTGAGAATAAAGACAACTTACATTTTCAGACACACAGGGTCCTTTAGAATTGAGAGACACACAGGGTCCAATAGCCCCTGAAATCTTTATTTCCCTTGAGGTCTGCAAAATAAGAATATAGTACACTTAGGTGTGCTCAAAGATAAGCTCAAACTTTCAACTCTGAGTATATAAAAATTAAGATATTCTCCCATATTTAAAACTCCAGAGTCAACGAAAATAAGCTACTGTTAAAAATAAATAATCAGTGGGCAATTCCATGCTGATAACTCCCAAATTTAAAATCTAGCCTCAACCTAACTTAAATCCTCAATTTCCAGCTGCCCACAGGTGGGCATCTGGGAACCTCACCCTCAATTCAAAATAATACCATAACCAAAATTTGTATGTCCTAATCCAAAACTTTATACAC
The DNA here is from genome assembly GCF_040802235.1 of Manis javanica. NCBI lineage: Eukaryota > Metazoa > Chordata > Mammalia > Pholidota > Manidae > Manis > Manis javanica. The sequence continues at coordinate 59,757,470 of NC_133163.1, read as the reverse complement.
CATCTTCTGTTTTTCCTCCCATAGAAAATCTGACATCAAGTTGGTTTCTTTACAACCTCTAATGACACCAAAATTAAAGCTATTTGTACCTTCTACCTAAAAAAATTAGAAAGCCTAACTCAGTTTTCTTAAGATTCTTTTTCCTGACTAATCCTGAATATCACTGTCAGATACATCTTACCCAAACCACTATTCTTCCTTAACCTACAATGGCTTCTTCTGCCTACAGATACATCTCCAAACTAAAACCAACCCACAGAATTAAACTATTCCCTTACATTCCAATACAAACCATCTATTCTCACTGGGCAGTTTTCCCAAACATACCATGCTAACTGCCACCTCTATGCCTCTACTCACGCTGGGCTCCTGAGTAAACTGCACTCTCCTTAACCAACTTAAATTCTCCTATCTTTCAAAAACCACTATAAGTCACTATAAAACCACTTACCTTCAAGGATTAACTGTTACGCATATTTTCATTTTTCTTCCTTAAACCTTTATAGCAATTTTATAATCTGTTACTTCATTCTATCATGTGTTAATTTTGTCTTTCCATCAAGACTATTTCTTTATAAGACTTGTGCCTTAGAGACATCTCTTGAGAGTTCTACAATTTCCAAGTTTAATGTTGGATGTAAAGCATTCAATAAAATGACAAAATTAACAAGAAATATTTAATGAAAATTCAAAATCAGTATACTTGAAATACACTTGTAACTAACACTAAGCCTTTGGGTTTTTTAAATCTGAATTTGATATGAATGATGGGACTCAATAATATCAACAACCTACCAACCTTAGAACAATTATCGATTATCCAAATGGAATAGAACAGGTTTCTCTTAAGTTAGGTATCAATTCCTGCAATTAAAAAATCTAGCACTAATGTAAGCAAATACAGCACTAAAAAAGCTAAAAAGCTAAAGCTTATATAAATAAAAAATAGTTAACGGAAGTTTTACCTCTATAATATCTTCTTTTCTAACAACTATTCAGAAATGCTCCAGTAAAATTTCATTGTACATTTAATGATGACACGTTTTTCTGGGAAACAAAATCTCTAACTCTAGTTTTCAATATAAAATAACCACTATTGTTAAAGCATAAAATGAATCTGAATAATGGTATTTTAAAATGATACTCAAGCCTACAAATTTCTCTCTTGATAACATACCAGTAATACATGTCAACTTTTAGTTCTTACCTTTATTTCTAATGTACCACCAAAGCCCATTTTAAACTGTCCATGCATATCTTTGGTAAAGACTCTTTGAAAAGTCTGCTTGAATAAGGAAGTGTTGAAAGAGTCACCCATTACCATGTATCCTCTGTGTGGGAAGGACAAAGAACAATGTACGTGACACAAGTACTGGGTCTATGTGTTTAAACCAGAAAAATTAATTACCTCTCAATACTACAAACAAATTTTAAAGATGCTTTCCAAAATAAACTACATTAACATTAATTTTAAAAACTCAAATATTTAAGACCATCCCCACCCTGCAAATAATCTCAATCTTGAGGGCACTGGCATGCCCCTAACACTTGTCTCCAGTAATTTTTTAAATTCTTTCTTAAATAAGTAATATATCCACACATTATGAAATTCAAAAGGTATGAACCCACCCCCACCGCCCAGTTCTCCACACTGGTGAAGATACTGGCAGGTTACCCGTGCATTCTCATTCTTAAAAAACATGTAGGTGTGTATGGTATACACGCATATAACATCTGTGTGTGTGTCACATCGAACTTACACCCGTGTGAATGATAATAGAGGAATGTTAAGCGAGTGTTTTCACCTTAAGCACATATGTAGTGTGTACTTTTCTTCAGTAAGCATGTACTTATTTTTAATGTTTTTAAGTTTTAAAACATATTAAATGTCTAATAAAAACCATACTGAAATACCATTTCTTCAACAAAAATCACAGTTTGACAACATATTCTGTTGGTAAGGTTGTGGAAAAAGAGGCATGGTCATACATTGTTGATGAGAATGAAAAGATGCAACCCCCATGCAGCGGAACTTGACAATAACTAACAAAATGACATATGTATTTTGTCTTTAATCCAGCCACTCCACTATTACGAATCTATCCCCTATCCTAAAGATGTTCTGACAAATCAAAAGCAATAAGCAGAATATATGCACAAGGATATTTAATTTAGTTCTATTTGTAATAATTAAAGACTGGAAATAATCCAGATGACCACCTATAAAGACTAATTGAATAAAAAATGGAACACCCACTCAATAGAGTAATGTGCTGCTATAGACCAATTTCCAGAATATAACTGAAAAATGCCAAATGGAGAAAGGTATATAGAATTTTGTTTGTATAAGAAGGGAGACACATACACCCATTAATATACATATATACAAATATTCATATATATTTGCTCATAATTTTTAAAATATTTTCAGTAGTTTTTAAGCACCAATAAAATGTAATTAAAAATTAAAATAGGCAAAAGGATAAAACTGATGTAGTACTAATTAATGATAATTTTATTTTTGATCCCGTTAAAGTCTTAATTTATGCTATCTCTGATGCTCTTATAGATATATTTATTTTTTAATTCAGTATCACTGACATACAATCTTACGAAGGTTTCCTATGAACATTATGGTTTCAACACTTACCCATATTATCAATTATCAATTCCTCACCCCCTCATTGCAGTCACTGTTTCAGATTGTATCTTTTTAAATTTTGTTTTCTACTTATGTATAACTGGTATATAAACTATAGTTAATTCTGTACAATGACCTTCATCTAGAAGTCTTGACAATTTAACATATGAAGTCTAATAGTTTATATTTAGATTTCAAATTTTTTTCCCTGAACTATAATTATTGGTTTAAATTTATAAACTGTCATTATTAGTTTATCATTGCAAAAATCATAAAAATGTAAAACATACCCAGTAAGGTTGGGACAGCACTTCATCTCCAGGAGACCCGTCTGATCTAACGCACATGCATAGATGTCAATAACATGACCAGTTGTAGCAGCTCGATTTGCCAATGCTTCGAAATGCTACAAAATATATTTTTTAAGTCAAATCAAAGTAATATACAAACTTAATCATGCTATAAATCTTTTCCCATTAATAGGTCAAAATGACCTAAGAAATGCTAAAAGATTAATCCATAATTTAAATGTAATTTTTATAATTTAATTTTCTATATCTCATAAAATGATAAAAAAACTTTTACAAGTACGACATTCTTCCCTTTTATAAAAGCCATTCTTTCTAGATAAATTCCTAAATTAAACTAAACTTGAAGAAAGGTATACTGAACATGTTACTCTCTGTGCATAAACTACAGAACTCCTTCCTGGCTAAAGCTACACCACAATAACAAAGCCAGAGAGACAGAAATGAAAACAGAAGATAAACAAATACACAATATTCTTTAGAACCCTAAGAAAAATTCCAAGCTAAAAAGGGAATTAGGTGGCAGGAATAAAACATCCATTAGTATTGACAAAGGTTATTTGTTATTAATTACACTTTTAAAATATAGTGACTGCCAAAAAGAAATATGACATAATACAGCACAAGTAAACTAAAATTGTGAATTCTAAAGGGGTTTTTAAAAAGGGAAGTTAACAAACAGAAACAATATCAGGGAGTCAAGAAGCGCCAATAAAAGACTAGCACAAACTCAAATGAGGTTACATGACTGAACACAACTTATGGAAAATAGTGGACTACTCAAACTGTGAACAATATACATATTCAAAGGAAAGCCTCCTGGAAATAAAAAACTGGAAAATGCAAGAAATTACTCCTGAAGGGAAAGACATCCCTCAACATGAATATTAAAAAAGACACACAGGATTTCTCTAAGGAGTAATCTTCGAAGAGATACATATTGGTGCCTACTATTAAGTTTTTAAATATTAAACCCAAAAATATTACAACTTAAATTATCAGTAAAAAAAAAGAGACTATTTCTCCAATTCTGAATGGCAGTTACCATATCAGATTTCACACTGTAAGATTTCTTATTATAAAATATCTGTATCCTTCCTCTTCCATAAAATGGATTTTTTCTAATAAGGCAAAAAGACATAAAAAGCAAAATTACCTTAGTTCCCTTTTTAACATATTTGGCATTGTCTTTTTCAATGTCATGCCATGATCTTATAGGTGTCTTCAATTCATCTCCAACCACCATTCCAGGCCCCTGGGTGGCTGGACCGCCAATGAACATCATGATACGAGCACCAGTGTTGGGAAAAGTACACTATCAGAAAAAAGTAACTCATCAAAAGAATTTAAAGGAAAACATATGGATATCTGTTTCTGATAATGACTTTTGACAACCCTTACTAGAAAACAGGAAAATATACATTTTCTAAGAAATAAAAAGGTCAAATGTTTAAAATGAAATTTAAAAACAAGGTGTTTGAATACCTTTCTTTTGAAATTCTATTCTAAATAATAGTGTCTTCTTAACCTCAAAGTAATCTGTAATCTTGATTCCTATAAGCAAAAGTGTTTTCCTGTTTAGTCCTAAACTGCAAGGAATAGACAGAGTTCTTCCTCTTTGCCTATCTTCTGTTTAGCTGCAGCTGTTGTTTCATTTTTGTTTTCTATGTTTAAAACATAAGCATGGCCTATTTCTAGTTCAAGTTGGTAACTTCAATCCCCTTCCTCCCAGGATACCACTGAAATAAGAAAAATGGTATTGTTTAGAAATAAGCAAATAAATAAAAAATAAGAAAAAGTTCCATCAGCAGACCAGAAATCTTGAGGAATCCAAACAACAAATTAGACTAGATTGACAAATGAGGAAAAAGAAAAACAAAGTCTAGATACCAAAAATAAGTAAGCCAGGTCTTCCCACAGTATCTTAAAACTCTGTAAGTAGAATTAAAAAACCCAAAAAGCAGCAATGAACCAAAGAAGTGCAGTCAACTCCAGAAATGACCACTAATTACCCAAACCTCGCCACCAGCAATTCCTGGGAACTGCTCTCTGAGGAAAGCAGGCATTTGCCCAGTGAAGGTTCTTCACATGGAAACTGGGGTTTGAACAATAAAGAACAGAGCACATTTTACAATGGACAGTACAACAGATGACAGCCCTCAGAAGACCCTGGAATTAAAATCACTGCAGAAATAAAACGCCTCAATGAACGGGCTGAAAAGCATGTCTGCAGACCACATTAGAGATATGGAAAATGAAATACTGAGGAACTCTCCCAGAAACAGGAATAAAGAAGGAAAATATGAGGGAAAAAATGAAGATATAAAGAAATACAGAGGTCCAGCATCAATTTAATGAGCACTGAATACAAAAGAAAATAATACAAAATTAGCTGAAGAATGATAGGGGCCTTCAAGATGAAAGGGCCTACCAAGAACAAAACATAACTAATGAAGAAAGACTCTAACCTCAACACAGCCTAATGAAATTTCAGAACACTAAGATTAAATTACAAAAATGTTTGGTGGGTCTTCAGCATTTTATTAAAAAATAAAAATAATAATAATAATAAAGGGAGAAATGTGGGATCAACATATAAATCAAGTATAAAAATCAAACGAATATTCATATTTGACCTGATTGTTTATAGTTCATGATGTGTGATCAAAACCGAAAGTTTCTGTGGTGACTGCCCTTGTACTGTTCACCATGTAAGAATTTATTCACTGTGTAAGAATTCGTTCACCATGTAAGAACTTGTTCGTTATGCTTCAGAAGATTGGAGACTGACGAGAATTAGGCTTGAGATGGATTAATGATTGTACATTGAGCATTGACCCCCTATACAGAATTTTATTGTTGTTAACAACCATTTGATCAATAAATATGAGAGATGCCCTCTCAAAAAAAAAAAAAAAAGATCTGACTTCAAAGCTTAGCCAACAAGTTGAATCCATTAGTATTTATCTCAAATATGTGTTTCCAATTTTAAATCAAATCTAGTTGTTTAGCACTAAAGAAAATATTGGTGAAATATTACAGTCGCTGAATGGAAAATGAAATAGTAACATCTAAATGTAGTTGCCCACCACTCAGTAAAATTACTGATAAGATTTCCTACATTACTTCAAGGAGACCTACCTTTTAACTAAACAATTCAGCATCTTAGGAAAGCAGTTAATATAAATACAGCTTTATGAATATTTTAGGGGCTTTTTTAGCCTTATAGTTCACAACATCAATTTAAAATTTTTACTGCAAAAACTTTGCTTTTTTAAGATCTTACTCTGTTACTGTAAATGAAATTTTTAAGAGTTTCAATGGAGTTTTAAGAAATGACCGAAATGTCCAGAGTTGAGTGAAATATGTATCATTGCTTTAATGTTAACTATATGTTAAATCAGATTAAAATTTTAAACCATGTTATTGTTCATTATATAGCTAAAGCTGAGACATGTATGTTCTATTTTGGAAAATATATATTATTATGTTGACAAAAAAATGTTATATGAACAGTGCAGGATCTTTTTGGTGGAAACTTTTTTAAATGGATTATACATCATGATTATTGTTCTTTTATTCATCTAATAGGTCTTAACCCTATTTCATTTGCTTTGTCCCGTGCTTCTGTGCACTCTGTGGAAAAAGTACTGCAGACATTCTGTTATTAGATTAAATGAGTTTTTAAAATAAAAACACTGTGAAACATGCAGTGGTGTGCCAGCTGCAAAAAAAAAATGTTTGGTGGGAAAAGTAAGTTTCCCAAAAAGAAATAATAATGAGACTGCATGAAATTATCAATGATCTGTTAAAATCCTAGAGCAGAATGGCTCAAAGATCAAAGATCCTACTGAAGATTATTTTGAACCTAAAGTTCTATAGTCATCTGAAGTACAAATGAAATGAAAGGGAAAATAAAAAAACTTTAGATATGCAAGAACTCACAAAATTTGTAGGAAACAAAAGAAAAACTGAGGACAATGCAAAGAAAATAAGGGAATCTAAAAAACAAAAGGGCATCCTAAGACTTTGATACATGTTTCTCCATCTACAGTAACAGAGGACTTCCATTTCCTTTACTATGTGTATAACCACTCTACTCTAGAAATGTTTTAATTTGTAATTTCTATAAGCACTTACTAGACAAAATACAGAGTGCATTTTTCAAGCCACATTATAGCTTCAGAAAGCAAATGATATAAATGTTGATATAAATTTTAAAACTGCATGATCAACAAATCTGGGCTAGAGCCAAGAAGAGCTGCCTTTTACTTTACATTTTTATACATCCTTGAATATTGTTTGAATGTTTTTATGAGGTATAATTGTTTCTACAACTTTCTTAAACTAGTTTGATGAACAAATAAAAATACTCTTTTCATACTGGGTATCTGAGATAATAGCAGTCATGTAAAGCCAAAATACTGATGAAGAAGAACATACAGAAGTATGCAAAACACACACCTTCTCAACTAGAACACAAAGAACACCCAGACTTCAAATTACTTATAAGTTAAAAAAAAAAAGGGAATCCCAGTGAGCTATCTCCCATGTGAGCTTCCACACAGCAAGAGCAGTTCAGGGAGAAGGAAATGGAGCAAGAGAGAAACTAACAACTGCCAGATTCAAATGAAAATTTAAAAGGAGCCCTGAAGAAAAGCAAGAAAGTAACCAAAAGAATGAAAATGAAAGAAAGTAAAAGAGATCACTGATAGTGATTGAAATGGAAAACAAGCAAAGATCCAATTTATGTGTAATTGGAGTTCCTAACGATGATAAACAAAACAATGAACCAAAACTTAAAACCATAATCCAAGAAAACTTTATGGAAACAAAAGACCTGTGAGGGATCACCAGGCACTAGAGAAAACTAAACCATAAGACATTTCACTATTCGATTCTAGAGACAAAGAAAAATTCCTCAAGACCTCTAAGCAAAAGGATCAAATAATTCAGAAAGGCAAGAGATTTAGACTGGCATCAGCCTTCTCAAAAACCTCAAAGCAAGAGAACAATGGAGCAGCATTTTTAAAAAACTCTAGGAAAGAAGTGAGAACCAAGGCTTTTTATATTCAACCAAGCTGTCCTTCAGAAAAATAATTTATAAAAATTCAACAGATTAGGAAATTCTGCACTCTTAAGTTGTCTTAAGAAATTTACTAGATGACAAATTTCATCCAATAAAGGGACTGGGTGGGAATGTCACTGCTCTGAGTGTATCTTTTTTTATAACTCTAATTTGGAATGATGTTAATGTTTCACTACATGTACACACACATCCAAAGCAAGAATAGGATTTTTTAAAAAGAAATTAGTGGAACATATAGCAAATGAAAAACATAACCACACAAGGGGGTGGAGGGTGTGGATAACCAACCCAGTTCACTTCTGAATACTGTATATTTTTTCTATATTTATTCTCAGAATGTTGAACAAATATTGAACTCTAACACCTCAGCTTCTTTTTCACAGAGATATGAGCTAGAAATTCTGAAACTATTCTATGTGTATTCTAGCACTGAGCAAATAAGAAACTATATTTGAATAATGGGACCCAGTTTCTCATGGTCAGAGAAAGGAGTTACAAATACGGAAAATGGGAAGAATAGAATAAACCCTGTTATTGAACTGAAATTAGGCATACCTGAAAGAACTCTTAGCTTTTAATATATAGTGTTTTGTGGTTTTGATAGATACATACATAGATGTATGCAGGAGTATACAGATGTACATGTACCTATGTGCACATACTTATATGAATGTGTATATGTACATACATTTATAGATATGTACATATATATGCACATATATCTTTTAACTCCATCCACTAAGATCTAGAAGCTAGATATGATAGAGCAAGAGCAAGAAAATGATATTCCAGTAACAATGAGCACAAGAAGCATCTAGATCTGCTTGGTGGAACCAAGGCTAACAGAATCAAGGCAGGGAGTGTGCAAGACATGTCTTGAACATCTCATTGTACTAGAAAGCAAGGAAATATTCAAACAATGATATGGACATATAATAAAGATCCAGAAGCCAGTTTAAGGGCCTCCCACTGGCCAAATCTGGGACAACCAGAGTATCAAATAAATAATGATAATTAAAGAATATAACCCATTGCACATGATAAGCATCCAAGAACCCACAGTAATATAAATATATAAATGGGGGAGAAGGGAAAGCTCTTCCTCAAGAAGAAAGCCAGCTAATAAGTGAAGAAGAAATGATAGAATTAGAAAGTCATTATTTGGCACCCATTACAATAATAATTCATCAAGCAAGAATCATGAATGGATGTTAAAGCGAGCAGGTAAAAGTTTGAGAGTACACAGGGTATCTCCCTTTAAAACACTCACAGTGGGAAAAAAAATGTAAAGAAACCTGACAGAACCTTAGCCACTTTACCAGTGATCAAAGCTAACTAACATCAGTGGTAATAAACCAAACAGACATTATAGGCTTCCCCGTAAGTTACACTAAGCAGAACACAAATCAATTCTGTAATACATATTCCTGCCAGAAGTGCATGACCTAAATCTACATAAAAGGAAAGATCAGGTAAACCCAAATTCAGAGTCATTCTACCAAAAAATTTAGCTATACTCTTAAAAATATATCACTGTCAGGAAACACAAAGAAAAACTGAGGAACTAGTGCAGATTGAAGGACACTGAAGAAAATGCAATGCATGATCGAGGATTTTCTTATGCAGTAAAAAGTATTATTGCAGTAGCTGATGAAATCTGAATCAAGTTTACAGATTAGAAAATAGTATTATATCATTGTTAATTTCTTGACTAATTGAAATACAGTTTTTTATTTAATCAAGAAATTCACACTGAAGTATTTAGAAATAAAGGGACATCACATTTGTGACCAAGTCTCAAATGTTTTTGTAAAATTTATGTGTATGATATATAAATAGATTTATGTAAATATGGAGAGGATAAAGCAAATGTAATAAAATGTTAACATTTGAGGAATCTAGATGAAAGGTATAAGAGAATTCTTTCAACACTTCATATAATGCCCTATTTTGGAGTTACATCAAATTAGAAAGTTGAAAAAAAAGATAGTAACAGATTGTGTAAGATAGGCAATGATGAGTCTATAGTGAATTAATAAATAATTGAATGTTCCATGAAGAATGGGATATTTGCATGGTTTCAAAGAGTCTTCCTTTCTAATGTTTATTAATTACAAAGGGACAGGAAACAGGAGTAATTTTACAATGGAGACACCTGACAGACACAACCTTAATGTGTGATCAAAATGATGATCAATAGTAATGGAGCACATGAAAATCATGTCCCATCGGACAAGATGCAATGAGAACATAGCATTACTTTGTGATATTCCTGCCAACAATACAAAACCTGAGTCTCATTGTAAGCATACATCAACACAAACCTAACTTGAGAGACATCCTATAAAATAAATGGCCTGAATCTTTCAAAGTATCAAAGTCATGAAAGTCAAGGAAAGGTGGAGGAACTGTTCTAGACTGAAGGAGACCAAGCACATAAAACCACTGAATGCATAAAGAAACTACTGGGATAATTGGTAGAACTTGAATAAGGTCTGAGACTTAGATGGTAGTATTGTATCAAGGTTAATATTCTGATTTTAATATTTGTATTATCATTATATGGGAGATTATCCTGGTTTGTAGGAAACACAACTAAAGTATTCAAGAGGTTGGAACATCATGTTAGCAACTTAAATCTCAAATAGCTCATGGAAAAAAGTTCTTTGCAACTTTTCTGTAAACATTAACATTTAACATTTTTTTAAATCTTTTTTTTAAAGAATTCTCTTTTCTAATTCTAAAGCTAAGAGATGTGTTAAATTTTTTAATTCTCCTTAAAAGTAAAATTCTGCTTATCCTACCATTGCTAACATTTGGGTGAACACTGTTCCAGAGCCTCTCTACATACAAAAGGATATACCACAGATCAGACTTCAAATAAAATGACATACTTGCTGCCCTGTGACCTGATTTTCTCATTCAACACTCTCATGTATGTATCATTCCGTACACACACATACACATTTATAATCCAAAATAAAGCTATTGGCACTACCTCAAGGAGTCCTACAGCTATGGAAAGTGCCACCCCAGAGGAACGCAAAGGTCTCTTTCCCTGTGGTACAGGCCAAGGGTCTCGCTGCAGTTCTCCCAGCAGATCTGTGAGATTCATGTCTATTTTCTGTACTGGCTGCAAGAATCTACAAAGCAAAATTAAGTTAGAAGCCATTTATAAATGTTTGCAAGTAATGGTTTAACAAACAGTCTACTTTCTCAGAGAACATAGAGAAAAACAATTTGAATCCATAGTAGACCAATGGTTCTCACTTTTATATACATCAGAATTGGTGGGAGGGCTTGTTTTAACATAGATTGCTGGCTCTAGAGTTTTGTTTCAGTAGGTCTGAAGTGGGGCCCAAGAACTGGTTTTTCAAACAAGTTCCCAGGTGATGCTGTCTGCTGGTCCAGGAACCACACTTTGAGTATAACTGCTATAAATGAAACACTCAAACTGAGTATTACTTTAGGATAGCATCTTTCATTTACCAATCTAGTAAGTTTTAAGGTTACTGAAATAATTATGAGATGATACATCAACTCAATTTTAGTAATACCAACTCTGATTAGTAAGTTTAGAGAAAAAGCTACCTCTAAGGCTAAGAAGGTGAAAGGAGGAGCTTCTGAGACCCTATTTTTTAGCTTGGCTGCTCTCAGCCACAAAAGTTAAGTTTTTCTGAACTGAAAGATAGAAAATTAGGAATATATCAAAACTAAAGTACTCTTTACACTGTAAAGATGAGAAACGAACCCTTTAAGTGATATGATTCTGCCTCAAGTCAGAAAGTATTCTAATGCAAATCTCTCTACATTCCTAAAAATACTTAACAGTATAGTATCACCAAATGTCTATGTTCATGTTAAGGGTATAGGATGCTTAAAATAGCTGTATGAATTGTAAAGTTCTCTTTATCATATGTAATTATTACCTATTGGAAGGAGGTGGCTGCTGTACCTGAGGACCACGTGTTGCTTGAGTAACAGGTACTTTAGAGAGCCCCAGCATTTCCTGTAAAGAGATTATTTCTGTGATATCCATTTAATTACTCCTAGAAAGATGTATCAACTATTTAGCATGTGCAAAGTGCTACTCAGCATTAGAAACACAAAAATAAAGAACACAAGTCTCTTTCCTCAGAAAGCAAAAGGCCCAGCTGGGGGATTATCAACTCTGATTAGTTGTAATATAATGTTGTAATATAAAAAAGTAAATGATAATATAATGAAATAATTATCATAAGACAGCAAAGTACAAGGTGCTATGTGAGCAAAAATGAGGGATACTAGCTCAGAAATACTTTAATAGTCAAAATAAGATACTGTGTTAACTTGAATGTCTATATTACTTAACTTGTATTCATTTATCCCTTCAGCAGCTCTATCTCAAGAACCTATGTGCCAGGTAACTAATAATATATGAAAAATATACATATAACATAATATGAAATTATAATATATATGAAAAAATATACAGTCCCTGACCTTCTGGAAATTTAAATCTGGTGAAACAGACAGGAATTAAATCATTAGTTAAATAAGTATAAAACCACAACTGTAATGTTATAAAAGAGAGGTACATGAAACTGTATAAAGGGGGGTTCTAAGGCACACGCACCTTTGTATGTCTATACTTATTAAATGTCGATACTTCATGACTAACCAAACTGTTAGTTTTGCTTTGAATTTTAGATGTGTGCATATTTCCTCTCCAGACTCATGAAAATAATGTTATTTTACTAAAAGTTTCTTGAATATATAAATGCTTAGTCATGAAGTAACAGACTAAAAGGATTTAACAGAAAATGAAGTCTAAAGACTTGCAAAGAAAGAATTACTGAACTAATCCTGCAGTACTTCCTATTCTGCTGGCAAAACAGCAACTTTTCACCGAGGACTTACTATGTGCCAGATTTTGTGCTCAACTCTTTATATATACTTTTTCCTCATAAAATAATAATGAAATAGATTTCTCACTCCCTGTTTTACAAATGAAACTGCCATTCAGAAAAGCTAAGTAACTTGCATAACATTATTCAACTAGCAAGTGGCAAGGCAAATATTAATCCAGGTTTTACCACAAAGCCCCATAAATCCATACTACACTGAGTGTTCCCACTTACATTATTTCATTTAGTGCTAATAATAAATTTGCAAAATAGTTACTGTTTATTCCTTTCCACAGAGATGGAGAAAACAAGCATAGAGATCAACCCAAGATCACACAACCAGAGAGTTTAAGATTTGAATACAGGACTAACTGGAGAGCAAAGACCAGGCTCTTTATACCATACGAATAAAGATGGAAGATAAAAACATTGTAAGAGAGAAAACTAATTTAGCCTGTAAACATTCACCGTCTATTGCAAAAAGGCAGATGTTTTATGTGTTACATATGTTTGACATGATTTAAGTAAAAATGCACTCTAAAATCAGAACTAACACTAAACCACTTTAAATAAACGTACAATTTAAAAATAATGAAAGCAAATACTTAAGGGTACAACCCATTTAATTTCCATGACTACCTTGTAAGGTAGATACTATTAATATCTCCCTTTGTTTAGATGAAAAAATTACAGCATGAGATTAAAATCTCCTCACTTTCTCTCCTGTCTCATGGAAACACACGATCCTCCTCTCAGAAGCACTCTGCTTCCGGTGCTCCTATCATGTCTTCTACAAACTCACTCTCATCTCACTCTTGCTTTCACTCAAACTCTTTTATAGTCTCTCTCACTTCTGTGTATAAAAGCATTCAAGTAAGCTTAAGTAAACCCTCTAACCCACTTCCTTCTAACTCCCACATTATTGCCTCCTTTAACTTCAACAACAGACCTCTGGGAAGAACACAGACTGATTTTTCTCCACTTCCTTAGATCTCATTCGCTGCTCATTCACTGTCTTACTCACTTTTCACTCACCTCCCCATCCAAACCTGCAAATCCCTCCAGTGTATTCTATCTTGGTTAAAGGGAGCACCAGCCCAGTCTGCCCAGCTTCAAATTAGAATCATCCCACAATCTTTGTTTTCACTTTGGGCTGCCTAGATACACCCAAAATCTGATTTCATTTGGTTTACCTTACGCCAGACTTATCTATCATCTTCTAGGTTAACTGTTCCCAACTGGGGGTTGTATCATAATCACTTAGAAAGTTTTTCAAAATACTTACATGAACAATTTTACCCTTCTAACCACTTCCCAATCCAAGCACATATTCACTTGCTCTTCTCATGGTCTATCAAAAATCTCTGGGCAGAAAAAACATTTTGAAAAATATCCCCAGGTGATCCCAGTAAGCTACACGTGACTCCTGTGCTTTGGAAAACAAAGCTTCAATAGACCCCAAAGATAAAAATGTGAAAAATATATACTCAGTTCATTATTAGTTACTCTCAAGCCTTAAAAGATCTACCCCTTTAGTTCCTAAGTGAGATGTCAAGAAACAAAAGCAAATATTCTATGGTTGCTTTCTGTCTTCAGTATGACTCCTTTATCAGACCTTCAAATCTCTAATAAAATACTTCGTTTTCACTCTAAACTTTAAAAATGAGTAGTCTTTAATTTGTAAAACAATTTAAGACAAATTAAACCAAAACTTAAAGCTTTTGTTGTAATTTAACACTAAATTTAAACACTACATTTAAAGCTTTTGCTGTAATACAATTATATCGAATAATTCATAATGAGAATATTTTCTAGAAACTTATATCCAGAAGTCATTTATAGACATAAATAGAATGGCACTCAGGCTGAAATACAAATTCTTGCTGCTTACTTGAAGCTGTTTGGCGGACAGATCTTTTGTTCCTCTGAAGACATAGCTTTTTGAAATACCCTCACATCCAAGTTCATGAACCTGCACCATTCTCCCAAAAGTAATAAGGCCCACTAAAGCTGTAGGTGGTAAAAGACTTAATGACATCTGCATAGATTCTTTCAGGGCTTGCAAATCTTCATCTTCCATGCAAGTATCAACCACATAGAGGAATATCAAAGGCATCTGAGGACCACGCTTTAAAAAAAAAATGTTGTAATAATAAGAAAACATGTTATTTCAAATGTATTAATACTTCAGCACAACATACAAGATATCAACAGAAGACTAATTTACAGCACATTCAATGGAATCCTAATAAAGCCATTTCAAAAATGAAACAGATAATAAATGCATGTAGAGCTGTCCAGCAAATAACAAATGAAAAATTAAGTTTACAAACATTATAGTTACATAGAGACTTTCACTGTTGATTTATTTAACTGCATGAGATTTCATTTCTTATAACAAGTTATTTCTTTTAAAATAAGAAAATAACTATAGAGCTTAAAAACAAAATTAGGTATTTTTATAAAATATCTAAATCTAAATTGGATTATAAAAACAACAGGAAACTAGCCAGATTGGACAAATTAATGACTATCTCAATAAACTATATTGTGCTTTCTCTACAACATTCATAAAGGATACTATTATTTTAACATTTAAATATATAAACAACTATGTAAAGCTATTCAGAAAGGGAGGATAATTACTTTTATAACAAAGATCAGTGCAAGAGTAATTTCATTAATTAGACTTGGGGATATACCATCAGGTTTCAGCATCATACTGACCAAGTATTTGTGAACTGATCTTCCAACTACAAAACAAGAATGATACTTTACTGCTTACTGATCTACTCAGTAGAACATATCACACAACCCCAACCCAATATCCTAGCCACCCATCATGTCACTACAACATTACCTTGCTCAAATTGACCTGGACAGCTCTTACCTTTGAAGTGCTCCATCAATTCAATGTGAGAATCAAGAATGATGCTTTTTAAGTCAATTATTTTGGTATAAAGTAAATTACCAGATATTTAAAACTTGCTTAAAGATTTATTTTTATGTTCTTACCAGAACCACATATTCAATACTAGAAAACTGAGGTAAAAGTTCAGCAGGTTGATTCAGTTCAGATATACCAGCATAAGTAGGTGGAAACTACAGAAAGAAAAAAAACAAACATTTTTAACAAGTTATTTGTCAGAAAGAGTAATAAAATTTTAAAGTGAAAATAATTATTCCCTAATCATTTACTTATTTAAAAATAGATATTTTCATATAAAAATTATTTCACTTTTTTTTAAATAAACATTTCTCTGCATATTTAAACCAGTGTTATAGCATTAATATCTGCACTGGGGATTTTCTTACCTGATTCCTTTGATAACAAAAGTTGCAAGCCCAGAGTTTTGCACGATAATCCACTTGACTGTTTCAAGAAAAGATACAATAGCTCATGTTTTAATTTTAGTTCAATTATACAATGATCCTAATTTTAATAAAATTTCTTTCTAAAACATGAATATATCGAATTAATAATTAAAGTGATCTTTGAAAGCCAACTATTTTTAGATGTTGCCAATATCTAATTCATCCTCTTAAAATATACAAATTAATCTAAATGAATAATTGTAACTTTTAATATACAGCAAATATCAACAATAAAACTAACATAATTCTATTTGTTTCTTCAAATGACTTAATAATTCCTACACTCAGATCTAGACAAAATTTATTCAATTCAGAACTATATTTACTAAGGCTTAATATGTACCAGCCATTATTCTAGTTGGCAGTGATACAGCAGTAAACAAGAGTGCAAAGGTCCCTGCTAACATGGACCTTATGCTCTAGAAAAAAAGACAATAGACAAGTAGATGCAAAACATAGAAGATACTTTTAGACAGGGATAATAAAGATAATAAAGATAACAAAGCAGGATGTGAGAATATGTTTGGGAGGGCTACTTTAAAGGAAGACCTTCTTAAATAAACAATTGAAATGTGATCTAAATGAAAAGGAACCAGTCACAGGAACATCTGGGGCAGAGCAGGCAGAATGTACAGCTATTGTGCAAGTACCAAAGTACAAGTAAGTCTGGTATATTCAAGGATCAGAAAGATGAGGCATAATGTAGATGACAATAAGGAAAGTTGATGATACAAATGAAAGCAGATGTATACAGAGGCTAGATCATGTAGGACTTTATAGGTCTTAGTAAGTGGTTTGCATTTTTCATTTCAAGTATATGAAGAAACTATTAAAGGACTTTAATAATCTGATATCCATTTGTAAAACTGAATTCTGGGTAGAGAATAGACTACTGAAAGACAAGAATGGAAACAGGGAGACCAGTTAGAAAGATAATCAAAGTGCCCAGAAAAAAGACTGTGTATCTTGAAGTAGAGTAAACTAGAAGAGATTGAATATGAGAGATACCAGTCATGCTCTGGAGGTAGAACTAACCAGATTTGCTAGTGGACTGGCTGAGGAGACAGGGAACAGAAAGAGGAATAAAAGATAATTCTTGAGATTCTGGCTTATGCAAGAAGAAATCATAACATTTTTAAGCTACCACACCACTTAATTATGACTTTTCTAATGACACAAAATGGATACACAGCCAACACCAGTATCTGGAAAATAGTGATAGAATCTAACAGTTTATACTGTGACAATTTTACATTTATCAACTCTTTATATCTAAAATGATCCTAAAATGTATGGCTTTTTGGATTTGACTATCCTAATTTTAAAAAATAGCTATAAACAAAAACAGACATTTTTATATAAATAAGAAACTACATTTTTTAGTCATATGGCCACATTCATTTTTTCCATATATTTTACTTACCATAAAGGATTCAAAACTGCACGACAAGTGGTCCTACTACACAGAACAGGTTCATATTGAATAGGTGGTAAATCAGGTCTCTCCTTCAGTGGTGTAAATAGGGCTGCTACTGGAACAACCATCCTCGTAGCTTCTAGTCGACTTGATGGCCAAACATTCCAACTAAATCGGACTCCATCTCGTTCTTCATTTTGTTGGATGAATTCCAAATAGGTTGTCATTGTAGAGCCTGATTCTTATTTCTGCAATAAAATTAAAAGTTTAAAAACTAAAAAATTTTAAATCTTAAGAAAATTCAAACTATGTGTTTTGCACTTTCAACAATATTAAGCCATTAGGAATCATGATCAAATGAAAATATTTATCTCAGAAAAAAAATTAGCAAGCAACAATAACCTCATTTACAACAAAATAATGAATGACTACAGAATCCAATGCCCATTAGGCCCAGTAAGAAGTATTTTATTCTTTTCTATTCATTCTTGAAGAAAACTATAATGAAAAAATGGTAAGTTATCCTCTTTTTTAAGGCTGTATAGGAAAGGCAAAAAATAGGGAAAATCTAAACCCTGTGTTCTGCATATCAGACTTGTAAATAACATTCTAATAAATAGATTATCAAAACATTAAATTCTATCCAGAATTTTCTATCCAGAAAAATGAGACATTTCCACTAAACTTGCTACAAGCAAATGTTTAATGGTATACAACAGAAAGAATTTTTCTAAAACTGGGTACTTTTGTTTTAGACAGGTAATTTTCTTTATAGCGCAAACACAAGACACTGTGAGAATAAACAAAATGCTTGATAAGTTGTGTTCCCTATGACTTACATATTATTTAACCTCTTTTGCAGAAACTGAATTCAGAGTATTTTCAACATTCAAACTTATGAGAACATTTTAAACCCTAATTTGATATATAGAATTTCAACATAATCATTTAAATTTATTACCAGGGAAAGGGGAATACTACTCTGGCCCAGAATCAAGAGACACTGCCATCTTGTTACTCTCTAACTGCCTGTATAGGATGCCAGCTTTTCCAGCCCTGGCAATAGTTCTATTTCATGCTTTCAAACTGAAACAGTGGTTAGTAATGAAAGAAATTGCATAATGTAAAGGTCAGAGAGGATAGAGAATTTCAAGTGCTACATGGCTGGCCAAAAGATCTGTAAAAGAGATGAAGGACATCAAGAACTGAAGAAATATGAAGGTAGGGTGTCAAAAAAGCTAACACGGGTGGTGAAATTGCTAAGAACAATGATAGGATGAGAAATTGATTTTAAAATGTGAGGGAAGGAAAGATACTACTTGAAAAATCTTCAGATATAATAATTCTAAAAATTTCTTAAATTTTTATAATACAAATTATAAAGAGTGAAGCTTAACAAATATATCTTAAGCAGCTAAGAACTTTCTTTTCTTTAAAACAAATAAGAATGTTATATGCCAAGTACATCTCAATAAAAGAAAATAAAAATTAAACCTTATTTCTACCTATCAGAATCTCAAAAGACAACTGCAGAATTCTATGCTAATCAAAAGAGATAACAGAGTTTTCGAAGTTGATGAAGGCTGAAGAGGAACACTAAAATAACTAAATTTGTTTAAAAACAGTTCTCTTGAAGTTAATATGTGAGATGGCTTTCAGAAGAATGGGTATGAGCTCTGAGGAAAAAGTGGCTGTTGAAAGACATTAATAAAACAAAGGTCTGGGATAGTCTGAGGGGAATTAGAAGATACTAACCTCAGTTTTAACACAAGAGACAGTAAGACAAGAAACAACCTCCTCTGGGAGAGAAACCCAGTTTTTAGCAACAGTGTCCATGCTACAGACATAACTAAATTCCAGGACTATGCAATTCCTCCCATTATTTCTGAAGAACGTAAATCAAATGAAGTTTTATTACTTAATTGCTTCTATCATTTGACATGCATCTAAAATTCATCACCAAAAAGCATTCAAATACCTACTAAAATATACTAGACCAATCAGGGTTGTTTATTTGAACCACAAAACACACAAAAAACGTTCTGAGTATTTTCTCAATTCTCCAAGAATGGCACATAACTAGTCCTAAGTATTTGGAATACATTTTCTCAAAAATGATCGAGTGAGCCTGTCACTTGGAAAACAACTGAGAGTATTTTTTTTTTTCCTAGCTTTCTTTATTATAAGAATACAGTATATAATTTATACAACATACAGAATATGTGTGAATATCTGTTTCTGTTGTTAGTAAGGCTTCCAGTCAGCAGCATGCTATTAGTAGTTAAGTTTTTGGGGAGTGAAAAGTTACATGAGGATTTTTTTACTCTGTTGGGAGTCAACACCCCTAATCCCCACATTGTTTATGGGTCAACTATTGCATATATCATCAGAAATAAGATAATATTATACAGGGATTTAATATTTAACATTTTCATATTACTTAAAATACAAATTAAAAGTCAGGGATTAATTTGAAGATGAATGTATTACATTATTTAATATACAAGTCAAGCTAAATAAAAGATCATAACTTAATTACATTTGTTTTATTTTATTTTATTTTATTTTTTTTTTTTTGAGAGGGCATCTCTCATATTTATTGATCAAATGGTTGTTAACAACAATAAAATTCAGTATAGGGGGGTCAATGCTCAATGTACAATCATTAATCCATCTCAAGCCTAATTCTCGTCAGTCTCCAATCTTCTGAAGCATAACGAACAAGTTCTTACATGGTGAACGAATTCTTACATAGTGAATAAATTCTTACATGGTGAACAGTACAAGGGCATTCATCACAGAAACTTTCGGTTTTGATCCCGCATTATGACCTATAAACAATCAGGTCAAATATGAATATTCGTTTGATTTTTGTACTTGATTTATATGTTGATCCCACATTTCTCCCTCTATTATTATTATTATTTTTATTTTTAATAAAATGCTGAAGTGGTAGGTAGATGCAACATAAAGGTAGAAAACATAGTTTAGTGCTGTTAAGAGGGCAAATGTAGATGATCAGATGATCAGGTGTGTGCCTATGGACTAAGTGTTAATCCAGGCTAGACAAGGGCAGCAAGACATCCACGGATGCAGAAGATTTCCTGAGAGTACTTTTTGACAATGAGAAAATTTGAGCTTTCCAGCAAGTATCAAAATCTGTGAAAACTTGTATCCACTACCATAAGCATCACAGCTTCCTAATATGTGAAGATTTTTTTGATGAGATCAGTGGTGATATTGTAATTTTTTTATATTGTATAATGAAACATCAAGATTTGGAAGATATACATTATTCAGTGAAGAATCTCTAAATGATCAATTTATGATATGCTAGAAAAACATGCATGGGTAAATGATACATTCAAGGTGAGGACAGACCAATGGGTTTTAATGCAATATACTACTGAAAGTTCACTTCTGAGGTTTCAGATTCCACTATTTTAACCCTTGATTTCTTAATTAATTAAAACTGCCAAGTTATGGTGTGGTATTAAAGAATATACACAATTATGTGAAAAAGTTATGAAAATACCCCTTTTTCCAACTACATATCTAAATGAGGACAGATTTCCTTCCTACAACTTAACCAAAACAACGTATCACAATAGATGGAACACAAAAGTAGATATGAAAATCCACATTTTCTATTAAGCCAATATTTTTTCTTCTGGATCCTCAAAATAATGTTTAAGAGTGTAAAGAGGTCTTGAGAACCACCTCTCTAGAGCATTAGAGCTTAGTTTAGAGAGCCTAGTAGAGAAAGGGTCTGAGAAACTTAGCAAGACATTTTACACACAATGGCCAGGTTTAAGTTTCTACAACAGGAAACAGGCTGGATTGTAAGTCCATACCCTTACTTTTTGTGAAGACATACTAGGTGATATTTGAGCACAACTTCCCTCCCTCTTCCTCACTTTTTTCCTCTTAATGTCTGCTTGAAGACCGTAGTTGCTCACTAAATCACATCTCTTTTATTTCTTACATTCTCACTTTTCAAGAGTAGTCTGAAAAACATCCCACCTGTTTCTTAACTGGTCCAATTACATGGCCATGCACAACACCTCCCTAACTTCCCTCACCTTTTCAAGGTAGGAATTGCTCAATTTTAAAATCACTAATTCTAGTACAAAATTTGCCAGCCTTGGTCCCACATTCAACAGTGTAATATGTGAAATAAAGTTCTTTTTTCAAACTAGCTTTTTATAAAATGGCATTGTTTGATAAGCACTCTCTCCCCTAATACTGTTTGCATAAAAGAATAAAACCAAATAAATATGATTCAGACACTATATTAGGATGCAGATTTAACATATTAATTGTTACATTTTAAAAAGTGGTACAAAACACAAAAGAGCATTCTAAAGAAATGTCTCATTTTTCAGAACTACAGTCAATGAGTTACTTTAAATAATTTCTCATGATTTAACTAAAAGCAAAAAAAAAAAACCAAAGCCTTATGTCACTTCAACCTAGCATATCAAACACATGCTGACTATTTTTTAAGGCTTTTACATATGCAATAATAACTGGGAGTTTTTCCATATTCCAGTTTCAATCCTTTCATAGATAAGAGAAAAAACATCCTAAATTACAAGTAAAATGTGAGTTCCTTCCAATCAGATGTATTTATTAAAAACTAAATGTGCCTCTCCACCTTTTATTGTAAAATCCTCAATGAAGTGTTTTCAACTACTTCCAATGACTAGCTTTACGATCTTAAATAACTTACTCTCTCTGATCCTCAATTTCTCATCAACAAGATAAAGGGTTTAGGCTAGATAACTACCAGGTCCCTTCTAACTCTAAAATTCTATGAGTCAATTAAAAATTGTAGGACTTCCAAAATATTAACTTAACTACTACTGGAAAACGGAGAGAAGATTTAACATGTTACTTATGGTTAAATCTGTACAACCCCTTTTTTAAACCAAGTTAATATGGCTAGTTATCCACGGCTCTGAGGGTTAAGGAAGTTCACTCAAATTCAACATACTTCAGAGATGAGTATTTGGATTTACATGTGGCATTATTGCTTTTCCTTTCCCACCAAAACGGGAAAATACTATGGCCTAAGGAAGCACAGCAGGAAGACTGGTCCATCTGAAAACAACTGTAGTCAAGGCCCAAGGTGATGGCTTTACCTGGCACTGGTCTCCTTTCCCTAACACCCAAGGCCGAACTACGGGTGACGAAGCCACCTGGGTTCAAAGTCTAGGGCACTTCAGACCAGGCAAGAATAACCAAGAAGCCCATGCGCCCAGAAGCTGCGACGGGCTGGGGTGGGGAAAGCAGACTGCCCCGCAGGCGGGGGTGGTGTGCTGGGCAAGATGCGCGAACTGACACTTTCCACCGGACACCCCATCTTTCGCACCTGAGCCGGAGGAGCTGGCTCGAGGGGGTCAGGCCCCCAGTCCCCGGGAGAACCAAGCAGAGGAGGGTGGGTAAGAGGCTGATAGGTTCAGGGTTCAAGGTTGCCTCCGCGAGCCCGGTCGCAACCCCGCGCGACCCGCCGGCCCCGAGGCACCAAGAGGGCAAAGCATCCCCACCCTGGAGACCCCAGCCCGCCGGACCCCGACCCGAGCTGCACAGCCGCCCCTCCCCCGCTTTCCTCTGAGAGCCCGAGGGCCCCAGAGGAAGCCCAGGGGAGGCAGCCCCGAGGTGGGCCGTTACCACAGTACCCGCGGCGAAATCCGCGCATGTAGCAGCCACCGCCTCGCAAAATCAGTCCTCTCCACCGAGCTGGAGCCGCCGCGGCGCGGTACTCAGGGCTGGCGCCGCCCCGCCCCCGGCCTCTGCGCAGAATCCTGCGGGGCCAACATGGCTGGTGCGGCCGCTGCCACGTCTAGGGGAGGGAGGGGCGGGGCTGGGGAGGGAGAGGCGGGGCTGGGGAGGGAGAGGCGGGGCTGGTGATGGAGGGGCGGGGCCGGGCTGGGGAGGGGTAGGGGCGGGAGCGATAGGGGAGGGGCGGGGCGGTCGCGCCGCGGAACGGACACGGGAGTTGGGGGAAGGACGGGGACAAAGCTTGAGGGGCCGAGCGACCGAGAGAAACTGGGCAGGGGGTCCGGGGACGGGCGCTGGAACCTTGCTGAGTTTAAGAGGGGGGCTCCGCGATGGAGCGTCTTTCCCTTGTCCCGGAAGCCACCGCGGATCCCACTCCCTGAGGACCGTAGACAAGGCGGGGAGCTTCTGTAGCCATTCAGACTCAGCTCGCTGAGAAATGGAGGCGTCCTCTAGGACATCCTCCTTTAGGGCCCTGGTTGAGACCTAGAACTGAAAATCACATCTCTCCAGAAAAAACAAAGTGAGAAGTTCGTTCTTTCACTTAGTGCAACAGGTATTTAGTGAACAATCTATATGTGTCGCACAATAGCAATGCCGGTGAGAAGATAGGCAAAACAGGTTAGAATTCCTGGTCTGGAAGAATTTACTTATATTTGATTTATGTATTCCTAGGCAGTATACCTCTTTTCTCTTACACTGCCTCTGCCACCGCCACCACCAGTACCACACACACACATCCCGAACCCCCACTACAATCTTTGGCTGATTAATCTTGATGCATTTTCTGCTTCTGTTTCCAAGAAAAGAGCTGAGCAAAAAGGGACAGACAGAAACAGGTTTGGAAAGATGTTTGAGCTTGGTCTCAGGCAACCCCCTCCTTCAGTGAGGTGTTGCTCACAGACTTAATTCCAAATACGACAACACCTAAAATCCTGCAAAATTTAGCCCTGTAAGCATTTTCAGAATCGAATCAAATCCTGGTTCTTCAAAGCTTATAGTTGTGAGTAATAAGATACGCACCAAACACATATTTTTCTTTCTATAATGTGTATGCTAAGGTTGTAAAGGAGAAGAAGGTGAGTTTACTTGTCAAATTTTAATACAATTCTGAAGAGGAAATGGGAATCAAAGGCCAAAATTCAGTGTAGACATACAAATAAAGTGGGCTCAGGGTGCTACCTTAATTAGGATTCTTGACTGAAAGCACAGCCAAGTAAATAGCGGTAGACAGTGGTATAAAAGTGGAATAAGGACATTCACAAAAAGAAACCAGATCCAAGAATAGGCAGGGTGTATGCACACAGAGGAGAGGATCCACAGGGATCCTGGAATTCAGTGAGGAACAAACCAAAGCATAGCGTCTTTGGTAATTTCTCTCATTTATGGTTCCCAAAAGGGCATCTTCCCCATCCAGCCCAACCAAGTCTATAAAGTCCTAATTCCTTTGTTTGCAGCTGAACAAAAGCTTTTGTTTTCTAATATAAGGAATTAGATGTTAAATTCATTTTTATCTGTTTTTATGTACTTTAAGGTGAATGAGTGAGCTTAGCCTTCAGATACATCATCAGGGTCTATTGGACCCATCTTTAGGTTCTGGGGTTTTCTTTTTTTTTTTTTTTTTGAGTTCTATTTATAAGAACTGATATTTCATGACTTTTATTCTTTCTTACAGAACTTCCAAAGAACAAATAGAATAAAACTCATTCTATTTGCAATTGTCACATGGGTCCATTGGACTTTTGTAAATCTAGGGTGTATCACGGGATCTTAGTAATCTTATTTATCCTGTATCTTGAAAAATTCTGTTATTTCATCATCCACGGAATTATTTACTCATCAGTTAATCCAAATTATGCTTTAAAAAGGACTAACACAATAAGAAAGTGGAAGAATGATAGAATTACCTAAACAATACAAGAGTGAAATAAATCATCACTATTACATCATCCTTACAGTTCTCTTTTTTGCAATGCCCAAACTAGTAAAGCATCTTTCAGGATCCTCGTACAATGTTTCTAATTTTCATTGAATATAGTTGAGAATCTAGAATTCAGAAAGTAAATGCAGAGAGACAGGGAACAGCACTCTAGATTCTAGCAATGATAGCAAAATCTTAGGTTATGAATCTTTTTTATTTGAATTATCATTGATATACAATCTTATATTCGTTTCAAATATACAACACAGTAACAGTTACGCATATTATTAAATCCTTACCCCACTAATGCAGTTACTATCTTAGACTATGAATCTTTAGTTGACTAGCTCCTAGATGACTTTCTCAAACACAAAAATCAGTGAGTTAACGATATATTTCTAAGGATAAAGAGGAAACATGATATTCTCATCCAGTTATTCATTCAAAAGGAATAACTACATTATACTATTTTTGCAACAAGAATCTGGATGGTCTCATTTTGCTAACAGCACATATAAATGGTATTCTTTCATCTTTTATGATGTTTATATGGATAAACTTACTTGATATAATTCTTGAACAGAAAAATGCTAATGGCAGTTGCATATACAAAGATGACGGGAAGGAAAGAGGTAACCGGGATATTAAAAATTATTTGAGTCGATTATTTAAAAATTAAAAATGCAAATGTTTTGCAATCAAGAAGCAAGAGAGCTAGCTGTCCTCTCTTCAACAAAATTATAAGCTTTTAAAGGTTTCAAAAAAGTCTTCAAGTCTTATGTTTTGATGATGCAAATGCAATAAGAACGAGAAGTAAAAATAAGCTAGAATATAGTAGTGATGTAGTTTAAATCTGCAATCACTATTTACAAGATCAGTATGTTCCAGACTCATCTATTACTAGTAATAAGGAAGTAGTTGAATTCAGAGGACATTACCCATTTTGGATATATCTTCAAACCAGTAAAATATGGAATAAAAATTGGGGTCTGCTATGTTTAGATACTTACAGTTCCAGTAAAATTATTTTCCATTAACCCTTTACTCTTTTTATATAACAGTTTTATTGAATATCCTTTTACTCTAATTTGTGTTAATAATTCATGAAGTGACTTAATGAAATAAGTATTAAAAAGGGTCCATTGGACCCAAATGGTAATGTAAAGACTGTATTTTTCTTGTATACTGAAAGTTAAGGGTTTTGATCTGAAGAAGAGTAGACAGAGAATGGAAAATTTCTTGAGTTCCTGAGAGAGTCAGACTAGGAATTGGAAAAAGGGGAGAATCTCCAAATACAACTTTCTCTGGTTTTCTAACAATCTATAGACATCCCTGGGCCATCGCATTTGAAAGCAATCTGTAACTCTGAAGAAAGTTTGTGAAACATTTACCAAGATGCAACTGATTATAATTTGTTTGCTTCAAATTACATGACTTTGTGCAGGTCCTGGCACAATATGGTTGTCCACTAAATATTCACAAATGAACACGAAAACTTAAAGAACTATAAAATAGTATCATCATAAAATTCATTTTTATATATGAGATAGACTATAAAAACACAAAATCTGACATAAACCTCCCGCCAATAAAAAGTCTTTTTTAAAAGCAAATACTCCTAAGATAATTACTTCCTCAAAGCAACATTTTTCAAAATGCCAAGCATATTGAAAAGAGAGAAAGAGAGGTTCTGTGGTCAAATAAAGTTGCAAAACATCAGTCATAGTACATAAAATAGGTCTTTTGACCTGTCAGGGGTTTTAATATGCTAATACTCATTATCAATCTTAAAGAGTGGGATTTAAGTACATTTCCTAAAGATATTTGACCTGGGAACTTATTTTCCAGGGACTATGTAGGGCAAATATTCTAAACACCCTATGATTTTGTCTTCAGTCATTAATTACCTTAAATAATAGTTAATGCGTAACAACCAGTATTTTCCTTCCTGCTTCTGAACCCTAGAAGTTTCAAAGTACCACACAGTAAGGTGAAGTGTGATAATGTAAATTCCTTGGAATTTTACATGGACACCACCAGATGGAGCTTTTACATCTAGTTGGGGGTTTTTTTGTTTTACTTTTGTCATTTGTTTTGTTTAATCCTTTAGAATGAATGAAGCATTTTTCAGTTTTTCCTAACTGGGGTTCTCTTCCATTTGTTCAGATGGTGACATTCTAACACAATGACCAATACTCAGATCCTCTAACTTTGAATTTCCAACATCAATAGTGTGTAAAGTTTATACACATAGGATAATATCTGTGTGGTGTTCTAGTCTGCATACCCAATGACAGCAACCACGCTAGATATAATAAATAAGGCTAATTAATAAATTACACGTGAGAGTTACAGAATTCTAAGCTCAAATAGAACTTAGTGACCATTTACTCCAATGCCTGTACATGACAAATGAATGTGAGGGTAAGAGGTTAGGTAGCATACCCGAGGTCAGGTCGCTGATGGCCATTTAAAACCTGCAAAACTGACTTCCATTTCATGCCTCTTTCCCCCTTTAAATTCTGAAAAGACTTGCCATTAATCTTTCTAGCTCTTGTTCAAACAGCAATTTTTTCTATTCCACAGAGTGCTCTACCAGTAAAATTCCCCAATACCACTTCATTTTGCCACTCCAACCAATTCTGGAATTATTACTAAACGTTCAGTCAAACTAAAGAAATGAAATCCTTTATCAGCTCTTAAACCATTTACAGTTGCCCAAAGAAAAAACATGGTTATCCACTGACAGCTTTTTTTTCTTTTTTTTTTATCTAATGTTTATTTGATTTGTAAAGAACCTAAGAATTACTAAAACCCATGTAGCAAAGAAGGGAAGTCCTACTTCAAAAAGGAGATAGATTTGTATCTTTACTTGAAAAGAAGAGCAAGGTTCTGGCTTTGTTTTTGTGGTCTATAATTAAACTAGACCTTGCCTCCATTTTCTGATATTGTCAGCTTTCTAGTCCTCTTTGTGGATCTGGACTCACAAAGTTTGGGGACAGCATTCTTAAAGAGACTATTCATGCCCAGAAGGTATGTACTAAAACTAGAATGTCCTTGCATCAATCTTCGTTGCCTCTCTCTAATCTATGATCAATAGGTCATAAAGGCTCTTATTTAGCTACTTATTTTTACTGAGCTGTATCTTGTGAAGCACAATGATTAAGAGCAATCACTCGTAAATCTGCCCACCCAGGACAGAATCTCAACTCCATCCATTTGTTAGCTGTGTAACCTAGGCATATTGCATAACATCTTCTGAGCCATAGTTGCATCATCTGAAAATGAAGATACCAATAGTAACGGCCACTTAGGATAACAATATACTGTGAAGATCAAAAGAGGTAGTCTATATAAAACATTTAGCCCTGAGAAAGAGAAAAGCTACCTCTGAGAGCCTGATATTCCCTTGGCTCTGTGAGTTGGGCCAGCTGTTATTACAAGCTACCCTGACACTCACAGCTATTTCACAGCACACCAACATTATTCGAAAAGATACACACACCCTTATGTTTATCACCACACATTTGCAATAGCCAAGATATGGAAACAACCTATGTTTCCATCAATAGATGAATGGGTAAAGAAGATGTGATACATATATACAATGAAAATTATTCAGCCATAAAAAAGAAAGAAATCCTGCCACTTGCAACAACATGGATGGGCCTAGAAGGTATTATGCTCAGTGAAATAAGCCAGGAGGAGAAAGGCAAATACCATATGATTTCCCTTATTTGTGGAATCTAAAAAAACGATATGAACAAAACAGCTGTAGATTCAGAGACAGAGAAGTGACTAGTGGTTATCATAGGGGAGAGGTTAGGTAGATGGGATGGGGAAGGAAATAAAGGGGCAGAAAAATCTCAATCATAATGTAAGTTGGTCACAGGGATGGAAGTGCAGCATGGAGAATATAGCAATTGTTCTGAAACATCTTTCTTTGTTGATAGTAACTGCCCTGGTTGGAGTGAGGATTTAGTAATGTGTCTAACAGTTGAACAACTGTGTTGTATCTTCAAAACCAATATAATATTGTTTATCAACTATACTTCAATTTTTTTAAAGGCAAGAGAAAAAAACACAACAAAATATGTGGGATGCAGCAAAAATGGTTCTAAGAGGGAAGTTTATAGCAATACTTGCCTACCTCCAGAAACAAGAATAATCTCAAAAACAGTCTAGCCCTGCAACTAAAGGAACAAGGGAAAAAAGGAAAAACAAAGCCCAAAATTAGTAGAAGGAGGGACATAATAAAGATCAGAGTGGAAATAAGTAAAATAAAGACTAAGGAAATAGAAAAAAAATTAATGAAACCAAGAGCTGGTTGTTTGCGAAGATAAACAAAATAGACAAGCCCTTAGCCTGACATAGTAAGAAAAAAAGGGAGATAACACAAATAAAATCAGAAACAAAAAGAGAAGTCACTACCAACACCACAGAAATTCAAAGAATTATAAGAGAATTCTATGAAAAATTATATACCAATAAATTAGACAACCTAGAAGAAATGGAAAAATTACTAATACAATCATCCGAGACTGGCCCAGGAAGAAACAGAAAATATCAACAGACCAATTACTAGTAACAAAATTGCACTGGTAATCAAAAACCTCCCAATGAGCAAAAATCTAGGGCCAATAGCCTTCACAGGTGAATTCTACCAAACATTTAAAGACAAGCTAATACCTATCCTTAAAGTACTCCAAAAAATAGAAGAGGAGGGAATACTTCCAAGGTCATTCTATGAAGCCAGTATTATTCTAATATATCATACTCAATGGAGAAAAAGCTAAAAGCTTTTCCTCTAAGATCAGGAACCATGACAAAGATGGCTACTCTCACCACTTTTATTCAACATAGTACTGGAAGTCCTAGCATGGTAGTCAGACAAGATAAAGAGATAAAAGGCATCCAAAATGGTAAGAAAGAAATAACACTGTCACTATTTACAGATGACATGATACTATATATAGAAAACCCTAAAGATTCCATCAAAAAACTATTCAAAGTAATAATGATTCAACAAAATTGCAGGATATAAAATCAATATACAGAAATCTGTTACCTTCCTATATATCAACAATGAACTAGCAGAAAGAGAAATCAAGAAAACAATTCCATTTACAATTGCACCAAAAGAATAAAATACCTAGGAATAAACTTAACCAAGGAGGTGAAAGACCTTTACTCAGAAAACTATAAGACATTGATGAAAGAAATTGAAGAAGACACAAATAAGTGGAAATCTACCTCATACTCACGGATAGGAAGAATTAACATTGTCAAATGGTCATCTTGTCCAAAGCAATGTATAGATTCAATGCAATCCCTATCAAAATACCAATGGCATTTTTCAATGAACTAGAGCAAAAAAGCCTAATATTTATATAGAACCACAAAAGACCCTGAATAGCCAAATCAGTCTTGAGAAAGAAGAGCAAAGCTGGGGATATCAAACTCCCTGATTTCAAGCTACTTTTTGCAAAACTACAGTCAGTAAAATAGTTTGGTATTGGCACAAGAACAGACCCATAGATAAGTGGAACAGAATAGAGAGCCCAGATATAAACCCAGGCATATATGGTCAATTAATATATGACAAAGGAGACATGAATATACAATGGGGAAAAGACAGTTCCTTCAATAAATGGAATCAGGAAAATTGGATGCTGCATGTAAGAGAATGAAACTAGATCACTGTCTTACACCATAACCAAAAGTAAACTTCAAATGAATTGAACACCTAAATCTAAGACATGAAACCATAAAACTCTTAGAAGAAAACATAAGCCACGATCTCATGAACATATCAACATAAGAAATTTCTTTCTGGATATGTCTCCACAGGCAAGAGAAACAAAAGCAAAAATAGACAAGTGGGACTACATCAAACTAAAAAGCTTCTGCACAACAAAGAAAACCTTTAATAAAACAAAAGGCAATCTACTATATGGGAGAATATATTTGCAAATGATAAATCTGGTAAGAGGCTAATGCCCAAAACAAAAAGTGAATAATAAAGTATATGAATGATTCCAAATGACCTAACAAAGCCCAAATCCTATAATAAATAAGTTAGTTCTAACACACTCTTACTGAGACAACCCTCCATCTCAGTGATCATGTGACTACAGGAGTGCTCTATAGGCCTTTGGTTGGAGGGCACTGACAGCCTCCTGGCACACAAGAGGGTGCTCCATAAATATTAAC
Organism: Manis javanica; assembly: GCF_040802235.1. Taxonomy (NCBI): domain Eukaryota; kingdom Metazoa; phylum Chordata; class Mammalia; order Pholidota; family Manidae; genus Manis; species Manis javanica. Next base: position 59,725,839 of record NC_133163.1, on the reverse strand, counting down.
TATATCCAGCTACATGTCTTACAAACCTGTCCAACACCCTTCACTCTCTACTTTCTATGCATCAGCTATACTGACCTCCTTCCAACTTTCCAACAAGAATTAATTCTTCTAGCAATAAGGCCTTGAAAAGACTCTTTCCTCTATGCACTGAGACTGAAGGCACAAATGGACAATGGCCAAACCATATATATAAATGCAGGACTCTGACCTACAATCTGCAGCAACCATCCCAAGAAATCAACCTATTATCCAATAGTAAGTAGTCCAGGAAGCCAGCCTGTTATAATTCAACCTTATAGAAAGTAATACTGCTATTTCTGTCAATCTGGAAAGGCAAACAATAATCCCTGTAATAATTGTTCCATAATAGCCACAACTTGATTTGTAATTGACAGCATTCCTAGTTTTTGGCCCTGATTCCAATTCAGGACCAAAAACAAACAAAGGCAGATAGGCACTACCAGCCAATTCTATAAGATGTCCTACTTCTCAGTAGAATGTGGTTTCAGAGCATGCCACCCCCAAAATATTCCACTATGGCATATTAATTATTTTTAGTTAAAGGCGCTTGAAAAACAGCACTGCAAGAAGGGCCCTCTGGCCTTCCTTTTCCTTTCTAAAAACAGGAGATAAAACTCCCATTAGAAAGGTATCTTCCCTGTACAAGGAAAGGAAGACATTCTTATCACCAAAGATGGGGAGTTGAGGCCAAGGTAAACCTGTAAAAACAAACCTTGTTCAGCTAACACTTATCTTCCTAGTTACTTTCCACAGTTAAATACCCTAGCCCAAACCCCTTTGTCTTGTCACTTTTTCACAATACTGCTCTTTGTTCAACCTACTATATAAGTTTTGGGCCTTAACTTCTTTGAGTCTTAATTCTTCTTGTACATATATATGTAAAAGTTACTAAGTAAAATTTGTATGCTTTTCTCCTGTTAATCAGTCTTATGTCAGTTTAACTCATAGGCCCAGTCAGAGACCCTAAGAGGGTAGAGGAGAAATTTTACCTCCCCTACAGTAGCTCACCTACAGTCTTCCTGTGCCAACAGCTTCCAATCAGGGCATATCTCCCACCTTTCCTTTTTACCCAGTATACAGCTTTCCTACTCCTCTGTCTGTCCTTGAGTATTTGCCAAAATGCAAGTGGCTGACTCCCTTTCTAAAGCAAATTCTGAATGCATAGCCTTTGCTTGTTCTCTTTCAGTTGGTCTTTGTTTATTTCCACACTGCAAGATTCTTCCTCAAACTTCTTGAACCTTTCCTTAATATACTTATCACAGTTAACATTTAAAACTCATTTGTATCACTGATTTATTTTATTTTGTTGTTTGTATTGTATCACTGACTTAATGTCCACCAGACTGTAAGCTAGTCTCTCTGTCCACTAGACTGCAAGCACCATGAGAGAAGAAGTTCTCCACTGTAGCTCCCCATGCCTGCCACCATGCCTGGCACACAGTAGGAAACTGATAAATATTAACTGGATGACCAAATTCATTGAACTTTAATGGTGTAAAGAGGCAAATGAAATTTTTGTGGCCAAGGAAAAATGAACTAAGTATAATAATAAGAAATTCTAGGGAGTAAATCTTAAGGAAGAGGGAGGAAAAGGACAAAATGGATGGTGTTTCTTACTTGCAACATTTCTTAAAACATCAGTTTCTGAGCCCCACAACAATCAACAGAAGTAGAAGCTCTGGAGGAGAGTTTTAAGACCCAGGAGTCTGTATTTTAAATAATTTCTTCCAGGTAAGTATCATACACACAAACATTTGGAAATAACTGAGCTGCTTAAGGGACTATAAAACACAGGGACAACTTTTGCATTTAGTTCTGTAAGGTTGACTTAACATGCTATCATCATCAATAAATGACTGTTGAACAGTCTGTTCTCATAACCCTCATATAACTCCTACAGCCAATCACCAATATAAGAAATATCGAAACACAAAAACCTTCCCATTGTAACTGAAAAGTGACTGCAAATCTTTGAAAATGGGGCATGCAGAGGTAGTTCAGTACCTTAGGAATAATTCTTCCTGGAAAGAGGTTAAATGAAATGTTAATTATAGTTTTAGAAGTTCAGCTATCCAAAAATTAAGCACTTTTTTTAGGATAACTTCATCAACAAATATAGCTTATTCTCAGCTGTCCCATATCTGAGACATTCAAAAACAGAATGCAATTTCCAATTTATAACCATATTAAAAATATGCTCCAAAATTCATTATCAATTATCTTAAGTCAGATTAGCTTGAAGAAGCAGAAAACAGATTTTAATTTACTTTCCTCTCTTCTGAATGAGTTCACTCCTGAGTATTAAAATTTTAGAACCATTTCAGAATCATTCATATACTTTATTACTAACCTCTTTTTTCAGAAAAGTTTATTATTATTTTCCAGGACAACCTTTATTCCATTCTGCTATTCCTCTCCTTGCTTCCTTCACTCCACGTGTAGTTCAAACAAGACTTACACATGAGTCCAGCATTAAGTATTGCTTCACTGGACTACTAGGTAACTGTTCTTTTCTCTAGAAAAATGGGAGGAAATGGCTTAATCATTTAGTCTCATCCTTGCAAAAAAACTATTTGAAGAAAAATCCAGAAATGAAGCTACTGCTTACTTTTTCTAATTTGTTCTAATTACCAAGGCCTTTGGAGATGAGAGTATTTCTCCATACTTCTTCAAGTCTGTTTTTTCCAAAATTGGTGACATTTTAACCAAATAACTTTCTAGTTTGACTGCAGCCCAGCAGTCTTTTACAAATTTCCCAATTGTTAAGTTACTGTTCATAAGCACTAATTCTTTAGCTCTTAACCTAATGACTGTCCTCATTTTATTTTCAGTTGAGAAATTTACATTCTGGTATTGAAATCAATTGCTCCCAGGCTAAAGGCAGTGCTATTAAAAAAAAAAGCCTTAAAAATAAACATAAACTTTAGAAAATAAAGGTTAATTATATTCACTCAGAGCTTGTTTAGAATGAATGAGATTCAGTATTTTCATTGTTTCTTGCAATTTGAGACCCAGCACAAGTTACTCAATTCATTTCTGACTTGTTTCCTAACCTGTAAAATGGAGGTGACTATCCCCTCTCAAGACTGGCCCTAAGATTAATATTGTTAACTTCTGGATGTTGGCATTAGATTTATCCTTTGTGTATTTATAAGCAAAGAGATCTTTTTGAAAAAAAGAAAAAGATGATGGCTACTCTAGGATTAAAATTCATTTCACATAAAATGATCTTTAAAGTAGCCAGGCACAAGAAATTCCTCTGAAAAATTAATTTTTCATTCATTTGGTGTTAGATAAATCTGGGTTAGAATTGCCCCTTCCCCTTTGAGAGGAAGTCGCAGTTGTTTCAGTTAACTCCTTTTATGATAGATATCCTCCCCCTAGAAAACCGGGATAATAACCCTACTTGAAAAGGCTGTTGTAAAAATTAAATGAGGAAATGTTTATGTGATGTGTCTACCCGGAGTTTAAGAATTTAGAACTCAATAAATGATAAAACAGTAATATTACTCATTAATTCAAAAAGTTAAGAATGCTTCACTACTAGGGGGTGCATAAAGGTTAATAACCTTTAAGCTTTACCCCATCTTTAGAAGACAGAATAGAGGGTAACATGCAGAAACGATTCAGAACCACTTTTGCAAGGAACTAAATTCACAGCCTTGATTACACTACCGGAGGCTTAACCTTGGGACAATCAGCAGGTTTGCCCTTGTGCAATTACGCCTTCCTAAGCCCTGCCTCTTGCTCGGCTCCGCGAGAAGGGTGCCTACTTGTGCGCCTGCGCCATGACCGAGACTGCGCATGCGCTGGTTGGGACGGACGGGATCGAGAACCATGGCTTGGGTACCAGCAGAGTCTGCAATGGAAGAGTTAATGCCCCGGCTATTGCCAGTGGAGCCCTGCGACTTGACAGAAGGTTTCGATCCCTCCGTGCCGCCGAGGACTCCCCAGGAGTACCTGAGGCGGGTCCAGTGAGTGATTTGGCCCTGTGCGGGTGGGCTGGTCGTCCGCCCTGTCCCTGGGCACAGTGCCCCGCTGGACCCTTCCGAGTGGTAAAGACCCGCCTCTGTTCCCGTCCCTAATCTCACACGATTTTGGGTCATTGTGAGATCACTTGATTACTTCTTTATGTGGTCAATTTTCTATTAACTTAATTCTGTTAAATTTGATTACACGTGTCACGGTGTGTGCTCTCGTATTTTCCTGCTTTCAAACCAGATAATTTCAAAAATACATTGTTTAGTACCTCAATTGCAACTCTGAACTTTTTTCTGATTTCATAATGAACTGTAGAAATGGATCTCTTGTTTTACTACACATGAACAAAGCACAGTAGTAATTACATTTCTTGCATTTGTTACTTATTTGTAGGATCGAAGCAGCTCAGTGTCCAGATGTTGTGGTAGCTCAAATTGACCCAAAGAAGTTGAAAAGGAAGCAAAGTGTGAATGTTTCTGTGAGTTTTCTTACCCGTTAGGGAATAACCCCCGTCCCAAATTAAAAGATCAAGTCTCTTCTGTAGTATGTGACGGTATTAGTCAAGATGTAGGCAAGATTTGACTACTCCCTATGATTTTAGACATTTGCATGCACTTTTTCCCCCAAAAGGACAATTGGTATTTACTGCCTCCAGAGAAGCTTTCAGTAACCCTGGCATTCATGGAGATTTGCTCATCACACACTAGGGACATGATCCAATCCTAAAGGAGTCTTTAAACAGGTTACTTATGCTATCCTTTATTTTCCAGTTGTCTTCATGATTATTACACTAAGTAATCTTATTTAATTTAGTTTGCATGTTATGAATTTAGGTTTTGTTTTTTAAGAATAGAACCCGCGTTTTTACGCTTTTCTAGCTACACTTGCACACAGTGAATATTTTCATTCATTTACTTATCTAGCACAGTTTTATTTAAACAACTAGGTTATGCCAGGTGCTGCGAATACAGCACAGGATGAGACAGAAAAAGTCCATTCTGTAGAGTTTACATTCTTCTGAGGAAGACAAAGTAAACAACCAAACAAATTAATTACATATTGTGACTATTGCTGTGCAGAAAATTAACATGTATAATAGCCAATAAAATAACAGGGAGTACTACTTTAGACAGAATAGTCACAGAAGGTCTCTGTAAGGAGGTGCTATTTAACCTAAGGTGAAAGAAGAACAGAAGTTTTTATTTTGTGATAAATCCCTTTCCTTTTATGTTTTAAGTAATTCCTTTATCTGATGTTTATAATCAGGAAATTTTAATTCAGGCATTACAATGTTTCATGTAATTCCTTTTTTCAGGAGTTTTCAGTTAATATGAGATGATGATTTATATTCCTAGCTTTTAAAAAATGACCACAGTAAGTTTTATGTCAAGGCAATATGATCAATTGTGAACTATGTGCTATTTTAGAAAACAGAAGTAGCCCTTGTAAAGTCAAATGTCTTAAATTATTTGAGTACCTATACCAGAATTGTTTATTTAGAATATGTCTCTCTTTTTGTTTCAAACTGTTTTGCTATCATAGAAAGGTAGGACCAGATCGTGTCTTCAGTGTTTTCTTAGAAAACCTATTAGGTTTCTTAGAAATTCCAACTATAAACCATTCCAGATTGCTCTAATTGAAGTGATTATATAAGGATCTTTTCCTAATGTTTTAAACTAGGACATAAGTTGCAAAGTAAAATGCCTCCTTATTTGCATCTGCAAAAAGTACACTTTCTTGGATAGTCTTGATCATTTATTATTCATTCATCTTAATTTCACTTTTGCTTTTCAGAGGCATGAGATTCTAATCATAAGACTAACATTGATTCTAATGTTTGTGAACTGATCTCTAGCTTTCAGGATGCCAACCTGCTCCTAAAGGATACTCCCCAACACTTCAGTGGCAGCAGCAGCAAGTGGCACAGTTTTCAGCTGTTCGACAGGTATGTGTATTTGAATCACTTAACCTAATTAAATTTCTCCACCTTTCCTCCCTCAGGTTTATTTCTGTTCTTAGACTGTAGCTGGAAAATTATAAGATTTGTGATTTTGAAACATGAAGGTAAGAATATTTACTAATCGATCACCAAATTATTATAATTATTAGACATAGTACAATTTGAAATTTTGGAAATATTTTCCATGTTTTAGGATTGTTAGAATGTTGTACAGCAATTGATTTATCCATTCTCTGAAGATGATTTGTCTAACTTCTCTTCCTTTAGAGTGTAAACAGACATAGGAGTCACTGGAAATCCCAACAGTTGGATAGTAATGTGACCATGGTATGTAAGTCTCTCTAAGTTGTGCAATGTATATCTATTTGATATAGTCCATATTTACATCCAGTCTTTAAAGATTCACTTACTTAGTCCATGTTATTTTCATTCTCTCACATCTACCACTAGTAATCATAATTCCACTATATCTGTACCTTGAAAAGTATAGAGTCAGTAATGCAAATTATTATTTTTATGACAATTTCAATATACAGCATCTAAGAGACTTTGAATAGGCCTCTACAAGTTAAGGGTTCTTCTAGATATTTGCTTTTAAGGAAATAAATATAGTTTCAGTATTTACAAAAAGTTTATTGGATTTTCCCAATGAGGCAATGATGCTAATACCTACGACATTTTAGTAAAGGCTGTCCTGTATTTTGGAAAGTAGCATTTCCTACATTTTGTCAGCTTGGATATAATTGTAAGCTCTTCAGTAGATATATCTGGACTATTAAGTAAAAAAGGGAGTAGGCAACGAAATGGATATGGGTATGATGGTATAGGATAATGCTTTTAACCTTTTAGGGAATCTTACTTTCTTCCTAAGGATCAAATGAAGCTATTTCTCTTCGGAGGAAAAAAATACATATACACAATTTTGCTCACGGTTTCAGGTAGTTCATAGATTTCAGATTTTAGAAACTTTCTCTAGGCAGTGCTTTCTAATACTCCTACATGGTAACATATTGGGATAAATGGAGGAGGCTACTGCTATAGCAGCCTAAGACTACCAGTGGAAAGCTGAGAGATTATATGGCCTCTCTCTGTGCTTTTCCATACCATTTGGGAGCTGTGCTCTAAGAAAAGTGTGAAAGGAGCTAACATTACTTGCCCATGATCATTTAGCTCATAAAAGCTATAGCTGAGATTCAAACCAAAGTTTGTCTGACTCTAATTCACTGTGCTATGAGTCCTCCTAGTAACAAGATGGTGGGGATGGGGGCATGGGTAGGCAGGTAGAAAAACTTTTTTTTTGGAGGTGAGGGCTTTAACATCAGTGTAATAACTTTTGGGTACATGTTTACTAATTTAAAAGGAAGTCATATCCATAAATTATGATGCTATAATTTGTCAAAAATGGAAATGACCTAACATAATTGATTCAATATATTATGGTCCATCAAAACAGTAGAATATTATGTAGCAATAGCATATGTTCATTGCAGCACATGTAAATATTATATATATATAAATTTTATATATATATAAAAAATATAAATATATGTATTTATATATTTAATTATATATATAATATATATTTATATATAAATATTTTTTATATATTTATATATAAATATTTTTTATATATAAATATAAAAATTTATATATAAATATAAATAATAAAATGAAAAAAATGTAAAGCATATGTTGATGGCAACTGTGTCAATATAAATGGTTACTTATTTGTGTATCCAGTCATTTAATAATCAGGGTGTATTTAATAATCAGGGTGTTCAGTGCTACCTGAAACAGAAACAATCTCTGACCTAATAGAGTAATGGGAAAGGTAATTCTATTGTTCCAGGACAATAGGTTTTAACTTGGTAGGGGTCTCATATTCACCCTGAGAATCTAATGAAAGTTACTTATTCTCAGGGGGAAATCTGCACCTATGTGAAGTAATGTGCAAGGAGAGGTGTACATATAAAAATTATTTTGTTAAGGTAGTTAGATTGGGCTGAATGCTTATTCAGCCTTTTCCATCTGGCAGTGTAGAATGAATCCATTCTTTCTTTGACTGAACAGCCCTTTAAGTTTGTGAAGTATATGACCATGTCTCCCTCCTAGGGATAAACATCCTCCATTCTTATAAGCATGCTTAGTACATTTTTTTCTGTACAAGTTTACATCTTTATCACCTTTTTGAACACACTTGCTTGTCAGTGTGCATGAGAGTGTCACCCCAGGTAAACACATCCTACATTTGGTGTGACCACTTGGGCAATGTATTAAGGGCTACCATAATAAAACCATACACTGGGTGGCTTAACAAAAAATAATGTATTTTCTCACAGTTCTGTGGGCTAGAAGTCTAAGATCAACGTGACAGTAGGTTTGATTTCTCTTGAGGCCTCTCTCTGGCTTATAGCTGCTGTCTTCTTGCTGTGTCCTTACATGGCCTTTCCTATGTGTATGTGCATCCCTAGTATCTTTGTATGTCCAAACTTCCTCTTACAAGACACCAGTCAGATTAGATTAAGTCCTACCCTAAGAGTGTCATTTTACCTTCATCATCTCTATAAAAGCCCTGTCTCCAAATACAGTCACATGCAAAGGTACTGGAGGTGAGGGCTTTAACATTTGAATTCTGGGGCCACAGTGCAACCCATAATAGGCATCATATCTTTGTGTTGCCATAGAAGGAATATAGAGGTTTCCTCACTTCCTTTTTCACTGTTCAGTTCTTTAAAACTACATAGAAGTAAGTAAACTAATTTTTTTCTTTTAGCCAAAATCCGAAGATGAAGAAGGTTGGAAAAAATTTTGTCTGGGTGAGAGATTATGTGCTGAAGGAGCTGTTGGACCAGCTACAAGTGAAAGTTCAGGGATCGATTATGTAAAAGTAGGTGATATATGGATAACATAATAAAAAGCATTCTAATTTTGGTACATCATCTAGTAGAATGGCTCAGCAAACTATAGTCTAGGCCAAATCAGTCTGCAACCTGTTTTTGTACAGCCCATGAGCTAAAGATGGTTTTTATATTTTTAAAGGGTTGTAAAAAACAACAAATAACATGTGACTGAGAGTGTATGGCCTGCAAAGCTTTAAGTATTTACTGTCTGGTTCTATAGGAAATGTTTGCTAACCCTGACTTAGTTTATTGGCTCTTTAACTTTAAAATTGGCAGCCTAGTTTCTAAAACAGTATACTGTGACTTTTTTTTTGTAGGCTTCATATTTCTTATATTTTAGCTGTGTAATAATTTTGTGAGTTAGGTAGGGTTCAGTTTTTTTAAATAAGGCATGGGTCAAACAATGAATAATGAGTAGTCAGAGAAACAAAGGAAAACATGACTTAGGGGCTTAGAATGCTTAGTAAATTCCATATTTTGGAGATAAACTGTTGAGGGCATATGTAAATTTCACATGGCTTTATTTTAATCATAAATTATGTGGCCATCTGCTTCTTGTGCTTCAGGACTCACCTGCCCTCAAGTTTATAGGTGTTGGTATGGAGCCCACTGTATACATCTGTATTACTGTTAGCTCCCTATACTCTGTTGTTCTGTGCTGCTAAACAGATATTTACTTTTTGCTATATTGTGCCACATTGTATTTTTTCCATTTAAAATTATTATATCCCCAAATTGTAAAAGCTCCAAAACTCACTAAAAAAACTAAGAACAACAAAAAACAGTCAAAAGATATAAAAAGACATCTCACAGAGAGAAAATAAAATTATTCTTATGTGACATGATGTGTAAAATCACTTGTAATAGAAATATAGTTTACAGCCCCCCTGAGCTGCTATTTTTCAGGTAACATTCTGGCAAAATTTGATACATGGGGTTGACAGAGGGCTGGAAAAACAGGCAGTTTTACACATGGGAGGCCTGTAAACAGATTCAAGTCTCTAAGGGAAATAACTAGGTACTGTTTCTTATACAACCTATTGCTCTTTTGGATAATATCCCTAATGTATGTTACATTTCAAAATGTGTTTTAATTTGACAAGGATTTAAAGTTTATTTATTTAGCTTGTTATTACAAAATATATTAAGTAAAATACATTATGTGAAAGAACCAATTAAGGACACAGGACTTTAATGCATATTGTCTGGAGTTTCTCACAAGTCCGTGCTATTTTTATAATCAAGGCTCCCAGCATTAAACTGAAAAGTACTTTTTTACTTAAATCAGATTTGATTTGCAAAAAATCGTACCATTCAAGTCCCTTAATTCCTGAAAATATTAGCTTTAGCTGAAGATTTTGAAAAAGTGTGTATCACAGATTAATGTCATAATATAAATAGTATCATTTTTAAAAATTTCATACTGCTAACATTGTAATTACCAAAATCATTATTTTTAAATTTACGTATTCTAATATCAAGACATTATTTTCTTGGGCATTACCAACATAATTCAAGGAATGTTTTATTATAATGATAATGGGTAGTGAAAGAATTTTCTTTTATCCTTTGTTTTTAAATAACAGTGTGGTAAGAAATTGACCAGTTTGAAAAAAAGTGAAGCCCCTCCTTATAATACCACATAGTAAATTTCAGTCTTATTTTTCTTTCAGATTGGTTTCCCTCCCTTGCTAAGTATTGTTAGCAGAATGAATCAGGTAAAATCAATCTAATAATAAGGATAAATGCATTCTTTTGTTTGTAATTATGTCAAAGTATTACAAATGTATTTACTGAACTGCAAGACCCTGTCCTAAACGCTTTCACAGTTCTCAGTTGTCACTACAATCCTACATGGGGAGTTGTTATTAAGGTCCATACTTAGTAGCTGAAAAAACAAAATTGGAGGTTAAGTAACTTGCAGGTGGTTTTTCAGCAAGTCTTAATGGCAACACTGGGGATTCAATCCCATGTTGGTCTAATTCCAGAACTCATGCTCTTAAACATGGTGCTAAATTATTCAGTGTTATATATTTTGGTTGTAAGTCTTGGATTCTGGGATCTGAAATAAATACTAAGGTTAGATTGTTATTTCTAGTTCCAGATATTCTACACATTCTATTAAGAATTAAATGCATAGTTTCTTGGATCAAAAGGGGAGAAATAGAAACTTTGGTTCTTCAGTCTTTTAGGACTAAGAACTCTATTATCCATTTAAAGAGCAAATAAAAACTGTTTTGCCTTCATGTAGCATTGGGTACCTTTGGAAGATAAAATTTTTAAGTGTCATACTCTGTTGTAAATCATAGAGTGGCTGAGAGTTTCATTACTCATTGTAATGAGTAATGATCATTTACTTGATCATTTGCATTAAGATACTGTAGTAGTCATGCTAAATTGGATGGATAATTTTTGTAAGTGTCCAACTATATTTGAATAAGCCAGAGAATATTTTCAACACTTAGGTAAATTCTTTTTTTTTTTTTGATATCATTAATATACAATTAGATGAGCAACATTATGGTTACTAGATTCTCCCCATTATCAAGTCCCCACCACATACCCCATTACAGTCACTGTCCATCAGCATAGTAAGCTGCTATAGAGTTACTACTTATCTTCTCTGTGCGGTACTGCCTTCCCCAAGTTAGGTAAATTCTATCTGTATAGCTTGAAAACAGATTTTTCTCCAGTAACTTTCTCTTTATATTTGTACTTTGATTTAATGAAAAGAATATGAAGGTATTTATGCAAAGATTTTTTTTAAGAGCACATGGCATTTTTCAAGTAGTTGTTAACTATATTAGTAGCTATAACTGGGATTTAAGCCAATATATCCATACTTGGAAATGTATAAGAATACTCATCTAAAAAGCCTATTCTCACTGAGTTAGCCATCTAATCAAATTACTAAAGAGTTACGTTTAGTTTTCTCTGGAAGTCCAAAGAATGGGCTATTTAGAATGTCAGAGTTGCTATCTAACTAAACTTAATGAAACTCATTAAGTTCTGAGTGTTGTGTTGCTAATATGATTATCTCATCTCCTCCTTTTTTTTTAGGCAACAGTAACTAGTGTCTTGGAATATCTGAGTAATTGGTTTGGAGAAAGAGATTTTACTCCAGAATTGGTAGTATTGCATCTTTTTATTTTTATAATGCAGACAAAATTATATATACTTATATAAGAGATATGGCCATAAGGTGTTTATTTATATGTACTATACATGTGTGTATAACTATATCTATAATGCAAACTACACTTGCTGGCAGTGAAATAAGGAACTATACTAGAATGTAAATCAACATACTATTCCTTCATTGAGAAAATCTTACTTTGGAAAAAAAATGTCAACCAAAGAGTTGATTTATATCTTGCTTACCTTATTGCAGACTAGTAACAAACACAGATTGGCAAAAAATCTGCAAACCCCATTTTGAGGAGCACTGGCTTAAGAAGTTAGAAATGTTTTTCATAAAATGTCCTTGAAATTCAGTCCACGAAAGAATATCAGAAATACCAACAATAGCCAGTGCTTTGTACCAAACATTGTTCTGAGGACTTTGTATATAATAACTCATTGAATTCTCCAATAAATTATGACCTGCTTTTTCCATTTACAGATAAAGAAATGAGCACATAGGATTTCAGTACCCTGCTTAAGGTCAACAGATTATAACTTTCAGAACTGAGATTCATACCCAGACAACTTGGCTGTACGCTTTTAACAGCTATGCTACACTGCTCCTCTATTTTATTGCTTTGTTTTCACAGCTCATTTTCCATCTTCAAAGTTGGGTAAATTTAGTGAGTATTATATAAATGAATTACCTGCTTAATCCCCTAGTAAGAAATTTTGTCATCTTTTGAAATTAGACTTCATTTTTTGGAAACATTTCTCACAATTGAGGATATTTGCAAGAGTGCATCTCAGGCTCCAAAAAGCCATGTCAAACAGAAGATACAATCTCTTCCCTTCAGAAGCTTATAATCAGGTGGGAGAGACAGATTAACTAACATTTGAAGTACAGTGTATAAGTTTCCTAGCCTGCCATTCAGCCAAGTGGCTTAGATAAGTTTCTTCCATTAAATATAGGGACCACATTTCTTTATCACTAGATTTTGATTGTTGACTTTAAAATTTTCATTCTTTTAAGTCTACTATAAAGCATGTACTTTTTTTTTTTTGCTATCATTAATCTACAATTACATGAAGAACACTATGTTTAGCAGGCTGCCCCCCTCACCAAGTCCCCCAAACACACATCACTACAGTCACTGTCCATCAGTGTAGCAAGATGCTGTATAATCACCACCTGTCTTCTCTGTGTTGTAGAGCCCTCCACGTAACCCCCCCACACCACTATACATGCTAATCATAATGCCCCCTTTCTTTTTCCCCACCCTTATCCCTCCCTTCCCACCCATCATCCCCAGTCCTTTTCCCTTTGGTAACTGTTAGTCCATTCTTGGGTTCTGTGATTCTGCTGCTGTTTTGTTCCTTCAGTTTTTCTTGTTCTTATACTCCACATATGAGTGAAATCATTTGGTACTTGTCCTTCTCTGCCTGGCTTATTTCACTGACCATAATACCCTCTAGCTCCATCCATGTTGTTGCAAATTGTAGGATCTGTTTTTTCCTTATAGCTGAGTAATATTCCATTGTATATATGTACCACAAGTGCTTTATCCATTCATCTACTGATGGACATTTAGGTTGCTTCCATATCTTGGCTATTGTAAATAGTGCAGCGATAAACATAGGGGTGCATCTGTCTTTTTCAAACTGGGCTGCTGCATTCTTAGGGTAAATTCCTAGGAGTGAAATTTGTAGGTCAAATGGTATTTATATTTTGAGCATGTTGAGGAACCTCCATACTGCTTTCCACAATGGTTGAACTAATTTACATTCCCACCAGCATTGTAGGAGGGTTCCCCTTTCTCCACAACCTCACCAACATTTGTTGTTATTTGTCTTTTGGATGGTAGCCATCCTTACTGGTGTGAGGTGATAATCTCATTGTGGTTTTAATTTGCATTTCTCTGATGACAAGCGATGTGGAGCATCTTTTCATGTGTCTGTTGGCCATCTGAACTTCTTCTTTGGAGAACTGTCTGTTCAGCTCCTCTGCCCATTTTTTAATTGGATTATTTGCCTTTTGTTTGTTGAGGTGTGTGAGCTCTTTATGTATTTTGGATGTCAACCCTTTAAAGGATCTGTCATTTATGAATATATTCTCCCATACTGTAGGATACGTTTTTGTTCTATTGATGGTGTCCTTTGCTGTACAGAAGCTTTTCAGCTTGATATAGTCCCACTTGTTCATTTTTGCTTTTGTTTCCCTTGCCCAGGGAGATATGTTCATGAAGAGGTCACTCATGTTTATGTCTAAGAGATTTTTGCCTATGTTTTTTTCTAAGAGTTTTATGGTTTCATGACTTACATTCAAGTCTTTGATCCATTTCGAATTTACTTTTGTGTATGGGGTTAGACAGTGATCCAGTTTCATTCTCTTACATGTAGCTGTCCAGTTTTGCCAGCACCATCTGTTGAAGAGACTGTCATTTCCCCATTGTATGTCCATGGCTCCTTTATCATATATGAATTGACAATATATGTTTGGGTTAATGTTTGGAGTCTCTATTCTGTTCCACTGGTCTGTGGGTCTGTTCTTGTGCCAGTACCAAATTGTCTTGATTACTGTGGCTTTGTAGTAGAGCTTGAAGTTGGGGAGTGAGATCCCCCCAACTTCATTCCTCCTTCTCAGGATTACTTTAGCTATTCAGGGTCTTTGGTGTTTCCATATGAATTTTTGAACTATTTGTTCCAGTTCATTGAAGAATGCTGTTGGTAATTTGATAGGGATTGAATTGAATCTGTATATTGCTTCGGGCAGAATGGCCATTGTGACAATATTAGTTCTTCCTAGCCAGGAGCATGGGATGAGTTTCCATTTGTTAGTGACCTCTTTAATTTCTCTTAAGAGTGTCTTATAATTTTCAGGGTATAGGTCTTTCACTTCCTTGGTTAAGTTTATTCCTAGGTATTTTATTCTTTTTGATGCTATTGTGAATGGAATTGTTTTCCTGATTTCTCTTTCTATTGGTTCATTGTTAGTGTATAGGAAAGCCACAGATTTCTGTGTGTTAATTTTGTATCCTGCAACTTTGCTGAATTCCGATATTAGTTCTAGTAGTTTTGGAGTGGAGTCTTTAGGGTTTTTTATGTACAATATCATGTCCTCTGCAAATAGTGACAGTTTCACCTCTTCTTTACCAATCTGGATTCCTTGTATTTCTTTGTTTTGTCTGATTGCCATTGCTAGGACCTCCGGTACTATGTTGAATAACAGTGGGGAGAGTGGGCATCCCTGTCTTGTTCCCAATCTCAGAGGAAAAGCTTTCAGCTTCTCGCTGTTCAGTATGATGTTGGCTGTGGGTTTATCATATATGGCCTTTATTGTGTTGAGGTACTTGCCCTCTATACCCATTTTGTTGAGAGTTTTTATCATGAATGGATGTTGAATTTTGTCGAATGCTTTTTCAGCATCTATGGAGATGATCATGTGGTTTTTGTCCTTCTTTTTGTTGATGTGGTGGATGATGTTGATGGATTTTCGAATGTTGTACCATCCTTGCATCTCTGGGATGAATCCCACTTGGTCATGGTGTATAATGCTTTTGTATTTTTGAATTCGGTTTGCTAATATTTTGTTGAGTATTTTTGATTCTACATTCATAAGGGATATTGGTCTGTAGTTTTCTTTTTTGGTGGGGTCTTTGCCTGGTTTTGGTATTAGGGTGATGTTGGCTTCATAGAATGAGTTTGGGAGTATTCCCTCCTCTTCTATTTTTTGGAAAACTTTAAGGAGAATGGGTATTATGTCTTCTCTGTATGTCTGATAAAATTCCGAGGTAAGTCCGTCTGGCCCGGGGGTTTTGTTCTTGGGTAGCTTTTTGATTACTGATTCAATTTTGTTGCTGGTAATTGTTCTGTTTAGATTTTCCATTTCTTTCTGGGTCAGTCTTGGAAGGTTGTATTTTTCTTGGAAGTTGTCCATTTCTCCTATGTTTTCCAGCTTGTTAGCATATAGGTTTTCATAGTACTCTCTAATAATTCTTTGTATTTCTGTGGGGTCCGTCATGAGTTTTCCTTTCTTGTTTCTGATTCTGTTGATGTGTGTTGATTCTCTTTTTCTCTTAATAAGTCTGGCTAGAGACTTATCTATTTTGTTTATTTTCTCGAAGAACCAGCTCTTGGTTTCATTGATTTTTTCTTTTGTTTTATTCTTCTCAATTTTATTTATTTCTTCTCTGATCTTTATTATGTCCCTCCTTCTGCTGACCTTAGGCCTCATTTGTTCTTCCTTTTCCAATTTCGATAATTGTGACAATAAACTATTCATTTGGGATTGTTCTTTCTTCTTTAAATATGCCTGGATTCCTGTATACTTTCCTCTTAAGACTGCTTTTGCTGTGTAACGCAGTAGTTGGGGCTTTGTGTTGTTGTTGTCATTTGTTTCCATATATTGCTGGATCTCCATTTTAATTTGGTCATTGATCCATTGATTATTTAGGAGCATGTTGTTAAGCCTCCATGTGTTTGTGAGTCTTTTTGCTTTCTTTGTACAATTTATTTCTAGTTTTATACCTTTGTGGTCTGAAAACTTAGTTGGTAGGATTTTAATCTTTTGGAATTAACTGAGGCTCTTTTTGTGGCCTTGTATGTGGTCTATTCTGGAGAATGTTCCATGTGCACTTGAGAAGAATGTGTATCCTGTTGCTTTTGGATGTAGAGTTCTATAGATGTCTATTAGGTCCATCTGTTCTAGTGTGTTGTTCAGTGCCTCTGTGTCCTTATTTTCTGTCTGGTGGATCTGTCCTTTGGAGTGAGTGGTGTGTTGAAGTCTCCCAAAATGAATGCATTGCATTCTATTTCCTCCTTTAATTCTGTTAGTGTTTGTTTCACATATGTTGGTGCTCCTGTATTGGGTGCATGTATATTTATAATGGTTATATCCTCTTGTTGGACTGATCTCTTTATCATTATGTAATGTCCTTCTTTATCTCTTGTTTCTTTCTTTGTTTTCAAGTCTATTTTGTCTGATACTAGTATTGCAACACCTGCTTTTTTCTTCCTGTTGTTTGCATGAAATATCTTTTTCCAACCCTTGACTTTTAATCTGTGCATGTCTTTGGGTTTGAGGTGAGTCTCTTGTAAGCAGCATATAGATCGGTCTTGCTTTTTTATCCATTCTGTTACTCTGTGTCTTTTGTTTGGTGCATTCAGTCCATTTACATTTAGGGTGATTATTGAAAGATATGTACTTACTGCCATTGCAGGCTTTAAGTTTGTGGTTACCAAAGGTTCAAGGTTAGCTTCTTTACTATCTTACTGTCTAACTTAACTCACTTATTGAGCTATTAGAACTCTGTCTTATGATTCTTTATTTCTCTCCCTTCTTATTCTTCCTCCTCCATCCTTCATATGTTGGGTGTTTTTTCTGTGCTCTTTTGAGGAGTGCTCCCATCTAGAGCAGTACCTCTAAGATACCTTGTAGAGGTGGTTTGTGGGAGGCAAATTCCCTCAACTTTTGCTTGTCTGGGAATTGTTTAATCCCTCCTTCATATTTAAATGATAATCGTGCTGGATACAGTATTCTTGGTTCAAGGCCCTTGTTTCATTGCATTAAATATATCATGCCATTCTCTTTTGGCCTGTAAGCTTTCTCAACTGTAAGGTTCAGAAGTCTGATGATAGTCTGATGGGTTTTCCTTTGTAGGTGACCTTTTTTTTCTCTCTGGCTGCCTTTAATACTCTGTCCTTATCTTTGATCTTTGCCATTTTAATTATTATGTGTCTTGGTGTTGCCCTCCTTGGGTCCCTTCTCATGGGAATTCTGTGTGCTTCTGTGATCTGAGAGGCCATTTCCTCCTCCTGTTTGGGGAAATTTTCAGAAATTATTTCTTCAAAGACACTTTCTATCCCTTTTTCTCTCTCTTCTTCTTCTGGTTCTCCTATAATGCGAATATTGTTCCATTTTGATTTGTCACACAGTTCTCTTAATATTCTTTCATTCCTGGAGATCCTTTTATCTCTCTCTGCGTAAGCTTCTCTGCATTCCTGTTCTCTGATTTCTAGTCCATTAATGGTCTCTTGCATCTCATCCTTTCTGCTTTGAAGTCCTTCCAGAGATTGTTTTATTTCTGTATTCTCCCTCCTTAGTTCTTGCATATTACTCTGCAAGTCCATCAGCATGGTTATGACTTTTGTTTTGAATTCTTTTTCAGAAAGATTGGTTAAATCTATCTCCCCAGATTCCTTTTCAGGGGAGGATGTGGAGGATGTCTGTGTTAGTCTCGTCTGGATCAAATTTTTCTGCCTTTTCATGTTGATAGATGCTGTGGTATGCTATTGACTCATCTGTCACCTGGGAGAGTCAAGACTCTTTCCACTTGCTCCTGGCCTTTCTTTACTGGGACAATCGCAACCCCTAGCGGCTTGTGTTGGGCAGTTGTGCATAGGCTGGGTCTCTGTTTCTTGCCCGGCCACTCTGGAGGAAGCTCCCTTACTGTGGGCGTGGTCAGCCTCAGGCCTCTGCCCTGCTATGATGGGGCCGTGCCAGAGGGGGAACGGGCGGGGGGCTATTTTTCACTGTGAGGGGTCTCAGAGCTGCGCTCCTGCCCAGGGAGTTAGGGTGCCCGGGGTTCTCCAGGATTCCCAGCGGCTGAGCTAAGTGTCCCGGGACGCTTCTGTTCAGCTGTGGGGTCCCTGTCCCTTTAAGACTTTCAAAAAGCACTCGCTTTTCTTGTCCCAGGCGCACTGGCTGCAGGGACCTGCTCACAGGTTTTACTGTCCCATTTCGCTAGTTTCCCATACTCCTTGCACTGTGTGTCTGCACTCCCAGAGCGGATGGCTAGGGCTGGGTGTTTAGCAGTCCTGGGCTCCCTCTCCCTCCCCGCTCTGACTCCTCTCCTCCTGCTGGGAGCTGGGGTAAGGGACGCTCGGGT
The DNA here is from genome assembly GCF_040802235.1 of Manis javanica. Classification (NCBI taxonomy): domain Eukaryota; kingdom Metazoa; phylum Chordata; class Mammalia; order Pholidota; family Manidae; genus Manis; species Manis javanica. The sequence continues at coordinate 59,706,967 of NC_133163.1, read as the reverse complement.
CCCGCCAGGCCGGGGCTTGTATCTTACCCCCTTCGTGAGGCGTGGGTTCTTGCGGGTGTGGATGTAGTCTGGCTGTTGTCCTGTATCTTCTGGTCTCTCTTTTAGGAATAGTTGTTATTTGTTGTATTTTCAAAAATATATATGTTTTTGGAAGGAGATTCCCACTATCCTATTCACTCCGCCATCTTGGCTTCACCCCTCTAAAGCATGTACTTTTAAGGGGAAAAAATTTATATTTAAAATCACCTTCTGATTCAGTGGTCATACATGTCTTTTACATAGTTAAATTATTGTATAGAGTTTTTTAGCTCATATTTCATATATATACTTCTGTACGATAATGTGGTTCATATGATTTCCATTGTATTAATGTCTTATAATTTATTTTGATCCTCTCATTATTGACTATTTGGGTTCTTCCTTGTATTTTATGACCATGACTGAATTATAAACATTTATAATAATTTCTTTTTTATTAATTTTTCAGGATATTTCTAGAATAGAAATATTGGATCAAGGTTTTATAAGCCTTTGGTATATTCTGCCAGATTGCTTTCCAGAAGAAAAGAACCAGTTTATAATTCTATAAAAGTCAATTAAGAATGCAATGGATTCTTAAATTTATTTCTGTTCCCTGTAACTACTTTAACTTGAACCAACAGGAAAATATCATTTTGTAGGGTAAAAACATTTGCTCATCAACAATTCCATAGGTTCAATCTAACATTTTATAATTTGTGTTTGTTTTCAAATTGAGTGAATTTATAGTAGTACTTCAAAGTAAAAGTAATTTACATTTCTTTCAAATCAGTGAAACAATATTTACATTTCTTTTGTACTCATATTTACATATATATTTCTTTCAATCAGTGAAGCAGTATTTTTCCCATGCATTACTGTATTAGCAATACCTTCAATAGATAACTTTGTTCCTATTCTTAGGCTGCTTGTTCCTTGGAATCTAGATACTGAAATTTTAAGTTCTTTATTAGTTCTTTCTGTCCATTAGTGACCTTTCATCAGTATTATCTAACCTGTTTTCCTTCTCTTCCTTTAATTTTATTTTTTTCAAAAATTTGTAAAGTTTTTTGGATTTTTTTAAATTTCTAAAGTTAGACACTTAAGAGGGCGGTAAGTTTGGTTTTTCCTGTTAATTAGTGAAAACATATTATCAGAAAGTAGCTATATTTGCCAGAGGAACCATTAAAGAAAGCATTTATGAACCATTGGTAACTGATTTACTATGTTTTAGCCTGACTGATCCTTTGAGTCTTATTATGAGCAATCTGTATCTTAAATCAATGTGTTCAGTTTCTCTATCCAAGTAACCACACCATTAGAATTCTAGTATTGAAATTATCAGTGTTTAAAAGTCAAAACCCATGTCACAGGAAGTTTGCTTATCAAAAACTAGTAAAAGGAAAAAGGACTTTTTTTTTCTTTATTTGGAATTGTCTAATATTGTTTTGAGAAAAAACAGCCTTATTTTATCATCCAAATGTGAAGCTTTTAAGGAAGGTTTTCAGTTATTTGGTTTTGGATCTTCCTTTTATTTTTAATATTGTCACAGTGTGTTCATTGACTTTGAGAAAAGGAACTTTTCAGTACAGATACATCTTATTAGACAATCAGTAGAGGTTTAAATACCTTCTAGTGTAGAGGCCATTTGAATACCTGTAAATGTATCCCTGCAAATTTGAGTCAAATGTAAATGTATAATAGCCTTCTTAATGTAGAAGAGAATTCTGCTCACTATATATGGAATAAGCTTGAATAGGTACCATTTTATTTACAAAAGTCCTACTGATTTGGGATTACTTGGTGAGCTAACAGTGTGTTGCATAAATTGCTATATAAAGTTTGTTCTAACGCAATTCCCCCAAAGTGATGTGTTGCTCAGAATGAACTCAGACATATACTGCTGGTAGAAATATAATTTGATGTAATCATTCTGGGGTACAATTTAGTGATTATACAGAAACTTTTATGAACATACAACCCTTTAACTCCACCATTTCATTGCTAAGCGTTTAGCCCAAGAAGTCAGTCAGAGATGCTCTACAACTTATGTTCAAGGATATCTATCACACTATTTTTTTATATAATAGTAACAAATTTAATACCTAAGTGCTCAAAAATAGGAAATTGGTTAAGTAAATTATGGTGCACTCAAAATGGAGTATTCATTTCACAAATATTTTCATTAAGCTTCTATTGTGTTCCAACTCTAGACTGAGTTCTGGGGGTATAGTATCTGTCCTTATGCTCTCACAGATTTTGGGGAAACAGAATAAGCCAGTAGGACAAGAAAGTATGGTAGTGCTTTGTTAAAAAAGTATTTATATAAGTGCCTGTTGAGACTTAAAGCATTCCCTTGTTAATCCCATTTTACAACATGGGAGATGTTTATTATATATTGCAAGTAAAAAAAATGGCAACAAAATGTTTTTACCACATTAATGTTATTAAATGATGGAAATTTATATTTCTTAAGTATATGTAAATAGGAAAAGGATGAATACATTAAAAATTAGCAGAACTTTTAGCTGGATGGTGGGATCACAGGTTTTGTTTTCCTTTTGTACTTGTATTGAGTATATATTCCTTTTCTAATTGAAAAGAAAAACCAATTTTAGAAGGGGATGGGGATAAACTTAACTTGCCATGGTATTTATAGAAGTATCAAAACATTATTTCATCTAGAGTATAGTATCTTTGTATAGATCCAGGGCAAAGTTGTAAAATTATAAAACGATTTGTATATATATCTATAGAAGGCAAAGAAAAAATTGTATCTTAATTTTTACAAGGATTTGTACACATGTAAATTTAGTTCTACTTATGAATTAGGACTTCAGTTGTAGTTAAGAATCTCTGAGACGGGTAAGATTCCTCAAGGGAGGAACAACCTAAGACAGGCACAGTCACAGGGGGGCCATCAGGTGAGAAATTGGGGATCAACAGAGGTGAGGCTTAGAACCTCACCCCCCCTGTTTTGAGAGAAATCTTCTGCATCCGTGGATGTTTTGTTGCCCTTGTCTAGTTTGGATTAATACTTAGTCCATAGGCACACACCTGATCATCTACATTTGCCCTCTTACAGCACTAAACTATGTTTTCTACCTTTATCTTGCATCTACCTACCACTTCAGTATTTTATTAAAAATAATAATAATAATAATAATAATAATAATAATAATAATAATAATAAGGGAGAAATGTGGGATTCACATATAAATCAAGTATAAAAATCAAATGAATATTCATATTTGACCTGATTGTTTATAGTTCATAATGCATGATCAAAACTGAAAGTTTCTGTGATGACTGCCCTTGCACTGTTCACCATGTAAGAACTTATTCACTATGTAAGAATTTGTTCACCATGTAAGAACTTGTTCGTTATGCTTTAGAACATTGGAGACTGTTGAGAATTAGGCTTGGGGTTAATTAATGATTGTGCATTGAGTATTGAGTCCCCTATACAGAATTTTATTGTTGTTAACAACCATTTGATCAATAAATATGAGAGATGCCCTCTCAAAAAAAAAAAGAATCTCTGAAACAAACTCTTTGGGAGTAAGAATATTTTCAAATTTCAAGTGTCTAATGTTCTATGTCTATAGTAAGAAGATAGAAAAGATAATCACCTGGCTGTCTAGAAGACCCTTTCTTATCTATATACAAAGATAATGCAGTTAAATGTTCTATGACTTTATTCATAGCAAATAACCATATACAATGTTGGACATTTAAAAAAATAAGTTGAACTTAATGGTACAGTATTGCCTACTTCTTACTTTTTAAAATTCTATTTAGGGAAGATGGTTTTATGCTCTACTGGCTTGTCTTGAAAAACCTTTGTTACCTGAGGCACATTCACTGATCCGACAGCTTGCAAGAAGGTGCTCTGAAGTGAGGCTGTTAGTGGTAAGTTACAGCTTATTATTTCAAATTGAAAGATTGAAAGCACTCTACCAATTTATGTGGTGAAAAAGAAGGATTCCATTGAAATAGGAAAATGTGGAATCTTTTATTAGTCAGTGTTAGGTTTGGCCACATAAAAGACCAAAATAACAGTAGCTTAAATGAAATGGAATTGTTTTTCTCAGATAAAGGAAGTCTGCAGGTGATCTAAGATGGCAGTAAACCAAGCCTTTGAGTTCTGCCACATGTGGCTTCCATCCTCAACCTCACCTCATGATCCAAGACAGCTTCTGGAGCTTTGGCCATTACATTTCATTAGGTAGGAAGCTGAAAAACAGAGAAGATGGTCATACGTTTTAAAGAGCTTTCCCAGAGGGTTCACAAGCACCTTGGCTATATAGTTCATTGGCAAGAATTTAGTCACATGGCCATAAGGAACTATGGGAAATGTTTACTTTTATCTGGGTGGCACTGTGCTTAACTAAAAATGAGTTTCATTTGTTAAATAGTAAAGGGAGACAAGAAGCCAGTGTGGTCAACTGAAAGTCTCTGGCATGTTGATTATTTTGCATTTACCAATCAGACCCTTCCTCTAACTCATGCCTGCAACATTATAATATAAACTAATTTGATGCCAGATTAAACCCATTTCTGATTTTTTTCTTTCACCTTTCCTTTCCCCTTCACACAATACACTTTTGTTCTCCATTAACTACTCCAAAATATTTTCACTAAACATCCATGATATGGTCCAAACTAACTTAAAAGGGCTGTACTCGAAGCAAAATGTACTTAACTACTCAGAAATTGTTTTCCATGCTTTCTTCTTAGACTTTATTCCCCCTCCAGAAGTGCCTTTTCACTCTCTTCCAATCTGCATCTAAATGCCATTTTCTTTTCACAATCTGGCTCATGTTCCAGTACTTTCTATATTCTCCCTGATCCTAACTACTGAAAAGGAATCTCCATCATCTGTTTTCCCAGTATACTTCATATCTTTTTTATGGCACTTAACACATTTTTTCTTTGACTAAAACTAATAGGGATATTTCAACTTCTCTACTATTAGCAGATAATATGCTTATTCAGCTTTGTCCCATATGGTGCTTGGCACATAGAGAAGTTGAATATACTAACATGGAATTGTGTCCCAAGTTTGAATTAATATATAATATGTCCATTATAACATTACTCAATAGGTTATTGTGATGATTTCTTGAAGTATAAAAATAAATTTCATTCTCTGTAAGACTCCTTTCCATGTGTCTTAGGTCTGTCATTTAAACACACATTTAAAGTGACCTTTATAAGCAATGTAGTTCAGGAACTACCTCCCCATAATGGAGAACCCTGATCTGGAATATATCCTGGTATGTCTTATCCTAGAAGCCAGGATTTCACTCCTTGTCAGTTGTAAGTTCTTCAAACTATTTTCATATAATTTTTTTTCACTGTGGCCCAGTTACAGCATAGGCTTTTTGTGCTCCTCTACTTGGAGCAAGGAAAACTATCTCTCCCAAGTTATCCTTCTTGGAGCCCCCAACTCTTATTTCTTTTCCCTGTTCAGGACCTTTCTTTAAAAGATGACCTTAGGTGTTTCTCAAAGGATCATTAACTTGACAGTTCCCTCCTTTTTCTTTGAAATTTTCTATTCCCATGTGATTATTACTATCATCCAGTAACAGTTTCGTGATTTGCATCTTAAAAGGAAATTTTGTTGCAAAAATATTAGGGAAGAACAGACTACATTTTAAACTTTTTTTCTTTCTTTTCTTTTAGGACAGCAAAGATGATGAGAGGGTTCCTGCTTTGAATTTATTAATCTGCTTGGTTAGCAGGTAAGTAATCCTTGTCTTCTTGCTTCATAATAGTATTATTAATGGTGGTAGAGAGGAAACTAAGGTATAAGGAAACAATGTTAATGTACATCACAATTATGTTACAGTGAAGATTTATAGAGTAAATCCCTACAAATAAGTTAATGGACATCCATGTGCTTTTAATACTGAGATGTTTATTGACAGTTTGCCTTCCAGAAAGCTCATACAATTCTGTGTTCCCACTAATGTGTCAATGAGAGTACCCACCTCTTTGAATAGTGAGCACTTTCAGTTGGTACAAATATTTCCATTCAGATAATAAGATACAAATTATTTTTGTTTGCATTTGTTTGATTACCAGTGAGGGTAGAACATGTTTCATTTTTTCTTCCCTTTTTAAAAAATATTTTTTATTATTTTTATTTTGTTATATTAATATACAGTCACATGAGCAAAACTGTGGTTACTAGATTCCCCCCATTATCAAGTCCCCCTCACATACCCCATTACAGTCACTGTCCATCAGCGTAGTAAGATGCTATAGAATCACTACTTGTCTTCTCTGTGCTATACTGCCCTCCCCGTGCCCCCACCTATGTTATGTGTGCTAATCGTAATGCCCCTTATTCCCCTTCTCCCTCCCTTCCCACCCACCCTCCCCAGTCCCTTTCCCTTTGGTAACTGTTGGTCCATTCTTGGGTTCTGTGAGTCTGCTGCTGTTTTGTCCCTTCAGTTTTTGCTTTGTTTTTATGCTTCATGGATGAGTGAAATCATGTGATACTTCTCTTTCTCTACCTGGCTTATTTCACTTAGCATAATACCCTCTAGCTTCATCCATGTTGTTGCAGATTAGGATTTGTTTTCTTCTTATGGCTGAATAATATTCCATTGTGTAAATGTACCACATCTTCTTTATCCATTCATCTCCTGATGGACACTTACGTTGCTTCCATTTTTTGACTATTGTAAATAGTGCTGTGATAAACATAGGGGTGCATATGTCTTTTTGAAACTGGGATCCTGCATTCTTTGGGTAAATTCCTGGAAGTGGAATTCCTGGGTCTAATGGTATTTCTATTTTGAGTTTTTTGAGGAACCTCCATACTGCTTTCCACAATGATTGAACTAGTTTACATTCCCACCAGCAGTGTAGGAGGGTTCCCCTTTCTCTGCATCCTCGCCAACATTTGTTGTTCCTAGTCTTTTCTGTGTTGGCCATCCTAACTGGTGTGAGGTGATATCTCATTGTGGTTTTAATTTGCATTTCCCTGTTAATTAGCGATGTGGAGCATCTTTTCATGTGCCTGTTGGGCATCTGAATTTCTTTGGAGAAGTGTCTTTTCATATCCTCCACCCATTTTTTAATAGGGTTATTTGCTTTTTGAGTGTGGAGGTGTGTGAGTTCTTTATGTATTTTGGATGTTAACACCTTGTTGGATATGTCATTTACAAATATATTCTCCTATAATGTAGAATGCCTTTTTGTCCTTTGCTGTACAGAAACTTTTTAGCGTGATATAGACTCATTTGTTCATTTTTGCTTTTGTTTCCCTTGCCCAAGGAGATGTGTTCATGAAGAAGTTAGTCATGTTTATATTCAAGAGATTTTTGCCTATATTTTCTTCTAAGAGTTTTATGGTTTCATGACTTACATTCAGGTCTTTGACCCACTTTGAGTTTACTTTGTATATGGGGTTAAACAATAATCCAGTTTCATTCTCTTGCATGTAGATGTCCACTTTTGCCAACACCAGTTGTTGAAGAGGCTGTCATTTCCCCATTGTATATCCATGGCTCCTTTATCATGTATTTATTGACCATATATGCTTGGGTTTACAGCTGGGCTCTCTAGTCTATTCCATTGGTCTATGGGTCTGTTCTTTTGCCAGTACCAAATTGTCTTGATTACTGTGGCTCTGGAGTAGAGCTTGAAGTCAGGAAGCATAATTCCCCTGCTTTATTCTTCCTTCAGGATTGCTTTGGCTATTCAGCGACTTTTGTGGTTCCATATGAGTTTTAGAACTATTTACTCTAGTTTGTTAAAGAATTCTGTCGGTATTTTGATAGGGATTGCATCCTATCAAATCTGTAGGATGTGATACTTCTCTTTCTCTACCTGGCTTATTTCACTTAGCATAATACCCTCTGTAAATTGCTTTAGGTAGGATGGCCTTTTTGACTGTTAGTTCTTCCTATCCATGAGCACAGGATGTGTTTCCATTTACTGGTATCTTCTTTAATTTCTCTCATGAGTGTCTTGGAATTACATGTTTCATTTTAATACAGTTGCCTGTGTCTTGTTCATTTTCAGTTTGGGCACATTATTATTTAGTATGTGTTTGATTTCATTTCTTAAACTGAAGTTCTACCTGGATATTTCAAAACTTTTTCTTATGCTTGTATCTGAGTGTGTGGATATATAGTTACAAATATCACACACATTTATTTTAGGTCTCTTTCTGGACTTGATATTTTGTTCATTGGTCATTGTTTTCATTTAAATGCTAATACCTTTTTAAAGCTTTATAAGATATTTAATATTGGGAAGGTAAGTGATTTTTGTATCCACTTTTCCCTCCCCAAGCAGGACTTTTTTAGAGTACTCACATGTTCAACATACAGTTTCTTGGTCTGTAGTAATTAAGCTGTGCCAGTAATTAACCCTTACTGGGCATTTTGTATTTTAATTCTTTATAGAAATTTACTTAATCCTTAGAGGGTAGGTTTTATTAGTTCACAAATGAGGAAGCCATGGCAGAGAGAAGTTAAATAACTTCCCTGTCATCACAAAGCTAGTCAATGGCAGGGCTAGGATCCAGCTTTACTGCAGAGCTAAGCTCTTACCTATGCTGATCATAGAGTTAATTCCTGCCTCATCTTTTGGTAGTAAGGATTCAATGAGAGAATGCCATAGGTAACATATATACTGTGTCTCAAGTCCTTTCAACTCAGGGTTTTTTCCTCTTACAGATGAGGTCACTGATTCAGGCAAATTAAGTAATAAAGGTTTCATAAGCTAGAATTTCCTGGAACCAGAGACTTAAACATATCATCTAACTGGTAATCTACTGATAATTTATAATACTAGGCACTTAGAAGAAATAGCCAAGTGTTCTGGTCGTGATTTTTTTTCCCCTCAAAAGTTAGGCAAAAAAGGAAAAGTTCTAAGCTAGAAAAGTGTGAAACTACAGGCTTCATTTAGGGAAATTTATAGATGATTCTAACAAGTTTGAAGAAAGATAACAGAGGCCCAAATTCTCTTTGCAGTAGCTGCTTCAATGTAAATACCAGGTATTTGTTTAAGTATCTTATATTTTTTGTTGGTGTTGTTTTGGCAGCATTAAGGCACTAACCGCGAACCCATAGAAAATACCTATTCATGGGATCCAATAGCTGTGTGTTAGCACCCTAATGACATTACCAGTGATAATTATTTTTTTAAGGTTTCTTACTATGGAGATTTTCAATTACATACAAATGTAGTAGAATAAACCCCCCAGACCAATCCATTGCCCAGGTTCAACAACTATTAACTCTGTACTAGGATGTTTCATATATCCCATCTTTTTTGTTAATATGCTTTAAACAAGTCTCAGACACATTTATTCCATGTTAGTATGTCTAACTGATCAGGACTTTTCAAAAACATGATTGTAACATTGGTATCATGCCTAATAAGTTTAATAATAACTGTAGTGTCATCTGATGTCCAATCAGTGTTTCATGTTTTCCCCAATTATCCCCAAAATGTCTTTTTATGTTTGAATTATTCAAATTGAGATCCACGTAAGATGTACTTACTGCATTTGTTTGCTATGTCTCTTAAATATCCCCATCCATTCTCTGGGTTTTTTTCTTTGCCATTTATTTGTTGAAGAAATTGAGTCCTTTGACTTGTAAAATTTCCCACATTTTGGTTTTAACAGGTGTATCTTCCTGGTAGTATTTCATGTGTTCATCTATCTCCCATATTTTCTGTAAACTGATAGGTAAATATAGAGGCTTGATTATATACAGAGTTTATTCATTAAGACTCCATGGATGCTGTTATGTCACATCAGGAGGCACATAATGTCTGGTTGTCTCACTTAGTTGGTAAAGTTGAACACTGCATTCAGGTAAAGAGACACTGCAGTCATTGACTTAGATGCTCAAATCATGCCATTTGTGGCCAGTGGGAACCCTTTGAGTCAATGCTTATGCTTTTGGTTATATAATAGCTTTCTTCTTTCTGGTATGCTGACATGATTCAGATGTATCTTGGTCATTGAATATTTCTGGCTCCAGATCTGGAATCAGTCTTTTCCCCCAGGAGTGATAGTTCTTCTTTTAAAGCAGAAAATGGTACTTGGAGTCCTCAGTTTGGACATTAGGAAAGCTAGTTGTTATTAGGTCAGCATTGCATTTAGGCCTTTTCAGTGAACAGCCAAGTATGTATTTTTTAGAAAGAGGAAAATAAAATGAGTTCAAATTGGTATTCCAGCTCCAATTTAAGATTATATGATTTTTTCTTCAATGATTTATTTCTTCTCTCCTAACAATATTGTTTCTAACAATATTAATAATAATTGACTTTATTCTACAATATGCATATTACAGTTTCAGAATAACAATACAGCAATATTATCGATAGTAAAACCACTTAACTAGCAACTATTGAAGTCAGTTTAAGAATTCTTGTCTTGTTCACACCTATCTTGAGCATTTGAGTATAGAGTCCTTGCACAAAGACGGACTCGGCCTGTGCAAGGACAGCACAGAGAAGGTGGGCTCTGGCCTCGTTTCTTCTTTTCTCTCTGTACATACCTGAACAGCTGTACAGGACCTCTGGAATGCTCTGGAAACATTTCTGCTCCTTTAACTTTCAAAAGACACTGGCCAGCATTCCCCAGCATGTCTACATAAGTGTATTATCTAAAACCACGAGAGATACTACTCCATGTGATTTAAATATATCCCCCAAACTCTTTCAACCAACATTGTAAGTCACTATTGGGAACCAATAGATATCAACGTGGTTTAAAGTTAATAATAACATAGCTGTTAATATGTTTTCCTTAGAAATGCTTCAGATGGCTGACAGGACAAAGTGGGGGTCTCTAGTTCATTAACCAAATTCACAATTTTGCTTCTATGTCTGCTTCAAGACAGCTTTGAAGAGTTTGATCCACATCACTGCAACTTGGTACAGCACAAAACACACCATGAAACAGGTTGATTTGCTGCACTAGTTAGACATCAAATGCTCGCTAATGAATTCTTCTAGAATTTTAAATCAGTTTCAGTAAAACTATAAAGAAGTTTTAGAAAACATGACTTAAATGCTGTTTATACAGTCACTAGTTATTCATGACAACCAATAAAAATCTCCCACAAAAAAAAAAAGTTCTTTACAGTTCTTTTTATCTCTGGCATATCTCACAAGACACATATATCAGAACATCATTTAAGGTCTCTTGGAATTGTTCTCCTCTGTGCGGTTATGCCACCAGCTTGATATATGAAAAGATTCATTTGGGGAAGTTTGAGTAGTGATTTTCCTTTTTCCTTTATCTTGTTTTACAATTGCATAAAATATTTATATTATACCAAAGTTAAATATAATTCAACATACATTTGGACTATTATAGAATCCGCCTTCATCCTTTCTCCCTTCTGTAGCTATCCCTTTTTATTAAGGATTTTTGACTTATCCTTCCATTCATTGCTTCTTTTAAAAAGTATAAGCAAATATGTATGCCTGCATTCCTACACTTGCTCACAAAAAGCAGCTTATTAAACATGCTGTTCTATATCCGTTTTTTTTTTCTCCACTTAATAGATCCTGGAAACCACACTGTAGCAGTGTAAATATTTCCCTCATTCCTTTTTTGTAAAAGCTTTGGTCTTTCCCTGTTTAGATTCACCATGGTTTTTTTCAGCCAGTGCCCTTGTTTATGGATGTTTGAGCTGTTTGTGGTCTTTTGCTATTACAAGGAGTGCTGCAGTTAACATTTTTAAGCATACATTAAATTCTCTTTCTTTTGACTAGGTATTTTGACCAACGTGATTTAGCTGATGAGCCATCTTGATGCAGCCGGTCTCAGGGACAGAAGATACTGGTGATGAAGGCAGCCTGAGTCTGAGGAAGTGCACAAGTGCAGAGTGTGTCCCTCTTCAACACTGTGAAGGGTCTTCATCCTAACCTGTGCCCAAGCTGATACTCAGAAGATAGATTGTGTTGATTTGAGTATCTGAAGTATCTTTGAAAAATCCCACCAGTATTTGTTGAACAGTTTAAACAGTTTTCTCCACATGCTTTTCAAACAAATTGAGTGCCATTTATTGGTAAAGCATCCTACACAGAAACTGTGTGATGAAGTGTTACAGAGGGGCTTGGTGCTGTTTCATTGTTTATTTACATATATATACAATTTTATTAACAATATATTTTGGTTACTAAAATTTTCTTTAACTCTTGAACAAAACAAAAGACAAATGGATAAATGCCCTTAGTATTAGAATTAAGATAATGTAGATTAAATGGCAGTGCCTTTGTAGTCAGCAACAAAATCAAATGTCTTTCCTTTGAGCTCACTACTTTTATGCACAAAGAAAACTTTTTCCTTACAAATCATTTTTAGTAACACCCTAATAGGTAACAGTTTTAATTTTTTTGCTGAACCTTTTGTTCATATCACTTAGGATTAATCTACTTCTGTGTCGGGTAGTTATATTTTCTACTTTAACAGAAGATCCGAATAGTGGTGGTTTTTCAAATAGGGGTTCATTTTTCTTACAGAACAAAAAGTCTAATGATGCTGGATACTGGCATTGGTTCTATGACTTCACAATACCGTCTTTTTAAGAGTCTCTTGGCCTTTCCCTCATGGTAACAAGATGGCCACTAAAGCATAAGGCAATGTATCTGTATTAAATTCAGGAAAAAGGGAGATGAAGACAGAGCCTTCCATATGTGATTCTTTCTAACGAAAGCAAAACCTTCCTCATAAATCTATAGCAGATTTGAGTTCTGTGGGACACAAGTGTATATAACACGATCACTTCTAACTACAAGGAAGATGGGGAAGTGAAATTGGCCCTTCCAGTCCTTCTAATGAGAGGTAGAAAAGGAAAAGGGAATTAGAAATAACTGGATCAAGCAACCAATAGTTTTGCCACCAGTTACAAAGAGAGTAGATGGTAATTACATATTTTGAATCTTTTCTGCTGATTTTTAAATTATAGCCTAATAGTCCAAGTTGTATTTTGCTATAGTTTAAACATGCTATCATTATTAGTTATCTAATCTGTTTTCAGTGTTAATCCAGTATAGGAAATGCTACTATGAATATTTTCAAGGACATAACTTTTTCCTTTGACCAGAAGTTCCCAAGAGTAGGATTGCAAGTCATGAAAGTCTATCAGTTAATATTGCATTTGAAACTTAACTGAAGTTTTAAAAATCAGGTACTTATTTTTGTTTCTAATATAATAATTATGCTGTAAGAAGTTCAGGGCTGATAAAAGCAACTCTACTATATCTTAAATGTCCTGGGCTACATTCAGATTTTTTCTTTCACAATTTTAGTGTGTAATTTTCATTTTTCAGTCATGATATGGTTGCTTTATCTCTTGCCTCATATCCACATTTCAGAAAGGATAAAAAGGCCCCACTCCTTATTGCTGTATCAGAGGGGCAAAACCTTACAAGAAACCCTCAACAACTTATATATCATTTGCTAGAGTTATGACATTTTCTAATTAAAAAGAAAAGCTATAAATTATAAATATTTAGCTGAGCATATTGCCACTTCTCCCAAATATAGAGTTCTGTTGGAAAAGAGGGAAGAGTGGATATTGGGTAGGCAGGCAGCAGTGTCTACTGTGGAGTTTAGATGTCCAAATTGTATCCCAACTAGCTGTTAAAACCTCACATTTTTTGCTTATTTGTTTCTTGGGGAGTTGAGCTTCAGGGGCTGATTTAATGAAGGTAAAGTGTTCATTATTTTAATTTACATTTCTTTCTACAACTAGTGGGTGAGTGTGTAGTTAGGTACACTGCTCAGACAGAAGAATAAAATTTCTGAGGACTAAAAAATATAAAAAGAAGGCAGTTTGACATGTGCAGAAGAGAAGTGGTGTAAGAAATTATTTTAATGCAATTACACTTCTGTTAAGTCTAACAGAATAAGCCAATTAGAGGCTCAACTAAATTAAAAGTTCTACTACTAAGGACAAAGCTACAAAAATGTTTTAGATAATACTGAGAAAGATCACGTGGACCTGTGTCCATACCAAGTTTATATTTTGCTATACATGTTACCAAATTCTCACCAAAGTTCTTTAAAAAAAGTTTCCCAAATAATATGCCCTAGAATAATTGATTTGTGTGAGCTATTAATGTTTCTGGAAAAAATGGTACTGTGATTAAATGCTAATTAAAATTAAGCTGAATATTATTTGAATTTTTCAGAACCTGTAACATTCCATTAATGTGCATTAATCATCCACAAAAGGGGATGGATTTTCAAAATGTATTTGAACACAGTACTCATTTTTCAAAGACAATTTGAAAAACTTGTAGGTTCCATCCAATTACTTATCAACTCTGACTTCAAAATGTGTGCCTATCACAGTTTTTGCAATCAGTTTGATGCTTACCCAGGTCTGGGTTGAACTCCCATCCTTCAGCTATGTTTTTGTGGAACTTGGAAACAATTCACCAGGTAACCTTGGCTCTGGGATTTTGCTTTCCTTTAGTCACTTCATGTTGGGTTCTGCTATGAACTGAGTATTTATGTCCCCCCACAAAATGCTTATGTTCAAACCCTAACCCTCAAGGTGGTAGTATGAGGAGGTGGGCTTTCAAGAATTGATTATTAGTGCCCTTATAAAAGAGACACCAGAGAATTAGCTAGTCCCTTTCCGCCAAGTGAGGACACAGTCAAAAGATACTTGTGAACCAGGAAGCAGAACCTCGTTGGATGTCTTGATCTTAAATTTCAGCCTCCAGAACTGCTGAGAAATAAATTCTTGGTTCTTAGAAGCCACCCAGTGTATAGTACTCTGTTACAGCAGCCCAAACAGACTAAGGTTCTGACAACATCTCGAGTTCTAAATCCCTTTAATGAGGTTTGACTGCTAGGCAGGAGGGATTAAGCTGTTGTTATGGTTAACATAAGCCATTGACTAGACAGCTTATGTATGTTATCCTCATTTGTCATTCATATACAGTACAGTTTTCTACTTTTGAAACATACGTTTGCTCTTTAAATAAGTCTACTATTTATTTGGTGCCCCTGATGACTATAATTAAGATGAAATCCTACGAAAGGATACTGAAAGCTAAGCTTTCTAATTTCGAGGCTTTTGAATCATAATGTTCTGTGTGATACTTTTATTATTTCCATGTATACACAAACAGGCACTGCTATATACATAGTCTCAATGTTTACATCAATCCTATGATTATCCTTTTTAACAGATTTAGCCCATGAACTTCAAAGGGGGAAAAATAACATCTATTTTTACTATCCTCCTGATACTTAATTTCTTTCAATTATGAATATAGGCAATAAAGTGTATTAGTGTTCATCAATACCTGTGACAGCATCACAAGTTACAAATGTTTTCATACCAAATTGTAGTTGCAGATACTTCAAAATACACTGAACTTCAGAATATAGTAATTAAACCTACCTCTAGATCATGTGTGATTGCAGACTCTGTGTATGGTTTCTGGTGTGATCTGGGTGGCCAGCTAACTCTACCCTGAAAGCCTACACCAAACATTGTAGCTGTGTGCTCTCACATTGGTGACTCCAGTATCTGCATTACTTTCCAACATTTTCTATACATCATTGGTCTATATATGTGGAAGGAACTGAGTCACAAGAATACCCCACAGTTTAATGTTCTTAGCCAAGCTAAGTAACAGTTGTAATACTGTCTTACAAAAAAGTAAATTTTAACCTTAAACTTGCCTATATTTTAACATATTGCCTTATTTATTAAGCAATATATATGCATATTTTAAGTATTTTGATAAACAGTACAGTTGTTACCTTTTGTAGCCTTATGTATTTTATGCATTAAAACATAATTGTGTGAAAGGATTCATAAACATAAACAGACTACCAAATAGGAGTTAATGGCCCAAAAATGGTTAAGAAACCCTACACCATGAGGAAATGAGTTTTCAGGGCTGTCCAGTCCCATCGGAAGTATGGGTCCCAAGAGTTTTCCCCTTCAACACTCCAAGAACTACTACAAAGGAGGGACTGTCCAATGGGTAGTTTGGATAAGGCTCAGTACTTTTGATGAGGGTAGAGTAGTCCCTCTGCTAGACCTACAGCTGATGACCCACAGATTTCTCTTTAGGAAAGAAAAAAAAAGGATAGCTTACATTGCTCCTCAGCACAAATGACCTGGCGTACTCCATCTGTACCACTGGTTTGCTACAATAAAACTTTCCTTTGTGGCTCTGGGCATCTTGATACGCAATCCTCTTTCCAGATGACACCTTCCATAATAATTCCTTTCTCCCTACCGCAGGGCCTCTGCTAGGTGATCCTACTGACTTCCTCCTCTAGCTTCAGGGCTGTACCCTGTCGCCCAGCCAATTCCCAGCCAAGGTCACCCTGCAGAACCCTAGGACTCAAAACAAAATGTTTAAAAATCACTGTTTCATCACGTTTTTTAACCCTAAATAGAAATATCTTTATTGTGGGGATGATTATTTAAAAATGCAAATAATATAAAGCTAAAAGTAAAAAATCTCAGATCTGCACAATTTCCAGTTGTTTTTTTTTAGTATAGATAATTTTTTTTTGGTATCATTAATCTACAATTACATGAAGAACATTATGTTTACTAGGCTCCCCCCTTCACCAAGACCCCCGCACATACCCCTTCACAGTCACTGTCCATCTGCATGGTAAGATGCTGTAAAATCACTACTTGTCTTCTCTGTGTTGCACAGCCCTCCCTGTGCCCCCCACCTACTATACATGCTAATCGTAATGCCCTCTTTCTTTTTCCCCACCCTTATCCCTCCCTTCCAACCCATCCTCCCCAGTCCCTTTCCCTTTGGCAACTGTTAGTCCATTCTTGGGTTCTGTGATTCTACTGCTGTTTTGTTCCTTCAGTTTTCCTTTGTTCTTATACTCCACATATGAGTGAAATCATTTGGTACTTGTCTTTCTCTGCCTGGCTTATTTCACTGACCATAATACCTTCTAGCTCCATCCATGTTGTTGCGAATGGTAGGATCTGTTTTTTTCTTATGGCTGAGTAATATTCCATTGTGTATATGTACCACTTTATCCATTCATCTACTGATGGACATTTAGGTTGCTTCCATATCTTGGCTATTGTAAACAGTGCAGCGATAAACATAGGACTGCATCTGTCTTTTCCAACTGCAGTGCTGCATTCTTAGGGTAAATTCCTAGAAGTGGAATTCCTGGGTCAAATGGTATTTCTATTTTGAGCATTCTGAGGAACCTCCATACTGCTTTCCACAATGGTTGAACTAATTTACATTCCCACCAGCAGTGTAGGAGGGTTCCCCTTTCTCCACAACCTCGCCAACATTTCTTGTCTTTTCGATGATGGCGATCCTTACTGGTGTAAGGTGATATCTCATTGTGGTTTTAATTTGCATTTCTCTGATGATTAGCAATGTAGAGCATCTTTTCATGTGCCTCTTGGCCATCTGGATTTCTTCTTTAGAGACCTGTCTACTCAGCTCCTCTGCCCATTTTTTAATTGGATTGTTTGCTTTTTGTTTGTTGAGGCATGTGAGCTCTTTATATATCTTGGATGTCAATCCTTCATTGGATCTGTCATTTATGAACATATTCTCCCATACTGTAGGATACCTTTTTGTTCTATTGATGGTGTCCTTTGCTGTACAGAAGCTTTTTAGCTTGATATAGTCCCACTTGTTCATTTTTGCCTTTGTTTCCCTTGCCCGGGGAGATATGTTCATGAAGAAGTCACTCATGTTTATGACCATGAGATTTTTGCCTATGATTTTTGCTAAGAGCTTTATGGTTTCATGACTTACATTCAGGTCTTTGATCCATTTTGAATTTACTTTTGTGTATGGTGTTAGACAGTGATCCAGTTTCATTCTCTTACTTGTTGCTGTCCAGTTTTGCCAGCACCATCTGTTGAAGAGACTGTCATTTCCCCATTGTATGTCCATGGCTCCTTTATCATATATTAATTGGCCATATATGTTTGGGTTAATGTCTGGAATCTCTAATCTGTTCCACTGGTCTGTGGCTCTGTTCTAGTGCCAGTACCAAATTGTCTTGATTACTGTGGCTTTGTAGTAGAGCTTGAAGTTGGGGAGTGAGATCCCCCCCACTTTATTCTTCCTTCTCAGGATTGCTTTAGCTATTCGGGGTCTTTGGTGTTTCCATATGAATTTTTGAACTATTTGTTCCAGTTCATTGAAGAATGCTGTTGGTAATTTGATAGGGATTGCATCGAATCTGTATATTGCTTTGGGCAGGATGGCCATTTTGACAATATTAATTCTTCCTAGCCAGGAGCATGGGATGAGTTTCCATTTGTTAGTGACCTCTTTAATTTCTCTTGAGAGTGTCTTGTAGTTTTCAGGGTATGGGTCTTTTACTTCCTAGGTATTTTATTCTTTTTGACGTTATTGTGAATGGTATTGTTTTTCTGATATCTCTTTCTATGAGTTCATTGTTAGTGTATAGGAAAGGTACAGATTTCTCTGTGTTAATTGTGTATCCTGCAACTTTGCTGAATTCCGATATTATTTCTAGTAATTTTTCAGTGTAGTCTTGAGGGTTTTTTGCCAGCATGTCCTCTGCAAATAGTGACAGTTTCACTTCTTCTTTACCAATCTTGATTCCTTGTATTTCTTTGTTTTGTCTGATTGCTGTGGCTAGGACCTCCAGTACTATGTTGAATAACAGTGGGGAGAGTGGGCATCCCTGTCTTGTTCCCAATCTCAGAGGAAAAGCTTTCATCTTCTCGCTGTTCAGTATGATGTTGGCTGTGGGTTTATCATATATGGCCTTCACTATGTTGAGGTACTTGCCCTCTATGCCCATTTTGTTGAGAGTTTTTATCATGAATGGATGTTGAATTTTGTCGAATGCTTTTTCAGCATCTATGGAGATGATCATGTGGTTTTTGTCCTTCTTTTTGTTGATGTGGTGGATGATGTTGATGGATTTTCGAATGTTGTACCATCCTTGCATCCCTGGGATGAATCCCATTTGGTCATGGTGTATGATCCTCTTGATGTATTTTTTAATTCGGTTTGCTAAAATTTTGTTGAGTATTTTTGATTCTACGTTCATAAGTGACATTGGTCTGTAGTTTTCTTTTTTGGTGGGGTCTTTGCCTGGTTTTGGTATTGGGATGATGTTGGCTTCATAGAATGAGTTTGGAAGTATTCCGTCCTCTTCTATTTTTTGGAAATCTTTAAGGAGAATGGGTATTATGTCTTCTCTGTATGTCTGATAAAATTCCGAGGTAAGTCCGTCTGGCCCGGGGTTTTTTTTCTTGGGTAGCTTTTTGATTACTGATTCAATTTTGTTGCTGGTAATTGTTCTGTTTAGATTTTCCATTTCTTTCTGGGTCAATCTTGGAAGGTTGTATTTTTCTAGGAAGTTGTCCATTTCTCCTAGGTTTTCCAGCTTGTTAGCATAAAGGTTTTCATAGTATTCTCTAATAATTCTTTGTATTTCTGTGGGGTCCGTTGTGATTTTTCCTTTCTCATTTTTGATTCTGTTGATATGTGTTGACTCTCTTTTTCTCATAATAAGTCCGGCTAGAGGCTTATCTATTTTGTTTATTTTCTCAAAGAACCAGCTCTTGGTTTCATTGATTTTTTTCTATTGTTTTATTATTCTCAATTATATTTATTTCTTCTCTGATCTTTATTATCTCCCTCTGTCTGCTGACCTTAGGCCTCATTTGTCCTTCTTTTTCCAATTTCGGTAATCGTGACATTAGACTATTCATTTGAGATTGTTCTTTCTTCTTTAAGTATGCCTGGATTCCTATATACTTTCAAGACTGCTTTTGCTGCATCCCACAGAAGTTGGGGCTTCATGTTGTTGTTGTCATTTGTTTCCATATATTGCTGGATCTCCATTTTAATTTGGTTGCTGATCCATTGATTATTTAGGAGCATGTTGTTAAGCCTCCATGTGTTTGTGAGCCTTTTTGCTTTCTTTGTACAATTTATTTCTAGTTTTATACCTTTGTGGTCTGAAAAGTTGGTTTGGTAGGATTTCAATGTTTTGGAATTTACTGAGGCTCTTTTTGTGGCCTAGTATGTGGTCTATTCTGGAGAATGTTCCATGTGCACTTGAGAAGAATGTGTATCCTGTTGCTTTTGAATGTAGAGTTCTGTAGATGTCTATTAGGTCCATCTCTTCTAGTGTGTTGTTCAGTGCCTCTGTGTCCTTACTTATTTTCTGTCTGATGGATCTGTCCTTTTGAGTGAGTGGTGTGTTGAAGTCTTCCAAAATGAATGCATTGCATTCTATTTCCTCCTTTAATTCTGTTAGTATTTGTTTCACGTATATTGGTGCTCCTGTATTGGGTGCATGTATGTTTATAATGGTTATATCCTCTTGTTGGACTGAGCCCTTTATCCTTATGTAATGTCCTTTATCTCTTGTACTTTCTTTGTTTTGAAGTCTATTTTGTCTGATACTAGTATTGCAACACCTGCTTTTTTCTCCCTGTTGTTTGCATGAAATATCTTTTTCCATCCCTTGACTTTTAATCTGTGCATGTCTTTGGGTTTGAGGTGTGTCTCTTGTAAGCAGTATATAGATGGGTGTTGCTTTTTTATCCATTCTGTTACTCTGTGTCTTTTGATTGGTGCATTCAGTCCATTTACATTTAGGGTGATTATTGAAAGATATGTACTTATTGCCATTGCAGGCCTTAGATTTGTGGTTACCAAAGGTTCAAGGTTAGCTTCTTTACTATCTTACTGTCTAACTTAACTCGCTTATTGAGCTATTGTAAACACAGTCTGATGATTATTTCTCTCCCTTCTTATTCCTCCTCTTCCATCCTTCATATGTTGGGTGTTTTGTTCTGTGCCCTTTTGAGGAGTGCTCCCATCTAGAGCAGTACCTCTAAGAAACCCTGAAGAAGTGGTTTGTGGTAGGCAAATTCCCTCAACTTCTGCTTGTCTGGGAATTGTTTAATCCCTCCTTCATATTTAAATGATAATCATGCTGGATGCAGTATCCTTGGTTCAAGGCCCTTCTTTTTCATTTCATTAAATATATCATGCCATTCTCTTCTGGCCTGTAAGGTTTCTGTTGAGAAGTCTGATGATAGCCTGATGGATTTTCCTTTGTTGGTGACCTTTTTTTAAAGGTCTGCCTTTAATACTCTGTCCTTATCCTTGATCTTTGCCATTTTAATTATTATGTGTCTTGGTGTTGTTCTCTTTGGGTCCCATCTCTCGGGAGTTCTGTGTGCCTCCGTAGTCTGAGCAACTATTTCCTCCTCCAGTTTGGGGAAGTTCTCAGCAATTATTTCTTCAAAGACACTTTCTATCCCTTTTTCTCTCTCTTCTTCTTCTGGTACCCCTATAATGCAGATATTGTTCCTTTTGGATTGGTCACACAGTTCTCTTAATATTGTTTCATTCCTGGAAATTCTTTTATCTCTCTCTGTGTCAGCTTCTATGTGTTCCTGTTCTCTGGTTTCTATTCCATCAATGGCCTCTTGCATTTTATCCATTCTGCTTATAAATCCTTCCAGAGTTTGTTTCACTTCTGTAATCTCCCTCCGGACATCTGCAATCTCCCTGCAGACTTCATCCCTTAGCTCTTGCATATTTCTCTGCAGCTCTGTCAGCATGTTTATGATTTTTATTTTGAATTATTTTTCAAGGAGACTGGTTAGATCTGTCTCTGCAGATCCTCTCTCAGGTTTTGTGTGAACTATCTTGAACTGGACTAAATTTTTTTGCCTTTTCATGGTGATAGCGGTGGCTGTAGGCAGGTTGCGGGTGTATCAGCTGGGAGAAGAAAGTCCTTTCCTGCTTACTGGATGCCTTGCCCTTCTCGGCTGCCTGTGTTGGTTACCCGCACTCCTGTAGCAGCCACCGGGTTAGTCCCCTAACCCGCTGTGGGCAGGGTCTCCATCATAGCAGCATGGAGCCCTGTGGAGAGTGGCAGGCATGCCAGGTGCTCTCCTCCATGATAGCGGCGCCCCTGCTGGGCAGCTGTGTGCCAGCAGCAGCCTTTGGGTCTAGCCCGGGTGGCTGTGCTTTGGGCCAGGATTCTGGTCAGGAGCTGGAAGCATGCCTGCTCCCTCTGGTTCCACTGCAGGTGTGCATGGGGCTCTCCCACACAGGCCTCTACCGTGCTCCTCTGGCTCCACTGCCACCAGTGTGTGCGAGCTGCACCCGGGCTGTTCAGTTGTTGCTGCTGTGGGGTTGCACAAGCCTCTCCTGGTCCCCTCTGGTGCCGTTGGTGCATGTGATCTGCTCCCGGTCCCTTCTGGCGCCGCCACCCCTGGCACGCGCTGCCACTCTCCTGCTACTGGGCCGGTGTGTCAGGGTCCGTGCCAGTTGGAGAAATGACTGGCAGGCTGCTTAGTGCCGTGAGGGGCTTCAGAGCTGGGCTGCTTCCACCGGGGTTTAGGGTGCCTAAGTCTTCCCAGGATTCCCAGCTGCTGGCTAAGTGTGCCGGGACGACTTCGTCCAGCTATGGGGTCACTGTCTCTTTAAGACTTGCAGAAAGCACTCACTTTCCTTTTGTCTCAGGGGCGCTGGTTGTGGGGACCTGCTCACAGGTTTTGCTTTTCCATTTCTCTAATATCCAGCACCCCATGCACCTTGTGTCTGCGCTCCGGGTGCAGATTTCTAGAGCTGGTTGTGTAGCAGTCCTGTGCTTTCTCTCCCTCCCCATTCTGACTCCTTTCTTCCCACCGGGTTCTGGGGTGGGGGAGCATTTGGGCCCCGCCTCGCCGCAGCTTGTATCTTACCCCCTTCATGTGCTGTTGAGTTCTCACAGATGTAGATGTATCCTGGCTGTAGTACTGCATCCACTGGTGTCTCTTTTAGTAGTTGTATTGATTGTATTTTCATAAATACATTGGGAGGAGATTTCCTCTGAACTACTCACGCCATCTTCCCATGATCTCCAGTTGTTTTGATAAACTCATAATCATGTATATTTATATTCAGAATGTATAGTTATATATTACATGTGCAGTATCCTGTAACTTTTTCTTACTAATTAATATTCCATGTAAGTAAATGCAAGTAAATCTATTTCATCCTTTTCACCAGCCGCACAGCATTTTCTTGTATGCCATTACCATAGATAAATCAATGCCATCAATGAACACTTAACCAAATAGTTAAAATCCTTATACATACAAGTGCATATTTTTATTCTTTCCCCCAGCTTGAGAGATAATTGACACATAACATTTTTAAGTAGGTATATACAAAATAAGGTATACAAAGTGACGATTTGAAATACATATATATTGTAAAATGATTACCACAGTAAGATTAATGAACACATTCACCACCTCAGTCACAATTTCTTTTGTGTGGTGAGAACTTTTAAGACCTACTGTCTCAGCAACTTTCAAATATACAATGTTGCATGGTTAACACACTTAACCATGCTGTAAGCCACGTCCCTAGAATTCATTCATCTTCTAACTACAAGTTTGTAACCTTTGACTACCTTCAATTTGTAGAAATAGAATGGCAGAGTTAAAGAATATGTACTTTTTAAATTGATAAGTGCTCTTTTACAGTGCAGATATTCACTTATCTCTATAGTAGCACTGTATTTTTCCTTCAAAATTTTCCATGTTTTTCCCATGCAAGTGGTTTTTAAATTTTTGTCATTAGTTTTTGTGAAGTAAAAAACATGTAACATGTACTCTATTCTTTTGACAAATTTTTAAGTGTACAGTACTTTTACCTATATGCAAACTGCTGTATACATCTCGAGCTTTTTCATCTTGCATACCAAAACTCTATACTCATTGTCCTTTCCCAAAGGACACATTCTATCACAACATACTATTCTTTTATGAATTTGATTAGATATCTCATATAAATAAAATAATGTGATGTCTGCCGTTCTGTGACTGGCTTATTTCACTTGGCATAACTTCTTAGGTTTATTCATTCTGTCACATATGACAGGACTTTCTTTTTTAAGGCTGAGTAATATTCCAGTGAATGTACATTGATCTGTATCCATTCATTTATGTTCCCACTTCTTGGCTATTGTGAATAATGTTGCAATAAATAAGGAAGTATAAATACTTTATCAAGATCCTGATTTCACTTCTTTTGAATAAATACAAGTGGGATTGAAGGATTATATGGTAGCTCTAGTTTTAATTTTTTATGGAAACTCTACCATTTTCCATAGTGGCTCTATCATTTAACATTCCTACTAACATACAAAAAGGTTCCAATTTCTCCACATCCTTGCCAACACTTATTTTCTGAGGTTTTTTTGGTTGTTATAATGGCCATCGTAACAAGTGTAAGGTGAATCTCACTGCAGTTTTGATTTTCATTTCCCTGATGATTAGTGATATTGAGTGTTTTCATACCTGTTGGCTGTTTGTGTATCTTCTTTGGAGAAGTATCTAACTTCCTTATACATTTGTTTTTTTTGTTTTGCTTGCTACTGAGTTATAGGAGTTCCGTATATATTCTGAGTATTAACCCCTTATCAGATATATAGCTTGCAAATATTTTCCCCAGTCCATAGGCTGTCACTCCAGTGATTTTGTTTCCTTTGCTGTGCAGTTCACTGAGTTCCACTTATCTATTTTCACTTTTGTTGCCTGTGTTTTTGGTGTTAAACTCAAATCATTGCTAAGGTGAACATTATAAAGTTTTTCCCCTCTGTTTTCTTCTAGGAGCTTTATAGTTCCAGGTCTTAAGTCTAAGTCTTTAATCCCCTTTGAGTTGATTTCCATGTATGGCATAGGGGCCCAATTTCATTCTTCTGCATGTGCATATCCAGTTTTCCCAATACCATTTGTTGAAGATATATGTGTATTTTTCAAATTTTCCTTGTAATTTTTAACGTGTTTTGAAAAGGCCTTCTCTACTATGATTATCAAACTAATCTTTTATTTTCTTTAGTCCTTTAGTTTTATTGTTCTACATGTAAACCTCTAAGTGTTTTCCTTTACCCCTTCCCACCCAACCCCCTAAAAAAGAAAGTCAACTCTCCCACACTGATGTTGTATAATCTAACTCTCCTCTTGTCTCTGTTACAAGAGACTTCTTTTTGGCCAAAAATATAAAATACACAACCAAAAGTGAACTGAACAATAAAAGGAATTTATCATCTCACATAACAAAAAGTCCAAAGGTAAAGCAGTTCCAGAACTGGTTAATTCAGAAGCACATTTCAGGTGCTTTCTACCTGTGCATCCTGCTATCTTCACTGCAATGGCTTTCATCTTCATGCTTGTCCCTTTATGGTCATCAGATAGGAGAGGAGGTGAGAGAGATACTAGATGTGCACTCATCCCCAACCCCCAGAGAAGGTATGGTCTGATGAATGTTGATGTGACTAAACCAATTATCCACCCTCCTGCCCTTGGGGAATAATAACTAGGAAGAAACATAAAGATGTTAGAACCTTCATCAGCACTTCCACACTTGGGAAGAGAAGCTGATAGTCAAGACTGTAACAGGACTAAGAATAAAAAGTTCTTCTTAAATAGGAATAATATTCTTTGGCCCTAGAGTCACTGAATTCACATTTCAACTAATCTATATTTCACTTGTAGTACATTACTGGAGTTCTCAAGCACTGAGTTCTATTAAAATGAAATTAAGTTTTTAAGTAATTTAAGCAGTTTAGATATGATGTATATGTGTGTACATCTATGTGTCTATATATATATCGCACACACAACACACAATGTAAGTAATGAACTTATACAGGCATAAAAGGCATTAATAGAAATAAATTATAATCAATAAAATAAAAATTAAGTTTAATATCATACTGTTTACTTTTCTTAAATAAGACAAATTCATAAAACAAACCCAAACTTTGTTCATTCTTACAAATGATTCTGACTGATGCATACTTTTCTTTATGCTAATTTATGAAACCCTGAGTTTTGCTTCTCCATCTGTAATTAAATACACACCACTCTGAGCAAATAATATTTAAAATAAGGATCCTATATCTTGGTATTTAGTTATTTGAAATCAGGTTTTCATTCTCAATAGTCTCACTAAAGTGTGCATTCTGGTAGAATGTCTCTTTACCTGCTTTAACTTGGTCTGTGTTAAATTGATAAAATACAACTGTACACCTGCTTCAGAGTGCATCTTTCATTACAGAAGTTAGCAAATAGTTTACATCAAAACAAATGTCCAAAAGTGTAATTAAATCATTGCTACTTGAAATACTTTATATATGAATAATTTATCTCTTTACACTGATGAAGACTTTCATTTCAGTATGTTCTACAGCTTCTGTATCATCACTTGAAATTTACCTGAAAAAGAAAACATGAGAAATAATTTTTTGATTTTATACACAAGGAAAACAAACTTAAACATCAATTTCTATTTAGGAAGTAGTTTCAATCAAGCAACTTACTGTCAAACAACTTTTCACACTATTCACAATATTCAATAAATTCAATTTCATTTTTATGAGATGATTATCTGGTTTCTGAACAGGTGTCTTTGTTTCTCTTTATGATTTTTACCTTTTTGGTATTTCTCTGCTAATTATCATTGTGAATAGAAAGAAAATACAGTGATTCTCAAGTCAATTTTACTCTTGGTTGGTAGCTCTGGTAAAAAGATCTCTAGAAAGGAGTTCAGCATATAACGACTTGGCTTTATTTAGATTATAGAATATAACATGGGAAACTGTTTAAAAATTTTTTAATGCTCTAGGGAAATTTGTACCTTAAAAGAACACTGCAGAAAATTTTCCTCTAAAAGTTAAGATCATCATTTAAATTGTCTTATATATTTGGATTTCTTTAGCACATTTTAAAAATCATCATCCATTATGAATTTAAAAATCACTGAATATGAATATAAATATGCTACATATTACTGCATTAAATGGTAATGTTGATGAAAGTAAAATAAAATTGTTTAGAGTTTTAAATTTCCTTTAAGTTAACAAAAATGAAAAAGAAATAACCCAAACACCCCAGACCTGAAAAATAATCACTAAAAACATTTGTAAGAAATTTGACTTCAACTTACAGGCAGGCATTGAAGACACTTCAGCTGTTACAATACTTTTTATCCCCAAGTTTGATAAGCCACCTCTGATTAAGCCACATGTAAATGCTAAATACTGAAAGGAACAAAAAATGTACAAAATATTAAGGATTTCCTAAGGTGGTAAAGCCATTGACAACTATGACATTAATTCATTGTGGTTTTAAACAAGGATTGTGGAAGAATTTTTCAAATTACTGAAAATTCTGATTGTTAGATTGCCTGCCCAGCTCCTTGGCAACTAAAACATGCACAAATGACTTAAGCTTGGCCAACTGGATGTTTAGTCCAGAACTCTGAATCTAGAATGACTGACAAAAACAAGCTGGAAACAGGTTAAAATTAGTTCTAGAGGGAGCAAAGGTGACTTGTCTCTAATGTCAGTGCTGCCTTCAGGACTGTAATTAGAACCTCCCTGTGGAGTGATCTGGGCTGTCCTTCTGGCTGCTTCCAACTCCCAAGGGTTCGTGCCTGTTTTTACAGCCTTCCCATCAATTCTGTAAGCTAACTAACATTATTTCATCCAGAGTTGGCTTCTGCTTCCTACAACCAAGAATGTTAACTTGTTCAAGACTTACAGCCGGCCACAAGAAAGAATTATCTAGTTCAACATATAAATAGTGCCAATACAGAGAAACCCTGTCACATGGAAACAAGGAAAGGGAATGGGACTGTGTTCCAGCAGAGAAAGCCAGGATACGAATGGGAACTAAAAAATGACAATCCAAAGAATTTTTGATTATCAACATTTCTGCATTGCATGACATTCAACAATACTGTATTTATGAATAACATAGAGTATTATTATAACTCATATACATAAATGGGTCCTGGTAAGTACTCTCTGGAGTCACGAAATTTTATAGGTATTTTTTAGGTATTATAACCTACATTAAAGGTATTTTAGAGGTATTATAACCAATTTCACTAATAAGAAACTAAGATCCAGAGGGGTTATATAACTTACCCAGTGTCACAAACCCTTAAGTTACGGAGTTAGCTTAAAATCTAGATTTATTTGGTCCTCAGTCCATGCTCCTTCCACTATACCCATACTACCTTTGTGTTAGATAATTTAGGTCTGGACAAATTGTTACAGATAAACCGCCATTTATACTGCCCGGAATATTTTAATGACTTCAAAAGAACCCTTACAAAATGGCCATCCTGCCTAAAGTAATGTACAGATTCAATGCAATTCCTATCAAAATACCAACAACATTCTTCAATGAACTAGAGAAAATCTTTCTGAAATTCATATGGAACCACAAAAGACCCCTAATAGCCAAAGCAATCCTGAGAAGGAAGAATAAAGCTGGGGGGAATTATGCTCCCCAACTTCAAGCTCTACTACAAAGCCACAGTAATCAAGACAATTTGGTACTGGCCCAAGAATAGACCCATACACCAATGGAAGAGACTAGAGAGCCCTGATAAAAACCCATACATATATGGTCAATTAATATATGATAAAGGAGCCATGGATATACAATGGGGAAATGACAGCCTCTTCAACAGCTGGTGTTGGCAAAACTGGACAGCTACATGCAAGAGAATGAAACTGGATTATTGTTTAACCCTACACACAAAAGTAAACTCAAAATGGATCAAAGACCTGAATGTAAGTCATGAAACCATAAAACTCTTAGAAGAAAACATAGGCAAAAATCTCCTGAATATAAGCAAGAGCAACAACTTCCTGAATGCATTTCCTCGAGCAAGGGAAACAAAAGCAAAAATGAACTCATGGGACTACATCAAACTAAAAAGTTTCTGTATGGCAAAGGACACTATCAACAGAACAAAAAGGCATCCTACAGTATGGGAGAATATATTTGTAAATTACATGTCCAACAAGGGGTTAACATCCAAAATATATAAAGAACTTACACACCTCAACACCCAAAAAGCAAATAACCCGATAAACAAATGGGCAGAGGATATGAAGAGACAGTTCTCCAAAGAAGAAATTCAGATTGCCAACAGACACATGAAAAGATGCTCATCATCACTAATCATTAGGGAAATGCAAATTAAAACCACAATGAGATAACACCTCATACCAGTAAGGATGTCCAGCATTGAAAGACTAAGAACAACAAATGCTGGCGAGGATGTGGAGAAAGGGGAATCCTACACTGCTGGTGGGAATGTAAGCTAGTTCAACCATTGTGGAAAGCAATATGGAGGTTCCTCAAAAAAATAAAAACAGAAATGCCATTTGACCCAGGAACCCACTCCTTGGAATTTACCCAGGCAGAGAAAGACAAGTGCCAAATGATTTCCCCCATTTGTGGAGTATAACAACGAAGCAAATTGAAGGAACAAAATAGCAGCAAACTCAGAGACCCCAAGAAGGGACTAGCGGTTACCAAAAGGGAGGAGTTTGGGAGAGCCGGTTGAGAAGAAGGGAGAAAGGGATTGAGGGGTATAATGTTTAGTACACATGGTGTGGGGGATCACGGGGAAAACAGTGTAGCACAGAGAAGGCAAATAGTGAATCTGTAGCATCTTACTACACTGATGGACAGTGACTGCATTGGGGTATGGGTGGGGAGATGATAATATGGGTAAATGTAGTAACAACATTGTTTTCTCATGTGAAACCTTCATAAGAGTGTATATCAATAATACCTTAATAAAAAATTTTAAAAAAAAGAACCCTTACATTAAAACTTGTCAGCTTTCTTTAACACATCATCATATCTACTTATTAAATGATTCCTGGAATTGAAAAACTAAACTATACAAAACCCAGAAACACAGATATACTTAACACAAAATACGTATTCTTAGAAACATATTAAAAATTTATTTTTCTAAGAGATTGTAAATATAGACTGAGATAAATAATTTTGCACAACTAATGCCAGTTTTATAAGCAGCTTGACTTGTAAATTACATGTCCAACAAGGGGTTAACATCCAAAATATATAAAGAACTTACACACCTCAACACCCAAAAAGCAAATAACCCGATAAACAAATGGGCAGAGGATATGAAGAGACAGTTCTCCAAAGAAGAAATTCAGATTGCCAACAGACACATGAAAAGATGCTCATCATCACTAATCATTAGGGAAATGCAAATTAAAACCACAATGAGATAACACCTCATACCAGTAAGGATGTCTGGTATGTATCTATGCTGTATTTAAGAATCTACAATTAATCTACATTTCAGTGATATTTATTTACAGTTTCTTCAATTAGTCATCATAAGCTGACTTAGCTACATGTTAATGTAAGTTATTTTAATATGATGAACATCTGTCTCTTATTTCATAGGAAAGTGTTTATACAAAAAAGAACAACTTTAAAACCTATTTTAAATTCAAAAGTCTGTTGTGATTGGCATTGTAATTTTCCTAATGGTTCTACGTTTCTCATAAGAGAACCCCAATCTTCTATTCTATTAAATACCTTAGATGCATGTTCTAAATACTGTTTTCCTGCAGACATCTGAGTAAGCAGACGAAATTTGTTGTCCTGAAGTACATAGATGCCCTGTTCCAAAAACAGAAAAAGCATCGAGTCAATGTAGTCTATAATCATTAAAAATTAACTTTTCCCTTCAAAACACTTCAAGAGTTTTGCAACAGCTATTAAAACTCTCTTAGCCAAATTTTCTTTAAATGAAGGAGTTTTGCAGTGTTTAAGCTGAAGAGTTGTTTAGCATTTTGTAACACAAATACTATTGAATTTTAGATACTGAAGATACAAAGATAGATAAGACATAGTTCCTATCTTTAAAGAACTCACAGTCGAGTGCAAAGGAATCAGAAATACATGTCCAAGTGAAATCAGCAATTACTTATATTATTAACTCATATCTAGAAAACCAATAGTCAGAGTTACTCTTTTCACTAGCATTTCATGTACTTCCAAGCTAAGGCTGATACTGTTATATGAAGAAATGAATTCTCTTGGTAGCTACTAGATACACTATTTTCATTCTTCCTATTTAATCAAAATCCAGATCACTCTAAATATATCCTTGATTTTTATAAAATATTTAAAAGCATAATTTTCCATATAATCTGCTAATTTTTATATTAACAAAATATTTTAAGAATAGAAAATATGGGGAGCCAAGATGGCGGCGTGAGTAGAGCAGTGGAAATCTCCTCCCAAAAACACATAGAGCTATGAAAATATAACAAAGAAAAATCTTCCTAAAATAGAGACCACAGGACACAGGACAACATCCAGACCACATCCACACCTGCAAGAATCCAGCGCCTTGTGAAGGGGGTAAGATACAAGCCCCAGCCCGGCGGGACCCGAGCGCCCCTCCCCCCGGCTCCCGGCGGGTGGAGAGAAACTGGAGCGGTTTTTTTTTTATTTTTTTTTGGCGAGCGCTTTTTGGAAGCCTTAGAGGGACGGGCCCCCGTTGCTGGGGAGGCAGGGTGGCGGGACCAGTGAGGAGGTGCCTGGGAACGGCGCCGGAGGACAAAGAATATCCCGCGTTTCTCCCTGCGAGACCTGGGGGCGGGTGCCTGAGACCGGTGCCTGAGGACGGAGGAGGTCGCGCGTTTTTCCCCTTTTTTTTTTCTCTCTTTTTGGCGAGCGCTTTTTGGAGGCCTTGAAGGGACGGGGACCCCAGTGCTAGGGAGGCACGGTGGCGGGACTGGTGAGCGGGTGGCTGGGACCGGCGCCTGAGGACAAAGAATATCCCCCATTTTTCCCTGCGGGACCGGTGGGCGGGTGCCTGAGACCGGCACTTGAGGACAGAGGAAATCGCGCGTTTTTCCCCTTTTTTTTTTTCTCTTTTCTGCGAGTGCTTTTTGGAAGCCTAAAAGGGACAGGGACCCCGGTGCTAGGGAGGCAGGGCGGCGGGACTAGTGAGCGGGTGCCTGGGACCGGCACCTGAGGACAAAGAATATCCCGCATTTTTCCCTGTGGGACCGGTGGGTGGGTGCCTGAGACCAGCACCTGAGGACGGAAGAAATCGCGCGTTTTTCCCCTTTTTTTTCTCTCTTTTTGCCGAGTGCTTTTTGGAAGCCTTGAAGGGACAGGGACCCCGGTGCTAGGGAGGCAGGGCGGCGGGACTGGTGAGCGGGTGCCTGGGACCAGTGCCTGAGGACAAAGAATATTCAGCGTTCCTTCCCTGCGGGACCGGTGGGTGGGTGCTTTTTGGAAGCCTTGAAAGGACAGGGACCCTGGTGCTAGGGAGACAGGGCAGCAGGACCAGTGAGCGGGTGCCTGGGACCGGCACCTGAGGAGAAAAAAAAAAAAAAAAATCGCTTGTTTTTTCCTTTTTTTTCCTTTTTTTTTTCTCTTTCTTTCTGTTCCCTCTCTCATTGTGGCTGCTGTTGTTTTGGTTTGGAGAGTGCTTTTTGGAAATCTTAAAGGGGCAGGACAGGTCACTTAGACCAGAAGCAGGGAATCTGGGGATCTCTGGGCACTCTAACCCCCTGGGCAGCAGGGAGCACAGAGGCCCCTTACGGAGATAAATAGTCTCCTGGCTGCTCCCCCTCCAACGGGGCTCCACCATTTTGGAGGAACAGCCCCAGCCAGGCCAAGCCCACAGCAACAGCGGAGATAAACCCCAAAGCAACTGGGCAGGAAGCAGAAGCCCTGTCTGCGCACAGCTGCCCAGCACAAGCCACTAGAGGTCGCTATTCTCCCAGGAAAAGGCTACAAACCAACAAGAAGGGAAGCTCTTCCAGCGGTCACTTGTACCAGCTCTGCAAACTATCTCTATCACCATGAAAAGGCAAAACTACAGGCAGACAAAGATCACAGAGACAACACCTGAGAAGGAGACAGACCTAACTAGTCCTCCTGAAAAAGAATTCAAAATAAAAATCATGAACATGCTGACAGAGATGCAGAAAAAAATGCAAGAGCAATGGGATGAGATGCAGAGAAAAATGCAAGAGCAGTGGGATGAGATGCAGAGAAAAATGCAAGAGCAGTGGGATGAAGTCCGGAAGGAGATCACAGATGTCAGGAAAGAGATCACAGAAGTGAAACAATCCCTGGAAGGATTTATAAGCAGAATGGATAAGATGCAAGAGGCCATTGAAGTAATAGAAGCCAGAGAACAGGAACGTATAGAAGCTGACATAGAGAGAGATAAAAGGATCTCCAGGAATGAAACAACACTAAGAGAAATATGTGACCAATACAAAAGGAAAAACATTCGTATTATAGGGATACCAGAAGAGGAAGAAAGAGGAAAAGGGATAGAAAGTGTCTTTGAAGAAATAATTGCTGAAAACTTCCCCAAACTGGGGGAGGAAATAATCGAACAGACCATGGAATTATACAGAACCCCCAACAGAAAGGATCCAAGGAGGACAACACCAAGACACATAATAATTAAAATGGCAAGGATCAAGGACAAGGAAAGAGTTTTAAAGGCAGCTAGAGAGAAAAAGGTCACCTATAAAGGAAAACCAATCAGGCTAACATCAGACTTCTCAACAGAAACCCTACAGGCCAGAAGAGAATGGCATGATATACTTAATGCAATGAAACAGAAGGGCCTTGAACCAAGGATACTGTATCCAGCACGACTATCATTTAAATATGATGGTGGGATCAAACAATTCCCAGACAAGCAAAAGCTGAGGGAATTTGCTTCCCACAAACCACCTCTACAGGGCATCCTACAGGGACTGCTCTAGATGGGAGCACCCCTAAAAAGAGCACAGAACAAAACACACAACATATGAAGAATGGAGGAGGAGGAATAAGAAGGGAGAGAAGAAAAGACTCTCCAGACAGTGTATATAACAGCTCAATAAGCGAGCTAAGTTAGGCAGTAAGATACTAAAGAAGCTAACCTTGAACCTTTGGTAACCACGAATCTAAAGCCTGCAATGGCAATAAGTACATATCTTTCAATAGTCACCCTAAATGTAAATGGACTTAATGCACCAATCAAAAGACATAGAGTAATAGAATGGATAAAAAAGCAAGACCCATCTATATGCTGCTTACAAGAAACTCACCTTAAACCCAAAGATAAGCATAGACTAAAAGTCAAGGGATGGAAAAACATATTTCAGGCAAACAACAGTGAGAAGAAAGCAGGGGTTGCAGTACTAATATCAGACAAAATAGACTTCAAAACAAAGAAAGTAACAAGAGATAAAGAAGGCCACTACATAATGATAAAGGGCTTAGTCCAACAAGAGGATATAACCATTCTAAATATATATGCACCCAATACAGGAGCACCAGCATATGTGAAGCAAATACTAACAGAACTAAAGAGGGAAATAGACTGCAATGCATTCATTGTAGGAGACTTCAACACACCACTCACCCCAAAGGATAGATCCACCGGGCAGAAAATAAGTAAAGACACACAGGCACTGAACAACACACTAGAACAGATGGACCTAATAGACATCTATAGAACTTTACATCCAAAAGCAACAGGATATACATTCTTCTCAAGTGCACATGGAACATTCTCCAGAATAGACCACATACTAGCTCACAAAAAGAGCCTCAGTAAATTCCACAATATTGAAATTCTACCAACCAATTTTTCAGACCACAAAGGTATGAAAGTAGAAATAAATTCTACAAAGAAAACAAAAAGGCTCACAAACACATGGAGGCTTAACAACATGCTACTAAATAATCAATGGATCAATGAACAAATCAAAATAGAGATCAAGGAATATATAGAAACAAATGACAACAACAACACTAAGCCCCAACTTCTGTGGGATGCAGCGAAAGCAGTCTTAAGAGGAAAGTATATAGCAATCCAGGCACACTTGAAGAAGGAAGAACAATCCCAAATGAATAGTCTAACATCACAATTATTAAAACTGGAAAAAGAAGAACAAATGAGGCCTAAAGTCAGCAGAAGGAGGGACATAATAAAGATCAGAGAAGAAATAAACAAAATTGAGAAGAATAAAACAATAGCAAAAATCAACGAAACCAAGAGCTGGTTCTTTGAGAAAATAAACAAAATAGATAAGCCTCTAGCCCAACTTATTAAGAGAAAAAGAGAGTCAACACAAATCAACATAATCAGAAATGAGAATGGAAAAATCACGACAGACTCCACAGAAATACAAAGAATTATTAAAGACTACTATGAAAACCTATATGCCAACAAGCTGGAAAACCTAGAAGAAATGGACAACTTCCTAGAAAAATACAACCTCCCAAGACTGACCAAGGAAGAAACACAAAAGTTAAACAAACCAATTACAAGCAAAGAAATTGAAACAGTAATCAAAAAACTACCCAAGAACAAAACCCCGGGGCCGGATGGATTTACCTCGGAATTTTATCAGACACACAGAGAAGACATAATACCCATTCTCCTTAAAGTGTTCCACAAAATAGAAGAAGAGGGAATACTCCCAAACTCATTCTATGAAGCCAACATCACCCTAATACCAAAACCAGGAAAAGACCCCACCAAAAAAGAAAATTACAGACCAATATCCCTGATGAATGTAGATGCAAAAATACTCAATAAAATATTAGCAAACAGAATTCAACAGTATATCAAAAGGATCATACACCATGACCAAGTGGGGTTCATCCCAGGGATGCAAGGATGGTACAACATTCGAAAATCCATCAACATCATCCACCACATCAACAAAAAGAAAGACAAAAACCACATGATCATCTCCATAGATGCTGAAAAAGCATTTGACAAAATTCAACATCCATTCATGATAAAAACTCTCAGCAAAATGGGAATAGAGGGCAAGTACCTCAACATAATAAAGGCCATATATGATAAACCCACAGCCAGCATTATACTGAACAGCGAGAAGCTGAAAGCATTTCCACTGAGATCGGGAACCAGACAGGGATGCCCACTCTCCCCACTGTTATTTAACATAGTACTGGAGGTTTTAGCCATGGCAATCAGACAAAACAAAGAAATACAAGGAATCCAGATTGGTAAAGAAGAAGTTAAACTGTCACTATTTGCAGATGATATGATACTGTACATAAAAAACCCTAAAGACTCCACTCCAAAACTACTAGAACTGATATCGGAATACAGCAAAGTTGCAGGATACAAAATCAACACACAGAAATCTGTAGCTTTCCTATACACTAACAACGAATCAATAGAAAGAGAAATCAGGAAAACAATTCCATTCACCATTGCATCAAAAAGAATAAAATACCTAGGAATAAACCTAACCAAAGAAGTGAAAGACTTATACTCTGAAAACTACAAGTCACTCTTAAGAGAAATTAAAGGGGACACTAATAAATGGAAACTCATCCCATGCTCATGGCTAGGAAGAATTAATATCGTCAAAATGGCCATCCTGCCGAAAGCAATATACAAATTTGATGCAATCCCTCTCAAATTACCAGCAACATTCTTCAATGAATTAGAACAAATAATTCAAAAATTCATATGGAAACACCAAAGACCCCGAATAGCCAAAGCAATCCTGAAAAAGAAGAATAAAGTAGGGGGGATCTCACTCCCCAACTTCAAGCTCTACTACAAAGCCATAGTAATCAAGACAATTTGGTACTGGCACAAGAACAGAGCCACAGACCAGTGGAACAGATTAGAGACCCCAGAAATTAACCCAAACATATATGGTCAATTAATATTTGATAAAGGAGCCATGGACATACAATGGCAAAATGACAGTCTCTTCAACAGATGGTGCTGGCAAAACTGGACAGCTACATGTAGGAGAATGAAACTGGACCATTGTCTAACCCCATATACAAAGGTAAACTCAAAATGGATCAAAGACCTGAATGTAAGTCATGAAACCATTAAACTCTTGGAAAAAAACATAGGCAAAAACCTCTTAGACATAAACATGAGTGATCTCTTCTTGAACATATCTCCCCGGGCAAGGAAAACAACAGCAAAAATGAGCAAGTGGGACTACATTAAGCTGAAAAGCTTCTGTACAGCGAAAGACACCATCAATAGAACAAAAAGGAACCCTACAGTATGGGAGAATATATTTGAAAATGACAGATCTGATAAAGGCTTGACGTCCAGAATATATAAAGAGCTCACATGCCTCAACAAACAAAAAACAAATAACCCAATTAAAAAATGGGCAGAGGAACTGAACAGACAGTTCTCCAAAAAAGAAATACAGATGGCCAAGAGACACATGAAAAGATGCTCCACATCGCTAATTATCAGAGAAATGCAAATTAAAACTACAATGAGGTATCACCTCACACCAGTAAGGATAGCTGCCATCCAAAAGACAAACAACAACAAATGTTGGCGAGGCTGTGGAGAAAGGGGAACCCTCCTACACTGCTGGTGGGAATGTAAATTAGTTCAACCATTGTGGAAAGCAGTATGGAGGTGCATCAAAATGCTCAAAACAGACCTACCATTTGACCCAGGAATTCCACTCCTAGGAATTTACCCTAAGAACGCAGCAATCAAGTTTGAGAAAGACAGATGCACTCCTATGTTTATTGCAGCACTATTTACAATAGCCAAGAATTGGAAGCAACCTAAATGTCCATCTGTAGATGAATGGATAAAGAAGATGTGGTACATATACACAATGGAATACTACTCAGCCATAAGAAGTGGAAAAATCCAACCATTTGCAGCAACATGGATGGAGCTGGAGAGTATTATGCTCAGTGAAATAAGCCAAGCGGAGAAAGAGAAATACCAAATGATTTCACTCATCTGAGGAGTATAGGAACAAAGGAAAAACTGAAGGAACAAAACAGCAGCAGAATTACAGAACCCAAAAATGGACTAACAGGTACCAAAGGGAAAGGAACTGGGGAGGATGGGTGGGCAGGGAGGGATAAGGGGGGGGAAGAAGAAGGGGGGTATTAAGATTAGCATGCATGGGGGGGAGGGAGAAAGGGGAGGGTGGGCTGCACAACACAGAGAGGACAAGTAGTGACTCTACCACATTTTGCTAAGCTGATGGACAGTAACCGTAATGTGGTTGTTAGGGGGGGACCTGATATAGCGGAGAGCATAGTAAACATAGTATTCTTCAGGTAAGTGTAGATTAAAAATTAAAAAAAAAAAAAAAAAAGAAAGAAAGAAAGAAAAGGGGGATTACTCCTTAACAGGATAAAACTATTGGTAAATCAAAGATCAACGCATGCTTTAAATATCCTTAATGTTGATCACTTAAAGGGTGTCAGATGATCAGCTATGGAGGTGCTCTTTTCTGATAATATTCCTTTCTCTTAATTTAAAAAAAAAAAAAAAAAAAAAAAAAAAAGCAGTTACTGTGTGCTGACCTCCAATGAGTTCTGCACAGTGGTATAGAGGGCATGTCAAAGTGTGGGCAAAGGGTCTGTTTGTTTCTATGCAGAAGATCAAGGCCTAGCTTGGATACCCAGAAAATGAACTAAGATACGATATGAGGAGGAGCTTCCGGCATCAGCACTCTCTGGAGGACTCGTGCCGGGGGATGATCATCAAAAAGCCTCCACAGGGATCCGGACGATGCTGCGGTTGTGGCTGCATCCAGCCCACAGTCTCCTGGACTTGCCATAAGAAGGAGGAGGGAGATGTCTAGGCTGGCATGTGCATACAGTGAGACAACGAATTTGACTGGATCTGTACTGTTGGAACTCAACCAGGAGTTGGGAGGGGTGCAAGTTGTAGCACCCCAAAATCTCATGACTATAGACTATCTATGGTTAAAAGAACATATGGGATGTGAACAGATCCCAGAAATGGGCTGCTTTAATTTGTCTGATGGTTCAAGTACAGTTGGAAAATATCCATCATATCATAGATAAATTTTCACAAATGCCTAGGGTGCCTAAATGGTTTTCTTGGCTTCACTGGAGATGGCTGGTAATTATAGATTTGCTTTGTTTATGTCACCATATTCCTATTATGTTAATATGTGTGTGCAAATTAGTTAGTAGTTTAAAACCTATACATACTTAAGGTACTATACAAGAAGATATGTCAAAGAAATAATCAATCCTCCCAAGTTTCCTTCATATGCTACATCTATAGCTTTTCTTCTTCCTTCCTAATTACAAACCTTAAATAGAATTCGTGCCTCATATAGAATTTACCGAGTATCATAATTCCTCCAGGTGGTAAAGATACCTCGAGACAAGTGCTGGGCATAGAAGCCACAGGGCATAAATCTGCAAAGAAGTAAAAAGCTAACCTTTGCAAACAATATGGCTTCTCTCTCACTTACCAACTTTACATTTCCCTGTATGGCCCCGGAAGATGACTGGTTAGCCAGAGACGGGTAAGATTCCTCAAGGGAGGAACAACCTAAGACAGGCACAGTCGCAGGGGGGCCATCAGGTGAGAATTTGGGGATCAACAGAGGTGAGGCTCAGAACCTCACCCCCCCTGCTTTGAGAGAAATCTTCTGCATCCGTGGATGTCTTGCTGCCCTTGTCTAGCCTGGATTAATACTTAGTCCATAGGCACACACCTGATCATCTGATCATCTACATTTGCCTTCTTACAGCACTAAACTATGTTTTCTACCTTTATCTTGCATCTACCTACCACTTCAGCATCTTATTAAAAATAAAAATAATAATAATAATAGGAGAACTGTGGGATCAACATATAAATCAAGTACAAAAATCAAATGAATATTCATATTTGACCTGATTGTTTATAGGTCATAATGCATGATCAAAACCGAAAGTTTCTGTGATGAATGCCCTTGTACTGTTCACCATGTAAGAACTTATTCACTATGTAAGAATTCGTTCACCATGTAAGAACTTGTTTGTTATGCTTCAGAAGATTGGAGACTGACGAGAATTAGGCTTGAGATGGATTAATGATTGTACATTGAGCATTGACCCCCCTATACTGAATTTTATTGTTGTTAACAACCATTTGATCAATAAATATGAGAGATGCCCTCTCAAAAAAAAAAAAAAAAAAAAAAAAAAGAATAGAAAATATGACAGCAACCAAACAATGCAAGAGATAGTTGAGTATTTAAGAGCATATTTATTCTCTATAAATTAGACTTTAAAGACACCACTAATAACTAAGGAACCAAATGCTAAAACCTTTATTCTCTGACATTTGCTTTTTAACTTAAAATAACTTATTTAATTGGAGAAAAGAAATAGCTATCATTACTGATAATTGTCCTTTTGTCTATATTCAGTATACCCCAGTAGAGAGAAAAAGTAATTTATTATGAATAACATATAATAAAAACATTCTAAAATTAACTAGAAATTATCTTAAATTTTATATAATAAGTAAATCACTAAAACAGGACATTAAGTTAAAGGACTTTAAAAAATAGGCCTTAATTTATCTAAGTACCTGATGATTTGTCCGTAGATTGTCGATTTGTTTCTTAAATACTGTAGTCCAAAAATCTTTACAAATGAATTTCATGATATCTAACTCATCCTTGAACCTTGCAGTATCTTTTGTAAACCTAAAAAGATTGACTAGATGTAATACAGTATTTTTCCTCCAAAAAAAGCAGGAGAGGCAAATTATTCACTAATTTCAAAAGCCAGAATAGTACTGAACATTTGACAGTCATAAACTCAAAAGCGCCAAGCAGAGGAGATCCCATATCAATGGATTCACATTCTCAAATAATTACGGTGTTAAAATTAGCCTAACAGTATATTAGTTTACCAGTAAGCCACAATTTTAGGTACAATTCATTCTAGCATAAAAAAAAAACAGGCTGAACATGATCCTGGTATTGTTAAAGAAAATACAATAGGAGTTCACTATTCAGAGAGTGAGAGATAAACACTAAAAAGAATTGACCTATAAATTGAAAGATTACTGAATTTATAAACATAGACTCTAAGGCATTCCTATCCTTATGCATTTAAACAAAATTCCGCTTAAGTTTAAGAACCTACTAAACCTTAAGTAGGAAATGCAACAAGATTTTAGTTGTTTCAGTATACCAAAGTTTTCAGAAAAAAGTCTAAAATGTAAAATATCTATTTTCTTCAAATACCAAGTCATAAAGTTGGATAAAAAAGTTAAAATAGCATCAGACCTAATAAGATAGTTCAACTTGTGATATTAAAGAACACAGAATAAATAAAATATGGGAATTAAAATTAAAGTTATCTCAAATTTTAGGTAATCTTTTGAAATGGATCATCTTTGTTCATAACCTACCTGGAAGAAAATTTTCAAATCCATACTGCTCACCTTTCTATCAATCCTTGTCCCACTCGAAACCCCATGTTTTCCAGTTTAGTAATACAGCGTCCATTTTCCTATTTTAAAAAATAATAGTTTTGAGTACTTTTAGAATGCCAGAATGTTAATATTCAAAAATTGTTTTAAGATGTTGGCTAAAAATTTTAATGTAAATATTTACACTTTTTCCACTGAAACACTGAATTACAAGTGATACTTGAATTTTCTTAGCACTAATCATTTTCATAAGGCAGTAAGATAAACAGGAACTGCTACTTATTAATACTTTTCAGAAGCACCAAAGCCTCTTCCTAACTACAGCTACCCCCCTCAACACTTTTTTCTATTTTCAACTATTTTCATCTCTTCAATTATAAAAGTGAGGTTAAAGGTATCACCTTTGACTGTTTTCCATCAGCCATTCCCTTTGTGCTGTCATTGAGTTTTATGGTTCCCTGCTTCAAAATCTCTTAGAGTCATCCAAGTTTTCCGGTTCTCAGTGAGTCTTCGTTCATGATCCCCCCATCCTATGCCTGGAATCACGCAATTACTTTGCAATTCCTTTGACAGTCTCACCTAGTCTTAAGGCTTTAAGTATCACCCCTTATTGTAACACTTTTCAGACTGCCCAGATCCTCTAGATGACCTACAAAGCCTTATACAATCCAGACTGCTGTACCTCTCTGACCTCAACCTTCTACTTTTCACTCATTTGTCTCTAGCTACACTGGTCTCCTTGCTGTCCTTAAACATACAGCCATGCTCCAAACTCAGGGCTCTAGCAAGGGCAGCTCTTCCTTCCGATAGTCACATGACCAATTTCCTTACTTCAAGTCTCCACTCACATGTCACCACCTCAGTGAGGCCAATTTTAACGATCTTCTTTAAAACCACAACATCATTGTTCTTCAGAAACTCCCTGTCCTAGTAATTCTCAAAAGTGTGTCCCAAGACCAGCAACATCAGCATCTCATGGGAACCTGTAAAAACTGCAAATTCTGTAATCCCACCCCCAATTTATTGAATCAGAAACTGCAGGTGTGGAGTTGTTTTTTAAGAAGCCCTCTAAAAAGTGATTCCAATGCCCGATCCCATTTCCCTGTTTAATTTGTCTCCAAAGAACTTTCATCTTCTAATACACTATACATTTTATTAATTTTATATTGCCCATGTATCCCCATCCTCACCCACTGCTAGAACACAGTTCCGAGAGGGCAGTGATTGTTACATATTTTGAAGCCCGTATGTCTCCCAGTAAGTACATCACAAGCCTCATTATTTACTGAACTTTCTTCTAAGGAACCATGTACTTCACTAGTGGGGCTGTGACTTCTCACTTTATTTTCAGTATGGATTTTACTGAAAATAGCCATCTGGAGGCCCCATAGGCCCCTCAAACTAGGAATATTTAAAATGATAGTCATTATCTTGTTCATTTACTTTGGCATCCGTGACTGCTCACTAGTAGATACCAGATTTTTAGAAAAATTAAACGAGAATATTTTATCCATTAGCCTTTAAAAAAATTTATATTTTTTATAAATTGGTAAATGCCTAATTGTTCAGTTTTCAGAGATTTTAATTCCTCTTCATAGTTTGACAATCCAATTTGGAGGGTGACAGTGGTTCTTTCCTCTATTTCACTTCAAAACTTACAGCTTTATGTCTGAAAAGATATATTAAAACCATTTCTAGGTGACATTATGTGCCTTCTTTTACATATTTTTATTACAAAAAATTTGAAATAGAGACACTAATGTAATGAATCCTTATACATCTAGGTTCCAACATGGATTCTAATCCTTAAGACTGCCACATAACTTTTTAAAAATCCATTTTGCTTATGTGCACTTTCAACTTTTTCCCATCATAAATAAATTGCAATAGGAAAAGAAAGTTATTTTTTTCTTTTGGAGTTCCTTTCTTATACGACTAACACATCTCTTAAAATTATCAGTCATGATTAGAATAGCTGTTTTATTTTAGTTAATCCATTGGAAAAAAGAGAGGAATTAAAAAAAAAAAGATTTTCCTGGGCCAGAGTTGGAAGAGGGAAAGAAATGAATGAGAGAGAATGAAGAGAATGGTGGGTGAAGAGCAAGGATTTTATAATAAAAGAGTAAAAGGAGTACATTGCTAATTATTCTTTGGGGAAAAGGGAGACTACCTTTGCACAAACAGCAAATGTCTACTACTCAGCATTTAGCACAGATGTTAAACATAAAAAATCATTGATTGTTGGCGATAAAGTTTGGTCCTTGGAAAAAATACTTATTATAGTGAGTCTGAATAAGAACAGAACTTGCTTCATTTTCAATAATCCGATATTTTCCTAATGAGATCTCCAAATGCATTATGCCCCTCTGCCAAAGACTGAATGTCTTCCCTCCAAATTCATATGTTGAAATCCTACCCTATAATGTGATGGTATTAGAAGGTAGGACCCTTGGCAGATGATTCTGTCATTAAGATGGGGCGCTCAAGAATAGGATTTAGTGCCCTTATAAAAGAGACCTGAAAAATAGCTAGCCCCTTCCACGTGAGCACACAGCCAAAAGGCATCTATGTATGAGCCAAAAGCAGGCCTCCACCAGTCACCAAATATGCTGGCATCTTGGTCTTGGACATCCTAGTCTTCAGAACTGTGAGAAATAAAGTTCTGTTGTTTATAAGCCACCCAGTCTATGGTATTTTATTATAGCAGCCCAAACAGCCTAAGACACTATTCTTTTTGTAGTTTACAAACCAGCAGTACCTTTTTTTGGGTGTCTGTCCTACAGAAACCTCAAAAAATTCAGTCTGTCCAAAATAATTCATTATCTTCACCTCTTTCTTCTCCTTTATTCCTTCTCCATCCAACTAAGCTGCTCAAGCTAAAAACTCGGGGATAATTTTTAACAATCACTCCTATACCTAAACATGTCCCAGAAATTCTACCTATCTTCTTCTATCCCTGTCTTAAATCAGATCTTCATTATCGCCTACCTAGACTGAAGGAATGGATCGTCTAACTACAAGAATCTACCCTCTCTCATCTAAACACTGGATTCTATTTCAAAAAGCAAATGGGCCATATCATTCCTTTCCTTACAAGTCCTCCACTGAGAAGGTCCGAATTCTTTGGTCAGACAAGGTTCTTCTAGCTTCAGTTCTCAACCCTTCTCACCCTCCACGCATTCAATCTAGTCACAGTGAAATGCTTAAGCATTTTAAATACACCACAACACTCTTTCTTCATATCTCTATACCTTTACTATGCCTAGGGTGATCTTCCTACCCCCACTTTCCACCCCTCTTCGTCAACAGCATTATAGAAAGGGCTACTGACCTGAGCATGACTTTGGAGTATCTCATTTATAAAATCCATTACAACTCCATGACTCTAATTACCACCCACTATAATATTTACTGAACCCCTATTTCATAACAACTGTGAGACAGGGGTTCTATCTAATTCATCTAACCCATTGTCAGGCCCACAACAAACAATATTTTCCAAATAAATCAATGAGTGAATGAGGACTTCCACATATTAGGAGTGAC
The DNA here is from genome assembly GCF_040802235.1 of Manis javanica. Lineage (NCBI taxonomy): Eukaryota > Metazoa > Chordata > Mammalia > Pholidota > Manidae > Manis > Manis javanica. Next base: position 59,662,303 of record NC_133163.1, on the reverse strand, counting down.
GTCCACGAATATGGGGTCATTGTTTCATTCATTACTCTATCCCTGCTCCTAGAACTACCTCTGACATATAATGGGCATCAAACAAGTATTTTTTTAATTAAACTTGTGTTTCCTATTTACAGTAACGCCTGCAAACTTTCCTCTACTTGGACCTCAGATCTCATAGGCCTTCTGTCTTCGAGTCGTGTGGGAGTTGATATTGGTTAGGGATCTGGAGGGAGGGTCAGGATTCTCTTAAGGGTGGGACAGGTCTATCGAGTGGACTGCTCAGAAGTGCTAGCTTAATTAAGTAGGGGCGCCAAAACCAGCTGTGCAGTTTACCCTGCCGTAGATCACGGTAGGGAGAACGTTGAAAGTAAAAGCTGTGGCCTGCAGGACAGATACGAGAATGGATAAAATGTATCAGGTAGTACAAACTGCGAAAGAGATGAGGATTAAAGATTAAAGACAGCCGCTAAATCCTAGGGCTGAGGATACCTGGAAGAGGACCGCTGGTTTGTCTACGTTTGTCTACGCTCGGAGGTGTTCAGTGGTGATGCGACAGGGATTTAAGAAAAGAACTGAGGGGAAAAAAGGAGTGTCACCGCAAAAGGACCTGAAGGGCGTGTGGCAGCACTCACCACCTCCCCCTGCTCCGCGGACTTGTACACCCCAGACACCATCTCGTTATGGAGAAGCAAAAACAGCGCCTCGTCCGCCATTTCCCGCTTATTCTTCCAAGCTCCGGGCTTCAGCTCCCGTTTGGGCCGGGCTCCGGGGTTCCAGCTAGCGCCTGAGCTATGCGAACTGCGCCGCCGCTCCCTCAGTTCGCACCCGTCCCTCGTCGCTAGGAGGCCGAGGAATTCACTCCGTCCTCTGAAGGCTGGTACCAGAGTGAGCACTGAAGCCGGGAGAGCACAGCCCAGGGCCACAGGCTCACCACGCTCCCGGGTGAAGAGTCTGACAGCAATGGGAACCAAGCCCAGCCGGCAGAGGCCCGGTCCCGCTCCAAGGCAAGGGGGGAAAAAAACAACTTCCGGTCCCCTCTACCCCGGCATTCCGCCAACTCTATGGTCATCGAGTTCCTTTCCCTGGTGAAGACCTGTAGGAAAAAGGTTCCTTTCCCACGTGCTGTCCGGAGGTGGCGGGTGGTGAGTGAAGTAAAGCAAAAGAAGGTCCCGCTGCCGTCCCTGTGTTAGTTAGCAGTGTTAGAACTTACAAGAATGTCTATTAGCTTCATTGAAAGCCTCCACATCTGCCATGTTCCCCAAAATAAAAAGTTGTAAAGAGTAAATAAATCATTTTTTCAGGCCATAAGTTTTAGGTATATTGGGAAATGATCCGAGTCCATTTTGAATTAAGCCTGGGTATACAAAAAGTTTTAGAGCTATTTCGGCCACCAGAAAGTTTACTGGGAGTGAGGTGTAAGGTACAAGAGAGATGAAGTAAGCAAAGAAAATGATAAACTTGAACAAGAAAATACAGATTAATTAGAGGAATAGGTGAATGGAAAAGTGCTAAAGACTTAAGAAAATCGACATCACTATGAAATGGAGTTTATAAGAATCTACGGTGGATGTGAGACAACTACGGAGGTGCAAATACATGTTACATTATATGCACCTTTTACATTTGTCAAACTGGCTCAAAGGTATTGATTAGCCTGTGATTACATTTTGCTTAGTAATTCACAAGGGCAGAACTTCTTTTCCAATTAATTTATTGATACTCTCCAGCTGAGACAAGGACCATGGGTGTAGTCAGTAGGGTGAGGGCCTCTGGAAAAAGACCCCTATCAAAACTCCATATTAAACAATTAAGCAAAGACAAAGTACATTAATTCTCTAAAATAAAATATCAAACTAGGAATATAAGCATCTTCAGTAAAGATTAGTTAAAAGTAAAAAGCCAGGAGTAACTTGGCCTAGAATATTTGAACATCTCCCAGATAAGAAAATACCTCAACATAGCCCATGTCTTGTTTGTGTCAATTAAATGAGGTATTGTAAAATTTACTTAAGTCTGCTAAAAGGCCCAGTTTATCTTTAACTTTACCCAGATGCTGCTTTTCCTCCTCCAGCCCAAATCAAGTCAATAGCTCAGCTCACCTTGAAAGTAAGACAAGCAGCCTTGAGTGATATACTCCCAAACCAAGAAAGTGCTATCCTGAGAAAGAATCAATACAGTAAATTTCTTATGTTAACTCTGCAAAATAGTCCAAAAAATTGATAAGAAATGTAGTGTCTCTTTAAAAATAAACATTTAGCGACCATTTGGTGGATCTACATCCCTAGCTCTTTGTCTCTCAACTGCCTATAAATACCCTAGACACCGCTAAGGACTCTCATGTCCCCTCCTGGTGTGAGCCAGGAGCTCTGTCCTCTCACTGTATCTCTAAATAAAATCCTCTCCCTGGCTCTCCTACCTTGACTGCTAAGTTCATTCTTCGACTCTGCAAACAAGAACCCCGGCATCACAACTAACACTGAAATTTCTCAGCTTGGTCACAATAAATTTAAGATCATGATCAATAATTGGAATTATGACATCTTTTTTTTTTCTTTTCACATGTCCCTTCTCCCTTCTAATGTTTGTATCAGTTTATTCAATCATCACATAAATCCAGCATAAAAATTCCAGCTAAGATGGAAAACATTAGTGTAGTTTTGCAGGGTATTTTGCAACCATGATCTTAATTTTTCCAGCACTAAAATTTCCCATATGTGAAATGAAGTCCCTTATGTTTCAGTTGTATTCTCCCCTCATCACCAACATCAAGGAACAGGAGTCCAAGCCCACCATTTCTGTCAGAGTAAACAACTAACCACTTTAGTAAGATTGTTTTCTCAAACCACACTAACATGGGGTTCTTAGAATATTTTGAAGAACAGAGGGAAACTTAGGTTTATTGATCATCTACTAAATGTCAAATGCTGCATTCCACTGATTCTGTCCCATAAAAGAGACTGTTAAATTGCCCATGATCCTAGTAATAGAGTCTATGGAAGTAGGAATAGATACTATATTTTTGTTAACTCTAAAAACATTTTCCCATAGAACAAATGTTACATATAGCAGTTAGTATCCACTATTACCAGATTCTCATGCTTCATGTACTGCCTATTACAAACTGTTGTAAAAAGGATCAGTGAGACAAAGTATGCTCATAATCAGAATTAAATAATTACATATCAACTTTTCATCCCTTACTCAGCTTTACTTTTCTGTAGCATTTCTCAACCCTGACATGCTGTGTAATTTACTTAGGTCTATCGACTGTCTCCACACTTGAGGGTGGAGACTTATTGTACACTGATACATCCAAATACGTAGACTAGTGTCTGGCACATTGTAAGCACTCAATAAATATTTGTTGAGTCAATGAATGAGTGCATAAATGATCTTTGTTTCGTGAGGAATCTACAAACTCCACCGAGGAAGAACCCCAGGAACTGTGTTCTCAGCTCTATCCTCAGAGACCAGCATACTGGGGACACACAGGTGGGGCTTTTAAAGGCGGTTGGATGAATTAAAGTGGTAGTTCAAGTTACATACTATTGGCCCGCTAAAGCTTGGTACAAAGAGGATGCTCGACTGAAGGAACTTGAGAGCCCAAAGATTATTTATAACACTGTCTCTGTGGAAAACTGCTTTCTGAACTATAATTCGCAAGTGTTATTTTTGGAACAAAGCCAGTTCTCACGTTGGCAGTGTAGGTGGAGCAGGACCTGAGGTCAGATGACACCCATACACCAAACAGTAGAGCCGCTCTCCCAAACTCTGTATTAAACCAAGCAGCTCTAGACTAGGTTACGGGCTAAGGCCTGCCTCAGAACCGCTTTCCTTTTCTTCTAAGACAGCGTCGCACGGGGTGTGACCGCGCGGTGGTTCTCGGCCGGCGTGGTCTAGGGACCGTTACAGTATCTGCAGACTCAATTTCCGTATTAGTAATAAGAGGCACTTCCATCAAGCTTTTTGTTGTGATTGATAAAGCATGCAGAGCGTTCCACACGGAGTACAGAACAAGACTGCCTGTTCCTTTTTCGCTTCCCTCTGCCCGTTTTGGCGTAACCTTATCCTGGGAAGCCTGCGCCACTCCTCCCACCCACTCTATGGGCATGCGCGCCAGTAGAACAGCCGCACCCTTTCGTAATCAAATCATTGACTGAGGAAGAGGGGAAAATAGACTCGAATACATCCTACTCTGTGATTAGGTGGCTAAAACGATGTAAAGTACGTCAGATCACAGGTTTAAAAGGCTGAAAAACACCGCGATCTTCACCAGGAAATCAGGCTCACAAGCCCGCATCTCGGGGGACCCGTGGGCTCTCAAACCCGCCCCGGCCCTGCGAATGATAAGGAGCCCGGCCACCCGCGGGGAACTGGGTAAGGCGGGGACCGCCTGGACGACTTTTCCTTGGTTCAGTCCCCCTTCCGGTCGCTGAGTGGTTGAGGCCGAAAAACTACGCTTATAGTCATTGGCTGATCCCAGCTGTCAGTCCTCTCGCGTCTCGCGGCGCGACACAGCCGGCGCGGCCTGTAGAGCAGTCGGGAAGCCTGCCGCTGGGAGAAGATGGCGGTCGCGGTGAGAACTTTGCAGGAGCAGCTGGAAAAGGCCAAAGAGAGCCTCAAGAATGTGGATGAGAATATTCGCAAGCTCACCGGGCGAGATCCGAATGATGTGAGGTAAGGGGCTATGGAAAACGCCGGTTCCGAGAGGCAGCTATCAAGCCGGGGTGAATTGGGGGTGGGGAGGTCGGCCAGTCCTGAGAAGACTGGAACTTAGGGGCGCGTTCCCGGGGCGGCGGGAGAACTACGTCCTCAGTGAGGTGCGATTCCCCAAGGCCCCGCGGTCGGTCCCGGAGCTCAGGTGTGTGAGGAAGGAGAGCGGGGCCCGGGTGTGCTGCGCTGGCCCCCCGGTCTGTAGGAAGGCCCGGGCTGCCGATTCCCGCCCTTGGCCCCGCAGGCCCGGCCCTGCAGCACAAAGCCCCTTCCTTGTACCGCTGCCGCCGGGCCCGGGGCTGGCGGGAGACCCTCCCGGGACGCCTTCCGCCGCCTCGCGCCTAGGCTCCTCACCACGTGCGTCTTCCTCGGGGTTGGCAAAATTAGGACCGGATTCTTAATGTGTAGTGGCATTGAAGTAAATACAATTTCTGTGATACTGGTCTTGGAGAAACAAGGAAGTTAAAATAGTATATTTCCTGTCCAGTTTCAAACACGTGGATTTGAAACCGTCTTTATACTTTTGGTTATTTTTTCCTTATGATGAATCGCACCCGTGAAATTATTTAGTACCTCTAGGTGTGTCCACGTAACAATTTTTGTACTAATTTGTAAATATCTCACAGGCCTATCCAAGCCAGATTGCTGGCCCTTTCTGGTCCTGGTGGAGGTAGAGGACGTGGTAGTTTATTGTTGAGGTAAGATTTCCTTAGCACTTAATTCATATGCTAACACTACTGGTAGTTATTCCGCTAAATTAATATATCCGTTTTAACAAAATTTGTGGTAGAACTAGGGTTAGAAATGTTTGTGTTTGTTTAAAGTTTTGATCAGCTGTAGTTTTCTGTATAGTTAATCCTGGAACTTGGTTTACTTGCAAACTGTTGAGATTGAAGACTATATTAACTACCAGTTTTGTATATACACTTGATTATTTTTGTAGTTTTTAGAAAATGATGTAAAAACATCTCGGGAGTGAATGTTTACTTGAGGTTGCTTTAATTGGGTTTTTAAGACACCAGCTAAATTTTCTTGGTAAGTGGAAATGTTCGTCTTAAACTTCAAGTGGTTTAATGTTGGACATTTTTAATTGCAGGCGTGGATTCTCAGATAGTGGAGGAGGACCCCCAGCCAAACAGAGAGACCTTGAAGGGGCAGTCAATAGGTATGTTGGAGGAAAAGGCATTCTTGTATGCTGTTTTCTGAGGTAGCTTACAGATACAAGTATTTAATAAATATTATTGAATTGTATTAGAATTGAGTAATATTCCTCTTCCCCTTGATATTTGATTGAATTGAGACAGCAATTATCTCTCAGAACTCAGTTCTTTACGAACCGTAACAGAAATTTTACCAAAATAAAGGTCATGAGAAGAGTAAGATTGAGAAAATAGCCAATTTGTGCAACCTAAAAAACTTAATCACCTTAAATATTATAGAGACCAAAGTTTGGATTGGGTATTTGTGATACATTTTGTCTTTTAGTACCAGAGGAAAGAGTAAAATAGGATGGGCACTGAAAAAATGTGGCTTCTGGAACTGTGTCCTAGAAAAAGTCACTTTTCCTAGGTATGTACTTCTGGCAAATATTACAGTGATGCTTAAATTCCTTTTCCTATGTCAGGCTGGGCGGGGAGCGTCGGACGCGGAGAGAATCACGCCAGGAGAGTGACCCAGAAGATGATGATGTTAAAAAGGTAATTGAAACTAAAGAGTTACTTAGAGGATGAGCATAGTATTTTCACTTTACTACATTTAAAAGAGTGCCGTCATATACTACTTAAATTACTAAGATGTATTTTCTCCTGCAGCCAGCTTTGCAGTCTTCAGTTGTAGCTACCTCCAAAGAGCGCACTCGTAGAGACCTTATCCAGGATCAGAATATGGATGAAAAGGGAAAGCAAAGGTATTTTTAGCATCCATTTACCGGGGGAGACTCCTGTCAGATAATGCAGTTTGAGAAGATTGAAGGAATTATTCAAATGCCAATACTTATAGGAAATGGCAGGCTTAAACGAAGTGAAACCTATCGCAACTGAATTTTCTTTTTCTGTTCTTTAGGAACCGACGAATATTTGGCTTGTTGATGGGCACCCTTCAGAAATTTAAACAAGAATCTACTGTTGCTACTGAAAGGGTATTTATGCAGTTTTTTCCTTTCCTTCCTTTAAGTTACCAAAGTAGTGAATTACATGCTTTTTTAAAAGCTGAAAAACTCTCTTAATTAAGATATTTGAAAGCCTAAAAATAAGCCAAGGAAAACTTAATGAAGTTGTTGTATTGTTAACTGATTTTTTGTTGTTGAGCTGCTATGAAGTAACTGAGGGAACTTCTCTTTGTAGTGCAAAGAGTTCTGGTTGGTGCCTCAAGAGAACCAGTGCTTTCTAGGGAGTTGAACTCCATGATCACTATAACTAGTTTTTGTAAAAAATTTTTTTTTTAGTAATTCTAATTTTTAAAACTTATTTATACACTCAGAGGCAATACTTAGCACTTTTGAAGCACAAAGTATAAACGTTGTCTGCCCTCCACAGTTTAACTGTGCCATCTTTTTAGAAGCTTTTATTTACTAAGGTTGCACAATTGTGTCCTTGGAGTTCAATACTGAATTACTGCTGCTAACGGAGATGTAGTGGAAGGAGAGAGAGCTAGTCATTTATAGGATATGAACAAAATTTCATTTCAGCTTTCAATTGGTGACTTTACTAGAGAATGTAAAATGTATAAAAGCATTTTAATGTTTGAGGAATAAGTCATTAGGTTTTTTTAAATAGTTGACTGTTCATTAGGATATTACATCGAATTCTTTGATTTAGAGACAGACTGAAGATAATCTACAAAGATAGTGCTTTTCTTTTTTAGTTCAATTTATGAAAGAGTCTTCCTAGAAGTTAAGTTGGAATGGAACAGTAATTTAATATAGCTAATGGCCTTGAAGTTCAGATTTTTACATGAAAAAGTTCTGGTCCCCAGTTCCTCAAAGAGAAATTGCAATCAATTTCAAATGCTAAGTGGTAAATTTGAATTAGCTGGTATTCTGAATGGCAAATGTGAGACATCTAAATACTTTAATAATATAGAGTTTCACATAATCAAGATACATAATAAGCTTTTAAAGATTATTATTTACCTTCAGCAAAAGAGGCGCCAGGAAATTGAACAAAAACTTGAAGTGCAGGCAGAAGAAGAAAGAAAGCAGGTAGAAAATGAGAGGAGAGAACTGTTTGAAGAGAGGCGTGCTAAACAGACAGAATTGCGGCTTTTGGAACAGAAGGTTGAGCTTGCGCAGCTGGTGAGTAGTATTTTGGAATTTTAGGATTGGTAATCCTTTATGTTTACAAAAGTACTGACCTTTTACCTTTTCTGCAGCAAGAAGAATGGAATGAGCATAATGCCAAGATAATAAAATATATAAGAACTAAAACAAAGCCCCATTTGTTCTATATTCCTGGAAGAATGTGTCCAGCTACCCAAAAACTAATAGAAGAGTCACAGAGAAAAATGAATGGTAAGTATGTCAGGAGGCCCATAGAAATTTTCTTAATGGGTTGTATACATATATTTCTTTGTTTCCTGTAATAATTGTGATTGACTAGTTCACTTCTCAAAACAAATACTCTAAAATGTTAATGTTGGCGGGCAGGAGCATTTGTTACATTTTAACCTGAAACATACATACTGTAGGCAGACATACTGTAGGCAGTGCTTAATGCATGTGTATTTCTTAAGCATTTGAGGGAGATGACTTTTTTTTGTAGCCACATACAAATGCTAATGAAGAAAATAGTGAACATGGATTAGTCCCTTGAGGGAGTACACATGGAAGAATAGGCACCTCTAAGACAGTTGTTAATGATTTGCCTCTTGGGTTCAGAAGAATTAATGTATGATATGATACCATAAAACTGACTTTTAAAGAAATTTTATTCTTTTATTTAGCATAAAGTAAATAGCAAAGATTGTTCTGTTTTTCTATCACCTAGATAATATGGCAGAGTTTTGTCTGCTGCTAACTTAGTATATGTAGGTTTGCAGTAGATCTTTGCTTTTGTTGTTGTATGTCAGTTTTATTTATTTACTTGTCATAATCAGTCTTTAGTCATTTCCTTACAAAAATTAAAGATCAACGACAGTTGTGATGAGGTGTCAAATTGTGACTTTGAAGTTTAATGATAGTGAACTGCACATGTCAATTTTTTTATTCTTCAGCTTTATTTGAAGGTAGACGCATCGAATTTGCAGAACAAATAAATAAAATGGAGGCTAGGCCTAGAAGACAATCAATGAAGGAAAGAGAGCATCAGGTGGTGCGTAATGAAGAACAGAAGGCGGAACAAGAAGAGGGTAAGGTGGCTCAGCGAGAGGAAGAGTTGGAGGAGACAGGTAATCAGCACAATGATGTAGAAATAGAGGAAGCAGGAGAGGAAGAGGAAAAGGAAATAGGGATAGTTCATAGTGATGCAGAGAAAGAACAGGAGGAGGAGGAACAGAAACAGGAAATGGAGGTTAAGATGGAGGAGGACACGGAGGTAAGGGAAGGTGAGAAGCAGCAGAATAGTCAGCCTGAAGAAGCTATGGATGTGCTAGAGATGGTGGAAAGTGTCAAAAATGTGATTGCTGAGCAGGAGGTCATGGAAACCAATCAAGTGGAAAGTATAGAACCTTCAGAAAATGAAACTAGCAAAGAATTGGAGCCAGAGATGGAGTTTGAAGTTGAACCAGATAAAGAATGTAAATCTCTTTCTCCTGCAAAAGAGTATGCTAGTGCTGTAGAGATGGAAAATGAGCCTGAGGATAAAGAGGAGAAAGAATCTGAGCCCCAACCTGAGCCTGTTGCTCAGCCCCAGCACCAGCCCCAGTCCCTGTCCCTGTCTCAATCCCAGCCCGTGGCCCAGGCCCTGTCCCTGCCTCCTTCCCTACCTCAGTCCCAGCCCCAGCCCCAGCCCCATCCCCATCCCCATCCCCATCCCCATGCGGTCCCGCAGCCCCTGTCCCAGGCTCAAGCCCAGGCAACCCCGCAACCCCAGGCAGTCCCCCAGTCCCAGCCTGTCCCACAGCCCCAGGCAACCCCCCAGCCCTCCTCCCATCCCGACACTTTGCCCATTGCCGGCTCACAGCCAACACCTCAGGTCGCCCTCGAGCAGGGGCAGCCACTCCCTGCAGAGGTTGTCAAAGCTGTCGAGGGCACAGGGGTAGCCGTTGTAGCGGTTCCTCTCGATGGCAAAGGCAAGGCCAAGGCGAGGAGCAGCAGCAGGGGCCGCGCTAGGAACAAAGCAAGCAAGAGTAGGAGCGGCAGCAGTAGCAGCAGCAGCTCTAGCAGCAGCTCAACCAGCAGCAGCAGCGGCAGCAGCTCCAGTAGCGGCAGCAGCAGCAGCCGCAGCAGCTCCAGTAGCAGCTCCAGCACGAGCGGCAGCAGCAGCCGCGGCAGCAGCAGCAGCAGCACGAGTAGCAGTGAGAGCAGAAGCCGGAGTCGGGGCCGGGGGCGCCGCAGGGACAGGAAGCACAGGCGCAGCACGGAGCGCAAGCGGAGGGACCCAACAGGGCAGGAGCGGGGGCACAAGGCCGCCAAGGGTGGGGGGAGGGACGCCAAGGCTCCCAAGGATAAGAGCGCCCGGTCCGACAGAAAGAGGTCTGTGTCAGAGAGTAGTCGGTCGGGCAAGCGGCCAGCGCGGAGCGAGAGGGACCGCAAGGCAGACAGGAAGGACAAGCGGCGCTGACGGCGCGGTCGCCGGCCCGTCGCAGCAGCTGGCCAGAGGAGTGGGACTGCCCTGCTTTGTGAGGAGAATGCTGCCTTAAGCATTGCATGTTGTAAAAAATCTTTTTGGATAATACAGACTGTTTGTTTACCAGACATTCTTGTACTTTTTGCATAATTTTGTAAGAGTTATTTATCAAAATTATGTGAGGTTCCAAAATATGTAAAAATAATAATAAAAAAAGATTAACATCCCTTGTCATCTTTTTTAAATATCCTATACTCTTCAGGAGGAATCTGTATATTTTAATAGGTAAATCTTTAAGTCTCTTCCCAAATCTGTATAATACATTCATTGCTTTCGTAGAAATAAATGTGTTTATTTCATTAGTTTTGAGATGTCGTCGTTGACGCTTGTATAATACCTCTTGATAACATTTTCAACTTTTGTCATTAGATACTGAGTGTGGTTAGAATGTCTTTGAAGGTCTCACTTTTATTTGCCTTAGGTATTTGAGTTGTCAGATCTTCGCAGCTTTGAGGGGAGACAGTCTCCTTAAAATCATTTACTTTTTCTAATGATCTTGTTATTTTAATCTAAGCATTTTTCTGTTTCTCATATTTGGTAGATTAAGCAGTATGATTTGGTGGGCATTTTCTTCATGATTATGGGAGCATCATTTGTCTCCAAGGTTACTTTTGGGATAATAGCATATGCATCTGTTAAAATAGTCACATCCCTAGGGAAGGGAGGTAGAAAAGTATATTCTAAACTTGGTTTTGAGTTTGTGGTCTTGTCTTAACTTTTGTGTTGGCTTTAACTGAAACATGCCAATGTGTGTTTTCAAGACTTTTTAAGTTGTATGAAAGTTTACAAAATGAAGGAAGTTCATCTACACTTGAATCTGTAAGCAAGAACACAGTGTACCAAGTGATGATTAACTTTGTTTTATAAATCTGTATGCATCTGGAGTATCTGTTGCCCATTACTATACATGTGCAAATAAATGTGGCTTAGACTTGTGTGACTGCTTAAGACTAGTACTTGTATTAACTTTGTGATGCTTCATACAAGAGCACATAAATTGCAAATGGCCTTTTTTGATTTCATTATTTAACATTGTAGCTTTAGGTTTGATTTTGAATACTTAAACATTCTCTTGACAAGTAAATGGTAATAGTGAAAATGTCAAGCATTTCCAGCATTGTATAAATGTAAGCGAACATGTTAAAGAACTGTTTTAAAATCCTTGGTGTAATTATTAAGCAGAACAAGCAGAGCTTCTCAAACTGCAGAGCTAGCTACCTGCATCCTTGGGCCATTTATTTCCACCAAGAGTCACATCATATGGGAATTTTAATGCTCTCCATGCGGTGCAGATTTTATTTTTCTCTGTCATGATGGGGAAAAGACTGGTAAAAGGGATGACCATAAGATTAACCTGATTCTTAAAATTCTTACTCTGAATCTAAAATAATTATATGTATTAAGATCCTTTGTACAAATTCAGTTTTCACTCATTTTTTACCTGGAAAATTTGAAGAACAGTCATGCTTATGAAAGATAATAGTTTTGGCTTTAAATTTTTAATGGTGGTGATTGGGCTGTGATGCATGGCGATGGAAAATAACTGGAACATCAGAGCAATTTTCAGTTGAGTCTGCTGATATGTAAAGAACTCTAATACTGTTGATTTTACTTACTTGAGTGGTATACATTTAAAAGTGGGAAGGTTTCATTTTTAAAATCGAGTTTTTAGATTTTGATGTTTTCAATTAATGCTTTATCCTTAGCAATGAAATTTTAGGGAATTTATGTTCAGAGAACATGTAATTGGTTCTTTACAAAGATACAAGGAATGTTACAATGTAGAAGTAGAGACAGTTTCCTAACAGGAAAAAGACAGGGCCACTCCTCTTAGGTTACAAATCAGTGCTTATGGAAAAATTGGAACCTGGAGAGAGCTAAGTAAAACTAAGGACTGAAATTAGTTTGGAGTTCTTTTAATAATTAGCATTAAGGGGCTGTTGAGGAAACATTTTGTTGACTGAGGTTCCAAGATTTGCACAGCTGTAGCATATTCATGATCTTTAATGGGCTGTATCTCCAGTCTAGGGTTCATCTGTTCACTCTCTGGAACTAGAAACTATACTTGTGTATACTCAAGTGATTAGAGGTAAGTAAAACCCACCAAAGCAATTGTACAAGAATTATAAATTGACAAAAGGAAAGCTAATGATTACATGACATAGTAATGCGGGCCGGTGCTGTCAGAATAAGATACTAAAATGTTTTAGGGTTCAATTAACAATTTTTAAAAACTTATTCAAATCCTTGGGTAAAAAGCCTTAGTGGTTTCCCCTTGAGGTAGTGCCCAGTGGCCCAGAAAATGTTGGCAATGTAGATGTGGACCTTCCTACTCCAGTCAAAGGGGAAGAATGCAACTTGGTAAAAATAAACCTACTTCCCACTGCCATTTGAGTATCCTATTTAAATTTGTAACCACCACGTTGCTCGCCCTCTCTGTCCTCTTCCCTTGCTTTATTTTTTCCATAACATTTAGCATGCTGTTGTATAGTTAGAGTTTGGTTTACTGTCTACTGCCCACTAGAATGCAACCTAGATAGGCAAGATGGGGTTTTTTGGCTTGTTTTATGGCTTGTTTTAAGTAATCCCATTGGTCTATATCTAGGATGGGGCCTTGTATGTCATAGGCAATATGAATATATTATGACAGGTTCTTAATGTGGCTTATGTAATTTAATCTGCTTGTTTAATTTTAGTTGCCATGTCCAACACATCCACATATGCTTATTTGAAACAATGAACCCAGGTAAAAAGGAGCCATTGTGGCTGGAGCAGAGTAAGCAAGGCAAAAAGTAGTGAAGTAGTTCAGAGGTTATAGAGGGCTTAGTTTAGGGCCTTATAGGCCATTTAAAAGCCTTTAATAACTTTATCTGTGGTGAGTCAGCATTTGAACAGAAAAGTATAGTATTTATGTTGTAACACAGTTACTCTGGCTGCTGTGCTGAGAAAAGAGTAAATAGGCCAAGGTCAGGAATGGAAACATTTGGGATGCTGTTGCAACAATTAGGCAAAATATAGTGACAGACCAGGGTGGTAGCAGAAGTGATCAGATTCTAGCTGTATTTGAAGATAGTTCCAAAGGGATTTGCTTGTGGCTTGTGTGAGAAATACAGAATGAAGATTTTACATGAGCAACTAGAAATGCCATAAGCTGAGATCAAAAGACTACAATGAACAGACTTGGGGATAGTTGAGATGGGTGAGGCAGGAGATTAGTTTTGAGATTTCTATTAGCCAAGTGAAGATGTGGAGTAAAGGAAGACAATCTTTGGGTTCAGGAGATCTGTACTGGAAATAGGAATTTCAGAGTTCTGAGCATGTCAATGATAAAGTCAAGGAGTGAGCAGATAGAGATCTAATGAATTCAGCAACATTTGTCATTAGTGACCTTCAGAAGAATAGTTTCAGGAGAGTGATGGGGTTAAACACCTGATAGGACTCTAGATGTACAGATAAGCATTACTTCCAATTGTAGTTAAATTGGACTAACCCTCCACTGAGAACCAGAAAAGCTTTTCTAATATTTATAAATGGCTTTGGAGAACCATTAAGGCACTAAAGAATTAATAGGGCCATGATCTGAGAAAGGAGGAAACCCAAAGGAGCACATGGAATTTAGAGCTGTTTTACCCCTAAAGTTTATGGAAGAGGACGTCAAGAAGCTGAAAACATCCTTCTACAGAAGGAGCCAAGCACACAGTTTGGGATTCAACAATCACTGAAATGAGGAGCTCTTTAAACCCTACCATATCCCAGGCTATGGGTTTTAGACTAGTCTTCAGAGGAACTGAACCCTAGTGGATTATGTGATAGATTTGGGTTTACTGGTGCTTCTGGCCTAACTGCTCAGGAGCATAAGTTATATCTCCTATGAAGATGATAGCACCAGAGTCTTGCATTATCTATGCAATTTTCTTATGCAATCAGACATAACTAGGAATACATGGAGATAAGATCATGTGATCAAAAAATGAGAACAGCCACGAGGGGTCCTGATAATGCAGATAGCCCTGGACTTTGAAAATAACTGCTTAGTATATTCAAAGAACTAGAAGTAAGATTGAGAATTTCAACAGAGAATGGAATACTTTTTTAAAAAGAACCAAAAGGAAATTTGAGAACTAAAAAATACTTTTTGAAATCAAGAATTAAGTGGCCAAATTTAACAGATCAGAGATGGTCAATGAATAATGGCTGAGGGTTTTCCCTTTCCACAACTGGAGAAACAGAAGGCCCATAGACTCGAACCTCAAACAGGATAAATAAAACAGCTTAAGCATATAAAACTTTTGAAGATGAAATACAAATTGCAAATGTATGGGAATTTTCTCATCTGTTTATTGATTTCTAGCTTAATTCCACAGTTCCTAAAGAGCATACCCTCTCTAATTTCAACTGTTTAAATTTGGTGAGAATTGCTATTAGGCCCTGGATAAGATTAAGTTTGGTCACTACTACATGCAGCCTTGAAAAAAAATGTTGATTCTATAGATATTTGCAGTTTAGTTTATATCATTTAGGTGCATTTTATTGTATTATTCAAATCTTTTATATCCTTACTGCTGTTTTGCCAACTGTTACCAAGAGGTGTGTTATAATTTTGCATTATCATGGATTTGTCTTTCTCCACTCAATTTTTATTTTGTGTATTTTGAGGCTGTTATAGTAGGTACATATACATTTAAAATTGCATCATCTTCCTTGTGAATTAGCCCTTTTAGAATTTTCAAATGTCTCTATTTCTAACAGTGCTTTTGTCTTAAAGTCTGCTTGACCTGAGATTAGCATGGCAACTCCAGCTTGCTTTGGGATAATGTTGGTGTAATCTACCTTTTTCCATACTTATACTTTCAAGCTTTCTGTAAGCCTTATATTAAAGATGTGTCTTACAAACAGGATATATTTTTTTGAACCAGTATTATAGCCTTCATCTTTTATTTGTAGTATGCTAAAATTTAATTATTAATATATTTAGGTTTAAATCTACCATTTACTAATTGCCTTGTTTTTCTTGCCTATTCTGTTTTTCTTTCTTTTGAGCTGAATGACTAATTATTAATATTCTATTATTCCCCCTCTATTAGTTTGATACATTTTTTTCTTCCCTGGTTTTCCTAGGACTTACAACATGCTTCCATGCATGATGCAAGACCCTTAGAATGTTTTACTCCATTTACATGCTGATTTTCCATGTAGTTTGTGTAAATATATTTTAAGCCTCAAAACATATTACTGTGGATTTATACATTCTGTATTCATTTACTTTTCATTGCTTTTCATACTTTATCTGCCTACAGAACATTCTTTAGGCAAAATTACTTCTAATGTGGGTCGTTTGGTGATTAGTTTTCTGTTTATCTTTGTTTACCTTGAAGTTTTTTTATTTCACCTTCATTTTTGAAGGACATATTTGCTCAGTGTAGAATCCTAGATTGATAGGTATTTTCTATCTACACTGTGAAGATACTGTTTTACTGTCTCCTATATTCTGTTGTTTCTTTTGAGAAGTCAAATGGCAGTTTTATTTTTGCTCCTTTGAAGGTAATTCAAACCTTTCCCCCAAGGAGAGGAGGAAGCAGGGAGCAAAGGAAAAAATTAACAGGCTCAGATCATTTAACCAGTGAATTGGATAAGCATAGAGGAAGAGGAAACACTTCTCAGATCATTTAATTAGGTCTGTATAACCCTGATAGCAACATGACACAAGGATATTACATGAAGGGGAAAATTACAGTGCAGGTTCACTCAAACATTGATGTAAAAATCTTAGAAGTTGGAAGGTCAAATCCAGCAATGTATATAAAGGGTATACAGTGGTGAAATTGAACTTTCTCCTTGAGATTGGAAACAGAATATCCACTCTCTCTTTTTTCATTCAACATTTTTCTGGATGGAAAACTCTAGTGCAATAACTCAAGATGAAAAAATAAGTGGTAGGAAGATTGGAAAAGAAAAATGAAAACTGTGTCTATACAGAAAACTATAAAAGATAATTGAGAGAATTTTAGAAATAAATGGAAGAATGTACAGGTTCAATTTTTAGGACTTAGAAGTCAATTTCCCCCAAGTTGAGCTGCAGATTCACTACAATTCCAGTAAAGTTTCCAACAGTGTGTGTGGGAAGAGGACGGTGAGGGAGGGCAGCACATGAGAATTGGCAGCATTTCTATAATGTATATGGAAATAGAAAAAGTAAAGAACTAAAATCCCAAACAAAGTGAAGACTGACTCTACCAGACAGCAAAGACTTTTTATAAGCTAAAGTTACTAAGACTGTGGTACTGGTGCAAGTACAGTCAAATAGACCAATGAACTAGAGTCCAGAAATAGGTGCTCACCACAATAGCTAAAATTATAAGTGACAGTATCAATCACTGGTAAAAAGGTTGTGGACAAAGGGAACTCTCATACTATTGGTTACAAAGTACTTTTGTAGAATCACTTTAGAAAACTGGCAGTATCTGCTAAAATACATTTCCCCATATTCTATATTAAAACAGTTTTATTCCTAGGTATATACCCAGTATAAAAGTATGCACTGTTCACCAAAAGATATGCATAATGTCTTAGAAATTAATCTGTGGATAGTAGTTACCTTTAGGGAGAATGGAGAGATTAATGTTTGAAAGCAAGCATGAAGGACACTTCTAGATTACTGGTAAAGTTTTATTTCTTCACCTGGGTAATGGTTACACTTTGAGCTAGTCCACTGAGCTAGTTATATACTTTATGACTTGCACTTTTTGTACCTTGTTATACTTAAAGCCATCTCAAACATGCTTATGGATTATTGTTACTTCTAAATCAATCCAAACAAGTTAGTCTCTTAAAATGTGGGTGTTAATAACCCAGCTTATTTTAAGTTATTCAATTCAGGAAGCAGTTACTGAACATCTGTTTATTAAGTAGACATTTCAGGCATTAGAGATTGAATGGTAGTCCTTACCTTCCATTACAGAGAAAAAATTTAAGTCGATTTCTTTTACTATCTTAAGGACTGATAATAGTCTTTCATTCTACAAATATTTCTTGAGCATTAACTATATGCATAAATGGGAGTTAGGAATTGAGTGGTGATTGAAAGGGAGCCATTAATTTGAATAATTTCAAAGGAAAAAGTGAAGATGAAATAATTTTCTATAGCACGTAAAGATAAAAAAACCTTATGAATTCAAAACCTTCAAATAGGTGACATAGACCTCATTGCTTTCTAAAGATTCAAAAGTCTATAATATATTGTGGTATTAATTTCTAAAATTTCTCACAATTTTCCTACAAGAATATTTACTAAAACTAAGATTGTAATGGTTATGTCATGGAATTAATTTCCTATGAGGTGATAACAGTGTTCCTTTAATGTGCAAGTAAGTACTTACAAAGGTAAATACTGTTTGCTGGGCAATTTTGGAAGACGTCTGATTTTTTATTTGGAAGAAGTTACTGGGGAGATAAGCAGTATTAGCAAAAATTGAAAAAAATAGATGTATGTATCTTCAGAATGTGGAAAACTTCAGAATCCTGATGATATGACCTAAGCCTGGAAGTGGAATATTTTGTTTCCAGCCATGGTACACAAGTGCCAATGAAAGGACTAAAATGTATGCATATATAACAAATCAGATTTATGTGTTGGCCCCAAGGGAGTCAGGGGAAACCTTTGTTAGCAATGCAGAGGGTTTCTAGGAACAAGTAGAACAAATGTTGTTGGTTGTGGTTTGGAGAGGTGTGAAGTTAGAGTGTGTGGTGATTCACAGTGTCAGCCTATGGTGTACTTAATTATTTTTCAAAGTATTTTCAGTTAAAAAATATAAAAGTTCTGATCAAATAAGTTTAGGAAGTTATATCCCTTCTTTAGAGATTTATAATGTATATAATCAACTTATTAAAGGCCCTGAGAAATTCTATGGCAAATCACACTGCTTAATTTTGTGTTCTAATTTGGCTGTGGAATTTTCTTATTTAAATGAAAAGCTATTAGAAGGTTTTAAGTTAGGTTTTAGAGTAGGGATTAAAAAAATTAAGATCATGTTTTAAAACCTATTCCTCACTATAAACAAAAAGATTATTCTTCCAGTTATCCACCTTTCCTGTTACTGTAGGTGTTATTTAACAAGAAGGGAAAAAATATATACTAGAGTAGGAATAGAGCGTGGCCAGTGAAAGATCCTAACAATCTTAGTGTTGCTTAAAATTGTCCTCCAAAATACTTTTTATCTGCGTAAGAGAGAAAAAATGCCCCCAAATGAAGTATGGGGTACGAGGATGAGCCCAGGTCACAAAATTTCTGTTTTTTGAAGTTTGAGGTTTTATTTTTTTAATTCACAAAAATTTTGCATTCTATATCATAATTCAGTACTATGCTGAATTACAAGAATTATGTTTAAAATTACCTATCCTGAGGAAAACAATACCTAAAAATTTTCCTACTTGTTAATAAGCTAAATGCTCATGCATCCAGTTTATCGATTTTAGGACAAAGTGAGATGTTCACTCCTTGGCAGTCATCCCATGGCTAACCAACAAATGTTATAAATTAAGAGAGAGAGGTGAAATGCAGCTAAAAATGTATTAGTGTGTGGTTTTCATGCTACCATTGATTGATATTTCTTTAAGTGTATCCTCTTGATGAGAAGTCAAGTGTTAAAATGCTGAGAGAGATTGGATGGGATTAAAGATGATGGCATGAGAGGTGAGACAAAAACCTCCACCCCAAACCACATATAATATGAAAATATAACAAATACATCAAATACTGAAAGAGCAACAGGAAAGAAGGCTGTAGCAGACTGTCTACACCTGGGGAAAACAGCAGACCTCAAGGAAGAGGTTAATGTACCAAAGCCACAATCTGGAGAGATCCAAGCCCTTCCCCCACACCAGCTCAACAGAGGGAGGAAGAGAAATGGAGCAGGCAAGGGTTGGAGGCCTAGGACTGCTGAACACCCAGCTCTGGAGATCTGCTCTGGGAGTATGAACCTACATTACATGGTGCTCTGGAGATTAGTGGGGTTGGAAAGCTAAGACAGGCAAAATACTTGGAGAGACTGAGATTCCAGACACGTGTGGAAAACGGATCCACATTCAGCTGCTCTGGAACAAAAGAAAGGTGGACAGTATGAGAGACTTCCTAACAGCAAGAGGGCTGCTAAAGGGGCAAGTATTGCACAAAGCTTGCTGCTCAGGAGAAAGGACAGGTGAACAAAATTGTCCGGGCACATTCTGTCCAGTATGTTGGACACTTTAAGGAACTTCGGGTGCTCCCTCTCCCTGGCTGACTATGCAGCTACAAGGCACCCTATGAGGCACCCTACCAAGCCTGCTGTGCCTTCCTCCTGGCCAGTAACAGCTAGCAAACTGGCTGCCCCTGCCATTGCACCAGGCCAGCCAGAGGGCAGCACTGACTATAGCAGCTACAAGTGCAAAGCACACAGGCTTCTCGCTGCATGCTCAGCCCACTGGAACTGGCAGTGGAGACAGGCACTGCATCTGGAGAGCAGGAAAGACCACTTTCCTCCCCCCAGGCACCAGTGCCTCTCTGCTGCAAACCCTGGCATTGCTCCAGGAGCTGAAAGGCTCCAGAGAGTAGAGCACCTGGGCCCTAGAGGGCGCTACCTACAAATATGAAATGTCAAAGGAACCTGGTTCAAACCAAAATCCCACAAACACCACAAAGAGGGCCAAGTGAAACTGAACTCATCAATCTTCCTGAAAGATTTCAGAATAAAAATCATGAATGTGCTCATGGAACTACAGAAGACAACAACTCAGGGAGTAATTCATGAATGAGAAACATATGTTCAAGAATACAATATCTGAAATGAAACATACAATGAAGTGAATTAAAAGCAGATTAGAGGAGACAGTGTAAGTAAAATAGTAATTAGAAAACAGGAATGCAAAGAAGCCGAGGCACAGAGAGAAAAAAAGGATCTATAGGAATGAAAGAATAATGAGAGAACTGTGTGACCAATCCAAATGGAACAATATTCACATTATAGGGGTACCAGAAGAAGAGAGAAAAAGGGAGAGAAAGTGTCTTTGAGGAGGTAACTGCTGAAAACTTCCCCAATCTGAGGAAGGAGATAGTCTCTCAGGCCATGGAGGTGCACAGATCTCCCAACACAAGGGACCCAAGAAAGACAACACCAAGACACATAAATAAAATGGAAAATATCAAGAATAAAGACAGAGTATTAAAAGCAGACTTAGAGAGAAAAAAGATCACATACAAAGGAAAACCCATCAGGCTATAATCAGACTTCTCAACAGAAACCCTACAGGACGGAAGGGAGTGGCACGATGTATTTAATGCAATGAAGCAGAAGGGCCTGGAACCAAGAATACTCTACCTGGAAAGATTATCATTTAAATTTGAAGGAGGGATTAAACAACTTCCAGATAAGCAGAAGCTGAGAGAATTTACCTCCCACAAACCATCTCTACAGTCTATTTTGAAGGGATTGTTATACACTGAAGTGTTGCTAAGGCTAAATAGTGGTCACAAGAGGATACAAAACCAGAGTAAAGAAAATAGAACAATTAATTACTAGGCAGATGCAAAATCAAATCAGCTACCCCCAAAATCAGTCGAGATATACAAAGAGTACAGAATACGATACCCAACATATAAAGAATGGAGGAGGAAGAAAAAGGAGGAAACAAAAAAGAACCTTTAGATTGTGTTTATAACAGATTACTAAGTGAGTTAAGTTAGACTGTTAGGTAGTAAGGAAGTTACCCTTGAACCTTTGGTAACCATCAATCTAAAGTCTGCAATGGCAGTAAGTACATACCTACTGATAATCACCCTAAACGTAAATGGTCTGAATGCATCAATCAAAAGACATAGAGTCTGGATGAAAAAACAAGACCAACATATATGCTGCCTACAAGAGACTCACTTCAAACCTAAATACATACACAAACTAAAAATGCAGAGAAGGAAAAAGACATTTCATGCAACCAATAGGGAGCAAAAAGCAGGAGTTGCAGTATTTGTATCAGACAAAATAGACTTCAAAACAAAGAAAGTAACAAGAGACAAAGAAGGACATAATGATAAAGGGGTCAGTCCAACAAGAAGATATAACCATTATAAATATCTATGCAACCAACACAGGAGCACCTACATATGTGAAACAAATACTAACAGGATCAAAGGGGAAAATAGAATGCAATGCATTCATTTTAGGAGACTTCAACACAGCACTCCAAAGGACAGATCAACCAGACAGAAAATAAGTAAGGAGACAGAGGCACTGAACAACACATTAGAACAGATGGATCTAATGGACATCTATAGAACATTCCACCCAAAAGCAGCAGGATACACATTCTTCTCTAGTACACATGGAACATTTTCCAGAATAGACCACATACTAGGCCACAAAAAGAGCCTCAGCATATTAAAAAATATTGAAATGGTACCACTGAGCTTCTCAGACCACGAAGGTATGAAACTAGAAATAAATTACACAAAGAAAACAAAAAGGCCACAAACACATGGAGGATTAACAACATTCTCCTAAATAACCATTGTATCAATGACCAAATAAAAATAGAGATCACGTAATATATGGAGACAAATAACAGTAACTCAACACCAAAAAAACTGTAGGATGCAGCAAAGGCCATGCTGAGAGGGAAGTATATTGCAATACAGGCTTACCTCAGGAAAGAAGAACAATCCCATATGAATAGTCTAAATTCATAATTAATGTAACTTGAGAAAGAAGAGCAAATGAGGCCCAAAGTCAGTAGAAGGATTGACATAATAAAGATTAGAGCAGAAAGAAATAAAATTGGAAAGAATAAAACAATAGAAAGAATCAAATAAAGCAGGAGCTTGTTCTTGGAGAATATTAAAAAAAATAGATAAACTCCTAGCCAGACTTATCAAGAAAAAAAGAGAGTCTACTCACATAAACAGAATCAGAAATGAGAAAGGAAAAAAATCACTAAAGACACCACAGAAATACAAAGAATTATTAGAGAATACTATGAAAAATTATATGCTAACAAACTGGATAACCTAGAAGAAATGGACAACTTTCTAGAAAAATACAACCTTCCAAGGCTGACCCATAAAGAAACAGAAAATCTGAACAGACCAATTACCAGCAATGAAATTGAATTGACAATAAAAAAACTGCCTAAGAACAAAATCCTGGACCAGATAGCATCACTGCTGAATTTTATCAAACATTTAGTGAAGACCTAATACCCATTCTCCTTAAAGTTTTCCAAAAAGTAGAAGAGGAGGGAATACTCCCAAACTTATTCTACGAGGCCATCATCACTTTAATACTGAAGCCAGGCAAAGATACGACAAAAAGAGAAAACTACAGACCAATATCCCTGATGAACATAGATGCAAAAATACTCAACAAAATATTAGCAAATTGAATTTAAAAATACATCAAAAAGATCACCTGTCATGATCAAGTAGAATTTATTCCACGGATGCAAGGATGGTGCAATATTAAAAATCCATAAACACCATTCACCACATCAACAAAAAGGACAAAAAGCACCTGATATCTCCATAGATGCTGAAAAAGCATTTGCAAAATTCAACATCTGTTCGTGATAAAAACTCTCAACAAAATGTGTATAGAGGGCAAGTACCTCAACATAATAAAGGCCATATATGACAAACCCACAGACAACATCATATTTAACAGTGAAAAATACTGTTTTTTTCATACTTTCATACTTAAAGCTTTTCCTTTAAGATTGGGAACAAGACAAGGATGCCCACTCTCCCCACTTTTATTCAACATAGTTCTGGAGGTCCTAGCCATGGCAATCAGACAAAACAAAGAAATAAAAGGCATCCAGATTGGTAAGGAAGAAGTTAAA
The DNA here is from genome assembly GCF_040802235.1 of Manis javanica. Taxonomy (NCBI): domain Eukaryota; kingdom Metazoa; phylum Chordata; class Mammalia; order Pholidota; family Manidae; genus Manis; species Manis javanica. The sequence continues at coordinate 59,638,958 of NC_133163.1, read as the reverse complement.
GTGTCACGGTTTGCAGATGACATGATATCATGTGTAGAAAACCCTAAGGAATCCACCCCAAAATTACTAGAACTAACAACTGAATTCAGTAAAGTTGCCAGATACAAAATTAATACACAGAAATCTGTTGCATTCCTATATACTAATGATGAACTAGCATAATGTGAAATCAAGAAAACAATTCAATTCACAATTGCATCAAAAAGAATAAAATACCTAGGAATAAACCTAACCAGGGAAGTGACAGACTTATACCCTGAAAACTTCAAGACACTGATGAGAGAAATTAAAGAAGATACCAATAAATGGGTATACATCCTGTGCTCATGGATAGGAAGAGTTAATATTGTCAAAATGGCCATCCTGCCTAAAACAATCTACAGAATCAATGCAGTCCCCATCAAAATACCAATGGCATTCTTCAACAAACTAGAGCAAATAGTTCTAAAATTCATATGGAACCACAAACGTCCCCGAATAGCCAGAGCAATCCTGAGAAGGAAGAATAAAGCTGGGGTAATTGCGTTCCCTCACCTCAAGTTCTACTACAAATCCACAGTAATCAAGACAATTTGGTACTTACACAAGAATAGATCCATAGATCAATGGAACAGAATAAAGAGTCCAGATATAAACCCACGCATATATAGTCAATTAATACATGATAAAGGAGCCATGGATATACAAGGGGGAAATGACAGCCTCTTCAACAACTGGTGTTGGCAAATCTGGACAGCTACATGTAAGAGAATGAAACTGGATTACTGTCTAACTCCATACACAAAAGTAAACTCAGAATGGATCAAAGTCCTGAATGCAAGTCATGAAACCATAAAACTCTTAGAAGACATCATAGTCAAAACTCTCTTGAATATGACCTTGAGCAACTTTTTCCTGAATGCATCTCCTTGGGCAATGGAAACAAAAGCAAAAATGAACAAATGGGACTTCATCAAGCTAAAAAGCTTCTGTACAGAAAAGTATGCCATCAGTAGAACAAAAAAAGCATCCTACAGTATGGGAGAATATATTTGTAAGTGACCTATCCAACAAGGGGTTAACATCCAAAATATATAAAGAGCTCACATGCCTCAACACCCAAAAAGCAAATCACCATATTAAAAAATGGGCAGAGGATATGAACAGACAATTCTCTAAAAGAAGAAATTCAGATGGCCAACAGGCATATGAAAAGATGCTCCATATCACTAATTATCAGGGAAATGGAAACTAAAACCACAATGAGACATCACCTCACACCAGTTAGGTTGGCCTATAATGTAAAGACTGGGAACAACAAATGCTGGTGAGGATGCGAAGAAAGGGGAACCCTCCTACACTGTTGGTGGGGATGTAAATTAGTTCTAACCAATGTGGAAAGCAATATGGAAGTTCCTCAAAAAAATAAAAATAGAAATACCATTTGGCCCGGAAATTCCACTCCTAGGAATTTACCCAAACAAAACAAGTTCTCAGTTTCAAAAATGTTTATTGCAGCACAATTTACAATAGCCACGATATGGAAGCAACCTAAGTGTCCATCAATAGATGAATGGATAAAGAGGTGGTACATATACACAATGGAGTACTATTCAGCCATAAGAATAAAACGAATTCTACCATTTGCAGCAATGTTAATGGAGCTAGAGGGTATTATGCTCAGTGAAATAAGCCAGGCAGAGAAAGACAAGTATCAAATGATTTCACTCATCTGTGAAGCATAAGAACAAAGGAAAAACTGAAGGAACAAAACAGCTGCAGACTCATAGACTCCAAAAAGGTAGTAGCGGTTACCAAAGGGGAGTGATGGGGGAGAGTGAGTGGGGAGGGAGGGAGAAGGGGATTGAGGAGTATTATGATTAGTACATATGGTGTAGAGCAGGTCACGGAGAAGACGGTGTAGCATAGAGAAGATAAGCAGTGACTCTATGGCATCTTACTACACTGATTGACAGTGACTTCACTGGGGTATGGTGGGGACTTGATAATATGGGCAAATGTAATAACCACAGTGTTTTTCATGTGAAACCTTCATAAGAGTGTATATCAATTATACCTTAATAGAAAATATACAGAAATTGTTTCTGACCTGCTGGTTTCTTTTATTCTAATCTCGGAAATTCTCTATTTTTTGAAAGAAGAGAGATGACTCGTGATGATATTCCTTTAATATATAAATTTCCAAGCTGTAGTTCTCACCATTTTCTTATACTTTCTCAGTGGTGTGGTTTTCTTCATATACAAATGAAATTACAGGTTTAAATGGCCCTAGAACAAGGTCAACTCTTCATTTCAAATGTAAACTTCAATTATACAGCAGCAATCATTTCATGTGCTCTTAAACACTCAGTTTTCCCTTGCATTTGTTAATTGAGATTACTATACCTGGAAAAACTATGTGCTAAATAAGCCATCACTCTCAGATACTCTTAATCATTCAATTTATTTTGGTTTTGATAGTTTAATATGATACTTTTTTATGTTAGTTTTGAAATATAACTAGAGAAGGGTGAATATGGTGAATATCCATATCTCCACCACATGAGTTGAGCTATGGAACATTGGTAGTGATTTAGCAGCATTTTGTATGTCCCTCTAATGGATCCTTCTTCAAAGGGGTGCCACTGTTTTGACTTGTGATAATCATTGCTTTTCTTTATAATTTTAATACCTATGAATGCATTTCTAAAAATATATTTTAAAAATGTCACTTAATTTTGCCTGATGCTATATTTTATATAAATAAAACCATATTGTACTTGTTTATGACTTGTTTTTACTCATATTTTTAAGAATCATCTATTGTAGTTAATTGTTTTCATTGCTGTATACTTGTCCATTATATGAAAATAACTTTTTAAATTAATGCTGATGATCCTTTAAGTTCTTTCCAGTTAGTGGTTGTTATAAAAATATTGTTCATACAGAATTTTGTACATCTCCTGCTGTGTGTGTGCAAGATTTTCTCTAGGGTAAATATCCTAGGAGTGACATTAGGTTATTGGCTCTGTTCAACTTTACTCGATGTTGCCAAACTAATTTCCAATGTGATTATACCCATTTATATTTCAACATGCATGGATGTTCCTGTTACTCTATTTTTTACTTTCTGATTAGTAGCTCATGATTTTAATTGAATTTCCAAGATTGCTAATGCATTCAAGCATGTTTTCATAGATATATTATTGACAACTTGGATTTCTTTTTTTGTGAAATGCCTGTTTCTTGCCTGTATTTCTGTTGAGTTGTTTTTTTATTATTTATTTATTAGTAGGAATTCCCATATATATATATTCCAGATACTAGGCCTTTGTTGGTTATATTATCACAAATATTTTCTCTAAGAAGTCCTTAATTTTAACATAGTCAAAGCGATATATAATTTATATCTTAAGAAACCCTTTCCTACCCTGAATTTGGGTACATATTCTCACATATTTCATTCTCAGGGCTTCATATGTTTGCTTTTCAGATTTAAGTCTTTAAATTTTTAGATATACATTTTAAGTATGGTACAAGGAATCTAATTTCTTTCCTTTTTTTTTCTTTTAAACAGGTAGATTACCAGTTGTTCCAGCACCATTCATTGAAAAGACCTTTCCAGTGGTGTCTGATTTTGGATTCTTTATGCAGTTCCCTGGGTCTATTTTTCCATCCCCATATCCAACATTACACTGATTTAATTACATAACCTAAGTGATACCTGTCAGGGAAAATCTCTGCTGCTTATTCTTTTACAGTGCGTTTTGGCTATTCTTGGCCTTTGCACTGCCATATACAATTTGTTAAATTCCACAAAATAGCCCATTAGGATTTTGATTCAGATTGCATTGCCTAGATAGATCTGTGTTGTCCATGTGGCTGTTGAGCCCTTAAAACAGTGGTGAGTCTAAACTGAGATGTGCTGTATGTGAACAATGTATACTAGATTCCAAAAACTTTGTATGACCAAAAGAATAAATTATTGCATTAATAACTTTTTTTATTGATTATATCTTGAAAATGATAACATTTTGGATTTATGGGATTAAAAATTAAATGCATTACTAAAATTAATTTTACCTGTTGTTGTTTTTTTTTGCTAAGTGGCTTACTAACAAAGTTAAATTATATTTGTTGTTCACATTGTGTGCCTATTTGACCACAGTGCTACAGATTAATTTGGGAAGCATCAAAACCTTTGCAATATTGAATATTCCAAACTATGAACATTTATTCAGTTTCCTTTAATGCCTTTCCCATAAAGATCTTACACATCTTTTGTTAGGTTTTATTCCTAGCTACCTGACTCATACATGGATAAGATTATTCCTTTATTGTGAAGAACACAGATAAGCAAAACAAACTATATACAAGTTAGTGAATTATCGATGCTAACACCTAAATAATCACCCAGGTCAAGAGGTAGAACACTGCCAGGACCCAAGAAGTCCCTCTCATCCTTTTTGGTTTCTCCCTCCCTTGCCCACCCTCAGAGGTAACCACTGCTAAAGTATCATATAAGGAAGCTATTAGACTGAGTGGCTTTACCGCTTGGCAGCCTTTGTAAGCAAACTGAAACCTAAACCAGAATAAATTTCTATAAATGCCGCACAGTTAAGAAATCAAAAACCTATGAACAACAAATCACAAACAGCTAACCAGGCTTTTCCAATTAAAGTAATTGCTTAAGCCAAACCAATCAAATAATTTCCTTGCTTTGCTTCTCGCCTGCTCTATAAAAGCCTTTCCCTAGCTCCTGACCAGAGTTTGCCTAGCCATTTTGAGTTTGGCACTGCCCAGATTCCAATCAGTGTTTGCTCACACTCTTCAAAATGTTAATACACCTCAGTTTATCTTTTGATAACACTATCCTGACTTCATGGTAATCACTTCCTTGATTTCTTTCCCAGTTTTAAAAGTGATGCAGACATCCTAAACACTATGGTTTTCGACTTCCCAAAAACTTAACTACTAATAGCTTACCATTGACCGACCAGTAGGCTTCCTGATAACATAATTTACAGTTTGAATAACTGTTTTCTTACAATAAAGTAAGCTAGAGAAAAGAAAATGCTTTTTCAAATTGTTGCAAATATCCAGAAAATATTCCAGTATATTTATTGAAATAAACCCACATAGTTCAAACCCATGTTTTACAAGGATCAACTGTATACATACATATGTGTGCACATGTACAAACACACACACATAATCTGTCATCTAAAGTCCAGTTAAAAATACCCAAATGCTGTATGAGTATATTCTTATTCATGATGAGAGGCATTCTTGGAGAATGTTACAGTTGGATATGCTTATGTTAAGAGTGCACAACTTTCACAATAGCCAAGATATGGAAGCAGCCTGAATGTCCATCAGTAGATGAAGGGATAAAGAAGATGTGGTACATATACACAATGGAATATTACTTATCCATAAGAAAAAAACAGATCCTACCATCTGCAACAACATGGATGGTGCTAGAGGATATTATGCTCAGTGAAATAAGCCAGGTGGAGAAAGACAAGTACCAAATGATTTCACTCATATGTGGAGTATAAGAACAAAGGAAAACTGAAGGAACAAAACAGCAGCAGAATCACAGAACCCAAGAATGGACTAATAGTTACCAAAGGGAAAGGGACTGGGGAGGATGGGTGGGAAGGGAGGGACAGGGTGGGGAAAAAAGAAAGGGGCATTACGATTAGCATGTATAGTGTGGGGGGGGCGCACAGGGAGGGCTGTGCAACACAGAGAAGACAAGTAGTGATTTAACAGCATCTTACCATGCTGATGGACAGTGACTGTGAAGGGGTATGTGGGGGAGGACTTGGTGAAGGGGGGAGCTTAGTGAACGTAATGTTCTTCATGTAATTGTAGATTAATGATACCAAAATAAAAAAAAGAGTGCACAACAGCCTCACTGCCAGCTACTATTGAAGTTTTGCTTATAAAGACAGATACTCAAGCCATTTTTTCTGGTTGACTCCAAATTTTAAAAAAAATTCATATATCTTGTAAAAAATTTCTTCACTTTGAAAATAAACATGCCTTTTCAGATATCACTAATTTAAGTATGGTAAACAGGGAGTAATAGAGAGAGACAGAGAAAGAGAGAGAAACACATTTCCATATACCTGCTAACACTTGGTATTGTCAGTCTTTCTAATTTTCCTTTTGTGGTTAGTGGTTAGTGTATAATGACATCTCATTGTAGTTTTTGAGTATGTTTTCCTATATTTTTTTAACCCTTTGGGTATTCTCTTTGGAACTGTCTCTCCTTGATTTTAAGAGTTTTGCATATATTCTGGAAATGAGTGCTTTGTTAAATATATGCACTATAAATATCTTCCAATTTGTAGCTTGATTTTACCTTCTAGGAGCCTTATTATCTTACTGTTCACTTGCAACTCTGTAATTTTCCTGGAATTAGTTTTTGTGTATAGTGTGAGCTGGGGACTAAGTCTCATTTGTTTTTCCCATATGAATGTCAGATTGCCCAACTTCAGTTATTGAAAAGTCTGTGCCTTTCACACTGCTCTGCAGTATCACCCTTTTTCCATATCATCTTTCTCCTTTACCTCCTATATCCTCTATCTATTCATATATGCATGGTTCTCTTTCTAGACTCACTATCCTATTCCACTTGTCTATTGTTCCATTCTTGAGCTAATACCACTGTCTTAAAACTGTAGCTTCATAATAAGTCTTAATGTCAAATAGAGGAGATTCTCCCACCTTGCTTTACTTGACTCTCCTGGCTATTCTTGCCCATCTGCATTTTCATATAAATTTCAACTTTTGAATATCCATGAAAAAATTGTTGTGATTTTGATTTGAATTGCTTTGAACCCATAGATCAATTTGAGAATTGACCCCTGTACAATATTGAGTCTAACAATCCATGAACATTGTGTATTGTTAAAAATCAGGATAATGATTATTTCCTTTTGTTTTATATAAATATAATCTTTATATTCATTCAACATCAGACTTGTGAGATTCATTAATTTTGTTACTTATAATTGTAGTTTTTTTATTAGTGCATTATTCCATTTTATGAATATCCCACAGTTTATATGTCCATTCTATTCTTGGTGGACATTCGTGTGATTTCCATACAGTTTGAGGCCAGTATGAACAGTGCTGCTATCAACCTCCTTACTCATGTCTTTTCATGCACATTACTTACACATTTCTCAGGGAGTTTATAAATCACCTGATTTTTAAGTTAAAATGGAAAGTGCCTGTGGCTTCTTCTTCTTCCGTTCCAACAATCCACACCATCAACTCTTTCATACATAAAATGCTTATTTCTCTTAAGAGATATTTTTCTAGATCTCATTTCTTTTCCTATGGTTCCTTTCTCAGATTTAAAATTTGGGTTGTTTTCGTACTTGTCCTTGCAAAACCTCTTTCATTTCATCTTCTGCCTCTAATTTGATAAAAAGTTCCTTTAATTCTCATAAATACTTTTAAGATTTTCTTTTTACATTTTTACATTTACCCAGGCATTCTGAGTGTTTTCAGGGGAACAGTTAACTTAGATGTCTAGCTATCCATATTACTAGAAATAGAATTCAATGTAATTCAACAAATATTAACCACTTACTATATATCAGGCTGTCTTCTAGGATTAGGGATAGAGTATTAAAAAAAAAAAGACGAAATTTCAGTCCTTATCCCAAAGTTCTCAACCAATATCTCTTCAAATATTCCTTCTGTCCCATTCTTTCTTTTCTCCTTGTTTTAAGCTTAAACATATGTTAAACCTCTGATTTTCCTCAGTTACTTTGTACCTATCTTTTACATCTTTATATCTCTCAATCCTGGTTTCTGGAATTTTTCAGATAAATATTCTAGTTTATTAATTCATGTCATGGAAGCATACATGTTTTTCCCCTCAATGAAACAACTCAGTTTATAGAGACAAGTATTCAAACCACTGTTATTTTGTTTAAATATATATACAACTGGCTTTTGAACAATCTCTGTGAAGTTAAAAATTTGCATATAACTTTTGACTCCCCAAAAACTTAACTACTAATAACTTACTCTTGACCAGAAGCCTTCTTGATAACATAAACAATTAATGCATAGTTTGTGTATGTATGATATACTGAATTTTTACAATGAAGTAAGCTGGAGAAAACACTTTTTCAAATAGTTGCAGATCTCCAAAAAAAGATTCCAGTATATTTATTGAAATAAACCCAAATGTAAGTGGGCCCACATAGTTCAAACCCATGTTGCTCAAGGATCAACTATATACATACATATGTGTGCATGTGTGCAAACACACACACAATCTGTCATCTAAAAGTCCAGTTAAAAAGACTCAAATGCTCTATGAATATATGCTTACTCATGGTGGGAGGCATTCTTGGAGAATGTTACACAGCTGGATATGCTTATGTAAGAGTGCATAGCAGCCTCACTGCCAGCTACTACTGAAGTTTTGCTTGCAAAAAAGGTATTCAAACCACTGTTATTTGGCTATAACTATGGCTACAACTACACATTCTTTTCTGGTTGACTCCAAGTTAACAAAAAAATTCATATATCTTGTTAAAAATTTCTTCACTCTGAAGATAAGCATCTTCTCAGATATCAACAATTTAAGTGTGATAAACAAGAAGTACACAATTGAGTAGTACAGTGTGTAATTTTATCCAAACAGAAGAATTCACTTACTCCCTGTCTCTCATCCAGTTAAAATATGTTTTAGTATGTAATTATGTTGCAGACATTTTTTAAAAATAGCCAAAATTGTAGCACATGCTATACATATATGATGAACTTATCATCCAGTTTAAGGAATAAAATGGGGCAAAATAATGAAAACCTTTACTCATTCCCCTATCCCCACAACCCAGAGTTACATTTTAAGTTTTTAATTAAGTTTTCTCATATGTCTTTTAAGCATATTAAGATCCATCACTTTATAATATCTTTTAACAGGGGCCCTTTTCTCAGCTTGCCCGTCATTTTGTGATGCAAAATTAATTCATCTTAATGCTCAATGAGATTTTCTTTACTATTACATGAGCTTCACTTGTTATTCTCAAGTAGTTTTGAATCTGGACTTAAGCAAATTCACGCACATAAAATTGATGAGTCTAAGAGATGCCTGAAGCATACTGGAAAATTATGCAAATTTATACTACCAGCTATAGATAATATTGCTTTTCTCTCCACATCCTTACCAATGCTGAATTTTGTCAAATATATATATATATTTATATAATATATATATATTATATAAATATATATATATTTTGCAATCTCATAAACTAAAATCTTATTCTAATTTTTATTTCTTTAATAAAAAGTCAAACATATTTTCTAGTGGATTTGTGCTTTGGAGTTTTTCTTACATTTAATTTTTAATTTATCTGAAATTATTTAGTTGTTAGAAAAAAGTAGGGATCAACTTTTTTTCCAAGTTTCTATTTGTCCCAATATAATTTATTGAATAACCTTTGTCTTCCTCCCTATATTGAAATGCAATCATATAGCATATTACCATGTGTTCTTGGTCTATTTATGAACTCCATTCAGTTGAGTGCTGTATTGTATTGCTTAAAGTTATTTTATTTATTTTATTTTTAAAGTTATTTTTTAATAGGTTTGAATTATAGGTTTTAATCTGGTGTGCTATATCCTCCCTCAATTATGCTTTTTTTTTTAACTAGGCAAAGAACTTCAGTAACTTTTGCTCCAAACTTTATTCTCAGCCTCCTTCACCTTACTTAGCTGTAAAGAATGACTTTTGTATAAGCAAAAACTGAAGAGGTGCAGTGTCCAAGGGGTTTGGGCTTAAAACTATCAGAGATCTAGATTTTATCAGATCCTTAAAAATTTTAAAAGCAGTTCTAAAATGAAAGAGCACCTCCTAATAACTTCTTCATTTTGTCTTCTTCAAAAATTGACTCCAGTTTGCCACTTTCTTGGAAGCCACATGAAAATTCTCCATGAGATCTGGAAATTTATAATCATCAACCTCTCCAGTAGCAAAGCAGTGCTTTCCTATTCACAGATGCTTTGGGCAGAGCTTCAGCCAGAAAAACTACTCAAGACTGTCTGCACCAAGCTAGTTTAAGTCAGCAGCTTTGTCTAGGCAGGGCCCCTAAGGGTGAAAGTGTTGGCTGCCAGAGATGCCTTAATTGTAGAGTTGTTAAAATGCATCACAGTGACGCCTGAAATTGAGGGTTGTTAAGTGCATCACTGTTCCTTGGTTTGTGAACATAGTCACTTCTTCAACACCAGAGATATTGTTTACCCCTAACTTTCCTTAAACTTTTAAAGAAGAACTGAATTTTTTTTAATCATGTGCTGTAGCTCTTCTATGAACCACCTTCTTCTTTCTGTGAGCAGTTCCTTTCCCACCAATATGCCCTTGTGCATTCAGTTTCCTGAATCTCTTCTGCTCATGATAGTCCCTTTCATCTTATTGGAGCAAAAATGGGGCTGCACAAGGGACTGAGGCTGTTGCTCAGGGGGTCTCAAGCAGAGCAACTGGGATTGGGGCACACACATGGGGACACCCCCACTTATACTTCATTCCCAAGTTTCCCAAAACATACTTACATATTTAATGAAAACTTTAAAATCACTTTTCACATTCCCAAAAAAGCGGTAATTTTTATTGCAATTACATTGACTTTATAATTTAGGAATGATCAACATCTTTGAATAATAAGTATGTCTAAACAGAAACTAGCTTATTTTGCTTATGAATAGCAAACTGGAAATTTCCTATATACAAACAACAACTAAGTGGAAACATCAGGACAGGAGAAAAAACCTATTCAAAGTAACAAAGATACACACACAAACCCTCGGGCTAAACTGAATAAAAATGTGCAAGACTTGTATGACAAAAACTATAAAATTTTACTAATATGTATAGATGATAGAATAAATAGAGGGGCACACTAGTTTCTGTCACTAACAATGCTCTGTTGAATCTCCCTCTCTTAACAATTCAGTCCAATTTTGTAATCTTAAAAAAAACCCTGTATTATTAAATGGAAGGACAAAGGGTTGAACAGACTTCTTCAACTGCATCTTGTTTTATAGTCTCTACTCTGAAACCATTTATTTCACATAACTAAAACACTTGAATCAAAAAGAAAAAAAATCCCTAGAAACCTGAAATAAATGGATACAAATGACATTTGGAGTATATCAGATTAATGGCATAACCATACAGAAAAAAAATATTTTAAATGATTTAAAAACTCAACCATTTGATGTTCCTCCCTGGTGGGATATACCTAAGGAGTAAAAAGAACCACAATGAGTTATTCAGTTGCAATTGGTAGTTCTATTATTAGTAGTAATATTAGTATTATTGCTTTGAAACTATTTTACAGACAATATTTATCATATATGTATATATTTTAGATATACACAAGCAAATAAGCAATTATGTTAGTGTCATTAGAACAAAGATTTTCAGGAAAATAAAAAGACAAATATAAAAATCAAAGAATTTAAGGAAAAACTCTACAATATTTCATTTGAATTGGAAATAACCATATGAACTCACAATTTATTTTTCTTTCTAAGATTCACACATTTCCTACCTTTTTCTACTAAGGGGGCATAGAAATAATGGCAGTCCAATAGCAGTGACACCCCCAGTAACCACCTGCAGTCTTTAGATGCCATTTTCCAACAAAAGGAAGCAGGGATCCCTGACGAAATGGCTGCTTCTAGTTCTGGGGTAGGAAGTATACAAAAGGAGCTTGAGACATCTTGTCAAGACAGAAAGCAGGGATGCTATTAATACTACTGCAGTTCTGTGGGCACAGGAGCCAATTCCAAAGAGTTTACGCTGTCCAAATTTGGGACAATTTGAGGCTTACATTACATAGAAATTCATGTGCCCTAAAAAAAAAAAGAGAGATACCATGAGAGGTTTCTGGGACAATAACTAATTCTGAAAATTGATGAATAGAGGAAAAGAATTATTTATGCTGCCATTTTTTTTTTAGATAATTATTTTTTATTGAAGGGTAGTTGACACACAGTATTACATTAGTTTCAGGTGTACTACACAGTGATTCAACATTTATATACATGATAATTCTAGGTACCAGCTATCACCATACCAAGCTGTTACAGTATTTTGACTATATTCCTTATGCTATACATTACATCCCGGTTACTTATTTATTTTACAATTGGAAGTGTGTATTTTTTTTTTTGTGGGGCATCTCTCCTATTTATTGATCAAATGGTTGTTAATAACAATAAAATTCTGTATAGGGGACTCAATGCTCAATGTATAATCATTAATCCACCCCAAGCCTAATTTTCGTCAGTCTCCAATCTTCTGAAGCATAACGAACAAGTTCTTACATGTAGAACAAATTCTTACATAGTGAATAAGTTACATGGTGAACAGTACAAGGGCAGTCATCACAGAAACTTTCGGTTTTGATCGTGCATTATGAACTATAAACAGTTCAAATATGAATATTCGTTTGATTTTTATACTTGATTTATATGTGGATACCACATTTCTCTCTTTATTATTATTATTTTTAATAAAATGCTGAAGTGGTAGGTAGATGCAAGATAAAGGTAGAAAACATAGTTTAGTGTTGTAAGAGAGCAGATGTAGATGATCAGGTGTGTGCCTGTAGACTATGTGTTAATCCAAGCTAGACAAGGGCAATAAAACATCCATGGATGCAGAAGCTTTCTCTCAACACAGGGGGGGAGAGGTTCTAAGCCTCACCTCTGTTGATCCCCAATTTCTCACCTGATGGCCCCTCTGCGACTGTGCCTGTTTTAGGTTGTTCCTCCCTTGAGGAATCTTACCCGTCTCTGGCTAACCAGTCATCTTCCGGGGCCATACAGGGAAATGTAAAGTTGGTAAGTGAGAGAGAAGCCTTATTGTTTGAAAAGGTTAGTTTTTTACTTCTTTGGATATTTATGCCCTGTGGCTTCTATGCCCAGCATTTGTCTTGAGTACACTGCCATTTTTATGTGAACTATATTTCAGAGTAACCAACTTATAAATGAGGAAAATTAACGATAGAAGAAATACAACTGGTAAATGCAGAAAGAATGATAGCATTAGAAAAACACTATTTTGAAACTCTCAGTTGACAAATTAAGCAACAGTCACTCCATTGCCTGTCAAAACTTTCAAGTGATGTATTGATAGAGAAATTTATAATGGACAGAAGAAGTTGCTAACACTTAAACCACCTGATAAATCTTAACACCATTAGAACTTTAGAACCAGGCGCCTGCTTTCTAATGTGATGCAATATTAAGTTGCCAGAATCATATATTATTCCCCAAATTGAATCTGAATCTAATTGAGCCTCTAGAACTAACGTGCAGGAAATGAGAAAGGAGGACAGAAGAACATGCTAAATGAAAATACAAGGGTGCAATCCTGGAGGTGGGAAATTCTATAGGACAAAGGTGCTGGTTTTTTCCACAAATAAATGGCATTGAAAATAAATGGGAAGGAGGGAGATGGAACTATTATAGATTCAAAGAGACTTAAGAGATATATAAATATTGCCCAAATGTGGATCTTGTTTGAATCTGTTTAAATAAACTGTAAAAGGATTTTTTTGAGACAATTGGGAAATACATAGTCTAGGTATTAGAAAGTGTTAAGGGATTATTCAATTTGTTAAATGTGATAATGCTATTCTAGTTACATTTTTAAAACATCTAATATTACAGTCTGAATATTTATGGATGGGATTACATGGTGTTTGGGATTTGTTTTAAAATCTAGCCTTTCCATAAAATGGTGTGAATGGGGTAAATAGGTGAAATAAGAATGGAAAAGCTGGTTATTGTTGAAGGTAAATGATGAATACATGGAAGTTCATTATACTATTCTATACATGATAGTATACTCATATACTTTTGTTCATGTTTGAAATTTTTATAATAAAAATTTAAAAGACAGGAAATCCTTGCTCAGCCAAATGGTCCATCTTTTTGTGCTGTCTCCTCTGAGCATTTAAAGTGAACAGATGCCATCAGGGGTGCCAAGGAGTGTCTCAGGAGACCTTATTCTCTTTATAAATTTTCTTGCCACCCAAAAAAACATATGACCTAAATAAAAATGGCATGCTTTCTATACAACATAACTTCAGTAAGAATCCTCTATCTCCTCCTTCCAACCAGATTGCTATATCCAGTATAAAATTTCTAGAGCCACATTGATCAAATATGTTCTCAAAGAATTTCTTGCCCTTCCTGTAATTTGCTTAAGCCTTTAGCACACATCCCTTCCAACTGGAGGGATATTAATAGGTTCTTCCTGAGTTTCTTTCATGTTACCTGAAACAGTTAATTGTGCTAATAAAACAGGACTTATGGTTAGCTCCTGACAACCTTGTAAAAATTTGATGTAAGCCATCTATTATGGGTCTAATATTATTTAGAGTTTGTGATATGAGATTGGGGCTTTATTATTTTTTTTAATATCAAAATAGATGACTCTTCCTCTCTTTACTCTTTGGATGTGTATCAAGAGAAGAATGCTGAATAAGAGTTCACATATATCCCTTTTTTCTCTGAAAGAAATGACAAATATCACTACAGCAATCATAATTTTATATACTTAAGATTTATCAAGATTTTTGTTTTTTTTAATCTTAAAAATAAGATGTTTATTTTCATTTGCACAATAACAAAAATCTGGGTATTAAATAAGCACTCAAGTTCATTTTTTGCTTTTTGGATTATGTGATGGCTAAGTTTACCATCACATTTGAATGTGTCAAATTCATTGGCCACAAGTGCCCAGATATTTGGTGAAACATTATTCTGGATGTGTCTATGAGGCTGTTTTTGGATGCAATTAACATTTGAATTGGTAGACTGGATAGAGCAGATTGCACTCCCTAAAGTGTGTATGCCTCATTCAAGCAGTCTATGGCCTAAATCTTGGAAATAAGAGGGAACCCCTCCTGTCTGATGGCTATGAGCTGGAACACAGAGCTTTCCCCCCACCCTTTTGGATTTGAACTGAATCATTGACTCTTTGGTTCTGAGCCTGCTAGTTTGGGGACTGAAACTTATACTGTCAGGTCTCCTGGTTCTCAGGCCTACAAACCATGCCATGTATATATCCATCCTGTTGGTTCTATTTCTCTGGAGAACCCTAATAATCATTAACTACTGCTTGATATCCTTCCATTGGCTGGACTGGGGAGCTTAAGGGATCACTGCCATATCCATCACAAATGTTTATGATTTCAGGTTGTTTCCCTCATTATTTTCCTTGTTTCCATAGGTTTGAATGTTTTTAAACCTCAGACCCATAATTTCAATTGAAAATAAAAATGAAAAATTTTTCATTAGTTCACATTAGAAAAATAGTCAGAGTGGAGGCCAGGATGGTAAAAGTTGCTCCCTTGAAAATTGTAAAGAAAACTTCATGAGCCTGGCAGAGTTCACACTCTGTAAGGATATCACCCAGAGATCCATGTTCCTGTTGGAGAACTTTGGTGTGAAAGAAGCTTTACCTCTGTGTCAGAGGCAATGCTGTGTAGTTATTATTCCTGGTGAGAGAGGAAGATAAAATTTGCTCCCTCTTCTCTCATTTGCAGTTATGTGGAGCCATGTACTTTATTCTGGTCAATAGTATGTAAACAGGAGTAATTTACACCACTTCCAGGCCTGGTCTTTAGCAACATCGAATGCAGTTCTCTTCTTCTTTCATAGTGGCTTTGAACACCTCATCTTCCGGATGGTGTAGCTAGGGGTTAGCTGTGTCAAGGACAGTTCACATCTGACAGTAGTATGAGCAAGAAATAAACCTTTATTGTGTTAAGCCGCTGAGATTTCTGGGTTGTTTGTGATCCTAGCTAATGAATTACCCTGATGAATACACACTGTGGGGACAATGCTGTATTAACTCCTACTTTGTGTAACCTTCTGAGTAACGTCCCTAAGTGTAACCTCCCTAAGTATCTGTATTCTTTGCCATTAAAGGAAAAGGAGTTTTATATCCTGCAACTGTTGGTGAGTTTCCACAGATCACATCACCATACTTTGGTATCAGCTATTTAGTAAACAAAACATGATATACTAGCTTACCATTGGTAGTTTATCAGATTTGTAGGAAATGATAGTTTCTCCTGTAATCACAAGAGAGCCTAGTGGCAAACACCCTTTCAAAAAATCTCGCTGTATGGACAATCGTGGAGTCTGTAGCAGGTATCAGCATCAGCAATGTGACATTAGCATAATCTGTGGCCTCCACTGCACTACATTCTCCTCACTTTTATTTGAATGGAACAATAACACCAGTGGGTTCCCTGATATTACAAAAGTGTCAACTATTCCCAGTCATCTCTGCAGATATAATTTTTCTGCTCTTTGATATTTTAAGAATATACAATGTGAGATAGTAATATTATGCTGATTTTGCTTATGAATAATCTAATAAAAAAACCAAAATCATACAGTTAAATTGACAATCCAAGAGAACAAGTGTCCTTAAAAGTGGAAAGGAAGATGTGACTACAGAAAAAGACACAGAGAGATGTATCATTATTGGCTTTGAAGATAGAAGAAAGGGCCTCTGAGAATTTGGAAAACACAAGGAAACAAATTCTCTCCCAGAGCCTCCGAAATAGAACAAAGTCCTGGCAGCACCTTAGTTTTGGCCCAGTGAGACCTACATTGGACTTCTGACCTACAGAAAAATGAATTAATTAATGAATTGCTAAATAAATGAGTTTGTTTGTTTTAAGCCATTGTCTCTGATAATCTTATAGCAGCAATAGGAAAATATAATTATATAATTAAATCATGACATTTTGGATGTATTTGCTTAAATAAAATATACTTGAAGTTAATTTCACCTCGCTTTTAAAAAAATCATTTTTAATGTGGCTACTAGAATATTACATACATGGTTCACTGTTGATTTCTACTGGAAAATGCTGATTTAGAACCTTATGTCTTGGTCATTCTGGGTGCTGGAGCAAATACAAAATTACTTTTTGAGAAGACTCTTGGACTGTCCCCAAGCCCTCCTTTGGCTTACCGTCAGGGTGAGACTAGGAGGTGACTTCCTGTTTAGTCATTTGACCTCTTGAACTCCTCAGCTTTCCTAAGATAATATCAACCTTACCTCCACTTTGCTGAATTAATGATTCAACATTAATAGGCAGTATAGAACAGTTACATTCTACATATTGTTGGGAGGTATGACTGCAGACTCACAGTTGTTCAGTACTTAGAATATGAACAAAAATCACAGTTTAATGCTCATTTAAACTGTTTATGGCCAAAATTACAGAGGTGAAGGTAAGTGTTACTATGGGCCTTTCTGTAAGCCTAGTTCAGGACTAACAGTAGATATTTGCAAAAACCAATAGAGGTTTTTGTGCTAGAAACTAGATAATAGAGACCAAATATTTCTTCTTCCTGGGCACACATTTCTTAGACTTCCCTGCAGGTAGTTTGTAGCCGTGTGACTGGATCTGTCCAATAGTAGTGAGCAGAGGGGGTATACTTCCAGGCCTGGCCATAGAAGCCCATATACTATCATTCACATGTTACCTTTCCCTTCTGTGATAACTTCAGAGACCATGTGTTTAAGAGAGCAAAAACCACAAAATGGAAGCATTATGGATCCCCAAGTTACCACCTGCAAGAAAGCCACCAAAGAAATTTGCATAACTGACTTTGTGATTGAGAAAGAAACCATTCTTTAAGTCACAGAGATTTTGTGATTTACTTGTTATTACAGCATATCTTAGCTTACCCTAATATAGTTCTATTTAATAATGACTTTTTAGGAGCTGTTTAATTCTGGAACCACATGGTTAACTTTATTTCCAATCACACATAATTTGCAAAGTATATATGCCTATCATCTAGCAGGTAAAGAGCTCTTGAAATATATATAATGCAGAAATGTGTCCTTGGAGGCTGATGTGATGATTCACAAATTCATAACAGAAGAGCATGATTGATTTTGTTGTAATTCTATAAAGTTACAGTTTAGTGCTCTACTGGAAGCTAGGTACTTACAAATTCCAAACAAAAATAGTCAGGTGTCACTTTCTCTTGTTTCTATTCATAATTTTAAGGTCTAGTATTTTCCCACAAAGGAAGTATTTCTTCAACTAAATTTTTATTATCTCAAACTGCTCCCAGATTCTTTTGCATAGTAGCAACATTATTAAAGTATTTCTTGATATTTTTGAAGCTTGAAGAAAAAAGTCAAAGCTCCTTTGCCCATTTTTGTTTATTTAATGTTGTTCCACATAACTATTTTGTAACCAATAGGAACTTCAATTATAGATCAAAGCTAACTTTATTACTGAAGCTTTTAAAGTCTATGTAGTATTTATATTTATAACAAGTCAATGAGGCTATTCTTTTAAAAATCCTTAGTCAACACGCAAATAAAAACACTTCCCTATATGTTCATCACCCAGCTATAGTGAGAAATGGCATTTGATCTGGAATCCTAGATTCATGTCAAGGCTACCAGTGCTTCACAAAGCCAAAGTTGTACTTTTTTGGAGGGGGAAGTGGGGAGAAGGTAAGAGGAAGAATGAAGTCCATGAAGAATGAAAATAATAATCATTTAGAGTGATTCATTACCATTCTTATTACCAAGAATTCACAGGGATATCTCTGTACTTTGTCTTGTCCAGCTGAGTTACAGTATCATACACCACATAGCTATGCTATTAACAATGTCATGTTGTCCTGTACTGTTGTTTCTAATAATGCTCATGCTTAAAAGTTCAAGAGGACTAATCACAAAGGCCTTTAATGAGAAAGGTGCAAAATTTCTGCACTGAGGCCTTGGAAGTGAGATATTTAAAATGGCATAGGTATGAGATCTTGAAACATATTAGAAGCTGTAACAGAGTCAAGCTTAGTCATAGTACATAATGGTTGTAATGTGAATTTTTACTTCTGTGGCTATTTGCAGTAAACTTAAAATCCCAGCCAAATTTCACTTGCCCTAAAGATTACCTTCAAAATGGCTTTTTGCCAGCAACTCACATATTTTCAGAGAAATATAAATTCATTTAAATATAAGTATAAGAAAAATGTTACTAGAAAAATAATGGCAATTATTTCCCAGGATCTCATAATATGTTCCAAATCAAAATATCAATGACTCAATTATTCTCATTGTTAATGAAGTTACTTGAGAGTTGATATCAGACATTCCTCCAAATAGAGAACTGTTTAGTTCAGAGGGACTTGTACAAAATGAAAAAATTATTAAGAACAGTAAAGTTGATACAACAGTGGAGGCCCTTTGGTGTTTCTTTCAGAGGTATCAAAGATCTGCAGTGCTAAAGTGAACAAGGACATAATTATTACCATGCTTTACAAATTTATAACTACAAAGGGAATTTGTCATTTCTAAATCAACCATAATAATCACAACATTCAGATAATGGCAGAAACTTCTAAAACAGTGTAGCATGTGAAGATGAATTCCCAATATTCTTTCCATCACATTGTAGGGGATAAAGAAATTTAATTTAAAAAACATAATAGTATCAGAGGACCCAGGAAAAATTCATAACTTGTCAGCATCTTGGACTCCTGGCCAGGAAGCCATCATGCCACATGTTTCTAGGATCTCAACTAGCAACCTTTCTCACAAAAGTTTAATAAGTCAGTAAAAATTGCCTTGATCATATTGATTTGATATAAAGTAAAATGTACTTCATATGGTTGTTCTGTGAAATGTTGTTGTAATGAAAACTGCAGACTCATATATATCATAAATGGTAAGTAGTGTTTGAAAATATTATGTCTTGAGGAAATACAAAACAAACTCCTAAGGTGATAGTATTATAAAATGTTTGAGACATGGGGGGAAGAAGAAAGGGGGCATTACAATTAGCATGTATAATGTGGTGGGGGTGCACAGGGAGGGCTGTGCAGCACAGAGAAGACAAAGTGATTTTACAGCATCTCACTATGCTGATGTACAGAGACTAATGGGGTATGTGGGGGAGACTTGGTGAAGGGGGGTGTCTAGTAAACATAATGTTCTTCATGTAATTGTAGATTAGTGATACCAAATAAAAAAATTTTTTACAGAGGAGAAAATTTAATCAGAAGGATTAGTTGACTTTCTTTTTTGAAATGCGAAAAAGAGAGCAGTTGAGCTACACAGCTGAAGATAGAACATTTAGTCATGAGGTATGAAGGATCTTGCTCTTGAAAGGAAATCATTTACTCATTCACTTATGTATTCTTACATTCGTTCAATAAAAAGTTACCGAATGACATATTTTCTAAGTGATTTAACCTATGAGACCAGAAGAATAAGTAGGAGTTTTAGCAAAAGCAAAAAAGTGAAGTTGTATGGTAAAAACGCAGATAATGTCATTCTCTTCCTTAAAACTTCCTGTGGCTGCTCTTTGCACTTAAGATACAAATTCACACTCATTTCCACAGTCAAAAGACCCTGCATGATTGGATCTCTATGTCTCTTACCTCATCTCCTACTACTCTCCATATAACTTATCACTGCCTGCAATTATCATTTGTCTGCTTATTCTTGTCTGTCTCCCTCCATTAGCATGCAAGGTCCATGAGAGCAAGGACTTTGTCCTTTTCCCTCCTGTCTCTCCAGTCCCTGGAAGAGTGCATGACACATCATGGGCATTTAATAAATAATACCTATCTCACACAAGATGAGATTTGTATGTGAAATGTTAAGTTCACTGGTACAAAGTCTGTACTCAACAAATATTAAATCCCTTTCTTACTCATTGACAAGACTAATCAATTCGGTCTCCTGAACAGTAAATAACTCACATGTATCATCTTGGATGCAGACGATGTTTCATACTGTTATTCAAAAACACACAGTAAAGGAATAATGACAGTGTGTGGGGAATTCTTTTTTTAATCCTCCTAATCCATTTTCCACTCTGCCACCCTACTCTATGTACCTGAACCACAGAGTTTTAAGACTGCTTCAAAGAGTTCCTTTCTCTCTGGCTTCTGGCTGAGTTTGGCCAGTGGAATGTATGATCAGGAGATCATAATGTAGGAAAGTGACGTTTTCTTGACTGAATTCCTTTACTGAGGCTGCGGATTCTGGTTGAGCTGCCCTCTCCTGTAGTTCTCTCTCGGCAGTAATCACCATTCCTTCACGCCTGGGGATGTTACATTCCCTGTTGCTTTCCCTTAACCCTGCTCACACCTTTGTAAATAGTCCTTCATTAAAATCTCCTCAATCATTGAGTAATACCAAACCTCAAAATGGAATACCCATCTCTTCCTGGTAGAACTCTGACTGATACAGACAAAATGAGAAAAAGTAGGTAGAATTAAGACATTATCTTCATCAACACAAAAGCAACAAAGGTAAGAAGAGCCATGGTGTGACGAGCACAAACGGGCCAAAAGGTGCATGTTTTGTCATCTCCTCTTTTTGCATCTGTGGGTCACTAGCTTCTGAGGTTGGATGCTCCAAAAGTAGACACTGAGATGGAGCCTGGGGTTCAAGGAACCCCAGTGAAAGGAAGGGGGAGAAAGCAGAATTGGGCAGAGAGGAAAGTCAAACTTCAATGGAGGCTCTACAAAGCTTCCGTCAATCCAGCCCAACAGGGAGCTCTAGAGTGAGGAATGCCTGTCAGAGTGTACCATGCACCATTTTAGGCTTAGATGACCCTGTCTTGTACACCTTTGTCATTTATCCACAGATCACCCAGGAAGGAGTGATCTGGAGTAAGGAAGTTCTCCGTAGCAAGGCAGGCCTTCAAGTAGCTGCCCGCCAGAGGTTGCCTGCGAACTGTATTCCCTGAGGAGGGGATGCAGAGGGCCAGCTCCATGTCTTCACATCGGATTGAGTCCCAGTCTCTCCTGGGCTTTTTCTCTCACTGCACACCTAGCCTTTGGAAAGAGTTCTACCACAGGAACTCTTTCCAAAGGCTCTGTTCTAGCGCCCCCTCCCTAGCAAAAATACACCCCAGTTTAATCCATTCAGATAAAGAAGTGACTTTATCCCAAGTCACTTCTAATCAAATTTCTCTATCTTATAAATTGCCAGAGGAACAGGCAGCTGGTTGAAGGAATTATATTCCCACTTTAGGAAATATGAGGTACAGACAGCCAGTACGGTAAAGTATTAGAAGTTAACATGGCTAACAGTAGAAGCACAGCATTCGTGATTGTGTCTTCATATTCTCATGCAAAGTATTGCTTTGTGGTATTTTCTGAACATGTGCGGCTTTGATGATTCATGCTTTAGCTTCATGCAGTAGAAACTCCTATGTCCTGTACATTTCTGGAGAATGTTATAGACCTTCCAAATCAGTATCCTGACAGCTACCATGAAATCTTCCTCAGCAGCAGTATTATACTTTAATATTGACAGAACACTTGATCTGAAAAATGCATCAGCAATTAAATAGCATCTGGCTAAATAAATGTGACTGTTTTTTATAAGGAAAATTGATACTTTGGTTTCTTTAATGGAATGTTCTTACCCCTTTCATGTACCACCTCTCCACCTGAGTCAGTTAGAGACAGTTCACATTGTGCTGCCACGTTTTCAGGTATCTTGTAAAATTATCTTTAAATAATGATCTCACCATAAAATGAGATCATTTGAATACATAAAGTAGCAAGAAAGTGGGAGCATTTCTAGTAGGAGTAAATCTTTTCAGACTGATATCTTAGGCGAGAATTTTTCACTTATTTTTCTTGACTCAAATCTCCTTCAGGCCAATTGATAGACAAATTAAAATTTAGGTGAGTTCTCTCTCTTAACGTAATTCATAATTAAATGAATCAGTTCAGAACTTAGCCATAATGTCTTAATATTAAATACAAAAAAGGATAAAGTACACTAATTATAAAGTATCTCTATTTGATGTTATAAATTGTGCAAGTATTTTCTGTCAAATTTAGAGCTGAAGAGTTAATCTTTCTTTAAATGTCTTTGGTAACATTTTCATAGGTTTACAAAAGTATTCAGGAAACTAGCATACACCTTTTTGAGTGTGCATGTGTACAGTCATGCAGTGCTCTCATTGCAAGCTAAATGACCCTCAATTTCATCTGCATCAGATTCTTTCTGAGAACCTTGTTGGGAAACAAACAAAAACATGCTTTCTTTTTTAGGACCTTGAAAGCAAAAGTCCATCATATCAGCTGGCTCAGGGGCTGCATATTTGTCTCACTTATGTCAGGCACTAAAGGGGAGTATGGTGTCATACAAGTGCTGCCTTCTGCACACTGTACTTGCAGCCATGCCCAAATACAGGGTAAAGTATAGGAAAGAAGGGCTTATTGAAAATACTGTCTTAAGATTGAAATAGACAACTGTGGTTTCTGAAATTTTACTGAGATCTAGTGTTTTATAAAAAACTTCCCCAAATAGGTCCTGATCTGTTTTTGGCAACAATAACATTCAAGTAACTTTATTTTCATAGCTTTATTGTTATTTAAAAATGATATATGTTCACTGATTTTAAAAAAGAAAGTCAAACAATATAGCAAAGTACACAGAAGAAATGAATACAGTCAGCTAGCACTATATACTTCCATGGCATTGGGGAGGATTCTTTGAGACATCTCTCTTATTCTCTCTCCACTCACAGAAATATGCATACAATTTAAGATTAATGGGATGATACTATAGTTTCTGTTTCTGGAATAGTATTATTGCAGATGGAGTAGGCATTATTCTGTGGCAGATGTCTTGATTATTGGTGGTAAAGCATAGTGTTTATGAATAGGAGGAATCATGGTGCCTAGGTTTAAATTTCTTCTCCACTCACTATATGACATTGGGCAAGTGATTTATTTAACCCATCTTACTGTACTTCAGTTTCCTCATATGCAAAAATGGGGATGATAAAATTAGCTACCTTAGAGAGTTTGTGTGAGACTAAAACCAAATCACCTAATTGACAGCACCTGGAACATAAGTACTTACTACATTTTAACTATTATTCTTGACTAATACAAGTTTCAACTTTAACTTTGTAACACTGAAGATTTTTAAAATTAAAGTTGGAATATTTTTAGAATACAAAAGTGGGATTTTTTTCAAATAACTTTCATCATATTTCAAAACCATGCTTTTAACACAAATTATTACTGCTTCTACATATAACTATATACTTTCTCCATTAATGCTGGGATTTGCATGCAGCAAATCCTCAGTTTGTATTTATTGACTGATCTACCTGAAGTCTTTAATAGAAACAGATGAACTACCTTTCTTGTGGAGGCCTGTTTAAGAATTGTTCTATTGAATGTGAGGTACCTTTAAATGAGACAGTTTTACATGGGCCACCTTTGTAAGACAGGAGTCCAACTAGAAATCCCTGTTAATTATTAAACTCCTATGTATTATCTGGATACCTGACACTGCAGATTGAGAACAGAGGGTGTTTGTCTCTTAAATTAAGCCCAAACATCGATAGAAAATGTAGTTATCAAGGGATTTAAAAAACCCAAAGCTTTTTCTCTTATGTTTAGTAAAGAGGGTGGGATATCTCCTGCTTTGGCTGACATTTCTACAGCCTAAACAATTTGAGGATTCCTGCTTGTTTTAGCATGGCGGAGCTTGGAGTTCACAGAATCTTCCTTTTGGTTATTTCTCTGACAAAGTGTCTGGAGGGAACAAAATTGCTGGCAGACTTTAAAAAATGTGGTGACTTGGAATGTGAAAGTAAGTTTGCTTTTCTTTTTTTCCTTCTTTTACTCTTAAACTGAGGCTCTGAAATGACATAAAATGTCATTGTAGTCATATGCGATAAAAATAAGCATTAATATCATTGAGAAATATTTGCAATTATAAAGCACAGTCCACATAAAAAGGAAATCTTGTGATAGTTTTTAATGTAAATATGCATTTACATATTCACAAGGGGAGCAAAGATCAGCCTGATATACAAACATATCAGAAATTATAAAGATATGAATCCAGGCGTCAAAAACAAAGTAGCCATTTTACTATTTGTAAGATAAATATAGTTGATGTGTAATTGAAAAAATATCAAGCCATTTGATAGTTCTTTATTTACAAAACCCTTATATTTTTAGTTTCTATTGCATAATCAGGACCTTCTGATTCTCATGTGTTTTCTAAAACTTTTTATTTCAAACCATCATGATTTATTGTCTAGACTTTATTAGTCATTTCTGTTTTCACTCATATGTAAAAATACTGAAATTAAGAGTACATAATTTTGTTTATAAACTTGAATATTAAACTTCCTCTATCTTCTACAAAGAAAAGCTAATTTTCATTTTATTGCTTTAGGACTTATTTTCTGTTATTAGCATTACGGTACAAAATGAATAGCATCCCAATATATTAAAATTGCTTTAAATATGTTCTATCTCTATAGTATGTGAGAATTATTTTTAATTTGCAACATGTAAATTAAAAATATGCAAAGCATTATTATAAACATAAATAATTTATAAGTAAAATTTTTATGAGTAAACATTTTCCTTAGTTATTTGGCTATGTAATTTAATACAGAGAGATTTACTAGATGGTGTATTATTATAATAATAATGATCTTTCTTTCTCTCTTTAAAATCTCATTTTAGTTTCTTGAGGGCCAGACACAGAACATGGAAAAGGAATATTCAAATATACAGTAATTTATAATATTATTTTAACTTTAATTACATGACTTAATAAAAATGTTTTACATATGTTAATATAATATTTAATATGCTGTGTATATTACTTTATGTGTTAAAGGGCTAATTTTAGCATATGTGATTATGATCATACTTACTGAGGGCCTATTATGTGCTGGGTCTGGAGGGGTGAGGAGTGAGTTCCTAAGAGGAATAAAATGAGATGGAAGACAAGTTTCCTGCTCTATAGGAACTTTCATTCTAGTAAATGGTGACAAATAGGTCAATATGAAACAATAAGTAGTGATACAACATAAGGATAATAGATAATATTAAAGTTCAGAGAAGGGGCAGAGTAGGCTGGACTGAACAGGAATGTCTCATAGAGGAAGTAGCATGTGAGTTGACCACGAAGAGACTGAAGGGTTTTTAGGGTTAGGAGAGGGGAAAGAAAGAAAAGCTCAGATATGGAAGGCGGATGTTGCAGTGAAAAGAATCTTAGTTCCCCCTTATCCAATGGGTTACTTCCTACAGTTTCAGTTACCTGTAATCAACCACAGTCCAGAAACAGTCAATTCTCCTTCTGAGTTATTGTCAGAAGATCAGTAGTAGCCTAATACCACGACGTCACAATGACTACATCATTCACTTCATTTCATCGTGTAGGCATTTAACTATCTCACATTCATCACAAGAAGGGTGAAGTACAATACAGTAAGATATTTTGAGACAGAGAGAGACCATACTCACACAACTTTATTATAGTATAGTCATAATTATTCTATTTAGTTTTTTTACTATTTATAATAGAAAAATTATTTTATTATTGTTGTTAATCTCTTACAGAGCCTAATTTATAGACTAAACTTTATCATAAATATGTATGCATAGGAAAATCAGTAAATAGGGTCCAGTACTACCTGCAGTTTCAGGCATCCATTGGGGGTCCTGGAAGATATCCCCCAGGGATAAGGGGGGACTACTGTAGTAGGTACCAGGAAGAAAACTAATTACCTTTTCCTTCCCCTCCTTACTGATGAGAATGATAAGGACACATTCTAGGGACAATGGACAGATGAGCTTGCCTGTAAAGGAATAAAAGGAAGTAATTTTAAATAAAGAAGGAGGACCCTAGGTTTCAAGATAATGGACAGCCTTGGATACCAAGCCAAAGAGCTTAGAATTGATTCTGTATGCAGTAGGAAGCCTGTACATGTTTCGGAGAATAAATGATATGAAGAAACTAGCATTTCCAATTCATACACAAGATATACTGGAGGAAGGCAAGATGGGAGAGGGAGAAATAACATTTTAATTTAAATTGTGTTTCTGTTTACATGTCTACATAGGTTTAATAAGCAGAGTCTTAGCCATAAGAGATTACGAAGGACCTGACTGCCGATACCTGAATTTCACTAAGGGAGAAGAAATATCTGTTTATGTTAAACTTGCAGGAGAAAAGGAAGATTTGTGGGCCGGAAGTGTAAGTATCTAATCTTAAAAACTGAATGCAGAATAAATGGCCAGCCTGAACAAGGATGCATGCTTTTCACCTCTAAAGGCAGTTTATCTGAGAATTTCAAACATATATATATATATATATATATATATATATATATATAGATCCTTAACATCATAATATTCTTTAAAAAAAAACGGTCATGCCGAGTGTTGTTTCCAGCATTGCTATAAAAGTAGTGTTTGGTAAGGCAGTCTGGTTGGGATGGAGAACAAAGAGTGCCCTGAAATTATTTTTACATAGCATGCATAGTATTTGACCTTAGATTTTATATTGACTTGGAGAGTAAATTTACTTTAGAGGTGCCGATGGGGATTGTTGATCCCTTGGAGCTGCCAATGGACAAGATACACAAGGAAGTTACAGTTAATCATATTAAAAAGACGTCTTTCTGAGCAAATAAAAGACTAAGTTGTTATTAAAAAGATCTTCAGAAGATTAGTAGCCTAGGGAAGTGAGGTATATGAATTTTTCACGGAAAAAAAGAAGAACTGGGAGAGGATTTGGCCCGAAGTCCTAATACACTGAAATTCCTAAAAGCCTGAATCATCTTTCTGAATATGTAATATAGGAAAATTAATGATTAATCTTTTAAGTTGAAAATAGGTCTGTATCTTTGTATCATTATGCTTTAGAATGAAAAGATGTCATGATAAGTGATTTTGGTCCCAGGCTTGCCGAGTGTGACCAATTGGATACATGTATCATTTCCACATTGAATGTGCAGCCTTTGTGATCACTATTTGAAGGAGCAGATTCTATTTGGATCTGTCCTGTTTTTTGCATAAGGGGCTGTATTACTGAATCTCTGTCACTGGTCAGAATTGTTTTCCTGGACTCTGCAACTCCCAAGATTCCTTCTTGCGTTTGGTCCCTTAAACATACCAATGTATGTATTTAATGCACTGGAGGCACCCAATGCAGCTCTGAGAAAATTGACACAGTAGATATCATAAAAGGAAAAGAAATCTTTCTTTCTTGTTTACCATGTGTGAAACTGATAGTTCCACACAAAAGGAGTGTGTAATGTGTAGTGCCAGGGTGAAGTTTCAAGTACATTTAGTCTTGTGCATTAGGTGTTCCATCCAGTCAGATAACTGTTTAAGGAATCTTACTGTAGAGCTGGAAGAATTACAGTTGAGGTGTAATGGTGCTGGATCAAAGAACAAAAAGAAACATATTCTTTGAGCTTTAATAGGGATAGGAAATAATGAGAGTGGTTGTGTGAAGCCTTCACTCTCAGGGGACATCCTGCATGTACTTAAAGTAGATTAGAAGGATCTCTATTACCAAAGTAGCCCCGGGATGGATTGAATGGAACCAGATTTTCCCTGGAAGACTCAGCTCTTCACTATCTTGAATCTATCTCAGCCCATCCGAACTTAAACCTTTTACCTGATTCTGATATCCTGAAAATGCTGAATATGTCACAGCTCCATCTAGCTTGGCCATCACCATTTCCTTGCCTTTAGATATTTACAAATATAAATCTACCTGGGCAAGGAAGGTCATTAAGGAACACAAAAAGGAAGAAAATAAGTATGTAGGATGGTTTTCCCTCTGAAGTTTGAAAAAGTGGATCTTTGTTCCCTCAAATTAATGCTGTCCTTTTGAATAACAAAAGGAATATGATTCAGTCCCTTTCTTTTAGATGGCAAATGAAAGCTAATTAATGTTTGTGATATGGAAGAGATGAAAGCTGAGGACATGGGGCAAAATTAGGTTCAATAGTTATTATTGCTTTGATAACTCTTCCTTGCTAATCTTTGTTCTTGATCTTGATAGAAAGGAAAGGACTTTGGATATTTTCCCAGAGATGCAGTCCAGATTGAAGAGGTGTTCATATCTGAGGAAGTTCAAACATCAACTAAAGTGAGTAAACTCATTTTGGTTACTGAATTGAATTTAAAATTTTTTGGCTAAAACAGTTTTCTGTAGCGTAAGTGCCATTGGTTTTGTATCTTGTGCAGTGAATACATAAAATAGTTGGTCTCACTCTGGGAATAATAGAGAACTCACTCTAGTAATAATCTGAGTATGTGAGTAAAATTAGGTAAGACAAAGTTGTTGATAGGCAAAGATTTTGCTTTCTGAAAAGTTAAGACAGGCAGTAGAGTGTAGCTGTTAAGAGCATCATTTCTGGAGGTGGACTGAGTTCAAAGCCTGAATTAGCCACTTAATAACTATGTGTCCTTATGTGCCTTAATTTTCTCATGTGTAAAATGAGGATGTTCATAATAGAGCACTACCTCCTAAATTTACAGAAGAAAAATGAGCATATGTAAAGTACATGAAACAACACTTAGTGTTATGTAAATGTTAGATATTATTACTAATATTATTGTCCTACTGGGACAAAATTTATTTTCCATCACACTCTCTAGGTCTCCTCTGTACACCCTTTGGATATTGGAGTTTTAAATGAGCTTGATAATATCGGGTTTGATCATGTTAGGCTTGATGATGAAAAAAGGGAATCAGAAAGTGACTTTTCAATATGTGAATCTGATTAGCCCATTGTAACTCTGGGGGGAAAATATGTTCCTAGCACAGAGCAAATAAATCTTTGATGCTGAAATCAGTCAAAGGGAGAAATACAGTGGGAGAAACCCATTTATTGCTTACAAGCAGTCATCTACTCCTGCTCGCCTGTGTCTCTCATAACCCAGCTTCAAAGGCCCCACCAAACCTCTACCAATCAGGTGCACGCTCGCTCCCCACCCCCACTTTAATCGTCTCTTGATATGGAGATGGACTACTTCTCTCCACGCCTTGGAAACACTTACTGATACAGAGATACACTAAGGCCAGGGGAGAGATTCCGGAAATATTGCAATTTTACCCACAGTCCACCTCTCCAGAAATCTCATCTCACAACCTACTCACTCCCCATCTTCTACAATGGCACTGTGTGAGAAAATGGGAGCATTGTAACCAGACTAATAATACACAGTAACAACAGCAATAACATCATATAATCCTCAAGCCAGAGGATTCATTTGGGTTCAAAGTCCTATGCAAATTAAATCCATAGCTTGCACATTCCACAGGCAGTCAGTAGCTGAACAGGTAGGGAGTTCAGAGCAAGCATCACATAGCAGTTGCAGACAGGGAGTGGGTCCAGGCCACAGGGACTATAGAAGAAAATAATCTTAAGGGTGATAATATACATGTTTTAATGATACCAGCATAGGTAAATCTTGCCCATCAGGTAGGATGCATGCAAGAGAGTGGTGCTGTGACAAGACAGTGGCAGGAATGGGATCTTGTCCTGGTCTAGCACACCAGACCTTCACCCACCTCCCTGTGGGAGTTACTGATGGGTCAATATATAAGACTATGGGAGGTACATGCACTGGCCATAAAAGATAAAACAAAACTTCCCTGTAAGCTGTTCTTACCTCCCAGATGTTTTGTGCACACTACTGTGATCTTTGAGGGCCACTCTGCTGTTACTCCAGGAACACAAAGGAGGCCAGCTTCCAGGCCTTTTCCCTAAGGTGCCAGAAGGGCCAGCCATCACTGGCCATGTGTTGAAATGTCCAGGGCCATGTCCAATCAACAGAGTATCCAAGGTTGAACACAGTTGTTGCTGGCAGCAGGATGTTGCTCTGCTGGCCATATCCTGGCTTCAATAACTCCTCTTTGGTGTGCACATATAGTTATATAGGAGAAGTGGCAATGTGTGTTAGCATGTCCACAGGTCTCAAGGCTCCTTTTTGGGGCTTCTCATTCAAAAGTTGTCCATAAGTGAACTGAACAGCCCTATAGACTCTTGGTGTCTGACTTCAGGCCAGATTTCAATAAACTTCTCTATCATGTCTGCTCTGGTAGGGTTATATGGTACATGAAATATCCACTTTATTCCTGAATGTTGCACCAATTCTTGTAATACATGTCAAGTAAAGTGGGTGCCTTGATCACTCTTGATCCTCAGCAGCTGGGCATAGGCAACAAAGAGACGTTCTAGGCCCCTTTTGGTGGTTTGCTGATTTGGACTATGTAGAGGAAAAGCAACCAACAGTCCAGCTGTGTCCACACAAGTCATGACATACTGGTATCCTTCTGATATGGGCAGAGGCCCAATATAGTCTATCTGTCACCTGACATGTGGTATCGGCTCCTTTACTATTGACCCATGTTGCTAGGTGTCTTGGTGTAAGTCCCTCTTAGAGCACATGAGAGGGACTCTGCTGACTTCTTTAAAGGTCAATGGTGAGCCCCACCGATGGGCTACGGCCCACATTATCTTTTGCCCCACATGTAGCAAATGCTGATGTAACTATTGGGTTACATCAGAGGCAGGCTTTCCTTCTAGCCAATGCACCTAGGCTAGTGTGTCTGCTTCATCATTTCTGGGTATACCAAAGGCAAATGGCCAGTCACATGATATGCAGAAA
The DNA here is from genome assembly GCF_040802235.1 of Manis javanica. Taxonomy (NCBI): domain Eukaryota; kingdom Metazoa; phylum Chordata; class Mammalia; order Pholidota; family Manidae; genus Manis; species Manis javanica. The sequence continues at coordinate 59,607,449 of NC_133163.1, read as the reverse complement.
CTTTCTTAGTCTGATCAGGGGACCATAGGTTTTGCCACAACTCTTGCCCCCAAAGGGGCCGGTGATCAACCATCCAGTTGGCATGGTACCATGTCAGTAGCCACAGGGTTAAGCCCTGATAGATGGCCCAGCTGTCAGTGTAGACAACTATAGGGGAAGGCTCCTGGGTGATCACAAGCCATACTGCCCACAACTCAGCCCATTGACTGCTCTTCCCCTCTCCATCCTCCATCTATATTGTCTCAGTCTTAAGATGGAAAGCCATAGCCCTCCACTTCAATGGCTGCCCATGACTGGAGCTCTCTGTGTACCAAGCATCTTCAGGTACAGGGGATTTTCCCTCCTGATAAGGACTCCTGGTTATCAATGGCTCAACAGCAAGTTCTTCTTACTTTCCACTGGTATAGGTCACTGGCCCAAATAAGTATTGGAGTTCTCCACTTCAGAGGCTAGTAGAAAGGCCACTATGCTGCTGTAAATATGCACCCCATTCGACCAGTGTAGGTGTCTGTGCCACACCACTCTGTGGCCTTTGGGTCCAGTGTCACACCCACCCTATGATGGGATACATGGTTTTTATCTCAGTCAGAGCTGTTCTAGTGATGGGCTCTATAGCCAGCAAGGCATGGTACACAGCAGCCAGTTGTTTCTCTGTCAAGGTGTACCAGACTTCTGCTCCTTTCTATAGTCGTGACCAGAATCCAATAGGTTGGCATATCCACTCAAGCTGCTGCCAAAAATCCCATCCATAACCATCTTTGGTTACATGATCGTCTAGCTCACAGGGCCTTGGTGAGTCCATTACACTCAAGGCCTGTACAGCCTTGACTGCTCGCTTAGCAGCAGTAAAAGCAGCTGCACATGTTTCAGTCCTGCCTGATGCTCTTTCATACCAACTGGTATAAGGGCTTCAGAATTTGTGCCAAGTGTGGGATAAACACTCTCCAGTAGCCCCAAAGACCCAAAGACTCTTGTAATACTGACACAGTGGTAGGGGTAGGGAAAGCCTGGACCTTGCCTATTATTGCTTCTGGGATAACTTTAGTTTTACCCAAGCAGACAACCCCCAAGAACTTTACAGACAAACCAGGTCCCTGAACCTTGGTGCTTTTCACAGCCCATCCTTTCTCCTGTAGATGTTGCAGCAGTCTAGGAACTACATTTTCTAAATATGCAAGAGAATCAGATGTGAGCATAATACCATCAATGTAATGCTACAGCTGGCACCATTTGTGGTTTCTTCCATGTGGCCAAGTCCTGGGCTACAAGTCCATGACAAATGGTGGAACTGTGGAGGTAGCCCTGCGGAAGGACAGTGAATGTCCACTGCCAGCCTTCCCACATGAAGGCAAACTGCCCTGGACTTTTCTATGCTATGTGAGGAGAAGAAAGCATTAGCAAGGTCCACAACATAATGATACATCCTTAGATCATGATTGAGGGTGTCCATAAGGGCTGTTATAGAGGGGAACAGCAGCATGCAAAGGGGGTGTGACTTTATTCAATTGCCTGTAATCCATGGTCATAAGCCAGGAGCCTTCTGGCTTTTTCACTGGCCACACTGGGAAATTAAAAGGACTATGAATGGGCTTTATGATGCCCACCTTCTCCAACTCCTGTAGAGTTTCTCCAATTTCCTTGTGTCCCCCAGGCTATTTATATTGCTTAGTATTTGTCCCCCACCAAGGTACCAGCAGAGCTATAGGAGGGTATTTGGCATGTCCTCTCAGAACTGCCTTTACCACATGTACCCTCACTCCAAACTCACCTGCAGTCGTCTGTAACCACAGGCCCTGCATGATATCCACCCCCAAAATATATTCAGGGATTGGAGAAATGTACAAAGTATATTTCTTTAGGGATAAACACCCTACCCTTAATGGGATTTGGGTTTTTTTCATTTTAAGTGGCTTACCCCCATAGCCATCTATTACAGCAGGGGTCTCATGAAAACACTCAGAGTTGCCATAAGTCAGAGAACATTCAGCTCCTGTGTCCACCAGCACCAGGACACATTGTACATTCATGAGGGACCAATGCATTGCTAATTCTACATGTGGCCTCTGGTCCCCACCATGTCTTCCAAGATGGGGGACTTGACCTTCCCCTCAGTCAAACTACAATTGCCAATTGTCATCCTGTGGGGGTGAGGGCCCAGGCAGAGTCTGAGTACTGTCTCCCAGGAAGTCTTGCAGGGACACAGGTCAGACATTCAGACATGGGGCTTTGCCTCTGGCTTCCATGTCCTGGACCTCAGCGGCTGAAACTGCTCTGGCTTTAAATGGTGCCACAGTTACAACAAGATCCTATTGGGCTGTTGATCAAGTTTTTTTTCATTCTCTCCGCCTTTATCAAGTCAACCCACAACTCCTGGAAACCTTCACAGGGGCCCTTTGCACCTCTCCTTTCAGTCATAGTTCATACTTCCTTCCATGCCCTTATTGTTTCAACCTCCCCCCAGATCTGCTAAAGTACGAGAAGCCTCACTTATGGGTTGCCCTATGTGGGGAGCAAAAGTAGTCACTAGGGACCCAAAGACAGATGGGGGAGCTGTATGGAGCACCAGATTTCTCATTCCCATGGTGAAAAACTCCTCATTGGGGCCCTGGGGTCCATATTATAGATGATATTTTTCATGCCCAGCTGCTGTAACACCTGCTAGAGCTCTGCATGTTTTCCAGCTAGTGAATAAGTATGGAAAATCACCCTGATTAGGCTGCTGTCAGGCAATGCAGAAGCACCTGATTCCCTGAGGTGTGATAGGCATTTTGCAACCACTACCAGAGGAAGGGTGAGTCATCAGAGAAGCCAGTCTACGCATTTTGGAACCTGACATAACAATGTTTTCGACCCCCATATCTCAGAGATGCAGAAGCCATGTAGGCAGAGGTTCTGATGGCTTCTGCCAACACTGTATGCTCATGCCCAGTAGCTCATCCCAGGAATAGGGGTGGAGCATGGAGCACTCCACAACCTGGGTATGGGGCGTCTCTTCCCCCCTAAGGAGCCCGTGGTTGTTGCAGTTCTTAATTACAACTGGGCTGGCTTTTAATACAGGAGAGATTGGTGCCTCTGGTGGTTGTGGCACTGGCAACAGTTCTGCCCTCAGCCCCACACTGTCATCGTCTCCTGACATCTCCTTTACCCTCTCCAGGGCTGAAGACTCTGCTCCTTCCTCCCACTCCCCCACGGCCTCCTGCACCACAGCTTATCTTGCTGCTTCCTCCCTCATTGCTAATGTATCTTCCAGGAGTGTGACCTGTCTTCTCAATAACTGTCTCTCTTTCTTAAGGGAATTCCATAAGTCATCACACAGCTCCTCTAAGTGATGCCGAAGTGTGTCTTTCTCCTTGATAACACTTTCTAACATCTCAGGACAAACATCCCACAATCCCGGCAGCTACATTGCCACTCAGGGCCTCTAAGCAGTCTTCTATCTCTTGGAGGGCTAATTCCACAGCTTCCGGTGTCTCCACCCTTCCCTAGTTCTGGGGAAGGCCCACCCATCTAGGAGGTGCTTTACCCTAGACTAATTCCCCACTAGAGGCTCCCTGAATGGAAGTCCCATGGGTGGGGTTTCCCAGGTGAAGCTGCACCATCCACCACTGCCAGAGGGAAGGATGAGTTGTCACCGTCCACCACAGCAGCCACTGGGGCTTCCTCACCACACACAGTGGGGTTTCTCGGTATCTCCCCACCATCTCTACGGGTAGCCTGCCCAAGCATGGAACCCATAAAGACATTTTGGGTTCAGAGGTCCTACTGACTTCCACCAGGTGTAACTCCAGGGTAAAATATGTTGCCAGCCCAGGGCAAATAAACCTTTGAAGCTGAAATCAGTGAAAGGGTGAAATAAAGTGGGAAAAACCTGTTTATTGCTTACAAGCAGTCATCTCCTCCTGCTTGCCCATATCTCTTGCAACCAGGCTGTCAAGGCTGCACCATACCTCTCCTGTCCCATTGCATGCTCACTCCCCACCCTGCTTGTAATCACCTATTTATATGGAGATGGACTACTTCTCTCCATCCAATGGGAACACCTACTGATATGGAGATGCACTAAGGCCATGTGAGAGATTGTGGGAATAAGAAATTTTACCCACACTCATTACTTCAAATTCCAAGTTAAGCCAATTTACTTTAAATAAAGTTGGTGTAAAGTAAGTCATCCTAGGTAAGCAAACTTTCTATTATCTGGCTCTTTCCCAGCACAAATTCTGGGATTAACTGTTCATTTACTATATAATTACTGGTCCTGTCAATTCTATCTCCAAAATATATCTGGAGTATGTTGTCTTTTCATCATTTTCAATCTCTGCATGGCCCTAACCCAAAGCATCATCATCTCTTGATTAGAATACTACAGTATAACTTTCTAACTGGTCTCCTTTCTTATACTTTTGCCCTCTTCCAATCCATTCTCCAAAAAGCAATGGATCCTATAAAAATAAAAAATCCCAAAAGTCAGATCATTTCATTCCTTTGGTTTAAAGCCCTTTAACAGCTTTTCACTGAACCTAGAATCAAGCCCCATTCCTTATCCTGGCTCTATGTGATATGTTCCTCTTCCCATTGCCGAACCTGTCTTTGCCACTCTCCTCTTACTCACTGTGCTCCGGGCCATGCCAGTGTGTTGACTTTGTTAGAACGTGTCAAACGCTTTCTCAGGCCTGAGACTCAAACAGGTTGTTCCCTTTGTCTGGAATACTTCCCCAAATCTTTACTTGGCTAGTTCCTTCTTATCCTTTAGGTCACAGCTTAAACATTAGTGCCTCAGACAGACCTTCCATGATTATTCTAATAGAATTATTGCTTCTTAATCACAGCTTCCTGTTTATTTCCCCCAGAGTGCTGATCACAATTTATTACTTTTATTTATTTGTTTTTGTTTACTGTAGAATTCCAGCACCTAACAGTATAGAGCACATAAAGCATACAGAAGTCCAAAATTTTTAGGTCAAGTTCCCTGAAAACAAATTCTGAGATGGACTTTTGTATCCAAGAAATTTACTGGGGATTGCTCTTAGAAATAGCACCTGTGTAGAACCAAAGGAAAAGCCTGGTTGGGCACAGAGAGAAGTTGAACTGTGATGCAGTTGTAACAAAGGTCATAAAGAACTCTGAAGCTGGGATGGACTTCCAGAGTTGTCTTGAATAAAGGCAAGGGGTTGGGCCTTTTTACTGTCTCATTACTGGCTCATCTGGAGTAGTGTAGGCTAGTGTTCATTATTCCTTACTATTATTTATTATGGATACTAGTTACTATTGTAAGCATTTGATTCATTCACCTGTAAGGTCGATATTGTCATTATTCTCATTTTACAGATAAAGTGACTGAGGCATAGAAAGGTCATATAATTAATTCACCCAAGGTCACAGAGCTAGTAAATCACAGGGTTAGGATTTGACCCCAAAGGATTTGGCTTGAATTTGTCCTTAATCACCTACTGTATTGCAGTACCAAAAATATATTGTAAAATGTCAATTCTAAAGTTTATTTTTAAAAAATTCTGAGCTTTGTTCTCATTTCATGGTGGTGATATCCAAAGAGCAGTGCATATCATTGCTTCAAACCTTCAGATTAAAAAAAAATAGCTTCACCATTTTTTTCTTGATGATTTCGCTCTTCTGTGAGATTAGCAAAGGTTTCTCCACCTCCACTGGCTATATGCAATATCTCAATGAAAGAAGTTTAAATGTTTTTGCACAATTTTTAACCAGGTCTTTGTGCTTCAGTCTCTTGTATGTATGAGCTGTGACCATGTGCTGTGAAATTGTTCTCCCTTAAGTCACTCTACAGCTTTATGTGTCCATTCAGTGCACTCTTAGGAGGAGTAAGATTTTGTGAATGTGTATGTCTTTTAATGAGTTTATTTGCAGAATATACTCAGAGCCTTGATTGTATCTACTTATCAAATTCTTCAACTATTTTATAACAAATAAATCCTAAGATAAAAAAATTTTTCGTTTAGGTTTATATCATTAACCCTGAGAAGTGAGTTGTGATACAAGTGTTTGAGATAAGGAGAGCTGATTTTAGTTTTTGCTCTGATGTTGAGCTAGTTGTGTGGTTTGGGGAAAATCATAGTCATCCATTTTAAATGATTTGGGGAGAAACAAAGAATTTTTGTATATTTATGTCAATCACAATTGCTTTTTCCTTTTAGGAATCTGATTTTCTTTGTCTTCTTGGAGCAAGCTACATATTTGAAAATGAGGATAGTGAGTTAAACAGTGAAAGCAGTGAAAAAATATATCCATATAAAGAAGATGAAGACGAAAAATCTAGTGTACATGAAAGTGATTTTCAGATAGAATCTGGATTTTATTCAACTTTTGAAAGTACTTTGTTTGAAGACCAATTTCCAGCATTAGAGTCTTCTGAAGATATCAGAAGTAGTAGTAACTCAAAAGACTGGGACAGAGTAGAAGCTGGAAATGTGGAACAGGATCCTATGCCAGAAGTAGATCTTGTCCCACCATCCTCAACTGTGTCTGAAGTGAAAGCGTGGTTTGGATTCAGAAAGGAATTTGAACCTTCAGAAGAAAGCTCCCTTCAAAGTAGAAAAATGGCAGCTGAAGGTGAGATTGGCCTAGAGGAATTAAATAATGGTGAGCTCCAAACAGAACATAAGCAAGAACCTGAATCAGATCTCAATTCAGTGCCAAAGAAACAGTCTGAACTAGTATCTGAGTCAGAACACATTCTCAACCCTCAAGCCACTGGTTGGTTTGACATTGGATTTACAAGATACTTAGGTATTGGAGGTGAGGATACTGGGCTTGAATTATTGTCCAAAGAAAGTGATCCACCACCTCAAGATGTTCCTAAGTCTGTAGGAACTGAGGAAGAATCCACAGTTCCATGTGCAGAAGTATTAACAGAAAAAGAAGACACAATCACTAATGACAGCTCAACTCTCAAGCGAAGTTGGTTTGATTTTGGTTTTGGTATGCTGGGTTTTGCATATGCTAATGAAAATAAAATTATATCAGATGATGGAAAAAATGAAGAAGGAGATGGAGGAGATAAACATGAACATCCTCCAAGTGAATTGGACCCTGATAAGGAACAGGAAGTTAAAACAATAAAAGTTATGGATATGGAAGATCAAATAAACAAGAAAAGTGCCTTAGAGAAAGCAGATGATTCAGATGCCTTGCCATATTTTAAAAAGATCTTGTATAATTTTGATACTTGGAATTTCCAGAATATTCCAAAGGAAACAGATTTACCATTTCCCAAACAGATACTGGATGAAAATCATGTAGTTGGAAATGATCAAACAGAAGAATTTTCAGCTGAAAATTATCCTACAGATAATATGAAAGTTATAATGTTGAGGAGCAAATACAGTCAGTCAGGTTAGTATAAAAATATCTGTACTGTACTTTATTTTTGGAAATAGAATTTATTTTTATAAGTACAAATCATGAAAAAGTCCAGGAATCCATGTTTCTCAAAATATTCAATAATGAACAATAACCTTGTCACTAGACTTTTTATCAATTTCTTGTTTACTCTGGGACTTAGATCTTATAAAATAAAATCCCAAAGGAGAAAGAATGATTGGAAGTATGTGGGTGTTCCAAGAAGATCTTAAGGTATTTTACAATAAATTTTTATTTTCATTAAAGTATTATATATAAGCAGTTTAGAAATATAAATAGCTCTAAAGCTATTTTTTAAACAAAAGCAATTTCTGTTCCGTCTGTCCATCTCTCCTACCACCTCTGTCCCAGGGACAATAATTTATTTATTTTTAAAACAAATTTCCTTTAGTATTTATCTCTACTTTCTAAATGGCATGTTTATATTGCTCTGCTTTGATCAAAGTATTTTAGACAATGTCCATTGATTGTCTATTCTGGTAAAAGGATTTTTGCTCATTTACAGTCTCTTTTTAGGGCATTTTTACCTTCCCATTATAATAATATTTAAATGGCTTTCTTAGAAAACTAAGCTTGAGAGGAAAAAATTAAGCGAGGAGAAACAGTATTTCAAAATAGTCTTGATTCCTAAATCCTATTTTATTCTAGGTCTGTAGTCCACCCCCTCCCCCGCAAGAACTATGATCACAGGGATTTTCTTTAAGTGTGCAAGATAATAAGGAAACTCAAGCAGAAATAAGGTAGAAAGTTTTCAATTTTTCCCCTCAAATTATCTCAATTCTGGGAGCTCAACAGAGGGCAACAGAAGAGAGCCAAGTGTCAGAGGCTATTTCTCTATCTAGATCCAGGTATCTAGTAACACCTATGATTAAAAACATGTGAACTGTATTTTAAGTAAAGAATCATGAAACATGACTTTCCCACATCTCTATTCTGATGTCTCTGTGTTGGGCAGATTAGAAATTCAGCAAATGTTGGCTTCAATTGAACCCTGGAATGACAGAAAATCTTTCACAAGAAGAGATCGACAGTGTTGCAAACTCAGAAGGAAACACGTTTCCATTTGAACTATGTGGTTTTCTTGAATTTCCAGAATTATATGCCATTTCTTAATACTGAGCTCTAAGTTGATTGACATCCTCAACCAGAACATAGATTAGATTCTAACTCTTTTCTAAATGAGAAAGGTGTAGGTGTGATGCTTTTCATGACTAAAAACATTAGAGACCTACATTGTGATACGCTATGGAGAAATTATTTTGTTCCAAACTTGTTAGATCCTAAAGGAATATTTGTCAAAAAGCAGATAAGAGTAATTGGAAAGAAAAAGAGAGAGCAATTAAAACAAAGCAAAACAATATGAGGTCCAGAAATACAGAAGATTCAAAATACAGATACATGAAAATATTTTAGAGCACACTTACAGAAACTCCAGGGATCCTGAATATCATTTTAGTAGAATTTATCATTCTATATAGTGATGCTGGGAGAATTTCTAAATATGAAAAACCTGGTGAACAGTCAAATGAAAATTATGCAATTGTGACTAGTTTTGAGGGACTTTCATAAAAATATTCAGAAATTCCTTGAAGTTTGAGAAAAAGGATATGCCATACTATAAACAAAGTAGATTATTTTAAAACATCGTAACATTAACTGAATGAAAACCAAACTGGGGTCATGCAGTTTATTTAAAAAAATACTAAAAGAGGAATTCAGATAAAACTGCAGCCAATATTTTTAGATAATTTCAACAAGTATTAGGAAATAACAAATGAAACTTGCCTTAATTAGAAAAAGTGTATATTAGGAAATAACAAACAAAACTTGCCTTAATTAGAAAAAGTGTATAAGAAAAATAAACCACTGATCTTGAATCAATATTTGTGAAAAGCCGAGACTTGAGATAACCACTTTTACAGAAAGTTGATAGAGGATTTACAAGACATAAATTAGGCAACAGTTATTTTTATTACAATATTAATAATTATTTACAAAAAGACTACAAACTGTTTCCTAAGTACAGTTAAAAATGAAAAATTATTCATTATTTTATTTGACTTAAAATTCTGTTTATAACAATTGTAAGAAAGGCATATCTGGATCTAATGTAAATCTTGAAGCTTAGGTTTAAGTCATGAGAACAATACTCTGAAACTGCAAATACGAAAATAGAGGAAATATTGAATGAATGAAGATTGAAAAAATGAATATTTCTTAACAGATTTATTTCAAATGCAACTTAAAACAATATCTTAAAAGAATGAACTTAGACACATATAAATTTGAGTGTAATTAATTATTGAATAAGCCCCTAATGTCATTAAACATCATTGTAGATAACTATTTGAGTCCTGTATTTACAACAGTCCCATAGTATTCAGTCTTCTGAGTTGATTGATCATTTTTAACCTTAATGTCCACAGGCTGCATTATTAAATTACTGATATATATTTGCTCACTTGGGACTTCTTTTAAGCAATGCTAAATAAGTGGCAGCATGAAAGTGCTGTGCTAAATTCATAACTAAAAGAGCAAATTTAGACATGAATAATTAACTTACTATCTTTACTTATTTACTTACTATTGTTTTCAGGACTACACTGATACTTTTCTATACTTGTTTTAAAAAGTAACTGATAATTAAATCCCACAGTTTACTTGAATACTGTACTTCAGGCTAGAACTAGTAGAATTTTTTTTCTTTCATGCTTTTTGATTATTTGGTTCAATCAAATGATCAGTTTAAACTATGTTTGAAAATTGCATTGTCTTAAAATAACTGGCTATTTGACATGGCATGTACAGAAATATATGATACAACATTAAAAACATGGCAAGTTTTGACATAATTTTAAAAAATTAATTTTGGGGAAGGGTAATCCTTTTTAAATGAGGTTTCTCAAGAGATATGCATACATATTTGTACTCTAAATTTGAACTCAGGCATATCACTTCAAGGTATAAATCATTTAAATATTTAATATGTGGCATAAGAAAGCTGAAAAGTCAGGAATATTTAATTTAATTTATTTTATTCTATCATTGAATTCCTTATTTCATTGAAATGCAGAATAAAACTTAACATTTTCCCTTAAGTAATGATCATATTATTAGTAGGATAATATGTATTTTTACCTGACAGTAAAGATTTATCAGACTTCTGTAAAAAAGCAGGGAAAGATTTTACAATCTCTTGAGATCCTTTTCAGAAATTTATGACACCCTCATTTAAGTAATATGTGAACTCATGAGATCACCAATTTAAGGAAACATCAATCTCATGTGAAGTTTTACCTTTTCCAGACACATGCATTGTATAGAAATGACATTCAAAATGCAAGTTAGGATTGATTTTAACTTGATTTCTCAGCACACCTTGTGCTGTTATTGGATCTGAAAGAGAAAATAAGCATATGCCTGTGTATACTCATGGAGGCATGTATTTTACTAACAGATGAATGAGAATATCTTGCAGTTATTTTTAAATTCTATTTATAAAATCAGTATTTTCCCTCTACTGAGCCAACATACAAACTGTTATTATAATGTTGCTAGTTTTCTATTAAAAATTTCTATAATACATGGATAACTCCTAAAATAACTTAAATAATGATGTCAAGAATATATTTTGGACTTACATTACCTCTATTTGTTTTATACGACACACGCTAGTGAATTAGTAAATAATATAATGTGCTTTAAGATATAAAACATCCTTTAATTACTAACCAATAAGGATGCTCTCAATCATATCTTCCTCCAATATTTTCACTTGGTATAAGGGATATATTTGATTTTAGGATTTAAAAACCTTCTATTCATCATTGTTTCCCTTATATACTCATTGGATGATATGATATATGATATAATGTAAGACAATATACTATACTGGACATGGGATGAGGGGGCAAAAAGATTGAACTTTGAAATTAATGAAGCTCCAAGAGAGAAGAAAAACTACAATACCTGACATTTCATTGGTATCTTATCATTTCAGATTTGTTTTAAGTATCATAATATGGGTGCTTTTCTGTGCAAATAGCTAATACAGTTTCTTTAGTAATGGGTGGTTCTTCCATCTTTGGAGCAACCTCATTAAAGTTTCACAATAATGGCTTTTATATTTAATAGTACATATTAGCAAAATGTGTTGTAGATATGGATGATCCAGTGGAACAGATTTCAGACCTTGGAAATTAATTGCCTTAAGTTCTAATATTGTCTTTCTTTGTATAACTAGTTCAGTTTGTTCTATTTATTAAACAGAATTAACTATCAACACCAAGTAGGCTGTAAATAATATAAATAATTTTGGTCACTTGACTGTTTTTTTGATTCTTTAGCAGATAAAGAAAAATCTATGTTGCCAATTTCTTTAACAGTAGGGGATATATATTTTTGTAATGGCATTTCAATACTATACATTTTTGGAGAGTAAATGTGTCTAAGAGGAATTAAATCCAATGGGGAAGTATTTACTGTCTTATTCATAAGTTTATATAGTATAACCTTATGTTAGTTTTTTAAAGTATTGTTTTTAAAACAAAAAGGCAATGTAGAGAATAGAATTACATACAGTTTTTAAAAATTCTTCCTTGGTCAAGGAATAAAGGAAAGGCTATGTGGCAAGCTGAATAATGGCCCTTCAAAGATGTCCATGTCTTAATTATCAGAAACTCAGACCCATGTTACTTTACATGACAAAACGGACCTTGTGGATGTGATTAAATGAAGCATCCTGAGATGCAGAGATTATGCTAGTGGGCCCAATACAGTCACAAGATTTCTTACAGGAAGAAGGTGGGAGGGGCAGAGTAAGAGAGAGAGAGATTAGAAGATACTACACTACTGGCTTTGAAGATGAATGCCAGGCCCATGAGCCAAGGAATGCAGATGACCCCCTGAAAGTGAAAGGAAGGAAATGGATACTCCTCTAGAACCTCCAGAAAGAACACAGCCCTGCCAACATCTTTGTTAGGCCTTTTGACCTCCAAAGCTTGAAGACAATATATTGTGTTGTTTAAGTTACTGAGTATATGGTAATTTGTGACACCAACAGTAGGAACCAACACAGGCTATAATTTATATTTTAGTGAATTCTTCCCATAATATAGTGTCACAATGACGACAAAAATTCAAAGAATGACCTGCCTAAAAAATACAAGGGAAGCCCATAACAAAGCAAATATTAAGAAAATCCCAAAACATTTTTCTCTTTATTTGCAGATATGGTCTCTAAAACAGAGATACCTATGAGAATTCAAGAAGAAGTACATTTCAAAACTCCATCTTCTAAAAATAATGAAGATAAATCAAAAGCTTCACTAGATACTGAAGGACCCACTAAGATGGAAATAGACATATCTGTGGAAAACACTTTGCCAAATCAGTTTTCAACTGATTATTCTTTGTTTTCTCAAAATTACATTGCTCAAAAAGGTAAGATACAAGTTATTTGCTCTCTAATGCAATAATTAAAGAAGAAATTAGATTAAAAAATTACATCATATCAAGTATTAACATTTTTATTTATGAATTGACAGATGATGCTTCTGAGCCTCAGATTTTGAAATATTTATTTCAATTTGATATTTATGATTTCATGAATTGTGCATTTTCACCAATTGTAATTCTTGCAGAAAGGGTAAGTTGACTTTTTATCTTTTGCAATAATTTTACTAATTTTGCCAAATATAAGAGCAGTTGAAAATTATGTTTGAGTGAATCCTCCCCGTGCAAATGTTAACATAATGTTTCTCTTTCTATGAAGTCTTACATGTAAGATTTCTCCTTATATGAACATTTGGTTGCATGGATATTGTTAAGGAGTTTGAAAAACATTTCCTTAAACTTTGTTGATCTTGAGTATTTTTTTTCTTCTCTTTCTTTCAAATCAGGAAAAATTATACTAAAAGAGCTAATACCTCAGAATTAGTATGAACTACAAATGAGTCTTAAAACAAATTATTAGTATCTGAATGATAGCTGTGACTTCAAAAATGGTATCATGTGAGAATCTTACAAAAGGAACTAATATAAAAAAATTAACCAAGCTATAACAAAAATTCCAAAATTTGTTCATTTTTTCATTTATTGTAAAGTCTACTAAATCCTCCATTTATTGTAAATGAGATACTGCAAAGGGACCTAGCTGTAGTACTTAACACAAAGGAGGCCTTTCACAAATGTTGGTTCCTTCTCCCATCTACTGCTACCATTTAATAATTGAGGAAATAAATTCATTTAAACATGAAATTTAACAGTGTTTGCCTTCAAGGAGATCATTGTAGTTGGAGGACACATGTAGGAAAAGCAATAATGATAATACATAATAAAATAATGCTGGAATGCTGTAGGATGCTACTGATACATAGAAGGAGCTGTTTAGTAGACTGGAAGTGGTAGAAAGAGAGGGTGGGGAGGAGCCTGGGAGTGTCTCAGAAGACATCATACTTGAGCTAATCTTGAAGGAAGGGTAGGAGTTCCAGACAAGGAAAGAATGGGCATTCTAGGTTGAGGAGAGGGCATTTTTAAAAGTACACAAGTGTGAGAGACCATGGAATTTTTGGAGGACTATCAACTATTCAGTCTGATTGAATGTAAGGTGACACTGAAGATATATACAGAGATTATCAAGAATAGTTTTTTGTATGTTATGATAGGAAGTTGAACTCTTATCTTGTAGATGATGAGGCACTATTGGAGAACTTTAATCAGGGAGTAAAATGAAAAAGTTTCATTTATAAACTCTCTGTCAACATTATCAAGTAAGGATTGAACAGGTAAAGACCAGATTCAGGGAGCCCAGTCAAGAAGTTACTGCATTTGTTCAGGAAATGACTGGTGAAGGTCTAAATCAGAGTTTACAAACTGAAATGAAATGAGTGAAGCTTAATTAAAGTGAAACTGGAACCAACTGGAGAGTGTATGCCTTCTCCAAAGGATGTACTGCTATTTACTTTCAGCTTGGTTTTGCCAAATCTTGTATTATGTCAAGAAAAATTAGAAATCTGGATTTGTGTGTGTGTGTGTGTGTGTGAAATCTCTTAATTTTATTGCTGGCAAATACTCAGATTAAAAAGAAATATCATGCAGGTCAGATAAAACATTCTGTGGGTTGGGTTGGCCCATTAGCCTACATTTCTTAACCTCCAGTCTGATGGTGGTTGTTAAAATGATTTGAAGGACAAACCAGATATATCTTCTGTAGATAGAAATAATCATATTTGATGATTGACTAAGTGTATCAAGGAGAAGAAAACATAAAAGTATGGATAACTTACCAGGTTTCTAGCTAGGATGACCAGGTAGATGGTGGTGTCACCAATTAGTCTTTGTGAAAACTGGGCTTAATGACATTGTTTTGCTTTCAGAGGCTTCCTCTTCCCTTTCCTTGCTAGTTTCCAGAGAGTTGACATTCCCTGGTAAATAAACCCAGAGAAGTGAGTAATTTACTCTGTATGATTTGGTCTTGAAGATTGATTAAAAACTTTACTTAGAAATCCAGTCCAGCATAGGAAAAAGAAAAACTAATAATAGTGATGGTAATAATAAGTCATAATGGAATTAATTGTACTTGTTATGTCTTACTGACATATCCCTCACTTACCATCCCCTCCCCCACAAATTATACCAATGAAGTTACTGACTTAAAAAAAATAATTTATTAATCAGTATATCATAGTCACCTCTCATATGAAGTGCTTATTCAATAAAAGCTATGCAGAGTATGCTTGTTTTTGTGGATTCAGTAAATATAGTCAAATACATTTTACTTGAACCATTTTGGTTGAAGTTCTTTAGACATGAAA
Source organism: Manis javanica (assembly GCF_040802235.1). Classification (NCBI taxonomy): domain Eukaryota; kingdom Metazoa; phylum Chordata; class Mammalia; order Pholidota; family Manidae; genus Manis; species Manis javanica. The sequence goes on along the minus strand of NC_133163.1, from coordinate 59,592,243 downwards.
ATATTGAACTTATATTAATGTTAATTATCTTGTGACCTTGGAAGGTCACTTATTCTCTGGGGAAGTCTCAGGTTTAAAACTCTTTAATATCAGAACCTTAGGCTAGATGACAGGCTGCTGGTCAAAACTGGCTTGCACATTGTTAAAAAAATTATGAACCAATTGCCAACCTTTAAAAAGGTGAATTCATATAAAAATCCTTATTTCTGGGTTCTCTTGAAAAAGCAGAACTTGTAATAGATAGTTTCCTATTCTTATATGACAATAAGAAGTTCAAGTTAAATAGTGCTTACACTGAATAGATATGCATTCTTCATTTCCCTACATTTATTTCACCTGTTTAGCTTCTACAGGGCTTTGAGTGCTGTATAGAACATTCATAATTGCACTCATGTTCTGAAGCCGAGGCCCTAGACTTCCAAGGGTGATCTAGAATTCTAACAATTTTTAACAATCTTAGTGCATCTATTAAGCATCCATAATACAGTTTTGAATAGCTGCATTAAATAGAAAATTTGAACAACTTTCAAGTTAAATTTATGCTAAAGAGTTTCATTTTCTTCTTGCCTAAATGTTTCAGATAATTGTTTCTACTCACTGGTAATTTCAGTTAGATTTTGTACACAGCATACTTTCTTTGAATTAAGTAAAAGAAATTAATACCACTTTTTATATCCTTTATTCTATAATTTCTAATATTTATATATTCTTAACTAGAATGCTTCATTTATATGTGGACTAAACAATGGAAATTACCCAACCCTAGCTCAACAGGTAGCTCGTGATCCATTATGTTCTGAGTACAACTCTTGCATCACTAGCACAGAGAATGAAAATGTGGCTTGGCCTGTTTGATTTTCTTCCAAAGGACTAGATCTCATAACCTGTGATACTGCCTGTTTAATTAAATGGGAGTAACTAATACTTACAGTTTTGCAATGGGGCCCTTCATAAGGGGGAGTGTTTCAAGGTTGTGGACAAAGTTACTGGTTAACATGTTCCCAATGTTTTTGAATGCTTTCTGTAGCTGTCACAGCATTTACTTTTTAATTTTCTTTAAAGCAGGACTATATAAAATGGCAAAATCTCTTCTCTACTTACGGAAAATCTCTGAATCTCTTTTACATGGTGAAAATCATGTACGCTATATCAACAGACTATAGAATAAAACATTCTATTTAATTTTTATCAGTTTCCAAATTCAGGATTTCTCTTTTCATTTGTAGATTTTAAGAGGACAGTTAAATGTGTGATATTAAAAAAATAAGTATAGTTAGTTGGAACTGATGTCCATGAAATTGCATGATGGGTTGGTACTCACAGCTCCACCTATAGCACCCCTTTACCACACAAGTGTCAAAACAGGATCACAGACTATGTGGAAACAGAAAGAGTTCAGGATGTATTAGAATCTGAAATCTTTCTCAAGGATATGAGGTGGTCAGTAGAACTTTTATTTACACGTGAGAATATTTTAACATGAACTTTATAAAAAATGGAGTTGAAAGATCTAGAGGAAGAGGTAAGTTTCTATGACTTCAGTGGAAGAAATTAGATTTGAATCTGGCACTGAGTTTAAGTTTTACTGTGATTTTGTTATGGGGGAGACTTTTAGATTTTTCTTTTCAAAATTTAATTAGCTTTTTTTGTCCCTAAGCTTTGTTTTTAATATTTGGAATGGTAATTATTTAAAAATTGGAAAGGCCAAAGACTTCCTTGGAAGGGCAAATGGATTTTTTTAAATGTTTGAGGTTATTTAAGTCCTGAAAGGTGAAAATGATTGAATTCCCTTAAAATTTCATACTTACTAGAGAATGTTTTCTCAAATAATACATTCTAATTGAGGCGTACTGTTCTGAGAGTATTCTAAATGCTAGCATTTATATATTGCTTTTTTTGACTTTAATAAGCTATTCACATAATTTAATTTCAATACACACTTGTCCAACACATGAAAGTTGGGTAATACCTTAGAGATGGAGAATTATTAAGCAATTTCTGCTACTTTCTGATACTGATAGTTCCTGTGACTCCTTAGGCTGATGTGGCAAATTAGAGTGAGCACTTTGAGCTCCAAAAAGCTAGGCAGCATTTTGGTCCTGAAAATCACTTGCTGTGAACTTGGGCCATGTTTGGATTCTTTTTGGCACAGCAGTTCTGTTGCTGGTAGTGCTTCCATTAGGAAAATTTCCTTAAATTTTGTTCAATAAAAGATTTCATTGAGTTCTCTTGGGTGACTGGTTTAGGAAGAAGTATCTGTTCGCTTTTGAGTTGCTTCACCAAGGACTTGAGTTAAAAGGCCGAATTTGGTGAGGATTATCGTGCTGGCCAGGAAGATTTGGTGACGGTTTATCCTTTAAAAACACCTCCCACGAACAAATCCAGCCCCCGGTACTTTACTCAGGACCTAAAAATAGTGTCCTAAACTTAGACAGCAAGGTGCTACTTTTAGCTTCTCTTCTCAGAGAACCACATGGGTCCCTGAGGATCCACACGGGTTTGTAACCAGGAGCTCATGGGATTTAAGGCAGTTCTGCCTAGCAAGTGCCCAGGTAACGCAGGTAAAAGTGAGTAAACGCCTCGAACCCTTCGCTGGGCAGAGGAGACCCGCTCGTTGTAGAAGTTAAACTCTGCCCAGGCCACAGCTGACCCGAGACGTCTTCCCGTCCCAAGTCCAAAGTGCGGGCACGGTTGGCACGACGCACAGGCGCAGGCCCTGCAAGCCATTTTCTGATTGGAACACCGGCGGCGGCCAGTTTCCAGGGCCCGCGCGCTCCCCCGGGGTACGACGCCGTCAGGACTTCCGTGGGGTGCAGATAGCAGGCTCCTGCGGGGCTGCGCGAGGGAAATGGGGGTCGAGGCTGGCCCTGGAGCTGGCCCTTCTCCGGAGGGGCCTCGCTGCCGCCGCTGCCACCCAATGTAGGGGGTTCCGGGCCATAGCCCTGGTCTTCGGAGCTGTGCGGTCAATACACAGGGCAGCGCCGAGGTTCTCGACTTCAAAGGGTGGGCGGCTGCGCCAAGCTGAGCGTGTCGCCTTTAAGAATGCCAGACAAGGACACGTCTACGAACTGCGTTCGAAGGAGGAGGGGAAACTTGCGGGCTCCACCCCCCACTCCCGACCCCGCCTCCCCGCCTCCCCGCCGCGGCCCGGCCGAAACCAAGCCGAGGGCTGGGCCGGTGAGGGGTGAAGGCAAGTTGCAGGCTCATGCGCGACCGGCGTGGACCTTCGGTTCATTGGGACTTAAAGCGTAACGTCGGGGCCGAGGCTCCTCGGGCGGGCAGCGCGAACACTGAGGCCTGCCGGCGCGCTTCCCTCCAGTAACCCCCCGAAGCCGGCTCCGCAGTGGTCTGCTCCTGTAGCCGGGTGCGGGCTGGGGTTCCGGATTCAGCGGCGCTCGTTCTCTGCCGCTTATTGTGGCTCGGCCAGGCCCCGGCCGGGGCCACCGGAGCCAAGGTAGCTTTGGCGCGATGGAGGGGCCCGGGACTGCCCCTCAGCCGTACTTGGGGTTGGTTCTCCAAAAGCTACGCAGGGTGAGTCTGGGCGCGAGCAGGGTCATTTGGCCCTCGGGGCGCGGGAGCCGCCCGGCGGAGGCAGCAGCCGACTTTGGCTTTGGGGTCTGAGCGGCTGTGGTCAGAGGTCCTGAAGCCCGTCCTCGGTCTGTCCCGGGCCTGGCCTGGGTCCGACGCGGTGCCTCGGTTGGTACTTGGGCGGTTTCTTGTGTGATGGAAGGAGACCTGGAGATCAGGGAGGTGGAGAGAGCATTTGCTTAGTGTGACTTTCAAAGGTGTGTTAAATGTTTCCTGATGCCTTAAACGAATTAGCTTTTCCGTCCTGTTATTTGTTTTGGATAGGGGTCAGTGACATGTGATTCTCCCGACTGTGAGAAACTTGAGGGTTGATCCTTTGAAATGAGTTCCTTATAGTGATGAAACTTCTCGTCTTGAACGGACACCTAAGCCTGGACGAGTAGTTGGGATTCTAATTATGCATTTTCTTTTAATAAAGATGCTGTTTTGAGATGCTTTACTGTGAGAGTATTCTCCGCTTCTCTCTGTTTTGTTAATGTAAAAGGTCACGTTAATGTAACGTCTGGAGATATTAAACTCCTAGAGTTCAAAATTTATTTTTGTCAGGTTCAGTTTATAATCAGATTGCAGCGATTTTTCTCTGTGTGTTGCTGTCTTTGTTGACATATTAAGGGGGCATTTAAATCACCGTATCTTAATAAAGTATTTGCATTAAAATGTAAAAAGCCTTCATAAATATTGAAGCAGTTATGATTATTGATTTCTTGTTACATAAATTAAAAAGGACTGTTGCTGTGATGTTTGTTCATTCAGCTATAATGTGTCTAGTGATTACACATAATGAATGAATGAATGACAGTTACATGGAGTTTGGGCCACTGGTATCATGCTGATGAGGGGGAGAAGACAAAAATACTAAGTACAAAGTGATGAAATGCTTACTGAATCATACACACAAAGTGCTAGGGAAATTGGTGAGAGAGATATTTTCTTGAGTGTTTAGGAAAGCCTTTCTAGGCTTTGCCTAGCTTAAGCAGAGGAGGTATGAAACAACGTGGTGTGCGCAGCTAACTAGGAGCTGTATTGCTAGTGTAAAGTGGGCTCGGAGTGATGTGCAGTGATGCTTGCTGGGGACCTAAATAGGTTCCAGGTGATGTAGTTTCTGGAGAGTCTTTGAACAACTTCAGTGGTTAGACTTTTGGTTTAAATAGATCTTTCTGATAGTAGCATATAAATTAGATGTAAGGAAGGCAAAACTAGAAACGGTGTAAAGGAGAGATAACAGAGTGGTCAAGTAGGGATAGAATAAGGGTACTGAATGGGAAAATATCTAGTCGCTTAAGAGCTAAAATGGGTAGTAGTACTTTATTGAGTAAATGTGAAGGATGAGAGAGAAGGAATCAAAAATTATTTCCAGGTGTCTGGCTATGGCAGGTTATTCACAGAGACAGGGTTCATAGGAAGAGAAATGTATTGTGGGATGAGAGATCATTTCAGATTGGATGTTTTTCCCTTTACTAAATACAGTAATCAAAGCTTAGTTCTTATAGGCCTGTTAGCAGAGAGAGACATGGGGACGGGTAGCTAGATTTTGTAGAATTTTTTTCTAGTCCTATAACAATATATTCATCTGGATGATTTTTTTGCTTAATGACGCTATAATTATCAGACTGGCCTCAGGGCTAGGGATAGCACAACACTGCTCTTTACTTTTATTAAAAAAAATTTTTTTTATTGAGTTGTAATTCACAAAGATTCAGCTCTTACATTATGGTCTGTGATCCATTTTGAACTAATTTTTATATATGGTATAAAGTATGATCCAGATTCATTCACTCTTTTGCATGTGAATATCCACTTGTCCAAGGGCCATTTGTTGTAAAGACTGTTTTTTCCCCATTGGTTTGCTTTTTATGCTACCGGAAATCAATTGATCATTAATTTAATAGTTTTTTTCTAGATACTCATTTCCCTTCCACTGGTCTATATGTTTATTCTTAGGCTCTTACCAAATTGTTCTGATTATTTTAGCTCTGCATTAAGTTTTGAAATAGGGAAAATTGTTTTCTTTTGTAGTATTGTTTTGGCAGATAGGTATGATAGATTTGTCAGGCTATCTATCTATGTATATATATCTATATATAAGGAAATACTATACCTTGCATTTCCATACGAATTTTAGAATCAGTTTGTCGATTTTTGCAAAAGAGACAGTTGGAATTTTGATAGGGATTACATTGCCTCAATAGATTAATTTGGGGAGTATTGCCCTCTTGACATATAAAGTCTTCCAATCTTTGAACATGGGATGTCTTTCCATTTATTTAGATCTTAAATTTCTTTCAACAATATTTTGTAGTTTTAAGAGTATAAGGTTTGTGCTTATTTTGTTAAATTTATTCCTGAGTATTTTGGTCTTTTTAATGCTATTGTAAGTGGAAATGTTTTCTTAATTTCATTTTCAGATTGCTTATTGCTATTGTATAAAAATATGACAGATTTTTCTGTATTGATTTTATATCCTTTAACTTTGCTCAACTTGTTTATTAGCTCTAAGAGCATGTGTGTGTGTGTGTGTGTGTGTGTGTGTGTGTGTGTGTGTGTGTGTTGTTTTAGAATTTTCTATATTTGAGGTTATGTCATCTTCAGATGGAGACAGTATTACCTTTTCCTTCACAGTCTGGGTCCCTTTTATTTCTTTTTCTTGCCTAATTGTCCTTGCTAGAATCCCCAGTATAGTCTTGACTCAAAGTGGAGTGAATGGACGTTCTTGTCTTGTTTTTGATCTTAAGGTGAGAGCTTTCAATCTTTCACCATTAAGTATGATGTTAGTTGTGGGTTTTTCAAAGATGCTCTTTATCAGGTTGAGGAAGTTCTCCACAGGCATAGTTTTTGAGTGTTTTGATCATGAAAGAGTGTTGGATTTTGTTAAATGTCTTTTCTGTGTCTAGTGAGATGATGATTTTTTTCTTCTTCATTTTATTAATATGGTATAGAGCATTGATTCATTTTTGTTTGTTGAACCAACCCTGAATTCCTGGGATAATTCTACTTGGTCGTAGTGTAGAATCCTTTTTGTATTCTTCTGAATTTGGTTTGTCAGTATTTGTTGAGGATTTTTGCATCTAGCTTTATAACGTGTGGTTTTCTTTTCCTGTGATGTGTTGTATTTGTATGTCATATCAGGGTTGTACTGGCTTGATAGAATGAATTAAAAAGTTTCCTCCTCTTTTGTTTTTTGGGAGTTTGAGAATGGTGTTAATTCTGTAAATTTTGACAGAGTTCATGAGTTAATACATCTGGTCCTGGATTTTTCTTTGTTGGAGGTTTTTTTTATAATGCTAACTCAGGTATTTACTTGCTATAGTTCTAATTAGTTTTTTTACTTCTTGAATTAGTTTTGTTAGTTTATGTGTTTTTTATAATTTGTCTGTTTCATCTATGTTATGTAATTTGCTGGCATACTGTTGTTCATAATATTCTCTATTGCAGTCACTGTTCATCAGTGTAGTAAGATGCCGCAGAGTTACTACTTGTCTTCTCTGTTCTACACTGCATTCCTCATGATTCCCCCACACCATGTGTACTAATCATAATACCCCTCATTCCTATTCTCCCTCCCTTCCCACCCACCCTCCCACACCCCTACCCCTTGGTAACCGCTAGTCCCTTCTTAGAGTCTGTGAGTCTGCTGCTCTTTTGTTCCTTCAGTTTCTGATTCTGTTTATGTGTGTAGACTCTTTTTTTTTCCTTGATAAGTCTGGCTAGGGGTTTATCTATTGTGTTTATTTTTTCGAAGAACCAGCTCCTGCTTTCATTGATTCTTTCTATTGTTTTATTCTTCTCGATTTTATTTATTTCTGCTCTAATTTTTATTATATACCTCCTCCTACTGACTTTCGGCCTCATTTGTTCTTTTTCTAGTTTCACTAATTGTGAGTTTAGACTGCTCTTATGGATTGTTCTTCTTTCCTGAGGGTAAGCTTGTATTGCAATATACCTCTCTCTTAGCATGGCCTTTGCTGTATCCCACAGAGTTTGTGGTGTTGAATTATTGTTGTCATTTGTTTCCATATATTGCTTGATCTCTGTTTTTATTTGGTCACTGATCTATTGATTATTTAGGAGCATGTTGTTAAGGCTTCATGTGTTTGTGGGCCTTTTTCATTTTCTTTGTGTAATTTATTTCTAGTTTCATGCCTTTGTGGTCTGAGAAGCTGGTTGGTACAATTTCAATCTTTTTGAATTTACTGAGGCTCTTTTTGTGGCCTAGTATGTGGTCTATTCTGGAAAATGTTCCATGTGCACTTGAGAAGAATGTGCATCCTGCTGCTTTTGGGTGTAGAGTTCTGTAGATGTCTGTTAGGTCCATCTGTTCTAATGTGTTATTCAGTGCCTCTGTCTCCTTACTTATTTTCAGTCTGGTTGATCTGTCCTTTGGATTGAGTGGTGTGTTGAAGTCTCCTAAAATGAATGCATTGCATTCTATTTCCCCCTTTAATTCTGTTAGTATTTGTTTCACATATGTACGTGCTCCTGTGTTGGGTGCATAGATATTTATAATGGTTATTACCTCTTGTTGGACTGACCCCTTTATCATTATATAATGTCCTTCTTTGTCTCTTGTTACTTTCTTTGTTTTGAAGTCTATTTTGTCTGATACAAGTACTGCATCACTTGCTTTTTTCTCCCTATTAGTTGCATGAAATATCTTTTTACATCCCTTCACTTTTAGTGTATGTTTTGGGTTTGAAGTGAGTACCTTGTAGACAGCATATAGATGAGTTTTGTTTTTTCATGCATTTAGTGACTCTCTCTCTTTTGATTGGTGCATTCAGACTATTTACATTTAGGGTATTATCCATAGGTATATACTTAATGTCATTGAAGGCTTTAGATTCATGTTTACCAAAGGTTTAAGGGTACCTTCCTTACTGTCTAAGAGTCAATTTAACTCACTTAGTATGCTATTACAAACAGAATCCAAAGGTTCTTTTTTTTGCTTCTTCCTCCTACATTCTTCATATATTAGGTATCATATTCCATACTGCTTGGGTATCCCTTGACTGACTTTGTGGTTAGTTTATTTGATTTTGCATCTGCTTAGTAATTAATTGTTCTACTTTCTTTACTGTGATTTTATTTCCTCTGGTGACAGCTGTTTAGCCTTAGGAACACTTTCATCTGTAACAGTCCCTCCAAAATACACTGTAGAGATGGTTTATGGGAGATAAATTCTCTCAGCTTTTGCTTATCTGGAAATTGCTTAATCCCTCCTGCAAATTTAAATGATAATCTTTCCAGGTAGAGTATTCTTGGTTCGAGGCCCTTCTGCTTCATTGCATTAAATATATCATGCCACTCCCTTCTGACCTGTAAGGTTTCTGTTGAGAAGTCTGTTGATAGCCTGATAGGTTTTCCTTTGTATGTGATCTTTTTCTCTCTCTGGCTGCTTTTAATACTCTGTGCTTATCCTTTATCTTTGCCATTTTAATTACTATATGTCTTGGTGTTGTCTTTCTTGGGTCCCTTGTGTTGGGAGAACTGTGTACCTCCATGGCCTGAGAGACTATCTCCTTCCCTATATTGGGGAAGTTTTCAGCAATTATTTCTTAAAAGACACTTTTTATACCGTTTTCTCTCTCTTCCTCTTCTGGTACCCCTATAATGCGAATATTGTTCCATTTGGATTAGTCACACAGTTCTTTAAATATTCTTTCATTCCTAGAGATACTTTTTTCTCTCTGTGCCTCAGCTTCTTTGTATTTCTCTTCTCTAATTTCTGTTTCATTTATCATCTCCTCTACTTCATCTAATCTGCTTTTAAATCCCTCCATTGTATGTTTCATTTCAGATACTGTATTCTTTAATGATTGAATCTCATTCCTGAATTCTTCCCTGAGTTCTTGAATATTTTTCTGTACCTTGTTAGCATGTTTATGATTTTTATTTTGAAATCTCTTTCAGGAAGACTGATGAGTTCAGTTTCACTTGGCCGTCTTTCTGGTATTTATGGAATTTTGGTTTGAACCAGGTTCCTCTGACGTTTGGTATTTGTAGGTAGCGCCCTCTAGCGCCCAGAAGCTCTACTCTCTTGAGCTCCTCAGCCTCTGGAGCAATGGCAGGGGTCGCAGGCAAGCGGTGCTGGTGCCTGTCAGGAGGAAAGATGTCTTTCCTGCTTTGCAGCCACAGTGCCTGTTCTCCCCTGCCAGGGCCTGTGGGCTGAGCAAGCAGGGAGAAGCCTTTATGCTACGCACTTGTAGCTGCCATAGGCAGGGCCTCCCTCTGGCTGGCCTGGCACCCTGATGGGGCAGCTGATTTGTGAGCTGGTGCCCCCCAAAAGCAAGGCACTGTAGGGTGTGTATCACGGTTGCTGGCTTCGGAGCTGTGTAGCCAGCGGGATGGAGTGCCTGAAGCTCCTGGAAGCTCCCAATCTGCTGGGCAGAGTGTGCCCAGACAATTTTGTCCACCTGTTCTTTCTCCTGAGCAGTAAGCTCTGTGCAGCCCTTGCCCTTTAGAAGCCCTCTTGTTGTTAGGAAATCTCTCAGACTGTCCTTTCTTTTGCCCTAGAGTGGCCGGATGTGGATCCCTGTTTTCCACATGTGGCTGGTATCTCAGTCTCTCCAAGTACTCCACCTATCTTAGCTTTTCCTTTATCTCTATGATTGGCTTTGGGAATGACCACCTCCCTCCCCACATTATGGGTGATACCATAACCCTTTGGAAGAAGTTTGTGATTTCAATAAAACATAGACTGTAACAGATGGTCTGACTATAAAGTGGTCCCTCTAGGACATGCACATAGATTTGTCCCAATAAACCAGTGTTATAAAATTCAAGAGTTGTTGTCACAGATTTGTGAATTATCATTATAGTGGTAATTAAAACCTTGAAAATAGATGAGATTAAAAGGAGAGTATGTTTTGTAAAAGTATCTGGCATTTAGCTTGTTAATAAATGTGAAATAAGTGAATGGGTGGATGGATGTTAACAGCTTGTCTTGAGGTAATTATTATTTTGCAGATGCTGTTTCACCTTGCTGAGGCTGAACTCTAATTCTGCCCTACTTCTTTTTAGACTATTTGACTCTAAAGCTTTCCTAATCCCTTTTAAAGGATAATAATTGTTATTACTTTTACTTTATGGTTACCAGTTTACATTTATGTAAAATAAAAAGAGACCTAAGAAAATTAAGAGGTATACTAAAAACAGTTTTCATCAAACTTGCTTGTGAATAATGAGTCAGTCAGTCCTCCTTTTAAACTTTTGGTGGTTTACTACTAATTACAGGGGAAAAAAAACCCCTCAATTTTTTAGCATGACTAATATATAAAGGGGAAATTATTTTGTTAAGTTCTGTATTTTGGAGAAGTATGCTGTCATGGAACTTTGCCTTATAATCAAGTATTCTCAAGGCTTGTATGTTGACATTCTATTATGTTGTCTTTATTAATATATATCTTGTTTACTTGAGGTTAGATGGAAAACAATTTTAATTTTACCCTACCACATTTTGTCAATTTGATCGTTTCTTTTAAAATACTGGGTCTGTAACTCCTTTAGTACTCATGTTTTTGCGTGAAATAGGTCTTACGTGTTTTGCGATTAATCACTATTATTTTATGCAGGGTTACCTGTCTCTTCTAAATTTTAGGACCACTTTACCTAATTGTGTCTAAATCATATTTATTGATGTTTGATTTGGTTATTCTTTCTATACTTTTGTGAGATAGGATACTATAATGCAGTTAAAAATTTAAGGGTGGAAAATCTCTGTGAGGAAGCCAGAATATTTAAGACTTGAGCACTGATTTGAAATGAATTCTTGAGTCCTAGATTCTTTTCTGTTCTTCAGTCTACGAGATTCAACCAGCTCAAGGCTTTAACCTAGAATTTACCATCTCCTTTCAGAACAGAAGGGCTGATAAAATGCTATTGAACTTAAGAATTATCATTATACTAAAGATAGCTGCATTTTTTATCTGAGTGATGCTTTTAGAGTTGTCCCTGAAAGTGTTGGAGTGTTGTAAAGAAATCATATTGATTAGATTTTCAAAGCAGTGTGCATTTTGTTTTGAAATGGTGAGTTGAAAGTAAGATGCTTAGAGAATATATGAACTGTAAAGAAACTTATTTTCTCCACAGTATTGTGTGTTGAATGCCTCTTTTTCTCAGAGGCAGAAATATATTTATATCTCTATATCTATTTTATGATGGATTGGCTATATTGATGTCATATTTCTGAGAACTGGTGACCGAGGTAATGTAGGGGGAGACAGAGGTAGAGATCAGGGTAAAGGCAGTATTTTTTACAAGAGGTATAAGCAAGTGTACTTAATACAGATTAATGAACTGTGGTGGCAGTTTGGAAGGAGTATGTATGTGAATCAGAATTATACAAAAGATTTTGGGGAGAATAGACAATAAATGGTGTTTCTTCTTGGTAGAAAGGGAAGATTTGCCATAGAGGGTCTGGGTTGAACCTGGAAAGAACCAAACCTGGTCAGACTTCAAATTTTTCTTAAAAGGACATTTTTCTTTTCCTCCCTACCATTTTCTTTTCTATGTGATCAAGTAATACTTGGGGCCTGGTAACAAAGAAAAAAATAACACTATTGAGTCAGGATGGATACTGAATTAGCCCAGAGAAAGATGAAATACAGAAGCAACTGCAAAAGCCTTAAGCTGTTTTGTGCTGAAAGCCTGCTAGAGAGAAAAGTAATGTAGAAAGGCCATGGTTATAGGATTGTGGTCTTTGAGGTGGAATAATAGAAATAGTTATCTTTACTGAGTGCCTGACCTGCATGTTCAAACAGCATTATTACCATTACAGATAAGATGAAGGAGCCACAGAGGTAGAGGGACACAAATTCCAAACCCAAAGCTCCTTTAGTGGTTTTCACTTTTCCTCCCCACCCACTACCCCCACCCCACATAGGGAAATCTTACATGGAACCCAGCATACTCTGTACACAAAAAGCTTACCTTCTTTCTTTGACCTCCTCTCTGCACTTCTCTCATTCTCAGAAGCTCTGAGGCACCTCTGTAGAACTCCAGTTTGGAAATCATTGCATTTCACTATATTGTGGTTCTTAATCAGTTGGTGATAGTGTTGGAAAGTTGCCAGAGAAATGTGCCCTGATACCCTGTGTTTGTTGGTAGTCTGCCAGCCCATTTTGTGAAAAGTGTGTTAATAGCGTTTATACATAAACTTGTACTTATGTTTGTGTTGTAATGTGTTTAGGCTGCTGTTAACAGAAATGCCCTATCTCGGTGGCTTAAACAACTTTTCTTATAGTTCTGGAGGCTGTGCACCAAGATCAAAGTGCCCCAGATCCTGTGTTTGCTGAGACACACTTCCTGGTTTATAGTCTTACTATAACCTCATGTGGTGGAGGGGTCAAGGGAGCTCTCTGTGGCCACTTCTTTGACAGTATAAATCCCATGCAGGAGGGCTGTACTCTATGACCTAATCACATTCCAGAAGCCTTACTTCCAGTCACCATTATACGGGGGATTAAGTTTTAACAAATAAATTTTGGAAGGACACAGACATTTCATGTATAGCAGTTTGCAATCAGCAGTTTTTATCAAAAGTGTGTTTTTAAGAAGTTAATTTTCTTTGTCTTGAAGGTTGTGGCAGCATTGCCTGAAGATATGAGACCAGGTCCTAATCCCTATGGTTTTCCATGGGAATTGGTGATATGTGCAGCTGTCCTTGGGATTTTTGCTGTTCTCTTGTTTTCATGGAGAGGTTTTCGATCGGTAAGTCACCAGTGCTGTATACTAAGGGAAAGTTCACTTTGCCTTCAGGTTGAACAAGTAATATGAGAATCATAGCTCTTATTTTAAGGGAACAAATTAGGTTGTCATTATAGGCTTATGGGTTTAAATACCTAAGTGTAAACATTTTAAAGAATTTCTGTGTAGGAGTATTTTACACTAATACTGAAACACTGCCTTTATTAATTTGTTCATTAGGTCTGTGTTTATTTATTTATTTGTTTTTATTAAGGTATCATTGATATACAATCACATGATGTGATTACTACATATCCCCTATTATCAAGTCCCCACCACATACCCCATTACAGTCACTGTTCATCAGCGTAGTAAGATGCTATAGAACCACTACTTGTCTTCTCTGTGTTATACTGCCTTCCCTGTGCCCCACCCACATTATGTGTGCTAATTGTATCGCCACTTTTTCCCATTCTCCCTCCCTTCCCACCAACCCTTCCCAGTCCCTTTCCCTTTGGTAACTGTTAATCCATTCTTGGGTTCTGTGAGTCTGCTGCTGTTTTGTTCCTTCAGTTTTTGCTATGTTGTTATACTCCACAGATGAGTGAAATCATTTGGCACTTGTCTTTCTCTGCCTGGCTTATTTCACTGAGCATAATACCCTCTAGCTCCATCCATGTTGTTGCAAATGGTAGGATTTGTTTTCTTCTTATGGCTGAATAATATTCCATTGTGTATATTTACCACATCTTCTTTATCCAATCATCTACTGATGGACACTTAGGTTGCTTCCATATCTTGGCTATTGTAAATAGTGCTGTGATAAACAGGGGTGCATATGTCTTTTAGAATCTGTGATCCTGTGTTCTTAGGGTAAATTCCTAGGAGTAGAATTCCTGGGTCAAACTGTATTTCTATTTTTACTTTTCTGAGAAACCTCCATACTGCTTTCAACAATGGTTGAGCTAATTTACACTCCCACCAACAATGTAGGAGGGTTCCCCTTTCTCCACATCCTCCCCAGCATGTTGTTGTTTGTCTTTTGGATGGTGGCCATCCTAACTGGTGTGAGGTGATATCTCATTGTGATTTTAATTTGCATTTCTCTGATGATTAGTGATGCGGAGCATCTTTTCATGTGCCTGTTGACTATCTGAATTTCTTCTTTGGAGAAGTGTCTGTTCATATCCTCTGTCCATTTTTTAATCAGGTTATTTGTTCTTTGGTTGTTGAGTTGCAGGAGCTCTTCATATATTTTGAATGTTAACCCATTATTGGACATGTCATATATGAATATATTCTCCCATATTGTAGGATGCCTTTTTGTTCTACTGATGGTATCCTTTGCTGTACGGAAGCTTTTTAGTTTGATATAGTTCCACTTGTTCATTTTTGCTTTTGTTCCCCTTGCCTGAGGAGATATGTTCATGAAAAAGTTGCTCATGTTTATATTTAAGAGAGTTTTGCTTATGTTTTCTTCTAAGAGTTTTATGGTTTCATGACTTACATTCAGGTCTTTGATCCGTTTTGAGTTTCCTTTTGTGTATGGAGCTAAACAGTAATCCAGTTTCATTCTCTTGCATGTAGCTGTCTAGTTTTGCCAATACCAGTTGTTGAAGAGGCTGTCATTTCCCCATTGTATATCCTTGGCTCCTTTATTGTATATTAATTGACCGTATATGCTTGTGTTTATATATGGGCTCTAAATTCTGTTCATTTGATCTATGGGTCTGTTCTTGTGCCAGTACCAAATTGTTTTGATTACTGTAGCTTTGTAGTAGAGCTTGAAGTTTGGAAGCATAATCCCCCGTGCTTTATTCTTCCTTCTCAGGATTGCTTTGTCTATTTGGGGTATTTGGTGGTTCCATATAAATTTTAGAACTATTTGTTCTAGTTCGTTGAAGAATGATGTTGGTATTTTGATAGAGATTGCATTGAATCTGTAGATTGCTTTAGGCAGGATGGCCATTTTGACAATATTAATACTTCCTACCCAAGAGCATGGGATGAATTACCATTTATTAGTGTCCTCTTTAATTTCTCTTAAGAGTGTCTTGCAGTTTTCAGGGTATAGGTCTTTCATTTCTTGGTTAGGTTTATTCTTAGGTATTTTATTCTTTTTGATGCAATTGTGAATGTAATTGTTTTCCTGATTTCTCTTTCTGCTCGTTCATTGTTAGTGTATAGGAATGCCACAGATTTCTGTGTATTAATTTTGTATCCTGCAACTTTGCTGAATTTCGATATTAGTTCTAGTAGTTTTGGAGTGGATTCTTTAGGGTTTTTTATGTACAGTATAATGTCATCTGCAAGCAGGGACAGTTTAACTTCTTCCTTGCCAATCTGGATGCCTTTTATTTCTTTGTGTTGCCTGATTGCCGTGGCTAGGACCTCCAGTACTATGTTGAATAAAAGTGGGGAGAGTGGGCATCCTTGTCTTGTTACTGATCTTAAAGGAAAAGCTTTCAGCTTTTCTCTGTTAAGTATGATGTTTTCTGTGGGTTTGTCATATGGCCTTTATTATGTTGAGGTACTTGTCCTCTATACCCAGTTTGTTGAGAGTTTTTATCATGAATGGGTGTTGAATTTTGTCAAATGCCTTTTCAGCATCTATGGAGATGGTCATGTGATTTGTGTCCTTCTTTTTATTGATATTGTGGATGATGTTGATTTAGTTTCAAATGTACCATCCTTGCATCCCTGGGGTGAATCCCACTTGATCATGGTGTATGATCCTCTTGATGTATTTTTGAATTTGGTTTGCTAATATTTTGTTGAGTATTTCTA
The DNA here is from genome assembly GCF_040802235.1 of Manis javanica. Classification (NCBI taxonomy): domain Eukaryota; kingdom Metazoa; phylum Chordata; class Mammalia; order Pholidota; family Manidae; genus Manis; species Manis javanica. Next base: position 59,576,187 of record NC_133163.1, on the reverse strand, counting down.
CATGTATATTCATCAGGGATATTGGTCTGTAGTTTTCTTTTTTTGTGGTGTCTTTGCCTGGTTTTGATAGTAATGTGATGCTAGTTTCATAGAATGAGTTTGGAAGTATTCCCTCCTCTTCTATTTTTTGGAAAACTTTAAGGAGAATGGGTATTATGTCTTCTCTAAATGTCTGATAAAATTCAGTGGTGAAGCCATCTGGTATGGGAGTTTTGTTCTTGTGTAGTTTTTTGATTACTGATTCAATTTTATTGCTGGTAATTGGTCTGTTCGGATTTTCTGTTTCTTCCTGGGTCAGTTTTGGAAGGCTGTATTTTTCTAGAAAGTTGTCCATTTATTCTAGTTTATCCAGTTTGTTAGCATATAATTCTTTGTATTTCTGAGGTATCTGTAGTGATTTTTCCTTTCTCACATCTGATTCTGTTTATGTGTGTAGATTCTCTTTATGTGTGTAGATTCTCTTTTTTTCTCCATATGTCTTAGTAAGGGTTTATCTATTTTGTTTATTTTGTCAAAGAACCAGCTCTTGGTTTCATTAAAATTTTTTCTATTGCTTTATTCTTCTCAATTTTATTTTTTTCTTTGATCTTTATTATGTTCCTCCTTCTACTGACTTTGGACAATATTTGTTCTTTTTCCAGTTTCAATAATTGTGACTTTAGACTGTTCATTTGGGATTGTTTTTCCTTCTTTAAATAGGCCTGGATTGCTATATACTTTTGTCTTAGAACTGCTTTTGCTGTGTCCCACAGAAGTTGTGGCATTGAGCTCTTGTTTTCATGTATTGCTTGATCTCTGTTTTAATTTGGTCATTGATTCATTGATTATTTGGGAGCATGTCATTAAGCCTCCATGGGTTGTTAGCCTTTTAGTTTTTTTGTACAATTTATTTCTAGTTTCATACCTTTGTGGTTTGAGAAGCTGGTTGGTACAATTTCAATCTTTTTGAATATTCTGAGGCTCTTTTTGTGGCCTAGTATGTAGTCTATTCTGGAAACTATTCCATGTGCTCTTGAGAAGAATGTGCATCCTGCTGCTTTTGGGTGTAGAGTTCTGTAGATGTCTGTTAGGTCCATCTCTTCTAATGTGTTGTTCAGTGACTCTGTCTGCTTACTTATTTTCAGTCTGGTTGATCTGTTCTTTGGATTAAGTGGTGTGTTGAAGTCTCCTAAAATGAATCCATTGCATTCTATTTCCCCCTTTAATTCTTTTAAGTATTTGTTTCAGACATGTAGGTGTTGCTGTGTTGGGTGCATAGATATTTATAATGGTTATAGCCTCTTGTTGGACTGACCCATTTATCATTATGAATGTCCTTCTTTGTCTCTTGCTACTTTCTTTGTTTTGAAGTCTATTTTGTCTGATATAAGTACTGTAACACCTGCCTTTTTCTCCCTATTGTTTGCATGAAATATCTTTTTCTATCCCTTCACTTTTAGTGCGTGTATGTTTTGGGATTCAAGTGAGTCTCTTGTAGGCAGCAGATAGATGGGTCTTGGTTTTTTATCCATTCTGTAACTCTGTGTCTTTTGATTGGTGAATTTAGTCCATTTACATTTAGGGTGATTATCTATAGATATGTACTTACTGATTTCCTTGGTTAGGTTTGATTCTTGGTCACTAAAGGTTCTAGGCAGCTTTTGATTCTTGGTTACTAAAGGTTCTAGGCAGCTTCTTTACTTCTTTACTATCTTTACTTACTATCTAGATAGTAAAGAAGTACTTGAATACTTGAATGTACTACAAGTACACAAGTACTCTACCCAGCAATACTATCATTTAAATTTGAAGGAGGGATTAAACAATTCCCAGATAAGCAAAATTTGAGGGAATTTACCTTCCACAAACCATCTCTACAGTGTATTTTCAAGTAACTGCCCTAGAGGGAAGTGTGCCTAAGGCTAAATAGCTGTCACCAGCGAAAATATAACCACAGCAAAGGAAGTAGACCAAGTAAATACTAACCAAATGCAAAATGAAATCAGCTACCCCCAAAATCAGTGAAGGGATACACAAAGAGTACAGAATATGACACCTACCATATAAAGAGTGGAGGAGGAAGAAAAAGAAGGGAGAGAAAAAAGAATCCTCAGATGGTGTTTATAATAGCATAATCAGTGAGTTAAGGGAGTAAAGAAGTACTTGTAGTACTTGTACACAAGTACTTGTAGTACTTGAATGATGGGAGTCGCGGGCAAATGGCACAGGTGTCAGCTGGGAGGACAAAAGTCCCTTCTTGCCTGCCAGTCACCTTGCCTGTCTCTGCTGTCTGTGCTGGTTAACCACGCACAGGAAGGGGACTCTGGGTTAATCCTCTAAGCTGCCATTGGCGGGCTGGCCCTTGGCCCTAGGCAATTGTGGGAGTTGCAGGCGAGTAACATGGATATTTGCAGGGATGGAAAAGCCCTTTCATGCTTCTTGGTCACTGTGCCTGTCTCCACTGTTTGTGCCCATTAACCACATGCAGGGAGTAGCCTCTGCGTTAATACCCTAGCTGCTGTCGGTGGGGCTGCCGTCCTGCTGGCCTAGTCGATGGCGGGGGTTGTAGGCAAGTGGCGAGGATATTTGCAGGGATGGAAAAGCCCTTTTGTGCTTCCTGGTCGCTGTGCCTGTCTTTGCTGTCTGTGCTGATTAACTGCTTGCAAGGAGCAGCGTCTGGGTTAATCCCCTGTGCTTCTGTGGGTGGGCTGGCCCTCCGGATGGCCTAGGGTGATGGCGGGGGTTGCTGGCAAGCAGTGCAGGTGTTTGCAGGGACAGCAAAGCCCTTTCATGCTTCTTGGTTGCCTTGCCTGTCTCTGCTGTCTGGGCTGGTTAACTGCACACAGGGTGAAGCCTTTGCGTTAAGCTGTGTAGCTGCTGTATGCAGTGCTGCCCTCTGGCTGTTCTGCAGCGATGGTGGGGCCAGCAGGTTCACGTACTGGTGCCAGCAGGGAGGAAGAAGCGGCAGGCTGCTTATTGCCATGAAGGGCCTCGAGGCTGCGTTTCCAACCATGGTGATAGGTCGCCGGAAGCTCCTTAAAGTTCCCAAGTTCCCTGCCTGTTGGGCTGAGTGTGCCAGGACAATTTTGTCCACCTGTTCCTTTTCCTAAACCCTTGCCCCTTTAGTAGCCCTCTGACTGTTGAGAGGTCCCTTAAAGCGTCTTTTTTTCTTTTGTCCCAGGGCACCCGGTTTTGGGAACCCGTTTGCAGTCTTAGTCTCAGACTTTGCTTTTCAGCTCCTCTAATCTCCAGAGCACCATGCAGTGTGGGTCTATGCTCCCGGGGTAGATTTCCAGGGCTGGTTATTTAGCAGTCCTGTGCTTCCACTCCCTCCCCACTTTGATTCTTTTCCTCCTGCCAAAGAGTTGTGGTTGGGGGAGTGCTCGGGTCCTGCCGGGTCATAGCTTTTTATCTTACCCTTGTCTGTGACATGTTGACTTCTCTCAGATGTAGACTGGCTAGTGTACTCTTACTTCTAGTCACTCTTTTAGGAATAGCTGTATTTGCTGTATTTTCAAAATATATGTCGTTTTGGGAGGAGATTTCCTCCACACTTCTCATGCCGCCACCTTTTCTCCTTGTTCTTTTCTGTCCATTTGATTCTTATTCATTTGCAAGTAATCTGTTTTCTGTGGAAGCTTTTAGAATCTTTTGATTTAATATTCTTTTTTCGATATAGTGTGTCTAGGTTTGAATATTCGTTTTCTTATTTCTTCTTTATAATTCTCTGAAATCTTTAAACATGAGCTCTTTTATCTTTTTAAAATCCTTTAAACTCTTTTAAAAAATTAATATAACATTTTTTAAATGGGAATTTTCTTCTGTATTTTGCATTGTTTTCCCCTCTTTTTGGGACTAGTTTTCAGGTGTTGGCTCTTCTGAATCTGATTTCTGTACTGCTTTGACTTTTTTTTCCAAATTTTGTATGGTGTTAACTTTTGAGATAGTTCCTCATCCAATGTTTCAATTCACTTATTATTCCTCATCTAGTGTACTTTGACTTTTAAGTTTTGTCTCTTTTAATTTATCCCTAAACATCTTCTGTGGATGATTTAAGTCCCCATTGTTTTTTCTGCTTGCTTATATTACCTCAGCCTTAAGCCTGATTTCCATATAAAGTAATTTTCCTTCGTTATTTGAGATAGAGAAGTTAAAGAAGAAAATGGTTTGTTTGCTCTTTATACTCAATTCAGATCCAAGGCCCAATGGTAATGTTTCCTTCAACTGTGTTACTTTGGATATTAGCTCTAGGGGAGAGGATAACAGGGCTTTTGGAATTGTTTTAGAGTTATTTTTGAGGAACAATGGGCTGAATGAAATGAAAGGGGTATCTTTAAGATAGAGTTATTTCAGAGTCTTTCATATGCTAATACACATTGTGAATCTTCAGTAGTGACCCTTTAATACATAACCTTTTTCTCATTGGAAACAGAACACTTTCCGTTAACTTGTATTCATACTAAGGTATTAAGAAACCCATTATTTTGAAGTTCGCAGTAGAAGTTAAATCAGATATACTTGAAAATATATTTGTTTTAATGTTTTTTTTCTTAAAAATTTGTTTCAGATTAGAAGCTGGCTTTATGTGGGTAAGCTCTCTTTTCTATTATAGATCTCATCATTGTTTCTAATTTTAAGACTTTAAAAGTTTCAAATGGTCATGACCTTACTTTTTTTTCAGAAAGAGAGAAAAAACTTGCTGTAGAACTTTCTATACTAATTGAAGAAAAATGTAAACTACTTGAAAAATTTAGCCTTGTTCAAAAAGAGGTAAGACATTTTTGAAAATGTTAACATTCATGGTAGAACCTGAGGACTTCTACTTTTCAGTGCATATTCTTCTATGTAAGTTTAAGATTATTAAGATTATTAATGCTTATTTTTCAAAGTGTGAGTGTTCAGTTGCTACTCATATTACCAATCTTACTAATTTTAACCATTGTGGAAGGTGTGTAATGGTGTCTTATTGTGGTTTTAATTCACATTTCCTTGACTGATGAGGTCAAGCACCTTTTCATATTTTTTTGGCCATTTGGATATTCCTTTTGTGAAGGTGCCTGTTCAAACCTTTTCACTTTTTGAAAGGTATGATTATCTTTTTCCTTTTTGATATGTATGATTTTTTCTTATTTTGTGTATGAACCCTTTGTTAGATATATATATGTTGTAAAGATCTTCTTCCAATCTGTGATTTGCCTTTTTATTTCAAATGTGTCTTGGTCAGCAGAAGTTCTTAATTTTAACATATCCTGTTAGGAAATTTAATTACAATTACATTGAATATATATATCAGTTTGGAGAGAACTGACATTTTTACAATGTTGAGTTCTTATCCGTGGACTAGGGTGTATCCCTTTATTTATATTTTTAAAAAATTCTCATTATTTTATATATTTTTGTTTTGAGGTTTTACAAGGCTTTTCTTAGATTTATTCTCTGGTTTTGATGATTTTGAAATTATTATAAATAGTACATTTTTTGTTCAGCTCCTTTGTTAAGAGATAATTCACATACTATGAAATTCACTCATTTAAGGTATACAGATGAAAGGCTTTTAGTATATGCAGAGTTGTGTGTCCATCACCACAATCAAATTTAAACATTTTTATTACCCCTGAAAAGAACTCTGCACCTCTTACCTATCATCTTTCACCTAATCCCCCCTACTCCCAAGCCCAACTCTCTACCTGTTTCTATAAATTTGCCTATTCAGGTTCCATTTCACACAAATGGGATAGTACAATATGTGGTCCTTTGTGACTGGCCTTTTTTCAGTTCCATAATGTTTTTTCGGTTCATCCACATTGTAGCATTTATCAGTACTTAATTTCATTTTTTTTTTTTGCCAAATAATATCCATTTCCCAGTTGATGGACATTTGGGTAATTCTGTGTCTTGGCTATTACACATGATGCTGCTCTGGACATTCATGTACAAGTTTTTGTGTGAATATATGTTTGCATTTCTTTTGCATGTATGCTATGGGTGGAATTGCTAGGTCTGTATGTAACTTTTTGAAGAATTGCCAAATTTTCCACAGTGGCTGCACCAGTTTACATTCCCACTAGCAGTTTGGGAATGTTCCAGTTTCTCCACATCCTTTCTACACTTTTTATTATCTGTCTTTTTGATTGTGGCCATCCTAGTGGGTGTGAAGTGGTATCTAATTGTGGTTTTAATTTTCATTTCCCTGGTGGCTAATGATGTCGAATTTCTTTTCATGTGCTTATTGCCTTTTGTATGGTTTCTTTTTCTGTATATCCAATTAGTTACTTTACCTGTTTTTTAATTGGTTTACTTATCTTTTTATTATTGAGTTATAACGTTGCATATTATAAACATGTGTTCCTTATGAAATATGTGATTTGCAAAAATTTTCTATCATTCTTTGGGTTGTCTCCTCACTTTCTTGGTGGTATCTTTGAAGCATAACAGTTTTTTAATTTTGATGATGCTCATTTTATCTATTTTATCTTTTGTTGGTTATATCAACAAAAGATAGATCTTTTGGTATCATAACCTAAGAAACCATTGCTTAAAACAAGTTCACAAAGATTTACATCTGTATTTCCTTCTAAAAGTTTTACAGTATTTGTTCTTATGTTTAGGTCTTTGATCTGTTTTGAATTCATTTTTGTATATTGTGTGAGGTAGGGGTCAACTTCATTCCTTGGCATGTGGATATTCAGTTTTCCCAGCACCATTTGTTGAAAGGACTATTCTTTCCCCACTGAACTGTCATGACACTCTTGTTGAAAATCAGTTAACATAATTGTGAGGGATTGTTCCTGGACGTTTCTATTTCATTGATCTGTATGTCTATCTCTATGCCAGTTCCATACTGTCTTGATTAGTGTAAGTCCTCCAACATTTTTTTCCCCCAAGATTGTTTTGTCTACTACAGAATACTGAGTCCTTTGCATTTTCTATGAATTTTAGAATTAGCTTTCAATTTTTACAGATAAATTGGCTGAGACTTTGAAAGGGCTTGTGTTGAATCTGTAGATCAATTTGGGAAGTTTTAACAAAATTAAGTCCTCTGATCTATGAATATAGATGTCTTTCCATTTATTTAGGTCTCCTTTATTTCAGTAATGTTTTGTAGTTTTCAGAGTATAAGGTTTGCACTTCTTTTGTTAAATTTATTCCTAAGTATTTTATTCTTTTTGATGCTTTGCATATTGTTTTTTAAATTTCTCTCTTGATTTGCTCATTGTTGGTATAGTGTTTACTCTCTTGTCATTTTCTAAACAGTTAGTGAGGTGTCCACCCTTTTATTTCTGATATTGGTTGTCCTTTTCTCTCTTTTTTTGCCCCTTTATCAGTCTTGACAATGGTTTATCAGTTTTTTAGTGTTTTCAAAGAAAACTCTTTTTGCTTAGTTGACTCTTCTACTTTTTTTCTGTTTAATTACTGTCTTTATTACTTCTTTTTTCACTTTTTTTTGGTTTATTTTGCTTTTTTTTGGTTTACTTTGCTCCTCACTTACTGGGATGGGTACTTAAATCATTGAGTTTTTTGCCTTTTATAACTTCTGCATTAAAGCTATAATTTGCTCTGGAAGTTTGGCATTCATTAAAGCATTTTCAGATCATTCAGTATAAAATATTATAAGTTTTTATTGTGATTTCTTCTCTGAAACATTGGTTATTTGGTAGGGTATTTATTAATTTCCTAACATTGGGATTTCCCAATAATTTCTGTTATTAATTATTAACTTAATTCTTCCTAGTTCTATTTAATTTAGAGAATATAGTCCTACATTGTTTGAGAATTTATGGCTTAGCATAAGATCAATTTCGGTATATGTTTTATATGCAATATAAATGTATGCCTGTCACTGTCCTTGTGCTAATACCACACTATTTTTATTTACTCTAGTTTGTTAGTATAAAAATATAGAAATCCAGTCAATTGTTAATTTTTTATTCTTTTTGTTTATTGGTTATTGAGAGAACTATGCTAAAATTTCCTAATGTGACTGTGATTTTGTTTTTCTCAAAGTTTTGTCAATTTTATATATATTGAGGCTATGTTAGGTGCATGCAGATTTAGAATTGTTTTGTTTTCCTGGTTAGTTGGATCTTTTATCATTATAAGATGACTTTATCTCTGGTAATTCTCGACTTTGTTTGATATTAGTGTAGTTATTCCAGCTTTCTCTCTGTATTTCCCATTATTTTACTCTCAGTCTTTTTTTTTTTTTTTTTGAGAGGGCATCTCTCATATTTATTGATCAAATGGTTGTTAACAACAATAAAATTCTGTATAGGGGGGTCAATGCTCAAAGCACAATCATTAATCCATCTCAAGCCTAATTCTCGTCAGCCTCCAATCTTCTGAAGCATAACGAACAAGTTCTTACGTGGTGAACGAATTCTTACATAGTGAATAAGTTCTTACATGGTGAACAGTACAAGGTTTTGTACTGTTCAAAAACTTTCGGTTTTGATCACGCATTATGAACTATAAACAATCAGGTCAAATATGAATATTCGTTTGATTTTTATACTTGATTTATATGTGGATCCCACATTTCTCCCTTTATTATTATTATTATTTTTATTTTATTTTATTTTTATTTTTTGTTTTTTATATTTATTTCATATGAAACAAAAATCACATGAAAAATAAAAATCAGTACAGGTAGTGAAAGCCATGCAGGGAACCAATCTAGACCCCTCCCCAGTCTCAGTCTTTTTATATACATACAGATCTTTTCCCATTATTTTACTGTCAGTCTTTTTATATACTTATATTTAAGCTGTCTCTTGGAAACAGCATATAATTAGTTGGGTTTTACTTTTTTTTATATCAGTCTAAAAAAACCTTTGTATTAGTGTATTTGCATTTAATGTAATTTCTAATTAGGGCTGAAATCTCACATTCAAAGTATTTATTTCTATTTGACTCACCTGTTCCATGTTATTCTGTTCTCTCTGATTTCCTTTTGGATTGAAATAGTTTATTTTTTATCAGTTCATTAATTTCTTCATCATTGGGTTAGTTACAGATTTAAAAAATTTTTCTTTTAATGGTTACCTTAAATATTATAACATGTATCCTTAATTTATTAAAGTTGCATTTAAATTAGTGCTGTTTTTACTGGACAATGTAAGGATCTTAGAATGCTTTAATTCCATTTGCCCCCTTTTATCCAAGTGTGATTATAGTATATTTTGATTTTATGTTAATAGTCAACATTCATTTGGATTTGTCCACACACATTTATTATTTCATCGCTTTTTGTTTTACTCTTCATTTCTAGCCTTCATCTGGGATGATTTTCCTTCCTCTAAAGGAAAACATTGGTCTTTCCTTTGTGAAGTACACTGTTGATAAATTATCTCAGTTTTTGTTTGGCTGATAATATGTTTATTTCTTCATTTTATATAATACTGTTTATAGAATTCTAAGTTAGCAGTTATTTTCTTTAAACACTTTTTTGAGTATATCATTCTACTGCTTTTTTCCTATCATGTTGTCTATGGGTCAAAGTCAGCTCTAAGTTCTATTAAATTTTGATATTAATCGGTGGTATTACATCTTTGTATCTTTTTTTCTTATCCAGTTTTTAAAATTTCAATTAAAAATTTACAATTCCTACAATTTTGTATAGTAAAGTAGATATTCTTAAATATGCAATTCAGAAGATTTCAGCAGACATAGTCATCCATGTATTTACCACCCCCATCAAGATATAGATCATTTCTGTCACCCTTAAATTTCCCTTGTGTTCATTTTCAGTCAGTCCCCTATCTCTTCCAAGCAACTACTGTTTTTATTTCTATCACTATAAATTAGTTTTTTGTCTGCTTGGAGTTTGTATAAATGAAATCTTACTTTGTGTCTGGCTCTTTTCAGTTAGCATTAAATATTTGAGACTTAGTATGTTGTTTCATATATCAGTATTAGTTTTCTTTATGCTGAGTAAATTTGCATTGTATCAGTATACCATGATTTGTTTATCCTTTTGTCTCTCAGTATGGTTATTTCAGCATTTGGCTGCTATGAAGAATATCGCTGTGATCATTCTCCTGGATTTTTTTTTGTGTGTGGGCATGTGCTTTCATTTTTCTTTTCTTTTCTTTTTTTTTTAAATTTTATTTTGGTATCATTAATCTACAATTACATGAAGGACATTATGTTTACTAGGCTCCCCCCTTCACCAAGTCCTCCCCACATCCCCGTTCACAGTCACTGTCCATCAACATAGTAAGATGCTGTAAAATCACTACTTGTCTTCTCTGTGTTGCACAGCCCTCCCTGTGCCCCCCCCACTATACATGCTAATAGTAATGCCCCCTTTCTTTTTTTCCCACCCTTATGCCCCCCTTCCCACCTGTCCTCTCCAGTCCCTTTCCCTTTGGTAACTATTAGTCCATTCTTGGGTTCTGTGCTTCTGCTGCTGTTTTGTTCCTTCAGTTTTCTTTTGTTCTTATACTCCACATATGAGCGAAATCATTTGTTACTTGTCTTTCTCTGCCTGGCTTATTTCACTGAGCATAATACCCTCTAGCTCCATCCATGTTGTTGTGAATGGTAGGATTTGTTTTTTTCTTATGGCTGAGTAATATTCCATTGTGTATATGTACCACATCTTTATCCATTCATCTACTGATGGACACTTAGGTTGCTTCTACATCTTGGCTATTGTAAATAGTGCCGCGATAAACATAGGAGTGCATCTGTCTTTTTCAAACTGGAGTGCTGCATTCTTGGGGTAAATTCCTAGAAGTGGAATTCGTGGGTCAAATAGTATTTCTATTTTGAGCATTTTTAGGAACCTCCATACTGCTTTCCACAATGGTTGAACTAATTTACATTCCCACCAGCAGTGTAGGAGGGTTCCCCTTTCTCCACAACCTCGCCAACATTTGTTGTTGTTTGTCTTCGGATGGTAGCCATCCTTACTGGTGTGAGATGATATCTCATTGTGGTTTTAATTTGCGTTTCTCTGATGACAGCAATTTGGAGCATCTTTTCATGCGTCTGTTGGCCATCTGTATTTCTTCTTTAGAGAACTGTCTATTCAGCTCCTCTGCCCATTTTTTAATTGGATTATTTGCTTTTTGTTTGTTGAGGTGTGTGAGCTCTTTATATATTTTGGATGTCAACCCTTTATCGGATCTGTCATTTATGAATGTATTCTCCCATACTGTAGGATACCTTTTTGTTCCATTGATGGTGTCCTTTGCTGTACAGAAGCTTTTCATATATTTCAGCTTGATATAGTCCCATTTGTTCATTTTTGCTTTTGTTTCCCTTGCCCGGGGAGATATGTTCAAGAAGAGGTCACTCATGTTTATGTCTAAGAGATTTTTGCCTATTTTTTTTTCTAAGAGTTTTATGGTTTCATGACTTACATTCAAGTCTTTGATCCATTTCGAATTTTCTTTTGTGTATAGGGTTAGACAGTGATCCAGTTTCATTCTCTTACATGTAGCTGTCCAGTTTTGCCAGCACCATCTGTTGAAGAGACTGTCATTTCCTCGTTGTATGTCCATGACCCGTTTATCGAATATTAGTTGACCATATATGTTTGGGTTAATGTTTGGAGTCTCTATTCTGTTCCATTGGTCTGTAGCTCTGTTCTTGTGCCAGTACCAAATTGTCTTGATTACTGTGGCTTTGTAGTAGAGCTTGAAGTTGGGGAGTGAGATCCCCCCCACTTTATTCTTCCTTCTCAGGATTGCTTTAGCTATTCGGGGTCTTTGGTGTTTCCATATGAATTTTTGAACTATTTGTTCCAGTTCATTGAAGAATGCTGTTGGTAGTTTGATAGGATTGCATCGAATCTGTATATTGCTTTGGGCAGGATGGCCATTTTGATGATATTAATTGTTCCTAGCCAGGAGCATGGGATGAGTTTACATTTGTTAGTGACCTCTTTAATTTCTCTTAAGAGTGTCTTATAGTTTTCAGGGTATAGGTCTTTCACTTCCTTGGTTAGGTTTATTCCTAGGTATTTTATTCTTTTTGATGCTATTGTGAATGGAATTGTCTTCCTGATTTCTCTTTCTATTAGTTTATTGTTAGTGTATAGGAAAGCCACAGATTTCTGTGTGTTAATTTTGTATCCTGCAACTTTGCTGAATTCCGATATTAGCTCTAGTAGTTTCGGAGTGTAGTCTTTAGGGTTTTTTATGTACAGTATCATGTCATCTGCAAATAGTGACAGTTTAACTTCTTCTTTACCAATCTGGATTCCTTGTATTTCTTTGTTTTGTCTAATTGCCGTGGCTAGGACCTCCAGTACTATGTTGAATAACAGTGGGGAGAGTGGGCATCCCTGTCTTGTTCCCGATCTCAGAGGAAATGCTTTCAGCTTCTTGCTGTTCAGTATGATGTTGGCTGTGGGTTTATCATATATGGCCTTTATTGTGTTGAGGTACTTGCCCTCTATACCCATTTTCTTGAGAGTTTTTATCATGAATGGATGTTGAATTTTATCGAATGCTTTTTCAGCATCTATGGAGATGATCATGTGGTTTTTGTCTTTCTTTTTGTTGATGTGGTGGATGATGTTGATGGATTTTCAAATGTTGTACCATCCTTGCATCCCTGGGATGAATCCCACTTGGTCACGGTGTATGATCCTTTTGATGTATTTTTTAATTCGGTTTGCTAATATTTTGTTGAGTACTTTTGCATCTACATTCATAAGGGATATTGGCCTGTAGTTTTCTTTTTTGGTGGGGTCTTTGCTTGGTTTTGGTATTAGGGTGATGTTGGCTTCATAGAATGAGTTTGGGAGTATTCCCTCCTCTCCTATTTTTTGGAAAACTTTAAGGAGAATGGGTATTATGTCTTCTCTGTATGTCTGATAAAATTCTGAGGTAAATCCATCTGGCCCGGGGGTTTTGTTCTTTGGTAGTTTTTTGATTACCACTTCAATTTCATTGCTGGTAATTGGTCTGTTTAGATTTTCTGTTCTTTCTGGGTCAGTCTTGGAAGGTTGTATTTTTCTAGGAAGTTGTCCATTTCTTGATTTTTGCTATTGTTTTATTCTTCTCAATTTTATTTATTTCTTCTCTGATCTTTATTATGTCCCTCCTTCTGCTAACCTTAGGCCTCATTTGTTGTTCTTTTTCCAATTTCGATAATTGTGACATTAGACCATTCATTTGGGATTGTTCTTCCTTCTTTACATATGACTGGATTGCTATATACTTTCCTCTTAGTCTGCTTTTGCTGTATCCCACAGTAGTTGGGGCTTTGTGTTGTTGTTGTTTGTTTCCATATGTTTCTGGATCTCCATTTTGATTTGGTCATTGATCCAGTGATTATTTAGGAGTGTGTTGTTAAGCCTCCATGTGTTTGTGAGCCTTTTTGCTTTCTTTGTACAATTTATTTCTAGTTTTATGCCTTTGTGGTCTGAAAAGTTTGTTGGTAGGATTTCAGTCTTTTGGAATTTACTGAGGCTCTTCTTGTGGCCTAGTATGTGGTCTATTCTGGAGAATGTTCCATGTGCACTTGAAAAGAATGTGTATCCTGTTGCTTTTGGATGTAGAGTTCTGTAGATGTCTATTAGGTCCGTCTGTTCTAGTTCAGTGCCTCTGTGTCCTTAACTTATTTTCTGTCTGGTGGATCTGACCTTTTGAGTGAGTGGTGTGTTGAAGTCTTCCAAAATGAATGCCTTGCATTCTATTTCCTCCTTTAATTCTGTTAGTATTTGTTTCACGTATATTGGTGCTCCTGTATTGGGTGCATGTATGTTTATAATGGTTATATCCTCTTGTTGGACTGAGCCCTTTATCCTTATGTAATGTCCTTCTTTATCTCTTGTACTTTCTTTGTTTTGAAGTGTATTTTGTCTGATACTAGTATTGCAACACCTGCTTTTTTCTTTTTCTGCTTTTTTTCTGTTGTTTGCATGAAATATCTTTTTCCATCCCTTGACTTTTAATCTGTGCATGTCTTTGGTTTTGAGGTGTGTCTCTTATAAGCAGCATATAGATGGGTGTTGCTTTTTTATCCATTCTATTACTCTGTGTCTTTTGATTGGTGCATTCAGTCCATTTACATTTAGCGTGCTTATTGAAAGATATGTACTTATTGCCATTGCAGGCCTTAGATTTGTGGTTACCAAAGGTTCAAGGTTAGCTTGTTTACTACCTTACTGTCTAACTTAACTTGCTTATTGAGCTATTATAAACACGGTCTGATGATTCTTTATTTCTCTCCCTTCTTATTCCTCCTCCTCCCTTCTTCATATGTTGGGTGTTTTGTTCTGTGCTCTTTTTAGGAGTGCTCCCATCTAGAGCAGTCCCTGTAAGATGCACTGTAGAGGTGGTTTGTGGAAGGCAGATTCCCTCAACTTTTGCTTGTCTGGGAATTGTTTAATCCCTCCTTCGTATTTAAATGATAATCGTGCTGGATACAGTATTCTTGGTTCGAGGCCCTCCTGTTTCATTGCATTAAGTATATCATGCCATTCTTTTCTGTCCTGTAGGGTTTCTGTTGAGAAATCTGATGATAGCCTGATGGGTTTTCCTTTGTAGGTGACCTTTTTTTTCTCTCTGGCTGCCTTTAATACTTTGTCCTTGTCTTTGATCTTTGCCATTTTAATTATTATGTGTCTTGGTGTTGCCCTCCTTGGATCCCTTGTCATGGGAGTTCTGTGTACCTCTGTGGTCTGAGAGGCCATTTCCTCCCCTAGTTTGGGGGAAGTTTTCAGCAATTATTTCTTCAAAGACCTTTTCTATCCCTTTTTCTCTCTCTTCTTCTGGTACCCGTATAATGCGGATATTGTTCCATTTCAATTGGTCGCACAGTTCTCTTAAAATTCTTTCATTCTTGGAGATCCTTTTCTCTCTCTCTGCATCAGCTTCTGTGCGTTCCTGTTCTCTGTTTTCTAGTCCATTAATGGTCTCTTGCATCTCGTCCATTCTGTTTTGAAGTCCTTCCAGAGATTGTTTTATTTCTGTATATTCCCTCCTTAGTTCTTGCATATTTCTCTGCAAGTCCATCAGCATGGTTATGACTTTTGTTTTGAATTCTTTTTCAGGAAGACTGGTTAAATCTATCTCCCCAGGTTCCTTCTCAGGGGAAGATGTAGAAGATGTCGAAGCTGTGTGGGTTAGTCTTGTCTGGATCAAATTTTTTTGCCTTTTCATGTTGATAGGTGCAATGGTGAGCTATTGACTTGTCTGTCAGCTGGGAGAGCCAAGACTTTCCACTTGCTCCTGGCCTTTCTTTACTGGGACAACTGCGACCCCTAGTGGCTTGTGTTGTGCATTTGTGTGTAGACTGGGTCTCTGTATCTTGCCCAGCTGGTATGGAGGAAGCTCCCTTGCTATGGGCGTGGCCAGCCTCAGGATGCTGCTCTGCTATTGTGAGGCCCCGGAGGGGTAATGGACGGGGTCTGTTTGGTTGTTTACCACCGTGAGGGGTCTCAGAGCTGTTGCCCAGGGTGTTAGTGCGCCCAGAGTTCCCTGGAATTTCCAGCTGCTGGACTGTGACCTATGATGCTTCCGTCCAGCGGTGGGGTACCTGTCCTTTAAGACTTTCAAAAAGCACTCGCTTTTCTTTGTCACAGGGGCACCAGCTTCGGGACCCACTCACAGGTCTTAGTGTCCTGTTTCCCTAATATCCAGGACCCCATGCATACACTGTGTGTGCGCTCTGGTGTGGATGGCTGGAGCTGGGTGTTTAGCAGTCCTGGGCTCCCTCTCCCTCCCCGCTCAGACTCCTCTTCTCCCGCCGGGAGCTGAGGTGAGGGGCCTCGGGTCCCACTGGGCTGCGGCTTGTGTCTTACCCCTTTTACCAGGCACTGGGTTCTCACAGGTGTAGATGTAGTCTGGCTGTTGTCCTGTGTCTTCTGGTCTCTCTTTTAGGATTAGTTGTATTTGTTGTATTTTCAAAAATATATATGTTTTTGGGAGGAGATTCCCACTGTCCTACTCACGCCGCCATCTTGTTTCCGCCTCCTCGTGTTTTCATTTTTCTTAAGCACATTCCTAATAGTGGAATTGATGGGTCCTAAGGCAACTTCTTATAAAGTTTAACTTTATCAGTCTTGGGGTTCATGGTGATTCTAGAATGAGTTTTGGAGCACTGTTGATCATTACTTTTTCAAATATTGGTTTTGCATATTTTTTCTTCTCTCTTCCTGAGACTCTAAATAGTTGTATGTTGACTTTTTACTCTATCCCATATATCTCTTTTGTTCTTTTCTGAATTTTTCATCTTTTTGCTCACACTTCAGTCTGGATGTTTTCTTCTGATCTAGCTTCTGTCTTCTAACTGTTGTCATCTATGTCTTCGTATCTTGTAAACCTCTGTGAAGACCTTAATTTCATTTACTGCCTTTTTTCAGTTCTATAGTTTCAGAGTGTGTATTTTTATAGTTCTTGTTTCTGATTCAGTATTGTTCTTTAGTTCCTTTTACATATTAAACTTACTTAATGTCTCACTGAGAATTCAATTATCTGCATCCTCTGAGAGTCTGTTTCTCTTGCTCATTTTTCTTCTTGGTTCTCAGTCAAATATTATCTTGTTGAATGCCAGGTTATTTTGTGTTGAGTGTCAGTGGTAGTATAACAAAAATTGTAGAGATAAGTTGGAGTTGTGGGTGGTGATATCTTTCTCCAGTATTTACTTTGGCTTCTCATAGGCAGCTAGACTAGGGACATTAGGATTCTTAGATGACTTTAATCACAAATTGATATGTGTGGAAGTTTGGCATCAGCGCAAAGGATTGGTTTTTTGATTTAGACTTTATTAAAGGGTAGCCATTTTGGGTTGGTATCTGTTAACCTGTTGCTCCTGTAACAAATTACTGAAAACTTAGTGGCATAAGAAAACACAGATTTATTCTCTTATAGTTCTAGAGGTCCGAAGTCTAAAACTTGTCTTACAGGGCTAAAATTAAGGTATCAGCAGGTTGTTTTCTTTTGGAGGCTTCAGGAAAGAATCTGTTCCTTGCTTCTTTCATTTTCTAGAGGATATGCATATTCCTTGGCCCATAGCTGCATCACTCCAATCTCTGCTTCCATCTTCACATGGTCTTCTCTCTTAACTTTGATCCTCCTGCTACCTACCCTCTTATAATGATGTTTGGGGGTTATATTGGGCCTATGAAGATAATCCTGTATATTCTCCCCATATCAAGGTCCTTAACTTAATCACATTTGGAAATTCTGGGTATTAGGGCAGAATTTGGGGAGGTCATTCATTATTCATCCTAGCACAGGGTCCCATCGTAAAATCTGAGCTAACTGGCTCATCCTGCTGAGCAGGTTCTGAAACCCAAGTTTTGCCCTCTCAGCTCCCAATTCTACTGTTTCTTAGCCTATCAACCTCTACTTTTGTAGGGGAAAGGAAATGTTAAATGCTGGACTGCCTTTTTGAGGATTCCTTCTGTCACAGATTCTCACTGTTTTGATAGCTCTCTGAGGCCTTCAGACATACCCGGTTTTTTTTTAGTATTTTTGCCCAGCTTTGCTTGTTCTTAGTGAGAAGGTTGATCCCAAACAATGTAGTCTTCCATTTATTTACTTTTTTGAGCATTGAAGTCAGTGCATTCTGCCACATCTTAAGCATTATAGGTTTCATTGTCTTTATTTTACATTTTTAAAGATTTTATATTCCCTACTTGCTTTATTTGTTGCATTACTTGAGTTAGAAGTGAAAATTTCTGAAGGTCAGTTAGTATAAATTTCTCTTTAATGTATAGGCAGACTTTGGACAGCTTTCTTAGTCTTCAGAGTGAAGTTTTGCCATTTTTCGCAAGCTAGTGGGTTGTGATATGTTAGCCTGGCTTTGTTTGTTATAGTGATCATATTTGAAGAACTTAAAGCTAAATATACAAGTAAATTGAACATACATGTGAACAGTGGATTCTCTCAGCTTCTTAGATACTTATCCATATAAATTTTGAAGTAAAATTTGTAGTTTTTACTTAAAGTGTTGTTTTCTTTCAGTATGAAGGCTTAGAGTCATCATTAAAGGATGCTAGCTTTGAGAAGGAGTCATCAGAAGCACAAAGTTTGGAGGTAAAAACAAATAATAGGATCATAAAAGCTGAGGGGAAGATTTTTAGTGAACAGCATAAACTTTAATGTATCTTCTCAAAACTATTTCAAAGGACATGTGAAAAAGCATGTCTAATGTTAAAACTTAAAAAGTTAAATATGGGAAATAGAACATTAGCAGGTAGCATAAAATATAACAATTTGAATTCTTGTAGCAAACTTTCTTTGAGTGAGGCATACTCAGCTCATTGCAATCTAGGGCTATATGGAAGCTCTTTCCTCTTCATTCCTCAGAAATATATTAAGATAGCTATTCCTTTTTTGACCTGGTTTTGCTACAGAAAGGAAAAATAGCATTCATTTTAATAAATTTAGGAATAATTGGTAACAATAAACTATGCAAATTGTGGCTGTACTTGCCGTTAACTTCATCCCTAGTATATTTAGGAGCTGACTACAGTTAGATCAAACATTTATATTATAAGCAGTGGTGTGCTGGTAAATGTTTAACAACTGGCTCTCTGAAAAGCAGAAGCCCTTTTTAGTATTTGTTGAATTCTGCTGGGTACTCCTACCATGACCAGTTTCAAGGTACCAGCATGACATCATTGAATGTTTAGTTTGGAAGATATATACGTAGTTGGTTCTTCTCAGCCAGGTATCATTTGGCTAATAGTAAGGAGGGAAGGCATGATAATTTGTCATTTAGCTGAACTATGCCAGATTAGGGTAAATAATAAGTGCCTTACTACTGTTCAGAGATGGAAGCATTGTAAAAAGCATACTACTAATAAAGTAGTGAACAACAGACTTTGTACCATTGGTGGCATACGTGTTCCGTCAGTCCATCTTGGCAGCTCTCACTCAGTGATGTTTATAATCATCAGAAAGTCTATGTATCATGATTCAGAATTTCTTAGTAGAGTCCAAAGGAAATTATAAATTGAATTCCATATGAAATAAATTTCTTAATATTTTCTTTCTTCATTTGTAAGTTATTAATATCCTCAAAAACTTGCTGAAATTATTTTTTTATTTGTTGACTGTTTTAATACCCATTCCAGGAGTAATTTATTGGTATGATTAAAAATGAAAGAATTAAAAAAAGACAGAAAGGATTTTAGAAGGCATTTATTTAGCACACCAACAGAAGAGCAAAAACGAGAGCAAAGGCATATACCCAAGCTTGGTAGTGTTGTTGGTTAAATAAAACACACCGATTTATTCTCAAGGTATTGAATTTACATAATGAGGAGTAAAATTAGCTGAATTTTTGCTTTAAATGAACATTTTGGAAAGTTTTCTATAAGTTTAGCAATTTTTAAAAAAGTGTTTTCAATATTTGTAAACGTAGTTGAATATAACCTATAATACAAAATATTTGATGGTTGAATCTATAGATAAAATTAAAATAGAGTAATTTTGATTCAAGTCAGAGAATTCTTATCAAATAGTCAAATTAGGGGAAGCACATATAAGTAGGTTTTTATCTACTATACTATATAGTATGTACTTCTGCTTTTATTTTGGCTGGCATTAAATTCTTTGAATCTCGGTTTATTTTTTTTTAACAAGTTTGTTGAAGAATCACAAATATCAGAGGTATGTTTATTATAGCATTTAAAATCCAATTGGAATACTCTAATAATGAATCATTTAATTAAAGTGATCACGATCACAGAAAATATATAATTTAATGTAGAGTATTACTATGAAGCAGGCTTGATTGTTTTTGAGTTTATTTTTAAATTTTATTAAGTCTAATTATATTAAATTTGATTTATTTCTCATTTTTCTCTTCATAATGCTTTAAAGCAGAGGTTGGCAAACTAGACTGTGGGCTCTCTGGTTTTGTAAATAAGATAATTGGAACACAGCCATGGCTGTTCATTTAGTATTATCTTTGCTTTCTCACTATATAGTTATAGTTGAGTAGTTGGGACAGAGACTGCATGGCCTGCAAGCCTGAAATATTTACTCTCTGGTTCTATATAGAAAACGTTTGCTGACCCCTGTTAGAATTGCTGTTACTTAAATGTCATAAGAATAAACAAATATATAAACTTATTTAACTTTTAGTATATATGATTGATTATAGTAATCTGATTAACTCTAATCAAAAATTCCTATGTCGATCTTATAAAATTGCTTTCCTCTTTTAGGCAGTCTGTGAAAAGCTAAACGGGTCCAAATCTGAACTTGAGGATGAAATATTTTTTCTAGAAAAAGATTTAGAAGAAGAGAAATCTAAACATTCTGAACAGGATGAATTGGTAAGGCTTTTGTATTTGTGGAGACTGTAGGAAAAAGAAAGTTATTGAATCCTAAAAATTTAAGATGATACCAGTTACAGTATTGCATGCACTGTAAAAAGTCCAAAAACTATGAAAGTTTTAAAGTGGAGAGTAAAATTTTGCAGATCCTGCAGCTCTTTTCATTTACTAGAAGTTGCTATTACCATGTTAAGTTTCTTGCATATTCTTATAGAAATTTCTGTATGAACTATGAAATTCCATATGGAATTATGGAAATCACATAATTTAAGTTGAATAATCAAATGTATAGTGGATCTTTTTTATTACTCAAAAAGTATATTAAGGACATTTTAGTTTTCCTTTATTTGTTATTCTATTTTAGTATGTGTCTTAAGGAAGATCTTGATGTGTGTGAGATTATTCAGTAAGATATATTAATGGATTATCTTGAGACTTTGTAACTTAAATGTCATGAAATATTAAAGATGCGATGAAATACTGTTGTTAGGTAACTTCCGTATAAAATCCCTTTAAGCACGTGGCTGGGAAGATTTCTTAATGTAAGCTCTCATTTTTTGAGCAAAAGTGTTTTGCTAAAAATTTATCTAATATATATAGCATCTGGAAGATTTAGTAAATATTTGTTTATTGACTGATACTGTCTTTCTAGATGGTGGATATTTCAAAAAGGATACAGTCCTTGGAAGATGAATCAAAATCCCTGAAATCACAAGTAGCTGAAGTAAGTTGAATTAACCTAATAGGTATGTTGCTTTTGAAAATTGTGTTTACTATTTTACTATTAAAGAATAAGATACATTAGAATTTGAGTTATAGGAGTCTTAGATGCGTAGTTTTTCTCTACAGGGTACCTCAGGAAAGTTAATTTTTTCATGGGACAAGTATTTGAGCTATTGCTATGTATTGGTCACTGTTGAAGGTGCTGGGCACTTGACATTAGTAGACAAAGTAGAAACACTCTCAGGGAGTTTAATTCTGGTAAGAGAGATAATAAGTTAACAAAATTTGCTACATATTAAGAGGTGTACAGGAAGTTAAAACATTTGTCCAAGGCCACATGGTAAGTTAGTGGCAGAGCCATGACTAGATCCTGATTCTAGGCCAGCCTTTTTTCTGCTATACCATGCTACCTCTTCTGTTAATATCTATATGCTTTTTACTTTAATCCCATGTTGTAGGCATTAAGTGTAAATAAGACCTACTGTATATAATTAATTCTTATAAATTTGATAATGTATTTTACATAGGCCAAAACAACTTTCAAAATTTTTCAAATGAGTGAAGAACGACTTAAGATAGCTATAAAAGATGCTTTGAGTGAAAATTCGCAACTTCAGGAAAGCCAGAAACAGGTTGGTACTATATGGGGATTCTTCAGCTTGTGAATATATAATTATAAATGTTCTGGACATACTCATGACTGACCAGTGGGCAAGTGTAGGTTTTTCCTGAAGAACACTAGAGCAGAACAGTCTCCTAAATATCCTTCAGTGTCTCTTCTGTACAGGATACAATAGTATATACTCCTAGTACCCTCTTCCCCCAAGAGTGAAGTTGCTTTCAGGGCATTTAGCATTTTGATAATCACTAAGCAAATAGCATTTAGCACTAACTTCTCAAAGCCAGACTGAAGGAGGGCAGAGAATAGCCACTAGAGTTATTGAAGCTATGGGTCTGGGGCCTTAAAAATAAAAGCAGTTCTGCTGGTAGATCAAGTGAGAATTTCTTTCAGTCTCTTCCTCCCTTATGTGTATGTGTGTCTTCCCCCATGTGTATGTGTGTAGACACTCCCACATACCCAGATTTACTTACTCACCCACTCTTCTCCCAATACAGTTATAGTGTTTCAGTGGGAATATTTTCAAGTGATTATGTTATTTACAATTTTCTAAATATTACAGCAGAGCTACATTGTATGTGTTGTGATTACATATTCTGCTTTACCCAACATTTTATTTGCCCTTAAGCTAATAATTGTCATTTCCTATTTACCTATCTTTAATTTATCTGTATATGTTCTTCTAGAGATGTTAATATTTATGCATTCAAATGCTTTGGTTAATCTACTGATTTCATTTTTTTCTTGAAGCAATCCTTCCTGGGGCCTTCTGTCCTCCTATGTCTGTTAATGCTTCTGTTGCCCTGAGATTTCATTTCACTCCCATCCTCCTGCTTGTCTTGGATATTCTATTCCTGTATCTAAGACTTGCTTTTCTGTGCTTAATTCTCTTGATTAGCTTCCTGACAGAGAGGTGTGAAGTTAACTTTAAAAAATTGCATGCCTGAGAATGTCTTCTTCTGTCATTGTTACTGGCATTTTGTTTGGATATCTTCTGGGTTGAACATTTTTTTTCTTGCAGTTTTGATATTGATCCATTCTATTCACTTGGCAGTATTGCTTTTGAGAAGTCAAATGCTATTTAGATTACTGAACCTTTTTGTTATCTGCTCTTTGCTTCCCTGTAAGCTTTAAATATCATTCATTATTTCTAGTTCTCTGAAATTTTTTGATGATGTGCCGTAGTGTGAGTCTTACTTCATACATTAGTTAAACACTCTCAGTCTGGGAACTCTCTTAATTCAGTTCTGGGAAATTTATGTGAATTACTTCATACTTTTTAGGGGTATTTCTCATGATATGGTAATCATTTGAAGATAACTTCTTTGGTTTCTTTGTCTCTATGATTCACTCATTTATCTGATATTTTTGTTTTGCTTATTCTTTTTTTGTTTCATGGTTTTATCTTCTTGATGAGGATATGTAATTTTTTTCTTTGTTGAAATGTTTTTCAGTTCTCTGAGTTACCTTATTTCCTTTGAGTTCCTTTATTTTTTGTTTTGGTCTGTGTCTTTTATCTAAGAGTTTCTTTTCTCAGATATTTGGTGATTCATAGCTGTCTGCTCATTTAATAATGAAGCTCTCCACATGTAACTGGGAGTTCTGTGTTTGTTGCTCGTGGCTCTTTTATAGGGTAATTTGATAGGGTGTTTTGCTGAAGGATCCCCATATACTGATATCGGAAGGCCATTTTCCATAGGGATCATTCTTGCATTGTTTCCATTGGAGAGGTATGCCTACCTTTGCTAACACTGAGATAAACAGCTTAGTGAGGGAAGGAGTGCTGTATCTCACTATTTAGAAAGTCAACTTTCATTTAATAATCACATGTTTTCAATATTTTACTCACACCTCCGCCTGGGCCAGGTGTTCCACAGTTTTAGGTTCCACCTCTCAGGAGAATAACCCTCTAGGCTTTTGCCAGATGTGTTATGTATGCCTGAAGTATGTGTGTGTGTGTATGTATGTGTATGTGAAAGATGGGATGGGTAGGAGGATTCATTGAGAATAAGAATGTGTGTATATGTATGTGTATATACATGAGAACATGGGGGACTAACTGCTTTTTATAGATACTTTTAGGCAGTTCTCTTTTTTTTTTAATCCTACTTAAACCTCCAGTACTAGTGACTCCAAATTATGAGCATTTCTGTGTTTTATCAGATCAACTTGCCTTAGATTTCAGCTCTGGTCTGCTAACTTTTCCATGATGTTTCTCTTTTTCTACTTTCCACTTCTAGAATTACCTTTTTCTTCATCACCTATTCTCTGTTCTCCTTGTGGTTTGTACCTTTAAAAAAATTTTTTTTTACTAAACTCCTTACTTTCATCTTTGTAGACTTCAGGAGACAGCGGTGGTAAACCCTGTGTTAAATTTGCTGTTAAAAAAAAGTGCCTTTTCTACCTTTAAAAAAACTTCACCTACTTTGTCTTACTCTTTACAGCTGCTTTTGTTTAGTTCTTTTTTAATCACCAAAGTTCTCGAAATGAATTATTTTGTATTCATTGGTTCTGTGTTCTAATGCACACCTTCTCTAATCTTTCAAGACTGCATGCCAAATATGCAAGCAATTTCTTTAGTAACTCACTAGAGATCACCTGATCACTAAAAATACATTTTTTCTTCTATCATTTGTTTTTAATTTGTCATGTCATCTTATTCTATTATATATACATAAAAAAGGATTAGCTTTCCCTGTACTAGGAAATATGCTAATGAAGTATTAGTTTTGCAGAGAAATCCAATAATTACTGTTTGAGAGAATAGAGTTCTAAAAACTTTAAATAAATTTGGGCTTTCTTTCATAAATATATGGGCTATTTCTTTTGTGAATTGTTTACTTATTTTTTTACCTATTTTTCTTATTGACTTCTAAGAGCTCTTTTGCATATTAAAGTTACCAACACTTTGCTACATATAAGAATGACTTTTTTGTCACTTCTTTGGTTTTAGATTTTATTTCTGTTATTTTTTGATTTATGGAGCTTTTAAGCATTATGTTGTTAAGTCTGCCTTTTTTAATCTTTATCTTTTGAGTCATGTTCAGTGCGTATGTATATGTATTCTTTCCTCTTCAATAAAGTATATACAATAAAAGATTGTTTATGCAGAATTTGATGTGTTCCAAATTAACAGTATTTCTGAGGGTTAGTTATTTTAACTATAGAACAACACATGATTAAAAAATAACATTTTATTGCAAGTAAGGTATAACATGTTATATGGGATATAAAAAATGGTAAGAAATGACCAAATCTAATTCATATATATGTCTCAGAAAGCCTTTCATTTGATAAATTAGTTATGTAAATCAGTTGAACGATGTTATTTTACGTTACTCCTCTTTTGGAAGCTCTTTGAAAACAGGAGTACCCTGTCTTCTTCCATCCTATCTTTCCTCCTATGCCCCTTTCTAGCAATACATTGTTTTGTGTATCTGTAAATGATACACCTAAATGTGTAAATAAATGTATCTATACATAAGTATGATTAATTTGCTTGCTTTTCCTTTTTTTGTGGGGTTTTAATTTTAGCTTTTACAAGAAGCTGAAGAACTTAAAGAACAAGTGAATGAACTAAATAAACAGAAAATAACATTTGAAGACTCCAAAACATATGTGGAACAAGTTCTGTATGATAAAGAGAATCAGATCATGGTATGGTTCTGCTGGTTTTAGAGCTGAGTCAGCTAGAATTTTATACTAATTCTGAAATTTGAAAAGTTTTGTTTTTAGCAGTTTTATTTTGATAATTTATTTGGCCAAATTTGAGGATGTCTGCTATTTTGGCCTACAATTTAATTTGTACCAGTATTATAATCCTTGCTACCAAGAGCTCCTTGAAGACTTGTAGTTTTGTAGTATATATATATCAACATTCTGTGTGTCCTTTTTTTCTTCTCTGTCTTTAGCCTAGGTATTTAATGAAGAAAGAGAAATGATGGATTTTACTTTTGTCTTTGGACTGCCATCTGTTTCTGATGATAAGAAGAGGTTGGAGTTTTAGAAATTGGACAGATGAACTTACATGTATTGGCTGAATATCTTTAATACCTAAATTAGCAGTTGTATATAACTCACAGAGATGAATACTTTTTAAAAACTAAATCTAATGGAAACTTGACTATAAAAGGAATGAAATAATTGATATTACTGTTAGGATTTGTTAACTTTTTCCTACTTCCTGTCTCCCCTTTTAACCCTTTTTCTGCCTACTTTTAAAATATTTTATGCAAACAGATACTCAAGTGTGAGTATCTATTCGTAAGATATAAAATTAACATTCTGTAATCTGCACAGTGAAGTGGATGTTATCTTGGAAGCTCTACATTTATGTTCTTTATGTTGCTACTAAGAATGTTTTAGGAATTGTGTTCATAATTTGACATACTATTTTATTTTTTTCCCTAAACTTACTGTGCTAGAGGATTTGGGATTCTTAAATAGAACAAAAATGAGATGTTAATCTCAAACTCTAGTCAGCGCTGTAAGCCATGTTATTTGTACCTAGAATTCGCAAGAGGAAGGAGATGAAAGGGTGAAAATTGCAGAGCAGAATGGGTTACTAGGTGGGTCCTTCCATAGAAATACACAGCACAGTGATTCTCTTACCTGTAAGTGCTAGATAATCATACTTTGTTCAGGAAAATTCAAGAAGTGCTGTTGAATCGGAAAACTTGTAATATTCCTATTCAGATTCTCTTTAACAATTTTTTTTCTTTATTTCAGTTGAACTCCTCAGCTGGATGTAGACTTGAATAAATTGAATCTGTGAAGTCTGTGATCTTTCCATAGATTATATATTTCACTTGCTGATTTGTTTGACTTCACAAGATTTACTGTCATGTTAATGGCCATTCTTATTTGTGACATGAGAAATGTCATACAAATGTTTTGCCATAAGGAAAACATCTTGTTACTTTATAGTCATGTGACGTATGTGACAAAAATGGGCCATTATCAAGTATTGTATTTGATTTCTAAATAACCACTTTTGGTTTTTAACTTGCAGAGTTTAATAGAGTTTTTCAGAGTATTTATACATCTTAATACTAGGTGGAACATAAGACCTTATGTTGTTATCTATGTGGATTGATTTTTAAACAGCTATACATTCAGAAGTTGTAAAGACGTTAGCATAAGGCATTGTCTTATCTTTTTTTCCCCCTTTGCTAAATATCAAGTCTCTGACTGAACGCTTGCTAAAGATGAAAGATTGGGCTGCTATGCTTGGAGAAGACATAACAGATGATGATAAGTTGGAATTGGAAACGAAGAGTGAATCAGAACATGGTGTGCACTTAGGTATTAAGTAATGACATCCTCTTTTGCTAAAAATGATGAACTAGCTCTTGTATTTCCTTTAGTTCATGTACACACTTATACACTTCTACTTTGATACATCTTGTCCATCTGTCTCTAATATTCTGTCCCTCTCTCACCATCCCTTATAGTTAAGCTTCAGCTAAAATACCACCTTTTTAGTAAATCTTCCTTCAACTCCTCAGATAGACTTATAGCCTCCTTCCTGTCTATTCTTTTTCTATAATGTACATGTCTTCATTATAGCAGTATTCATACTGCATCCTAATTATTTCAATGCCTGTTTTTCCCTGTACTGTAAGCTATCACATGGATTGGTATGTAGTTTGAAAAATGAGTGTTTTATAGAAGAATACCTTAGGATGCTTTATTTTTGCTTTAGTCAGTTGGTCTGGACGGTTAAAGTACTTCAGTCTTAGCCATCCCAAGTTGTTACTGCCATTGCTGGTTGCAGTCTGGAAACTCAGGCATGAGATTAGTTCACTATAGCTACTCACTGTATTCTCAAACTAATCATATTCCCTTAAATTTGAAAAATTTTTGACATAATTGTAGACTCACAGGAAGTTGCAAAAAGAGTATAGAGAGGTCTTGTGTGTCTTTCACCTACTTTCTCCCAATGGTAGTTCTTCTGACTTCAGTGTCCTTTCTCTTTTCTCTCCCTCCACCCCTTGCATAATTAACAAATTCATTAAGAAAGGAGAAGGTATGATTTGTAAATTTTTTTCTTTGATGATAGCATTAATGCAGTGGAAGAAAATTATATTCTCAAAGTAAATGCATACATTTCTGTTTATACTTTTTCACTTTTTTATCATGTAAGAATAATTCTTTTTCCAATGAGAAAACTCAGGCTTGCTTAAAATAATTGATTTGCAGTCTAATTCCACTTATTTACTATGCTGAAGGATTCCAAGAACCGTTGAGACTATGACTGTATTTAGGTGAATACAAAAGCCTTGTTTTAACTCTGTTCTTTGAGTTAGTGGTGAGGAACCTTTTAAAATGTTGTTATGGTATTTCCAGTGCTTTTATTGTTTAGTCTCTTGGGAGCACATCCAAGCCATTATGTAAAATTCCTTACTGTACTAAGAAGAGGAGTAATAAGGCTCTAGTTAGATGAACTAAAATCATTTTGATGTCTACTGTGCCATTGTACTGTTTTCCCAATTTATTGTCGTTTATTTATTTATTTATTTATTTATTTATTTTTACTATAGATAATCAGCCGAAAGGAGCTTTGAAGAAACTGATTCATGCTGCTAAGGTTTGCATTACTACATATGAAGAATATAGATGAAGAAATAGAACTTGGATTAAACCCTTATGTTCTTAGTAACTATTTTAGAAGTCAACTTTATAGTCACCATACAAGTGATCAGAATTTTTATCATTTTCTTTTGTCTTTTTAATAACTTCAGAAATTTATATTGTTAATTTTTAGAGTTTATCATAATAAAAAATTGCAAGGTCTGCACTCATTCCTTTAAATGAATGTACATTAAAAAATGTTTACTTGTATTTTCTTTCATACTACCCTCTTAGAGCATTCTTTTTCTTGGTCTTAGTATTTTCCTATTCTTATTGCCCCAGATCTTATTTTGAGAAGTAAATACTAGGTTTATTTTCTTCTGGTTTATCCTTTTCCTCTTCGATCCTAGTAGTTACAGTATCCTTATCTTTACCAATCCATCTGAAGTCTTGGTAATATAGTTTGAAGGTGGCTGTAATAAGAATTTGTGTGTTGAAAGTAAACAGAATGAAAACAGTCACTGTTTTTAAGCATTTGTCATGGATCTTCTGTGTCTGAAATTTATAACTATGGATGATATAACTTTCTGAGATGGAAGCTGCATTGCTGGTTCATGTATGCTAGGCAGTAATTTCATCAAAGTGATAAAAGAGCTTCAAAAGATTGGGGTGGTACATCAATATTTTGTTTGCTTATTTTTTTTTTTGGAATAATTGATTAATGTTGCTTTTTTTCCTTCTCCCATTCTTTGAAGTTAAATGCTTCTTTAAAAACCCTGGAAGGAGAAAGAAACCAAATTTATACTCAGTTATCTGAAGTAGATAAAAAAAAGGAAGAGCTTACAGGTAATCTACTGCTTCTAATGTTTTCTAAATAAATACATCTCCTTACAGAGAATGGTATTAACTGAATCAATTATGAGGAGATACATTTTGTTTTTTACTTTTACTTTTGTTTTTTATTTGTGAAAATTAGTCTTGAGTTTTTTGTTGTTGGTAAATAAAGCCTTACGGTTTCCTCCATATTCATATGAAGTTAAAATAATGAAATTATTTAAAAACATGTAAAGCCATACTTACCTTTGAATTTCAGTATTGTATGTGTGGTATGGTTTTAGATGTTAAAAGGTAGAAAATTGAAACTTAATTTTAAACAATCTTTGTTAATTGCAGAATTGATCTTCAGTAGTGGTACTATGTTTTATAGATCTTTCTTTTCACAGTATAATTTGCTCCTTGTCTAAATCAAACAACCCTAATATCAATATGCACAATATATTACCACAGATAGGTATGATATTAGACCTGTGAAACTGAAGGTTTTTTTTCATTGAAAACATTTTTATTGATTTTGCCAATAGTTTTTTAAAAAAGTGAACAGATTCTGTCAGTTGTGCTTGAAACATTTTTATGTTGATAGAAGTAACATCTCATTAAAAAAAAATTCACCTTAACCATTTACATAAAAAAAAGAATGGCAGGACATAAGCAAATGTCAACAGTGATTATCTTTGAATATGGGATTGTGGATAGATTTTTATTCTCTTTTTACTTATCTATTTTCAAAAATTTCTATAAGTGAACTGTATTTATATTGAAACCCTTTTTTGAAAAGGTTGAACCACTGAAGATATTTATAAAAATTTTCATAGCCCTTTTGTAGATGATACTGTAGTTAGATTTTATAAAAATTATCATAGCCCTTTTGTAGATGATGCTGTAGATTATTTTTGGATTTTGAGAAACAGTATTAACTTAAAAATAAAGTTTTGCTCTATATACTGCATAGTACAAAACTAAAAGCCATGGGAGGTTCACAGAAGGAAAAGAGAATGGAACCTGCTTTCAAGGAAGCTATATTTAGTATATTAACAGATACTCAGTGAGGAACTGTGTGTATTAAGTACAGAACAGCAAGGAATTTGCTCACCAGTTACCCCATCCCTTTGTACAATTTTTTAACAAATCTTAATTATTTTTTAAAGCTAGTATTTGGAAACCCTATGTCTGCTTATACCCTTCTCCCAAATCTAATTTGCTTTTTTTAATGGATAATGAAAGATAAATTTCTATAAGTGATTTTCTATCCATAACAGGAAGGTTCTCTTTTAAACTGTTTTCCCTCTTCTCCTGTCTGTTTTGGTAGTCATTTACAGTGCTCTTTTAAGATACAGAGAAGTTAAAACAAAATAGTTATAGTAGAAGTACAAAGATATAGTGATGGCTTAAGTGTCGCTTTATAGTTTCTTTTTTCCCAATAGGGATGATACAATTTTAAGAAGGATAATATCTGACATTAATGTTTGTTAAATGATTGTTCTTGGCAATGGCTTAAAGCCTAAGTCAACATATTCTTTTCTGTTGTAAAAAAAATTTCTATGGATAGACAGATGTGCATCATTTCCTGTGCATTTAATCACTGAATGTATTTTCTTAAACTGTCCTTTTGGTGTGTAAATTTAATAAATGAATAATTATATACATTAAATAATTATATATAGTCTCCAATATATTAATGCTCATTAGTATGATTTTGTGATTTTGAAATTGCCGCCTTTAGGCAGAGTACGTTTTGCTTTATATTAAGAATTGTTGTGTTGATTCATACACATTTTAGGAGATGGCACCTCACTCTTAGAGGAGTTCAGAGTTGAGATTATTATATTGGGAAAGAAATGAGTTTTAAAAAAGCACTAATTATAAAGCATTCATAATTATTTAGAATTCGTAACTATTTAGAATTGTTAATTTTTGTTTTTAATAGATGATTCTTCTAGGTAGTTTAGCAGTTGAAACAAAGCCAAAGTTGGTATTTCTCCTGTCTTGATCTGTTTTAAGCTAGCATGACTTTGGAGCATCTATTATCAGAAGAAGCAAATTTCTGGCTTGATTTACATATCAAAATTTTGGCTTAAAAGGAGGCTTGGTAGAAGTTAAGTATTAGCAAGTAAACTTTTTACTCAATAAAAGCAGGCATTGTTCATCATGTGGAGGTTGTTTCACAGGGAATGTTAAACTAAGATATTTTCCTTCAAAACTCTAGCCCCCAAAACCTTGAGAATTTTAGTGGCTTTTGGCTCCTAGCCTGACAATTAGATGCTAGCATTAGAATATTGGAGGTTTTGGGAACTCTTTAAATAATGAAAAGATTTATAACAATTCATGTGTCTCTTTAATTAAAATATTAAAAAACAGGTGAACAAAATATAGATTTTCTGTTGGAAAAAAATTTAGTTTATTAAGAAGTTATTATTTTTGGTAATTTTTATCTTTAGGAAATGTTAATGTGTATCTCAAGATATTCCTTTAACTGTGATTTTGAATTTTCTATAGAGTGTATTAAAAACTTTCAGACTGAACAAACATCTTTGCAATCAGAAAAAGCACAGTTTGAAAGTGAGAATCAAAAGCTTCAGCAGAAACTTAATGTAATGACTGAACTGTATCAAGAAAATGAAATGAAACTTCACAGGTAATAAAAATGCTGCTGCCAAGTCCACTGAATGGCAAGTAAAATAGCTTAAAAATATTGCACATTCAGCTTATGTGATGTTCAGAGTTTTCAATATATGGTTTGGTTATATTTCATCAGTTTAAGAAAGTTATGCAATCTTGAAACTTTTTCTTCTGAATCTGACTACTTTTTTCCACCTGCTATAGTACTAATAGGATCCGAATCACCATCATGTAGTGCCTGGTTTATTGCAGTGGCCTCATGCGTAGCTTCTCTCTACCCTTAATTTCATGTACTGGTTTTCAACAGCATGACTCTTCTAATACTTGATTATGGGTATTGTCACTCTTGCTTGGAGTCTCCTAGTGCCTTCACTTAGGATTTAAACCGGAGCTTTTTTCTTGGCCTACAAGACCCTGTAAGATTTGGCCCCTGGCTACCTCCTTAATTTTAGCTTATTCATTTATTGTTCCCTCACTGCCCTTCACCCACACCGGCCTTCTTGATGATCTCTAGCATGACATGCACATCTGTACCTCAGCGCCTTCTGCCCTTGCTTCTTCTGCCTGGGATGGTGTTTGAGCCAATTCTTCATTTCATCTGGGTGTAGGTCCCCATTTTGCCTCAAAGACTCCTTCCCTGCTACCCTAACCTAAATAATACCTGCCGTTCCATGTCCCCTTCATAGGTTTTATAGTCCTCAGATGATTGATTGTCTTTTCCCTCTCCCCTCACATTAAATGTACACTCTATTAGAGAATTACTTTATTCTTTTCTCTTCTATATTCCTAGTAAATAATATTCAGGCCCATGGTAGTTATTCAATAAATATTTGTTGACTATATGAATAACTGTTTAGTGCCTTAATATACTGGAGTGAAAGATTTGTGTGCGTGTGTATTCTGAAGCGTAAATGCACAGGTACACAGAATACTGTTGAGATACCTATTTGGAGGCTACAGATTTTCAGATACCACTATAGCACCTATTTTTTATCATAAGAAAAAATGACATGTAACAGACTTTCAATTCCCTTTAAAAAATTAATGATAGTTATTACAGTTGATCCTCATTCAGAGAATCTTTATTGGTGAACTTACCTACTTGTGAAAATTTATTTGTAACCTCAAAATCATCACTCACAGAGCTTTACTGGTCATTCTTAGACATGCACAGAATGGCAAAAAATTTGTACCACCCAATTTGCATATTACCAGTTGTGCTTGAACAAGGTGATGCTCTGCCTTGGTGTTTTCAGCATTCAGTCCTTAAATCAAGTGTTCTCACAGTATTCAGTGCTATATTTTTATGCTTTTTGTTGATGAATTAACTGTTTAAAATGGTCCACAAGGGTAGTGCCGAAGGGTTGTCTAGTGTTCCTAAGTGCAGAAAGGCTGAGGTGTGCCTTATAGGGAAAGTATGTGTGTCAGTTAAGATTTTGTTCAGGCATGAGTTATAATGCTGTTGGCTATGAGTTCATTGTTAATAAATCAACAATATGTATTAAATACAGTGTCTATAAAGAGAAACACATGAAACAGGGTTATGTATTGATTGATGAAAATGCTGTGACCAGAGCTCATAGGAACCTAACCTTGTTTTTCCTTTAGGAGCAATGGTTCAGTATTTGCTAATGTAGGATTTATGGTCACTTTATAAGAAATGAAGAAATGACTAGTGGGAATGAGATTCTGTTTTGTGTATTTGGAAACTGGTAGAGAATATTAATACTCCATTGACATCAGGATGTTTGGTGATTGGTTAAGTTCTTTCACTGCTGATCATTCTTTGGATTCAGTTCAAAATTTAAAAACCTTATATTCATCATGGACCTCTGATAGGGACTGCTCAGGATATGAAAGAGAAATATGACTTGACTAAATGGAAGAGCTACAGAGTAGCTTCCAGATTTCATCAGTTGGTCTAGTAATGGACCAGTAAACCTGGAAATGGATCTTTCTTTTTAGGTTAAGATGAAAGATATTGTGAGTAAAGTTTGGACATAAAAGGGGTTATTTGATGTGAAAGGAATACTTTTGAGTGTATCTTTTAAACAAAAAATATATGGTTCATATAGAATGTAATTAGGATTATTAATTTCAAAGAAAAAACTTCTCTGTAGATATTTAAAGCAAGGATGGGAAGATGAGTAGAATCCTAGCTCTGTGTTGTTCATATTGTGATTTCACTCATTTATTTGAACTGTTTTATGAATTCCTAAAATATTGTATATTCCATTCTCATATTTAAATTAAAATATTCACTACTGAAATTCAGTGAATTTTGCCACTGGTTGTTTGTCAGAGGATAATATAGAGAGTTGATAGTACTAGTAAAATGTTAAATTCAAATTCTTGCCCATATACAGTATGATTTAGATTCAGTCATTTTATAGATCCTGGATTGGTTTTTCATGACTAATACATTACATTACTAGCACTTTTCCAAATTTAATATTTGGAAGAAGGGAAGTAGTATAACATAGATGATTAATATGTTGCTTTACATATATGATTTTTTAAAGTTATATATTGGGTTTCCTGTCTTAGTGTAATTGCGATCATTAATGAGCCCCTACCTAAATTTAAGATGGAGTTCATGGACTTTACTTCTCAATGGTAGGGGTATCAAAGAATTTCTGGCCATTTTTAATCTCAAGAATCTGTAAAAATACCCCTCTTTCCATCTCTAAGCCCAGTACACTTTCATGCTTCTCCTAAGGAGATGACTTTTATTTTCTTATTGTACCTATGAAACGGTTGACCTGGGAAGTGCTTCTAAACAATAGGTAACATAGTGTGTGGAGTGTAGAACATTACTGCTTCCCTGTAGAATTTTTTCCATGGTTTGTCATGCTTCTCCCCAAAGTTGGTGAGGAAGGGGAGGTATCCATAGTTAGGACTTCAAATGTGTTTTCCTGTGGTGTCCAGTGTTTCTTAAGGGACCAGTGATACCATGTGATAACATGTGAAACAGCAGGTATAATATAGTATAATGGAGTCACTGCTTGCTAGCTTTATGCCTTGGCTCAATTACTTAGTTTGTGCCTCATTTCTTGTAGAGCTGTGGTAATTAAGTAATATATACAAAAGTCTAAGAACATTTTCTGGAATATACTAAATGGTTCAATAAATTATCAATTGTTATTAAAAGAACTAGAAGTACTAAGTAGGACTATTACTCTACTTTTATTGGGTTCATTATAAGACTGTGTGTGTGTGTGTGTGTGTGTGTGTGTGTGTGTGTGTGTGTGTTTGTGTGTGTGTATGAACTTGCCTGGAAGGCTAATTACGATTTTAACAACCAATTTAAAAATTATTGAAATACCAGTAATTGGGGACTGCTTATCTAATAAATGCAATGCTGCTTTATACAGGAAGGCTTTACAAATAATATATAGTTAAAATATTTTTAATATTTACCTTTGATAATCTTATTTTTATGGTAAATTCTTATAGAAAACTAAACTTTTATATTAGCAGTACTCTGTTAGACAAGATCCTTTATAATTTGAACTTATAATATCAAATTCTATACCAGCCATATTTACACAGGTGCTTTTTTTCCTTCTTGTGATGTTTTTAGTGGTATGCAGTTTGCTTTATGGAAATCAATTGTGATATAATTAAAAAGATATAATTGATTATTACACTTAGTAAGCAAAAATAAAAACACATTTTGTTTTAAGGAAATTAACAGTAGAGGAAAATTACCGGTTGGAGAAAGAGGAGAAACTTTCGAAAGCAGATGAAAAGATCAGCCATGCAGTTGAAGAGCTGGAGACCTATAGGTAGTAAATATATTTTACCCCTTCTTCAGGTGGGGAGGTATCTAACAACCCAATATCAGAAAAAATAATAAAGCAACAACATACTTTTGTTTCATTGTTGTTCATTTAGATGTTTTGCTATTATGCAATGATACAGAAAATATAAAAAGGGAAAAGTGTTTTTCTTTCAGAGTGTGTAATTTTAAATCTCTCACATTAGGTGTATTTGAATATGGGCAATCCTATTTTATGTTACTATCAAGAAATTTATGAGTAGTCATTAATTTCAAGATCTTTCCTCTTTGGCTCAAATGGGGCAGAATGCATACAGTATTAATGCATTCACCAAGTATGTCACAAGAAGAGTGAACCACAATTGAAGTTCTGAAGAAGGGAGAAGGGTTTATAAGACTATAGTCTAGTTTTTTCCTTGGTTCACTACTCAGTAGTTCCATGGAAATTATAGAAAACCTAGAGAAAATAAGGGGGCAGGATTCAGCAGTGTCCTAAGTAGTTGTGATACCTCATTTTACATTTGGAAAAGTAAAGTTGAGTTTTATCCAAAAGAAGGAATTATGTTGTTAGTCTTATAAAGGTAATAAGTAACATTTTATTTCATACAGATCATTGACTTCCTAGAATTTTATTAAGATTACCAGCATCTGAATAAATCTTCCAAGAGCACGCATCTTAAAAATAAAAACAAACCGGTATATCATATGAATCTTTGCATGACCTTTAGTTTAGGTTAAACCAAGTAGTAGTACCCTTAAAGCTTAATTAATACTAAAATTATATCAGGAAAAAATATACTTTAGAACCTCATAAAGGGTGATTAATATATGGAGTTCTGGAGTTATTATTCACATGAAACAAATGTTTACATGAAGCAAAATTAATATTTCAGTAGAGGCAGTGTGGTCTATCATTTCTTAATATGCATTAATAGTAGAATGATTATTTGTTCCTTATAGAAAGCGAGCCAAAGATCTTGAAGAAGAATTGGAGAGAACCATTCATTCTTATCAAGGGCAGGTATATATGTATGTGTGTATGTGTGTGTGTGTAACTTAAGCAGTTCTGATTTCTTTGAACTGGTATCTCTTTTTTTGATGCAGGTATATAGTTACTTGACTAGTTGCACACTTCTCTTGAGGTTGTTTCTGTCTCTGTGGAACATTTCTAGGGAGCTGAAGGTTCTGGGATGAGACCTTGTTTAAGGTTGCCATGTTTCCTGCTTTCAGATTGTGGATTGAATAAGTAAACAAACATATATAAGCTGTGGGGTCTCACATTCATTTGTCCTAGTTGTCTCTTAGTGGGCAGTTTCTGTTGTAGCTGATCATTTCTTAAAACAGAAATTTACTGGATGGACAAGAATTTCAGTTGTTTTTACATTCAGTTTTTATTTTAAAGTACAGTAGAGTAGAGCATGTTTGTATGAAAATTTGCTTTAAAAATCTTACTTTTCAGAGATATTTGGGTGATTTTTGAATTTATGAGTTGTGTACTGAATCATATTGGTAGATGTGAGTGTTTTTTACTTACAAAGAATACTTATCAGTTGTATTTTAATGACTTTCTTTTTCAGATTTTTTCCCATGAGAAAAAAGCACATGATAATTGGGTAAGTATTAAATTCTCATGAGCTCTTTGTCTGATTGTTCTTTTTCCTAATATAAATGAGCAGTGTAAAGATACATATTTACACTGAACATAAAGGTAGTATTTTTAAAAAGTCAGTTTCTTTTTATTTTACAAGTAGTGAAATTATGTTCTTTGTGAACTAAATACTTTTTGTTACACCACAGTTATTCACAAAATCTGTTTTTTCCTTCTCTGCTTTTAGCACATTGCCTCTTTGCAAGGAGTTTAACTCTCTCTGGGCAGGTGATGTAATGTTCATGGATTCATTGTTTTAAGGCACTGGGTTGCCACTAATTACTTGTGGAGAACTTGAAATTCTCTGGTTATGTTTATTCATCTGTAAAACAATGGGATTAGAATAAGTGATATCTAAAGCCTTTTTAAGTTCTGAAAGTCATACGGTTCAGGTATCTGATTCTCAGTGATAAGGATGCAGGTTTTGACTGATTATAAGACTGATTCTTCTAACATGTAGAACTGTTGTAACATTTGGCCTTTGGACGATTTGAGGCAATTTGCATAGCAGGTGAATTCATGCGGTCTGGAGTCAGCCTGTCTTGGTTGGAATCATGGTTCCATCACCTGCCACTGGTTTCTTTATTTATAAGATAGACCTTTATTTATAAGATAACCTATAAGATAGATATCAATAGAACCTATTTCATCAAATTTTTGTCATGTTTAAGTAAAATAACTCATCTAAGGCTGTTAGCTAGGTGCCTGACATAGTAAGTACTCAGTAAATATTAATTCTTACTACCATTGTTGTTATACTGAAGTTTGGGAGATATTTCTTAGGCATGGATGTTTCTTGTAGTGGAGATAGGTTGAGAAATTAGATAGGTTGAATGTCAAGGCCCTTCTCAATTCTAAGATTTTGTGTATTTCTGTATTGAAGGTTCAAGTAAAATTTGTTAATTAATTAAGTTGGGATTAGAGATGAATTTTGTCTTAAAGGCTTTTTTATATATATTACTCAATTCACACAGTAACTCTGTAAAGTAGGTATTAGAATTCAAGTTTTGCAGCTGTGTAAACAGCCCAAGATCACATGATCAGAATAAAGAGTGGAGATAGAAATTTTGACCATTTACATTCTAAAACTTGTGCTTTTCCTGATACCATACATTGAATTTCTTGTTTGGTAAATAGTGACATTGACTTTATATTAAAACATAACAACAAATGCCCTGTATGTCTCAAAATGAAAGGTATTTTTCATATTTTATAAAAATAATGTATACTCATTATATAAAAGTTTGGACCATATAATATAGAAAGGTACAAAGAAGTAAGCAGCAGTATCACTTTCATTTTCTTTAATTGAAGTATGGTTAATATACAATCTTATATTGGTTTCAAGTATACAACAGAGTGGTTCAGTAGTTATCTACATCATTAAATTCTCACCCCCACTAGTGCAGTTACTATCTGTCAATATAGAAAGATATTACAGTCATTGGCTAAATTCTTTATGCTCTGCTATCATCCCTGTGACCAACTTATATTATGATTGAGATTTTTTAACCCCCTCACCCTCCCCAGGCACCCATCCCAATCCCTCCTCCATGGTAACCACCAGTCACTTTTCAGCAACCATGAGACTACTGCTGTTTTGATGTTTGTTTTGTTTGGATCTTGTGTTCCACAAAAAAGTGAAA
Source organism: Manis javanica (assembly GCF_040802235.1). Classification (NCBI taxonomy): domain Eukaryota; kingdom Metazoa; phylum Chordata; class Mammalia; order Pholidota; family Manidae; genus Manis; species Manis javanica. Next base: position 59,537,511 of record NC_133163.1, on the reverse strand, counting down.
TCTTATGGTATTTGTCTTTCTCTACCTGGCTTATTTCACTTAGCATAATACTCTCTAGGTCCATTCATGTTGTCACAAATGGCAGAATTTATTTTTTATGACCAAATAGTAATATGCTGTGTGTATGTACCACATCTTCTCTATCCATTCATTTATTGATGAGCACTTTGGTTGCTTCTGTATCTTGGCTACTGTAAATAGTGTAGTGATAAACATAAGGATGCACTTCCCTTTTCAAATCAGGGATTTTGTTTTCTTTGGTTAAATTTCTGAAAGTGGAGTTACTGGGTCATATGGTATTTCTCTCTTTATTTTTTTTGAGGAACCTCCACACTGCTTTCCACAGTGGCTGCACCAATATACATTTCTACCAACAGTGTAGGAAGGTTTCCTTTTCTCCACATCCTCACCAACACTTATTATTTCTTGTCTTTTGGATAGTGGCCATTCTAGCAGATATAAGGTGATATCACATTGTGGTTTTTATTTGTATTTCCCTAATGATTAGTGATGTGGTGCATCTTTTCATGTGCCTGTTGTCCACCCAATCTGTATATTTTCTTTGGGAAAATGTCTGTTCAGGTTCCCTGCCTATTTTTTAATTGGATTATTTGTTTTTTTGGTGTTGAGGTGTATGAGCTCTTTATATATTATTGATGTTAACCCCTTATCAGATAAATTATTTACAAATGCATTCTGCCATACTGTAGAATGCCTTTTTGGTCTGTTGATGGTGTCCTTTGCTGTACAGAAACTTTTTAGTTTGATGTAATCCCACTTGTTCATTTTTAATTTTGATGCCCAAAGAGATGTGTCCAGAAAAAAATCGCTCATATTTATGTTGAAGAGATTTTTGTCTTTGTTTTAGAAGTTCTAAGAGTTTCATGGTTTCATGACTTATATTTAGGTCCCTAATCCATTTCTAGTTTACTTTTGTATGTGGGGTTAGACAGTAATCCAGTTTCATTATCTTACATGTAGCTGTTCAGTTTGGCCCACACCAGTTGTTGAAGAGGTTGTCTTTTCCCTATTGTATATTCATGGCTCCTTTATCATATATTAATTGACCATACATGCATGTGGTTTTTTCTGGGCTCTCTGTTCTGTTCCATTGATCTGTGGGTCTGTTCTTGTGCCAGTACCATACTGTTTTGAATACTGTAGCTTTGTATAGAGCTTGAAGTTAGGAAGCGTAATTCCCCCAGCTTGTTTTTCCTTAGAATTACTTTGGCTATTCGGGGTCTTTTGTGGTTCCATATAAGTTTTAGAATTATTTGCTCTAGTTCATTGAAAATGCCATTGGTATTTTGATAGGGATTGCTTTGAATCTGTAAATTGCTTTGGGCAGGATGGCCATTTTGACAATATTAATTCTTCATATCCATAAGCATGGCATAGATTTCCATTTGTGTTTTCTTCAGTTTCTCTCTTGAGGGTCTTAAAGTTTTCAGAGTACAGGTTGTTTTGATGCAATTGTAAGTGGAATTGTTTTCCTGATTTCTTATCTGCTAGTTTGTTATTAGTATATAGGAATGCAACATATTTCTGTGTATTAATTTTATATCCTGCAACTTTGCTGAGTCCAGTTATTATTCTAGTAGTTTTTTGGTGGTCTTCAGGATTTTCTGTATATATCATATCATCTGCAAATAGTGAATTTTACTTCTTCCTTAGCAATTTGAATGCATTTATCTCTTTATCTTATCTGACTGGTATGGCAGGATCTCCACTACTATTTGAATGAAAGTGGTGAGAGTGGACATCCTTGTCTTGTTCCAGATCTTAGAGCTTTTTGTCATTGAGTATGATGTTGGCTGTGGGTTTGTCATATATGGCCTTTATTATGCTGAGGTAATACCCTCTAAACCCATTTGTTGAGAGTTTTTATCATGAATTGGTGTTGAATTTTGTCAAATGCTTTTTCAGCATCTGTTGAGATGATCAGTTTTTTATCCATTTTTTTAATGTGGTGTATCATGTTAATTGATTTACTAATACTGTACCATCCTTGCATCTGTGAAATAAATTCCACTTGGTCATGATGGATCATTCTTTTGATGTATTTTTGAATTTGGTTTGCTAATATTTCATTTGCTAATATTTGCATCTATGTTCATCAGGAATATTAGTGTATAATTTTCTTCTGTTGTGGTGTTTTTGTCTGTTGTTAGAGTGATACTGCTGCATAGAATGAGTTTAGAAGTATTTCCCTATCTTCTCCCTTTTGAAATACTTTAAGAAGGATGAGTATTATCTCTTCTTTAAATGTTTGGTACAGTGCAGCTGTGAAGCCATCTGGTCCTGGAATTTTGTTTGTTCAGAGTTTTTTGATTACCAGTTAATTTTTGTTACTGGTAATTGGTCTGTTCAGATTTTCTGCCTCTTCCTTGGTCAGTCTTGACCAAGGTACTCCAGAAAATTTGTCCATTTCTTCTTGGTTGTCCAATTTATTGGTATATATTATTTTTCATAGAATTCCCTAATAATTCTTTATGTTTCTGTGGTATCAATTTAACTATTCTTTTTTCATTTCTGATTTTATGTCCTCTCTCTTTTTTTCTTGCTAAATCTCTAATTAGGAGTTTGTCTATTTTGTTCATCTTCTCAAAGAACCAGCTTTTGGTTTCATTGATTTTTTTTCCTACTGTTTTATTCTTCTCCTTTTTATTTCTGCTGATCTTTATCATGTCCCTCCTTCTACTGACTTTGGGTTTCATTTGTTCTTGTTTCATTAGTTGTGAGTTTAGACTGTTTATTTGGGATTGTTCTTGTGTCTTGAGGTAGGCCTGAATTGCTATATACTTCCTCCTTAGAACTGCTTTTCCAGTGTCCCTCATGTTTTGAGCTGTTGTATTTTTGGTTTCATTTCTCTTCACGTATTGGTTGATTTCTTCTTTGATTTGTTCATTGATCCATTGAGCGTAAACTCCAGCCTTATGCTCATATCTTCTGGTTACATGAAACACATTCCCTTTTAAAAAATTCCCTAAATTAAAACTTTTTTACATTGAGTTTATTGAAATGGATATTTGCTTAAGTGTTTGTGGTACTTGTATGCCATCATTGTGATATTTATATATACTTATCTTTCATTTTAAGTGTGTATACATGTATCTTTTAAAATATACTGTTTTCTTTAAGTTGGCAGCTCGGACTGCTGAAAGAAACCTCAATGATTTAAGGAAAGAAAATGCTCACAACAGACAAAAGTAAGTATCTTAGTGGGAACACTTTAAAAACTTTATTATAGTTATCCTTAATTGTTATTTTATTAATTAGTCAATACTTTTATAAGGATTAACTAGAAACCTTGCAGTGAATCCAGCATATCTTGTAGAGAAATATCTATGGGTTTTACTAGGTGTTACTGGATTTTTAGTGTGAAACACTTTAGAGAGATTAGTTAACAGAAGAAGGAAACCGTTTGCATATTCTTTTGTAAACAGTGTAACTTCAAAATTCAAAAAAGGACAAAATCGAAACAAACCTGTATAGGTAGAAGGAGATTTACAAGGGAGGGAAGGAGAAAGAGAAAGGATGAGCCTTTGGACAAAGTAATTCTTAGAATATTGGCATCTGATAGTGAGTAAGTAGATAGAATAAATGTTTATTATTTCTGTTATCCTCTGGTTTTATTGTATTGGGTGTCATTGCTTTACAATAATAATGAAAAGGAGGATAAAAGTTTATGATGTACAAAGGGAAGAGTAAATGCTTTTCTATGAGGATTGTAGCAGTCTTCCCAGAGTGTTAAAAATTCTTGCTAGAATGTACTATTAACATTGTCCAGTATTAGTTTTAGTTTTATTCCAACCTTTTCTACTCAGAAATTAAAAACCAAATGATTAAATGTTTTATTTCAGATCTGATAATCAAGAAATAGAAATAATATTCTTAAAATATCACATTTTTAAGATAAAAAGTTTAGGCATAAAATAGTGGGATGCATTAAATTCCTTTTTTATGTTATGATTGGAATCATATGGGTAACATCATAATGGAAAGCATACGTGACTCAGAATCAGGAATCCTGTTTTTTAATCCTGACCTTTTAATTTTGAGTAAGTTATTGAAACTCCTGTCCTTAATTTTCTAAGTTATAAAGTGGTAGACCTAAAATGGGTGACTTTGGAGGAAGGACCCTGCTATTTCTAAAATTTGGATTCTGTTATACAGTACTCATTTATAGTCTAGTTTTGAAGAAAAACAGTTCCAGACCTCAACAAAACATTACTATTGCTTGGCAAAAAAGAAACCACAATAAGTAGTGTGGGATATAGAAAAGTATTTTGGTCAGAATAATTTTTAAAGAGCTATTTCTTCTATTGCAGATATTGAGATACTGAAGAGTAGGTTGTACTTGATAGTGGCATTTTTCTTGAAATGTGGGTGTTTCTCTTGGACGAGTAACTTAGAAATGTTTGTTTTTTATTTGCAGATTAACTGAAACAGAGTTTAAATTTGAACTTTTAGAAAAAGATCCTTATGCACTTGATGTTCCAAATACAGCATTTGGCAGAGGTAGTCTTTTTTTTTTTAACCCCTCATTTAAAATATACATACATACATATATATATATTATATATATATATGTATATTGCACATACAGTTTATATTAGTGTAAATTAACACTATTATTTATAAATATTTTAGGTTTTAGAGCCAGGTTCTCTGAAATCTTGGGAGCCAAAGTCTCCCAAGTTTCTGAGTTTTGTTTCTCTACTAATAATGTAAATAACTGCTGTCACCCTAATTCAGTGGGATTTTGTAAGATGATGTCTATTTAGTATCTTGAGCTCCTTGATAGCAAAGTGCTTGGCACATAGTAAAGGACTCATTAATTGTTTTGGAGAATGAATGAATGAAAAGTGTTTAAGTGGGATAGCATTGTAACTGTTTACATATTAATCTATGGGGTTTGCTTGAATTATTAAAATAAGTAAAACAATTGTTTTTTTATTATATAAAATACTAATTAAAAATTGGGAAACCTTAATAATCTGAGTTTGATTGCTTTAATTACACCCAGGAGAGGGAGGACATGTTCTTTGGAAGATGTATTTAATATTTCTGTCCATTTGTTAATTAGCAACTTTAATGTTCTTTAATGGTTTTGGTATTAGAAATAGCTTAAATTTTTCAAAATAATTTTGGTTGAGTTGGAATTAAGCTTCTGAGGCAGTGAAAATAAACCTATCTTTATATAGTTAGAATCCCATTTTAATAACCATTGAAAAGTTGTATAAATTACTTTTGAGAGTCCAGTTTCATTAAAATGAGTCTATTTGTACATTTTGAATAGCAGATTATTATAAATTTCAAATAGTAACAATTTGGAGTGGGAGGAATTATGCAGAAGGAATTATTGTCTGAACTTAATGCAAAAGTTTTAGAGGGGGTTAATAATACTTCTGAATCATTTGTTGTAACTATATTTGAATATCACATTAGCTACACGATATAATTTCACATGCTTAAGTATTATTTTTGTGGTGTTTACATTTATTTGTTTTTTGATGTTGATTTTTGATCTTTGGAAGCATAACCATTATTTGGGAATGGTGAAGTTTGTAAAATGATAGGGCTCTTAGTTGTATAGTGGTAGATACAGTGATTTATTTCATAAATAAATATATGAAAATGAATTTTTACTGGTAATCAAAAGTAATTTTTGATGCTTCAGAATATTTTGTTTATGTCTACTTTTCAAAATCTGAGCTTTACTTAAATAATTCATGGCCCAAACAACCTGTCTAGCTCTGATTTAAACTGAGCTCTTCCATGTTACAACCCTCACCAGTTGAAATATCCGGAAACGTACTGTCATTATGAGCAAAATGAAACCAAACAAACTTCATGCTCCTTAAATCCTCTTTATAGCTCCAAAATATCACCAGTATCCTTTGCTTAATATTGTATGTTTATCTAAGTGTGTCAGTTACTAAGAGGATAATGTTTTTATTGACCAAGTTGTCCATTGACTAGACAGACTTTAAAAACACAGGCCTCCATATTTAATTCTATTCCATATTAGCAAACTGCAAAGCATAGTTAGTGTAAGACATGCATTAAACTTAAATTGACAAAAGGATGACTTACTGGTAGTTGTTGAAATGGGATTCTAATCTGTAGGGTAGTTCCTTGAAACTATGAATTTAAATATGCTGTTTTAATTATTCCAGAGCATTCCCCATATGGTCCCTCACCATTGGGTCGACCTTCATCTGAAACGAGAGCTTTTCTCTCCCCTCCAACTTTGTTGGAGGGTCCACTCAGACTCTCACCTTTGCTTCCAGGGGGAGGAGGAAGAGGTATATTGTTTAAACATCTTTATTACTCCAGATTTCTTCCTTCCTTTATATTTCCATCTCAGCTTGTCTTTAAAATAAACCTTTGGAAAAAGCAGGCATTCCTTGCACTTATTTTGGGGTAACTTTTGTTTGGATAAAGAGTCTTATCTAATTTTCATATATTCATATATTAGAAACAGTATTCTAATTACATTTTGGTCAATCACTTAATGCATATTTTTTAAAATCATTGTTTTGACTTTATGTATTATACTACATAATATAAATTTTATAAAGAATACATAAAATGCAGTAATATAACCTAGCATAAAATTGTATTTTAATGAACTATAATTAGAGTATAGAAATTTTGTTTCATTCTCATGATCTTTTTATTGTAAAAAATCAGAAAACCAAAGAATCTTTTTTAGTGTTGAGGAATTTAGAAGTGCTCTCTTAGAGGCAGTTTTGATGGGAACCTTAAATGAGACCTAAATCATTTGTTGATACTTTAAGAAACCAACCCAAGATTGTCAGTTTTGTTATCCCCTTATCTATTTTTGAGAATTTCAAGAGCTACTTCAAACCTAAGCAATAGCAGTTGGTCTTTCTGCATTTATCTCATCAGCACTCATTGTGGTGTTACCTAATGGACTTGCAATTTCCCTCTTTTGATCTCTCACCATACTTTGTTCACGTTAAGTTGCTTTAAAATCCTTCCTTGAATTGTGGTAAGATTCAAAGATACAGAACCCTGTTTATCCCAGTATCAAGTCTTAGGTTTTTAGCCCCAGGTCTGTGTTATTTTGTAAGAGCTAATAGCATTAAATTAAATTAAATTAAATTAAACACCAAATCAAGTTAAATAAAATTTAAACACCAAACTAAATCCAGCATACCAATGGTCATATATTCAAACGGATATTACTCATCAAAATAATCTCTTGGGGAGTCTGTGTACTTTCCTGTTGAAGCTGCCATTTAAAAAATTGTTTTGAAACTCTACTTGGAATTGTCTTCAAAGAATATGAGAAAATTAATTTCTTACTTTATGGTTATGAGATAGTCTCCCTTTACCCATTTCCTATTTATATCATCTTTCCCTGTTCTCAGTGTGGTGCCCTTAGCTCTGGTCCCTCCTACCTCCCAGTCCCAATACAGGTTGGGCCCACAGTCTGGAGATACTTCAGAGAGAGCCCTAGCTTGTGTTGGCTTTGAACTGAAAGCTGCTAGTGAAAGAGACTGAGCTGTAGATTGACTCTTGGAGCCCTAGGGGAGCTTTGCTTTGAGCACTTCAGGAAGGGGGATAATTTTGAAATTTACATGCATATTGTAAGTGCCCTAAATCCATTTTCCCCCCAAATTTTAACCTTAACCTATAGTAAGAAATATATTTTATGTTGTTTTATATACCAACATAAATGTAATTGAAACTAGTTACATGAAATAGACTACCCTTACTATTTTTGATTCTTTCTGATATTTTCCATTCAGATCTATTCCATTTATTTAAAAAAATGCTGATTAAGACCAAGTTATTTTTGCATCACTATGGGTTGTAGCCAGCAGTGCCTTAGAAATAAGGGTATAATTGGCTAAACTGCAAATGTGAGTCACTGGAAGTTGAATGACATTAAGTCAAGGATTGCTTGTAATTAATTGAATATTTGAAATAAGAGTAAAAATTACCTTTGATTTCTCCTCTCCTATTTAAATTACTTTCCTCTACTTTTCCATTACTTTCAAGATATGATATGTTTGGAATATTTGCAAGGGTGTTTTACTATTTGTTAGAAAAGTATGGAAGTTTTAGGTAAGTTGTCAGCAGGTCAGAAGGGACTTGATTTGGACTGAAATATTCTGACCCACCAGAGAAGGATGACCAGTACCCATTCCTTTCCTTCCATTTATTATATTCTTAAGTTTGAAAGTTTGAATGAATATGTATTTGAGTAAGATTGAGTATAAGGAAAATCATTTCTTTTTAGAGTAAGTTGTGTGCAACTTTTGGTCTGAATTTTAACCTTTAGCATTTATAAGTTTGTAATTTTTCATATGGTAATAATTTGGTCCTTTGGAAGGAAGCAGTCAGGAGAAAGCCTTTGAATTGCTCCCTTTAAGATCTGTGCTTCACTCTAGATGAACCCAGCCTAATTGACTCTTGCACATTTTTTATGAATTTAGTTTTCTGCTTTTGAGCCTATTCTTCTAATAAGCTGATTAGAAGGATGAATAAACCAGAAGGAAAGATTTGAGGAATTTAGTAGAATGTACAACTATAACGAATAGAGGAAGCTGACCTTCTGACATAAAAGTCAGCTGACCTTCTGACTCTACAAAAGAGAATAGATAGAAAATTTTTAAAAAAGATTACTGTATATTAAAAATGAAAGAATTCTTATGTTGACTGCACAAATTTTCAAGTAAAGGTCAGTTAATTTAGTTTCTTCTTAAAAGAGGTACTGAAATGTGGGAAACATTTTATAAAGATTTCTATTAAAAAACTTTTTAAAAAGCTATTCCTTAAAAGGAATAAGCTTTTGTTTTCTGAGAAATATAATTTTGAGATCTTATTTTCTTCTCAATGATAGATAAATGAGGTATTAATATATTTTGTTTTTTAATGCTTAAACATTTTTTATATTTGTCTTTTCCATTTTATTTGAACATGAGTTATTATGTGAAGTACTGTCATTTCTGTGGGCATATAAAGGGAACTTTGAAATGATTCCCCTCTTTTGTGAACATAAGCATGCCATATTTTCTTATCCAAATGAGTATAATCTTGTTCAAAATATTTATGCCAACAGACTGTTTTTGAAACTGTTGTCTTAGACTTGCCTTTCCAGAGATGTGAGTTCTTTTTAAGAAAATTTTTTTTAAGGTGAATTTGATATTTAGAAATTGCTAAAAGCCATTATAAGTGAAATTTGTGTGGTAAATATGAAGTTTGTAATCAGACTGGTTAAAATCATATTTAGACAGAAGTAGAGAGTCATGTCACAACACTGAAATGTAATTTCTTGAGTGGCTCTTACATTAATCTGAGTACATTTCTTAAGAGAGTTGTTCTGAAAAATACTTTGTGTAGTTACAGAACTAGTAAACTAGGTATTTAGCCCCTAAAATGACTGTTTTAAAGGATTCATGCTCCTTTTAACTATTGGGTTATTAGTAACAAAAACCTCATTTTATAGTTATTTTACTCTGTTTGGTATAGAAATCTTTATTTTGCAATTTACTTTCTCCCCTGTATTTTTCATATGTTATATTTATAATTTACAATTTAGCCACTGATTTTATATGTAAATGATGGTGATAACATTTAAAAATGACTTCTATAGGCAAGTGTTTGTTTATATATATTTATATTATTTTTTCCTTGTTGTCCTAGAAATGGCTTTGATAGGGAAGGGTTATAGTCTAATGTCTTAGGGAAACTTTGTTGGGATACAGTTTTACTTTTTAAAAAGTATCTGGATTTTATTTGATGACAGGTTTTTATAATACTTTTTTAGATAAAACTGAATTTTTTTTCTAATTAGGCTCAAGAGGCCCAGCAAATCCTCTGGACTATCAGATTACCAGTGAAAGAGGAGAATCAAGCTGTGATAGGCTAACTGATCCTCACAGAGCACCGTCAGACACTGGGTCCCTTTCACCTCCATGGGAACAGGATTGTAGGATGATGATCCCTCCATCAGGTATGGAAAGAATATAGTTATTGTTTATATTTGAAAGGCAACCAGTATGTACAACATACAGGAATGGAAAAAAAAAGAAGTACATGTGTGTCCTGTTTTAGGAAAAACCATGATATGTATTAGAAAATAACAGTTAACACAAATTTCTAAACAAAATAATTAGGGGTGATTGTTTACATTATGGAAAGCTGTTTTATCCACCCCCAACCCCTAGTGGACTATTTTTATTATTTTTGTTACTCATAGAAATGTTACATGTCTATATAGAAAATCCAAACAATGTAGAAACGGTGATTAGGAAGATGAAAAAATACCCCTTCTCATCTTACCATGCCCCTTCCAGAATTTAGTTCTATATCTTTTAGGGATTTTTTAAAATGTATTCATAAACATAGGTATATAAATTCTTGAATCATTTCTGTTCAATTATACTATTCACCTTCTTGTAATTGTCTTTTTCACTGAACAATATATCTTAGATTAACTGCCATAGTATATTACCAGAAGAGTCACAGCAGAATATCCTGAAGTAAGGCTATAGTTGCTATTCTCCTAATAGCTTCTGCTGTCCCAAGGAATCTTTTCAAATTAATTAGTTTGCTAAACTTTTATTTAGGTATAGAGTTTCAGGGGCACTGTTATGTGAACTGAATTCTGTTTCTTTGTATAAATTGATCATCATTAAAAAAATACTACCTCAGATTCCTTCTAGGGGTGTTAGAAAGGGAAGAGTATTATAGTAAAATAAACTTTAATTCTAAGCAATATGTTTTGCTGTGGTGGTGTGTGTATGTTCTCTCAAGTAGTGGCTCTTTATACTGTGGTTTTCCTTTGTTTGATATCACTAAAATATCAGCTTCATAAAAACACAGATTTGGGGCACTTTTTTCAGTGCTATGTCCCCAGCACCTGGAACAATGCTAGGCATGTAGTATTTGCTCAGCAAATATTTGTTGAATTAATGAATACCAGAGTTATTCTGAGAAAGCTGAGTATGTATATGCCATGACTCAAAAACTCTTTTAGGAAGGTAACATAGAACATCATCTTTCAAAGATTCTTTCTTGACGTTAACATTCATTAAAAGTTTAGCTGTGATAAAAATGAAGATTAATTAACTATAGCCCCTTTCTGAAGGGACTTGATTGCAAGATTGTGGAGTAGCTCATATCTCTGCATCTGTGCAGAAGACCTTCCTTTATGGAACTTAAAAGCAGTCAGTACCAGGAGTCCCTGTCACATCTGCTTTCTTCCCTAGTAAGTGGTTCTAGTGTAGTTGTTCTCTAATTTGGCTTATCATTAAAAATAACCTAAGGAACTCAAGAAAAATGCAGATACCTGGGTCCTACGTCATATCAGACCTTTGGAACATGAACTCTGGAGGTAAGACCTCTATTTCTAAAAAAATACCCTAGATGGTTCCAAGGGATAGCTAAATTTAAAAACCTCTAATTCTCTTCATTTGTTACTCTTCCTATATGGAGAAGGGCACTGAGTCCCCAGAGATTTGCTGACAAACTTAGGTTAACATCTAGGTGAATAGGTGACCTATAACTCAGATAGTAATGACTTTATTATTGTTGTTCATTCATAAAATTAGAAAATAATTTTACATGTCCTTTAATGATTGCCTGAAATCTATAATTGTTCAGGCTTTCCAATATTATCTCTCAGATCCCTGAGTCTCTCTTCATTTTGTTTCTGTTGTTTTTATTATTACTATTTTCTTCTACTGTTTTTATTTTTCTTCTAGTTGAATAATTTCTATTGCTCTACTTTAAGTTTACTGACTTTTCTGTCATCTCCATTCTGCTATTAAGATATTTTTCAGTTCCAGAATTCCCATTTTTTAAATAGTTTTGATTTATCGGCTGAGATTTCTTATAAGCTTTTTTTAAAACCTCATTCAGCATAGTTTTGTAATAGCTTCTTTAAAGTCCTCATATGGTCATTCTAACATCTGGGTCATCTTGAAGATAGCCTCTATTGGTTGTCTTTTCCCTTAGAATGAGTCACATTTTCCTGTTTCTTGGTATATAATGAAGAGTTGTGGGTTCTTTCCTAGACATTATGGAGACTGTGTATTTCTACTATTGTTAGTTTTGTTTTGTAAGTCAATTAAGTTGGTCAAACACAAACTGTAGACTTTTTTCTCCTGTGATGGGCAGCAGCTCAAATATCAACTCAAGGTTTTAGCTTTTATTTATGTATAGAGTTTCAGGGACACTGTTATGTGAACTGAATTCTGAAAACTGAAAATTGCTTAGCTTTGCCTCACACATGTGTGGTTGAGGAGTTCGCCAAAATAGTTCGCCCAAGGAGACTTGGCAGAAAACTCAAGAGTTTTGGGCTCCACTTCTTTGGATCTCATAGGCTTTGTCCTTTGCTTCTCAAGCCAGGGAGATCTGAGAGTATTAACTGATCTATGCTGCAGCTTGCCTGTAGTCTGCCTTCAGGCTAAAATATAAAAATGGAAAACTTTCCTTTACCAGCCCCTTCTTCCAAGTTCCCATTCCTTTCCTAAATTTGCCTACTTTTGTTCATGCTTCAGAGCCTTAAGTTAGTTATTTTTAATTTTTAGAATTTGTCTAGGTTTATTGAGATATAATTGATACATAGCACTGTGTAAGTTGAAGGTGTAGCGCACAATGATTTGACTTAAAAATATCGTGCAATCATTACCACAAAAAGTTTGGTTATCACATGTCATCTCATCTAGATACAAAGTAAAAGAAATTTTCTTCCTTGTGATGAGAACTCTGTATTTATTTTCTTAACGTTATTTATATCGTACAGCAGTGTTAACTATAGTCCTCATGTTGTAAATTGTATCCCTAGTACTTATTTATCTTATAATCAGAAGTTTATAAGATTATATATCTTATAATCTTATAATCTCCAGTTTTCCCTTTCCTTTCCCCTCACATCTGGTAACCACAAATCTGATCCCTTTCAGTTTTTTTGGTTTTTTTTTATAGAGATTCCACACAAAAGTGACATCATACAGTATTTGTTTCTTTCTGTCAGACTTATTTCACTTAGCATAATGCCTGTAAGGTCGATCTGTGTTGTTGCAAATGACAAGATTTCCTTCCTCTTTATAGCTGAGTTATATACCGTTATGTACATTATTTCCATATCTTGGCTATTGTACATAATTCTTCAGTGAACATGGGGGGGCAGGTGTCTTTTTGAGCCAGTATTTTTGTTTTTTTTTGCTAAATATCTAGAAGTAGAATTGCTGGATCATATGGTAATTCTATTTTTAATTTTTTGAGAAACCTTCATATTGTTTTCTGGAGTAGCTACACTTCAGGTAGTTATTTTTTGTGAGTTGTCCAGAGTTGTTACAGGTGGGAGGGTCGGTCTGTTATGAGTTTACTCTGCCATATTAGAAGTGGAACCTAATGTCCCTTATTTTCTAACTAAAAATTCAAAATTGTGAGCTTCAAAATTAATGTCTTCATAGAAGAGGTATGTATCTATTCCATAGAGAATATCTCCAAATAGTTTCTGATCCATTTAGTTTAACTGATGGGTTACCTGTGTCAACTCTAATCTTAAAGAAGTGGAATAATTCTATAGACATAGCCAAGGAATTGTAAAGGCTATTCTAGACTTTATGGATAAATGGGGTAAAATGAGACTGAGACTCTAGTTTGAATTGAAGTAATGCTGATAAATGCAGTTAGCTACTTAGCCCTATTCCCATCTAGAGTAAAATTACAAAAATAGCCTATGTTTGCCCTTGGGACATCTCTATCCTATCTAAATAGTCACCACAAGTTTCTGGGTTAGTTCTTTTATTTTGTGTTACAATTAGCTAATTGGTGTATTAAAGCATTGAACAAAAAATGAGGAGACCTAGCATTTTATCTTACATTGTTTTTAATTTTTTGTGTAATCTTGAACATTGCATTTTGCTTGTCACTGTTTTCTCACCTGTAAAAGATGGACTTCCATAAAACAGAGATGGTAACAATTAAAGTAATTGCTCCCTACACTTTTTATTATGTTGAATTATCAGGGCTTATGAAGAGTCCTGCTTTCCAGTAATAATCATGTCTTTAAGGTATTTCTTAAATTTTAAAGTGTTTTAATTTAAAACACTTGTGTTAAAGTAATATGGCAACTAAAATAACTAAAATTTTGAAGAATATGGATTCTGTAGTTGAGATTTTCTGTAATTTATATTCTGTAAAAGTATTAAGTATATTTTGTAAAATTCACATATTCCATTAATGTATTAGTATTGGCAGAAATTTTTAAGTTTTTCATGGAGTTTTGCATGAGTAAGCAGAATAATTTTAAAAGATTCTTTAATTCTAAGGAATCATTTGTTTTAGCACTATTAAATACTTTGAAGGAGGAAAAAAAGCATTTGTACTTTATGTATATATTCAATTCTAGACATTTTTGTTGCTTAGATGTCTTGTTGGCAAGCGTAGACCTAGTTTCTTCAAGTAATCAGCATTTTATTCTCATTATATTTTTGCTGAAGATTCAGTCTTCTCATAGAATAATATAGGTTTTCAACGTCTTTTTTCCCCAAAACTCTGTATGGAATATAATGGTTATTAAAGGGTAATACACAGATTTGGCTGCCATATTTGGATGAGGCTGAGTCTGCTCCAGCACAGTTTGTGCACAGAGTTGATTTGAATAATGTACAAGTGCATTGTATCTGTCCATATAACATTGTTTCATGGCTTTATAACTTAGATTGCATATTATAGAGTAAGAAATGTTTAGGTAAACAAACATTGGGACTGGAAATTAAGAAATCTGGTTTCCAGTCTTTACTTTTTTACCTTTTAAATGATTTCTGAAACTTGTTTTATCTCTTTGGACCTCAGTCCTTTATATACTGAGAGAGATACACTAAGTGATCTGTGTAATCTGTTTTAGATGAATTAGTCAGGTACTAATGGTTAACACTGGGATTTGCTAGATAATTTTCAATCTAGTTGATAGACCAAATAATATAATATATAAAATTAGTGAAACCAGACTACATACAGCATTCTTCTCTCAATCTGATTGATGAACACACCTTTTTCATTTTTAAAAACTTCCAATCTGGAGACTTCCTTCCTGTTCTAGGTCAAGCTGTAATTTACTTGGATTGGTAAATGTTGACACAAGTAAGCTGTGGGAAGTTGTGTAATACCCTTAGCAACCACTGAAAAGTCTTTTTAAAGAGATACACTCCAAAACACTGTAGGTCGGATTCAGTAAAATGCAGTTCTAAAAAATGTCTAAGTAACCCACAGGAATGCAGGAAAAGGAAAATAGTAAAGTAAACAGAAGGAACAAATAGAAAAAAAAAATAGGGCAGACTTAAGCCCTAACTTAACAGTAATTACATTAAATGTAAATTGTCTAACATCAGCCTTTAAAAGACAGATTGTCAGAATGGATTAAAAACACATCCATGACTCAACTATCTGTTGCCTATACAAAACTCATTCAAATATAACTGTAGGTAGGTAGTTTGAAAGCAAAAGGATGGAAGAAGATAGACTATGCAAACATTAATCAAAAGAAAGCAGGAGTGGCTGTATTAAAATCAGATAAAGTAGACTTCAGAGCAAAGAAAATTACCAGGGACAGAGAAAGACATTATATAATGATGAAAATCATTGTAATGATAAAAAGGATCAAGAAGACATAGCAAATCCCAAATGTGTTATATGCCAAACGACAGAGCTACAAAGCATTTGAAGCAGAGTGATAGAACTGAAAGGAGAAACACACAAATGCACAGTTAGAGTTAGAGACTTCAGTGCCTCTCTCAGTTGATAGAAAACTAGACAGACAGTTCACCAAGGATATTCGAAGAAATGAACGGTAGAAGAATCAACCAACGGGGCATAATTTGTCTTTGTAGATTGTGTTACCTAATGGCTGCAGAATAAACATGATACTCAAGCCCCAACTGAACATTTCCCAAGTTGGGTCATAGCCTGGGCCATGAGACAAACCCCAACTAATTGAAAAAGAATTGAAATTGTGTAGTTTGTTCTCTGGCCACAGTGGAATCAAACTAGAAATAATGAACTATTGATACATGCAGCAATTTGGATAGATCTCAAGGGCACTGTGTTGAGTGGGAAAAAAAATCTTGGAAGATCAGATACTATATGATACTGTATGATTCCATGTATAATGCTCTTGAAATAACAAAATTATAGAAATGGAAAACAGATTAGTGGTTGCCCTAGGTTAAGGATAAGTAGGAGGAATGTAACTACACAGAGTAGACTGAGGGATGTCTTTTCAGTTAGTCTGCTTGAGCGCCATGGTGGTTACAGGAATCTACATACCATAAAATGGCAAGAATGCTACATATGCATTGTACAAATGTTGGTTTCCCGGTTGTTGCACTATAGTTATGAAAGATGTAAACATTGGGGAAAACTAGATAAAGGGTATGTATTATTTTTACAGCTTTTGGGAATCTTCATTCTAAGATCAAAAGTGAAAAGGCACCCTTTTTATTGATACAATACACATATAAGAAAGTGCAGGTATCCTTAAGTAACTTGATTTTTTCCACAATTTGAGCACACTAGCATTCAGATCAAGAGACAGTTTTCAGTTTATTTTTATTCATCTTATGAATTTAGATAGAAATCTTTACAATTTTAGCAGGAAAAAAGGTTCTTGATAATATAAATAAGTTATTAATAATTACATATCATGTATAGTAATCAGAATTAGAACTTTAGCAGGAATATATTCTGGAAATAACCAGCCCACTATAAGCTCTTAATAAATACTAAACTGTGACAAATATCTAAGCAATGAGATACACCTTGCTCCGTGCTTCATTCCGTGAGAAATGTGACTTCATTCTGTGAGTCTCATCCTTGTTGCTGAAGGATAGGAATAGAAAAGCAAAAACATGTAAGTGCTTTTCTAAGCTTCCCTTTGAATCAGGCAGAACAGTGAATATTTGACTGACCAAAAGCAAGTCATATGACAGAATTTAGAATCAGTGGACAGGAAATATAGTCCACCTCTTGAAGAGAAGGATTCAGGGAGGGGTAAAGAATTGAAATCATGAATGCAGTCTGCTAGAGGGATTATACTTTTATAATGTGTTTTCATTTGTTATAATAACTGTTTAAAAAGTGTATGTGTGTACTAGAATATTCTTAGATTTAGAATTACTCTTTGGAGGAAAAGAATATAAAGTTTTTTGTTTAGCTTTTCTAATGAATGGCTTCTAAGTAACTGCCTTGCTTTTTCTGCACTTGCTCTTGTTTACAAAGCTGTGCATATTAAACAATTCTGAAGAGTAATAGTTTAAGCAAGATTTTAGAAAATCATTGAGTACTAACCTGAACTCCCATATTTAGTAGTTATACATGTTAAGATATATGTATATTGAAATATTTTTATGCCTTATTTAAACTGTAATTAGTAACACATTTCAACAATACTAGTAACTAGTCATTCAAATACGAAAAGTAATGCTAGAATTTAAATGATAGCTTTTTGACTGTGGGAATGAATCTGCAGAATTCTTGGTTTAGCCTGTTATTTGATGAGAATTGAGAATTATATCTACAGGGAAGTTAGAAATAATTTATAGTACAGATATTATTCATAGTAATGATTCATCATATGTAAATGATTACATTCATGAACCTAACAAGAATGATAGTAATTGTCTCTAAGTTCATGTAAATATGTTATTTTGGTAGTATTTTACTTAAAAAAAGAAGTATAAGAAAACCACAGATACTTTAATGAAGCGAAGTTTCAGTTTTTATCACTTTTTTTTATACTGGTATTGATCTCTCACTGTTCCTCTTGATATTTTAGTGCTCTAACTTCAATAACCTATTCCTGTGTCTAGCTCTACCATCTCCTTTTCTAACAGGGAATAGTAATAGCAAATAAGAAAGAATCTTAATTCGCAGCAGGTTTCATGATACCTAGAATAGAGAGATATGAATAAAGGGGAATTCTGTCATGTCCCCTCCTTGTGTTTTTTTGAACTTAGGTATTCTAGTTTTAATTGTTGAAAGAGCAGGGAGTGTGTATATGGATTCTGTCATTTTTGTCATTAGGCAATTTTACTGATTTGGATAATACATTTTATGTAAGGGGTAACGGAGACTTAGCAGTTATGTCTTGGTGGTATTATGAATTAAGTCTGGTCTTCACCCTGGCATGTTTCAAAACTTGCTTTTATCCCTTTTTCTAGAAGAGCTGAGCAAATAAGAAACATGTACAGCCAAGTTGATGAGGACAGTTTTAAATTTTACTTTGAGAAACAAAAGCAGGCTCAGCAGGTGAGAACACTTGGGATAGCTTTAGAAACACAAGCATAGATTTTGACTTTACTGGTTCTTCTTTGTAGACATTTATGCAGACCATGGTCCTGCAGTTTGAGCATTCTTTCAGATGAGCCATTGATAGAATTATAATTTGTCTTAGTTTAGGACCATTTTGATCTTTTTGTTGAGATTTTAGAGACTTCATAAACTTAGTAAGGTGTCCTAAAATCTTCAGCAATGCTTTTATCCTTTTAGAGGATGATATTTACTTAAAAATTTTGGGTTTGCACTTTTTTGGGAGTGTATGCCTCTTGTCTCATTTACATCTTCTTGTATAATGGCCCTCTATAAGTTTTAATGATTATTATTTGATAAGTTACTGCTATATATATTTAATAAACTTTAAAAATCTGTGATTTTTCAGTCTTCTTAAAAAGAATAGATTGAGAAGAGATAAGGATTTTTGAAAAATTTTGCTTTCAGTAAATGTGAGAGATGAGGTAGTCGGAGGAAGAGGGGTTTTTGTTTTCTTAAAAAAGAATTACAACATGTTTATTTGCTGATGGTAATAATCCAATATGGAAGGAGAAATTGATTATGTATAGTTTTAAAAGTGAAACCCCTGAGTAGTAAACAAAAAGGATGAGATTCAGAGTGTAATTGAGAAATCAGATAGGAATTGAGTCACTTTATCCATTGTATAAAAAGAAGGAAGGCAGAGCAAGTGCGCGCAGATGTAGAGATTGGTGAGGGTAAGTGAGGTCATCCAGTTGCATCGGTGTTCTTGACAGGGCGAAGATCCTTAACTTGGGATGGGAGGTGAGGGGACTGACAGGGATTTGAAGAGACAGAAAAAGGTATATACTATAGCCATTTAGGAGACGAAAGGAACTAATATCAGTGAAGTATAGTATGAGTACAGGGCAGTATTAAACATCTATTTGAAAATTAGGGTCATAAATTTGAGACCAGTAAATGCTATATTTTTAATATAGTTTATAATTATAAAAAATGTCATTACAATTGCTTTGGGGTGCTTACTTTGTTCCAGGCATTATGTTAAGTGTTTTTATTTTCATTCTAACACTCTTAAGAGTGATATTCTCATTTTAGAGGTGAAGTAATAAAGACACATAATGTAGTAAAATCCCATATATTACTTTTTCAGAATTTACATGTTAATACTTGCTGCAGGTGTGTGTGTGCCTGCATGTGTGTGTATGTATGTGTGAATGTGTACATAGAATATAAGAAAAAATAGCACAGTATATAAATGATTTGAAGTCTATTCTGTTTCCTTTTTTTTTTGGAGAGTAAGGCAGAGGCTTTTATTTAGAGATAAAGCAAAAGGACAAAGCTCCTGGCTCATGCCAGGAGGGGACAAGAAAGTCCCCTATTCTGTTTTTTGGGGCCATTACCTTCTTTCTCCCAGAGGCAACTACTTGTGAGTTTAGTATGTATGTAAACTTACAATCCAAATATGATTACCAAAAAAGCTATATTTCTGTTTTATCAAGTTTCTTTATCACCAGTATGTTCTTGAGTTCTTTCCATTTTTATATACATAAAGTTTATAACTTTATTCAATACATAAATATACCACAGTGTATCCGCTCTCCTTTGATGAGCATTGAGGGTGTGTCCAGTGTTTCACCACTACTAGCACTGCCGCAGTTAAACCCTTTTGTACATGTGTTCTTTAGAGATGAGTCCAGGAAGTGAAATTGCCAGGTAATAGGATGCGCATATTTTCAGTTTTCCTCAAGAATGGCTATGCAAGAAGTATTTGAGAGTAACAGTTTCTCCAATACTTGATGTTAAACTTTCTTGAATGTTTGCAGCCATATTTTTTATCTCATTTTTCTTTGAAATTTGATTATTAGTGAGCTCTGGCATCTTTTCTGAGGTTGTTGATATTGTAGGGGTATATTTTAGAAACAAAATAATGATATAGTATCTTGAAACTTTGTTAAGAAGAGTTGGGAGATTAACATTTCCCAGTTTTTACCCCCTTGCCCAACTCTGCCTTTTATTTAATCCCATGTTTAAAGTAGAAGGGAAAACTCAATTTAGATCTGAGTGGTTGGTACTGGCCTTTTCTTCCATTTGGCTGACTTCAGACCTACTAAGACAACTCTTTGGTAAGGTTCTGAAGGGGGGAAGAAGTAAGCCTTTGAGACTGGTTGGATCTTTATCTCCTAAGTCACATCCCTTGACCCTTAGGAGCTCATTTAATATATATTGACTCTGGTTGATGCCAGGTGGTTTCCTTGGTTTTATGTGTAAAAGTGTGTCAGTAGGATTCCATATGGCTGATTCAGATGAGGAGTCCGACATACTCAGTATTGTAGAGAGTTCATATTATAGGCCATTTTCTAGGATAGTCATGGAAGGCATTTTGGGGCTGTTTATCCCCATCTATAAGGAGAGGAGAGAGTCACATATTTCACCCCCTTTGGCCCTCCCCATTTTTTTGGAGTTGGCGTATGCATACCACATCTATCAAGGTCTGCTGTCACCCATCAAAGATGATAGACTACCTGTATTTTTTCAAGAACAATGACTTCTATAAAGACCCAGAAATGACCATTTTGTCAACATAAATGACCCATGGGGACAAAAGAGGGTGGCTGTAGAAGCATCTCAGTTAATGTCTGTACTAAAACTTGTCTATTCAGATGTCCTTAATCTGAGCATTGTGAACCTTCCATTTATCACTGAGTCCGAGATCTTCCCCTTTAGTTTTAGAGATATTAAAGTTACCGATGGGTTACTGATAACCTCTGAATTATCCTTTTTCTGCTCTGGTGACTATTTTTTAAAAATCATTGTTCTGCAAAATTTCTTGATATGCTTACAACATACTCTATTTTTTCTTTCTTTGCTGGTAGCTGTCTACTCAGACTCTTTTATAATATACTGATGTATCCACCTCCTTACACTATTAAAATTGAAAGTTAAATGAATGTATATAACAAAATTCTATCCATATATTCTAATTTAGGTAGTAATTGAAACTTTCAAAATCCAGAGTAGCATATTATACTTCTTACTACAAAAGTATTTAAAGTTATTTCCTTTGGTAAAATATGTAATTTTCTTCAAGTTATTTACTATCGTTTACCAAGAATGTAGGTCAGAGTCTTTTAGGAAGCAAGAGAAATGTCTGCATTCACTGTATTAAACTTAAGTGAACCTGATTTACTTTTATACTAATAAAATATTTTAAAAACTTGTTTTCTAGGTCAACCATATCCTGATGCAACTTTTCCTTCACAAAGGCAAGACAAATTTTATTCCAATTCTGGTAGACTCTCTGGACCAGCAGAACTTAGAAGTTTTAATATGTCAGCTTTGGATAAAGTGGGTAAGAAATACTTTGTGTGTGTGGTGTATGTGATTTTTTAATAATGGTAGTGCGCCAAAGAACTGAAAGCTGAGTAAAGGACTGATGTAATTGCTATCTCTGGTAGCTCTTAAGGCCAGAATCTCTTACTTGGAAACTTCTTGGTTGTATGTGTCTTGTTATGTTGTGCACGCCTGCGGTGCCTACATAGGCGGTGGTGGTGGGTGTGGATATCATGGTGATGGTTTACTCTGTGTACCTGTGATGGTACATGTTACTCAGTACTTTGAAGTTTTTCCAGCCCGTTTACGTGTATCCCATTCAGTAATCAGGGAAACTAGGCTAGTGTGAATGTGTTTGTGAAAATTCACCAAAATAATAATTTGGGTGTCTGCTCTCTTGCTGGTTTTTACCTTATTTAAATTTTTCATACTTAGTTTTAACTAACATTTATTGAGCAACTTAATATTTTTCAGGCACTCTTCCTTAAACTACCTCATAGCAATTCACTGAAGTTGAGAAATATGTATATCTAATCGATCAATCAGAAGTACATAACATTAAGAATATAAAAAGGTTAAAAAATAAGTAGAGAATTAAAATAAATTTGTTGGTTAAAAACTTTCCTTAAGAAAGGGTATATACTGCGGAGGGGTCGTTATCTGGTTGAATATATGTTATATTAGAAAAATCAATCTTTTTTGAATAATAAAGAAGTAGGCCTATGTTCTGGATTTGTGTTATGTTATAATTAACTTAATTCTTTCTGTTTGACTTTTTTGAAATTGTATTTCCCCATTAATTCAGGTTTAATGGGATGAAAGTGTATGTGTGATTGAACACCTTTATAAACTAATGCTATTTAAAATTTTTTACATGACCATGTTTTTCATAATTGTACAATATCCAATTAGATTTTTTTTAAGTGCCTACTTTTTAGAAGGTGCCCTGCGTGACATAGCAGATAATATTATGAGGTATAGTTTCTGCCTATAAGACACTAATGATTAAATAGGAGAAGAAGACAAATATTCATCTTTAATACTGGTCTGAATAGTAAGTCCCATTAGAGAATAGGCTGTGTTCATAGAAAGGAACTGTCATCTATTTAAAATATCAAGGAAAATGCCCATGAAGGCAGTGTCATCTGAGCTGCTTTTGAGGGAATTGAAAAATTAGTTTGGAGATGGAGGTCTGTGCAAAAATCATGAACAGCATATGCAAAAACAGAAAATAGACAACATGAGTCATTATGGGTAATGACTGTAAAATTGAGATATTAATCACTTGGCAAGGTCTTATGAGGGTTAAATGAGTTAATGTGTGTGGAAGTGTTTTGTAAATAGAAAAGTTCTGTGTAAGTGTAATATATTACTAGTGTGTCAATATGGGCTATACACATGAAGGGGAATGGCGAGTGATGTAGTTGAAACACATTGACTAGTACTAGTGCTCAGTGAACATTTATGGAATGAAAATGAATTATCTGGTTTTATCTTCATGAACCTATGAAATAGACACTATCATCTTCCCTTCATAGATGAGGAAACCAAGGCTCAAAAAGATGCCAAGTTGGAAGTATCAGAGGCAGGATTTGAGCCCATGTCTGTCTGACTCCAGAGCCATGGCCTTGATCTCTATATTTTATTGAAATGGGAGGGCAGTGGAACCAGCCACCGATGCACTAAATGTCTATAGAGCACTTACTGTGTGCTGGGCGTTCCGGTGGTTGCTGTCTTCCAGTGGTGACTAGGAGCACAGCGTTCTTACACCTTGAAGCTGGTCAGGGCCTGCAGGCAGTTGCGCTACATAGTGACAAAAGTAATGAGTATAAAGTGTTACAGGAGCATGTGGGACACTCACCAAGTATTGGTGTTTTGAGTGTGGAATAGTCAAGAAAATCTTGGAGGACATATAACCTGAGAATTAAGGGAGGAATTAGCTGGATCCACAATAATGGTGAGAATGTTCTAGGAGAAGAGAATGACATCTTTAAAGATTTAGAGTTAAGATCTAGTGAACTGTGGTTGCAGCATGGGAGTGTGAGTCAGGGAGTTAAAGCAAGTAGTGAAAAGGTAAGCAGTGCAGAGTTCTCAGGGCCCTGCAAACCTCTTCAGAAATTTGGCCCTTACTTTCAAGGTATTGGGAACATATTAAAGGATTTTAAACCGAGAAATAATATAATGAGATCTGCATGTTAGAGAAATTACTGTGGTTGTGTTATGGTGAATAGATTGGAGGGAGTGGTCAAGATTGAGGACAGGGTAACTTTTTAGGAGATCATGACAGTGAATGATGGTGGTAATTAGCAGAGGGGATAGATAGATAGATGTGAGCAGATGTAGAGAAAATAGAATTGGGAGGATTCAGGATTGCAGGCGTGGGGAGAGAAGGGGAGGAAGGAGTCTTGGCTGATGCCCAGGTTCCTAGCTGTGGCACGTGGGCCATTCATTGTTCTGAGAAAAGGAACTGCAGACAGTTTGGTTGCAAGGATTCTAATACTTACAAAATTAGCACTTGTGAGACACTTGCATGAATATTCAAGTAGGCAGTTCAGGCTTTGACATCCTAGGAGAAATACCTAGATCTGAATTACACATCTGGAAGTCACCAGTAGTATATACCAAATAAAACTGTGGGAATGGATGGGATTTCTCAAGGAGAGAAAGAGAAGAGAATAGGGCCAAGGGTGGAACTCTGAGGAGACTATCATTTAAGGACAGAGGTAGTAAGAGCCTACCACAGACTAAGGAGCACCTAGAAAGGAGAGATAGAAGGAAGGGTGCCATTACAGAGATGAAGGCTGAGAATTTAAAGAGGGAAGGAAGTGTTCAACAATAGCAAGAAATAATACAAAATAAAGACTTTAAATATCTATTTTAATTTAGCCAAAAAGGAGACTTTTTGATCTTGGGGAAATTATTTCAGTGAAACAGTGGGTGTTGCATAGAAAGTGCAGTAAAATGAAGACAAAATGAGAGGAATTTGGAATAATATATACAGAACAATTCTTGATTATGAAAGAAAGAGGTAGCTCTAGGGGGATTCTCTTTTTCTGTGTCATTTTTAAAAAGTAGTTGGGAGACAGACTTCAAGAAGGGACTAGGGGTTACCAAAGGGGAGGGGTGGGAGAGGGCAGGTGGGGAGGGAGGGAGAGGGGGATGGAGGGGTATTATGATTAGTATACATGGTGTGTGTGGGGGTCATGGGGAAGACAGTGTAGCACAGAGAAGACAAGTAGTGACTCTGGCATCTTACTATGCTGAGGGACAGTGACTGCAATGGATTTGAGCCCATTGGGGGGGACTTGATAATATGGGTAAATGTAGGAACCACATTATTTTTCATGTGAAACCTCCATAAGAGTGTACATCAATAATACCTTAATTTAAAAAAAGGTAGTTGGGAGAGACTTGGTGATAGGACGTGTCTGTCAGGAAGAGCCCTGGGAGCTCTGTGAGGAGGGTTCTGAGCTCAGAATCAGGGTCACAGGTTGTCTCAAAGGGTCTTTTTCCATGATAATAGGAGGAAAGATTATAGTTGCTGATACATTTATGTGATGGTTACAAAAAATAAGAGCATTTCTAAATAATTGGTTTTGTAGGTTTGAGGAGAATGGAGGTTTGAAATAGCCGAGGATAGAACTGGCTTAGGAGACAGGGAAAAGGCTAGGCAGTGTGCTGTTTAAAGTTTGGCTGCAGATCCGGCAGCCTGGGGCAGTGCCAGTCTACACGGCTCTGTGTTTCATTTCACCTCCAGAAGTGGTAAGTGGTTCGGGTCTCGGCACAGTGGAAGCAGAGTGTTGGATCGCTGTCTAAAGATAGCACCGAAGTGTTGTCGTGGGAAATGGCCAGCAGGGCAAGGAATTGATGACTGGCTGACGTGATGGACTTTGTAGTCCAGTTAATGAGGGTAGGAATTGAAGAAGGGAGGAATCTGCGTGCTATCCGAGGGCTGGAAGCTTCAGTGACACCCAGGGACGGGTGGAGTGAGAGTCAGCCAGTCAGTCCGAAAGCTAGGGAGATAGGCCGCTGTGGTCAGAGAGGGTTGTTTAGATTTGCCTTCTCAGAAACTGAGCAGTTCTTGATGATAACAATGTCCAGGAACGTTTATTTAGAAACAATGCCTAAAATCAAATGCTGGTCTATGTTATCTGATGGGGGAATAAGGAAGGAAGGATGAGAGGAAGGAAAATGATGAGGGAAGGAAGGTGGGAGGGAGATAAGAAAATAAGGAAGTAAGGGAGGAGCGAGAGAGGTGCTCCCCCTAAAAGTCTCCTTGCAAGGCTGCTTGCAGCAGGTTGCCTAGAACCCGACTAGGAAACTCAGTGCCCCATGCCTTTGCACAACCTTGAGTCAGCCAAAATTTCCGGGGACCTCAAACTGGTCTTGGGGTCCTAAAATAGGATGCTGACAGGTTGCTGGTATCAAGCTGGTTTATGCACCAACTGGGGGAGTGGAAAAATATCAATGTCCTTTGTAATCTGGATATATTCTAGGAATGGAGTGAGAAATCATGTATATTTTATGGTTCTTAACTTTTATGTCTAGATGGGCCACTACCTTCTGAAATGGAATCCAGTAGAAATGATAGCAAAGGTGATGTTGCTGTAAGTATTGAAAGTGGAATTTTGTCCATGTATTCAGGAGCTTTCTAATCTGTTGGTTTGCTGTAATAGGAATTTAGCTAGCAGTCTAGCTTTTGATGATATAAAGCTGCTTTTCTCATTTTGATGATATAAAGCTGCTAGTCTCAACCTAGACTAGAGGCTTGAGTTAGTTTGCTATAGTTAAACAAGAATTTGTATTTTCTCCCTTGGATTTTTTATTTGAATGTTTTAATAATATATTATTTAACAAATATGATATATTTGTTATGATGTGTACATACATACAAATATGTAAATATATGTATTTGTTACTGTGTTTATAATTTCAGTTTTGGTCACTCTATAGTATGTTGAAAATATAAATATAAATATTTCTTTTTTTTGGAATATGCTTGATAAAAGAATGTGTATTTTGGTGCTCTTGGACTATTCCTGTGTTTTATCTTTAGCCAGAATATTACTTTGTTGTTTAAAGCTGTTTTCTATTAATAAAATGTTTGTGATAGTAAAAATCCACTTGCTGTATGTAGAAAACTGAATCTTTGTGAGGAGCTTTTAAAGACTATCATAGACTGCTTTCTGCGTAGGTGCCATCATGCTTTCTTTAGAACCTAAGATTTTCAGAACAACAATTGCAGATTTGCTGTTGTTTTAATGACTGCCATAATCTCAATTTGTTATAGAATTTAAATGTGCCTGATTCATCTCTCCCTGCTGAAAGTGAAGCAACTGGCCCTGGATTTGTTCCTCCACCTCTTGCTCCAATCAGAGGTCCGTTGTTTCCAGTGGATACAAGGGGCCCGTTCATGAGAAGAGGTCCTTCTTTTCCTCCACCTCTTCCAGGAAGCGTATATGGACCATCCCGAGGTTATTTTCCATCAAGGGATTTTCCTGGCCCACCACGTCCTCCATTTCTAAGTATGCTTTTTTTTAAAAAACTAAATATGTGTTTTATAGAGTAAATCAGAGAGATTAATTCTACTTTCTGTTCATATAGTAATACAGTGCAAGAAAATTTTTCTCATGTTTTGTGAGTGTACCATTACTTTTCCAATATGGGAAGGCAGCTAGCCATTGGTACACTGTAAGGAGGCTTCAGTTTGATTCATCTTAATAATGTGGAATTATTCCTGTATTTCAGTAGTCAAGAAAGTCTTCAGCTTTTTGCAGCAGTCTTATGTTAAGACTAAAATTGTTTGATAGAAACTGGTTACTGCATCAGTTAGTAAAAATAATCACAGTATGTATCTCACTATTAAAATTACTGGCCAAAATATTTTTTAAGAAATCTTTTTCATAAGTAGTTCCCTTGTAATCCTACTTATTTAAAAACTAAAGTATTTATCATATTTGGACTAACTGTTGAACTCATTAAAATTTTCATAGACTTACATAAAAAAAGGAATAATTGATTGTATTTATATCTATACATTGCCAATTAGAACTATAAGTTTCTACAGAATAAATACATAGTTACCACACACTAGGCAGAGGCCTATTACTTGTCTAATGAGGTCATTCCTTCCCTTATCTCTCTTTGTTTATAAAGTTTAAGATGAATTTAAATGAACTTTTTGGGGGAATTTCAAGGTGATGTTTGATATATTTATAAATGTTTTAGTATAATATCAAAAAAGAATTGGGAATTACTGAACTGAATATAAGTCCGGTGACAATTATGTTACATGAAAGCTTTTTTTAAAGTTAAAGTAAGTTTTGTATACTTTGAAATAATTCCTCTCCTTTTTAACAAGTGTTAAGATGTTAGATTTTCATAGGATAAAAGCTGTCTAAATTAATGATATTCCCTTTAGTCATGTGTAATTGAAGAGAGTATATTTTCTTCAAGGTTGTAAAAATTCATTTTTTTAGATTAAGGATTTATTCTGCCATCAGTTTTTAAGTATAATAGATACTGAAAGTTATAAGCTACTATATTAGGGCTGCAGAATAGGTTCTTAAAGTTAAAAAATGTCTTTTATCAATCTCTTTGAACAGTGAGAAATACCTACCCACCAAGAGGTTTTCCTCCTTATCTTCCCCCAAGAGCTGGATTTGTGCCCCCTCCCCCACCTCCTGAAAGTAGCAGTGCGTTCCCAGCAGGGTTGACTCGGCCTTCGCATGAGCCAGCTGCTGAACATCCAGAACCACAAACAGAAACTTGACAATATTTTTGGTCTCTCTTCAAAAGTAATTTTGACTTCTCTCTCATTTTCAGTTAAGTAACTGCTGTTACTTAAGTGATTATACTTTTGCTCAAATTGAAGCTTAATGAAATTTATAATTCTCAGGATAGTATTTTGTAAATAAAGATGATTTAAATATGAATCTTATGAGTAAATTATTTCCATTTTATTTTATTCAAGATGGTATAATTATTTTAATTTGATTAACTAATCCACTATCTCATGAACAATAATAGGAATTTGATATATGTAATCTTTCAGTTGGGGATGTTTTAAATCCCAAAAGGCTGTTTGTGTCTTTATGCTCAAGAACTGTATTTACTATGGTTGTAGACAAATGTGAAAATAAATTTATGCTTAATTAAATAAATATTAATTGATTTAAAGACTTGTTTGGCATTGATAATAATAATAATAAAATCATCTAGTTTTTCCATAAATATGGCTCCATTAGTTAGTTTTTTACTTCTTCCAGTAGATTTGAGGATCAAAATTAAAGTTTTATATGGATCTTTCCCTTTCATTTATTGTACAAATATGTGCCCTCTTTCTTGCACAAGTAGATATGAATGACCAAAGCAACCAATTAACATACTTTTAAAAGTCAAAGTTGTTTATATTTTAAGGAAAACCAGAATATTTTCTAATGGCAAATTTCAGATTTTGGATCATCTTAGCTCATTCACTAGTTTCCTCTACAATTTTATTTCTCTCTGTTCATTTGTAAGATATTTACTGTTTTTAGAGGGGAGTGTTCGATTTACTGTAGGAGAAGTGTATTCAGGCAATGTGTCATCATTTTGAGCTTTGGACTCAGTATCTATAGAATGTTTCTCTAACTCCAGTTTGTATTCTATTATTAGTCTTTTTGCACATTAATATAATTATGAAAGGAAAGGCAATTAAGTGTAGCTAATAAAATATTACAATACTTAGGTTGAGAACTTGGTTGTTTTTAGTTGTTTACTTGGATATTGTCTTCAATGCCGAAAGACATAATTTAAATATTCTTGAACACAGCAGTGATGCATTATTATTGGAACACTTCATGCCAGTGTTTCCCGACATGTTCTTTGGAACACTCTTCTTGTGAGTTATTTCCACTCTTTTCATTGTTACCCCCCCACCCCTTAGAAAAAAAGGCGAAAAAGAGAAAGGCTCCATGTGAAATGCTTGGATAAAATATTAAGTAGAATGGGAACTGTAAAGGTATCATTACAGTTGGTGTTTAAAAACCAGATTTCAAGGGGAAATATAAACTCCTTTATAATGAAGAAGAGAAACAGGAATGGAGCGATACAGAACATTCCAGTCAAGACAGAATTTGTTGTTTGCCCTCAGGTCGGGGAGAATTGGCTCATGAGAGAAGAGAAGGAGAGCGGAGAATACAGATCAAACATGATAGAGAGAGTGGTAATCAACTGAGGAGGCAGAACCATAGAGGAGGCAGGGAAGACATTGGATGAGAGCAGGTGGGAGACAGGAAGACCAGATGTGAGCTGAGTAGGTTAAGGTACTTTGTGGTTCTAGAATAAATGAACGTATTTAGCTTTAAAAAATATTCTTCTTAAAGTCATAGAACCAAATGGAAATAAATTATAGTATTTAATTAAATAATAGTATGTATTTTAATAGTAATTAAAATAATAGTATTTTAGGATGAATAGCAAGTTTTTCCCATTTACTCATTTCCCTGGTTCTATTTCCTAGTTTCTCTTTTAGCTCTTTTTCCATATTTTATTCTGTGATTGTAGAATTTTAGATCTCATACCTCTAATCCCTAATTAGATTATATTACATGTGTGATTTATTAAATATATCAGTTGGGGTATTGATTCCTTGAGATGAAAAATTAGAGGACTTAACATGTATACTATTCCCATCCCCATTTTCCTTTGCTCTTTATATTTGATATTTATCTCAATTAAACTTTTCAATTGTTACCTTTGTAATTTGAATATATTTAAACCTCTGTTAGTGCTCCTTCTCTGTATTCCACCTTCCCTTATCCCCTACCCTGGCCAAAATCCTGTTCTCTTGGGTATACATTTATGTTTTCAAGATTGCTAATAATTATGCCTATAAGCAATAACCTCTCTTCTAGGTCCGTAGTGGATTTAAAATTCAAAAATCAATAAATACAATTTACATTATCATCATTTAAATATTATTCACTGTCAGGCCAAATCATATACTAAGTTTATATTTCCTTCTCTATGAACCGCAGTGTCATAATTCCTGGGTCATTCTGAAGAGAATGTTCTTAAACATCAAGGTCAGATGAGTATTTTTTTTTATCTTGCTCTGTCTTCCTGCATTTACCCATAATAGTAAAAAATAATAGTCACATTTTGGTTAGCTTTATACCTAAGCCAAGTATACAAACCCCTTTTCCACTTTTCTAGTGTGTTTTTTCTGCCCCCACCCAAAATTATTTATCATTATCATGCCCTAATTAAAAAAAAAAGTCTCTGTTGGATGTATTATTTATTTATTTGTTTGTTTATTTTTGTTGAAGACTTGTAAGCCTTTGTTCTTGCTGCAAACCAGACTGGCTGCTCTCTAGACCTTTGAACAGAAACTGTCTTTTTAATGACTTCTTGGGATTGTTTCTGTTTCATAGATCCTCTATCTTGTTGGGTTTTATTTATTTTTTTTAGGTCTTTGTTTTACTAGAGTTTACTCTTAATTTCCTAAGAAAGAATATAGAGAATGTAAAATTTATGAATCCTTGGATGTTTGGAAAATTTCAATCCTCCCATCCCCTTTCTTAGTTTATGTGGGTCAGAGTTTTGAATATATTATTCTTTTAGTATCAATTAATATAAATATATTGTTCTTTAATATTCATTTTTGTTGATAAGAAGTGTGAAGGGAATTTGATTCTGTTGTCTGTAGATAGCCTGATTTTTTTCCTATAGAAATGTAAGATTTTATTTTTGGTGTTCTAAAAATCAGTTTGATGTGTCCTCATGTGAGATTCTTTTCATTCACTTTTGAGTTATGTCAGATTCTTTGAGAAGCAGATTCCAAAATGGAATTAGATACTGAAGAGATTTATTGAGGGAGACACCTGGGAAGGCTTAAGGGGAGAGAGCCTTCAGACTGACTCAGATCGCTCTCTGTGAAAGGACAGAGGATAGGAAGGAAGACTGGATAGAAAGAGCCTCAGATTGCTGGGCAGCTCGGCAGCAGCCTGAGCTGGGCAGAGGCAATCCTCAGGGCAAAGATGGCCTGTTGGAGGATCTCTCATTGGGTAGGAATGGCTCTACTCCAGTAGCCCTGTGTGCTCTGTCCTTGGCTGGGAGCGGACCCCAGGGAGAACCTGGTCTTGGCATGAATGCTGCATGTGCAGCAGCAGTTGGAGGTTGCCGATAACTATATTCCTTGCAACAGTCTGTCTCTTGAAGGGAGATAGGATGGGTATACTCTTGTCTGTCACATTGTTAGGCACTTAAACTCTGAAGAGCTGTGTCTTAAAACTCTGGGAAATTCTTTTTTCTCTTTGGTAAATTTTTGCTACTTTTTCTCTCATACTTTTCACCTTTTTTTTGTTGTTGTGGAAAATTTTCTCAACTCTATATTCCAGTCACTCACATAAAGTTTTTATTTTCAGCAATCATGTTTAATCTTTAAAAGCTTTTTTTAAAATTATACTTTGTTCCTTTTTCATAGATCCTATCTTTTTTGTAAGGATAAAATATACTGAACTAGATGGCTCTTACTCTTCTGGCTTGGGTTAAAGTCCCATTTCCGAACCAGTCCTTTGTGGCTGGGACATGAAATCAGAAGCTATCTCCTATAGTTGAGCAGGGTAATCCCAACCTGAATTTGTGGAATAAAATTCTTATAAGAAGGGTTCTTTTATCAGAAAGCAGAAATAGTAGGGTCCATTACACACAAGAACAATCTTATTCCTCTTTTCCTAGAAAGCTAGGGTTTTTGTTTTAAGGTTTCCAGCTTGCTTGTGTAAACTCGACTTTGTGTGAAAATGTAAAAAAAAAAATTCATGCAGAATAAATATGAAATATCATTTTTTAGATTTAAAAAATTGTTTTGGGAATAGTTCCTGTGTCAAGGAGCTATGGCTTATAAGGGAATACAGCATAGTGTGTATGCAGCATAATAGTATGATGTGGTTGACAGAACAGATTAAAGATTTATATAATGTTCAGTATCCAAATTAGATTTAGCAGTTTTTGGATAATTTTGTTCTCTTCTGAATGCCATGTTAAATGTGGCTTTACATTCTGTCATCTTAGTAAATTTTAATGATTTGAGGATATGTTTAGTTGAGAGATCTAAGAGTGTAGAAAGGGGAAATATACTTTAAAAAGGATCTTAAAACCTGATAAAAGCTTGCACTGATGCAGTGGAGCAGAAAGAAGTCCTAAGGACTGATGTTTAGTGTGTAAATGGGTACAGAGACTCTATACAAAGCTAGGGCTAAACACTGAATATAAAGATCTTAGAAGACTCACTTTAGAAGATTCAGAAGCTACACTGTAGTACCGCTTCCTCTAGTGATGACTTGTGCATGCCCATACTTCCCACCGTAACTGAGGTCATGATAAAAAATAAGTGTGCTCTGAGGGAAAACCAGGAGATACAACAGGAAAATTAGCAACCCAAGTCACTAAATTGAGATAATAATCTGAATGAGGTTATGAAGTATATTTTTTAAATAACTTGCGAGAGAAAAGAAAGAATGAAAGCCACAAAGAACAGGACAGTATGAACAAGGTCAAGGCCTAATTGTAAAGAATCAAGTAGAATATCTAGAAATGAAAAAACAAGTCACTGGAAAAGCAAAACTCAAGGGATGAATTAAATTAGCAGATTGGACCTAGGTAAAATGAGAAAAAAAATATGGATCTGAGGAAATTACCACAATATAGTGCAGAGATAAAGAGATAGAAATTATGAAAGAGAGGTTAAAGGACATGGAGGATGTAAGGAAAAGCCCAGCAGGAGACTAGTGTGAGTTGCAGAGGGAGAGACTGGAACAAAGGCAACATTCAAAGAAATAGCTGAGAATTTCCCTGAATTGATAGGAGGCATAATTTCTCAGACTGAGGAAGCACTCTAAAGTCCAAAGCAGATTAATAAAAGCATACCTATATCTAAACATATCATTGGGAATATGTGGAATATTAAGGAAATAAAATTCTAAAAGTAAGCAGTGACGAAGATAAATTACCTTATAAACAATCAACAGACTGATAGTAGCCTTCTTGGTTATTGTACAATAATGTAGTATGGAGTACTTTTTTTTTTCAGCTTTTTTGAGTTGTAATTCAAATAAAACTGTAATATACTTGAAGTGTACCATGTGATGATTTGATATATGTACACACTGTGAAAGGATTCCTACCATGGAGTTCACACATCTATCACCTCACCTATTTTCTTTTTTGTGTATGTGAGAACACTCATGTCCTACTCTCTTAGCAAATTTCAGTGATACAGTATTATGAATGCACCATGTTGTACTTAGATCCTCAGACCTTATTTATCTTCTAACTGAAAGTTTATGCCATTCCCATTTTCCCCATCCCTCGGCAATGACTATTCTGTTCGTTTTTGACTTATTTCACTAAGCAGAATGTCTTCCAGGTTCATCCATATTGTTGCTGCACATAGCAGACTCCTTTTTAAGGCTGAAAAATATTCTATTGGGGGTGTGTGTATGTGTATATGTTTTGGACAGTTAGGTTGTTTCCTTGTCTAGGCTATTGTAACTAATGCCACAGTGAATATGGGGGTACAGATATTTCTTCAAGCAACTGACATTTCTTTTGGGTATATTCACTGAAGGGGCATTGCTGGATCATATAGTAGTTCTACTTTTAATATTTTGAGCAACTTCCATATTGTTTTTCCATAGTGGCTGTACTAGTTTACATTCCTGCCAGCAGTGTATAAGGTTCCTTTTTCCCAAATTCTCATCAGCATTTATCTTGTTTTAGATAGTAACCATTCTAACAGATGTGAGGTGGTGTTTCATCGTGATTTTGATTTACATCCCTGATAATTAGTGATGGTTGAACATCTTTTTATGTACCTGCTGGTCATTTGTATGTCTTCTCTGGAAAAATGTCTATTCAGATCCTCTGTCCATTTTTAAATTGGATTATTTGGTTTTGGCTGTTTGGTTACTGAGTCATGCCAGTTCCTTGTGTATTTTGGATATTAATCCCTTATTGGATGTGTGGTTTGCAGTTATTTGCTCCCATTCCATAGGCTGTCTTTTTATTTTGGTTGTGGTTTCCTTTGCTGTGCAAAAGCTTTTTAGTTTGATATAGTCCCACTTGCTTATTTTTACTTTTGTTGCCTTTGCTTTTGGTGTCAAATCCAGAAAATCCTTACCAGGACAAATGTTAAGGTGTTTACCCGCCTTGTGTTTTCTTCTTGGAGTTTTATGGTTTCAGGTCTACGTTCAAATCTTTAATATATTTTGATTTTATATATTGTGTAAGATAGGGGTCCAGTTTCATCCATTTGCATGTGAATATCCAGTTTTCTCAATACTATTTATTGAAGAGACTTTCTTTTCCCTATTGTGTATTCTTGGGGCCTTTGTTGAAAATTGACCATATATGTGTGGGTTTACTTTTGGGCTCTGTTTCTTTGTTCTGTTTCACTGGACCATGTGTTTGTTTTTATGATGGTACTAGGATTTGATTATTATAGCTTTGTAATAGTTTTGAAATCTTCAGGTGTCAGAGTTCTTTCTAGCTTTGTTGTTCTTTTTCAAGTTTGCTTTGCCATTTGGGGTCTTTGTGGTTCCATAGAAATTTTTAGGATTTTTTTTCTTTTTCTGTAGAAAAGGTTATTGAAATTTTGAAGAGGAATTGCATTGAATCTGCAATTACATTGGTAATGTGGACATTTTAACACTTCCAATCTAATCTGGGGAATTGGGAAGGTTATTTTAGATATGTAAATTTCATATATTTAGTAAGCTGTGTTTTCAAAATATTTAATACATTTTTTCCAAGATGATCTTGTATATATCTATCTGCTGTTAGGTTAACAACAGTTGAAAGTAAATGAAGAACCAGTTTTATGTAACTAAGTCCAGCCCCTCATGTCAGATTAGGAAACTGAAACTCCAGTAAGAATCTGTCCAGAATAGAGTAGAAAACAGATGTCCAGCCTCCCATTTTAGTGCTTTACTTCACCGACCTATATACATATAGGTATAAAAGGTCTTCTTTTTTCATGTTTTGGGTACTGTTTTGGTACTTTAAATACATAAATACATTGATTCATTCAAAGGAGTTAGATGTGTCCAGGAAAAAAGGAAGCAGTGGGTATGATGACAGTTCTTTGTGTACAACACATTATTCCCAGGTGAGGCAGTACCTGGAGGAGTCAGTGTCATGAATGATTAAGGAGGGAAGATGGAAGAAGGAAAACCGTTTTCTTTCTTATAGAAGACAGCTATTTGTCTAACAATCAAGAACAGAGAGTACAAAGCCAAACTAAAGTATTACAGGGGTTTATGAACTATTTAATATTGGCAAATTAAAGTATTTTTGCACCAGTATAGTTTTTAAAAATAAGGAGTTCCTATAACATGTATTTTACCATATCAATAATATATTCTAAATGCATAATACTTTTGGATTTTGTGCTAACCAATCTGTCATTTGCTTTTAAGCTTATATTTTGGCAAAGAGCTAAAAAAAAAAAAAAAAAAAAAAAGAAGACTTTCCAAACTAGTCACCCTAACAACACATTTTATGATATATTCCCAAATTTAAGCTTTACTGCATCAGACTACAACAGGAGCTAACATGGTCATGCACAATGTAAAGATTACTGCAATTTAACACTAAAAATGTTTTCATGCTTCATATACAATAAAATGTATTACAATGATCACTTTTTAATGCTTTATTCATTGATTAAAAGAATATACATTTAACATAAACCATACAACATCAGTCATCAGGTCAAACATTCAGCTGGTTTCCTTACAATTTCTGTCAGGAGTTATTTTATCTGATCACATTTATAAGATAAAATCTCACCACATCTGGCATTTATACACACTGTGCCAGTGGATTCACACTACTGATGTACATATAAAATCCGCATGGTATGTGCTCACTGGAGACAAAACAGTGCACACCTGTCAAAAGGTCATTTTAATATAAGATGGTAAAACCATTTGTAAAATACATATAAACTTTTTCCATAAATAGAATCATATCTGGACATCTGTTGCATAAATTGTGTTTCCAAAGCTTACAATAGAGCAGCCAGGTCTCAGCACTGCTGGGCACCCACGTTGGCTACTTAATTATTGCAGGCTGTCCTTTAACATTAAATGCACAACATTCGTACCACTTAAAACTGGGGTCAGGTGGAAGTCTCACAGAGACCACGTCTGTACCGCGGTTGCCCTGAAACAGTTAAATTGGCTTTTAAAGCCTCTCAGATATAACAAGGTTTTAAAACATACTTCATGGAATGTTCTTCATGTATCATAGCAGCTCATACCTGTGATAGAACAGGCTTTCAGTTTGTCCTTTCTTTCCTTTACATTCACTCTTCACAGTGAAACAGGTGCATGGTTTTTTTTTCTTTTTTTTGTTTTGTTTTTTCAGAGTTCTGAGGTTGCTGACTGAGCCACAGCACAGCTGTGTACCACAGGTCGAAAATTCGACCTTAAATATTACAATCTAGCAGTTTCTGGCTGGCCAGAGTGGGCCGGCCCCTGCCAGCATGTGGGCACTTCTTCAGTTAAGTCTATTCTTTGGCAGCTGACACGCGCGCTGACAGAGAAAAATCCAGTGACTTGTTGCTAGGGATTTCACGACTAATGTTTATTCGTAAGCATGTGTGTGTACATTTCTGTTTTTTACTTTCTTTGAGGAGGTTTTACCCTGCAATATAGCTTGTTTCTTCCTCTACTATTTGAAATCTGGGCTAAAAAGCTAACTTGAATGAATAATGTAATTGATGAATAAAATTATGTCAGTTATAGTTTTAAAAAAAATCCAACAATTGGAGTATTCATGTTTATGTAAATGATTAAAGAAATTAAGCAATGTTCTAACCTAGTATTATACAAAATTCAGAATGGTATTTGGTGATATCAACTATTATATGTGATGAAAGGTAAATCTTGGCTTTTCTGCTAAGTATAATTCATTTGAGATATTATCCTCCCTTCTGCCATTTCAAATAAGAATTAATGAAATGCTATCAGAATGCATGCATGCAGTGCATTGCATACAAATCCACCAGGCTATGGATATATATCTCTCTATATATATGTATAAAAATAGTTTGGCTCCTGAGCTCTTTACTTTGACTCAAAAAGAATAAAAACATCAAACGGCAGAGTAACTCAGTGAAAAATAAAGTTAGCCAGCAACCTCAAACCACCTTCGGTTGTATATCCTTAAGGTTTGGTAACAAGTCCATTAACCGTGAAAGCCCTATACATTGTCACTTTGAACTTCTAAACCAATACCCGACTACGTTCTTTGATCAAGAAGTAGAATATACATATATAATTCTATAAACTAATACTGATTAAACACAGCATAAAGGGATTAATTCACACTACTGAAGAAAAAAAACATAATAGGACCCTACTTGCATATGTAACCACAGGAATTGTACATTTTTAAAAAAGCTAAATGTCTTCGCTGAAGTTTTGCATCTCTCTGTAAAAATGACGATTTGGTTCAGTGAAGACACTCAGTGATTCAATGTCCATGACTGCATGCCAAGGTTGACCTAGGCCCAGGGATACCTGCTCAATGAGGTTATGCACGGGATCCACATCCTGGTCGGCCAGTTCACCTTGGTCAAAATCAATGCTTTCTTCAGTGACTTCAAGGACTCTGAGATCAGAGCCACGAAGACGAGCAATGGCGATAAGGTTGTGTGCCCACACTGTGTAACCTTAAAAATAAGCACAAGACAAACACTGTCATTTCTTGGTGTTTTGTTTTGTCTATTTGATTAGTCTTTTCCACAAACTTGTATCTCACTTACTGCTTTGTTCCTTTCCCTTTAACAAAACATTGAAATTGTAAAAGGAAGTATGATTGTTTAGCCCAGAAAAGAAAAAAGATCGTGAGTTTGATACTGTCTCCAAGAACATCACTGTAGATGGTGAATTGATAGGTGCTGTAATCCCATTCTGGTATTAGTGCACGTAGTAAAATCAAAGACATTTATATTTATAGCTTTAGATAGAGATATAAAAAACATTTTTATTTTATATGTATCCATTAACAATGCACAGTAAACTGGTATTTTTCATTGGTAAAAAATCATCTCCTATGATGTTTCACAGTCAAAAGTTATGAAGTGACACTTTAAAAATAATTTTTTTGTCAGTAGCAAATATGTAAAATATTAAACAGTCATGGGACTATGTATTAACTTCAGAATAATCGTAACTTCTTGGAAAGAATAAAGGGCAATGGATGGAAGGGCATTAGGTGCATCTAACATCTTATTTCTGAAAAGAAGAAAAAGACTGGCTTAAATTAACCTGACATTTCTTTGTTCTATAAAAAAATCTACATTTGACTTATTACCTTCAATATTGACCTATTCTTTGCTACTACCTCTGATAACTTGCCAAATTATAAAGCAAAACTTGAAAAGGTACACACTTTCCCACACACAAATGGGGTTAAAAAATTAATTTCAAAAATAATGAAACGGCTAACAGAGTTTAAGATGTTCATAAGGACTTTCTATTTTGTATTCTGTAAATATAAGTTCTACAAAAGGAAGTTAAAGTGTTCTTCTAACTTGTTAGAGTAGCAACTCTCTTTTCAAATGAGAATAGTTCACTTTAAGATGAAAGGTGACAGTATAACACAGAGAAGACAAGTAGTGATTCTCCAGCATCTTACTACGCTGATGGACAGTGACTGTAATGGGGTATGTGGTGGAGACTTGATAATGGGGGGAGTCTAGAAACCATAATGTTGCTCATGTAACTGTATATTAATGAAACCAAAAAAAAAGGTGCCAGTAAGAAAAAGCATACCCAATCAATAGAACCATCATTTAAAAAATGTCATACAGGTTAATATGCTGATACCTAGAATCTAGAAGATAAAGCAGTCATCACAAAAGAAATCATTCTTTTCCTTCTCTGTTATATTTTTATAACAGATTAGGGGAAGTGTGATTAGAGGAAGAAATATATAGAAATATCACTGTCTACTTTTAAGTGGCATATCTTATTAAATATAAAAATTTGCACACTATAAATATCAGTTCTGTCTTTTTATTGCTCTAAAATACTTTGGGTGTAATATCAATATCAAAATATAGTGAAGAAAAATCACCTACCATGAACTGCCAGGAGAGAGAGCTTTGTGCACCTCCATGCT
Source organism: Manis javanica (assembly GCF_040802235.1). Taxonomy (NCBI): domain Eukaryota; kingdom Metazoa; phylum Chordata; class Mammalia; order Pholidota; family Manidae; genus Manis; species Manis javanica. The sequence goes on along the minus strand of NC_133163.1, from coordinate 59,497,704 downwards.
AATAAAACCAGTGGATCTTCATTTCGGTTGTCACTAAGATCTGGAAAACCAGACGTGTCAATCACATCATTCATTAATATAAAGTGAGTGAGAAACCTGTCGTACTGCCTAGATATAAGATCAACAATAGCTCCGGAAACACAAGTGATGTAGCTGTCAAAATGAATCCTCTCTAGTGGTATACTGGGTTTCAGAATTTTTAACATATCTTCACTCTTGATATCAAAAGCCATTATATAGACCCGAAGGCTGGTGCTCTTCCGTGACAAGGCTTTCCAATGCTCATCACTTGGCATATTGTCCAGAGATTTGTGCATTACAGAAACATTGTGGACCAGGAGAGACAGTCGCTGCAAAGGCACATGGTTGCTGTCAGTTAAGACTCTTGCCATCTCAGCTGTAAAGTCACAGAAATCCAGGGCAAGTGAGCGCAGATTCACAAATCGCTCCAGTTCAACTGCGGTGATGAGGGTGTTGTTACCAGGTATATTGTTGTCCAGTAAACTCAGGTGCTCCATGGTGTTGGCAATAGAATTTGAGAGAGATGACAATGATGTTGGGGTTACTATTTCCAGCATAAACCCACAGGACAGCCATTTTAGTTGCCTACTATTACTTAGTATTTCTTCAAATAGCTGCTGAATTCTGTAGGGAAAACAAACCACAACAATCCTGTTAGCATTTAACTCTATTATCTTTGAACAATGACTTGAAAATAGGCAATGAAGTGGGATGCAATGTTGGGATCCATTTTCTCTCTTTTGTTAACTTCTATCCAACCCACAAGTAATATTATCATAAATACTACTAAAATTCACATTAAAATATGAATAATATGTATTAAACATATAGATACAGTAAACATGTATATGTATTAAACATCTAGAAATATGTTCATCCAAGGAAAGCAGCACTTTACAGTAGAAAAGACTGATGCTATACAATTTATGTTATAGCAAAGGCAAGTACAAAAGTAACAGTTTTAAATAACACTATCCAGCAAATTCTCTGATTTGTCTTAAAGATTTATGACATGGAAGGCACATATTGATTACTATATTTCATAATAAAGATATTTCCAGGACATATGTTTTTAAGAAAAAAGTATCATTACTCTTCTGATTTATCAGAAAAAACTAAAATTATTATATAAGCCCCTTTCCACTCTATAACTTACTGTTTAATTTTTTTGCCATCAGGGTCCACCTTGCTGAGGTATGTATTTGACAGACTTCCTTGCTGTTGTAAAATGCTTATGTCTCCAAAAAGACTAAACTTCTGGAGGTTCCTATAAGACATGTAATTTAAAATTATTGTGTAAATAATTACATCAAAATGTATCCAAAATAAAAATATGCAGCAGATATATTCTAGAAAAGTTTCAGCCTTATAACTCAGAATCCAATTAACTACTTTCTGATTGCTTTTTACATACAATGAAAAGCAACATGATATGGCAGAAACAGCAAAAGCTCTAAAGAATGAAGATTGGGGTCTAATAATTAGTTCAGGAACTCAATATTTTAATGATTACAGAAAAGTGGTCTTAATGTCACTGGGACTCAATTCCTTATCAGTGACAGTATTTACCTTAAAGGGTTTAGGAATGAATAAATAATAAAATGACATTTGAAAGAACAGTATACATTCTTTGATATAGATGTTAATTATAATTAAAAAATTTCCCAAACCAACTAACTTAGTTAATGTGTTAAATGTGCAAGGGTAGGGTACTGCCCTGAAGATATCTTCTCAGTAAGAAATATTCTTTGATTAATCTAGAGAACCTTCCCTGGTTTTATGATCAAATCTATTGTTTATGATCAAGAGATTTAAAAAATCATGTAAAAATTGGTTTCAGATAATTTTACCTACCAAACATTTTTCTAATAGTAAAATTCTAAATAAAGCAGGAGAAAACAAGTAACTGGATAAGGATAAAACCTAAATGCTAATGATAACCAACTGGAGATTCCATTTGTAACACAATTTAGGGATACCTTTAATAAGAAATGTATAATCCATAAAAGTGGTAAAAGATGTAAGTAAATGAAAAATAACAATTCTTGATAGTATGTCACATTTCCCCAAATTAATAACCTTAGTTTCACTAAAAAACCTGATGATTTTAAAATTCAGCTTGAAGAATAATCAGCAATTCAGTTTTTCATCCAACCAAATATTCCCTGAGGGCCTAACTAAGTGCCAGACTCTACTGGAGACATGACAGTGATCAGGTGCTGTGACAGACAAACATACGGTGCTACATAGTAGGGGATCTGACACTGTGCAGGCAGAGAAGTGTTCCCTAACATAAATCAACTGAAATGGGACCTTGCAGATATGTGGGAGTTGGCAAGGAGGAGGAGCGTAAGGAGAGGCTGCTACAGAGAAAAGGCGAAGCATGGGCAGAGCCCCTGAGGTTGAAGGGAGCCAAGGAAGGATGGGACACTGAAAGGAACCCTGGGTGCAGAGAGAGTGAACATAAAATGGAATGAGGCTGTAGCTGCAGATGGAGTTCTGTGGCAAAAATTTTTGGCTTTTGCCTTCAAAACAATGAGGTACCTCAAAACAGTTGTAAGCAGGGAATAAACATGATTAAACTGTATCTGGGAAATGCTGTTGTTAGAACAGCCTGGAAGAAGGCATGCCGAGTCTAAGTGTAGAGACTAGTTAGTAACTTAAGAGAGAGATGAGAGGGAAATGCTGTAAGGGAAGGATTAAAGATGGCGGCGTGAGAGGTAAGACAGAGGCTTCCTCCTAAAACTGCATATAATATGAAAATATAATTAATACAATTAATCCTCAGAGAGCAACAGGAAAGAGGACTGCACCAGACTGCACACAACTGGAGAAAAGAGCAAACGTCACGGAACAGAGTAACGTACCAAAGCTGTGGCCCTGTGGGACCCAAGCCCTCCCCCCACCCCAGCTCACTGGCGGGAGGAAGAGAAACTGAGCAGGGAGGGAGTGGAAGGCTTGGGACTGCTGAATACCTAACTCCGGAGATCTGCTCTGGGTGCACAAAACTACATTTCATGGTGCTTTCATGATACTCTTGTGATTATGGGGTTGGAAAGCTAAGAGTGGTAGAATTCCTGGAGAGACTGAGATTCAAGCCGCTTATAGAAAGCAGGGATCCATATCCAGCTGCACTGGGACAAAAGCTTATACCTGTGTGCTCGGCCCACTGGCTCAGGCAGTGGAGACAGGCATAGCAGCCAGGAAGCAGGGAACAGCTCTTTCCTTCCCTCAGGCACCAATACCGCTCCCCTGTGACCCCCGCCATTGTTTCAGGGGCTGAGCAGCTCCAGAGAGTAGAGCTTCTGGACACCAGAGGGTGCCACACACAAATATGAAACGCCAAAGGAACCTGGTGCAGAGTAAAATTAATATAACCCTGGAAAGATGACATGGACCTCATGACTCTTCCTGAAAGGGAGTTCAAAATAAAAATCATTAACATGCTAATGGAGGTATGGAAAGATATTCAAGAACTCAGGAATGAAGTCCCGTCAGAGATCCAATCGTTGAAGAGCACAATGGAGGGTATTAAAAGCAGATTGGATACAGTGGAGGAGATGATAAATGAAATAGAAACTAGTGAAAAGACATACAAAGAAGCTGAGGCACAGAGAGAAAAAAGGATTTCTAAGAATGAAAGAATATTGAGAGAACTGTGTGACTAATCCAAATGGAACAATATTCGCATTATAGGGGTACCAGAAGAAGAAGAGAAAGAGAAAGGGGTAGAAAGTAACTCTGAAGAGGTAATTGCTGAAACTTCCGCAATTTGGGGAAGGAGATAGTCTCTCAGGCCAAGGAGATCCACAGATCTCCCAACACAAGGAATGCAAGGAAGATAACACCAAGAAATATAGTAATTAAACTGGCAAAGATCAAGGATAAGGACAGACTGTTAAAAGCAGCCAGAGAGAGAAATAAGATGACATACAAAGGAAAGCCCATCAGGTTAACATCAGACTTCTCAGCAGAAATCTTACAGGCCAGAAGGCAGTGGCATGATGTATTTAATGCCATGAAGCAGAAGGGCCTGGAACCAAGATTACTTTATCCAGCAGGATGATCATTTAAATTTGAAGGAGGGATTAAACAATTTCCAGAGAAGCAAAAGCTGAGAGAATTTACCTCCCACAAACCATCTCTACAGTGTATTTTGGAGGGACTGCTATAGATGGAAGTGTTCCTAAGGTTTAATAGCTGTCACCAGATGTAATAAAACCATAGTAAAGAAAGTAGAACAGCTAATTACTAAGCAAATGCAAAATTAAATTAACTATCTCCAAGGTCAATCAAGGGATAGACAAAGAGTACAGAATATGATACCTAATATATAAAGAATGGAGGAGGAAGAAAAAGGAGGAGAAAAAGAAAAGAACCCTTAGATTGTGTTTGTAATAGCATATTAAGTAAGTTAAGTTAGACTCTTAGATAGTAAGGAAGTTAACCTTGAACTTTTGGTAACCACGAATCTAAAGTTGGCAATGGCAATAAGTACATACCTGTTGATAATCACCCTAAATGTAAATGGACTGAATGCACCAATCAAAAGACATAGAGTCACTGAATGAATAAAAAAACAAGACCCATCTATATGCTGCCTATAAGAGACTCACTTTAAACCCAAAGACATACACAGACTAAAAGTGAAGGGATGGAAAAAGATATTTCATGCAACTAATAGAAAAATGCAGGAGTTGCAATACTTGTATCAGACAAAATAGACTTTAAAACAAATAAAGTCACAAGAGACAAAGAAGGACATTACATAATGATAAAGGGGTCAATCCAACAAGAAGACAGAACCATTATAAATATCTATGCTCCCAACACAGGAGCACCTACATATGTGAAACAAATACTAATTGAATTAAAAGGGGAAATAGAATGCAACGCATTCATTCTAGGAGACTTCAACACTCCACTCACTCTGAAGGACAGATCAACAAGACAGAAAATAAGTAAGGAAACAGAAGCACTGAACAACATATTAGAACAGATGGACTTAACAGACACCTACAGAACTCTACTCCCAAAAGCAGCAGAATACACATTCTTCTCAAGTGCACATGGAACATTTTCAAGAATAGATCATATACTAGGCCACAAAAAGAGCCTCAGTCAATTCAAAAAGACTGAAATTGTACTAACCAGTTTCTCAGAACACAAAGGTATGAAACTAGATATGAAACTAGAAATAAATTATACAATGAAAATGAAAAATCCGACAAACACATGGAAGCTTCACAACATGCTCCTAAATAACCAATGGCTCAATGACCAAATAAAAACAGAGATCAAGCAATATATGGACACAAATGACAACAATAATTCAACTCACAAAATCTGTGGGATATAGTGAAGGCAGTGCTAAGAGAAAAGTATATTGCAATACAGGCCTACCTCAGGAAAGAAGAACAATTCCATATGAACACTCTAAACTCACAATAAACGGAACTAGAAAAAGAAGAACAAATGAGGCCCAAAGTCAGTAGAAGGAGGGACATAATAAAGATTGAAGCAGAAATAAATAAAATCAAGGAGAATAAAACAATAGAAAGAATCAGTGAAAGCAAGAGCTGGTTCTTTGAGAAAATTAACAAAATAGATAAACCCTGAGCCAGACTTATCAAGAAAAGAAGAGTCTATACACATAAACAGAATCAGAAATGAGAAAGGAAAAATCACTACAGACATCATAGAAATACAAAGAATTATTAGAGAATACTATGAAAAATTACATGACAACAAACTGGATAACCTAGAAGAAATGGACAACTTTCTAGAAAAATACAACCTTCCAATGCTGACCCAAAAAGAAATAGAAAATCTGAAGAGACCGATTACCAATGACGAAATTGATTTGGTAATCAATAACTAGCTAAGAAGAAAACTCCTGTACCAGGTGGCTTCACCGCTAAATTGTATCAAACATTTAGTGAAGTTTTCCAAAAAGTAGAAGAGGAGGGAATACTTCCAAACTCATTCTATGAGGCCAGCATCACCCTAACACTAAA